>NC_050577.1:259804290-261166307 GCF_011100635.1 Trichosurus vulpecula
TAATAATTTCTAAGATAAGAGGGATGATATAGGCACAGCATGGGCAGAGGGCATGGTGTGGGCATCAAGTTACAAAGCTATACTACAATTCTTTTTGTGAGACAAGAAAAAAATCAAGATTTTTCCATCATGTTTTCTAAATGTGATCCCACCATGCTAAGTGGTCCTGTGCCAGTGTATCCCATGTCTCACAATAAATTTCAAAGTTTTTCAGAGAGACCTTGAGAGGGTTTTTGAATCACTTCTTCTGACCTCCATGTGTATGCTGCACATATAAGTCCTGCAAGCATAAATATGCATACAAACATATATACACATATACCTACACAATAATGCATACACATGTGTATGTAAATGCCAATCATGAACACATACACATACATGTGCATGTGTGTATGTCCGTATGTATATAAGTTCCTTCCACTTATGGAGATCACTAACTGACTTGCACTTTTTAAAGAATAGCAGTGCCATTTAGAGATTAAATGACTTTCTCTTGATCACTGTCATTGTCATTCAAGTCTTCTTGACTTCCTCATTTCACTATCCTATGAATAAAAATAATAGAAATGAAACCAGGATGGTCTTCTAGTTTCTTAGCACAAATTATTTTCTGCATGTGGAAATGTGTGTGCTGGGATTTCAAAACTAGACAGATATAACCAATAAACTTTTGTCTTGGGGAGAACTGTAAAAGAAAGATGTATCTAAGTTCCATGTTTGTCCTCTCTGACTCCCATTTTGTTCTTCTTGACTTAGCTAAAATGAAAAGAATTTTTAAAGTATTAGATTTTAGTTGACGTGTCAGTAGCCAGCTGATTACTGAAAGAAAATATCAGAATCAGCTTGAGAGGTGAGTAGAATGCAGAGTTTAAAACTTGAATTGAAAAGGCTGGGTCAAAGCACAAGCTCCTTTTTCCTGGTTAAAAATGCTCAGGGAATGTGAATCCTTAATAGCACTGGTAGGCTTTCATACTCACTGATCTTCTATGTAAAATTAACTCATGTCAACATTGTGTTTTGAGATCCAGCTACTATCTTTGCTGTGGCAGAAGAAGATATGGGGAGCCCCTAAGTCATAGAGTCAATGAGAGAGTAAGGGAAGGTCCCTTGGACCTTTACAGGACTCTTGGTTCACTAAGTAACCCACATTTTGGAATTCTGAAGGTAGAACCTTAAGGAATTGTAGTAAATCTAGCCTTCCAGATTTGTCAATTACTCAGAAACAATAGGTAAAGGGATTTTCAACATGCCCTCATCCATTCCCCGCATTCTATAATATTTAATCTTCATTGTATATGAAATGTCCCACCTCTGATACATCAAGGCTCTATGAACTGGGCAAATTGCTTAACCTTTCTCAGTGCTTTGGGCAAATCCGATTATAAAGGACAGGAAAAGTACCAACCTGCACTGGAAAAGGTAATTCTCACCTGTAGTTTCATATATCAATGAAATCACTGTCCATCCTATCTATGACATATATTTCTCCTCCAAATCAGCATAGTATAAAGGAATTAAACAAATATATGGTAAAGAAAAAAATACATAACAACAATAAACCAAAATGTGCTCTTGTACAAACTTTTGAGCATCTGTTTCTTCTAGTCTGACATAGATATATTATTCAAATATATGTATATGATATATATGTGTACACACACACATATCCATATGCATTATAAGTGTATGCATATGTGTGTATTTATTGACTGTCTTAGCCCAGAATATGTGTGTGTCTGTGTCTGGGCAGTGAAATGCAGCAAGAACATCTGTGTGCATGTGTAACTGAATTCATCTGTTTTCTTGTTGATTTTTTGTTTTCAATTTCTATGAAGCCTGTAAATGAAGGCATCATTATATATCATCTATTCTACAAACTCTGTGCAGTATTTGTGACACTCAGCATTCATGAAAAGTGACCATTCAGTCTCTTGTTCATTAATTTAACATCATTTTGTTAACTTCTCATAGGGTGCAGATCACTATGTCAGGGGCTGAAGAAAATACAACATACACATAAGAGAGTCTATTTCTTCATGGAATTTATAGTGGGGGGAGGGGAGGGGTGTTTTATTGCACCTGAGAGTTGAATATCAAAATTCTATGTGATTTACAAGATATAATGTCATAACTGATAAGGAGGATTGGGGTGGGGTGGCTTCTAAATAGTAGATTCTGAATTAATCTTAAAGGATTGGGAATTCAATTATTAAGAAGAGAAGAAAGGATTTCAAGGCACAGAGAATGCCATAAGTCAGATGTAGAGGGGTATAACATTAGGTTATTTGTTAGTTATAGTTACAGAGGATTTTGAATGACAGTTTGAAAATGTTTGGGAGGCAATAAAGAATTATAAAATATGATTATTTTAGAAATTGCATAAAGGAAAAATTAGGAGAGAGGAAGAGTGAAGGAGAGGTGGGAATTTGGGAACTATTGCAATAATTTAGAAAATTCATAGTAAGATACTTTACTAAGGAGGTAAAAAGTAGAAGGGATACATGGAGAGATGTGGTAGTGGAAGAGGTGATAGAATTTGGTATCTTATTTACAGTAAGAGGTAAGGGTGAGGTGAGAGTCAAAGAGAATCCAAAATTTTAAACATGGTAGACAAGGTGAAGGCTATCTCTATGGGGATCAGAATGAAGGATGAATATAGGGAGAATAGAAACATAGTTTTATACATATTGAGAAGGAGGTATCCAAGCAACATTCATTTGGGTAAGTCCTGTGTGACAATCATTTGGATGTCACAATATGTGAGTTAGAAAACACCTCACAGAACAACATATACCACAAGAATAATTTTCTTTGTCAAATACTATACAAATGCTTAGATGTTGAATGAATATCTTTACTGAGGTCAAATTGACTACCTGCTGAGGCAGGCTATTACATTTTTTTAATAGCACTATATCCACTAAATGTTATTGAATAGGAGGGTGTCATGATTAGGTCTGTGTCACCTGTATGGGCGATGTTCTGAACAGAGTAAGAACCAGTTTCACTGTAAGTGAAACAATGTGAGAGAAGGGGAAATAAGTTGTTGGAAAGTTGAATTTCAAACTTCTAGATCTTTGAGCAGATACAGTATAATCCAAACATACATTGAGACAAAAGAGGTCAATGTCTGTCTGAAACAATGCAGAAGATGCCTCTCATTTTAAAGTAGCTCTACTTGTTACAAAGTTTTATTTTTCTTATATAAAATTGGAACCTGTTTACCTTAAGCTTCCAACTACTTGTCACTACTTTTATCTTCTGAAGCCCACAATAATAATCTCTCCTGTACTGAATAACTCTTCATCTATTTGAATACTATCTTCATATTTACTCAAGTTTTCTCTTCTCCAGGCCATATACATCCCTTTCCTCCAGCTATTCCTCACCTAACAGTGTTTACAGAATATTTCTTCGTTGTCATAAATTAGACATTCTCCTATGTCTCTAAACAGAACACAGGACTCTAATTGTCTTTTCTGACACCCCAAAAGTACAGTAAGACTATAACCTACCTAGTTTTGGACATAATGCTTCCATTAACGTGACCTAGGATAATATTCCTTTTTTTGTTGCCATGTTACTTTATTGACACATATCGATCTTGAAGTCACTGAAGAGCCCTAAGCCTTCCCCTGCCCTCCTCATAAATTACTGCTATCAAACCTGTACATATAGTTGTTAGACATATGGAAAATAATTTCATTATAAAACATGAAATCAAGTAATCTTCCTTTGTTGACATTTTTATGTCTAGTTAGGGCTGAGATAATGTAAATCAAATGATCCTTGTCATTTGAAAGGTACCTTTGCCTAGTCGAGAAATTGAGATTTTCATGACAACTTCTAAGCTTTAGGACTGTGTCATCTGAAATCATCTCAGAGCTGAAGAAACAATTGGATCTAAACTCTGAGTGATTTTAATCATAATGATGTTTTCTTTGTTTGTTTTCTTGTTTTTTACTCAAGAATGGTAATGAAGAAACAGTATAGGTAGAAAGGTGATTATGTATGCATATTTTTGTCTGTGTATGTGGATTACATTGTATAGATGACATATATGACAAATAGTATATTCACACATTTCCCCCTTTCAGCACAGCAACAATTGGAAAGATTATTTTATAAAACATTGGTCCTAATTGTAATAATATAAAATTTATATTTTCTGATTATGAGAAATACATCTTAGTGAGAGGGGGTGTAATTTTTAAATAGAATTACCAAAACTCTCTCCAAAAGAATTTTAAACCTGTGTATGGTGAGAGAAAGGGAAGGCTCATCTCTCTATTATTTTATTGTCTACTCTATTTGCTTAAAAGTACCATTTGGGATTAAAGCTGATTCCTTTGGAGAAATATTTTCTTCCTCATCAGAGAAGATGATGGATTTACGGTCAAATTATGTTTGACACTTGAGAGAATTCCTTAAAGTAGGTTGGCCGAGTATTTGATCTTTTTTTAACTCTGTGGATCTAATAATACATTTTTGCCTTATTTTCTCTACCTAGCATACTTGACTATAAGAGTACTTGTAACATAGTGTGGGTCATTTAAAAATATCTATATCTATATCTATATCTATATATATCTGTATATATAATCTTTTAACAATGGAATGCTAGTGATCTGAGTTAGGAAAGCACCAATGGCAAAAATATTGTTATGATTAATGTATGGAAACTACTGTATAGTTACAGCACAGAAATGATATGGAACAATTACTGCAATATGCTTTGTTTGCCATTATAAAATGACTTATCATCATCATAGGCATGTAGAAAGCCATTTTCCAATAACTAGCTGGCAAAAGGTAAATGTCAAGGACATGTATTGCATTATAGCCTATCAAAACACTGACATCTAAAGAACTAAAAACACCCAACTCAGTTCTAAAACACATCTTAGAAAAATGAAGAACCTATTCGCATTATAAATTATTAGGAAATACAGTCAAGACTTCAAGGTTATCTGGTACAATCCAATTCACTGCAAACAGGTTTTTGGCCGAATAGACTTAGATTGTTAACATCATCTTCATTGAATGCTTTTTTTCTTCCTTTATTCAAAAGGTCATTAAATTATGGATGTGTTTTTCTACTATATCTGCATGCCACATTGTTCTGCTTTTCTCTGTTGCTCTGTGTCTGATATAGCCCTTTTTCATTTATCTCTTGACTATTTTAATGTCAATGACAACAGATTTTTTTGTCCTTAATCCAAACTGATCATCCACACAGATTCAATTTTTAGATTCTCAGATAAACCCAAACTGTTTTTGGATTTGAGAAAAAAATAATAATTACTATGCAAAAAATTGAAGGAAATGACCATATTAAACCAAGCATGGATTCTAACACCTATTAAAGCAATTTACTTATGGAAGAAAAGAGATATTTACAGGCATTTGAATAAGTAGGGCATACTGAAAGAAAAGAAAGATATGGAAGAGGTGATGAGCTAGAAAAGGATGAAGTAGAAGCTTACTAACAGGAAAGTTAGGGTGGGATACCATAAGAAGAAAATTTAATGCTGCTTTATATACTATATTCTGCATCAGGAGCCATGGGCTCTAAAAAGTAAGGTTCTCTAGCATGGTTAGGGAGAAATCTATATCGATTGTTTGTCTTTTGAACTTCTAGATACATCAGGGATCCACATTGAGTGTTCTGGTATTGTACAGTAGTGGTGCTTTAATCTCCTCTACTGAGAGCCTTCAGTAGACACCTACTGCCTCCTGAAGTGGCTCCCATTTAATGTGTTTTTGAACTCCTTGGGAGGTCATGCCAATGATCTGAGAAATTCACAGCTGAAAACTATTTAATCATACCTTAAGAAGGAAATAATTGCCTAGGCTACAAGCATATATTTTACTCCATGACAAAAATATGCATGTTTGAATCAGTATAGCTTTTTTTTTGTAGCGATTGTAAAGAGTCATGCTTTATGCGTATGAGTGTTTTGCTGTTCTTGCAGTAAGTACATCAACTCTGACCACTTTGAATGAGCCCAATGTGTTCTTGAACTTTCTCAACCTATAATCAAAATCTTTCCAAACCACAAAAGGCTTTGACATTCAAGCACAAACTGATTCTCAACAGATGATCAGATATATGTGCGTAGTCTCTCATGTATGTTTCATGCAGTTCGTTAAAACAGCTTTCTCATTTCCCTCTTTTATCCTGTAATAGTATTTTATTCTCTCTATAATCACATGATCCATAATCATTTATGTTCTTGCAGCACAGAAGTCATGCTGTTTCAAAAGCATCATCAATAGGCTTGCACATGACAAGCCCCCTTGAAACGATCACAATTGGATCATAATAAAAATTCTGTGGAAACAACTTTATATTGGCTCTCATTACATTATTAAGGCAGATTTCTGATTTAAACTTATTCTCTGAAAATGTTACTATTCATCTATCTGATAAATTTTCCAATGATCTGTTTGGCAACATTGGTTGGCAAGTGTAATAGCAATGTTACTTGATGCTATTGTGAGGGTGTAATGCCAATAACACCAGCACACAGGAGGACTGCTAGCACAAGTTCTTTGATCTGCTTTTCTAAGGAAAGTAATTTTAAGGGGTTTACAATCTCATTTTAATTAAACATACATATATCATTCATTTAATTCAGGGGGAAAAGTCAGCACTCTGTATTTCAAAGAAAACACAAACAGAAATTACAAGCAGAACTTATATAAACAGAACAAATAACACAAATCAGCAGACAGAGCTTCTAACTCTCTGTCCATAGCAATATACACATAGTTACCAGAAAGAGAAGCACCAACATCTGGGTTTTCAAACCCGGGGGACTCCTTAATGGCTATCCAGAGTCTCATCTGGCCAAATCACATGAATACTATTCCAATGAGTGAGCCCCAAAGTAAAATGCTAACCTCAGAGTACATATACACTTATTTAGGGTCAGCCCACAGAGGGCAACACAACCATGTGACTTGAACTCATGTTAGTTAGGCTTTCTTGTGACTTAAGAAGGTCATCAAAGACTCTTGATTCAAAGACTTCATTCAAACTAAAGCAAGACTCAATCAAAGGCACTTGATTGCCTTAGTGCTGAAATACACTCCAAAAGGAAAAAGAAAACATCAAAATGTCCCACTTTGCTTGCCATTACAGCAGGACAACTAGTTTTCGTGAGATTGTAGTTGGTGTGTGCTACCAGTAGAAGAAGAGAAGAAAGTCATATCTGAAATGATTCTTCCCTCACAAATTTAATTGACATGCAATCATTATTTTAAAAAAGTAAAATATGCAAGTAAACTTTATGTACATTTAACATTTAATACAGCGATTGTCAGTCAATAGAAAAGTAAATAGCTTGTATTGTAACTAGCTATTCATTTTTGTCAGGTAGTTGTTATTTTATTTTGAAAAATGATTTTTCCATCTCTTAGTAAGACAGTTTGTAACATTCTCCTACCATCAGCCATTTCTCAGAACATATCTGCATACGTATATTTACTTCATTGTTATTTTAATTTGAAAGACAGAAGTAAACTCAATGCAGAAATGTACCAAAACTATTTTGTGTTAAGCTAAAAACTATAAATGTTTATTCAAAATTTTAAAGAAGTTTAATATTGAAATTAAGCTTATGTATGGTTATTATGTTATGGTAAACATCTTTCAAATTGTAACTTATTTCATTAAAATGTTATTAATTTTAAACAAACATAAAATAAAAAATATGAAATCTTGCAGATGATAGCATGCATTTTAGTTTTTGTATTATTTTTAAAATTCTTACAAAATGTTCCACATAAAATATTTGTAACTATTTTATATTTGTAGTTTTATGATTTTTTTTATTTAGAGTTTTCCTAATTATGGATAAAATAAAATGTTATATTCTGTGATTATATAATATAAATTTGAATTTGAATTTTTATCTCTTTGGATAAAATTATTATCGCAGCTATAATAAGCAATGAAAATTATGAGTAATATATTAAATTGCCCTGGGTTCACAAAATGTTTATTATTGTGATTATAAAACAGAACAAATGCCATTGAGAAAAACTGACCTATGGGATAAAGTCCAAGTGCCACTGGGAGGCATCTGAAACCTTTTGTGATATAGACAAATTTCCCTGAGTTTAACTTCACACTACTCTCTATCAAGTAACTTGTGATAAGTGTAGACTTAACTATTCCTCATTTCCTCAACAATGCCCCATACTTTTCCACCTGTACTTTTGTATTCCTTCTGTTTGCTCTTTTATTTCCCACTTACTAGAATGGTTTTCTGCCTCTTCTCTCAGCTTTAGCTATTACAAAGCTATTACTTCTTTCAAGATCCACCTTAAGGGGCAGAGCCAAGATGGCAGACTAGCATGAGCTCCCTGCTGAGTCCCTCCAAAAACCTATAAAAATGGCTCTGAACCAATTCTAGAACTGCAGAACCCAGAAAATAGCAGAAGCAAGCAGGGCTCCAGCCCAGGACAGCCTGGATGGTCTCTGGGTCAAGTCTATCCCACGCGGAGCTAGAAGCAGAGCAGAGCAGAGCCCAGCATGAGCAGCATGGAAGAACCAGACCAGGAGCCAGGTGGAGTGTGCCCTAGCACCCTGAATCAGTGAGCTGCAGCATGGACCAATCAGACCAGGAGCCAGGCGGAGTGTGCCCTAGAGCCCTGAATCAGTGAGCTACAGCAGTTACGTGACTTCTCAACCCACAAACACCAAAGACCAAAGAGAAGGTTAGTGGGAAAAGCTGTGGGAGTGGAAGGAGTTCGCGGTTCGGCCACCACCCCAGGGGCAGCGGAGGTGGGGCAGCTACAGAAGTACAGCTGCAATTGCTTCTGGCCCCAGGCCCACCTGGTAGGAGGAATTAAGTGGCAGATCAGAGCAGGAGTGAAGAGCCTGCTGAAGATCTAAGTCCAGTCCGGGTTGGGGGTTCTTGGGGAAGGAGAAGTGCTGGTGTGGCAGAGCTGGCACATCCCCCAAGCTTGGAACATAGTTCTCTAAATTCTACAAACAGTCATATCCCACTGAAAAACTGAAGGGTCAAGTTAGTTGGCTGGGAATGTCGCCAGGTAGTGAAAACACACCCAGATTCAGTCTCAGCCCTTGGATTCTTTCTTTGGTGACAAAGAAGACCAAAACATATAGACAGAAGAAGTTAACAAAGTCAAAGAGCCTACAACAAAAGCCTCCAAGAAAAACATGAACTGGTCCCAGGCCATGGAAGAGCTCAAAATGATTTGGAAAAGCAAATTAGAGAAGTAGAGGAAAAATTGGGAAGAGAAATGAGAAGGATGGGAGAAAATCATGAAAAACAAGTCAATGACTTGCTAAAGGAGACCCAAAAAAATACTGAAAAATATACTGAAGAAAACAACACCTCAAAAAATAGACTAACTCAAATGGTAAAAGAGCTCCAAAAAGCCAATGACGAGAAGAATGCCTTGAAAGGAAGAATTAGCCAAATGGAAAAGGAGATCCAAAAGAGCACTGAAGAAAATACTACTTGAAACATTAGACTGGAGCAAGTGGAAGCTAGTGACTTTATGAGAAATCAAGATATTATAAAACAGAACCAAAGGAATGAATAAATGGAAGACAATGTGAAATATCTCATTGGAAAAACCACTGAACTGGAAAATAGATCCAGGAGAGATAATTTAAAAATTATTGGACTACCTGAAAGCCATGATCAAAAAGAGAGCCTAGATATCATCTTTCAATAAATTATCAAGGAGAACTTCCCTGACATTCTAGAGCTACAGGGCAAAATAGAAATTGAAAGAATCCATCGATCACCTCCCCAAATAGATCCCAAAAAGAAATCTCCTAGGAATAATATCACCAAATTCCAGAGCTCCCAGATCAAGGAGAAAATACTGCAAGCAGCCAGAAAGAAACAATTTGAGTATTGTAGAAACATAATTAGAATAATCCAAGATCTGGCAGCTTCTACATTAAGAGATTGGAGGGCTTGGAATACGATATTCTGGAGGTCATTGGAGCTAGGATTGAAACCAAGAATCACCTACCCAGCAAAACTGAGTATCATGCCCCAAGGCAAAATATTGATTTTCAATAAAATAGAGAAGTTTCAAGCTTTCTCAGTGAAAACACCAGAGCTGAATAGAAAATTTGACTTTCAAACACAAGAATGAAGAGAAGCATGAAAAGGTAATCAAGAAAAAGACCAAGAAAAAGAAACTGCAAGGGACTTACTAAAGTTGAACTGTTTTGTTTACATTCCTACATGGAAAGGTGATGTTTATGATTCATGAGACCTCAGTATTAGGGGAGCTGAAGGGAATATGCATATATACATATACATATACATATACATACATACATACATACATACATATATATATGTGTGTGTGTGTGTGTGAATGTGTACGTATGTATGTATATATGTATGAGTGTATATATATATATATAGAGAGAGAGAGAGAGAGCGGACACAGGATGAGTTGAAGATGAAGAAATAAAATCAAATTAAGGGATAAGAGAGGAATATATTGAGAGAGAGAGAGATAGGGAGAGAGAGAATGGGCTGGATTATCTCTCATAAAGGTGGCAAGAAGTAGCAGTTCTGTGGGAGGAGGGGAGAGGGCAGGTGAGGGGGGAATGAGTGAATCTTGCTCTCATCAGATTTGGCCTGAGGAGGGAATACCATGCATACTCAATTGGGTATCTTACCCCACAGGAAAGAAGAGGGAAGAAGACAAAAAAAGGGAGGGGATGATGGAGGGGAGGGCAGATGGGGGTGGAGGTAATAAAAAACAAACACTTTCGAAAGGGGACAGGGTCAAGGGAGAAAATTCAATAAAGGGGGATGGGTTGGGAAGGAGCAAAATATAGTTAGTCTTTCACAACATGAGTATTGCGGAAGGGTTATACATAATGATACACATGTGGCCTATGTTGAATTGCTTGACTTCTTAGGGAGGGTGGGTGGGAAGGGAAGAGGGGAGAGAATTTGGAACTCAAAGTTTTAAAAACAGATGTTCAAAAACAAAAAAAAAGTTTTTGCATGCAACTAGAAAATAAGATACACAGGCAATGGGGCATAGAAATTTATCTTGCCCTACAAGAAAGGAAGGGAAAAGGGGATGAGAGGGGAGGGGGGTGATAGAGGGGAGGGCAGACTGGGGAACAGGGCAACCAGAATATACGCCATCTTGGAGTGGGGGGGGGAGGGTAGAAATGGGGAGAAAATTTGTAATTCAAACTCTTGTGAAAATCAATGCTGAAAACTAAATATATTAAATAAATAAATAAATAAATAAATAAATAAAAAGATCCAACTTAAGAATCACTTTTTTGCTGTAATTACCTTTTTTTTCCCATCCATCCACATCATTATTGCACTTTGTGGGGCTCTCTATTGACACCTAGAATATCATATATTGTGTTCTACTTAAATATTTGTGTAGCATACTTCGTGATTGTGGTTTGTCCTTCACCAAGAGAACCATGACATCAAAGAGATGATGATATGACTTGCATTGAATTGCATTTGAGTAAGAGAGAGCTGTGAAAATTCACCAGCCTCACTTTCTCCTCCAGAGCCATCTGGGTCGAGCTGCAAGATATAGATCAAGACAATTAGAGATGGCCCTGAATGCAGTGGGATGGAGACCTTGGCCTTTTTAATCTAGGGTCTTTTGGAGTTCTTACTCTGAGTGAGGCAATACCCATTCAGTAAATAAGCCTGTAGAAGAAGTGAGTCAAGGGATAGCCAATTTAATAACAAATAAATAAACAAATATATAAATAGATAGATAAATAAATAATCTATTAATTGATCAAACTAGGAGGCGAAGAATCTCTGGCTTATTGAACAAAAGAAAGACAATTACTATTTATATTCACTCTGAGTTTGGAGGGCCCCAAAATAACTATTAAGTGGTGCTTCTCTGGGACTCATTGTAGTCCAATCAAGGAGATCCATTGCAAACTGAGTTTAAGGTTTGGTCTTTGAGAAAGAAATCTAGCCAGTAAATCCCAATATAATTAAGTATGTTTCAGCCATCAATATTCATCTTCCTTTAGGCAAAACATTAGAAGAGTTGGCAGCTTCTCAGGTGTGCTATGTGGGGAATAATTGTTCAGATATCAACTGGATGAAAGGGACTCTGAGATCCCATCCAACCTGGAAATTCCCTGATTCTGAATTATCTGCTGGCTATGTATTGACTGAGTTCCCCAGGTAATTCAATTGGTAATTATTCAGCCTCTAGTCTTATTTTGCCCAGAGGTGAATTTCATTGTGGCTACTTCACTTAAAGCTATCTGGCTGGAGTAAAGAGGTTGTAATGTCTTCTGTGTCTATTTTAACTAGGGCTACAATTTCTTCATGTATTGAATTTGGTTTCTGTTTATAATTAACTTTTTTAAAAGTAAAAACTGAAGCAAATTAGGTATTAACATCTTAAGCCCATGGCTATTAAGTAATAAATACAGTACATTGATTACACATCATCATTATCTCCCCAGCTTATGTATACAAGATTTCAAAGGGATGACCCTGAAACTATTTCCTGTTTTGTGACCTTCAAGTAACATCTTTGGCCAAAGCAGCTAAGCCAACAAAAGTTTTCATGACTTCCAGCTCTCAGTTTTCACTAGACAGTTATTCTGACTGAAATATCCCCTAATCTTTACAAATAGAAATGATTATTGTTTGAAGTGAGGATGAAAAGATTAGAGGAGGTTTACAGGTATATAAATTTGTGACAGAAAATGGCATTTCTTTGTTGAGCAGAAGATTGCAAAACTAATGGAATTTTCAAGAAGTACTAACTTTTGTTTCTCAAAGCATCTTCAGTGACACTCAGTTGTGCTGTAGCTATTATAAAAATAACCCCTGACTTCTCAACTGCAGTTAAGCAAATTCATTAAGTAGATGATTTCAACTATTTTAATAGAGTAAATAGTTAACAATCTCTCCTAAAAAGAAAACAATTTAAAAACACCCTCAACAGCAAAAGCAACGAAACACATCTCTATGCTGAAAAAAAGTGACAGTCTTCTTTTCCAAAGGCTAAATATGTCTTTTTTGTTCTTTTAGGTATTTGTTAATGATTTGCTGACCCCTCCCCAATTAAGTGTTTCCTCCCACTTCCACTTCTGAATTTAGAAGTAGATAAGGTGGAGGAAAGGGAGCAAATCTCCTGGCCTGACTGGTTTTGAAGAGTTGAGATATATAATAAGAATTTTTCATTACCGTTTGCTTTTTCTTTGTGATATTTGAATAGGAAAAACAAAAACTGCTATTTGCAAAGCAGTTAATATTAAAATACAATTTAGAGTATAAAAGTGCAATTCAGTTATGCAGCAATAGCATATTATAATTACCCAACTTTCTAAATAGAAAACCATCACTAGATGATTGAAAATGGAATGACAATGATAACCAGATATACTCATAAATGTTTCCTTAAAAAAAAACAAAATAAGACAAACAAAAACAACTTCAATTATACATCAATCCCACCATTTTCTCTTCCATTTAAAAAGAAATCCTTCTCTCTTTCCATTTATTCCATTTTCTTAAATGAAGGCAAGGCAGTTATAGAATCTATTCATCCAACACAAAACTACTTCTTCCTACACCAGTCTCATAATCTTTGATGGAGAAAGAAGACAAAATGTTTGACTCAATCTGTCCTAACTTTTGCAATGCTTTGAGGAGACAAAGTGCTTAATAAATACTTGTTGGCAAAATAAATAAGTTGAATGGAATAAGAAAATAATATCCTGACCTATATAATTTCCCTTTTCTGACACTTCCAAGTCATAACTGTGGACAACTCCATGAGTAGAAATCATTTAAATCTTTGTACTTGTGTCCTGAGAGCCTGTCAGAGAGCCTGGAATATAGCAGATATTAAACCAAAACCCTTTGACTGAAAAGTTGATTGAATAAATTCCCTTTTCATTTGTAAAATGGAGAAATATTTGTGCCACTAACATCATATAGGTGTTGTGCTATATTTAAGAAAGTGTTTCATAAACATTAAATCAGTATTCCTTTTTATTTTTCAATTCAGAACTGTGATTTATTCAGTATTAGGAACTCAAAGTGAAAAACTCCCTTTTTCTAATGCGTAAGACGACTTCTGACACATTCTGCATGTTTCTTTGTGAGTCATTTGTGACTCTTTATTGCCTCCAGGAAGCTGACTAACACTAAATTGTAGAGCAGTTGCTGATTTTTAATTTATGTCTAAGATTATCTAATATAGATGCAAATACACCTTGATAGGCAAAGACATTCATATATGTACATGCATATATAGACATGTACAACTTGTCCATTAGTTTGTAAGTGTGTATATATACATATGTCAGTTTACATACTTGTGTAAATATATTTATTAGAGGATCTTACACACATTGAGGAATAGTTATGTGTGTGTGTGTGTACTACTGATAGACAATATTTAATAAATAATTATCCATCTACTTGCATATAATAATCTATACAATAGATATTCTTTATCTAGTTGATTTTTCTAGTTGATTAGGCCAAATTCTTGGATGAACCTCTCATTTAAGTGTGCAGGAACATTCCAGTACTTGAAACAAGTCATGTCATCTACAAAAAGGTTCATTTGAAGGATCTCGTGATCTACATGGAATCCTTCTTTGATTCTGACTTTGTGGAAGATCTCAATGAAAGAAAGCTGATGAATAAAGTTCCTAAAAGTGTTAAATAAAGTGAGCTTGAGTTGATTATATTTTGGTGCCAGAACCAAGAAACATGGTATTTCAGTTTCTTGAACCATTGCAATACAGCTGAACTGAGGCTGTCCATAGTGAATTATTGGAAGTCACTCCATGTGTTCAGTTTAGAAGAAAAATATTTCACTCGACCCCAGGACCATTGCTTTGTTTGGTTTTTATAGCATCTAACAGATTTTGTCATCCGGAAATTTATATTGCTGCAAAACTGGCAGAAAAGGACTAGGAAAACAGTAGATGAGCCAGTTTGAAGGAATTTGGTATAATGCAAAATTTAATCAGAAGACCCAAGAATAGTGAAGGGGGCTATACACATGGATCACATCAGCCTGAATCGCTTGAGAAAAAAAACCACTTCAGAATCCTGATGATTAGATATTTCTTCCCAAGATAGGGTAATGTGCTTAGTTATTTGCCAGGACATTTAGAGGTGTGGTTAAGTCCATGTAGAGATAGAGAGATTGAGAGATAGATAGATAGATAGATAGATAGAGAGACAGATACAAGGATTTTTGTGTGTATATAGGTGTATATATATATATATATATATATACATATATATATAGTTCTATATCTACATACATACATGTATCTCTAAATATTTATATCTCCATATCTATTATATATGTAATATACCTATTATCTATTATTATATTATATACACACATATGCGTATATATTATATATGTGTCTATATGTGTGTATACATATATATTTATATGTACATATATGTATGCATGCATACATGTATGTATGTAATTTGACAGTAGAGTTCCTGGAATTAACAGAATATAGTTCGTGCCTTGCTTATGAAGAGATAAATGTCAATTATATAATGTTCCTCTATGCATATGATATTGTAATTGGTTGGCTCTCCCAGGAATCATTTTTTTTTTATATTCAGGTTGTATCGCAGTGGTGATTAAATCCAAGAGAATGTTTTATTCGTTTTAAAGAGAAATTAATCAGATGTGAGTGGTACTCCCAACGACCTCTTTTTCCAGGCCTAGCTTTTTTTAAAAATATGTTGTTTTGGTTCTGGGCATAACTTCTTTTCCTGTTTTCCCTTCTCACTACTTTTCCTTTGTGGAAGTTTCCATTTTCAAAACGACCTTGCTAATTGGTGACTCTGCATCTGTGATTTCAGTAATGTTGACCCAATCCCATGCTTAAGAAGTTATTTCCTTTTAAAACTCTTCACTGAATTGTTCTGTTGTGCGATCCTATAGATGATTGTCTAGCATTGAACTAAGGGTAATGAGATATTGATATAACCTGGGCATCAAATTAATAGGAAGATTCTCATTAGATCATTGCTCCCTGTCCTCTCCCTGCCCTGGCCTGAATAACATCTCACCTGAAGCTTTCTGGGTCAAAAATGTAACTTGTTCTCTCCTGCAACTATGATCCAGTTAAATCCTTGTCTCAGTGATTGGGATCTCAATGCATCATTGGCCCCAATTCCCTCTCTCATGGCTTCCCTCCTCATGCCAATAGGCTTCTTTATATTGCTTAGGAGGGAAGCAGAGGAACCACTTATAGGCTGGATCCTAATAATGACTGACACAAGAACATTGACCTTCTCCCTTACCAGCATGGGATAGGCTGCTCATAGCAGACCATAATAAAGTTCTATAGCTTTTATAATTACTAGGCAGTTTATTTCTTCTACAGAAACATCTATATCTTAAATAGACTAGGACAACTTGGATTTATGATATTGTTCTGTCTTGTAACATATGCCACCACTTGACTATGGGACTAGAAATGCCATAATATTGACTCTCTTGGCCAGTAGGAACTAATAAGGGGTGGGATGGAGGAATCAGTTACCCACTTCTTGCAGGAAGGATGTAAAGCAGTAAAATTGAATTAATGACACAGAAATTTTAAATAATACTACACATTAATATGTTCATTTAATCATCCATTACAACAAATGCTTATTGAGCACCTACTGTGTGCCCAGGACTGTGTTAAGTGTTGAGCCTATACAAAAAAATATTTGGGGAATTCCCTTTCTTGTTCATAGCATTTACAGAAAAAAAATCATCTAATACTCAAAGAATTCTGTTGGCCTGCATCCAATCAAAATCACAGCTCATTAGCTCCCACAAAAATTGTTTACTTTTTACTCTATGATCTAACCAGTAATGATAGCCTAAAGCCAGAGTAATAAGTTAAAATGTGAAATGATAGGGGTTTGTTTCAAGAATAACATAGAGTTAGAAAAGTCATTTATTATAAAAATTGAGTTTCAAAATAAATGTTGTTCTTTAAGATAGTATAAGTGAAAATTTTACTGTATGATCTATTATTCCCCCATTACTTTGAGATTAGGTAAAATTCCTCTGGGGAATTAGTCATTCAAAGTCAAAATTCCAGTCATTGGACAATAATAGGCAGTGATTTATTCAGCTTTTCCTTTGGCCCAAGTCCTACTCTGCCAAATTCAAGCAGTGCCTTCTAAAGCAATGAAGAAGTGAATTCATCATGCGAAATGTTTGTTTAGAACTGTTTAGCTTGATAAATAAGAGCCACAATAACTTAAAAGAAGTGATATTGTCTAGGTGGGTTGAGAGATGACTGTAGGGTCACTTAATAGTAGAGAAGTCAATGCTGATTGTACAAAGGATGCTGATCAATTTTTCTTAGTCTCTATCAAGGAATTTTTTTAAAGCTGAAATAATTCATAATATAGACTGAATATTATACAGGAGGAAAATTTCTGGCAATGAGTATCACTAAATATAAGAATGAGGGCCTAGACAAAGTGTTTAAAGCTGCTTTGGAAAATTGTTAAAATACAAGCTCTGTCAAAGGGAGGTAGTGTGATGAGTAGAAAGTGTGCTTGATTTGTAGTTAGAAGAACTGAGTTCAAATTCTGATCTAACTACTTACTATCTCTGTGACCTTAACCTCTGCAGGTCTCAGCTTTGTTACCTATCAAGTGAGAAGAAAGGACTAAGCAGACAAAAAACCACTCCAACTCTTTTTTTTTCCTTGTTTAATTCATTTATTTTAAATATAGACACAGACATATATATATATATATATATATATATATATATATATATCTATATGTATATGTGCATTCACACACACTTGAATGTTTGGACTCAACAGAAACAGATATTTCCCAACAAACACCCAAGATCAACCACTCTTTGAAATCAAATCCACCTAAACTAGTTAAGCAAAATAATACTCTCAATAATTGCAATCATATCTGCCACTTTCCACTTTTCTGCTTCATTAGTTTTTTTTTTAATTGATTTAGTATATTTAGTTTTCAGCATTGATTTTCACAAAAGTTTGAATTACAAATTTTTTCCCCATTTCTACCCTCCCTCCACTCCAAGTTGACATATATTCTGGTTGCCCCATTCCCCACTCAGCCCTCCCATCTGTCACCCCACTCCCCTCCCATCCCCCTTTCCCTTCTTCTCTTGTAGGGTAAGATAAATTTCTATACCCCATTGCCTGTGTATCTTATTTCCCAGTTGCATGCAAAAACTTTTTGTTGTTGTTGTCGTTGTTTTTGAACATCTGTTTTTAAAACTTTGAGTTTCAAATTTTCTCCCCTCTTCCCTACCCACCCACCCTTCCTAAGAAAGCAATCAATTCAACATAGGCCACATGTTGTATCATTATGTAAAACCTTTCCACAATACTCATGTTGTGAAAGATTAACTATGTTTTGCTCCTTCCTAACCTATCCCCCTTTATTGAATTTTCTCCCTTGACCCTGTTCCTTTTCAAAAATGTTTGTTTTTGATTACCTCCTTCCCCCGTCTGCCCTCCCTTCTATCATCCCCCCTTTTTTATCTTCTTTCTCCTTCTTTCCTGTGGGGTAAAATACCCAATTGAGTGTGTATGGTATTCCCTCCTCAGTTCAAATCCAATGAGGGCAAGATTTACTCAGTCCCCCTCACCTGCTCCCTCTTCCCTTCCTACAGAACCACTTTTTCTTGCCACTTTTGTGTGAGATAATTTACCCCATTCTATCTCTCCCTTTCTCCCTCTCTCAATATATTCCTTTCTTACACCTTCAATTGATTTTACTTTTTTTAGATGTCATCCCTTCATATTCAACTCACCCTGTGCCTTTTATGTGTGTGTGTGTGTACATATATACATATATATGTATATATATATACCTACATATATACATACATAGACACAGACACATACACACACACACACACACACACACACATATATATATATATATATATATATATATATATATATATATATATGTATGTATACACATATATATGCATATTCCTTTCAGCCACTATGATATTGAGGTCTCATGAATGACACCTATCATCTAATTTAGGTAAAATTGTCATTTTTATTATATTAGCTTGGCCTAACCATGAGCAACTGATATTTTTCCATTTATTTAGATCTGACTTGACTCGCATGAAAAGTGTTTCATAATTTTGTTCATATAGGCCCTGGGTTTGTCTTGGCAGATAGACTCTCAAATATTTTATAGTGTCTACAGTAACTTTGAATGGAATTTCTCTTTCTATCTCTTGCTGTTGGGCTTTGTTAGTAATGTATAGGAATACTGAGGATTTATGTGGGTTTATTTTATATCCGGCAAGTCTGCTGAAGTTGTATATTATTTCAAGTAGTTTTTTATTTGATTCTCTAGGATTCTCTAAATAACTCATCATATCATCTGCAAAAAGTGATAATTTAGTTTCTTCTTTTCCTATTCTAGTTCCTTCAATTTCTTTTTCTTCTCTTACTGCTACAGCTAACGTTTCTAGTACCAAATTGAATAGTAGGGGTAATAATGGATGTCCTTGTTTCACCCCTGATCTTATTGGGAATGCATCTAGCTTATCCCCATTACAAATAATGCTTCTTGATGGTTTTAGGTAGATGCTATTTACAATTTTAAGGAAGGTTCCATTTATTCCTATGCTTTCTAGTGTTTTTAATAGGAATGGGTGTTGTATTTTGTCAAAGGCTTTTTCTGCCTCTATTGAGATGATCATATGGTTTCTGCTAGTTTTGTTGTTGATACGGTCAATTATGTTAATAGTTTTCTTAATATTGAACCAGCCTTGCATTCCTGGAATAAATCCTACCTGGTCATAGTGTATTATCCTGGTGATAAGTTGCTGCAATCTTTTTGCTAATATTTTATTTAAAATTTTTGCATCAATATTCATTAGAGAAATTGGTCTATAATTTTCTTTGTCTATTTTGACTCTACCTGGTTTGGTATTAGTACCATATTTGTGTCATAAAAAAAATTTGGTAGGACTCTTTTTTCACCTATTTTCCCAAATAGTCTCAAAAGTATTGGAATTAGTTGTTCTTTAAATGTTTGATAGAATTCACATGTAAAACCATCTGGCCCTGGAGATTTTTTCTTAGGGAGTTCATTGATGGCATGCTCAATTCCTTTTTCTGAGATGGGGTTATTTAGAAATTTTACTTCCGGGGTGCAGAGCCAAGATGGCCACATGAAGGCAGCATCTTACCGGAGCTCTCTCACAAGGTCTGTCAGATTCCTATAAAAAAGTGAATTTGAGCAGATTTGAGAGAGTCAGAAACCGCGAGCAGTCTGCGTGGGGCAAATTTCCGAGCCGGGAGAGTCTGAAAGACTGGAGGCACGAACCTGTGGGCTCGGAGAGTGCTCGGTGTGGAGCCGTTCCAGACCAAGGCGGAAGCAGCTGGCCGGGAAATCCAAGTGGGAGATGGGCTGGGAGAAAGCTGGGTGCCCGAAACCGGTGGAGATCCCCAGGTCTCCCAACACAGGACGGCAGTCTGTCAAGCGATGAGAGGCAGCGCAACACCACCCGTGAAACACCATCTCCAGAAGTTTGCAGCCCAAATGTATTAAACGCAGCTTCTTGAACTTCCGGGAGCCTTAATGTCCAGGTAAACAGCTCTAATCCCTCCCCTACCCACCCAGAGAATCCCTCGGGAAAAAGAAAAGAACGCTATAACTGAGCAGAAAGTAGTGGGGCTTCAGTGATCAAATAGCAGAAGTTCATTAGTCCCATAGGGGCAGAGTCGGCAGGGGTCAAAGTCAGGAGCCCAGACGTAACCTTGCTCCACCAGGGGAAGTGCCAGACATCAGCTCAAACAGCAAACAGCTGAGACCATTGCTGAAAAGCAAGTGCTGAAGAGCACCCACAGGGAGTGAGACTCCAGGGAGCCAGACCCCTCCCCCATACCTCAGGAAACTGAAGGTTATAATTCTAGACTCACAACCCCCAGAATAAGAAAGCTGAGACAGAAAGTCCTGAGGCCCACAGATAGAAATTCGTTGTAAAGCTAGCAAAAGGCAAACCAACATGAAGAAGAACACAAAAAAACCCAGGACAATAGATTCTTTTTATGGAGACAGGCAGGATCAAAATAGAAATATAGAAGAGGGAAGTAACGATACTGTAGATACATCAGATACCTGAAAAGGTAATATGAACTGGTCTCCAGCCCAAAAAGCACTGCTGGAAGAGCTAAAGGAGTATTTTAAAAACCAAATTAGGGAGATAAAAGAAAATATGGAAAAAATGGAAAAAAGGGAGAAAAAATCCACTGATGAAATCAAGTCCCTAAAGAATAAGATTGGCAAAATGGCTATGGAGATTCAGAATCTAGAGAGAGAAAAGGACACCCTGAGAGGCAAAATCAACAAATTGGAAACGGAGACTCAAAAGCAAAATGCAAACACTAACGCATTAAAAATTAGACTTGAGCAAGTGGAAGCTAATGAATCTATGAGGCACAAAGAAGTAATAAAACAAAACATAAAGAATGAAAAAATAGAAAAAAATGTGAAATATCTGATTGGCAAAACAACTGACCTGGAAAATAGATCCAGGAGAGACAATTTGAGAGTCATTGGTCTACCGGAAATCCACGATGAAAAAAAGAGCCTTGACAGTATCTTCGAAGAAATTATCAAAGACACCTGCCCAGAGGTCCTAGAACCAGAGGGCAAAATAGTCATTGAAAGAATTCACCAATCACCCCCTGAAAGAGATCCCAAACTGAAAACACCAAGAAATATTATAGCCAAATATCAGAGCTATAAACTCAAGGAGAAAATACTGCAAGCAGCCAAAAAGAAGCAATTCAAATATTGTGGAACTACAGTCAGGATCACAGTCAGGGGAGGGATTAGAGCCATTTACCTGGCCATTAAGGCTCCTGGAAGTTCAAGAAGCCGTGGTTCATACGTGTGGGCTGCAAACTTCTGGAGACGATACTTCACCGCCAGTGGTGTGCGCTGCCTCTCGTCGCTTCCACAGACTGCCGTCCTGTGTTGGGAGTCCTGGGGATCTCCGCCGGTTTTGGGCACCCAGCTTTCTCCCAGCCCATCTCCCACTTGGATTTCCTGGCCAGCCGCTTCGGTCTAGAATTATATCCTTCAGTTTCCTGAGGTATGGGGGAGTGGTCTGGCTCCCTGATGTGTCTTTCCCTAGGGGTGCTCTCCAGCACTGTTGCTCTTCAGCAATGGTCTGAGCTGTTTGTTGTTTGAGGTGATGTCTGGCAATTCCCCTGGGGGAGCAAGATTACGTCTGGGCTCCTGGTATTGACTCCTGCCAGCTCTGCCCCTCTGGGACTAATGAACTTCTACTATTTGACCACTGAAGCCCCACTTCTTTCTCCTCTGTTCCAGCACTCTTTTTTTTTTCCTGAGGAATTCTCTGGGTTGGGAGGGGAGGCATTAGAGCCGTTTACCTGGGCATTATGTCTCCCGGAAGTTCAAGAAGCCACGTTTCATAACTTTGGGCTGCAAGCCTCAGGGGTTGATTTTTCATGGCCGGTGGCATTGCGCTGCCTCTCGTCACTTCCACAGATTGCCGTCCTGTGTTGGGAGGACTGGGGATCTCCACCGGTTTGGGGCGCCCAGCTTTCTCCCAGCTGGTCTCCCACGTGGGTTTCCTGGCTGGCCACTTCTGCTTTGGTCTGGAGCAGCTCCACACACCAAGCACTCTCCAAGCCTACAGATTTGTGCCTTCAGCCTTTCAGACACTCCTGGATCGGGAATTTGCCCCACTCAGATTGCTCGCGGTTTCTAACTCTCTCAAATCTGCTCATATTCACTTCTTTATAGGAATCTGAGTGACCTCGTGAGAGAGCTCCGGTAAGATGCTGTTTTCATGTGGCCATCTTGGCTCCTCCTGAAAGATAAATTTCTATGCCTCATTGCCTGTGTGTCCTATTTCTTAGTTGCATGCAAAAACTTTTTTTTTGAACATCTGTTTTTAATACCCTTCCACAATACTCATGTTCTGAAAGACTAACTATGTTTTGCTCCCTCCTAACCTATCCCCCTTTATTCAATTTTCTCCCTTGACCCTGTCCCTTTTCGAAAGTGTTTGTTTTTTATTACCTCCTCCCCCTATCTGCCCTCCCTTCCATCGTCCCCCCTTTTTTATCTCCTTCCTCCTTCTTTCCTGTGGGGTATGATACCCAATTTAATGAGAGCAAGATACACTCATTCCCCCTCACAAGCTCCCTCTTCCCTTCCTACAGAACTGCTTTTTCTTGCCACTTTTATGTGAGATAATTTACCCCATTCTATCTCTCCCTTTCTCCCTGTCTCAATATATTCCTCTCTCATTCCTTAATTTTATTTTATTCATATTCAACTCACCCTGTGCCCTCTCTCTCTGTCTCTCTGTCTCTCTGTCTCTCACTGTCTCTCTCTCTCTTATATATATATATGTATATATATATATATATATATATATATATATATATATATATATATATTCCCTTCAGCTACCCTAATACTGAGGTCCCATGAATCATACACATCATCTTTCTGTGAAAGAATGTAAACAAAACAGTTCAACTTTAGTAAGTCCCTTGTGATTTCTCTTTCTTGTTTACCTTTTCATGCTTCTCTTGATTCTTGTGTTTCAAAGTCAAATTTTCTTTTCAGCTCTGGTCTTCTCACTGAGAAAGCTTGAAAGTCCTCTATTTTATAGAAAATCCATATTTTGCCTTGGAGCATTATACTCAGTTTTGCTGGATAGGTGATTCTTGGTTTTAATCCTAGCTCCATTGACCTCTGGAATATCATATTCCAAGCCCTTCAATCCCTTAAGGTAAAAGCTGCTAGATCTTGTGTTGTCCTGATTGTGTTTCCGCAATACTCACATTGTTTCTTTCTGGCTGCTTACAATATTTTCTCCTTGATCAGGGAGCTCTGGAATTTGGCAAAATATTCCTAGGAGTCTTCTTTTGAGGATCTTTTTCAGGAGATGGTTGGTGGATTCTTTCAATTCATATTTTCCCCTCTGGCTCTAGAATATCAGGGTAGCTGTCCTTGAGAATTTCTTGAAAGATATTTGGGCTCTTTTTTGATCATGGCTTTCAGGTAGTCCAATAATTTTTAAATTATCTCTCCTGGATCTATTTTCCAGGTCAGTGGTTTTTCCAGTGAGACACTTCACATTGTCCTCCACTTTTTCATTCCTTTGGGTCTGTTTTATAATATCTTGATTTCTCATCAAATTACTAGCTTCCACTTGCTCCAATCTAATTTTTAAGGTAGTATTTTCTTCAGTGGTCTTTTGGACCTCCTTTACAATTTGGCTGATTCTGTCTTTCAAGGCATTCTTCTCCTCATTGTCTTTTTGGAGTTCTTTTCCCTTTGAGTTAGTCTATTTTTTAAGGTGGTGTTTTCTTCAGTATTTTTTGGGTCTCCTTTAGCAAGTCATTGACTTGTTTTTCATGGTTCTCTCTCATCATTCTCATTTCTCTTCTCAATTTTTCCTCTACCTCTCTAACTTGCTTTTCCAAATACTTTTTGAGCTCTTTCATGGCCTGAGACCAATTCATGTTTTTCTTGTAGGTTTTTGATGTAGGCTCTTGCACTTTGTTGACTTCTTTAGGCTGTATGTTTTGGTCTTCTTTGTCACCAAAGAAAGATTCCAAAGTCTGAGTCGGAATCAGAGTCCATTTTCACTGCCTGGCCATGTTCCCAGCCAACTACTTGACTCTTGAGTTTTTCTTTGGGGTATGACTGCTTGTGGAGGAGACAATACTTTGTTCCAAGCTTGAGGGGATGCACTGTTGTTTTTAGAGCTATTTGTATACAACAACGTCTGCCACACCAGTGCTCCTCCTGCCCCAAGAACTGCCAACTGGCATTAAACTCCAACCTGAGGAGGCTCTGCACTCCAGCTCTGATCCGTTACTTTACTCCTCCCAAGGAGTGGCCTTGGGGCCGGAAGGAACTGCAGCTGTAGTCTTGTAGCTCCACCACCTCTGCTGCTCCCGGGCGGTGGCCAAACCACAAACTCCCTTCACTCAGTCCCCTGCAGCTTTTTCCCACTGACCTTCCCGTTGTCTTTGCTGTTTGTAGGTTGAGAAGTCTGGTAACTGCCACAGCTCACTGATTCAGGGTGATAGGGCCTGTTCCACCCAGCTCCAAGTTTGGTGGGCCCAACCCACGCTGTGCTCTCTTCCACTCTGCTCCCAGCTCCATGCCTGATAGAACCTACCCTGTCACCATGCAAACTGTCCTGGGCTGGAGCCCTGCTTCCTTCTGCTGTATCATAGGTTCTGCAGTTCTAGAATTTGTTCAGAGCCATTTTTATCAGTGTTTGGAAGATCCTGGGGGAAAGCTTTAGGTAAGTCCCTGCTTTCCAGCTGCCATCTTAGCTCTGCCTCCTAGGACATAATTGTTCTTTACAACTTGACTATGGTATAAATTAGTTCAATGCAAAATTATATCTAGAAGATATATCAGATTCCATGCCATCTTGGGGAAAGAGCGGGGAGAGAGGAAGGGGGAGAAAAATAATCTGAAAGTGAAAATTATGCGAAACCAAGTGTAGTAAACTAAAAATAAAAAAATCTGAAAAAAACTTTTGAGTTCCAAATTCTCTCCCATCTTCCCTTCCCACCCACCCTCTCTAGGAAGGAAAACAATTCAATATAGGTCACACAAGTACCATTATGTAAAATACTTCCACAATACTCACATTGTGAAAGGCTAACTATATTTCCTTCCATCCTATCCTGTCTCCCTTCATTCCATTTTCTGCCTTGTCCCTGTCCCTTTTCAAAAGTGTTTGCTTTTGATTGCCTCCTCCCCTATCTGCCCTTCCTTCTATCACCCCCCCATCTCTTCTGCACTTCCCCCCTACTTTCCTGTGGGCAAGATCCCCAATTGAGTGTGTATATTGTTCCCTTCTCAAGTCAAATCTGATGAGAGCAAGATACACTCATTCCTCCTCATCTGTCCCCCTCTTCCCTTCAAACAGAACTGCTTTTTCTTGCCACTAGCTTCCACTTGCTCTAATCTAACTTTTAAGGTAGTAATTTCTTCAGTGGTCTTTTGGACCTCCTTTTCCATTTGGCTAGTTCTGCCTTTCAAGGCATTCTTCTCCTCATTGGGTTTTTGGAGTTCTTTTGCCATTTTATTTAGCCTATTTTTAAAGGTGTTGTTTTCTTCAGTATTTTTTTCAGAATTTTTTGGGTCTCCTTTAGCAGGTCGTTGACTTATTTTTCATGGTTTTCTTGCATCACTCTCATTTCTCTTCCCAATTTTTCCTCTACTTCTCTTATTTGCTTTCCCAAATCCTTTTTGAGCTCTCCCATGGCCTCAGACCAATTAATATTTTTCTTGGATGCTTTTGATATAGGCTGTTTGACTTTGTTGACTTCTTTTGGCTCTATGTTTTGATCTTCTTTGTCACCAAAACAAATAATGTAGAGTTTGAATTTGAGTCTCAGTTTGACTCTGAGTTTATTTTCACTGCCTGTTCATGTTCCCAGCCAACTACTTGACCCTTGGGCTTTTTGTCAGGGTATGACTGCTTGTAGAGTATAGAGTACTTTGTCCCAAGCTTTACGTCCAAGCACTGCTATTTTCAGAGCTACTTCTACTCCACTTTTACCCCACACTCTCTCACAGCAGTGCTCCTCCTCCCCCAAGAACTATCAACCAGGACAGCAATCCAGATCCCGGCAGGGTATAGCAAGAGAACCTATTTCTGTGCCCACAACATGCTCCTTGTACTCCCACTCTAATCCAGTGCTAGATTTTGCCCGCTGTATGTGCCGGGGACTTGAGAAGCAGCTGATGCTGGAGCTCTGGAAGCAGCCTCAGGAGCTTCCTGTTGCTGCTATTGCCACTGCTGCACCACCTCTGTCACCCCCGGGGATGGGGCCGGACTGTTCTCACCTCGATTCTGCAATTTTCTGCAAACCTGCTCTTTGGCTTTTGTGGGTTGAGAAGTCTGGTAACTGCCACAGCTCAATGACTCATGGCCCTAAGGCCTGTTCCAGCCAGGTGACTCCCAGACTGGTCTGTCCTGGCACACCCCATGTTGGGCCACACTCTGTTCCCAGCACAGTGTGATAGATGCTTCCCAGCAACCATCCAGGCTCTGCTGGGCTGGAGACCTGTTTTCCTCTGCTATGTGGGTTCCACAGTTCTAGAATTTGTTCAGAGCCATCTTTTACAGGTATTTGGAAGGATTTGAGGGAGAGCTTAAGCAAGTCCTTGCTTTTCTGCCACCGTCTTGACTCCACCATCCATCCCTGTAATGTTTTGATTAGTTGTACACCTCCCCTACCATCTGCGTGCTGAGAGCTCGGGAAGTAGCCACTGCTGCTGATGATTCACTTGGTCCCAATACCTGATCTTGGTTTTCTGTAGCCTGGTCTGCACTGATGTGCCTATACTGAACTGTGCTCCACTCTCACCCAGGTTCAATAGACTTTTCCTGATGACCTTCCAAGTTGTTTTTGGATTCTGGGCTGAGAGATCTGGAAACCACTATTGCTGTCACTGATTTGTTCCCCCAGAGGCCTCCTGGTTTGCTGGGTCCTGGTCTGCACTGGTGTGGCCTGTGATGAACTACACTCCTTTCACACTGGTGCAATAGTCCTTTCCTGCCAGCCTTCTAATTTGGCTTGGGCTGGAATATTGTTTCACTCTGTCTTTTTGTGGGTTCTGCTGCTATAGAATTTGTTTAGAGTTGTTAATTAAAGGTATTTGGGGAGGTTTAGGGAAGATCTTAGAGGAGTCCTTGCCTATACTCTGCCATCTTGGCTCTGCCTCTTGATAGGTTCTATTATTGGCCCATTTTACAGATGAAGAAACTGAGGGGAACAAAGGTTAAAGTGACTTGCCCAGGGCCACTGTAACAACAATGTTACTTGCAGCTGCTGTGGCTGTGTAAGGCCAATAATACCAGCACACAGGAGGCCTGCTAGCACAGTTACTTTGATCTGCTTTTCTAAGGAAAGTAACTTTAAGGGGTTTCCAATCTCACATTAATTAAACATACATATATTATTGATTTTGTTCAGGGGAAAAAATTCATCATTCTGAACTTCAGAGCAAATACAAACAGAAATTACAAACAGAGAAAAAATAGACAGAACAGATAACACAAATCAACAGACAGACTTCCAGCTATCTGACCAAAGCTATATATACATAGTTACCAGAGCGAGAAGCACCAACATCTGGGTTTTCAAAGCCAGGGGTCTCCTTAATAGCTACCCTGAGTCTCCACACCAATACTCTTCCAGTGACTGAGCCCCTAAAACAAAATGCCAACCTCAAACCTTATATACACATATCAGGTCCCTGGGGCACTTGATCACCTCAGTGCTGAGAAGCACTCAAACAAAAAACAGTAAAAAGTCCCATTTTGCTTTCCATTACATTTGAAAGTTTTGACTCATCAAAGGTACTTGATTGCCTTAGTATTCCAAAAGAGAAAACAATAAAAATCCCACCCTGATTACCATGACAGTCACACAGCTAGTAAGTCTCTGAATCTTAATTTGAATCCAAGCCTTCCTGACTCCAAGCCTCACACTCTATCAATGGTGCAGCCTACATACACACCTGGAGTGCATATGGAAGCATAGCTGTATAATGTGAATGAAAGGTACTTTCAGAGGTAAATGAGAGGAGGAGGGAAGGGCAACCAGGAAAATCTTTTACAGAAATTGGAATTTGAGCTTAATGTTAAAGGAAGACAGGAGGGTTAGATGAAGAGAGAGAATATTCCAGCTTGGGTGAGGGAAGGATGGAGGGGAGGGAGGGACAACCAATAGAGACAGATTAGAGAGATGGAATATTGAGCATGAGGAAAAGCAAAAAGGACATTGGAGAATAATGTGCATGTTGGGAACTCAGGTGTAAAGTGTAAGGTATATGAAAATTAGGATGGTAGGAAGGGCCAAGGAATTTTTTAATTGGTTCCCTGAAGTAATAGGGAATCACCATAATTTATTAAAGAAAATTGTCAGAAATGTGCTTTAGGAAATCACTTTGGCAGCTTAGTGGAGGGTAAACTGGAGTGGGAAGAAATTTGAAGCAGAAAAACCAACCCTTAAGCTACTGCAATGTAGATAAGAAGTATGAACAGAGGAGGGTTTGTACTAAGGAAATTGACTATGTGCGTTGGGAGAAGGGTCAATCAATCCGGTCAACTTGGAATCCTACTTACCATATGCCAGGATTATGTTAAGTGCTGGGGATACTGAGAAAGGCAAAATCTGATGCCTGCTCCAAAAGAGAAAGCTTCTTCTGAGGAGCAGTGTACATCAAACAGAGGAGCACATATCATTAGGTGTTCCATTTATTCCATTTCCCAAGTCTATGTCATGTGACGTAAGGACTTGAATACCACATGCAGATTCCTTGGATCTTTTTCTAAAGATTGACTCTAAAAGGGGTGCAAACTTAGTATCAGTCGGGGAACATGCCATATGTTCTACTTTCCTTTTCCTGCTTCTAGAAAGAGCAGCCATGGCGAATTAAACAAATAAAAGTGTTTCTTCCCTAGAACTTCTGGCTTTGAAGTGGCCTATGATGTCTAGGAGAGGCTGCAGGTGCAAAAACCATGTGGTAGGTAGGTGTTTTATTTTGAACCGTTTTATTGCTTTTATTATTCCTAAGCCTCGAGTTAAAAACTATATACAGCTAAGTATGTTCTGATTCTTTCTGTAGGGAGCAACTCCATTATGCCAAGGTCACATGTCTGAGGCGCAGAAAAACATGTGAGTTCCTGGAAAAGGAAGAGCTTGAGAGAAAATTCTGAGAGAAAATCTCTACCTCCCAGCATGATAAGAAGACTAAGTTACCCATAGAGAGGCAGAGCTGGGAGATAGAAAGTTAACTACTTTCTGAGAAGTTGGCATTTCCTCAACCCTCCATTGTACTCTGCTGAGCTGTCTTTGTACTGATCTTCTAATCTACAATTACAGAATAGATATCACAGTATTAGGAAGGTTTTTTTTTTTCTTTTCAATGATTTTATTTTGTGTTTTTCAGAATACCATGAGAAAATAAGAATATTTTTCAGGAAATTTATTCCTGTTATTTATAAAAAGGCAGCAGGGTGGAACATTGTAGTTGTTAGAGTGAGAACTGAACAGCTAAGGATAAGGTACTATTTTCTCAGGAGGCTGAATGTAATAACTAGCAGAGCCACCTGGTGTCTAAATAAAGACCAATTGAAACTCACATCCTGCCCTCAAGGAGTTAAATTCTATTGGGGGAGTAGAGGTGGTGGGGGTGGGGGTGTATAATAGGACATTTAGATAGATAAGGAAAAGCAATGTAATTTGAGAAGTAAGAGAATAGGAATAACACCGGAGACGAGGAAAGACTTCCTATAGGATATGGCACCAAAGCTAATCTTTAATGATGTCAAGATTCTTAAAAAAGTAAAAATAGAGTTTTGGGGGAAGACTATTCCATGAACATGTAATCCCACTGAAGTTGGAGATAGAAAGTTGAATTTAGGGGACTGAGTTGGTTAGGTAGACTAGAATGGAGAATTCACGAAAGATAATAATAGGAAACAAGTCTGGAAAGATGGAGTGGAAAAAGATGATAAAAGACTTTAGAGGAAGCTAAATTATACAGTGGATAGAACAGTGGGGTTGTCATGTGTAAGATCTGAGTTCAAATACAGCCTCATGCACTTACTAACTATATGACCAAGAGCAAGCCACTTAATATCTGTCTGCTTCAGTTCCTCAACTGTAAAATATTAATAATAATAGTACCTGTCTCAGGTGAAGATAAAATGAGATATTTTAAGTGCCTCAGAGTAGGTTTGTATGTTAATGCAAATTGCCTTCCTCCTAAAGAGTTTGCATTTTGTCATGGGGTGATGGGGAACCCATTTTGTTCAAGAAAGTGACATTCTTGATAAAAAGATTGTTTAGGTAACAAGGCAAAAAATGGAATTTGATCAGGGTGGAGGTGGGGATGAGGACTCAGAAGCAAGGCCTATATTGAGGTTATTGCAACAATTCTGATATGTATTGAGGATGGTCTGAACTAGCCTGGCAGAGCACATAAGAGTTTGTTTATGTGTTGGTTGGTATGTTTTCAAAGGATAGCATTTTTATCATTTCTTTCAATTCTCAAGTGACTCTAGATAAAGGAAATAGCTTCTATGTGTGAGAAATCATCTATATCTCTTAAAGTGATGCTAACACTCTGTATAACAAAAGAAACAACATTAATTTGGATCCTGGGAATTTTTAAAATACTCCATTGTCTTTTCATTTGAAATAAATGTTCCTATATTCTTTAAATTCTATTGTAGATATACTATATTTTATTTTTAAAATCACCATAATTATTATGCTGATGACTTTATCCTTTAAAAACACATTTATGAATGAAATGCTGAGAAGGGATTTATGATAGTATTTCTTCTTGGATGGCTGGAGATAATCCAATTTATTTTTTAAAGGAAACTTCCAGACAAACAACACTCCTTACCATTCCTTATTAGTAATACACAATTTCTATAACATTTTCTTTATGTTTATATTCTTTTGATTTGAGATGTTACAGATGTACTTATTTATTTTACTTTGAGGATGTTTAAATGAAGTCAAAGTGAAATATATTATTTGCAAAATCTCTAAGACTGATTTATTAGCTACCAGAATTTTTGGCTAAAAATGTACAAAAATAATTTGGAGTTTGGGTGGCTAAATCATTTCATTTTTTAATTTAAGGGAAAAAGTAAGCATTATGGGATTTCAAGCTAGTTCAGACAAAATCATAAAAATAACTGATGCAGCTTTCCAGTAATTCAAACCCTATTTCTTGCCTTTTTGGAAAAAAAAAGAGGTATTGTGAGTCTACATTATGATGTCACCTACTACTTTTTAACACATTTATTCTTTTTTTTCCTTTTTTTTTTGAAGAGGGTAGAGCAATGCAATTGGGGTTAAATGACTTGCTGCGGGTCACACAGCCAGTAAGTGTGTCAGGTGTCTGAGACAGGATTTGAACTCAGGTCCTCCTGATTCCAGGGCCTGTGCTCTAGTCACTGTGCCACCTAGCTGCCCCTTAACTCATTTATTTACATAATATTTCTTATCATTTGGCCTATGTGTCTTAGTCTATAGTACTTTGGTGGAAGGATGCTTGGCTTGCATAGAATAAACATTAATGTAACTTAAAATCAAAATTTCCTTTCTTAATACTATGCATTTGGGGGAAAAAATAAACATTTCCCCATAAGGAAACAAAAAATAACAAAAAGAGTACTGCATACAAAAATTAAATTAAAAAATTCACTTTTGCTTTGTGATTTTCCCATAATTTTTTGTTGCATGCTGATTTCTTATTTCACTTGCTGGTGTCCTTGAGTTTCTTTAACACAATGATAGTTTTTAAATTGTTTTCAAGTATTGTATGCCTATTCTGTTCATTAATAAATGTTTCTATTTTTAAAATTAATAATTGATAGTTTTGAGGATTACCACTTTGTAGTATATTTTGAGATCTGGTTCTTCACGGTCCCTTTCTTCTTCATTTTCCTCCATTATTTCCCTTGATATTCTTGACCTTTCACTTCTGAAGATAAATTATTATCTGAGTGCGAATAAAACTTTTTTAGTTTAAGTTTTTTTTTAGTTTTATTTATTTTATTTTTGATTTCGGGAATAAAAAAAAGCATTTTCATAACAGTATAATAAAAAAGATGCAGATGAAACTGCAGATCTATTATATATAAGTTAATATTCCTTTTAAATATGTAATAAAGTTATGATGTAAATTTCCTTTTTTTCCCCTTTCTTTCTCCCCCTCCACCCAATAGTAATTTTGGTTCTTACTTAAAAAAAAGACCTTCTATCTATTTATTTATTTTTGGTGAAGCAATTGGTGTTAAATGACTTGTTCAGGGTCACACAGCTAGTAAGTGTCAAATGTCTGAGGACAGGTTTGACCTCAGGTCCTTCTAATTCTAGGATAGCTGCTCTATCCACCAAGCCACATAGATGCCCCTGAAACTCTTTATTAGTAATGCGAGTTGTGCTCATTATTCCTTTGGCTCCAGAATGAAAAAATGGGAATGAATATGCCTTGAAATTGTGGTCTTTACATAGCAAGAACATTGTAGAGAATATTATCAAAAAAATGCAAACCATATAATTCTAGAACAATGTGATTGGAACCTTAATTTGATTTCCTTTAGGCTTCAAGTTGGGGGGGAGAGATAAACAATTAGTGAAGGGCACCATTTTTCCTATATTACTAAATTTGGCATTGGACTCATTGCATTAATCAATTATCTCAACAATTAGTTATGTTGTTTCCTATTAATTTCTAGACTTTTTATCAAAATTTTGCTTTGCTTCTAGTATGATAATAATTCACAACACAAATCAAGGTATAGAAAAGATGTCTGAGGTTTTTCAGATTGTTCTAAATTGAATTTATCTCTTTCTCTGGGGAGTAAGTTAAATTTCTATTGGCATAAAGTCTCTCATTAGTCAGAGTTTTGCTTAAATTATTTTGATCACCTTGCTTAGTATTATATAGTCCTCTCTGGTTTTCCCAAGTACATATAGGATTCAATGCCAAAATGTTTTAATGTGCAGATAGCAGGCACCAAAATGATGTACCTTGTCATTTTCACCACAGTAGACTCTTTGGTCATTTTGAAGAACCATAAGGAAAGGAATGAGCTCAGGGGCTAGAGTATTCTTAGATTTTATGTGATCTAAACCTCCATTTTATAGATGAGGAAACTGAAGGAATGAGTAAAGAAATTGAAGGTAATGTGGCTTCCTTAAGACCAAATTAGTAATAAGTATCCCATGGAATAAACTTTTTTTTTTTTGCAAAAGTATTATTTCACTGAGCATGGACTGATGAAACTGTTAACACAATTATGATTTCAATATTGGATGGATACAGGGGTGTGCTTGTAAATCTTTCTGAAAACAGATGACACACTTTTAAGTTTAATCTGCATTATTAACATATTCTTATTACTTTTTTAGTCTAGAAAATCAGCTGCAATGAATCAAAGCCTTAGTTTTAGTTTTTGCCTATTTCTAAGGTGTAAATGCACACACCAAAAATTATACAATCACAAGCCAGTATGAACTGGCTCCAATACTCCCCTGGATAGATGCTACATCTAATTATTGATGAATAATTTAATGAATGTTTATTGGGCACTCATGGTTTTACATTGTCAGGCACTAGATTGTGATATTGTTTCTTCCCTCATTTAGTATATAATTTGCTTGAGGAGAGAATACTTTCATGATTAAAAAAATGTATATAATATGCACTAAAATTGTATAGCAAAGTCTAAAAACATAATGATGCAAAGAAGAGTGACTGCAGAAGGGATATAGTAAAGCTCTTTTAGAATATTGTATTTGACCTAGATTCTTATGTATGGATAGAATTTGAATAGGCAGAGTATAGAGTACTGGCATTCAAGTCCATCTGAACAAGTTTAGTTCGGAGCAAGCACTCTCTTCCTTGGACTGTCAAAGGACATACATACACATATATCTCTGTGTATGTAGGTGTACAAAACATATATGTACATATGTATGTACATATATATCATATACTTTGCAGTAAAATACCTATTGATTTTTGTAAAGAAAAAAAAATATTATTAAAATGGAATCTTTGAAAAGAAATTTAAATATCTTCAGCAAAGTCCAGGAAATGACTTCACTTCTGTTAAGTTTAGATTCAGTCAAAGGGCCTCATTTGAGGACCTAGAGGGCTACATGTGGCCTTGAGGCCACAGATTCCCCAACCCTGGTGTAGGTAAATGTGGCTGTAGTCATTTCTTGTGCTTTGCTGAGGATGTTACAATTTCTTTTCAAAGATTCTGTTTTATTAATGCCTTTTTTCTTTAAAAAATTAATAGGTATTTTATTGCAAAGTATATAATATATGTGTGTGCATGTATAAATGTACATACATGTTTGTGTATACACGTATGTATATGTATGTGTATATATACCTACATACACACAGATATATGTGTGTATATGTCCTTTCACTGTCCTAGGAATAGCACCTTTGCTCCTAATTAAACTTGTTCTGATGGCTTAAATACCGATGCTCTTTACACACAGAAGTGAAGTTTGGATTCAGTCAAAAGTTGGAATTTGAGGACTTGAAGGGCCACGTGTGGCCTTGAGGCCATAGGTTCCCCACCCTTGGCCTAGACAGTAGCAACACCATACTCATGTGTGGCTTAGGGCCTGGATATTTCCACTTTTCTTAAAAATGCTATAATATATATAGCCAATGTAAGGGATCCATTAGATTATTTTGTTAGAGAGGAAAGACTGTATCCTATAGGTTTTCAGTAAATGCAGCTAAGTCTTTATATTCCATGTACTTAATAAATCCATTAAAATGAATCTGAAAAACTAAAAATAATTAGAAAAATTATTCATATATTTACTGCCATTAATTAGCATAGAAAATTGATTTTTTTTTAAAATTATTAAGCTTCAGCAGCAATAGACTTGAGGAGTTTTCATTTCCCTTGTTTTTATTGACAGTTGTGATGGACCATTGTCTTAATTGAAACGAGTTAGTGGATGACATAAAGAGCTGTCTTGATGTGGGTAGAAGCAGATAGTTGGTGGATGGAAGCAGATAGAGCACTGGGCCTCTAGTCAGGAAATCCTGAGTTCAAATCAAGTCTCAGAAACTCACTAGCTATGAGATTCTAGGCAAGTCACTTAACTTCTGCTTGCCTCAACTTTCTCACCTCTCAAGTGGGGATAATAACGGCAATGATAGCACCTTCCTCTCAGGCTTGTGAGAATCAAAGGAGATAATATTATAAATCGGTTACCACAAAACCTGAAACATAATAAGTAATTTGTAAATGTTAGCTATATCATTATCATTATCATCATTAGAAAAACCTAATCTTTGAATGATCATTAGTCTTCATAAGAACTGAACTTTGAGTAGTAGTTGGTACACAACTATTTCTTCAGAACATTGACTGACATAGTATTGTTAGACAATTGTGTGATTGGTTAACACTACAGCATGACATGATTACAGTTAAGATTATAGGTTCCATTCCTACAGTTAATAATTTGATATCATTCTATAGCCATATGATCTTAGGTCTGCCACATTCGAATTTTAGAAATAAGAGAAATTAGTACATGCAAAAGTCTTTTGAGATTGATTATTAATCTACATTGATAAAACTTTCCACCAATTTGAATGTTTCTTTTTGACTTTGGAGATATATTTTCTGAAGTTACTATCTCCTTACTTTTCAAGGCTAGTCTCTGCACAAGAGGTTTCAGAAATGTATTTTTTTTCCAAAGTAACAAGCATTTACTACATGCACCAGGAATACAAAGCAGAGAATTCCAGCTCTCAGCAGGTTTTCTAATGAGGCAAACCAGGGATCTATCCAGCAAAAGAGATTGCTATTCTTACTTCATGTGATTTCTCCTTTCAAAAATCTCCTTTCAAAAACTGAGCTCCACCCCACTGCTGCTAAGAACTTTCTAATGCCCTCCAAAGAAAATCTCAAGTTTCCAAGCTATGGCATGAGAATTTAAATTCCAGGAAGTTTCCAGACATACCTTTTACTTCCTGAGATGTGAGATTATTAGCATCAGATGTCATAATGATGGAAAAATTTCTTATTTCATCTTCTCACACCAAATTCTCTCCTTTTCAAATCCTGCCTATGAAGAAAGAGATTCTAGTCTCAGCTTAGTCACTAACTAGTTCTGTGATCTTGAGGAAAGCATTCAACTTCCATGTGCTTTATTTTACTCATTTGCAAAATGAGCTTAGACTAACTAAATTCTATGATTCATTCCAGCTTGAAAAAATCTATTATTCTATGACTTCATATTGCCTATCTTATCTATCATGCTTTTCCTAAGAATTCTACTTTGCATTTTATCAAAATTATGTCTCCGAAATCATTGAATTATATAATTTAAGAAAGATTTATAGACTCCATACTATAATGGTTCTTTTTAAACATAAATTTATTATTTTAAACAATTTTCTTTTAAAAGTTTTGGTTTTAGGTTTTCTCTCTCTCCCTCCCACACCCACTGAGAAGGCAATATGATATCAATTGTATATCTAAAAAATGAAAAACATATTTCCTTACTAGCTGTATTTTGAAAAAACCTGAGAAAAATAAAGTTAGAAAACTATACTTCAATTTGCAATCAAAGTTCGTCAGTTCTCTCTCTGGAGATAGGTAGTATTTTTTCATTGTGAGTCCTTTGAAATTGTTTTGGATTATTTTATTGATTGAAGTAGCCACATCTTTCACAATTGATCATCATTATAACATTGCTGTTACTGTGTGCAGTGGTCTCCTGTTTCTTCTGATTTCACTTTGCATCAGTACACAGAGGTCTTTTCATGTTTTTAAACCATTCGCCTGTAATTTATTGTAGCACAATAGTACAATCATAAGTAACAACTTGTTCAGCCATTCCCCAGTTGGTGAGCATCCCCTCAATTTCTGATTTTTGCCACCACAAAATTAGCTGCTATAAATAATCTTGTACATATTTAGATATATTTTTTTTTCCTTTTCTTTGATCCCTTTAAGATAGAATAGTGTTACTGCTAGGTTAAAGGGTAGAGACAGTTTTGACTGCCACCTTCCTCAGTTTACCCTCCTTCTTTATTCCCCTCCCTGATCTCACCATTTCCCACTTGCTACTTCTCCCCTCCCTTCTGATCACCCCCCTCCCTTTCCCCCCCTTCCCCTCCTACTTCCTGTAGGACAAGTTAGATTTCTATACTTATCAGGGTATGTTATTCCCTTCTTGGACCAGATCAGATGACAGTGAAGCTCAAATACTGCTCTTCTCCCTCCCTTCTTTCCCTCTACTATAATATGTTTTCGTGCCTCTTCATTTGGTGTAATTTACCGTTTTCTACTACCTCCTTACCTCTTCTCTCATAGTCCTCCCTTTACATCTCTTACTTATGTTTTTTATCCTTATATCAATTATTTTATACAGGCATTCACAATCTATGTGTATCCCTTTCAATCGTCATAATAGCTGTACCATTCTTAAGACTGACATATATATGTCTATATATACAACATACATAAGATGATATAATCCTATACAAAGATGCAAATAAATTGCCCATATTGATTAATGAGGTTTGTGGGGGTTTCTCCCCCGTTGACCTTTTTATGTCTCTCTTGAGTTTTGTATTTGGAGATCAAATTTTCCATTGAGTTCTGGCCTTTTCATCAGGAAGGTCTGGAATTCCCGTATTTCGTTGAACGTCCATCTCCTTGCCTGAAAAATTATGCTTAGTTTTGCTGGGTAGTTGATCCTTGGTTGCAGTTCCAGCTCCTTTGTCCTTCAGAATATCATATTCCAATTTCTCCTGTCTTTTAATGTGGAAGCTGAGAGATCCTGCATGATCCTGACTCTAGTTCCACAATATTTGAATTGTTTCTTTTTGGCTGCTTGCAGTATTTTCTCCTTGACTTTGTAGTTCTGAAATTTGGCTATAATATTTCTTGGTGTTTTCAGTTTGGGATCTCTTTCAGGGGGTGATTGGTGAATTCTTTCAATGACTATTTTGCCCTCTGGTTCCAGGACCTCTGGGCAGTTGTCTTTGATAATTTCTTCTAAGACACTGTCAAGGCTCTTTTTTTTCACCATGGATTTCTGGTAGCCCAATAATTCTTAAATTGCCTCTCCTGGATCTATTTTTCAGGTCAGTTGTTTTCCCAATCAGATATTTCACATTTTTTTCGCTATTTTTTCATTGTTCACATTTTGTTTTACTGCTTCTTGGTGCCTCATAGATTCATTAGCTTCCACTTGCTCAACCCTAATTTTTAATGAGTTAGTGTTTTCATTTTGCTTTTGAGTCTCCTTTTCCAATTGGTTGATTTTGACTCTCAGGGTGTCATTTTCTCTCTTTAGATTCTGAATCTCCATAGCCATTTCACCTATCTTATTCTTCAGGGACTTGATTTCATCAGTGGATTTTTTTCCTCATTTTCTTTTACATCCCTAATTTGGTTTTAAAAATCCTCCTTTAGCTCTTCCAGCAATGCTTTTTGGGCTGTAGACCAGTTCACATTACCTTTTGAGGTATCAGATGTATCTATAGTGTCATTGCTGTCCTCTTCCAAATTGGTATTTTGATCATGCCTGTCTCCGTAAAAGGAATGAATGGTCCTCAGTTTTTTTGTGTTCTTCTTCATGTTGGTTTGCCTTTTCCTGGCTTTACAACAAATATCTGTCTTTGGGGCTCAGGGTTCTCTTTCCCAGCTTTCTTATTCTTATTTGTGAGTCTAGTTGTTATGTTTGTGTATTATAGACTTCAGTTTCCTGAGGTGTGGGGGAGAGATCTGGCTCCCTGATTTCTCTTTCCCTAGGGGTGCTCTCCAGCACTGTTGCTCTTCAGCAATGGTCTGAGCTGTTTGTTGTTTGAGGTGATATCTGGCACTTCCCCTGGGGGAGCAAGATCACATCTGGGCTCCTGGTGCTGACCCCTGCTGGCTCTGCCCCTAATGAACTTCTACTATTTGGCCACTGAAGCCCCATTCTATCTCCTCTATTCCAGCGTTCTTTTTTTTTTTCCTGAGGAATTCTCTGGGTGGGGAGGGGAGGGATTAGAGCCATTTACCTGGCCATTATATCTCCAGGAAGTTCAAGAAGTGCATACCTTTGGGCTGCAAGACTCAGGAGTTGGTGTTTCATGGCTGGTGGCATTGTGCTGCCTCTCCTTGCTTCAACAGACTGCAGTCCTGTGTTGGGATGCCTGGTGATCTCAGCCGGTTTCGGGTGCCTAGCTTTCTCCCAGCCTGTCTCCCACGTGGGTTTCCCGGCGGGCCGCTTCCACTTTGGTCTGGAGCAGTTCTGCACACTGAGCACTCTCTGAGCCTACAGATTCGTGCCTTCGGCCTTTCAGACTCTCCTGGCTTGGAAATTTGCCCCACTCAGACTGCTTGCAGTTTCTAACTCTCTCGAATCTGCTCAAATTCACTTTTTTATAGGAATCTGACAGTGCTTGCGAGAGAGCTCCGGTAAGACGCTGTTTTCATGCGGCTATCTTTGCTCCGCCCCCCAGTAGAGACAGTTTTACAATTCTTTGGGCATATTTCTAAATTATTTTCCTGAAAGGTTGGACCAGTTCATTACTCCACCAACAATTCTTTAGTGTGCCCATTTTCCCCTAATCCTCTCCAGCATTTATCACTATTTTGAGGCAGTTGGGGTTATGACTTACCCAGGGTCACACAGCTAGTTCCAACTGTCTGGTCTGAGGCCAGATTTGAACTGAGGTCCTCCTGACTCCAGGGCCTGTGCCCTATCCACTGTGCAACCAAGCTGCCCCTGTCACTTCTTATAGGTGTGAGGTTTTAATTTGTGTGTCTCTAATGTGATTTAGAGCATTTTTTTTCATATAACTATAACTAGCTAGCAAGGATTTCTTTTATTATGAGAACTACTTGTTTACATCCTTTGACCATTTATGAACTGCAGAATGACTCTTTTTATAAATGTGACTCCATTTTGTAGTCAGTATATATCTGAGAAATGAGATATTTATCAGAGAAACTTGGTATATTTTTGACATTACTTCATTGTCCATGATGCCTTTTAGCAAAATGTAGTTTCACTTCTAATTAAGTCTATTTTTGCTTTTGCCTTGTCTGAGCTCATGATTGTTATCTTTTTTTTTTACTTCAGTTGAATGTTAGATTCTACTCCAATCATTTATTTTAATTCTACATGTGTCTTTCTGTTTCAAGTGTGTCTCTTATAAATAAAATATTGTTGTATTCTGGTTTCTAAGTTATTCTGCCATCTGTTTCTGTTTTGGGGTGAACTCATCCCATTCACATTCGCAATTATGACCTCTGTGTATTTCCTTCCATTTCATTATCTTCTGTTCTCTTTTTATCTTGTCTTTCCTAAAAGTGTATTTTGCTTCAAACCAGTGCTTCCCTTAATCTGTCCTCTTTATAAAGCCCCTGTCCCCATTCTCTTATTATCTTCCCCTCTGTTTCCCCATTGGGTAAGTTATATTTCTATACACAGCTAGTGTGAGTGTGTGTATGTGTGTGTATTTCCCTCTTTGAACCAACTACGATGAGAATGAGGATCAAGCATTGTCTGCTTCCACCACCCGTTTTCCACTCCACTGCAAAAGTTTCTCATGTGCACCAGGTTTATGTAAGATTTTTTTTCCTATTTGACTATTCATTTCCCCCTTCTCTCAGTGAATCACTCTATTTTGGAGGTGTGATGGGAAATCACTCTAATGTAATTGATTCACTCCTATGTATTCTTTGTGAACTTTTTCTAATTGCCTTAATAATAATAAAATTCTTGGGTGTTACATGTATCATCTTCTTATATGGGAGTACAAGCAGTTTAACCTGAGGCCCTTATGTCTACTATTTCATGCTTACCTTTTAATTCTCTTCTTGAGTTTTGTGTTTGCATGTCAAAATTTTCTATTCAGCATTCACCAGGAATGCTTGAAAGTCCTCTATTTCATCAAATATTTATTTTTTCCCTGAAGGATTACACTCGGTTTTGCTGAGTGGTAAATCTTGATTGTAATCCTGCTCCTTTGCCACCTGGAATATCATATTCCAAGCCTTATGATTCTTTAATGTGGAAACTGCTAAATCTTGTGTGATCCTAACCATGGATCCACAATATTTGAATTTTTTATTTCTGGCTCCTTGAAGTGCTTTCTATTTTTTCCTGCATTTGGATATAATATTCCTGAGAATTTTCATTTTGGAATCTCTTTCAGGAGGTGATTGGTGAATTCTTTCCATTTCTATTTTACCCTCTGATTCTAAGGTAATGGTGCAGTTTTCCTTGATAATTTCTTAAAATATGATGTCTAGGCTCTGTCTTTGATCATGACTTTCAAGCAGTCCAATAATTCTACAATTATCTTTCTTTGATCTACTTTACAGATTAGTTGTTTTTCTGATGAGATATTTAAGATTTTCTTCTATTTTTTCATTCTTTTGACTTGGTATTATTACGTCTTGATGTCTTGTAAAGTCATTAGTTTCCACTTGTCCAATTTTAATTTTTAATGAATTACTTTCTTCAGTGGGATTTTGTACCTCTTTTTCTATTTGGCTAATTCTCCTCTTTTAAAAAGTTCTTTTCTTCAGTGATTTTTGTACCTTTTTTATCAAGCTCTTAATTCTCTTTTCATAATTTTCTTGCATCGTTTTCATTCACCATCCCCCATTTTTTCTCTACCACTCTTACTTCTTTCTTCAAATCATCCAGGAATTCTTATTGGACTTGTATCCAATTAGCATTTTTCTTTGAAGATATTTATTTATGTTTTGGTAGCTGTTTTTACTTTTCTATCTTTTTTTCTGAGTTTATGTCTTGATCTTACCTGACACATACTTTTCATGGTAAAATTGCTCGTTTGTCATTTTTCCAGCCTATTTCTTGACTTTGATCTTTATGATAAATTTGGGTTCTGCTTACCTGGGAGTGGGGAGGCATTGTCCCAAGTTTTAGGCTTGTTTGTGATGCTGTTTTCAGAGCTTGTTCCATGGGTTTGCATGTTTGTGGTGCTTCCAAGGTAATGTGATACTGGGAGAGGCATGGTTACTGCTTCCCTGTTCTGAACTCTGATCTTTACCCAGGAAGTGTTCCTGTTTCCCTGCAGCTGCACTTGCTAGTGTTCCTCATTGCCTTAGAACTATAACCAGGTTCCCTGCTCGCTTGTTACTGACCACATCATTATTCCTCACTATCCTGGAACTGTGACCCAGAAGTAGATAGGAATTACCAATCAATGCTAGCTATACCCAGTGCCAGCAAAGGGTCACATAATCTCTTTCTGACCAGTTGTCTGACCCCCTTACCAGCTCTGGAATGAGAGCTTCAGAAGTCGCCATGGCCACTATTGCTGTTGCCACATGTGTATACTTAGAACAGACCTCGACTAGATCTCTATTCTGGTGTTACACACTTCTCTTGACTACCTTTTAAGTTTCCTTAGGCTGAGAAAATGTCTTAACCCTACTTTTTCTTGGCTCTGCTGCTCCAAAATTTGATGTGAGATGTTATTTTAAAGTTGTTTGGATGGGAATGTTGGGAGAATTAAGAAAGATGGGTGTCTCTAATACACTTTCTATTCTAATTTTCAAGGATACTGTCTTTCTATGTTTTTCATTTGAATCTTTCATTTCTGTACTCTATTCCTCTCATTTCATTTAAAATAACACTTAAATCCTTTTAATAAAATCACTTATTTCATTTCTCTTAGGAAATCCACTTTATGCTGTGGCTGTTCTGTGGCTTGGCCTGTAGCAGTTTTGGAATTATTCACCTCTTGTTGATTTATGTCTTGGCCTCCCCTAGCATCATAATAGATCCCCATCTTTTGTTTTAATCATTTGTCCAATCTTGTTTTCCGTGTGTGGGCTTTGTGTTAGACCATGTTCTATATATTTCTGGTGGGACAATTAAACCTTTTATGATTCTTGCTTGTTTTATCTAGTGTCAGGATCATTGGGGGTATTGAATGCCATCATTCTCAAGGATCATAGCAATGTTTTGAGACAGAGAGCTTCAGACTTTAAACATGCCCTATAAAATCAAAGGTACAGTCCAATGACTGCCTTCCCAGGCTTTCCAGGCTTTCAACACAGTCTGTGTCTAAGCAACCATTCTAGTAAAATGATTTGTTGCAACTCCTCTTAGCTGAAAGGTTCAGCAGCTTCATAGTGATACTGCTGTTGGTCTAGCCCTCTTCTAGGCCCAAAGATTACTCTATTCTGTGTTGGTGACCTGCCCGCTGATGTAGAACAGTTCAGAACTCTTTGAGATAAGTCTTCAGTCAGTCTCTTCTGTCAGAACTGAAGGCATTTACTGGCTTGGGTCTGAAGGTAAGCTCATGATAGGCTCTGGGACATCCTGTGCTGCTGTCTTGGTCCTTGAGCTGATCTAGTGAAATAATTTGGCTGTTCCAAGCAGCTGGCCTACTTCTGTTCTCACCCATAGACTGAGCCTCTAAATGCTCTGGGCAAACCAGAATGCTGATTTAACCCTGTTCTGGGTTTGGGGCTAAGTCTGGAATCTATTTTTGACAATTCTCCACTGTTATCTGTTTGAAGGCTTGGGGGCTGACTTTGCAATCTCAGCCCCTCTGGGAGAGACCATAATGCTTATTTGGGTATGAGACTGAATCTGGGAATTTGTTCCATCTCTGTTCCAAAGTTTTTGCCATAGTCTATTGTTTGTTGGTCAACTTTGTGGTCTTGGAATGAACAGATGACCCAATGTAGTTTATTCTTAGATTGTCTGAACACTTAATCAGTCTGGAGCTCTTATTAGAGCTTTGTTCCAGGCTAGGGTCAGTTGGGGCTGTACTGCTTCCTCTGATTCCAACATCTTAGCTGGTATCCTCATTATGCATTTTCTCATTCTTCTTTAGGTCTAACCTAGCCTTGTTAATTATAATTACTCTGGATTCAATTTTATAGCATTTTTTTCATTGTTCTAATGAACATGTACATTTACTTCAAGGTTCAGTTTTTTTAACTCTGTATTAGTTTATATGTCCTTTCACGATTCTCTGAATTTTTCATGCATTTTGTTTCTTGTATTATAATAATATTCCATCATATTCAGTTTATCACAATTTATTTAATTATTTCCCAATCAATAGGCACCTATTTTGTTTCTAATTACTGCCATTACAAATATTGTTGCAATGAATATTAATGTGAGAGGTGTCTTTCTGTCTTTGACTTCTTTAAAATATTTGCCCAGCAAGTGAGATCTCTGTGCCAAAGGACATGAATGTTTTAATCACTTATTTTTAAGCATAATTCCAAACTGGTTTTTTGAATGGTGTATGCCAATTTACAGTTGTACATTTTATGCCTTTTAAAAAATTTTATGTGTAGAATGCAATAATTATTTCAGCTCTTAGGATCATGAACTTAGATTTCCTAAATTTTTGCATCCTAACAATAAAAGCATTAAATTGAATTAATGTTATTTTGGACAGAGAATTCTTTGTTTCTTTATTTCCGAAGAACAAGATAAGGTGTGGTTGAATGCTTAGAGAAATAAATGTATGAGATGCTTTGAATAAATCTACACGCACAAACTTTTGCTTTGTAACTGTCCCAAAAGATTTATAGGTCATATCTGGGGATCAGTGCTTTGTTATTTTAATAAAACCATGGTAAAATTGTTTTCTTTACATCTGCAATGCCTATTTTTATTTTTACATTTTAAGGACTACACTTTAGCATCACCAGCTATTAAACAATTGTCCTTGCTCCCTACTCATAAGAGTCAAGCTAAGGCGAAGGCTACAGAGAAACAGATTGTACAAGAGGATGTACTCTCATGTACTCTCCCTAACTATATTATTGTCTGCTTTCTTAGACCTGGAGAAGGTTGCCTGGAGAGAAGCAGAGTATGACCTCAACATTTTTGACAATCAATCAGAAGCTTTAGTATAGAAATCCTAAAGGAAGCAAACAAATAAAAAGGTGGAAACAAATTTTAGGTTCATATTGTTTTATTCTTGGCAATAGAATGACAATTCCATTAATAGTAATGTGTTTTGAGAACCCCAGTAGAAAGGCTAGCCCTCTCTCCTTTTGCAATCCAGAGCCTTAGTATAATTCTAAAACTTAAACATAATCCTTTGATTTGATAAGTGACATTCAGGGGGCTTAAAATGGAGGCAAATAATGGTTCACTTAGAATCATCTCCATGGAAATTTTCAAAGGCACAATATTACAATAAATTTACTTAATATATTAAATGGTCTCTCTCTCTCTCTCTCTCCATATATATATATATATATATATATATATATATATATATATATATATATATATATATATATTTATGTATATATTTGCATATATATATACACACATATGTGTGATTGTCTGCTCTTACCGCAAAGATAGATTACAATTTAACAATTTAACAAAATAAAATAACCTTTTGCCATATTACTAGAACCACAAATAAGTTTATTTTTAGATGTCTAGCATCCAATATGTATACAAAGCTAATTAATATGAGAAAACTAATAAAATGCATGAAATCAGTATCAGGGGAGTTAGATCCTCTGGCCTCTACATCTCTGGCATTTTGAAGTCCAAGATATTTTTTCAATCAGTATATCCTTATAGGTTATACATTTTACCCCCCTTATAACATCTAAAATACTTGTGGCTCTTTCACTGGTGCCCTTGGGCTATGTGACTTACAAAATATAGCATGTTCCTGAATGAATTCTCCAGCAAGGGAGTACAATGCCTGAGCTGCACAGCAGGTGGCATTCTACTTGAATCACCTGGAGTGACTGATTTGAATCTCTTTCCTTTGTATAAATCTGGGATTTTCCCACTTTTCATCCAACAAACTCCTAGACTGCTTTCTCTCACAGCTAAGTACCAATACTGATGGGAATTGAGATTAACCTAGAAGATGAAATATTGGAATAACAATAAAAATCTGAGAATATAAGCCTATAGTATAGGCATAGCTCTAAAGTTACCACTGATATCTAGACTTTTCTCTTTGGTCATCTTTCTCTGTGTTTCTCTCTTCTCTTCCTGTCTCTATCTCTGTATCTTACTGTATGTCACTGTCTCTGTGTCTATGTCTGTGTCTGTGTCTCTCTCTCTGTCTCCCTCTGTCTCTGTCTCTCTCTCTCTGTCTCTGTCTCTCTCTCTCTCTCTCTCTCTCTCTCTCTCTCTCTCTCACTCTCTCTCTCTCTCTCCTGTCCTGTCCTCTCCTCTCTTCTCCTGTTTTCTCTCTCAAACACAGAGACCATACAAGGAGGACTCAGAGTCTTAATATGTTTGGATCACATAGTTTTCTGTATTGTAGCACATAGATTACATAGCAGCAAAATATTTAAATTCACCAAAATTTCTATATGTACCCATGCATAATAAGTTATCTCCTCTGTTTCTGTTTTCTTCCATTATAAGATCTTTGGAGGTGGCATTGGGAAATCCTTGAACTACCTGTACCTGTAGCTCATGGGGAAAAAAAGATTATGGATGTGTTTGGAACTCCTCTGTATCACAAACCATAATATAGGAAAACAAAGGGAAGAGAGATGAGAGAGAAATCTTCTCTTCTAGTGTACCAGCCAAATGTGAGTCACTGTAGCTGAAACTTTGAGAGTCATTGATTCTTCCTTGTCTTGCTCCAATTCTTCTCTCTACTCCAGTATTTTGGTCTCTCATCCACAATACTTATCTGTAGCACACATACTACTCCCATACCAATCCTAATGAAAGCCCAAAAGACTTTAAAACCTAGGACAGTATTGGCCCATATATTGCTGTGTGCATAGAGGTTCAAAAATGAAATTATTAAAAGAAATTAATTGAAGAAGAATCATGCAACCCTGGCTAGCATAGCATAGATTTCATCTTATTGAAGCTTCCTCCATCCTATTGAGCTCAGAGAGGTTTGCAGTCCCTGAAGTTCTTAGTAAGAAGGGAAAAAGCCAGTATCTCATATGCATGCTTCAGTAATAAGCTGTATTGCTGCTTTCTTTCTCTCCTCAAATGATCATTATCCTTGGCCAGGAGGAAAAATCACATTTTTAAAAGATAAGAGGGCAAAGCATGGAAATGGATTGCATTTTTGTATCCAGAAAATAAATTGCATCATAGGCTAGAGCTAGCAGGCATCTTAGAGATTATGAAGTCCAACGTCTATTTACAGACAAAAGTGAAACACAAGAGAAGTTAGGTAATTGGTCACACGGTTAACTAGGTGCAAAGATAGAAGAAATAAGTTGCCATATAGAGAGGGTTGATCCTAGAGCAAGAGGACCTAGTTTCCACTGGGACAATCCCTGTGTAACTTTGGAAAAAGTCAATTCACCTCCCAGGGCCTTCAACTTCATCTAGAAAATGAGGTGCTTAGATGCAAATGATCTTATAAGCTTGAACACCAGCTGCATGAGGGTGCATCCATGACCCATTTTTACTGCACTTTTACTCAGCCTTAAGTACAAACAGACAGTTCAGCAGCGTATGTGGCCTATCACATCTGACAAGTGAACAAATATATCAGTATTAGGGTACACTATTTATATCTTGTTCAATAAACCTGAAATAATTAATGTTGTTGGTTTTGCCATCCCATAAAAGACATAGCAACTCATTGGTCATTTATCTGTGATAAAAATAGTCAGTAATTTGATGTGTGGAGGAAGAGACCTGGAGAAGATCTTTTTTTTGAAACATTAACTGTATAGGGCATTAATCTATTGTTTCAATGCTCTTAGTTTTGATAATTTGTTGGAAGTGAGTATCACCACAGTAACTCAAGTTTGATGAAAATCATGAGATCATAAAATAACATTAGTATCAAGGCATACATTTTTATCACTTTATTGATTTTTGTTGTTATTGTTGAAGGTGAAAACCTCCAACCAAGAAGCTGTAGCATACACAGTGGCCACACCCTGACGAACCATCTTGGCAGATGAGCTAACCAAAGGGACTCATACCTGCTGGTGAGTTAGGAGAACACTTACTCTAAGCATGTGAAGACTTGCCCCTGTGGAATAGATAGATGACAACAATGTGTTCCAACAGCCATGGAGGTGGCTGAAGTAGTTGCTATGAAGTACATAGAGCTTGGTCAAACAATGAAGATGCCAAGGTCATCCTTTCCATCCCAGTCTGTTGCCAATTGCCTTAACTTTTGTCCTATTACTGTACTTAGATTGCTCAGAAAAGAGAGTGAGGCTGATTCACAAACAAATCAAGACATTACTTGTGATGTCATCGGTCCCCTTTGAAAACAAAAGAACAACAACCACATCTTTAAATTTAATGTTGAAGATCCATTCCTGGGTTCCCCAGAAACTGGAATACTATGGCACTTCCTTCTCCACTAAGGGCCCTCTTTCCCCTGGACCCAAGCATGAAATTTGGAATAGGTTCAATCCTGGAGGGCCTGGCCTCTATTGAGATGGATCAGACTTCCTTTTCCACACACATTAACTCATTAAATTCCCATCCAGGTGCCCTGGGTAAAAGTTTAGTTACAGCTTAGGTTATGGTACACTCCCAGGGCTTTCCAAAAAAGTGAGAAATAGAAAGGCATTTAATGTGCAATAAAATAAGGCATATGTAGTAGTAAGGCAAAATTCATGACCTTGGAGAGGGCCATGGACATACCTGAGTGGTTCAAAATCACCAAGTATAAGGAATTCTCTAGGTAGAAGGCAGAGGAAGTATAACATTTATTTAGACTCCAGAGCATCAAATCCAAGGACCAATGCCCCTAATTTGATATAGTAGTAATAATAATTGAAAACAGTTAAGCCCACCTCACTGTAGTAACAAGGAAATTATAATAAAATATTATAGCAAGGAACCAAGCTATACTTGTAACTTCCCCTCACTGCTAGGGCCTTCCTATAAAAGATCACTCATGATTCCTAAATCTTCTTGCTCAGGACTCTCTCCTGCAGCCTTGCTGACTCCAAGTTCCTTGATCTCGACAACTCTCTCTTGTTCAGCACTCTCTGCTCTTCACTTTCTCTGGATGCTAAGTCTGTGCTTCTGAATCCTGCTACTCTCTGCTTTGCTGCTCCTAGTTCTGCTGCTCCCAGTTCTGGGCCCTCTTTTTATACAGTCCTAGCCATCATTTGATTGACTAGAACTCATACCACATACCACTGGCTCTGGTCTTAGCAACTCCCCTTAGGGCCCTGAGGGCTTCACATAGTGAATAGGCACCATTGGCCTATTCAATTGCCTTAACATTAACTTAAATTAAATTAACAATAAATTATTTTCTAAACATGCTAATTCACCCCGATATAAAGTGTCTAAGCCAGTAGGCTTGCCTCTAAGTAACGATCTGATAATTCACTGATATGAATTTCTAATGCATTTCAAATGGACACAATGAGATTCATTTATGAACTTGTCTTTCTGGTTTGGAAGATTCCTATGAAATATGGACACAAGTATATTATTGATTTATCTTGTTGATTTATCTGAAGTCCTGCCTACCCCTTCCCTACAGTGAAATCTGCCTCTTTTATTATTATTTGTCATAAATATTCAAAAAATTATTTTGTATAAGGATGACTATGAGTGCCGGAGAAGTAAATTTCCCTACAGAACATATGCAGAAAGGATTTCAGTAAATGAGTTCTGTAAAAGCTACACAAAAGTCAGTTTTGAAAAAATGACCCCACATAGCTAGTAAGCCATAGATAAATGATTTGAACCACTGGGAGGTTGTACCAGCTCAGTAGACATTTATTGTTCAATATTATACATCATTTCCATTTTATCAAAAATATTTCTTTAAAAAACACTTAGCATAGTTCCTGACATTTAGCAGGTCTAAATAAATGCTTAGTCTCCTTATTAAATGTTAATTTTACTTTTATGTTCTCTACTAACAGGGGGAAAAGGGCTACATATGTGTATTTATGTGTGTGTGTTTCCAGCATCTATCTTCTTCTCTGTGAAGCCAACTCCATTATTTCAAGTACATGCCATTAGCACTTATTGAAATATAATATCATGCTTTCTAAAGGAAGTAGGGTTAGGCAGTTGGGGGAGGTGCTGAGCCAAGTTTTAATTGGTAGGTACAAAATCTCCCACATACTGGTAGATGAAAAGAGCCTTTGTCCAATAGTGGGAGGCAAGATTGAGAAAGGAGTCTTGAACTCCCTCATAACATAGCTAGCATTACATTTATACTCCTACCCCAGCACAGTTGGGCAAAACAACTGGCTTGACTATGATATTCTTCAGTGAGCATTCATGTAGTTTAAAACACATTGGAAACAAATCACCTGGCGATATAGATGTAGAATCTAGTAGAATTTTCTAAGTGGGATTGGGGAAGAGATTAGATTGTTTGAACTATAGGAAGGAGGATAAAGTAGACCACCATCTTGTATCCTTTTAAGAAACCTCCAAAACCAATCCCTTTTAAAAAGAAAAAAAAATGGAGATTCTCTCAAAGTTATTCTGCATATAAACCCAATCCTGTCCTTTTTTTTTGGCAATTTAAGATGAAATTACAATCTATCTCATCACACTTCTAGTACTTTGGAAACTACTTCTACCAGAGCCAAACAATTTAGAAGAACAACCCCCCATCCTTTTATGGGCTGGCAGTGGGAACAGATTCACATTGGCTTAATACCCCTTGATTCTTCCTGGAATTGTAGGGAGTCATCTAACCCTATTTTATGGTGGTATTTCTATTTCAACTTTTGACCTCTTGATTATTCTGCCCTCAAGCTTGTTCAAGATTAAAAATAGACCTGTTGTTAGAGATTTATAAAAATAGCAGACATTATGACTAACAAGTCTGTCAAAAGTGTAGGCAGAGAGAATAGATGCGATAAATATTAGAATTAAAGTTCTGAGTTTATGGGCTTGATTTTCTTTAACAGCTAATATAATCTTCTTTCTAATTAACCACTTTTACAGTAGCCAAAAAGGTACAAAGTATAAATTAGAGTGTTCTAAATATATAACTGTTAAATATTCTTTTAGCAAAATGATCAAAGACATACTAAAAACAAAAAAACCCTAGGAATAAATAGTACATTTTAAATATGAGAAACTGTTCATTTAAAGCTAAGAATTATCAGCAATGGAGAAATACTATTAGAAGCTTTTCCAGTAAGATTAGGGTGAAAGCAAGTGTGTGTATGTATGTGTGGAAAGATACAGATATATAGAGAGATATAGATAGAAAGATATAGATAGATATCTATATTTACATTATAAATATCTATATATACCCACATACATACCACATATACACATATATACACATATTTACATATACATGCAAATATACGTAGTCATCACTACTTTTGTATAGTTGTAGATACATAGATTAAGGGAATAACAAATTAGCTAAATGGAAAAAAAAATCCATTTTTAAGATGGCATGATAGTTTACTTTAGATAAATAATTTTAGAGAGTTAAGTAACAATTTAATTGAATCAGTTCATAATTTCATTACCATAGCAGGCTATAAAATAAAATAAGAAAAATTGTTAGCATTTCTGTATATTACCAATAAAATCCAACAGGAAGAGATAAGAAATTAATTCCCTTTAAAATAATTGTAAAACTGTAAAATATTTGTGAGTATAATTGCCAAGGCACACATAATAATTTTATAAATATAGTGCTATGATAATTAACTAAAATTATTAAATTTCTTGCTATCCAATAAAACTTACAGTTTATTACATTAAAGAAACCCAATATGTACTATCTCTTCTTTTTGCTAAAATAACTTCATGAACTTTTAACTCATTCCTTAATGTGTCATCATGATGAATTGCATGGTGAGAGTACATTGAACATTAAACATATTTAACAAATAGTCCTCTTTTCAAAGTCTAACCTTGATTATAGCACATAAGTTTCAATTGAGGTTAAATCATACAAGTTCCCAAGCCAGTGAAGCATATACATCCCTATATTTTAAATTAATGTTTTTAATTTATTATACTTTGTGCCATAATGTATTGCCATGTTATATAATATCATCCCCATGTTGGAATACCTATAATTCTGAAACAGTTTGTATTTTTTTAGTATAACATACTTTACCATGCTTTCATTATCCCTTGAATCCAGATAAAACTTGTGGGTTCAATGGAAGTAAAATATTCCCAAAATTTTGGGGGGGGTTTGGGAGAGGATATTTCTCTGTGTGCTGATTATGCCCATTATATTTAAATCTTATAGAATTACTTAGACATCTTATGTCAATGTAATAGCCTCAAAGAACAAGTGAGTTTTGTCAGGAAAAAAATACAACAACCAAAAAAATTAACACAACTACCTTCTTCCAATTTTTAGTATTCTAGTCTTTGCATTGTCTTAACACTAATATCTTTTTTAATTGCATCAATTCATATCTATTTATTTTTAATTTCTCTTCTCAGTGTATTGTTTACTTCAAGAAACTTATAGCACAATGTAGAAGAATCAGCAACACCTCCCTTAACTCTATGTCTTCCTGAATGTTTTTATTTTCTGAATAGTCTGATATATAAGAATACCTTTTTTCCAGTTTTTAGTATTTATTTTTTGTTTGTGTTGACACTTTATTTTGTGCTTCAGTATGATTGATCCTATTTCACTATAGGTTTCAATGATTCTTGAAACACTAGTGAGTTCTGTACACCAGTAGCAGAATATCATATTACAAGCCCTCTGATACTTTAAGGCAGAAGCTTCTAAATCTTCTGTTAACCTGATTGTGGCTCCATGATATTTGAATTATTTCTTTTTGGCTGCTTATAATATTTTCTCTTTGACCTGGGAGTTCTGGAATTTGGCTATTATATTCATTGGAGTTTTCATTTTGGGATCTCTTTCAGGAGGTGATCAGTGGATTTGTTCAATTTCTACTTTACCTTCTGGTTCTAGAATGGAAGTTTTCCTTGATAATGTCTTAAAAGATAATATCTGGGATCTTTTTTTATCATGACTTTTATGTAGTCCAATAATCCTTAAATTATGTCTCATGAATCTATCTTCTAGGTAGGTTGTTTTTCCAATGATATATTTCACATTGCTATTTTTCCATTCTTTTGATTTGCTTGATTGTTTCTTGATGTCTCATAGAGTCATTGGCTTCCACTTGCCCAATTCTAATTTTTTTCTTTAGTGAGCTTTTTGTACCTCCTTTTCCATTTAGCCAATTCAACTTTTTAAGTAGTTTGTTTCTTCAGTGAATTTTTGTGCCTCTTTTTTCCATTTGGCCAATTCTGCTTTTCAATGCATTCTTCTCCTCATTTTGGGTTTTTTTTTGTATCTCTTTTACAATTTGGCCTAGTCTGTTTCTTAAGGTGTTATTTTCCTCAGTCTTTTTTATGCATGATTTTCTTAGATCATTTTCATTTTTTATCCCAATTTTTCCTCTCCTCTCATTCTCTCTTAAAATCCTTTTTGAGCTTTTCCATGGGCTGAGACCAATTCATATTTTCTTTGTTTTTTTGGGTGCAGGTATTTTGATTTTTTGGTCTTCTTCTGAGCATGTGATTTGATCTCTCTTGTCACTATAGTAAGTTTCTATGGTCAGACTATTTTTCTGTTGTGTGCACATTTTCCAACCTATTTCTTAACTTTTAACTCTATGCTTAAGTGCTCTGCTTCTGAAGTGGGGTGGGGGAAGAGGGAACATTGTCTCAAGCTTCACATTTTTGGGCATCTGTTTTCAGAGGTAGTTCTTGGGCCCTGTAAGTTTTTGGCTCTTCCAAGGAGGTATGATCTCCTGTACTATACACTGGTTTGTGTATAGTACAAGTACTCTTTTCATCTCTGAAACTGTGAATATGGTCCCTCATTTCCTTGTGGCCACAAGCTCTGCTGTGCTTGTACTCCTCCTTGAACTGGGACTAATATCTAGGATTGTGGCCCAAATCTAAGGAAAAACTATGCAACAGAGTCCTCCCCCTGGTACCAGGTGAAGGATTCCTGTAAATATCCTTAAGACATCTGGAAACCACCACTGTTGCCACTGATTCAGTCACCCTGAGGCCTGCTCATGTTTTGCTGGAGCCTTGTCTGTGCTGTTGCAGCCTGTGGTGGACTGAGCTCCTCTCTCGCCCTCGTGTAATCAACCTTTCTTGTGAACCTTCTAAGTTGTCTTGGGCTGAAAAATTGTTTCACTCCATCTTTTGTGAGTTCTGCTGCTCTAGACTTTGTTTAGAGTCATTATTTAAAAGTATTTGGAGAGGTTTGGGGGAGAGTTCAGGCAAGTGACTGCTCTATCATTTTGGCTTTGCCTGCTGAACTGATTCTTCAGTTTACTTTTATATGTTGTCTTCCCCTATTATAATGCAGACTAATTCAAATCTGGGACTCTCTTTTGGCTTGCATTTTATCCCTGTAGCTTATCATAGTGGTTAGCAGATAATACTTATTGATGATGCTGTCATTACATCAAGCCATGAAAAAAGCATTGCATTCAGGGAAGCCTGGAAGCACTTGTAGAGTGGAGTTTGGGAAGATCTGATTTAGAGTAAAATGAGAAGAGATGGACAAATTATAACAGTAAGTCAAGATTCATGATCTCAAGGATGACCATGAACATGCCTGAATGATTTGGAATCACAAAGTATGAAAAACTATGTCAAAGGCAGAGGAAGTATTACATTTATTTAGACTCCACAGAATCAAATCCCTAATTCAATATAATAGCAATTATATTTCAAAACAAGTAAGCCCATCTCAATGTAGTAACAAGGAAATAAAACACAGTATTGCAGCAAGGAATCAAGTCATCCTGTAACCTCCCTCCCTGCCAGGGCCTTCCTGTAAACAGTAACTCATGAATCCTAATTCTCTGCTCAGCTCTCTCCTCTGCAGCTCTGCCAATACTGGTCTTCTCAATGTCTGTTCTTCAGCACCCTCTTGATGTCTGCTGCCTCAATGTCTTCCTCTCATTTCTGCTGCTTTTAGTTCTGCTGCTCTCCATTCTGTTCCTTTTCAACTCTCCTTTTCTTCAATTCTGAGCTCTCCTTTTATAGAATCCTAGCCAGCATCTAATTGGCTAGAACTCAGGTTTCTGATTGGCTGAATTCATGGATTGACTAGAACTCACTGCACATACCATTGGCTCTGGTCTCAGCAGTCCCCTTAGGGTCCTGAGGGCTTCACACCCATATTGGCTTAGCACCTAGAAAATAGGAGCTGTAGGTCTACTTACAGACAAAGATATAATCAAGCCTTCCCACCTAGGCCCACCTGAGACCTATTGAATGGGTGGTAAAAATCTTTGATCACATTAATACTACACAAATTTATAAAATATGTAAAAATACTAAAAAATAATTCTGTAAAGGACTTAAGAACTTAGATTTGTGCCTTGACCAATCATGACTCCGAAATGCTCCTGATGAATCATGCTTTTCCCCTTTTATCAGAGAGGTGATAGAGATAGACTGATTAAAGATAAAAAATGGGACATACATTTTCATACAACTAATGTGTGGGATTGTTTTGCACGGTTGTACCTTTGAGGGGGCAGAGAATTGGTTTTGGGATAGTTGGGATAGTGTAAATGATGTTTTCAAAATGACAAAAGGATGAAAAAGAACACATGAATGAATCACTTGAAATACATAAAAGTAAGCCAAAGGAAGTTCAGAAAAGAACAGAGACAAACAGGGAAGTGTTGGAACTACGTTGTTAAATTCTAAATATACAACAGAAAGTTGAAGTTATTGGACATTCATTGCTTGATATTATTTTTCTTTTCCTCTCTTTAGATAGGAAAATGTTCCATTTGTTAACATGTGTTAAGTTCATAATAATAAAGAAGACAATATGAGGGAAGAGAAATAGTTACTACCAGGGATAGCAATTTCCAATTCATGATTTCAGTCTAAAAAGAGATCACAAATCCCTGCAGCAGTGTTTGGTATACGAGAGAAAAAGTTATGGTGTACTTTAAAAGATTTAATACCTATTGTTTTTATGTCTCTTCTTGATAGAGATGGACAGATAAATCAGTCACCCATGTATTGGGGCCTATACTCTTCTTTTATTATTGAGAGGAACAACATAAGATGATTGTGTAGGAATGGCCATGCTTATATGACAGTCAGACCTTTAGCAACCTCGACCATCTGGAACAGAGGAGTAACTACATGTAGATGAAACAATCTTCTAAGTGATGAAAAATTGCTTCAAAAAAGCCTTAGGTCCTCAGGTCACAGACCAGTTGATGCAGAATTGTGTCTTCTCTCTTCCCAATAGATATTTGTAACAACAGACAGGAAATGTATATGTTACTTACCAGATATGGTTGTTTTGTCAGTTTTGCTTAACTGTTATATGTATATGTATATATACATGCATACAAATATGCACACATATATACACATATACATATATGTCATTAAGAAAAAATATTATACAGAACATACAATGGTGTGTAAAATAAAAAAAATTGACTGATTTAACAATCTTGATTATCTTGTTGGTTAAAGTAAAAAGACAATTAAAAGCAGGGAGCTGGGCTATCAATCAATATAAGAAATTGACACACTGAAAAGTGACAACTAATAGCAAGGGGAGATGTATAAAGATTTCAGAATCACCAACTCGAAAGCAGTCTGGTAACATTAAGCATAGGGGTAACTGTTCACACCTCAATAGGTCCTAAGGCTTTCAATATTTTATGGAATAATACAATATAAGATATTCAAAATGATGACTTGGAGTCATACTTTTTTATAAAACAGGGGATTAGCTATTTTTTTTGTAAATTTAAAACAGAACTGAAAAAATTCCTGTCTTGATGGTCAAAAAGAAAATTTTCAGTTGTTTAGAAATTTACTTCTGAAAAATACTTCCTCTCCTGACTTACCTCTTTATTTTATGTAGCTATTATTTTACCATTGTAGGGAATTGTAGTAGTTCTCAATCTTAATCATTAGTTTTTTATTCTTCCTCACCCGTCAGTTGTTAAGTCTCAGTGATTTTACCTCTACATCATTTCTCATGTGTTCCCTCCCTTTCACTTACACATCCACCCTATTACAGACCTGCGTCACTTTCTCCCTTTGTTATGACAATAACCTCATATTGGACTGCTTGCCTCAAGTCTCTTCCCTCTCCAATTTGGGTTCCCGCTCAGAGATGTCAAATATCTTCTACTTGGCTCTAGTCTCTTAATTCTCTATTCATAGTTGCAAAAGGGATGTTCCTAAAGCACAGGTCTGAACCATGTTACTAACATGCACAAAATACACCAGTAGCTTCTAGCTGACTCAAGGATAAAACACAAGGTCCTCTGTTAAGCATTTAAAGCCCTTCACAGTTTGGATACAGCCTCTTTCCAAATTTGTTACCCATGACTACCCTTCAGGCTATTTTTGAGTGGGCCAAACAGGTCTACTTCCTTTTCCTCACATATGACATTCCACTTACAGTCTCCACACTTTTGTTAAGAATATACTTCTTGCGGGGGGAGGGGGGCGGAGCCAAGATGGCGGCTGGTAAGCACGGACTAGAGTGAGCTCCGTACCCGAGTCCCTCCAAAAACCTATAAAAATGGCTCTGAACCAATTCTAGAACGGCAGAACCCACAGAACAGCAGAGGGAAGCAGGGCTCCAGCCCAGGACAGCCTGGATGGTCTCTGGGTGAGGTCTATTCCACACGGAGCTGGGAGCTGGGAACGGAGTGGAGCAGAGCCCAGCCTGAGCGGCGTGGATGATCCAGACCAGAAGCCGGGCGGAGGGGGCCCTAGAGCCCTGAATATGTGAGCTGCGGCAGTTACCAGACCCCTCGACCCACAAACACCAAAGACTGTGGAGAAGGTTAGTGGGAAAAGCTGCAGGAGTGGAAGGAGTTCGCGGTTCGGCTTCCAGCCCCGGGGGCAGTGGAAGTGGGGCAGCTACAGCTGTTGTTACTTCCGGCTCCAGGCCCACCTGGTGGGAGGAATTAAGTGGCGGATTAGAGCAGGAGTGCAACAGCCTGCTGAAGATCTAAGCCTAGTCTGGACTGGGGGTCCTTGGGGAAGGAGGAGTGCGGCTCTGACAGAGCTGGCACCTCCCCCCCAAACGTAGAACATAGAACTCGTTAGTCTACAAGCAGTCATACCCCACTGAAAAACTCAAGGGTCAAGTTAGTTGATTGGGAATATGGCCAGGCAGCGAAAACGCGCCCAGATTCAGTCTCAGACTTTGGATTCTTTCTTTGGTGACAAAGAAGACCAAAACATACAGCCTAAAGAAGACAACAAAGTCATAGAGCCTACAACAAAAGCCTCCAAGAAAAACATGAACTGTCCCCAGGCCATAGAAGAACTCAAAAAGGATTTGGCAAAGCAAGTTAGAGAAGTAGAGGAAAAATTGGGAAGAGAAATGAGAAGGATGCGAGAAAACCATGAAAAACAAGTCAATGACTTGCTAAAGGAGACCCAAAAAAATACTGAAAAATACACTGAAGAAAACAACACCTTAAAAAACAGACTAACTCAAATGGCAAAAGAGCTCCAAAAAGCCAATGAGGAGAAGAATGCCTTGAAAGGCAGAATTAGCCAAATGGAAAAGGAGGTCCAAAAGACCACTGAAGAAAATACTACTTTAAAAATTAGATTGGAGCAAGTGGAAGGTAGTGACTTTATGAGAAATCAGGATATTATAAAACAGAACCAGAGGAATGAAAAAATGGAAGACAATGTGAAATATCTCCTTGGAAAAACCACTGACCTGGAAAATAGATCCAGGAGAGATAATTTAAAAATTATTGGACTACCTGAAAGCCATGATCAAAAAAAGAGCCTAGATACCATCTTTCAGGAAATTATCAAGGAGAACTGCCCTGATATTCTAGAGCCACAGGGCAAAATAGAAATTGAAAGAATCCATCGATCGCCTCCTCAAATAGATCCCAAAAAGAAATCTCCTAGGAATATTGTTGCCAAATTCCAGAGCTCCCAGATCAAGGAGAAAATACTGCAAGCAGCCAGAAAGAAACAATTTGAGTATTGTGGAAACCCAATCAGAATAACCCAAGATCTGGCAGCCTCTACATTAAGAGATCGAAGGGCTTGGAATGCGATATTCCGGAGGTCAATGGAGCTAGGATTAAAACCTAGAATCACCTACCCAGCAAAACTGAGTATCCTGTTCCAAGGCAAAATATGGATTTTCAATAAAATAGAGGACTTTCAAGCTTTCTCAGTGAAAAGACCAGAACTGAATAGAAAATTTGACTTTCAAACACAGGAATCAAGAGAAGCATGAAAAGGTAATCAATAAACGGAAATTGCAAGGGACTTACTAAAGTTGAACTGTTTTGTTTACATTCCTACATGGAAAGATGATGAGTATGATTCATGAGACCTCAGTATTAGGGTAGTTGAAGGGAATATGCATATATGTATATATATATATATATATATATATATATATATATATATATATATATATATGTGTGTGTGTGTGTGTGTGTGTTTTTATATATATGTTTATGTTTATATATAAGTGAATGTGTTGTTATGTATATATCTATGTGTATATGTATGTATGTGTATGTATATGTATATATATATATGTATATATGTGTTTATATGTGTATGTGTATATATATATATATGTAAAAGAGAGAGAGCAGACACAGGGTGAGTTGAAGATGAAGGGAAGAAATCTAAAAGAAATAAAATGAAATTAAGGGATGATAGAGTAACATACTGAGAGAGGGAGATAGGGAGTGATAGAATGGGGTGGATTATCTCGCATAAAGGTGGCAAGAGGAAGCAGTTCTATGGGAGGAGGGGAGAGGGCAGGTGAGGGGGGAATGAGTGAACCTTGCTCTCATCAGATTTGGCCTGAGGGGGAATACCATACATACTCAGTTGTGTATCTTACCCCACAGGAAAGAAGAGGGCGGAAGATAAAAAAAAAAATAAAAGGCAGGTGGATGATGGAGGGGAGGGCAGATGGGAGTGGAGGTAATCAAAACAAACACTTTGGAAAGGGGACAGGGTCAAGGGAGAAAATTCAATAAAGCGGGATGGGTTGGGAAGGAGCAAAATGTAGTTAGCCTTTCACAACATGAGTATTGTGGAAGGGTTATACATAATGATACACATGTGGCCTAGGTTGAATTGCTTGACTTCTTAGGGAGGGTGGGTGGGAAGGGAAAAGGGAAGAGAAATTGGAACTCAAAGTTTTAAAATCAGATGTTCAAAAAGAAAAAAAGTTTTTGTATGCAACTAAAAAATAAGATACACAGGCAATGGGGCATAGAAATTTATCTTGCCCTGCAAGAAAGGAAGGGAAAAGGGGATGAGAGGGGAGGGGGGTGATAGAGGGGAGGGCTGACTGGGGAACAGGACAACCAGAATATAAGCCATCTTGGAGTGGGGGGGAGGGTAGAAAGGGGAGAAAATTTGTAATTCAAAATGTTGTGAAAATCAATGCTGAAAACCAAATATGTTAAATAAATAAATTGCATTAAAAAAAAAGAATATACTTCTTCATCTTGGTCTGTTAGAAACTCTAGTTCTCTTTAAAGTTCAATTTATGTGGCATCTCTTAAGTATGGCCCTTCTGATTTCTCTAGTACCTCCCCCTCCCATACAAATTGTCTTGCATCACTCAGTATATAATTTATATGTATTTATATGCATACATATTGCTTACTCTGATAGGATGCAAGTTCTTTGACTGTAGGGCATTTCATTTTTCCCTTTGTAGTCTTTCTGCTCCTACACCTAGCATATCGCTTGGCATACAGTGGCACCTAATCAATACATGGGGATTAATTTATTGGATTCACCCTTAACCAATCCAGATCTGCAGCTCCCTTCATCACTCATTTTCTCTAAGAGTTTCTTGGTTAAACAGCTGTTTCATATTTCGGATAGAATTTGAACCCTGGTCTTCCTGATTCCATGTGATACATTATGCTTTATTGATTTCCTCATTTACTGGTATCTCACATAAATGAGCTATCAGCACACTAATTTATGAGCTGTATGAAGCTGTCGATACCCATTCATGATTTTTTTAGGCGATCAAGGAAAAATGTCTTGCCCAGGGATATAGAGCTAGTGTGTGAGGCTGGATTTGAACTCAGGTCCTCCTGACTCTATACCAGTGCTGTATTCACTATACCACAGAGCTTTCTCTCATTCAGAATTGTTTAAAATATCAGTGCTAAATTATGGAGAGAATGAAACTTCCAAATCCTAAAAAAAATTCTCCTTCTGTTATCTACAGTCATGTGATGGCTGCTGACAAGGCCAAAAATAAGAAATGAAGCTTACTTCATTGATTGGGAAACTGTTCAGCAAAAGGACACTGTTCTGAGGCAAAAAACCTGCCCATGGCTTTGGTCTTAATAACTTTCCATTGAGCATATTTCCTGTGGCTCAAGTGAAACAAGGTTTGATTTATTTTTGATGGATCTTCTCCACACCAGAACTCTATTGCTTTCAAAGCTGCTGCTGTAAGAACACCTGAAGTGATTTTTATCACTGCCATAAAAGCATTAAATGATTCCAGGTGCCAGACACCTTTTTCAGGGTCTGCTGTTTGATAAGTGAAGTTGGTTGTTAAAAAACATGTTTTTCTGCTGCTTTAACTTCTGACATACTCCTCTAAAAATCTATATTCTATAACCAACAGGGTATCTGCTACTTTATAAATGCAGGTAAGAGCTGACAGATTGAGACTGGTCAAGTAGCTGTGTATTCCAGCTACTGAAAATCAAGAATCTTTGGGACAATTTATATATTTTTTTTCACTTCTTTATTGTTTTAGACCTGAACTTCCACTAAATAGAGGTTAGAGATCAAGCACATTAGATATGTTTTGCTGTCGTTGTTGGGGTTTTTTGTCACTAAATATATAAAGAATTCTCAAAGAATTCAGCCTACCTCAATCTGATCAAACACTCTAGCCATTAGAAAAATCAATTTTTAAATGCTTTCTATATAATTTCTCTGTTGAAAATTCTCTGCTGATTGGAAATCCTTCCCATGACTAAGTCATATCCATTTTGCTTCAATTTAAGACACATATTCCAGCACCCCTCTGACAACTAATGCATTGTTGGTGGAGTTGTAAACTAATCCAACAATTCTGGAGAGCAATTTGGAACTATATCCAAAGGGCAATCAAACTGTGCATACCCTTTCATCCATCAATACCACTACTAGGTCTGTATTCCAAACAGATCATAGAAAAAGGAAAAGGACCCACACGTACAAAAATATCACAGCTCTTTTTGTGGTGGCAAAGAATTGGAAAACAAGAGATTGGCTATCAGTTGGAGAGTGGCTGAACAAGTTGTGGTATATGAATATAATGGGATATGTTTGTGCCGTAAGAAATGATTAGCAGGATGCTCTTAGAAAAACCTGGAAACACTTACTTAAACTGATGCTGAGTGAAGTGAGCAGAACCAGGAGAACATTTTACCCAGTAATAGCAACATTATGCAATGATCAACAGTGACTGACTTAGCACTTCTCAGCAATACAGTGATCCAGGACAATTCTAAGAGGCTCGTGATGGAAAATGCTATCCACACACAGAGAAAGAACTATGGAATCTGAATGCAGATCAAAGCATATTACTTTCACTTTTTCATGGCTTTTCCTTTTTGTTCTATTTCTTCTTTTACAACCTGACCAATGTGGAAATATGTTTACATGATTGCACATGTATAAACTATGTCAGAGTGCTTGCTGTCTTGCGGGGGGGGGGTGAGGGGAATGAGACAGGGAGGGAGAAAAAAATTGGAACTCAAAATCTTATAAAATGAATGTTGAAAACTATCTTTACATGTAATTGGAAAAATGCCATTTATAAACAAAAAGACTCCCCCCACCCAAGACTTGTACCTTGCTTCTGTGGTAAGGGTAACTTGGCTTATAGGGGCTATTCCAGGAAGATTGAACCCAGAAGTTTAGACCCATAGAAACTCTAGGGACAATGTAAGTTATTATTTGGGCTTTTTGAGTATTTTGAACTTCCTAAACGCTCCCAGCCACATGATGCTCCACTGGTAAAAGGAATTTATATTTTAGAATGAGATGGAAACTCTTGAATAGTTCTTGTCTGTCACCTACCAGAGAGTATCAGGGAGACACAGTGCTGAACTTTCAACTCATTCCTCTTGACTAAAACTCTCGAGATAGCATCTTGTGACTCTAGTAAGGGATGTGAAAAAGTGGGTCCTTCTGTATCTGGGTATCACAGTAACTTCCCCTACATGGAAGTGAGCATGGGGAGAGGCACAGCTCAAACGTAAGTGAGCTTTCCCCAGATCTGAGTCCCTGACTACCTTTTCCATTTTTGTGCTTTACAGCATAGTGTAAAAGAGTGTTGAAGCATGCCAGGATCACATAACGTGGAGATACTTTGCTTTGGGAAAAATGAAATTAAAAAAAAATAAAACAACAACATCCTGTGATCTTTTGTCACAAAGGTGGCAACAGTATTTTTCCATTGGCTGAACAGTCAGAAAAGGCTGTGTCTTTAAAAACTGCAAGATTGGGAAACTCTTTTATGCTACATCCAAAGAGGGTGAAGGTTTACCCATAGCTTTGGTACCATGAACTGAAATGTTCTTCTTTCTACTCTTGCCCTTAGAAATAGTTTTGGGGTGTTTCTCTTATTCAGTTTTATGTGTCCTGCTTAGTTTCAGGTTCCTGAGGTGCCAGTATGGATATTGCAACCAATCAGCCTGGAAGAGAGGCTCTCAGAAGCCAGGGTGCTTGGGATTCAAGCCCAAAGGGGATTCAGACTTGAAAATTGGGACTATGCTATATAGGAACTAAGCTAAATTATGAATCTAAACCTCTTTTCCTTCCCAGAGTATGAGGAGGTAGTAGTAATAGTAGTAGTAGAAGTAGTAGTAGTAGTAGTAGTAGTAGTAGTAGTAGTAGTAGTAGTAGTTGTTGTCGGGGTTTGGCCAGCAAACCCCAACCAGTCGCCAGGAAATGAAGGCATGGGTCAGGTGGGTACTGAAACACAGCATGTTTATTGAAAGCCAAGCAAGTTCTTATATAGTGTTTCTACTGCTTTGAAGCCTATGTGAGTTGTATGCCAAGAATGTTGCTTGTGTTTCTTCAATATTATCACTTAGTTTTTTCTCACACCAGACTTGTTTTTCCCAAACTGTATCTCCATGTTCCGTCTCAGTCCAGGTGAATGGCAGCCCTGCTTGGAGCACTCCCAAGAGCCTTTTCTCAAAACATGAAGAATTCATGTCAAGGTAAGACTCACCCACAGACTTCTACAAGTAGAAGTAGTAGTAGGAGTAGGAGTAGTAGTAGTAGTAGTAGTAGTAGTAGTAGTAGTAGTAGTAGTATGTGTGTGTGTGTGTGTGTGTGTGTGTGTGTAGGAGAGTGGATTTATATTTCCAGGTATTGGGGGAGTATGTTGTTGATTTCTTTTTATACCTTTGCAGTAAATATTCCTTTGTGAAAATGAATTCAACTATTATTGGTCGAATGGAAGTGCAGTATAAGGGAGCCCCTTTCTAAGATGAGTAAGATGAGGGAACACCATTGATAGGGGTTTGAGCCAATGACAAGAGAGAGCCTAGATAGGCAGCATGGCATCATTGAGGTGAAGCCATCCCAGACTAAATTCATTTTCTTTTTTGAAATAGTTACTAAACTAACACATACGGAATATGTTAAAAATATTTTATAAGATTTTAGGAAAACATTTGATAATCCCCTTTAAGGGTACCAGAAAACCCTGGGGAGGGGATGAGAAATAATAAATCTGGCCTTTAGGCAGTGACCACTACAAGAATAGTATCAAAAATAATTTAATTAAAGTGACAGGACATATAAGTGAGGAGGGAGCTTACTTTTTATTTTTTTTTAATTTATTTTTATTTTTTTAATAGCAAAAATATCTAATTAAATCTTGGCAGAGGAGCCCGACTGGATGTGGAGGTCTCCAGTTATAGGTTTTATATAGGTAAAAGTCTAACTAAACTAGACTAGAATAGTATTTTTATTTGAAATTGAATTCTTTGTCTTCCTATGCCAGTTATGTAATTGATTGCAGCAGCTGTGTACAGCTGTTACCTGATGGTCAAGTGTTTGAATGTTAAATTTGAAACACAGAAAGATAGTTTGTTCAATACATCTTTAAGTAAATAAATTCTTCTGCAAGATCTCTTCTCATGTAGAGCATTAGAGCTCTGAATAAACTAAGGCTATCAAGTACCTGAAGATAAAGATGACAAAAATATTTGGTTTGGGTTTGGAAGCTATTTGGAAGAAAGATGAGGATGAAAAAGGAGATGAGATGAGTGCTTAGGTTGGATGAGAAAATGATAAATAACAAAAGAAAGTAGACAAAATTGCTCAATTCATATTTTGCTTATGTGTATTCATCCAAGGGAATGAATTGTTACTTTTGTTTCCTCCCCAATCTACCTCACCCCTGGAAATAACAGAACAAAAATGGCTAACAGGAGTTGATGCCCTAGATACATGAAAAAAAAGTAGTAAAAGAGAACCTGAGATTGTCTTTGATCAATTCTAGACACCTGGCACAGAAGAACCTATCTCAATCAATGAAATATATGATTACTAAGGCATTATAAAGCAATATTTGAAAGATCGCAGATAGTGGGAGAGGTATCATAGGATTTTGTTTTTGCTTTCGTTGAGTCATTTCAATTGTGCCTGACTCTCCCTGACTCCATTTAGGTTTTGTTTGTTTTTTGTTTTTTTTTTTTAGCTAAGATACTGGAGTGGTTTGTCATTTCTTTCTCCAGCTCATTTTACAGATGATGAATTGAGGAAAACAGGAATTAAGTGACTTGCCCAGAGTCATAAAACTAGTAAGTGTCTGAGGTCAAAATTGAATTCAAGTCTTCCTCAGGTCAGGCCTCACACTCTATCTACTACATCACCTAGCTGCCTCAATCATAGGAGAAGGGCAAATGTTTGCTCAATTTTCAAAAAAAAATAGGTAAGAAAATAGATTTTGAAAAATCTATGTGAGTAAGCTTGACTTGGATCCCTGAGGCAATTAAGTACTTATCATGAAAGAAAGAGTGAAATCTAGAAAAGGAAGAGGTCATTATAAAGATGCAGCATGGCATCATCAAGGTGAAGCCAGGCCAGACTAAATTCATTTCCTTTTTTGAAATACTTACTAAACTAGCAAATGAGGAATAGTTTAAAATATTTTTATATAGATTTAATAAAATGTTTGATAAAGTGCCTCATATTATTCTTATGGGAATTATGGAGAGATATAGATTAGATTATAATAAAACTAGATTGAATTAGAATGGGTAGAATGGCTGGACTCAAAGAACAGTCATTAATGGTTCGATGTCATGTTGGCAGGAGACCTCCAGAGGATTGCTCCGGGGATATGCATTTGATCCTATGCTGTTTAACATTTTTATTGGTGACTTGAATAAAGGCAGAGATGGCATGCTTATCAAATTTAGAGATGACACAAAGCTGGGAGGGGTAACTAAAACATGGGATGACAGACTGAGCATCCAAAGAGATCGTGACAGGCTTAAGCATTGGGCTGAATCTAATAAGATAAAATTGAATACATATATGTGTAAAGTCTTACTATGGATTTAAAAATCATCCACCCAAGTATATGGTGGGTAAGGTATGTTTAGACAGCAGTCTGTCTGAAAAATATTTGACTGTTTTCAAGAACTAAAAGCTCTATATATGTAAGCAGTTTGACATGGCAGCCAAAAACAGTAATGCAAACTTGGACTATGTTAAGAAAATTAAAAAAAAAACCAGTGAAGATGTAGAGGAACCTCTCTACTCTGCCCTGGTCAGAATCCATTTGAAATATTGTGTTTTATATGCTGAAGTTTAAAGGGGACATTGACAAGCTGGAGAATGTCCATAAGAAGAAACCCAAGACAATGAAGGCCAAAATTATGAGTCCATACAAAATGAAGATCAGTTGAAGGAACTGGGAAGAATTAATCTAGAAAAAAAGAAGACTCCATAGGGACATGATAGCCTTCTTCATATATTTGAAAGGCTATCATGAGAAGAATTAGGTTTAGTCTGAGATGAGAGAGCAAAACCCAGAGCAATGAGTAGATGGTCATAAAGAAGCAATAAATAACAAAAGAAAGTAGACAAAATTGCTCAATTCATATTTTGCTTGTGTGTATTCATCCAAGAGAATGAATTCTTACTTTTCTTTCCTCCCCAATCTACCCCACCCCTGGAAATAACAGAACAAAAATGGATAACAGGAGTTGATGTCCTAGATACATGAAAAAAAAATAGTAAAAGAGAACCTGAGATTGTCCTTGATCAATTCTAGACACCTGGCACAGATGAACCTATCTCAATCAACGGAAGATATGATTACTAAGGCATTATAAAGCAATATTTGAAAGATCACAGATAGTGGGAGAGGGAAATCATCCTAACATTTAGAGCTATCCGAAAGGGCAAAATAATGTTTCAGGGGGTATTACCTTCATTCTAACTGGAGATGTCCAAAGCAAGTGGCTAGATAATCGCTTTCCAGGAATGTTAGAAAGAAGAATCCTTTTGAGTATGTTTTCTATGACATTAATGTCTCTTCCAATTCTAAATTCTGTTATTCTTCAAGGCACCTTGGTTCAATAGAATGAATACAAGCACTGGAATCAGAAGACTTGATTGTAAATCCCAGTTCTGTATTCAGCATAGCAGTGAGTTAACATTGGATAGGTAAGTCACAATTTCTATGAATCTCGATGCTCATCTATTAAGTAAGAAAATTGTATCTACTCATCTCTAAGGTCCCTTCTGACTGTAAAAATCCATATTCCTTGCAGACAATTTGCTGACAAATATTTATTCTTTAGCACAATGCCTGGCACATATTAAGCACTACATAAATGTTTGTTATTATTGATATTATTATAATTGTTATTCAGCAATGTAAGCCAAATTGTCATCTTCATATGTTTGATGAAAAGATAGAAAGAGAAAAGACTACAAATGAAAAAAAAGCATCAGCTGTATGGAGTTCTTGCCAGAGGCAACTCTGGTGCATTGAGTCCTGGGTCCAGGGTTACTGACTCTACCTAATGACCAGTGCTAACAGATACATAAGTTAAACTTCACCGACGAATTGCGTTATACCATCTACAATCCTTTTCTTGATCAAATGAAGTACGGTGATCAGGGCTGTGTAAATAGAGCCATGCTTTTCATCAAACAATTGAATTCAGATCAATTATCTATCTATATCTATACATATGTGTGTGTATATATACGTGTATATATATATATATACATGTATACATACATACATACATATATATATATATATATATATATATATATATATATATATATATATATACATGTATACATACATACATACATATATATATATATATATATATATATATATATATATGTATATATATATATCTCAAAAACTGCCCGGATCTGAGAAAAGATAGGAATGGGTAATGATGCAGTACAGGTTTTTATTATTAAGCATTCAATTGCCTTCATTGCATCTATTCAAAGAGTAAAGTGTTCTGAACAGTATCTTATAAGTCTAAGGAAAAGGCCAAAATTGTATACACACATATACATACATACAACACATATGTGTATATAAACAAAGCAAAAGAGAAAAAGAAAACAGAGCCCACCATATATAGAGTTGATAGTTATCTGTATGGTGATATTTAGGGATAATAACTAAAAGCCATACTTTGATGCCAACTCCCCATGACGGACTCCTCTGGGTCAATGCTTTGAACATTCCTACACAACCAGGGAACAGAATGAAAGCACTAGACATTTTAGATGGAGAAAAAGGGAGAACACTAGGGACAAAAGGAGAGAAGACAGAATAAAGGATTAAATGACATCAGAGGAAAGCAGACTATTTTAGTGTTTTGTTTCTAGTTATCCATGAGTTTTATATTGTAAGAAAAACCATACGTAGCTGGATAGCCATAGGAAGAAAATGTAGCAACAATGTGAGCCATGTTTTTGTGCTGTAATTAATGCCACTTTTCATAGCATCTGTTGGCTATAATTTAACTATTTTTCACTCCATAAGAATAAAGTAAAACAATGAATAAAATGTGATAATAATAACACTTACAACCTATGCTACTATTATTGATGTACTTTGTCAAATTTAGCAGTAATTGTATTAACTGCGTGAGCACTGTCAGAGGTCTTCAGTAAATTCAGCTGTGACATTAGTGTATGCATATGTTTGTGCTCTGGAAAATGACAAAACATCAAGTGCAGAGACAAGGCCAAACAAAATATCACGAAAATGAACAATGCTTTCTTAAAAATGTTTGTTTCTTTGCTCTCTCTTCTCTTAATACCATGCATTATGCCTTAGTGGATACTTGTTTAATTGAATTGCACTAGCTTTATTCCATATACATTTTCAGAGGGTGAAAGAAAGTGAATTAAACCTTAATTGCAGCTTTAAAGTAATGATTGAGTTTTGCAGTGATGCTGTTTAGTAGGACTGCACCCATTGTACTCCTCTTTCTCAACTCTTAATGTTTTTATGTCATTCCATCAAATTCCCCATAAAGCCTCCATCTATGTATATTCCTTCTATGTGTACAATTAGTGATAATTTTTTTAAGAATTATAAGTATCATCTTCCTATGCAGGGATGTAAAGCATTTGGCTCTATTGAATCCTCCATGTTTTCTTTCCCCATGGAAAGATGGTTATGCTTCTGTTGGATCTTGATATTGGAAGTCAAACTTTTGCTTTAGTTCTGGTCTTATCCTTATGAAAGCTTGAAATCTTTCTATTTCAAAGAATGCCCATTTTTCCCTTGGTGTATTATGCTTAATTTTGCTGGGCAGGTGATTTTTGGTTATAGTCCTAGCTATCTTTGCCCTCAGGAATATCATGTTCCATGACCTCTAATCCTTTCACGTTGCAGCAGCCAAATCCTATGTGATCTTGATTTTCACTCCCAATATTTGAATTGTTTTTTTCTGGCCACTTGTAGTTTTTCTTCCTTCATCTGATAGTCCTGAAATTTGCCTATAATGTTTCTTGTAGTTTTTATTTGGGGATCTCTTTCCTGAGGTGATTGGTGGGATTTTTTTTCAATACTATTTTTCCTTCTGATTCCAAGACATCAGGGCAGTTTTCAGTGATAAGTTCTTGAAAGATGCTGTCTAGGTCCTCTTTTGGATCATGGCTTTCAGGTAGTCCAATGATTCTGATATTCTCTCTCTTGGATCTATTTACCAGATCATTTGTTTTTCCCATGAGATAGTTTGCATTTTCTTCCAATTTTTTTCATTCTTTTGAATTTGGTTGATTGATTTTTCATATACCAAAGAGTCATTTGCTTCCACTTACCCAATTCTAACATTTTAGGTGTTGTTTTCTTTAATTGGCTTTTGTATTTTCTTTTGCATTTGGCAGTTATACTCTTTAAGGATTGTTTTCTTCAGTGGATTTTTGTATCTCCTCTTCCATTTGGCTAATTATACTTATTTAAGTAGTTTTCCAAGCTGTTGATGCCTTTTGTCATAATTCTTTTTCATCACTCTCATTACTTTTCTCAATTTATCTTCTACCTCTCTTAAATGATTTTTTTAGAATAATTCTGAAAATTTATTATATGCATATTTTACATCTGTTTAATCCTTCTTTCAGTGTTCAAAAAGCAGGATTCATCTCTTTTTTCCCTTAAAAATCAATTACGAGATTATTCAATTGAAACAAAGTTATAACCATGCTTTCTAAATGATGAACCCATGTCATTTCAATCTTGGTTGTAAGGGAAAGGCGTCAATATCCTTTTCTTCCTCTGAATCTTGATCTGGCATCCAACTTTTCATGCTTCTCATGATTCTTGTGTTTGAAAGTCAAATTTTCTATTCAGTTCTGGTCTTTTCACTGAGAAAGCTTGAAAGTCCTCTATTTTATTGAAAATCCATATTTTGCCTTGGAGCATGATACTCAGTTTTGCTGGGTAGGTGATTCTAGGTTTTAATCCTAGCTCCATTGACCTCCGGAATATCGCATTCCAAGCCCTTCGATCTCTTAATGTAGAAGCTGCCAGATCTTGGGTTATTCTGATTGTGTTTCCACAATACTCAAATTGTTTCTTTCTGGCTGCTTGCAGTATTTTCTCCTTGATCTGGGAGCTCGGGAATTTGGCAACAATATTCCTAGGAGATTTCTTTTTGGGGTCTATTTGAGGAGGTGATCGATGGATTCTTTCAATTTCTATTTTGCCCTGTAGCTCTAGAATATCAGGGCAGTTCTCCTTGATAATTTCCTGCAAGATGGTATCTAGGCTCTTTTTTTGATCATGGCTTTCAGGTAGTCCAATAATTTTTAAATTATCTCTCCTGGATCTATTTTCCAGGTCAGTGGTTTTTCCAAGGAGATATTTCACATTGTCTTCCATTTTTTCATTCCTCTGGTTCTGTTTTATAATATCCTGATTTCTCATAAAGTCACTAGCTTCCACTTGCTCCAATCTAATTTTTAAATTAGTATTTTCTTCAGTGGTCTTTTGGACCTCCTTTTCCATTTGGCTAATTCTGCCTTTCAAGGCATTCTTCTCCTCATTGGCTTTTTGGAGCTCTTTTGCCATTTGAGTTAGTCTGTTTTTTAAGGTGTTGTTTTCTTCAGTGTATTTTTCAGTATATTTTTGGGCCTCCTTTAGCAAGTCATTGACTTGTTTTTCATGGTTTTCTCGCATCCTTCTCATTTCTCTTCCCAATTTTTCCTCTACTTCTCTAATTTTCTTTTCCAAATCCTTTTTGAGTTCTTCTATGGCCTGGGGACAGTTCATGTTTTTCTTGGAGGCTTTTGTTGTAGGCTCTATGACTTTGTTGTCTTCTTTAGGCTGTATGTTTTGGTCTTCTTTGTCACCAAAAAAAGAATCCAAAGTCTGCGACTGAATCTGGGCGCGTTTTCGCTGCCTGGCCATATTCCCAACCAACTAACTTGACCCTTGAGTTTTTCAGTGGGGTATGACTGCTTGTAGATTACAGAGTTCTATGTTCCACGTTTGGGGGGGAGGTGCCAGCTCTGTCAGACCCGCACTACTCCTTCCCCAAGTATCCCCAGTCCAGACTGGGCTTAGATCTTCAGCAGGCTGTTGCACTCCTACTCTGATCCGCCACTTAATTCCTCCCCCCAGGTGGGCCTGGAGCCGGAAGTAACAACAGCTGTAGCTGCCCCACCTCCGCTGCCCCCGGGGCTGGAAGCCGAACCTCGAACTCCTTCCACTCTCTTAAATGATTTTAAGCTTTGTTGTAGCTGTTTCACGAGTTCTTTCTGGGTTTGAGACCATTTCCTGTTTTCCTTTAGGGTTTTGGTTGTAGGTGTTTAGATACTGTTGTCCTCTTCTCAGTTTGTGTCTAGGTCTTCCATGTCACCATAACTTCCTATGGTCAGATTCTTTTTATGTGGTTTTTTCTTGCTCATCCTTCCTTTGGCCTTTTTTTTCCTTTCTTTTAAATTTTAGCTATGCACCCAGGGTGAGAAGGGCACTGTTTCAGGCTTCTTGTGCCAGTGAATGCAGTGGGGCAGTTTGACTCTTGCTGCTGGAGGCTGTATGTATCTGGCAGGTTACCTGGTGCAAAGCTAGGGTCCTAGTAGGGTGTCTGGCACATGCTGAGCCCTGGTGAGTTTTTCTGCATTTCCCTGGGGCTACACTGAAGCATGTGGAGATCCATGCTCTGGAGGATGTCTGTTTGCCCTGGGCCATGGTGAAACACATGGAGATCTGGCCTCTGGATGATGCTTGTTTGCCCAAGGCAACATTGAAGCATGAGGTGCATCTTTGATCTGGAATCTGCAGGTCCCCTTGCTATATACTAAGGCACATGGCCCATGGAGCGGGGGTGGGGGGCGGTGTTCTGGTGTTGATCTTTGCCTGCTCCACCATACTGGGGCTCAGGATCTCCCACTGATTTGCTGAGGTGGGGCTTGCTGCTGGCTTGTTGGGATGCTTCCTGTCCTGGAACGTGCTCCCCTTTTACCCAAGTGAATCAGCCCTTTCTTGCCAATCTTCCAAGTTTCTTGGGCTAAAATATTGTTGCACACTGTTTTTTTGCTGGTTCTGCTGTTCCAGGATTTGTTTGGGGGCACTACTTTATGGTTGTTTGGAGGGGAGTATGGCAGAGCTACAGTGATTTTCTGCTTACTACACCATCTTGGCTCCCAGAAGTCTAGAATTCATGCATATCTTATTCTGGAAACTTTCATGTAAAGAACTGAGAATTAAATTAGGATTCAGGATAATATAGGACAAAATTTCACTTCTCATAATTAACAATAACTAGCACTTATATGTCACTTTGAGGTATACAAAGTGCTTGATATGTGCTATCTCATTTTTCCTTACAACTCAGGAATGTGGGTGTCATATGTGTATATGTATATATACATATATACACACATATGTATATACATACATATGTGTGTATATATATACACACACACACACACATATATATATATATATATACATACACACACATATTACAGATGAGGAAACACAGGCAGACAGAAATTAAGTAAATTATCCAACTTGCACAACTAGTAAAAATCTGAAGCAGTAGTGGATAACTTGCGGCCTTGAAGCCACAGATTGCCCTTCCTTGCTCTATCTTCTTTGCCACATTCCTGCCTCTCACTAGCTGTGTGCCTATGGTCTAGTCATTAACCTTTCTGTGATTCAACTTCCTCATTTGTAAAAGAGAGATGACAGTACTTGTAATACCTCCTCCAGAAAATTGTAGTAAAGTTCAAAGAAGATAATATATATGAGGTGGTTAATAAAATTTAAGCTGCTATATAAATGTATGCTATTATAGAAGAAAGCTATGTCTTTGGAAGAGGAAACATTTTCTGTGGATGATCATGTCATCAGTCTCAAGTCCAGTTCATAGTATATATAGATACTTAGCTAATGATTGTTTATTTGATTAATATAAATCTATAGGTACTTCTAAAATAGGAGTCATCGATTATTGGTGAAAAGAAAGAATCAAATGGTCTTGGTTTGTGACTTCCTGTTGAGGAGTACTGCATCTCTTCTGGACGTGAAAATATAGTATTTCATCTTCCTAGGGCATGTTTTTGGGATACAACAGAAACCCTCCCAAGATCTGTAAAAGCACATGATCACTACCAACTTCTGGTGATTTACACGAAGACAAAGAAAATAACCAGTAATATCCTAAAAGGCGTTGCTGAGAATTGTGAAATCCTAGGTACAAAATGGCAAATCTTAAGGTTACACGTGTGTGTGTGTGTGTGTGTGTGGGTGTGTGTGTGTGTATTAATTACTGATGCTTGCAAAAGGTAATGGCTTTAGGAGAGGAAAACAAATTTGGGAAGTAAAGAGCTGGCTGAAAAAGTACTACTTGAGAAAAGGACTTAGATTACTGTATTAAAGTTTGAGATATATACTGATGAGTTCATAGCACGGAGTGGGGTACACATAAAAAAACCTGTCAATTTTACTGAAATCTTGAAAATTTTAATGGCAAGTCATAGGTATGATCTAGAGAAATATCAACAGGAATTTTATATATCTTCAGCGATCCACTGAAGAGAATGTACAAGAAGAAAGGAGGACATAAATCTCATCCCCAATAAGGCTAATGAAAAAGGTAATCTAGAGATCTTAACTCAAGATGTTAAAGGTGATTTGCAAGTATCAAGGAGGATGGTGGGATAGAACCCATGACTAGAATATGGCACTGGAAGGTATTTTTTTATTATTCCAAAGAGTCTAAAGATGGAACATTGTAACAGTAAGATAATGATGGCTGCATCTTGACCATTGGCCAAGACTCCCATGACCACTTCCAGGGACATGTGGAGTTCAACACTGAAAGAGCTGGAGCTTTGAAATTATAACATAATCTCTTTATTTACCAGTAATCAATAAAAGTGATTGATTCCTCTTTTTAAAAAAGATCTTTCCTTAGAGATCAGTCTTCTCGAGGGGCAGAGACAAGATGGCAGCTGGAAAGCAGGGACCAGTTTGAGCTCCCTGCCGAGTCCCTCCAAAAACCTATAAAAATGGCTCTGAACCAATTCTAGAATGGCAGAACCCACAAAACAGCAGAGGGAAGCAGGGCTCCAGCCCAGGACAGCCTGGATGGTCTCTGGGTGAGGTCTATCCCACACGGAGCTGGGAGCTGGGAGCTGGGAACAGAGTGGAGCAGAGCCCAGCCTGAGCGGTGTGAATCAACCAGACCAGGAGCCGGGCGGAGCGGGCCCTGGTGCCCTGTGTCGGTGAGCTGCGGCAGTTGCTGGTCTTCTCAACTTACAAACACCAAAGACTGTGGAGAAGGTTAGTGGGAAAAGCTGCGGGAGTGGAAGGAGTTCGTGGTTCGCCTTCCAGCCCCGGGGGCAGTGGAGGTGGGGCAGCTACAGTTGCTGCTGCTTCTGGCCACAGGCCCACCTGGTGGGAGGAATTAAGTGGCGGATCAGAGCAGGAGTGCAACAGCCTGCTGAAGATCTAAGCCCAGTCCGGACTGGGGGTTCTAGGGGGAGGAGGAGTGCGGGTGTGACAGATCTGGCCCCTCCCCCCAAACATGGAACACAGAACTCGCTAGTCTACAAGCAGTCACACCCCACTGAAAAACTCAAGGTTCAAGTTGGTTGGGAATATGGCCAGGCAGCGAAAGCACACCCAGATTCAGTCTCAGACTTTGGATTCTTTCTTTGGTTACAAAGAAGACCAAAACATATAGCCTAAAGAAGACAACAAAGTCATAGAACCTACAACAAAAGCCTCCAAGAAAAACATGAACTGATCCCAGGCCATGGAAGAGCTCAAAAAGGAGTTGGAAAAGCAAGTTAGAGAAGTGGAGGAAAAATTGGGAAGAGAAATGAGAAGGATGCGAGAAAACCATGAAAAACAAGTAAATGACTTGCTAAAGGAGACCCAAAAAAATACTGAAAAATACACTGAAGAAAACAACACCTTAAAAAATAAACTAACTCAAATGGCAAAAGAGCTCCAAAAAGCCAATGAGGAGAAGAATGCTTTGAAAGGCAGAATTAGCCAAATAGAAAAGGAGGTCCAAAAGACCAATGAAGAAAATACTACTTTAAAAATTAGATTGGAGCAAGTGGAAGCTAGTGATTTTATGAGAAATCAAGATATTATAAAACAGAACCAAAGGAATGAAAAAATGGAAGACAATGTGAAATATCTCCTTGGAAAAACCACTGACCTGGAAAATAGATCCAAGAGAGATAATTTAAAAATTATTGGACTACCTGAAAGCCATGATCAAAAAAAGAGCCTAGATATCATCTTTCAAGAAATTATCAAGGAGAACTGCCCTGATATTCTAGAGCCACAGGGCAAAATGGAAATTGAAAGAATCCATCAATCCCCTCCTCAAATCGATCCCAAAAAGAAATCTCCAAGGAATATTGTTGCCAAATTCCCGAGCTCCCAGATCAAGGAGAAAATACTGCAAGCAGCCAGAAAGAAACAATTTGAGTATTGTGGAAACCCAATCAGAATAACCCAAGATCTGGCAGCTTCTACATTAAGAGATCGAAGGGCTTAGAATATGATATTCTGGAGGTCAATGGAGCTAGGATTAAAACCTAGAATCACCTACCCAGCAAAACTGAGTATCATGCTCCAAGGCAAAATATGGATTTTCAATAAAATAGAGGACTTTCAAGCTTTCTCAGTGAAAAGACCAGAACTGAATAGAAAATTTGACTTTCAAACACAAGAATCAAGAGAAGCATGAAAAGGTAATCAAGAAACAGAAATTGCAAGGGACTTACTAAAGTTGAACTGTGTTGTTCACATTCCTACATGGAAAGATGATGTGTATGATACATGAGACATCAGTATTAGGGTAGCTGAAGGGAATATGCATATATATGTATGTTTATGTATATATAGGTGAATGTGTATGTATGTACATATCTATGTGTGTGTGTATATATATATCTATAGATAGATAGATAGATAGATAGATAGATAGATAGATAGATAGATAGATAGATAGATAAAAGAGAGAGAGCAGACAGGGTGAGTTGAAGATGAAGGGAAGATATCTAAAAGAAAGAAAATCAAATTAAGGGATGAGAGAGCAGCATACTGAGAGAGAGAGATAAGGAGAGATAGAATGGGGTGGATTATCTCACATAGAGGTGGCAAGAGGAAGCAGTTCTGTGGGAGGAGGGGAGAGGGCAGGTGAGGGGGGAATGAGTGAACGTTGCTCCCATCAGAGTTGGCCTGAGGAGGGAATACCATGCATACTCAATTGGGTATCTTACCCCACAGGAAAGAAGAGGGAGGAAGATAAAAATAAAAGGGGGGGAGATGATGGAGGGGAGGGCAGATGGGGGTGGAGGTAATCAAAAACAAACACTTTAGAAAGGGGACAGGGTGAAGGGAGAAAATTCAATAAAGTGGGATGGGTTGGGAAGGAGCAAAATATAGTTAGTCTTTCACAACATGAGTATTGTGAAAGGGTTATACATAATGATACACATGTGGCCTAGGTTGAATTGCTTGACTTCTTAGGGAGGGGGGGTGGGAAGGGAAGAGGGGAGAGAATTTGGAACTCAAAGTTTTAAAAACAGATGTTCAAAAACAAAAAAAAAAGTTTTTGCATGCAACTAGAAAATAAGATACACAGGCAATGGGGTGTAGAAATTTATCTTGCCCTACAAGAAAGGAAGGGAAAAGGGGATGAGAGGGGAGAAGGGTGATAGAGGGGAGGACTGACTGGGGAATAGGGCAACCAGAATATAAGCCATCTTGGAGTGGGGGGGAGGGTAGAAATGGGGAGAAAATTTGTAATTCAAACTATTGTGAAAATCAATGCTGAAAACTAAACATGTTAAATAAATAAATTCAAATTAAAAAAAAGATCTTCAATTTCTCTATCTGACAAGCATGATAGGAACTGTTAAACTTTTTTAGATTAATTTATTTATTTTTAGTTTTCAAATTCATTTCCACATGATATTGACATACAAATTTTCTCCCCAACTCTCCCCTATACCCACCCCAGGATGGCATGTATTCTGATTGCCTCTTTACCCAGTAATGCCTACCTTCTATCACCCTTCTTCACCCTTACCCCCTTCCCCCTTGCTTTCTTGTAGGGCAAAATAGATTTCTGTACCCCATTGCCTGTATATCTTATTTCCCAGTTGCATGTAAAAACAATTTTTAACATTTGTTTCTAGAACTTTGAGCTTCAAATCCTCTCCCTTCTTCCTTCCCCTTCCTCCTCCTTGAGAAGGCAAGCAATTCAATATAGGTTACACAGGTGACAGTATGCAAAACAATTCCAAAGTAGTCATGTTACTAAAGACTAATTATATGTCCCTCCATCCTATCCCATCCCCCATTCATTCAATTTTCTCCTTTGACCCTGTCCTTTTTCAAAAGTGTTTGCTTCTGAATACTCCCTCCACCAATCTGCCCTCCCTTCTATTGTCCCCCTCTCTTATTCCCTTCCCCCCTACTTTCAAGCATGGTAAATATCCAATTGAGTGTGTATGTTATTCCCTCCTTAAGCCAAATCTGATGAGAGTAAGATTCACTCATTTCATTTCACCTCCCTCCCTTTCCTTCCATTATAACAGCTTTTTCTTGCCTATTAATGTGAGATATTTTATTCCATTCTATCTCTCCCTTTCTCCTCCTCCCAATATATGCCACTCTCAACCTGTAATTTTATTTTTTAGATATCATCCCTTCATATTCAACTCACCCTGTGCCCTATCTATCTATCTGTGTGTGTGTCGTTGTGTGTGTATGTATATATGCATGTATACACATATGTATATATGTATGTATGTGTATATATGTATATGTATGCATGTATGCATATATGCATGTATGTATGTGTGTATATTCCCTTCAACTACCCTAATACTGAAAAAGATCTTATGAGTTGCAAATAGCTGTCCATGTAGGAATATAAACAGTTCAACTGCATGTTGAGTTCAACTCACCTGTCCCTTATGATTTCTATTTCCTGCTTACCTTTTCATGCTTCTCTTGATTCTTGTATTTGAAAGTCGAATTTTCTATTCAGCTCTGGTCTTTTCATCAAGAATGTTTGAAAGTCCTCTATTTCATTGAAAATCCATTTCCCCCTGAAGTATTATACTCAGTTTTGCTTAGAAGATGGTTTTAATCAAAGCTCCATTGACCTCTGAAATATCATATTCCAAGCCCTTCAATCCCTTAATATTAGAAACTGCTAGATCTTGTATTATCCTGATTGTGTTTCCACAGTACTTGAATTGTTTCTTTCTAGCCTCTTGCAATATTTTCTCCTTGATCTGGGAACTCTGGAATTTAGCTAAAATATCCCTAGGGGTTTTCCTTTTGAGATCTTTCTCAAGAGGTGATCAGTGTATTCTTTCCATTTATATTTTACTCTCTGGTTCTTGAATATCAGGGCAGTGTTCTTTGATAATTTCTTGAAAAATGATTTCTAGGCTCTTTTTTTTGATCATGGCTTTCAGCTGATCCAATAATTTTAAATTATCTCCCCTGAATTTATTTTCCAAATCCTTGGTTTTTCCAATGAGATATTTCACATAATCTTCTATTTTTTTATTCTTTTGGTTCTGTTTTACAAATTCTTGATTTCTCATAAAGTCATTATTCCATTTGCTCCATTCTAATTTTTAAGGCATTATTTTCTTCAGTGAGCTTTTGGACCTCCTTTTCCATTTAGGTAATTCTGCTTTTTAAGGCATTCTTCTCCTCATTGTCTTTTTGATCCTATTGTGCCACTTGGGTTAGTCTATTTTCTTAAGATGTTATTTTCTTCAGTACTTTGGGGGAGGGTCTCCTTTAGTAAGTTTTGGACTCATTTTTCATGGTTTTCTTGCATCACTCTCACTTCTTTTCCCAGTTTTTCCCCTACTTCTCTTATTTGATTTTCAGTATCCTTTTTGAGCTCTTCTACATCCTGTGACCAATTCATATTTTTCTTGGAAGTTTAGGATGTAGGATCTTTGACTTTGTTGTCTCTTTCTGGTTGTGTGTTTTGTTCTTCTTTGTTGACAAAGTTAGATTTTATAGTCTAAGTTTTTTTTAATGCTGTCTGCTCATTTTCCCAGACAATTACTTGACTTTCAAGCTCTTTGTCAAGATATGATTCTGCTTCCAGACTGGAGAGCGCTCTGTCCCAAGGATCAGTGGTTTTGCACAGCTGTTTTTGGAGCTACTTCTAGGCACCTATAATTTTTCAGTTCTTCTAAGGTGGTATGATCCAAGGAGAGGGGTTTACTCCTCTCCTGGCCTGTCCTCTGGTATGTGAGTGGCCTCAAACACTCTTGTTTTTGCCTTGGAACCGTGAGGAGGACTCTCTCTCCACAGCCACCATAAGCTCTTCCACACCAGCACTGCTCCTCACCCAAGGAACGCCACCTAGGACTGTGACCCAGATTCAAGCAGGGCAAAGCAAAAGAATCCTGCCTTAGCACCAGAAAAGAGATCCCTAAAGTCCAGCTGCTTGATCTCCCCACAGTCTGCAGGACTGGAGCTCCAGAAGCAGCCACTGCTACTGCTGCTGCCACTGCTGCTACAGCCATCTCCACCTCCCCAGGGATGGGGCTGGATTGTGCTGTTCTGTCATCTAGGTCCAACAGAGTTTTCCCAATGACCTGCTAAGTTGTGTTTGGCATTTGTGGGTTGAGAAGTCTGGAAACTGCCACAGCTCAGTGATTCAGTGCCCTGAGATCTGCTCCACCTGGTCTGCTCTGGCCCAGTCTGTGCTGGTGCCACTCTGCTCTGCTCGCTACCAGCACCATATGAAAAAAAATTCCCATTGACCTCCAGGGCTGTCTTGCACTGTAGCCTTGTTTCACTCTGTCATTTTGTGGGTTCTGTAGCTCTAGAATTTGTTTAGAGTCATTTTTCACATTAATGCGGAGGCATTTGGGGCAGAGCTCAAGCAAGTCCCTGCTCTTACTCCACCTCTTGCTCTTGTTCCTCTTCTGGTACTTGCTTGCACTCTCAGGTTGAATCAGAGCCTCTTTCCTGTTTTGCTACTGCCTGACTCTGCTTCTGTCTCCAGGACCATCCAGTTCTCCAAAACACCTAGCTGCCCAGAGGTACGTTTATCCTACATGACCATTAAGCTTCAAGGTGGCAAAACCAAGACTCTTCTCAAGGCTCCTTTCAGGGACCAGAAGCCCATGTGTTTTTCACCAGCTTCTCTATAGTCTCTTCATCTTTGGTTTTCTCTCTATTATTTTCCTTTTTAAAGGTATAATGCAATGATATGGTGAAAGTACTATCAAATCAATCATTCTTAACTTGGTTTCAGTGGGCTTGTTAACACTTAGAAAGGCAAATTCATACTCCATCAGAGAGATGTCTTATATAATATATAATATATAGTAAGTATATATTATATATTATATAATATATAATAAATATATATATATATTATATAATAATAAAAATGGAAATATGTATACCCTATATTTACACTCCATGCCAGAACAAAAGTCTCATACTTTAATGTTGATAATGTAGAGTTAAACCTAACTACTTAATGCCCATTTTCTGAAAGCATGGTATTGTAGTGCATTGATTGGTTATTGAACTGATCCCCAAATCTCTCCAAGCTTACTCACTCCAAGCTACATCCACTCCAGAAATTCAGAATAGCTCTCCAGAGGAACAGCCATGCAGCTACAACTTGCTCTTAGGGGCCTAAGCATAATCCTGACATATTGCAATTATACATCTACACTCATAAAAGCAGTTCCTGAATCCCCATTGGTGTGACTTCAATTTATACAAACTGTCAAAAGGACACCATAACTCTGATACATGAAATATATGCTAAAAGTGAATTAAGGGAATTTAAAAGCAGGAAAAATTGTAACATAATATTTATTCAACAGAAAGCAAAAGTATAATAGTCCATTATAAACCTAGGTCTTCTTTTACTATCAATGTAATCAGTATCTACTGGTGGGAAAATATAGGTTTCACCACAGAAACCTAGCAGTAAGTCTTGTGAGTATAGATAATGATATGCTTCAAAACTCTGGACTACAGACTTAGATATTGGAGGTCTTTTAGGGGATATTTTGTACTACATGTCATCTCCTCTTCTCCAAAGCATCTCTGCTCTCCTGCTGCATGGATACTCCTCTGTGACTCTCAAGTCAGTGAAGCAGTATCAAGCTCCTTTAGGTAACAACAGACTTAAACTTAAAGTCTGCAGAGCTTCCCATGCTAAAACAGCATGACACTTTTGGTAAAAGAAAATTCCCTTCGGTCCTAGAATCTGCAAAGTAATCAAGGTCTTGCTTTCTATGTAGGGTTGTAAGGGTTTCTCCTCAACCATAAAAGATAATTTAGTCAAGCCTTAGAGAAGTTTCTCCATATCAAGCTATAGAGGGCACTAGAGATCAAGGCAACTGTTCTCCCAAACAGTTTTTTAGTTGTCAGTGTTTTCTTCTTCTAATCAATATCTTTAAAGTAGAGTTTTCCTCCACTCAGATTAGCTCCCTATTCTAGCCACAGACCTGTCTGTAAGTTGTGTACAGCTTTCATCTTCTTAGCTCTCCTCCCATCCTTTCCTATTTGTCACCTTCTATCTTCTACAAGCAAGTTCTCTTGTTGGTTTCTCTGATTTCTCATCTGTAATTGGCTTCTTCAGTGGTTTTCTCCTGAACTTTTGATGTCAATACTTTTTTGGCTTCTCTAGCTTCTGATCTGACTTTTGATGTCTCAAACCAGGGACTCCTCATGGACTGACCCATCTCAAACCTATCTTGATAGCACAAAAGTCTATATATCTATCAGATTTGGCATAATCAGTTATACAAGAGTTCTGAAGCAGCATTTTGTTATAGACTTTCCTACCAGTAAATCCAACATCCTAAAAAATATTATATTTAGATTGTAGAGATGTGCTGTAGCAATCTCTACAATACACAGATATTTCTGTCTTTGTGGGGTATACTTTAATGGTGATCCTTTCTCAACTTTCTATCTCTCCTCAAGTACTTTTCATTTAACAAAATACCTTTTCGCTCAGATCCTTTCATCAGTCTTTCTCCTCAAGAAAAGTTTTCTCTGTTTCACACCAAAGGCCAATTTCTCTCGTTCTCAGAAAAAAAAAATGTCTTGGGAAGAAATACGAAATATTTTATAATACATATATGTGTGTATATATAATCCCTAAATGAAGAATATTTTAGCCTGAAAAAATTTTGTTATTTTAATACATCAATGGTATTTCATTTAATTTAGGAATATTAAAGAAAATTCTAATATTTGTTAATGTGGATGAATTTAATCATTGAAGTAGTCATGATTTTCCTTGTACTGTACTATGAGACATGGTGAGGCAGGCACAAAATTCAAATTCTGAATATGGAGCAATGAACATAGTCTTACTCACAGGAGAGACTGAAAGTGTCAAAGTGTGGGTGGGTAGCATTACCAGGAGAAAACAAAACAAACAAACAAACAAACAAAAGTAAAGGTACTCAAAGGGAAAGTCACTACCAAACAAAAATCAAATTCCAAGAAAGCTAACTGAATTGGGGGTCATGATAAGGTAGAAATGACGCAAAGTGGCACAGATGCTAGGTCTAAGATGTAACTAGCTAGCTTTCTGCTCCGTATCAGGGTTTAGTTTTATGGGAGTATGTACCCACATCACTACCATTCCTTTCCCTCTTAATGCACTGCAGCTGTTCTGTATCCTGGCTCTGACATTATTTTATTGGATTTTTTAGATTGTAACATCATAAATGTTCCAACACATCTGTGACATTACATTTCTCCTGGAATGGGTGTTTCGCCCTTACATTTAATTCTCCTTTTTGAAGGAGTATTCTCTACCCTGGGCAGGAGCCTTTAATTAAAAAATAAAGACAACTTTAAAAAATGCATTTTTCTGGAAGCTTCTTCTGAGATCATTGAATGAGGGTCTATTTCTATTCTCATCTCTTCTTCATCACTTCAACACAAATAGATAATAAAAAAGCAAAGTGGTGGAAAATAATAATATAAAAAAGAGGAAAGGAAAGGAAATGAAGTCCTTTGGCAGGGGAGAGGAGGCAGAAACTAAAAAAAAATGAGGGAAAAAGAGGTCCCCATAAAAATCAAAGAATATGGGGGGAAATGGGGTGGGGGAAAAAGCAACAAGAAATATCTAAAAGAAAGGAACATTGTAGCAATAACTACAAATATCTCGCCCTCCCCAAAATGAGAAAGGAACAACCACAGTCCCTCGGTCAGACAGTTGTCATTTATTAATCAGGGAGTATGTGAGACACTTAAAGAAATAATTAAAGAAATTACATATAAATAAAATAATTAGAATTCTGAATGAATTACAAAACAAAAAGGAAAACTGGTAATTTAGAACAGCGTTTCTTAAACTCTGTGGTAACACTCTATATGGGCTGGTGAAAGATTTGGCAGCAGTAAAAGTTTTGTGAACATGGAACAATCAAAAATTAATTAAAAATCCAATGTGTAATGAATCTGAGATGTTTCTGGCAGTTCTTACGAGTGATGCACCACACAACTTAACTGCAGCCTTAGTTCTGAACATAAAGCATGCACACTTTTCACTGCACATGCCCTTAGGCCAGGCAATGCCAGTGAAAGCTGCTGAAATATGAAAAAGGATCTCAAGATGAAAAAATCTTGAGAAGTCCTGATTTAGAACATAAGATATGAGTGTATGTATGTATGTGTATCTGTGCATATATGTATGTGTATATATATATACACATATACACACATACATGTATATATGTGCACACATAGATATGTATGTGTTTTTACAAAAAGAATGAAATTTAGGACATAACATTTTAGATATATAGCACACAGTATCAGGAAAAGAGCAAAAGATAGCAAAATCATAAGTCCTTTCAAATTATACGATCAGAAATCAAAGGGACTTAGAAGTAATCTCATCTACATGTCTCATTTTGCAAAGGAAGAGTCTCATAGACATTAAATCACTTTCCCATGGTCACATAGAAAATAAGTGTGAGAAATGAGATTTGAACCTATATCCTCTAGTATAAATCCCTACAGTGTATATTCAACTATTCTGTATTGCCTCAAAGCAAGTAACTTTGAAGGCAGCTCAGTGAGGTAAGCTAAAATTCATTGGCTTCTGAAAAGAGTGAGGGGCAGAACACACTAAAGGAAAGAGCACAAAAATCATAGTTCCTGAATCATATAATAAATTGAATCATATATTAAAATTGATCAGATGTATTTAAATTAGAGGGCAAGGAACAGCTTGATAGAGTGGACAATGTGTGTTAACACACCGCAACCCTGAGCATAGCTCAACCAGAAATGCAGTCTCCAAGCTTTGAGGTTAGAGCATATAATCTATCAGCAATAGACCACTTAATTATCATGAAATGACAATTCAAATCTCCCAGAACTACTCCTCAGGGATGAAAAATTAGTGTAATACTGGTATACAATATACTTAAAAGCAAACAAAATGTATTGAATTGAAAAACAACACTTTGCAGTGCTAAGTATATTCCTATGGGCAGAAAGAGATTTATTTCCAACAGAATCAATGAGTTTCAAACATTCCTCTTGAGACAGAGATGAGTAAAGTTTTTGGAATAAAGATAAAGACAGAAGAAGCTCTAAAAAGATGCATAAATCCATATGGTATGAAAAGACTACTGTTTACATGCTGAAATGAAGAGAAAAGACTATAATTTTTAGACAATTTCTAAAAGCAGTTGAAGAAATGAAGAACAACTCTGGGCTTGATCAGACAGAAATATCCTAGAAAAAAGCTAGATTGAAGATACTTAGTATTTATTCAAATAAGGAAAACACAATGGAAGTTTATTCAATGAATGAGGTAGGGTTGTAGGGAATATGGATGACATACACTAAACCAAATTATTTTCTTCACTGAGGAAAGTCATGAAAGTCAAAGGAGAAGCAGAAATTATGTGGGCATAGAAAGAGCTTGACTGAACATGAAAGAGGGAAAGGAATTTGACTACATTCTAAGTTGACAAGTATAGATTGAATTGCTTCTAAAGCAAGATTTACATAACTAGGGCTAATTAAAAAAAAAGAAGAAAAAGGAAAAATCCAGCAATCTTGTGGGCTCTTGGCTGGAAGGAAAGGGCTAAGATGTCTGAGAAAGAGGAAGGAAATTGAAATAAGTTCAATCAATCAATCAACGTTTATTAACTGCCCAGTATGAGCAGGGGCAAAAAAGGGCAAAAAATAGTCCCTACCTATAAGAATCTCACAATTTATTGAAGAAACAATATGCATACAAATATATGCATACAAGCTATATGTATGACAGGTAGGAAATACAGCAGAGAAAGAATGCATTAAAAGTAAGAAGGGTTGGGAAAAGCTTCCTGTAAAAAAATTCCTCTGTTCCTATAAGAAGGGGGAGGATTTTATTTGAAACCAAGGAAGGTTGTATTTAGAATTGAGGAGGAAGTCCATTCCAGGCATGGAGAATAGCCAGGGAATATGCCAAGAGTAGGGAGACAGAAATATTTTTCATAGAACACCCTGGAGGCCAGGGTCACTGGATCTGTGTTATTAGATTCTATCTATGAACACTGATATGATAATGTTTTGTGGAGTCACTTGTATCTTTTCCTCATATTAAAATGTAAATAGTTTATTCTTATTGTATCCCTTATGATTCATCATTCATCTTTCTTTTTCCCTCATGATTTTCATATTTGTATTTTAAAGTTTCTCCTGTGCATTGATCTTCTGTTTTTAAATCAGGAGTATTTGAAAGTCCTCTCTTTCAGTAAAGGTCCATCCTAACCTCTCCCATTGGGGTGTGTGTGTGTGTGTGTGTGTGTGTGTGTGTGTGTCTGTGTGTCTGTGTGTCTGTGTGTCTGTATGTCTGTGTGTATGTGTGTATTGCTGAATAAGTTATTCTTGTTAATAAACATTTTACCTTCTGGAATATCGCATTCTAGGCTCCATGGTGACTTATAGAAATGGCTTCTTAAATTTGTGTGATCTTGACTTTTGTTCCTTGATTCCTTGGAAGGAATTCATTGTTTCTAGATATTTACAATATTTTTTCTTTGACCTGGAAGGCATGGATTTAGCTATAATGTTCCTGGGAGCTTTTATTTGGAGATTTCTTTCAAGACATGACTGGAGCATTCTATTTCCATTTTGCCATCTGGTTCTCAAATATCTGGGTAGTTCTCTTTTATGATTTTTGAAATATAATGTCTAGACTCTTTTGTTTTGTCATGACTTTTAGGCAGTCTAAAGATTCTTTATTTATCTCTCCTTGATCTGTATTCCATGTCAGTTTTTTTTTTCTGTGACAATTTTACATTTTTTGTTTTGTTTCTAGACTTTTAAAATTTATTTTAATATTTCTTTTTCTCATAGACATTTATTTCTATTCTGTCCATTCTAATTTTCTGGGAGTTTGTTACTCAAGCACAAGTTATGTCAAGCTACTAATTCTATTTCCAATTATTTTTTTTCCATGGCTTTCATTTATTTTCATTTTCCATCATTTACTCCATCAGTTATATGATGTTAGTATGGTAATATCTTTGGCAAGCTATTAAACCATTTTGGGTCTTGGGTTCCTCATCTGTAAAATCAGAGATTTAGACTAGATGGCTCCTAATTCTAGATGACATTCCAGCTCTAAAGCTATGATTCTGTGATTGCATGAACTTGCCTTTAATTTAAAATCTAGCATAGGTTCCATTTGAAGAAGGCCACAAAGGCTGTTGACTTGAATCCATCCTTTACCTTTACCTGCCCTTGCAAGTTGTCCTGGTTTGGTTCAGGGAGTATAAACACTCAGTAAGGTAAATAGACACACCATTCTCATAGTTATTGGCTGCTTTAAGGACTATTCTAACTTTCGACTTCTGGTTTCCGTTCACCCCCGCTAGCTTGTCTTGTGCCTGAAATGTTCTGCTTCTTTGTCTTCTTCTTGTATTCTATCAAGTCTTACCCAAAATCTCACCTTCTGCAAGAAGCTTTTCCTGCTCCCTTATTTCTAGTGCCTTCCCTTTATGAGTAAATTAAAGTTAGATTGGCTAATAGGACAGAATGTCAGAAGGTATGTGGGAAAAATGAGACATCAGCGCACTGTTGGTGGAGTTCTGAACTGATTCAACCATCCTGCAGAGCAATTTGGAACTATGACCAAAGAGCTATAAAACCATGCATACTCTTTGACTGGCAATACCACTATTAGGTCTGTATCCCAAAAGCAATTTTAAAAAAAAAGGACCTTTATGTACAAAAATATTTATAGCAGCTCTTTTCTGGGGAAAAAGAACTAGAAATTGAGAAGAAGCCCATCAATTGGGGAATGACTGAACAACTTCTGGTATGTGATTATGATGGAACACTATTGTACTATAAGAAATGATGAGCAGGATGCTCTCAGAAAAACCTGTGAAGACTTGCATGGGCTGATGCAAAGTGAAATGCACTATGTACAAAGTAACAGGAATATATTATGATGAATAACTTAGCTATTCTCATCAATACAATGATCCAAGACAACTCTGAAGGACTTATGATGAAAAATGGTATCCACCCCTAGCAAAAGAACTGAAGGTTTCTGAATACAGATTGAAGCATACTTTTTTACTTTCTTTTTCTTTTTTTGTCTAATGGATATGTTTTCCATGACTACACAAGTATAACCTATATTGAGGTGCTTGCCTTGTCAATGACGGTAGTGGGGAAGGAGGAAGAGAAAGAATTTGGAACTCAAAATTTCAAAAATGCATGTTAAAAATTATGTAACTGGGGAAAACTAAATGCTAAATATAAAAAGATAAAGTTATTTTTAAAATGTCTGAGGCTAAATTTGAACTCAGCCCATAGTATTTTAAACTCCAGCACTTTATTTACCACATCACCCTCGTAACTCTAGCACAATGCCTGACACATAGTAGGCACTTAATAAATGTTAGTTGACTGGTGGTAATTGAGTCCAGATCCTCAGCCATTAGACACTAAATTTCATTCCACTGGGCTATGATGGCTCCCACTTGTATCAGTACTTGATTTCTGTGCTACATTCTTTGCAGCACCCTCATGTGAGCTTCATTTGATTTTAGGATGAATTATTGAATTGCATCAAATACTGCATGTTTTGCCTGCCAATTCAGACTCCTCCATTAAAATAATTATTTTTAGGGCTATGGTACCCCCCCCACACACATAAAAATATATGCATACATTATTGTATGTAAACATATGTGGATATGCATAAACATGCATGTCATGTGTGTATATACATACATGCACACATGTAATTTACATTCAATGCAGGAAGTAGGTAGTTTTTAGAGGAGTATTAAATTTGAATTTCTTATTATTTCAACAATTAAAAAAGATCTTGACTACATTCTTTCTCATTTCTTGGTTAATTTAACTGTCTTTCCTTCATTTTTAGTATGGTTCCTTAATTTCTTCCCAAACTCTCCCAGGACAGCCAAATGATATCCCATCTTTATAATTAAATTTCAATCAATTTCACTGATCTAGTCTACATACATACCTTGAAAAATTCAATCAATCAGTTTTTAATTCAGGGATTTTAGCCATATGAAAGCCTCATACTATAATCTGACTTTTGCAGGGAAAAGTATTATGTCCCTAACTGAAAAAATAATTTCCTCTTCTTTTCTTTTCTTTTCTAGGGCTCAGTTCCTAGGTCCCCAACAGGATCTGATGGCTGAGCTGTTTTGCCTAATTTGGCCAGAAATCAATACCCTATACCACTTCCTGTTGTCTTCACCATGCCTCAGTAACATTGATCTTTCTTCCCTCTCCTTCCCCCCCAACTGGTGGCAATTAGGTGATGCTGTGGAAAGACTGGTAGACCTGAAGTCAGGAAGGCCTGAGTACAAATTCTGGTTCAGGCACTTAGTAGTTGTGTGACCATAGGGAAGTCATTTAACCTTGCTCAGCCTCAGTTTGGTCATTTGTAAAACATGCATAATAATAGCATTTAAATAACAGGATTCTTGTAAGGATCAAATAAGATTTACTATGTGTAATCTGCTTTGCAAACATTAAAGTTCATTATAAATCATTATGAACATTAATTTCTAGGACCTCTTTATTAGTTACCATCTCCCTATTAAACTGTAATCCCTTGATGGCAAGAACTGTCTTATGACTTCAATGTGTATCTCCAGCACTGAGCTGATTCCCTGACATGTAATAAATGTTTAATGAATGCTCTATCTATTTATCTACCCCCCCCCCCTCTCTCTCTCTCTCTCTCTCTCTCTCTCTCTCTCTCTCTCTCTTTTATCTTTCAGGTTAAATCAATTAGCACCTACATATGTGGCTTGTAGCTTTGGGGGAGATGAAGCACACATTGTTAAATTGTATTTGAGAAAGGAAAATAATAGATTTTAATTGAACAATCATGCCTATATTTACATATGTATATATGTTTATTCCAGAATTATTTTTCTCAATAGATATAGATTATATATAGAGAAATAGAGACATGTATTATATGTGTATGTGTGTTAGTTTCTCTCTTTAAAAAAATAAACGTAATAATTGAGTAACTAGGGCAAATATAAATGAGGATTTAACTTGGTTTCTAGTCCTGAGCTGTCACTGAGGGGAGCTGTGTATGACTTTGGGAAAGTCTCTTAAAATCCTTGTGTCCCCATTTCCACATCTGCATTGTGCAAGGGGTTGTAAGCCTGATCCCTTTATGATAGAGTGTCGTTGTCTGTAGTGATTAGCTTTTAGAATGTCAATGAATGTTTCACTCTTTCAAGAGATTTGGAACTTTTTTTGATTCACCATGTAAATCAAGGAAATACTATTGCTAAAATGTCTATGTCTGTCTGAACATTAAAAATTGATTTTAAACAGAAAGGATTGTGAATTTTTGACCTTTTTATTCAGCTACAACTGCGCTTCAGTATTCATTGTCTCCCTTGAAAGAGAATTTAACCTCTTACAGATGAAGAGGTGGAAGTAGGTGAATTTTAAAACACTTGCATGGAGGGTTCTCTGTGGGCTGGAATCTCCTTTTTATCTGAACTTGGAACATTCTATATTTTTGATTTATCTTTATGGTCCTAGAGCTCTGTTCTTCAGTTACTGAAACCATCTTTTGATCTGTTGGAGATTAAGGCCTTTGGCATTACTCTCCCCACATTTAGAATTCTCTGTTTTATGCATTTGGGGTTGTTTCTGTCTTAAAATATTTTAAAATGAAAGTCAAAAGTTTCCCTTTTACTTAAGCATGAATTTTCTTTGCTAAGTTTCCTATATTGTCCCTCCTGTTAAGAGAGGTCATTTTCCTATCTAAATCAGCTACACTCTATGGACGATGTAGACCTTACATTGTACAGGGCTATTCTACCCACTGAACATCTGACCCATGCTATTCCAAAAGTGGCAGGGGAGAGAATGGCTAGGAAATCGGATAGATAGAATAGAATGTGTGTACACTAAAAAAATTTATTCTGATATTTCTTTGTGGTTTTCTGCCTCCTTTCCCTCTGCTTTTTCTTCTCTCCAAGCCTGAATCTCTGAGTTATTGTTTATGGATATAATCTATGTGTAGTTGGACTTGTTTTGGGTTCTATTGGCAGTTGGGCAATGCTCTATGGAGGTGAAGAGTAAATTGTTCATTCTAGTGTGTGTTTGTGTTTGTGTCTGTATGTGTACTGGGTAGAACATACAATGTCCTTTAACTGATTGAAAGAGTATCAGAAAGAGATTCTTTCAAACATGAGAAAGCTTCAGCAGCTTCCCCACTCCCCTGCCCTCAACTCAACACACACACACACAAACGCACACTCTTATAGGTAGAGACAAATATGTGATGATGACCATCTTCTTACATATTTGTTTTTAATCAAATTAAACAAATATTTCTTGATTACCTACTATGTGCAATGCATATTTACTAAGTATTTTCAAGAAAACAAGTAGAAGAAATGTCAAATAAAATTCAAGCTGATGGGAGAAGAGACTCATTTTTCTTTAAATATTTTGTTAGCTGTATATTTTATTATGGTGCCATAATGACCAATTAATATTTCTTTGGCCAGGCAGTTTAAAATGTGAGAATTAGAAATATAACACAAACTAAAAATAAAAACGAAGACCAATTCAGTCCAGGTTGGGGAATAAATTGCCTTTCTTGCTTTTAAATTGTGAAGTGCAATATTTTATCTTGCTTACATACAATGATCTATTTTCTTGTACCAAGGTTTGTATGTAACATACATATTACAAAATATTTTTTCCCCACTGATACTTCATTCATAAGAATCGCAAAATCCTATGCAAATACACAGCACACATACACATATATGTGTATATATATTCCATCCCCTCACACGCTGGGAAAAATTCCTAAATGAAATAAATTTTGAAGAAGGATATTTTTAATGAATACTACTGTATAGTCGTTGGGTAAAGAACTTTGATAAACACCATCCTCTCCATTCTTCACCTGTCCTTTCTGACCCCCACACCTTTGTTCATATTGTACTTTCCAACTGAAATTTCTTTTTCTTGGTTTTAGAAATTTTATTGCTCTGTTAAGATTCAATTAATATGTTACTTTCTTCGTGAAACCTTCCTTGATCATGCTAGTTGGAAGTAATCTCTTCCTTCTTTGAATTTCTATAGCACTAGAGCCAAGATGTCTGTGTAGAAGCCTTATCTCTACTACCAGATTATAACATTTCCAAGCAATCTACCTTCCTCATCTTTGGCTTACCTGTAGAGACAGCCATAGGACAGATAACTTAATGTTGAAAACTGCTCCCCATTTCATGTGAACAAACAAACACATATGCAGGATATTTCATAATAATTGTTACTCTGAAATATTCTGCTACCCCAACTGAGTTTTCATTCTTCCAATCTCTATTCAGTTCCACTTGGGTATCATGATCCATTGCACTTCTTGTTTGCGTAAAGTTGTGGATTGCTAAAGCCCCTTTTGCAATGAAACTTAAAAGAGCAAGAACTACACTGTCCAACTTTAGTTGCTGAACAAAGCCTTAGCAACATTCCTGCCAATCTCAAATTGGTCTATTTCAGCCTTAACACTTTGAAGGTGGTATTTAGATCCCTAATTCTTGAGATCTGAAGCTCCCCCCAACACAGCTGAGCAGGTCCTTGACCCTAAATTTCACAAGACCACTTTTAAGGGAAAGAAGTACTTTTTGAGGTCATCTCCTAAGATTTTGTTTTCAAAAGACCTACTTTCCTTGGAGGCAAATGTTTCAACAATCTGGCTAGCAGCTGTTGTGGGGGTGAAAGACCAACACAAGCCCAACAAAAAGCATGCTACCAGCATGCTGCAAAAGCCCAGGTTCTTCTGATATGCTTTGCTAAGGAAAGCAAAGTTAAGTGGTTGACAAGCTTACTTTAATTCAGCATACAAATACAATTCACTTACTTCAGGGGAAAAATCCAGCACCCTGAACTTCAGAATAAATACAAACAAATTACAAACATCGACAGACAGACCTTGTCTGATTCAAATCCAAATACGTAGTTACCAGAATTTAACAAAGTCCCAACATCCTGGTCTATGAGCTGGAGTGCTTCTTAGCTACAGCTATCCAGAGTCTCTGCATGCCACCAAGAGTGAGAGCCCTACACAAATGGCTCTGTCTTCTCTTCTTATACCATTTCAGATGTCATCAAACATGATCTGAATGACCAGAACTTAGGGTCCTTTGATTGGCTCTTGAGTTAGCATCTCCCCTTACAACCCTGGGAGGTTCATACCCACATAGATTTAGCACCTAATAGGGGTTAGAGCCTGGGGCTTAGCATTTAGTAAGACTCAATGAAATACACTGAATTAATCAAAGGAAACAAAAGCCAAACTCTTCAAGGGCACTTGGTTGAACTGAGTGCTAAGAGCCCATTTTGCTTACCAACACAGCAAACAATGTGGTTATAGGATCAATTCTACCATTTCTTCCCAACTAAGCACTTGATTGGCTCTGTTCTCTGGATTAACAAGCTCAACTCTTTAGAACCTATATTGAATTACATGCCATCTTGGGAGGGGAGGGGGAGAAGAGGGAGGGAGAGAATTCGAAACTCAAAAACTCGCAGAACTGAGTGTTGTAAACTAAAAATAAATAAAATAAATTTAAAAATTAAAAAATAAATAAAATAAATAAAAAATTTTTAAAAAAATCTTTAGAACCTATATTGAATTACATGCCATCTTGGGAAGGGAGGGGGAGAAGAGGGAGGGAGAGAATTCAGAACTCAAAAACTTGCAGAACTGAGTGTTGTAAACTAAAAATAAATAAAATAAATTTAAAAATTATTTTGCTTCACCTGAAGCATAATATACTTTACTCCAGCCCTTTACCTTTACCTTGTATGTATCCCCCTGTTTCAAATGTGTTTTTGTAAACAACATATTGCAGGACTTTTGTTTTTCATCCATTATGCTATCCGCCTCCATTTTATGGGAGAGTTCATCCCATTCACATTCAGAATTATGATTACTATCTGTGTCTTTTTTTCCATACTATTGCCCCCATTTATGTTTTTATTCCTCCCTTCACCCTACTCCTCTTCATAAGAGTTTTGCTTTTGATTAATGGCTCCCTTCATATTCCCTCACTTGCCCCCCCCCCCCGCCATTTTACTCATTCCCCTTACTACTTCTTCCCTCCCTTCTAACTAGCCCCAACTTTTCTTTCCCCTTTCTTCTCTTCCTGCCTATAGGCCAAGTTAGATTTCTAGACTTATCAGGGTATATTATTCCCTCCTTGAACCAAGTCTGATGACAGTAGAGCTCAAACACTGCTTTTCTCCCTCTCTTCTTTCCCTCTGGTTTAATATGTTTTTGTGTCTCTTGATGTGATGTAATTTATCCTTTTCTACGTCCTCCTTACCTCTCCTCCCATTATAACCCACTTTTGTTCTTTAATTAAGATTTTTGTCATCACACAAGTTAAGTTATACTCACACCCTCTGTCTATGTATATCCCTTTTAGATGGTGTACCAACTATACCATTCTCAAAATTAGCAAATATCATGCTCCCATATTTGGATGTAAACAGTTTGCCCTTGTTGAATAACAATTTTTTTTCCTCTCTTTACCTTTTTATGACTCTTTCAAGTCTTGTATTTGAAGATCAAATTTTCCATTGTGCTCTGGCCTTTTCATCAGGAAGCTCTGGAATTTGCTTATTTCATTGAATGTCCATCTCCTTGCCTGAAAGACTATGTTCAATTTTGCTACCTGGTTGATCCTTGCTTGTAGTCCAAGCTCCTTTGCCTTTCAGAATATCATATTCCAATCCCTCAGATCTTTTAATGTAGAAGTTTCAAGGTCCTGTGTGATCCTGACTTTAGTTCCATGATATTTGAATTGTTTCTTTCTGGATGCTTGTGGTATTTCCTCCTTGATCTGATAATTCTGGGATTTGGTTACAATATTCCTTGGAGTTTTCAATTCAGGACCTCTTTCAGGGGGTGATAGTGGAATTTTTCGATCCCTATTTTACCCTTTGGTTCTACGACCTCAGGGCAATTTTCCTTGATGATTTCTTGGAATACATTGTCCAAGCTCTTTTTCATTGTGGCTTTCTGGCAGACCAATAATTCTTAGATTGTTTCTCCTGGATCTTTTTTTTTTCCAGATCAGTTGTTTTTCCAATGAGATATTTTACAGTTTCTTCTATTTTTCACTCATTTAGATTTTGACTGATTCTTGATACCTCATACAGTCATTAGCTTTTACTTGCCCAATTCTAATTTTTAACAAATTATTTTCTTCAGATAGCTTCTGCATCTCTATTTCCATTTGCCCAATTTTACTTTTCAAGCATTTGTTTTCTCTTGTTAGATGCTGTAGGGTTTTTTTTTTTTTTTACTTCTCCAATTTGGCTTTTAAAATCCTCTTTGAGTTCTTTCAGGAATGTTTTTTGGACTTGAGACCAGGTCTTATTTCCTGTTGTGGTTTCCAATGTGGATATAGTGTCAATACTGTCCTCTTCTGAATACATATTTTGATCTTCTCTCTCCCCATAATATGATTCAATATTCTTTCTTATTTTTGTAGCTTGCTTTTTCATGGTGGCTGTCTTTTTCATAGTCTTTTAAGTGGATCTCTGATTCTGAGCTCCAGGGGGTTCTGTCCCAAGCTTCTTGTGTTGGAAGCTAGTGTCCTGGTTACTGGCTTTGTGTGCTGCAGCCTCTGGTTTTGTCAGTTAGAAGTTATATAGTGCTGCAGGTCACCTGGTGGTGAGCTGGAGCTGGCTGGTATGTGCCAAGAATGGTGGTCCAGTGAAGTGTTTCTGAGTTTACTTGGGGGAGTCACAGTTTGAGGGATTGTCTGGCTGCTAGAAGTCTCCTATTTCCCTAGGGCTGCTCTGTATAGAATGGTGGTCTCAGCCATAGGTCTGTGCTGGTGTCTGACAATTTCCCTGCTTGTGCAAAGGCATGCCTAGGGTCCTGGTGTAGGTGCTTGCCAGCTCCACCCCCCCAGGGGCTCAGGTACTCTTGCTGCTCTGCTAAGGTGGGGATTGCTGGGAGACCTCCCTTCCTGCACTGGTCTCCTTCTGTCACTGAAAGAGGGGGTCTCCCCAGCTTCCTGAGGTAAAAGACTACTGAACCCCCACCTCTTACTCCTCTATTCCAGGGTCTCTCCTAGGGTAGTATTCTCTGGGTTATTCAAGGGAGGGATGAAAGCTCCCAGGATTCATTCTTTCCTCATGGCTCTCAGAAGCTCAAGAAGGTGAGTTTCAAACCTTTAGACAGTGAGCTGATAGCTCTATGAGTATCTGCTGCTACCACAAGCTCTGACAGACTCTTGTCCTGTGCCCAAGATGCCTGGGGATCATTACCACAGCTGGTGGGTTAGGCCTACTCAGGTATTGTGCTCTGTAGTATTAATGTGATCCAAGAACTTCCCCACCCATTCAATGGGTTTAAGGTGGGCCTAGGTGGGAAAGCTTGATTATATCTTTCTTTGTAAGTGGGCCTAAAGTCCTTAGTTACTAGGTGCTAAGACAATGTGGGTATAAACTCTTCAGGACACTAAGGGGAGTTTCTAAGACCAAAGCCAATGTATGGGCACCAAGTTCTAGTCAGTCATGAATCTTGCCTTACTGATATATGCTCTGGTATGGTCAGGTGTGGTTCCATGCACCCAATACTCTCCCAGACTAAGTGAAACAGATTGTTCTCCTTCTGAACTCCCCTGGCTCTGAAATTTGCCAAATTCTGTCTACTAATGGATTCTACCTCTCTCAAATCTGTTCGGATTCACTTCCCAAGAGTTATCTCTTAAAATTATTTTGTATTATTTTGTCCATACTTTGTTTTACCCATTTATGTACATGATCTTATTTTATGATACAATGCAAGCTTCTTGAGGGCAGGCTGTATTTAGTTTCTGTTTTTATTTTTATCTTCAGGGATCCGTGTACATACTGTCACTTTAAGAAATCTTCGCTGAAGAAAAACTTTTTTTTCTTTTAAATTAATTAATTTTTAGTTTAAAATATTCAGTTCCAGAAGCTGTTGAGTTCTAAATTTTCTCCCACTCCTTCTTCCACCACCCCCAAGACTGCATGCGATCTGATATACTCTCTCTCTCTCTCTCTCTCTCTCTTTATATACATATATATATATGTATATATATATGTATATATATATATATATATATATATATATATATATATATATACATTCACATTAAACATATTTTCACATTAGTAATGTTGCAAAGAAAAATTATAACCAATGGAATGAACCATGAGAAAGAAGAAACAAAACAAAAAGCAAACAGCAAATAGTTTGCTTCAATCTGCATTCAGATTCTATAATTCTTTCTCTGGATGTAGAGAGCATTTTCCATCAGGAGTCTTTTGGAGTTGTCTTAGAACTTTGCATTGCTGAGAACAGCCAAGTCTAACAAAGTTAGTCATCACACAATGTATCTGTAACTGTGTACAATGTTCTCCTGGTTCTGCTTCCCTCACTCATCATCATTTCATATCATTCTTTCCAGGTTTTTCTGAAGTCGGTCTGCTCATCATTTCTTATAGTAGAATAGTATTCCATTGCATTCATATACCACAATTTGTTTAGCCATTCCCCAAATCATGGGCATCCCCTCAATTTCCAATTCTTTTCTACTGCAAAAAAGAGCTGCTATAAACATTTTTGTACACTCGGGTCACTTTCCCATTTGTATGATATCTTTGGGATACAAGCCTGGAAGTGGTGTTGCTGAAGAAAAACTTTTGAAGCAGATAGACCCATAGAGTCAATGTAAAAGGCTGGAGCAGAATATATTATGCTTCAGCTGACATTAAAAAAAAGCAGGTGTATGGGATGGAGCAAAGATGGCAGCTAGAAAGCATGGAATGACCTAAAGCTCTCCCCCAGGACCCTACAAACGCCAATAAAAATGGCTCTGAACAAATTTTAGAACTACAGAACCCACAAAATAGAAGAAGGAAGCAGGCCTCCAGCCCAGGACAGCCTGGATGGTCACTGGGTAAGGTCTATCACACAGAGCTGGCAGCAGAGCAGAGCCCAGCATGGGCTGCACTCAGACCAACCACACTGGGAGCAAGGCACAACAGGCCCTAATACCCTGTATCAGTGAGCTGTGGCAGTTACCAGACTTCTCAACCCACAAACACCAAAGACAACAGAGAAGGTTAGTGTGAAAAACTGCAGGGGACAGAGTGAAAGGCATTCTCGGTTCAGACACCACCCCAGGGACAGCAGGGGTGGTGCAGCTACAGAACTACAACTTCAGTTGCTTCTGGCCCCAAGCCCATCTGGTGGGAGGAATTAAGTGGTGGATGTGACCGGGAGTGCATAGCCAGCTTAGATCTGAGTTGTGGTCCGGGTTTGTGCTTCTTGGGGGAGGAGGAGCTCTCATGCAGCAGAGCTTGCTGTAAAGAAAGAGCTCTGAAAACAACAGTGCAGCCCCTCAAGCTTGGTACAAATTACTCTATAATCTATGATCAGTCATACCCCAAAGAAAAACTCAAGGGTCAAGTAAGTTGGCTGGGAACATGGTCAGGCAGTGAAAACAGACTCAGATTCAGACTCAGACTCTGGAATATTTCTTTGGTGACAAAGAAGAACAAAACATACTGCCAGAAGAAGTCAAGAAAATCAAGGAGCCTACATCAAAAGACTCCAAGAAAAACATGAACTGATGTCAGGCCATGGAAGACCTCAAAAAGGATTTGGAAAAGCAAGTTAGAGAAGTAGAGGAAAAATTGGGAAGAGAAATGAGAGTGATGTGAGAAAACCATGAGAAACAAGTCAATGACTGGCTAAAGTAGACCTAAAAATACTGAAGAAAATAACACCTTAAAAATAGACTAATTTAAATGGCAAAAGAGCTCCAAAAAGCCAATGAGGAGAAGAATGCCTTGGAAGGCAGAATTAGCCATATGGAAAAGGAGGTCCAAAAGACCAATGAAGAAAATACTACCTTAAAAATTAGTTTGGAGCAAGTGGAAGATAGTAACTTTATGAGAAATCAAGATATTATAAAACAGAACCAAAGGAATGAAAAAATGGAAGACAACATGAAATATCCCATTGGAAAAACCACTGACCTGGAAAATAGATCCAGGAGAGATAATTTAAAAATTATTGGACTACCTAAAAGCCATGATCAAAAAAAGAGCCTAGATATCATCTTTTGAGTAATTATCAAGGAGAACTGCCCTGATATTCTAGAGCCAGACGGTAAAATAGAAATTGAAAGAATCCACAGATCGCCTACTTGTAAGGATCCCAAAAAGAAAACTCCTAGGAATATTGTCGCCAAATTCCAGAGCTCCCAGATCAAGGAGAAAATACTGCAAGCAGCCAGAAAGAAACAATTTGAGTATTGTGGAAACATAATCAGGATAACCCAAGATCTAGCAGCTTCTACATTAAGGGATCGAAACACTTGGAATATGATATTCTGGAGGTCAATGGAGCTAGGATTAAAACCAAGAATCACCTACCCAGCAAAGCTGAGTATCATGCTCCAAGGCAAAATATGAATTTTCAATGAAATAGAAGACTTTCAAGCTTTCTCAGCGAAAATACTAGAGCTGAATAGAAAATTTGACTTTGAAACACAAGAATCAAGAGAAGGCTGAAAAGGTAAACAAGAAGGAGAAATCATAAGGTACTTACTAAAGTTGAACTGTTTTGTTTACATTCCTACATGGAAAGATGATGCGTATAACTCATGAGACCTATATACATAGGGCACAGGGTGATTTGAATATTAAGGTATGATATCTAAAAAAAAATTATATTAAGGAATGAAAAAGAATTATATTGAGAGAGGGAAAAAGGGAGAGATAGAATGAGGAAAATTATCTTGCACAAAAGTGGCAAGAAAAAGCAGTTCTGTAGGAAGGAAAGAGGGAGCAGTTGAGGGGGAATGAGTGAATCTTGCTCTCATCATATTTGACCTGAGGAGGGAATACCATACACACTCAGTTGGGTATCTTACCCCACAGGAAAGAAGGAGGAATGAGATAAAAAGGGGTGATGATAGAAGGGAGGGCAGATAGGGGGAGGAGGCAATCAAAAACAAACACTTTTGAAGAGGGACAGAGTCAAGGAAGAAAATTGAGTAAACGGGGCTATGATAGGAAGGAGCAAAATATAGTTAGTCTTTCACAACATGAGTTTTGTGGAAAGGTTTTACATAGTGATACACATGTGGCCTATGTTGAATTGCTTGTCTTCTTAGGGAGGGTGGTGAGGAGGGAAGAGGGGAGAGAATTTAGAAGTCAAAGTTTTAAAAAACTGATGTTAAAAAAGTTTTTTCATGCAACTAAGAAATAAGATATAGAGGCAATGGGGCATAGAAATCTATCTTGCCCTACAAGAAAGTAAGGGAAAAGGGTATAGGCAGGGGAAGTGGGGTGACAGAAGGGAGGGCTGACTGGGCCAAGTGGCAATCAGAATATATGCCATCTTGGAGTGTGGGGGCGGGTAGAAATGGGGAGAAAATTTATAATTCAAACTCTTTTGAAAATCAGTGCTAAAAACTATAGATATTAAATAAATAAATAATTGGAAAAAATACAAATTGCACAGATGAACAGAAGAGAAGGTAGAATACTTAAATAATTCCATATTAGAAAAGAAAATTAAAAGAAACACCAATGAACTTAAGAAAAAAATTCTGAAGCGCTAGATACGGTGACAAGTAAATTCTACCAAACATTGAAAAACCATTAATTCCAGAGCTATATAAACTATTTGGGGAAACTATAGGAAAAGAAGAAGAGCTACCATTTTTTTTCATGATGAAATATGGTGCTGACATCTAAATAATGAAGAGAAAAACAGAGAAAGAAATGATAGACCAATTTCTGTAATGAATATTGTTGCACATTTTTAAATTAAAATGCTTGCAAAGAGATTACAATGATATATTACAATGACAATACACTATGACCAGGTCAGATTTATACCAGGAATGCAGGGCTGGTTCAATATTAGGAAAATTATTAGCATAATTCAGTATATCAATAATAATACCAATAGAAATCACATGATTTTCTCAGTAGATGCAGAAAAAATCTTTTGACAAGCTACAATTACCATTCTGATTAAAAAAACACTAGAGAGCATAGGAATAAATGGAGTTTTCTTTCAAATGATGAGTAGTATCTATTTTACACCATCAGCAGGGATTATCTGTAGTGGGGATAAGTTAGAAATTTTCCCAATGAGATCAGGGGTGAAGCAAGGATGTACTATTGTTCAATATTGTAGCAGAAATGTTAGCTATAGCTATAAGAAAATTTTAAAAAAGAAAGGAATGGAAGACATTAGTATAGGCAATGAAGCAACAGAACTGTCACTTTTTTGCAGAAGATATATCCCAGGAACTATATGAATACAATTACAAAACACTTTTCACACAAATAAAGTCTCGGCTGAGTAATATGATAAAAATGAGAATATTACCTAAATTAATTTATTTGTTCAGTGCCATGGCAATCAAAGTACCAAAGATAATTTTACAGAGCTAGAGAAAATGGTAACAAAATCCATGTGGAAGAAGAAAAGATCAAGAATATCAAGGGAATTAATGGAAACAAATTTGAAGAAAGATGGTTTAGCTGTACTAGATCTCAAACTGTAATCCCAAGTGGTAGCACTGGCTAAGAAATAGAGCAATGGACCAATGGACTAAGTCAGGTACACAATATATAAGGTAAAGCACCATAGTAATTTAATGATTGATAAATCCAAAGATCTGAGTTTTAGGTACAACAACTCACTATTTGACAAAATCTCCTGGGAAAATTGGAAGTCACTTTGGCAGAAATTAGGTAGAGACTCACATATCACACTCTATTCCAAGATAAGGTCAAAATGGATGCATAATTTAGTCATAAAGGGTTATATCATAAGCAGATTCATGGAGCATAGAATATTTTATCTGTCAGATCTATGAAGAAGGAAATAATTTATAATCAAAGAAGGGAGAAAAACTTTGCTAGATGTGAAATGGATGATCTTGATTATGTTTAATTAAAAAGATCTTGCACAAACAAAACCAATACAACTAAAAGTAGAAGGAAAGCAGAAAGCTAAAGAAATGTTTTTCCCCCCAGCAACTGTCTTTGATAAAGGACTTTCTTCTCACTATATAGAGAACTGAGTCAAACCCATAAGAATATCAGTCATTGTCCTACTGATAAATAGACAAACGATATGAATAAGCAGTTTTCAGATGAATGAATCAAAGGCATATGAAAATATGCTCTAATTCAGTATTTATTAGAGAAAGGCAAATCAACACATCTCTGAGGTACCACTTCACACCTATCAAATCAGCTAATATGACACAAAAGGAAAGAGGTGAATTTTAAAAAGGATGTAGGAAAACTGGTATGCTAATGCATTGTTGGTGGAGTTATGAACTGATCCAATCATTTTAGAGAGTGATTTGGAACTATGCCCAAAGTACTATAAAACTGTCAATACCTTTTGACCCACCAACATCACTCCTTGGTATGTATTGTAAAGATAGTTTAAAAGGGGGTGGGAAAGACGATCTATCTCTACAAAAATATGTATAGCAGCTCTTTTTGTGGTTGTTGAATTGAAAATTGAGAGAATGTCCATGAGTTGGTGAAGAGATGAATAATCTGTGTTATATTATTATAATGAAATATTATTGTGTTTTAAGAAATAAAAAGAAGAATATTTTCAGAAAAATCTCAAGACTTATGTGAAACATGGTAAAGTGAAGCAAACAGAAGCAAGAGAAGACTGTACACTTTAAGAGCATTATTGTATGGTGATCAACTGTGAATGACTTAGTGATTCTCAGCAATGCAACTATCCAAGAACATTCGAAAGGACACATAATGAAAAATGCTATCCACCTTCAGAAAAATAACAGAATACACATTGAAGCATACTGTTTTTCATTTTATTTTTTTCATGATTTTTTTGTCTGTGTGTTTTCATTTTCACAACATGACTAAAATGGAAAATATTTTGTATAATTGCACATGTAAAACCTATATTAAATTGCTTACCATCTCAAGGAGTGTGGAGAGTTGAAAGGAGAGAATTTGGAGCTCAAAAATTTTGAAACCTTGTATGTTGAAAGTTTTTTTACACATAATTGGGGAAAAATAAAACATTTAAAAAGAAAAATCTTTATTGAACTACTTGTGTGTGTGTTTTGTTTTTGAGAATTTCTTATTTATTTGTTAACAATGGACTTAACTAAACTTGAAGGATGAATGACTCCAAAAATCTATTCCTATAGGTTCACCAGGAGAAATATGAACACAACTTGCACGCTGACAATGTTTTCTTTCAGCTATGTATAATACACAGAAGATTCCTTCCCCTTAGCTCCTAAAACAAAGGATTGGTGACAGGTCTCCCATGAAAATGTGAACATTCATGAAATATATTGCGGAACTGAGTTTTGTGGAGCTCTGGATTTGCAGGAATGCCTATGGAAGATACATTCCTGTGATTTTGGGAAGCCCATGTCTTGACTTTAATTTTGATACTTAAGAAAAAATTGTGCCTTCAAAGGGAGCATTTCTCAGTGAGGCTATGGATGGAATCCTTGCATTGGATGAGAGGCTGTATCTGATAACCTCAAAGTTCCCTTACATCTCCAGAGAGTTTATAATTTACCTAATTTGTTATGATGGAAAATATACATTTTTATCTCCTGCAAAGTTACTCAAGACTGTGCACTTCCTTAACAACAACAACAACAACAACAACAATCTTGTTTATGCAGTTTTTCAAATTTGAACTACTCCTTTGGATTCCTCTTAAGGAGTATTTTTTTTTATTTTTTGCTTTTGAACAGAAGAATACCCCCTTAACAGCATAGAAAAGTAAGGGAGAAAGACTTCCATTTGATTTAAGCACATGACACTTCTTTAAACAGAATGTGCAGGACCAAGGAAGATAGACTAAATTGGGGACAATTTATATTCAATATAGGGAAATTGTATAAAGTATATCAGATTTCTGCTAACCAGGTTTCAGGGAATATGCAAATCAAGTGGCTGTAAATTATAAAGTACATGTAGAAGCATATTTTGAAGAAGTTAACTAATTCTTTTAAGGCATTTAAATTGTTTTAATTAATAAAAAAACTGGCAAACCCACTTGAGTTTCACTTAAAGTCTGGAAAGACATGGCTTCAAATATTGATTTTCACAGTTCCTGGCAATGGAAACTAAGGCAGTCCCTTATCCTCTCTGAACCTCAATTTCATCTGCAAAATGAACGTAATAATACCTGTCAGATCTTACTATAGAATTTTTAGAAGGCTCAAATTGGATGATACATATATAGTACAGGTATGTATGAGCAAAGAGTTGCTAAACAGTGTTGGTATGATGCACAGTGTCCCCATAATCTATTTCTGACCAGTTAGCCAACCTCCTCACCCTTCCTGAGCTGAGAGTTCCAGAAGTTACTGTTGCCCCTGTCTCAGACAACTCCAAGTCTCAACTCTGGTTTTGCCAAACTATATGCTCTGGGCCGGGCACACACCAGGTGTCACAGACTTCTGAAATTTTAAGTTGTCTTGGGCTTGAAAAATGTCTTACCCTGAACCAATCTCACCTTCACCTTTTGTTGTCTCTGCCATTCCAGATTTCAATTTGAAGCATTATTTTTAAGTTGTTTGGAGGAGCACGTTGACAATATATTTTGCCAAGCATTGTGGGAGTGTAGGACAAACTTAGAGCTTTAGAGGACCCTACTCTGCCATGGAGTGTTTTCATAGCCACATACTCATATACTGTAATTTGTTGGATTCAGAACTCTTGTAATTGCAAACTGATGTCAGTTGGAGCTGAATGAGGGGGCAACCTACTTACCACCTATACACATATCTTTGACATCTTTCTCTCTTCTCTTTATCAAGGAAAAGTATACCCTTATATTAACTATATAAGCAATTCATCCTCTGTCTCTCCTCTGTTCTAGAAGGAGGAGGAGTTAAGGAAGGGGAGTCTATTATGTTACTTATTGGCTACAGCATCAGGCAGGTTGCAATCCAAGCAAATTGTTCAATTATTTACTGTCCTCTTGTTGCCCATCAATTTATTCTCTTTGATATAAAAGAAAAACAAGTGGCACCCACCAGTTTGGACTTGTGTGGTTAATGAAAAATGACAGCAGCAGAAAGAATTGTTGAGAGGGAAAGTTTCTTTACTCTTTAGGAGCCAGAGACATTTGATTCCCTTTGGCAAATTTTGAGATTAAAAGAGATGAAATTAATTTGTTTTTTTTTTTTTCATTTAAATGTCTGGGAAATTATATTCTTTAGTGCGAGCTGAGAAAGGGATGAGAAAACATCTCTTGGATATCTATAGCAGAGAGAGAAAACTTATAAATTGAAGAAAAAATCATTTCATGAATTAATAAAAAGAAACCATTGAGGTGATATATACATGTATACATACATATATATATATATATATATATATATATATATATATATATATATATATATATATACATACACACATGTGTGTATACATATATATTATCCTATCCAGGACCACAATTGTTGATTCAAGAAACCCATCACAAATGAAAGAAGCTCTTTTCTCAGGCAGAAATGCACACACATGGGGGGCAGAGCCAAGATAAGGAAGGAACTGCTGGAGCTCTCTTAAAAATTCTGTCAGAAACGTCTTAAAAAGTGAATCTGAGCAGATTTGAGAGAGTTAGAAGCCCCTAGTAGATTGAGAGGGTCAGGAGCACCTAGCACGTGGAACACGAAACCAGACCACACCAACAGAGAACAGCAGAGGAGTCCAGCAAACCACCGGTCTGGGAGAGTGCTGGGTGAGCAAAATGCAGTAACAAGAGTAGGCCTAGTGCGGAAGCACCGGCTATGGCAGTGATCAAACTCCAGGCTTCTCAGCCCAGGATGGCAGTCTGTCTGAACTACGGGAAACTTTAGTGCAGAGCTTGTGGCTGCAGGAGCAACTATGCTGGAGGCCTCCAACCCACACAGAGACTAAAGGTCTGAAACTTGCCTTCTTGAATTTCTGGGAGCCATAATGGCCAGAAAAATTGATGCTCCCATCCTCCTACCCTCACCCAGAGAATACTACCTCGGGAGAAACAGAGGAGCCAGAAGTAGGGCTTCAGTAGCCATATAGTGAGAGAAGGTGGGGAGAGAGCCCTTCTTGTGGTGACAGAAGGAGACCAGTGCAGGAAGAGAGGTGTCCCAGCAGGCCTGACCTCAGCAGAATAAGGAGAGTAACTGAGCCCCAGGGGGCTGGAGCTAACAAACATCAGCACCAATACCCCATATGTGCCTTTGCACAGCCTGGGAAGTGGCAGACACCAGCACAGACAACAGTGAAAATCAGTGAAATGGTTAAGGAGATCAGAATATAAATGGAGAAAATTTCTCATTGAAAAGTAAAATCAACCAAATGGAAATGGAGATAGAGAAGTTAAAAGGAGAAAACAATAAATTAAAAATTAGAACTGGGCAAGTAGAAGCTAATGACTCCATGAGACATCAAGAATCAGTCAAAAACATCTAAAGAATTAAAAAAAAAAAACAGAAGAAGACATGAAATATCTGATTGGAAAAACAATTGACCTGGAAAATAGATCCAGGAGAGACAATCTAAGAGTTATTGGCCTGCCGGGAAGCCACGATGAAACAAAGAGCCTGGACAATATCCTCCAAGAAATCAATAAAGATAACTGCCAAGATCCTAGAACCAGAGGGTAAGATTGTCATTAAAAGAATCCACTAATCACCCCCTGAAAGAGATACCAAATTGAAAACTCCAAGAAACATTATAGCCAAATTCCAGAACTCCCATCTCATGGAGAAATACTGCAAGCAGCTAGAAAGAAACAATTCAAATATCACGAAACTACAGTCAGAATCATCCAGGATCTTTCACCTTCTACATTAAATGATGGAAAAAATTGGAATATGATATTCCTGAAAGGCAAAAAAGCTTGGACTACAACCAGGGATCAACTACCCAGAAAAATTGAGCATAATTTCCCAGGCAAGGAGATGGACAGTCAACGAAATAAGGGAATTCCAGACCTTCCTGATGAAAAGGCCAGAGCTCAATGGAAAATTTGATCTTTAAATACAAAAGTCAAGAGAGACATAAAAAGGTAAATGGCTGAAAAACACTTGTTAATCAATAAAGCAAACTATTTACATCCTTATATAGGATTATATTGTTTTATATATGTTTTACATATATGTCAATCTTGAGAATAATAGCTTTTATGACAATTGAAAGGGATACACATAGACTGTGAGTGTCAGTATGAAATAACTGATATAATGATAAAAATATTATTAAGAGATATAAAGGGATGGTTCTGTGAGAAGAGGTAAGGAGGTAGTAGAAAAGGGTAAATTATATCCCATGAAGAGGCACAAAACATATTATAGTATAAGGAATGAAGGGAGGGAGAAGAACGGTATTTGAGCTTTATTCTCATCAGATTTTCTTTAAGAAGGGAATACCGTATCCTGATAAGTATAGAAATCAAACTTATCCTATAGGCAGTAGGAGGGGACATGGGAAAGAAAAGGGAGGGAGGTGGTCAGAAGGGAGGGAAGAAGTAGAAAGGGGAAAAAGGTAAGATAAGGGAGGGGAATCAAGAGGGACGGTAAACTGAGGAAGACAACAGTCAAAAGCAAACCTCTGTTGAGGAGTGGAAGGGAGAAGGGAGAAAGGAAAGCATAAATGGGAGTGGAAATAGGATGGAGAAAAAGACACAGATAGTAATCAGAACTGTGAATGTGAATGGAATGAACTCTCCCATAAAACGGAAGCAGATAGCTGAATGGATTAAAAACCATAATCCTACAATATGCTGTTTACAAGAAATGCATTTGAAATGGGGGGATACACATAGGGCAAAGGTAAAAGGCTGGAGTAAAATATGTTGTGCTTCAGCTAAAATTAAAAAAAAAAAACAACAAAGCAGGGGTAGCAATCCTAATCTCAGACAAAACAAAAGCAAAGAGAGATCTAATTAAAAGAGATAAGGAAGGACACTACATCCGCCTAAAAGGCACCATAAACAATGAAGCAATGTCATTATTTAACATATATACACCAAGTGGTATGGCATGCAAATTCTTAGAGGAGAGGTTAAGGGAGTTACAGGAAGAAATAGATATCAAAACTATACTAGTGGGGATCCTCAACCTCCCCCTCTCTGAACTTGATAAATCTAACCTCAAAATAAATATGAAAGAAGAAAAGGAAGTGAATAGAATTTTAGAAAAGGCAGATATGATAGACCTCTGGAGAAAATTGAATGGAGATAAAAAAGAATATAATTTTTTTCTCAGTGACACATGGCACATACTCAAAAATTGACCATGTACTAGGGCATAAAACCTCACAGTCCAGTGCAGAAAGGCAGAAGTAGTCAAAACATCCTTTTCAGATCATGATGCAATAAAAATTATTTTTAATAAAGAACCATGGAAAAATAAATTAAAAAAATTAATTGGAAACCAAATAATCTAATTATAAAGAATGGTTGGGCCAAAGAAGAAATCATAGAAACAATTAATAACTTCATTCAAGAGTATGACAATAATGAGACAGCATACCAAAACTTATGGGATGCAGAAAAAACAATTCTTAGGGCAAGTTTTATATTTCTAAATGCTTACAAGAATAAAATAGATAAAAAGGAGATCAATGAATTGGTGATGCAAATGAAAAAATCTAGAAAAAGAATAAATTGAATATCACCAATTAAATACAAAATTATAAATACAGAAAATCAGAGCAAGGATTAATAAAATTGAAACCAAGAAAACTATTAAATTAATAAATAAAACTAAGATCTACTTTTGTGAAAAAAAAACAATAAAATTGATAAATCTTTGGTCAATTTGATTAAAAGAAAAGAAAGAAGAAAAACAAATTGCCCGTATCAAAAATGAAAAGGGTGAATTCACCTCCAATGAAGATAAAATTAAAACAATATTTAGGAAATATTTTGAATAATTGTATGCCCATAAACTTGACAACCTTAGGGAAATGGATGACTATCTACAAAAATATAAAATGCCTAGGTTAAAAGGAGAGGAAGTAAAATACCTAAATAACCCTATCTCAAAAAAAGAAATTGAGCAAGCCATCAATGAACTCCCTAGGAAAAAATCTCCAGGGCCAGATGGTTTTACATGTGAGTTTTATCAAACATTTAAAGAAAAATTAATTCTATACTTTTGTAGACTCTTTGGGAAAATAGGTGAAGAAGGAGTCCTACCAAATTCATTTTATGACACAAATATGGTACTTATACCCAAACCAGGAAGAATCAAAACAGAGAAAGAAAATTATAGACTAATTTTCTTAATGAATATTGATGCAAAATTTTAAATAAAATACTAGCAAAAAGATTGCAGCAAATTATCATGAGATTAATACACTGCAAGCAGATAGGATTTATTCCAGGAATGCAAGGATGGTTCAATATTAGGGAAACAATATGCATAATTAACCATATCAATAACAAAACTAGGAGAAACCATATGATCATTTCAATAGATGCAGAAAAAGCCTTTGACAAAATACAACACCCATTCCTATTAAAAACACTAAAAAGTATAGGAATAAACAGAGCCTTCCATAAATTGTAAATAGCATCTACCTAAAACCATCAACAAGCATTATTTGTAATGGGGATAAGCTAGATGCATTCCCAATAAGATCAGGGGTGAAACAAGGATGTCCATTATCACCCCTATTTTTCAATTTAGTACTAGAAATGTTATCTGTAGCAATGAGAGAAGAAAAAGAAGATGGAGGAAATAGAATAGGCAAAGAAGAAACTAAGTTATCACTCTTTGCAGCTGATATGATAATTTACTTAGAGAATCAAGTAAAAAACAACTTGAAATAATAAACAATTTTAGCAAAGTTGCAGGATATAAAATAAACCCACATAAATCCGTGGCATTCCTATACATTAATAACAAAGCCAAACAGCAAGAGATAGAAAGAGAAATTCCATTTAAAGTTACTGTAGACACTATGATATATTTGGGAGATTACCTGCCAAGACAAACCCATGGCCTATATGAACATAATTACTAAACACTTTTCACACAAATAAAGTCAGATCTAAATAAATGGAAAAATATCAGTTGCTCATGGTTAAGCCAAGATAATATAATAAAAATGACAATTTTACCTAAATTAATTTATTTATTCAGTGCCATACCAATCAAACTACCAAGAAATTATTTTGCAAGAGCTGGATAAAATAATAACAAAATTCATCTGGAAAAACAATAGGTCCAGAATATCTAGGGAATTAATGAAAAGAAATGCTAGAGAAGGTGGCCTAGCTATATTAGATTTTTTTTTATAAATTTCTTTATTTATTTTTAGTTTACCACACACGGTTCTACATAGTTTTGAGTTCCAGTTTTTCTCCCCTCCCTCCCCCCTCCCTCCCCAAGACGGCATGGAGTCTCTTATAACTGACATGTATGACTTTTCATTGAATTAATTTATGCACTAGTCAAGTCGTGGAGAAGAATTTTGATCAATGGAATGAATCATGAGAAAGAAGAAACAGAACCAAAAAAAAAACCCCAAAAACAAAAACAAAAGAGAAGCAGAAAAGGCGAGCATGTAGTGTGCCTTAGTCTGTATTCAAACTTCGCAGTTCTTTGTCTGGATGAAGATAGCATTCTCCATCGTGAGTCCCCTGGAGTTGTCCTTGCCCCTTAGGTTGCTGAGAAAAGCGCAGTATGTCAGGGTTGGTCCTCACGGAATCCACATATCTGTGGCTGTGCACAACGTTCTCCTGGCTCTGCTCCGCTCACTCAGCATTATGTCGTGTAGGTTTTTCCAGGTTGTTATGAAGTCTGCATCACCCCCATTTCTTATGGCACAATAGTATTCCATCACCTTCATATACCACAGCTTGTTCAGCCATTCCCCAATTGATGGGCATCCCTTTGCTTTCCAATTCTTGGCTACCACAAAGAGAGCTGCTATAAATATTCTTGTACATATGGGTTCTTTTCCCGCTTGCGTGATTTCTTTGGGATACAACCCTAGAAGTGGTATTACTGGGTCAAAGGGTATGAACATTTCTATAGCCCTTTGGGCATAGTTCCACACCGCCCTCCAAAATGGCTGGATCAGCTCACAACTCCACCAGCAATGCAACAATGTTCCAATTTCCCCACATCCTTTCCAGCATTTATCATTCTCCTGATTTGTTATTTTAGCCAATCTGACAGGAGAGATGTGGTATCTAAGAGTTGTTTTGATTTGCATTTCTCTAATCAGCAGCGATCCAGAGCATTATTCCATATGCCTGTAGATAGCTTTAATTTCTTCCTCTGAAAACTGCCTGTTCATATCCTTTGACCATTTCTCAATTGGGGAATGGCTTGTATTCCTATATATTTGGCTCAGCTCCCTGTATATTTTAGAAATGAGGCCTTTATCAGAGATACTAGTTGCAAAGATTTTCTCCCAATTTTCTGCTTCCCTCCTAATTCTTGTTGCATTGGCTTTTTTTGTACAAAAACATTTCAATTTGACATAATCAAAATTATCCATTTTGCATTTTGTAATGCTCTCTATCTCTTGTTGGGTCATGAATTCTTTACTTTTCCACAAATCTGATAAGTAAACTATTCCTTGCTTTCCCAAATTACTTAGAATATCAACTTTTACTCCTAAATCATGAACCCATTTTGACTTTATTTTGGTATATGGTGTGAGATATTGGTCTATGCCCAGTTTTTGCCCTACCATTTTCCAATTTTCCCAACAGCTTTTGTGAAATAGTGAATTATTAGCCCAGAAACTGGCCTCTTTGGGTTTATCAAAGAGTAGATTGCTAAACTTGTTGATTTCACCTACTTGTGTACCTATCCTATTCCACTGATCCACACCCCTGTTTCTTAACCAGTACCAGGCAGTTTTGATGACTGCTGCTGTGTAGTACAGTTTAATATCTGGTGTGGCTAAACCACCATCTCTAGCATGTCTTTTCATTAATATCCTAGATACTCTAGACCTCTTGTTTTTCCAAATGAATTTGCCCCACGCAGACTGCTCGCAGTTTCTGACTCTCTCAAATCTGCTCAAATTCACTTTTTTATGGGAATCTGACAGACCTTGTGAGAGAGCTCCGGTAAGACGCTGCCTTCATGTGGCCATCTTGGCTCCGCCAGCTATATTAGATATTAAACTATACTATAAAGCAGCAGTCATCAGAACTAATTGGTAATGGCTAAGAAACAGAGTGGTGTGTCAGTGGAACAGGTTAGGTACACAAGGTAGAGTAGTCACCTACTTTAGCAGTCTTCTCTTTGATAAACCCAAAGAATCCACCTTCTGGGCTAAGAATTCACTATTTCCCAAAAACTGGGGGGCAAATTGGAAAATGGTAGGGCAGAAACTGTGCATAGACCAATATCTTATACCGTATATCAAAAGAAAGTAAAAATAGATTCATGATTTAAGAATAAAGGCTGATACTATAAGCAATTTGAGAGAGCAAGGAATAGTTTACATATCAGATTTACAGGAAAAGAAAGAATTCATGACACAACAAGAGATAGACAGCATTACAAAATGCAAAATGGATAATTTTGATTATATTAAATTGAAAATTTTTTGTATAGAAAAGCCAATGCAACAAAGATTAGGAGGGAAGCAGAAAATTGGGAGAAAATCTTTACAACTAGTGTCTCTGATAAAGGCCTCATCTCTAAAACATACAGGGAACTGAGCAAATTTATAGCAATACAAGTCATTCACTAATTGAGAAATAGTCAAAGGATATGAACAGGTAGTTTTCAGAGGAAGAAATTAAAGATATCTATAGGCAGATGAAAAAATGCTCTAAATCACTATTGATTAGAGAAATGAAAATCAAAACAATTCTTAGGCAACACATCTCTCCTGTCAGATTGGCAAACATGACAGAACAGGGAAACGATAAATGCTGGAGAGGAAGTGGGAAAATTGCAACACTGTTACATTGTTCCTGGAGTTGTGAATGGATTCAGCCATTCTGGAGAGCAATTTGTAACTATGCCCAAAGGGCTATAGAAATGTTCATACCCTTTGACCCAGTAATACTACTTCTAGGGCTGTATCCCAAAGAGATCACACAAGTGGGAAAGGGACCCATATATCAAAAATATTTATAGCACTTTTTGTGGTAGTAAAGAATTGGAAATCAAGGGGATGCCCATCAATTGGGGAATGGCTGAAAAACTTGTGGTATATTTACGTAATATAATACTATTGTGCTATAAGAAAGGGGAAGAAATGGACTTCATAATAGCCTGGAAAAATGTACATGATATAATGCTGACTGTGTGGAGCAGAACCAGGAAAACATTGTACACAACCACAGATATATTGATTCTGTGATGACTAACCTTGATAGACTTGGTTCTTCTTAGCAATGCAAGATTCAAAGGCAACTCCAAATGACTCATGAAGGGAAGAGCTATCTACATCCAGAGAAAGAACTATGGAGTCTGAAGGCAGATTGAGGCTAACTATTTGCTCTCCTTTTTTTTCTCTTTTGTTCTGTTTTTGGTTTTGTTTCTTCTTTCTCATGATTCATTCCTTTGGTCATAATTCTTTACAACTTGACTATTGTGTAAATAAATTTAATGCAAAGTTATATGTAGAAGATACATCAGATATCAAATTCCATGCCACCTTGGGGAGAAGAGGAGAGAGGGGAGGGAAGAAAATCTGGAACTCAAAATCATGTGGAACTGAGTGTTGTAAACAAAAACAAAAACAAAAAAATCTTAATTTTAAAAAAGAAATGCATACACATGAATATATTTACACGTAAATGTGTAAGAGTCCTACTAGATTATAAACTCCTTGAAGAAAATGATCATGCCTTCATAGTTGCATGAACACAATTCCTTGCTTACAGTAGGTATTCAGTAAATACTGTAAGCACTCTAATGCAGTCAAGTAGGTACAGTACTTTACATAAGAAGGTTTATATGTGACTGTCTTTTCTTCCACTTACTTGATGTGTGACCTTGAACAAAGCACAAAATCTCTCTGAGCCTTGTTTTCTTCTTCTTTAAACTCAGAATAATTATACTTGCCTGTTATTAGTTCATAGTATTTTTGAAGTCCTAATGGGAAAATATATGTTAAAGAAATATTGGCTATAGAAGTGCTTTTTAAGTGTAAGCAATTATTTACTGAATAATTGAATTATGTGGACCCAAATCACATGCCTATTAAATTTTGCAGTTTAAAATAGTTTTTGTTGTTCCCATTATATTTAGTTGAAACAGTCAGATTTTCCTTTTGTTTAAAAGCATTATTATATGACCCAGAATCACATTCTACATGGTCACTATAACAAGTGTTATGAATGGCTTAGAACTACTGGATATGTGGGTTTCAGGTCTATTTTGCTTTCCTTCAGAAATAACATGAAAAAAGCTCAATGGGAACAATCCTTAAATTCAAGCAAGGAAAATGTTTTCAATCTAAGATGTGTGGACACTAATGGGCCATGGGGATATTTTCTTTAGGTAAGCAGTTTCCAGAGGGAAGTAGAAATGATTTTATGCAAAAAGAGGCATGGGAGTCACTCATCTCTCATGTATCCTCATGACCCCTAATGGTGATACTTTACCCACTTTATTAGTCCAGGAGATGAGTGTTAATGGACAGAATCCATCCAAAAAGTCAGCATCATTTAGTCTCCCTCAATGCATAGAAAAAGTAGCAACACTGTTTTCAAGCTGTTCTGGGATTCTCTCTGAAGCAAAATGCTCTTTCTGGCCTCCAAGTTTCACCCTCCTCTTCGATAGGATCTTCAAAGATTTTTTCTACTCCTACTAAATGTTCTCATCATCCTTGCTTTTAACACATACAAATACAGAGAGAATAGCTATCTGTAAGTATGCAGCACAACTTCTACTATATTATAAACTTAAAAGCAATGATCAAGCCTATGTAGATACTGAGGTTGTTTGGTTATCTTTTATTCTGGAAAAGGACCAACATGACATCACTATGTTGAGGTCAAGGTATAGTATGTCTGACTGTGACTGATCAGACCAGTTTGAGTTTGGAAGGCTCTACCGCAAGTTAGGCACAAATATTCCAGATGGATATTTGGAGTGGAAATGGCTCTAAATTTGGACATCTCACATTTCTTTTGAGCTACTGGAATTCTGCTTTGCTCATAGATTACAACACTTCATTTGATGCTGTTACACAATACTGGGTGGTTGCATGCCTGTGTCTTCCATGTCTCACAACCAATTCCAAAGTTCTTCAGAGACACCTTGAGAGTATCTGAGTCTCATATCTGACTTCCATGTGAGCAGTTACCTTGTGCGAGTTCTTCATAAAATAGTTTTTTAGGTAAACATACATTTGGTATTCAAATAGCATAGCCAGTTCATTGGAGTTGTACTCTCTACAAAAGAGTTTGAATGCTTGGCAGTTCAACTGGAGAAAGGATCTCAGTCTCCAGAACCTTATCTTGACAGGTGACCTTCTGAATCTTTCCAAGACAATTCAAATGGAAGTGATTCAGTTTCCTAGCATGGCACTGATATATTGCCCGGTTTTCACAGGGATACAGCATTGAGCTCAGCACAATAGCTTTGCCCACCTTGAGTTTGGTGGGCAGTCTAATACTTCTTCTCTCTTACTCTTTCTTTAAGAGTCTCCAGAAACACTGAACTAGTTCTGCCAATGAGTGTATCAATCTCATTATCTTTGTGCACATCTGTAATGGTGAACAAAGTAGGACTTTTGTTGTCTTTTGTTTTGGAGTGCTTCTCAGCACTAAGGCACTCAAGTGCCTTTGATTGAGCCTTGCCTTTGTAGAAAGGCCCATACCCTTTTGCTAATTAGGTCAGGACAGGTGTGAAACCTTTAAGAGATGTGAAACCCTTGAGAAGTGTGAAGCCCTCAAGAGGTGTGAAAACAAGGAGTGGTTTGAAGTGCTCTGACCCTGAAAAATTGTGTATATACTCTGATGTTAGCATTTTGTTTGAGGCTTACTCATTGGAAGAGTGTTGGTGTGGAGACTCTGGGTAGCCATTAAGGAGCCCCCCCCCACCTCCGCCTGGCTTTGAAAACCTAGATGTTGGTTCTTCTCTCTCTGGTAACTATGTATGTATAGCTTTGGTCAGACAGCTAGAAGCCTGTCTGTTGTTTGTGTTTTCTGCTCTGCTTATATTTTCTCTGTTTGTAATTTCTGTTTGTATTTGCTCTGAAGTTCAGGGTGCTGACTTTTACTCCTGACCTAAGTGAATTATATATGTATGTTTGATTAAAGTGAGATTGTAAACCCCGTAAAGTTGCTTTCCTTAGGAAAGCAAACTGTGTGTTGCTATTCTTGGTATTGCAGAGCCACAGTAGCTTCAAGTAACATTGTTGTTACGACATCCCTGGAAAATATGGTGCCAGTGCCAATGAACATATCCACAGCTTTCAAAACTTCTCCATTTGCTGTAACTGATGTTTCCACATATGGATGATGTGGTTCTACCTAGTGAAGAACCTCAGTTTTCTTGGTGTTCATTTTTAGGCCAAAATTATCACAAGCAGCCCCAAATTGATTCAGGTTCAGATGTTGCATCGAGTGCACGGTCATCTATAAACAAACAAAAAAAATCAAGCACTAATTCTCCTTCCACTTTAGTCTTGGCTTGTAGCCTTTTAAAATTAAATAATTTACTGACCATAGGGTAGCTGACAATGATGCCATTTTTGTCTTTGTTGGAGGCATTCAACAACATCACTGAAAGCTTCACAAGAAAGCATGGAAACAAGCACACAATGCTGCTTCACTCCATTGGTGATTGAGAATGCTTGAGAGCATATTATCCAGAACCTGTACAAGCATGGTATCATGCAACCAAATTTTGCCATGATTTTCCAGAAGCCCTCCAGACTGACAGTATCAAAGGCATTGTTCAGATCAACTAATTATATGTACAGACCTCTGTTATGCTCTTGGTATTTCTCCTGGAGATGTCAGGCAGCAAATAACATATCAAGGATGCCTCAGCCCTTTCTGAAGCCACATTGACTCTCAGGTAAATGGCCATTTCCTAAGTGAAGGATCAGCCTATTAAGGAGGACTCTGGCAAGAATTACTCTAGCAATGACTAAGAGAGTGCCACTTCTGTGACTGTCACAGGACAACCTATTTCCTTTTTCTTTACAGAGATGCACAAGGGAGGCATGCTTGAACTCTCGGGGGATAACCTTTTCTTGCCGTATAACCTGAGAAGCTTCTTTGAGCTTTTGTATAAGCAGTGGATCTCCTGCCATGTAAATGTCAGGTGGAATAAATTGAAGAGAGGGGCCTAATGGCATTCATAACCTCTTCTTCAGTTGGAAATTTGGCTAGAGAAGAATTGACTTCAACCTGAGGTATATGCTCAATGGCTTCAGCATTGATATATGACAGTCTGCTGAGAACACTATGGAAATATTCAGCCCATCTCTCCAGGATCACATCCATATCACTAATCAGTGTGATTTCATCAGCACGGAGTAGGTGAGATGCACCATAGGTCTTTGGCCCATAAATAGCCTACAGAGCATAATAAAAATGCTTTGAATTTTTACTATCAGGGTAAAACTGAATTTCATCTTCCTTCTTACTGAGCTTAGAATCCTGCATCTCTCTAAGCTTCACTTGAATTTTACTTTTGATGGAGTTAAATGTTGCCTTCTTAGAGACAGATTAACTATCCTGCTGGTAAATGCTGTGGAGCTTTTTTTTAATTTTTTTTTTTGTTGAGCAGCTTTTGAATTTCCCCATTATTTTCATCAGACCAGTCTTGATGTTTGCAAGTATTCTGGCCCAGATAAATAAATGTGAGGCTGTATACTAAATATCTGAAAGCTTTCCCCTACTTTTCTGCTCTATTGTTGCCAACTTTGTGTTGGCTCAGCTTTACTTCCAAGTTACTAAGTGTTGCTGCTCAGAGTGGTACTCTAATCTGTTGACATTAAGTCTTTTGGTAGATGTCTTGCCTTGGGGCTATCTATAGTCACATTAAGAGGCTCTAAATTACTATTGGTTCAAGAAATGCAAATTAAAACAATTCTGAAGTACTACCTCACACCTATTAGATTGGCTAATAGGACAGACAAGGAAAATGGCCAATGTTGGGGGGAATGTGGGAAAAAAATGAAACATTAGTGCACTGTTGATGGAGTTCTGAACTGATTCAACCATTCTTTAGAGCAATTTGAAACCATGACCAAATATTTATAGTAGCACTTTTCTGATGGCAAAGACATGGAAATTGAGGGGATGCCCAACAATTGGCTGAACAATTTGTGGCATATGATTGTGATGGAATACTACTGTCATATGAGAAATGATGAACTAAATGCTCTGAGAAAAAACCTGGACAGACTTACATGAATTAATGCAAAGTGAAATGAGTAGAACTAGGAGAACATTGTACAGAGTAACAGCAATATAGTAAGATGATCAACTGTGAATGGCTTAGTTATTCTCAGCAGTACAAGGATCCAAGTGAACTCTGAATGACTTTTCATTAAAATTGCTATCCATCCCCAGGAAAAGAAATGATGAAGTCTAAATTCAGACCAAAGCATACTTTTTTTCTTGCTTTATTTATTTTTCTTGCATTTTTATTTTGGTCTGTGTTTTCTTTTATAGCATGACTAATATGGAAATATATTTTGCATGATTACATGTATAACCTATATCAAATTGTTTGCCTTCTCAATGAGGGAGTGGGAAGGGAGTGAGAGAATTTGGAAATTAATTTTAAAAATTAATGTTGAAAAAATTCTTACATGTCATTGGGGAAAATCAAATATTAAATAAAAAACAAAAATGCTAGCTGTAGCAGTAAGAAAAGGAAAATAAACTTAAGGGATAAAAAATAGGCAATGAGGAAACAAAACTATCACTTTGCAGACAATATGATAGTATTCTTAGAGCACCCTATAGAATTAACCCCCAAAAAACTAGTTGAAACAGCAAACAACTTTTGCAATTTGACAGGATATAAAATAAGTCCGTATATATCATGAGCATTTCTTTATTCTACCTACAATTCCAGCACGATGAGATAGAAACAGAAATTCCATTAAAATAACTGCAGAGAATACACTGGGGAGTGTGTCCGCTAAGACAAAAGGACTATATGAATGCAGTCACAAAATAGTCTTTACACAATAAGGACTGATCTAACCAATTGAAAAAATATTAATTGCTCATGAGTAGGCTGAGCCATTATAATAAAAATTACATTTCTACCTAAGTTAATTTACTTATTCAATGCTATACCAAAAAATTATCTTTAAAAGCTAGGGAAAATAATAATAGAATTCATCTGGAAGAAAGGAAGGTCAAGAATATCAAGTGATGTAATCAGAAAAAAATGGTGAAGGAAGGCAGCCTAGAAATTCCAGATTTCAAACTATTTCAAGCAGTAATCAACAATACAATGTAGTACTGCCTAAGAAATAGGGTGGTGGCTTAATGGAATATATTAGGTAGATACTACACAGTAAATGACCATGGTAAGCTACTGGTTGATTAACACAAAGATTGAAGCTTTGGGTGATAGAACCGTTTATTTGGCAAAAATTGCTTAGAAAACTATAAAACAGTTTGGCATGGACTAGGCGTAGATATTATCTCACTCCATACACAAATATAATGTCAAAATGAACAAATGATTTAGATGTAAAGGGTCACATTATGAGTAAATTAGAGGACCATAGAAAAATGTAGGATCTATACATAGAGAATTTATGATTAAACAAAAGATATAGGGTATTATGGGAAGTAAAATAGATAACTTTAAATTACATGAAATTTAAAGGCTTTTGCACAAAGAAAACTAAAGTAGTAAGGACAACAGGGAACTGCAGGAAATTACAGCAAATTACTTTGACAAAGGCATCATCTCTCAAATATATATGGAAATGAGGCAAATATTTAAAAATAAGAGCCATCCTCCTGTTGATAAATGCTCAAATGGTACATGCAATCAATTTTCAGAAGACTAAATCAAAGCTATCCATAGGCACATAAAATTTCTCTAAATGAGTAGTGATTAGTGAAATGAAAATTAAAACAATTCTTTGATATCATTTCACTCTTTTCAGACTGACTACCATGAGGGAAAAGGAAAATGAAAAATTCTGGAAGGGATATGGGAAAATTGGAGCACTAATGCAACATTGGTGGAGTTATGATCTTGTCCACCCATTCTGGAGAGCAATTTAGAACTATACCCAAAGGGCAATAAAACTGTGCATACCTTGTGACTTGGCAATACCTCTATAAAAGAGATCAAAGAAAAGGGAAAAGGACCCATATGTACAAAAACATTTATAGAAGTTCCTTTTGTGGTGGCAAAGAATTAACAATCAAGGAGATGCTCATCAATTAGGAAATAGCTGAACAAATTGTTTTACATCATTATGATGGAATACTATTGTGCTATATGACGAGTAAGATAGTTTCAGGGAAGAAAACTGAGAAGACTCACAAAAACTAATGGAAAGTGAAGTAAGCAGAACCAGGAGAACATTGTACACAGGAACAGCAATATCAAACAGTGATCAACTGTGAATGACTTGTTTACTCTGATCAAGACATTGATTCAAGTCAATTCTAAAGGACTCATGGTGAAAAATACCATACATCTCCAGAGAGAGAACTGATGAACTTTGAATGCAGATTGAAAAAGCCTTTGTTTTAACTTTATTTTTCTTATTTTAGTTTTTGTCTTTTTTCTTTTACAACATGGGTAATATGGAAATATATTTTGTATGTCTTCACATGTATGATCAATATCAAGTTCGTGCCTTCTCAAGGAAAAAAGGAGAGAATTTGAAATTTCTTTTTTTAAAAAATATTTTACATATAATTTGGAAATAATTAATGAAATAAATAAAAAATATATTTTAAAAAGAAAGCCATCTCTTTCTTAATGGCTCAGCCCATGTCATATTTCTTTCTTGATGTCTTCTTCTGTCCTACCTTCACTGCAAAAATATATAAACATATAAATGATTCATCATTCCTAAGTTCTCATACTCCACTCAGTTGGCAGAATAGTAATAGATGGCTTTTTTGAGTTAAGACCTGAGTTCAATGCTAATTGTGTCACCATGGACAAATTATTTCATATCTCAGTACCCCAGAGAACTCTCTAAGAATATGTCTTACATAATTGCCAATCTGACTAAGTTTAGGTATCTCCATAACAAGAGTTCCTTACATTATGAGCACATTATTCAGTTCTATTATCCATCACCCAAGTTGCACTGGAATAGTGGGTATCCAGAAACTAATTTCTATTTCTCATTACAGGGTTCTAAAGGCTACTAGAGGTATGGGGGGGTAGATTTTCTATCATCAATTTCATAAGCCCCCATGAGTATACTTTTCTTATTGATGATCAGTTGATATGAATTAGCCAGGCAGACTTAAATAGTTTTTAGAAATGTTTATTTGGTATGATTGTATATTGAGAATACTTGGTACAAAATATCCACCCAAACCAGAAGCATATCGTACCCCATACACATACAAAGTTCTGGAGAAATTTGGCTCAAGCTATGGCAACAGATGTAGCAAAGGAATAACACAGGTCCCGAAAAGCAGTTTTCTCTCCCACATTTCGCCCTCATGAAGTCCCCCTTAGGCACAGTATAGCTTTTGGCTGGGCTTGTTATAAAATTCTGCAGTTGGCTTTCCTTGGTGTATTTAAACATTCTTTATATCCAGAAACAGGCACTTTTCTATCAGCTCTTCTTAATAATTTCTTAGAATACCCATAAGAAGTCCAAATTCTAAAATTCTCCAAACTTCACAAGGTCATGATCTGACAGGAGAGATGACAGAAGCTCTTCTCTCCCATAGCCCCACCCCATCAAGAGATGCCCTCTCAAGGACTTGGCTTGATTTCTTTTCTTGAGGCAGCCCTGCCTCACAATTATTAAATTTATAAACTGACTTGAGATTTTATACAAGTCTTATAGGGCATGACTGAATCTCCTTAACTAATGCTAATCTACCTTCTTTGAGGTGTAATTTCATTTCATCCCAGGGCATTCACTCCTTGAAAATTGATTAAGACATTTCACACTTAATTTAATGCCTTTGATTGCCTGATTGATTCAATAGAGATATTAACATCACATTTAAGATAGTTAATTTAACTGAGATGGGATGATTGATTGATTAGTTCAAAGGACTCCAACCTTATACCCTGATAGAAAGAGGTAAAGAAACATAACTCTTTATTTTTTTCTAAATTCTACCACATTTCTTTATGTTTTATCACCCATAGTTTGTTCTAAGTTCCATGAGGGCAGAAATCCCATCATTTGTCATCTTCATTTTCCTAGTACTTTGTTTTGCTTTGCACTTAATAGATACTTACTAAAAGTCAGATTATTTATACCAGAGTGTTTAAATTCTCATTTATTAATATGGACAGAGGGTAGTGAGAAGGATAGTATGTTTCTATACTGTTAAGCATATTCCTATCATCCTTCCTTAGCTTTGGTTCATGAAAATGGGTACCAATACAAAAGAACCATAATAGTTACTAAAATTTTCCTTTGGAAATTTTCAACCCTGTAAAGACAAATATCCATTCTGGGCTGGGGAATTTGTAGAAAGCCTCTTAAAATTACTTGTTGAAAACATAAGAGATTAAGATCTCTATTCTTAAATAGTCCGCCATGTCAGACATTGGAATCACTGGTTTCCTGCTTGAGGGGTGGCAAACTCAAGGTTTTAGAGATTTAGTTAGAGTGTACTTTAGAATAAAGTCTAAAAGTAAAAAGAAAAGAAAAGAAAAGAAAAAGAAAAAATAGGGTTCTGAAGATCTAAAGCCTTCCCAGAACATTTAGAATGTTCAATTTTAATACAATTTTATGATAAATAATACATATTAGGCAGCATGGTCTGTTGCATAAGGAGCTTGATTTGGAGACAAGGATGAACCTCTGATGCATATTACATTTGGATGCATGACCCTAAGCAAGTCACTTAACTTCTAAGTGTTCTAGATAGTGTACATTGTACTCTATGACAATCAGTTTCAGAATACTTGAATTGTTAGGAAGAGTTGCTCATCTGGGATTTCCCTGTACCAATGAAGGTACAAGTCCAATACCTTATCCCCATAAGGAGTATATATGGTCATTATTGTACAAAAGTTAATTGACTAAAGAACTGGATATTTCCCATCTCCAACATTGCTCCCCTATGTTAACAGTAACCTAATTGTCTTGAAAGAGCTTATTCACCTCACTTAGTGACTATCTTGCTGCCAGAGAGGATGACATCCAATATTTAATAACACATAACTTTCTTTGTTTAGTTAACGAATAGTCTAGGCAAAGGAAGGTTACTATCAAATTGAACGATTCAATCTGAAAGCCCTAAATATTGATGTGAGCACTTCTTTTCTCTCTGAAGGACCTGGAAAAACTTGACAGGTCCCTATTCTGGTGCTCAGGATGCCTGAGCGAGTACAGTATTTCTAAAAGATCTATATTTTCTAGCTGCATAAGTCCATAGAGGGTTATAGCACTTGCTGACACTCAAGCTATAAATAGGCCTAAGAGAACATCACTCCAATCTTCACTTTTCCTAGATGAATCTACCCTTTTTGATTGGACCTTCAGTTTCCATTTGAAAATGGAAAATTATTGAAAATGATTACCAGCATTTTAGCCAAGATGAAAGATGGAGACAATACATTCATGGGGGACACCTGTCTCAGCTTTGACAGGACCTGCTAATTATCAGGATTCTGGTAGAATTTCACACAGGCTCTGGATATTTGATGGGACTTTTCAGGCTACTGATATTATACAAAGAATCTGTTCTTAAGCACAAAATTCACATTCTATGTCTTTCTTTTTATTTCTGAGGAAAGAAAAATTCTTTACTCAATGAACAAAAATACTCATAGTACATTGTGTTTTGGGGCTTCTGCTAATCATTAAAGAGCACCCACATCCCCTTCTTGTTGGGGGGGTGGAAAGGAAAGTTTTCCTGTCATAAAAGAGATATGGATTCTTTGCACAAGTTAATTCAACATGCCACTAAGAAGAGTGATTGTTTTTGGTTCTAACAACTCTTGTTCCTGTTGTTCAGATGTATCCAACTCTTCATGACTCCATTTGAGTTTTCTTGGCAAAGATACTGGACTGGTTTGCCATTTCCTTCCCTAGCTCATTTTACAGTTGAGGAAACTGAGGCAAATAGGATAAAATCATTTGCCCAGGGTCACTCAGTAAGTGCAAGGCCAAATTTGAACTCAGGTCTTCCTGACTCCAGGCCCAGTGGTCTGTGCACTGTGCTACCTACCTGCCTCCTTCTAATAATAGCATTCAGCAAATACAATAAGGAGATAAATGGATGATACATATATAATGGAAGAAAATCTGAACCTATTCCAAAATGTCCACCAAACTTTTGACATCGATATAATTGGTTCCCTTTGTAATTCTATGCATTTTATTTAACACATAGAGAAAACACTCTAAGGAGGGGTTCCTAAGCTTCACTAGACTGTTAATGTCCATGACACAAAACAGGTTAAGAACTCCTGGCCTAAAGAATGAGAATCACTATTGATTTCAAGGCAGTTTTCAAGAAGACTAACTCTCTTGCCTGGGACTGTGGGTATTATTTGATGGACTGAGGGGGAAAATGAAATTGTAAACAGTAACTTTAGGACTTGACTTAATGGTGAGAGTAGAATCAACAATGTGATTAAATAAAGTGAATGGGAGAGCAAACTAGGTTGAGTGGTTGGTCTCTGAGCAGTGGATCTATTACACAGTTCTCTGTTTAGGATTATGAAAGTGATGTCAGGGGCAGAGCCAAGATGGCAGCTGGAAAACATGGACTTGCTTAAGCTCCCCACCAGGTCCCTCCAAAAATCTATAAAAATGGCTCTGAACAAATTCTAGAGATGTAGAACCCAAGAAACAGCAAAGGGAAGTAGGGCTCCAGCCCAGGACAGCCTAGATGGTCACTAGGAAGGGTCTATCTCATGGAGCTTGGAGTGGAGTGGAGCACAGCCCAGCATGGGCTGCTCCAGTACCAACCAGAAAGAGAGACAGGCAGAACAGTCATAGTACCCTGAATCAGTGAGCTGTGGCAGTTACCAGACTACTCAACCAACAAACGCCTAAGACAACAGAGAAGGTTAGTGGGAAAAGCTTCTGGGACAGAGTGAAAGGAGTTCGCAGTTGGCCATCACAACAGGGGCAGTGGAGGTGGTGCAGCTCGGAGGCTGCTTCCAGAGCTACAGCTGCAGTTGCTTCCAGACCCAGGCCCACCGGGTGGGAGGAATTAATCTGCAGATTAGAGCAGGAGTGCAAAGCCTGCTTTGCCCGACCTGAATCTGGGCTGCAATCCTGGTTGAAAGTTCTTGGGGGAAAAGGAGCACAGATTTGGTAGAGCTGCTGTGTAGAAGTAGCTCTGAAAATAGCAGTGCAGACCCTCAAGCTTAGGACAAAGTACTCTGTATTCTACAAGCAGTAATACCTCCACAAAAAAACTCAAAGGTCAAGTAGTTGGCTGGGAACATGAACAGGCAGCAAAAACAGTCTCAGATTCCGACTCAGACTTTGGAATCTTTTTTTGGTGACAAAGAAGACCAAAACATACAGCCAGAAGAAGTCAACAAAGTCAAGGAGCCTACGTCAAAAGCCTCCAAGAAAAACATGAACTGGTCTCTGGCCATGGAAGAGCTCAAAAAGGATTTGGAAAAGCAAGTTAGAGAAGTAGAGGATAAATTGGGAAGAGAAATGAGAGTGATGTGAGAAAACCATGAAAAACAAGTCAATGACTTGCTAAAGGAGACCCAAAAAATACTGAAGAAAATAACTCCTTAAAAAATAGGCTAACTCAAATGGCAAAAGAGCTCCAAAAAGACAATGAGGAGAAGAATGCCTTGAAAGACAGAATTACCCAAATGGAAAAGGAGGTCCAAAAGACCACTGAAGAAAATGCTACCTTAAAAATTACATTGGAGCAAGTGGGAGCTAGTGATTTTATGAGAAATCAAGATATTATAAAACAGAACCAAAGGAATGAAAAAAAATGGAAGATGAAGTGAAACATCTCGTTGGAAAAACCACTGACCTGGAAAATAAATCCAAGAGAGAAAATTTAAAAATTATTGGACTACCTGAAAGCCATGATCAAAAAAAGAGACTAGATATCACCTTTCAAGAAATTATCAAGGAAAATTGCCTTGATATTCTAGAGCCAGAGGATAAAATAGAAATGGAAAGAATCCACTGATCACCTCCTGAAAAAGATCCCAAAAAGAAAACTCCTAGGAATATTTTTGCCAAATTCCAGAGCTCCCAGGTCAAGGAGAAAATACTGCAAGCAGCCAGAAAGAAACAATTTAAGTATTGTGGAAACACAATCTGGATAACCCAAGATCTAGCACCTTCTAAAATAAGGGATGAAAGGGCTTGGAATATGATATTAAAGAGTTCAAAGGAGCTAGGATTAAAACCAAGAATCACCTACCCAGCAAAAATGAGTAACATGCTCCAAGGCAAAATATGGATTTGCAATCAAATAGAGGACTTTCAAGCTTTCTCAGTGATAAGACCAGAGCTGAATAGAAGATTTGACTTTAAAACACAAGAATGAAGAGAAGCATGGAAAGGAAAAAAGAAATAGAAATCATAAGGGACTTACTAAAGTTGATCTGTTTTGTTTACATTCCTACACGGAAATATGATGTGTGTAATTCATGATACTTCATTATTAGGATAGCTGAAGGGAATGTACATATATATAGCAGAGGGCACAGAGGGAGTTGAATATGAAGGGATGATATCTAAAGAAATAAAATCAAATTAAGGGATTAGAAAGGAAAATATTGAGAGAGGGAGAAAGGGAGAGATAGAATGTGGTAAATTTTCTCACATAAAAGTGGCAAGAAAAAGCAGTTCATGGGAAGGCAAGAGGGGGCAGGTGAGGGGGAATGAGTGAATCTTGATCTCATTGGATATGACTTGAGGAGGGAATAACATACACACTGAATTGAGCTTCTTACCCCACAGGAAAGAAGGAGGAAGGGTATAAAAAGGGGGGACAATAGAAGGGAGGGCAGATAGGGGGAGGAGGTAATCAAAAGCAAACACTTTCAAAAAGGGACAGCATCAAGGGGGAAAATTGAATAAATGGGGACTGGATAGGAGGGAGCAATTTATAGTTACTCTTTCACAACATGAGTATTGTGGAAGGGTTTTACACAATGATACACATGTGACCTATGTTGAATTTCTTGCCTTCTTAGGGAGGGTGCATGGGGAAGATGAGGGGCGAAAATTTTGAATTCAAAATCTTAAAAGCAGATGTTAAAAAAAGTTGTCTTTGCATGCAACTGGGAAACAAGATATACAAGCAATGGGGCATACAATGCCCTACAAGAAAGTAAAGGAAAAATGGAGGGGAGGAGTGGGGTGACAGAAGGGAGGGGTGACAGGGGAATGGGGCAACCAGAATATATGCCATCTTGGAGTGGGGGGAAGGTAGAAATGGGGAGAAAATTTGTAATTCAAAATCTTGTGGAAATCAATGCTGAAAACTAAAAATTATTAAATAAATAATAACTTTAAAAAATAAAAGTGATGCCAAAAGTTTTGGGGGCATTTTGGAATAGCCACAAATTTTCATCCATTGCATGACTGACTAAACATTCCTTTTCTACAACTTTCTTAACTCCTAAAAATGCTGGGTGTCTATAAGGTACAGAGGATTCCACTATTCTAGTGATCACTTCTATAAATTGTGACACATAGGTAACATTTGTCATAGATCATTTCTGAACACAATAGAATGTCAAGGGAATTAATTAAGTCATATTAAAATTAAAAAGACAGAAAGGATTGCAGAGCAGCCAATGGGAAATTTCCAAAAAGCAATTAGTGACAAAACTATTTGAGAGAAAAGGGGAGAAAGATTTAGGAGAGAACTGCCTGTATATAACTGGGGGATTTTGTACGTGAATCAGGATAAAGAATGTGGGTTTAATTTTCAATTAATTTTATCCATTTGTTTTAAACCCATGAAACTCTGGAGAAAATTTAAATGAAAAATTGTCTGTGGGTATGAAGCAATGCCTATGACATATTGATAAGTGTGTTTTAAAATTATTAGGAAGAAATCAACCTCTTTGTAGCAATGGTGATATTGTGCGCATGTACACACACACACAGACACATACACTCACATGTATTCCCAAAATGATTTTGTTGTTTTAAATAATAAAATATATATTTTCAGAAGAAATGGAAAAAAGAAAGTAGTTCAAAGAATTTATCTTTTTAGCCTTAGCCATTTTTAGAGAAAAGTGGTGTGCATTATAGCAGTATGCTTGGGGAGAAATAGAAAATTCCCCAATGAATACACAGAAGAAAAGCAACAAAAAGAAAGAGCTATCTCTCAGACTAAATGATATCTTTTTATTTTTTCTCTTCCACCCCAAAAATGTAAAATGCAAGTTAAACATTTATCACTTGATATCTATTCTCACAAAAGGATAAGATAATGTAGAGCCCCATGCCTAGAACTTAAGTTTTATTATCCCAGCAAGTCTTGACCTTCTTACAAAGGAAGTAAATTTTACATAAAAAACAAGGTTCCTTAGACTAGGGTTCATGAACTTTTAAAGCAGTATTTTCATAACTGATTTTCAACATAGTGGCATTTCTCCTGTAATTCTTTTCTGCATGAAAATACATTATTCTGAGATGGGAGCCACAGGTTCCACAAGAATGCAAAAGGGATTCATGACACCCTCAAAATATTAAGATTCCTTGCATTAAAACTTCCTTCCAACTTTGAAAAGCCAATGTCTCAAATGGTGCTTCCTCAATAGGAGGAGGAGGAAGGGGACAAGGCATGTGTGTGTGTGCATGCATGTGTATATGTAATATGTATGTTTGTGTACATATACACATATACACATAATGTATATATATAAACATACATACATACATACATACATACATACACTCACATAAAATTTCCTTCCTGCAATTTAATTACATCTTCTTGGACTTTACATAGGTTTACTCTACCTCATGCTCTAATTGTGTCAGCCCTCTTTACATTTTTCTCTGTCTTGCCACAGAGTCATTTGCCTCCTGCCAGCTTCTGCAGGCTTACACCTAATGTATCTAATGTCATGTTTTTGTTTTGTTTTGTTTTTTGTTTGTTTTCCTCCTCTGAAAGTCAGGGCTACGTGAGACTTATCAGACTCACTAGAATTAGTGTTCCTGGAATATTACTCCTATACAAAACATTAAAAGAAGTCACTTTTCTGCTTTTTTCACCCTAAAATATCAGGGAAGAAGATGTAATATCACTGTAATATTTATTTATTGCTTTTTACAAGTGGTTATTTGTGCCAGTTCTTTGTTCAGGGTCTGGCTGTTGACAATAAATAAATTACACCCTAGCTAGTAAATTACCGCATTCTTCCCAGTTTTTCACAGAAACAAAAGAAAGTGATGAATCTGGAGCCCAAAGAGGTTTGTTCATAAATATCCATTTTGTTTAAGACACTTTAGGTCTATTCAGTTGAAGATATATTTTCTTCATGAAACCATTGGAAAAACATTTTTTGAAAGTAAGAAAAACATGAAATTGGGCCCTCCCTCAAATTTCCATCCAGTAACAAAATTTCCTTGAAAAGTGAATAGCGTGGGGGAAAGTTGACAGATTTGCTTTAAGCTGGATATTTTGAGGAAGTCCAGATCTTCAAATTTCAGCTAAAAAATCCAAATTGAGAGATCATTGATTTTTTTTTCTTTACTCTTTCAGGTTTTCTTACTTTCAAGAAAGTTTCCTAGATTTTCCAGGGAAGGAACTGCTCTCATTTGTTCATATTTGAAGTGAAAAATAGAGAAAGTTCTGGTATTCAGGGCCATATATCTTAAGTGACTCAGATAATAGTTTTAGTAAGTGCCTTTTTCTTTAGAGATTCAGTCCCAGACTAGCAGCCACTAAAAGCCTTTCCTCACTGACAATGTCTGTACTCACAAGGGAAATAAATTCTGTCAGTGTGAGCCTATTCCTAAGTGGGATAAAATTTCCTGACTAGCATTCCGCTACTTAAAATTCAGTTGACTAGATCAAATATTTTATGACTGCAAAGCATAAAGCATGTCAGTGAGGTGGCCTAGAGTATTACTGCATTAACTAAATTCTACTTCTCCAGGGAGGAGGGGCTTGTGGACTAGACATGTTCAGGAAGTTTAGATGACACATGTGCTACTTTCATGTGCCCTTAAAAACAAATAGCTAATTGTGAAGCACAAAGATGAGTGAAATTAATTTGTATATTACAAGGGGGAGTGACAATTCATAGCTATTAATTAATTGCGCTCTACATACTTTTTCCCCTAGAGAACTTAACTGAATTAAAATCAATGTATCTTTTATTGTGATTTTTTTCAAATTCCCAGCTATTGATATTTTATTTCAGCGTAAGTTAAGATTGATATTTTGTTTACCTCAGTTAGAGAAGTTGTTGAGAAAATAAGGGAAGAAGTTCTTGTGACAGATTTGTTGAAGCATCTTATTGAGCACAAGGGAAAACCCTCTCTACTAGCTAAGGACAAAGAAAATATGGAACTGCACATTTTAGTATCTCTCCCTCACTTTTTTCCCCCTGTGGTTTAAATAATGGATCTTTTGATAGAAAATTATCAATAAAAAGTAGAAGAAATGAGGTGAAGATCATTCTTATAGGAATAGGACTTTATATCTCCAAGGTGCTTTTCATTCACTTATTTTCATTCACCTCCTTTCCCTCTCCCCCTCCCCCCCCAAAAAAACTGTAAATGAGCTGGTGACACAAACAATTATCACCGTTTTATATGAAAGAAGAGATACAGAGTGTTGCATTCACTCAAGGTCACTGGCGCAGCTCATGATCCTTATATTTATGCTCCCCATTCTCAGTTGGGTTTGAGTCAAGTTACTGAGAAACACACTTTAACTTTTCTGGTGTTAGTCAACATTTTATGTTTCAGTTTATGGAAAGCCTTATACCTTCAGAACACAAGAATTTAAGAAATGCTATTTTGGAGAAAAACTAAGTCACAGCATCCCAGTGTTCCCCCTTAGATGATAATTATACTACAGTTACTTTCAGTAGCATCATACCAAAAGGTTAGGATTATATTCTTAAATATAATTTAACCTAATTTACTATATTTTCATTAAAATTGATTTGAAATATATATATATATATATGTATATATATATATATATATGAATACACAGGTGTATATATGTGTATGTGTGTAATTATGTGTATGTACATGTGTCCACAAGTACATGAATATACACATGTGTTCTAAGGACATACATATATACATATATACACACATGCATTTTGTAGATAGATAGCCTTTTACAACCTCATTGGGTAAAACATCCAATAAACTTGTTTAAAGAATAAGGCAGTATATTTTTATAACTGTCCTAAAGTGACTCCCTTCAAACTCTGAAACTTCCTTCAAACTTTGAAATAGGCACTCTAATTCCTGTTCTTTGTTCTTTAGATAATAGATCTAATGTATAGCCGTTCAAAACAACAACAGGACTTAGGCAGGAAAAGCATCTTTACTTATACCCTCCCCACTGTATGATACTTACCCCACAACCCCACCCTCTTTCCACTTCTTGCTCTTATTCTGGGATAGTAGCTATAATAAGGGGAATAACATTCTTACCACTATTAACACCAACTACCTACTAACTGCCACTGATGGGCAGGTAAATCCAAGAGCCCCAGAAATGGAAATGCCAGCCAGATAACTGGGCCACTGAGGAGAAAAATACTTGTGGAGAATTGGTCCACTATCCCCACCATTACTAAAAATACCATGAATGGATGGGTAAGTCCAAGAAATCCAGGAATACTGGCATTCTCTGCCCCACTCACCTTGCTTATTATCATTATCAAGGGGAGTAAGCATTGTGAAAAGATGGCAAGAAAACAGTATCTTCATATGTTCCAGGCCTTGTTTCCTCAGTCACTTTGGCTCCTGAGGATCCAAGGGAGGATGGGGAGGGGGGGGGGTCTCATCATCAAAGGCCTTGGTACTCTGTCAGTTGGTTAATCAACAGAATTGTGCATGGTTTTCAATGGAATTAATATAAAACATGCATTGCCATCTACTTTACCAATGCAACCCAAGACCACAAGGCATTTTCATCTAACTTGCAAATATCTTACTTGTCAATTTCTATCCCCAATATTAACACAATATTAAGCACATAGGAAACAATAAATGTTTTCTGATTCATTCATTTCATTGGCTGAAGGAATTCCTTGAGGAAGAAATATCCTTCAAAGGTTCAGATCCCTTTTATGATTTATAGTCTTAGAGAGTTGCTAGGGCATCTAGATCAAATGGCATGCTTAACCTTATCTAGCGAGTAGGTGTCTGGAGGAAGATTATAATTGAGATCTCCTTGTCTTCAAGGCCAAATCTCTAACCACTAGGCCATCTTCTATGGAAAGATTGATCAATTATTAATATTATAATTAATGCTGGAAGGTATTTATTGAGCAACTAGTACATAGAAGGCACTTTGATAAACTCTGGCAAAAGAAACATAAAAATCAGGATTTTTTTTGCCCTAAAGGGAGCTTACTTTCCAATAGGGAAAAGCAGCACATATAGGAATGGTGGCCAGTAAGGAGAGTTTTGTTTAGGGGTAGTGAGTTTGACATATATTTTCCAGAAAAAAATAGTACTTATTTGGTCATTACTCCTGAAGCTAGAGGTTAAAAGTCAAGGAAAGATAGATGGAGGAGGGGTTGCTGCCACATGGCATAGAAACAATTGGGGAACAGTTTAGTGAAATTGTCATGAATCAGAAGCCCAGAGAGCAGGAGTAGAAGTTGGGGGGCTGTGTTAGAGGTGGAAGCTGAGCCTTGAGAAACTCCTTATATTTGTGTATCTGGATACCTTATTTCCCATTGTCTCCTACTCTCCGCGTTTAGTACAGCTATTGGGTCAAAGAGACATAGTGGTGGTGAGGCAAGAGTGGGAGAAGTAGAAGAGAGATTTATCCCCTTCTGCTGCACCAAAAAAGATTGCTAATGGGGAGTCATCTTCTTCCTCTGCTGTGGGATCCTATTGTAGTGCTGACCTCAAGTTGACTTTCCATCTGTCTTTTAAGAATCACTTTTTTGTAATGGCTACCTTCCATCAGTCAACAGTTTTGACCCTTCCAGTTCCTTCAGAGAATAGTATTTTATTTCTGTAAAGGTATCACCAGGTATTAACAAACCTAGTAGAATGAAAGCTCCTTGATGGCGAGGACTGTTCCACTTTTGTATTTGTATAGCCATTGCCTTGCTCAGTCTTTGGCACATAGCAGGCAATTAATCAATGTTTGTAAATTGATTGATATGTATACCTAGGAATAATTCAACTTAATTTAAGAAGTATTATTAAATGTCCACTCGTGGCAGGAGCCATTCCTATTTCATTCAGGCTGGCAGGAAAACCATTTAACTTCCCTGCTGCCTGGGATATAAAAGCCCAGCTGAAGGGGAGTTAATGGTAGAAATTTCACACTGCCCTTTGTCTGCTCTCTGATATATCTTTTCCTAGCTATAGTGTATGTCTAGGAGGAGCTGAGTTTTATTTTAAATTTCATATCTAAATAATGATACTTGTAAACTTTGACTCAGTAAAGTGGTTTTTATTTATAGTTTTTATCTTCTATAAGTGCTCATTGCATTTTAAAGATTTTGTATGTTTTAGTCTTGGCTTATATTTGGTGTTGTAAGCAGATTTCCAACTCCCCATCCCTACCCCAGGGGCTTCATAGTTAATTTCTTTTTTTTCCTAGTGTAAGAAAGAGGTTGCACAAGACAGGAAGTCCTTAGTGATGAGATGGTTAGAAAGGAAATTTAATTTTTCAGTTACAAAAATATTTTAAAGATATAGAGGAGCCCTATTATTGGAATAAAGACAAAGTGTCCATTGGATCTGTGAGGTTGTCACAAAGCATTTTTGAGTAACTGAATACCAAATTGTATACCAATACCAATTACCAAACTGAATACCAAAAAATATTCCCTTGCTCTTATTGACTGTCTTTGGATTGCTAATACAAGAAGAATAAAATTAAATTGTCCTTATGTATTTGGCAACTAGAGTAAAAGGTAAATGAGCTTGCAATTTTTAAAAAACATATCTTGAAAGCAGCTTATCTTTTAAGAGATGAGTTGGTTGCTCAGGTGAAGAGGTCTATACGCATGAAGGCAGGGATTAATAGGCTACAGGTGGAAAGCATTTTCACATTCTTTATCAAAATCAGGATTATAAGAAAGGAAAAAATGGGTGGATGTCATGATGAGTGGAAAGAAGCATGTGTCATAAAAGAAACTTAGGCTTACTCTATTACTACCGGTGGGATACTACTTTAAATAAAGTACCTTCCAGGAGAGGGGAATTAAAAAAATAGAAACTTTGAACATTAAGGATCCTGTGTAATTGCTAGAAAAATTGTAAATAGGAAAGCAATAAATATCTAGAAAAATGGCTAATGGTGTTAAATTGTCTAATGAAGATGATGGAGACAATTGATCAGTTGCAGAATCACATAACTGGGTGAGTTTATACATGGTTTGCCTTTACAAAATTGGTTGTATCAGTTGGAGGCCCTGAATATGGATTGTCCTTTGCCCCCTTCAAGTGGATAAAAGGAGGAGTTCTGTATACCTTTCCCTATAAAGATGGATTCCCTCTGTAATCAATTCCCTCTATTGAGGAGAGCCAAAAAGATGGTGAAATTTTCAAGACTTAGGACTACAGGGTTGGATTTGTGGCCCATTCTTATGAGCCTAATTCCTTCTGACAAACCTGCTTTGGGTATGATTAGAACGTGGCTTTGGGGGGAGAGAGGTAGGTGAATGATACTAGGCTTTAGCTATGGACATTCTAAGCCAGATTAATCATTGAAGTTTCTGCAGGAGATTGGTTCATCCCAGCTGCTATTAAATAGGACTATTCACACAAATAAGCATACTGAGAATGATAGGAGAAGAAAGATTTCCTCTGCCTTAAAAGGCAGACCTGAGGGCAATGATATTGTCTCCTGAAAGGAAATTTGGATATGACTTTTAAAATAATGAGTAGATAAGATGATTAATAGCCTATGAAGTGTTAAAAAATAGTCTAAGTCATGCAGGACGAGGGTCATTTTACTAAAATTTATATACCCTTGAAGGCCTCCATCTGTTTAGTCCCCTATCCCACCTGTTTGTTTACACAAGGGGCAACATTTTTTCTGCTTTAATTGTAGGTCTGTGGTATAGAGGGTGATATTGTAGGTCATATGCTAGAGTTTCTGTGACTTGTAAGGGAGAGTTACCAGGCATACAAAAAATTTCATGATCCAGGCTTTCAGATTACTATTATACCTTTATGACCTCATGAGGGTACTTCAATTTCTTTTGGGATAATAAGGTAATACTCCTGTTTAGGTGGACTCATTTGTGGTGGTCGACCAGGGGGAGTATATTGTCATTAACAATACCATGAATTCTTGGGCTTAACTTGGGCTTACCTGTAGCTTCTATGACTGTTATTAGGAGTAAGGATAAATGGAATCCCTTGGAGTTACTTGAACCACCCCTTGTAATTAATATTAAACAATATTGAGTTCCCCCAAGGGAGTGGTGAGAGGTATTTCCTCCCTAGCAATTTAAATGAAACAAGATGGAGTGCTTCATTATACAAAATCCTCTTACAATAACCCCATAAAGCCTGCGAAATAGGCAGATAGTATCTGGTGATTGACAGTATATTGCCCAGAACCAAATAAAGTTATGCTGATTGTGGCAGCCATTTCTGATCTTGTCACTATGATGGTCCAGGTGGGCCAGTAATTAGGTCAATTGCACTGTATTTCACCAATGCTGTTTTTTTTTCCATTTCTAGGGCTGAGACCAGTCAGGTAAAGTTCAGATTTACTTGAGAAGGAGTTTGGCATACTTTCAGCATTCTTCCCCAGGGTTATCTGTATTTTTCATATTACTCCAGTTTAGGTAGAGGTTTCTATTGCTAAGGGCATAGATGTCAAACAATACATTGCTGATACAATGTTGATTGGAACAGATTAGGCCACACTGGCTCAGATGTGACACAAGGGGAAGGAGAGTAAGATTTTAGGAATTCATTTGATGGTGAGAAGCTGAATATAATGAGTAATAAAAAAATTGATACTAGTTTTCCCACCAACCAAAAAAGGCAGCCTAGAAGCTTATTGAACTCTTTGAGTTTGGAAGATTTTGATTGTCCCCTATTTGACGAATTAATTGTAGGTGTTCCTCCTTTGGGTAGGGATCAAAGTAGGCTATATTCTTGGAAGATCTAGAGTGCAGCACTCTCTTTTCTTGGAACCTGATGATCCTATGGGACTTATTTCTTAAGGGTCTTTTTTAATAAGGACCAGGCTGAGTGGGGTCTTTGGCAGGCAGAGAGGGACGGCTGTCAGGCTCAATGACTTTTAGGCTTATACCATTATGTATTATACCCTCATACCATTTGAGAATCATCCATTACATGTAATTAGTTCTTGGTTGCTACTGAATTGATGACACAGAGTCATACTATTGCTCTTAATTGAGTAATGCAGGATGGATCCTCAAACAAGAGACAGAGCAGGCTTCCATTGTTAAATGGAAATAGTGCATCAAAATCATGTCCATGTGGTCCTTTCCCGTATCAGCATCCTTCATGAAGCATCCTGTCCAAGCCTCAGTGTCTTGTCTCTGTCCCTGCCCATGAAGACCTAACTCTTCCAAGGCTTTTTTGGCTTGGTTTACTGAAGATCTGAGCTTTATTAGGAAGGCATAAGGATTATACCTTTATATGTGATATAAAGATATATTATATATATATATATATATATTTGAAAATAAAGGCATAAGAAAGAATTGTAGATGGCTGAAGGGATAGGCAGAGGTGGAGGTGTGGCATGGATTTGTGGATAAATGTTTAACAACTGGCTCTCTAGGGGAAAATAAATGCACTGGACACAATTTTAAGTTTAATCATTATTGTTAACATATTCACCACCACTTTTCATGTCTAGACAATTAAGAATAATAAAATCAAGCTCTGATTTTAACAGTTGCTAATTTCTGAGGCATAAATGCTAACACTGAAAATTTAATAATTGGCCCTTGGAAGCTTGCATGAGCTGCCTCCTGAATACTCCTGGTTTGCAGGGAGGCCTGGCAAGTCCTCTTAGTGAGCTGATATGTCAGAAATGTAGATAATGCTTTTTTATTTACACCAATTCCTGGTGTCTGGCTATGGAGTATCCCCAGTTGTCTAAGCCTGAAACCCTAGAACCCTGAAACAGCACTGGAATCTTAAAAACTCTCCTGTTGAAGTCATGACTAATGGAGGGATTTTTCTAATCCTGCCCCATGCAGTTGCTGATAAATAATGCCACCAAACAGAGTCTAGAAAACATCACTAAAGATTATGATGCCTTGGGATAGAAAGGAAGCTGAAAGGAGATATTGGTCAAGGTGGTGGGGGTGGCTTGCTTTGCCCATCACATTAAGCCTCTTCTCTCTCAAGGTACCCTACTGCCTCAGATAGGCTGGCTTGAGAATAAAAATTTCAGGAGAGACATGATAACTGTCTTCAAGTACACGAAAGATTTTCAGGTAGAAAAGTAGTCAATTTAATTCTCTTTTAGAGGTTAGAACTCAGAACAACTGATAGAAGGTACAAAGAGACACATTCATGCTTGATGTTTGTTGGGGGAGGTGACAACAGCCACAACAATGACAAGAAATTTCCTAGCAATTAGGAACAAATTTCCTAATAATTAGGACTGTCTTAAAATGCTAAAATGGCGTGGTTTGCCTTTAGAGGTGCTAGATTCATCTTGCTTGGAGGTGATGTGGAGTGAAGTGAGCAGAACCAGGAGAACACCGTACATGGAAACAGCAACACTGTGCAATGACCAACTTTGATACACTTAACTCTTCTCAGAAATGCAATGAGTTAAGATAATTCCAATGACAGGCTTTCAGTCAGAGATGGAGTAAGCTTAACAGGCATTGGTAGGAATGTTTTGTTTTTTTATAGGCTCTTTCAAATCTAATCAAAAAGGCTTTAAGCTGAAATGGAAAAGGGAGGGAGAAAATTGCCTGTCTATTGTTGAAGCTTAATATCTTAGAGAATGACTACAATGAACAGAAGAAGAAAATTAGCAGTAGAGACATCCATAAATGCAGAGGAGAAAAAAAATTCTAAGTAAGGAATTAGTAATGAAATTCACAGCATGAGATGATTATTCACAATGTTCATAGTATAGATATGATATGATATACTCTGGAGAATCTACCTCAAGGGGAGAAATTTTACTACATAGATATCACATGAAAAGTGTTTTTTTAATCCCAGGACCAAAATAGGAACCCATAAGAGAATACCGTATTAAAAAAGAGCAAGGTAGCGAGTGGAGGATGGGGAGGGAGGTGTGGGTATGCAAGATGGGGCATTAAAGTAGAAAACAAGCATCATATAGGTAGCAGGATGTATTCTTCTTGATGACAGGGACTGATGTTGTTTTTACTTTGTTGTGGGTTTTCTTTTTTGGCATCATCGTGTCAATGCCTAGCACACACTAGACAAATCTTTGTTGATTCAAAATAAGGTTATATACTCATGTGAGTCAAGTCACGATATTGACTCAAAAGAGAGAAGTGGAACACTTTGGTGAATATTTAGAGAGCTATAAAATCAATCAAACAAGTACTTATCACATGTCTACTATATTCCTATCAGCTCTATGCAAGGTGTTATGAATAAAAATTACAAAAAATGAAACAATTTGTACTTGAAAAGACTTTGCATTCGAATGGAGAAGACAACTGCAGAGATGTGTATATACTGCATAAATATAAAAGAACAAATAAAATAAGTTAAGGGAAAAGGAGGCCCTATGAGGCAGACCTAAAGAGAAAGGCATAGAAATGGTGAATGGAGTATTTTATGTGAGAAACTAAGAGGTCAATTTGGCTGGATCTCAGATTGTGAGAGGAATATCCATTGAGTCTGGAGTCAATAAGAATAAGTTTTTACAAAAATAAATGTAGAATTTTGTATTTGACTGTGGAAACAATAGGGCACAATTAGAGTCAATTGAATAGAGAAGTATAGATATGTACATACTGATACATACATAAGGAAGTTATTTTGATGGCAGCATGGAGGAGAAACTGGAATGGAGAGAGATGAACCAAGGAGATCAGGTTGTGAAACTATTATAATAATCTAAGTGAGAGATGATGACATTGTTAAATAAAGTGGTACTTATGTGAGTAGAGAGAAGAAATCAGATGTGAAAGATATTGTGAAGGCAGAAACAGAAAAACATGACTGTGTGCTGATAGAGAGTACTTATTTGAGGTTAAAGCCAACATTAAAGCCTAGGATATAGGAAGGATGGTGGTGCTGTTGTTTGTTGTTCATCCTTCCTTTTTGAAGGAGACCAAAAATATTGTAGGACTTCTGTGTGAATTAAGTGAGGTAGAGTTGCACAGAAACATCAGCCTCACTCTCTCTTCTAGAGTCATCAAAATCCAGGGGCAGGACAAAAGTCTGGAAACACAGGTGATGGGCGGGAGGGGCAGAGCTCAGATGGTGGAGTAAAAGCAGGGACTTGCTTGAGGTCTCCCCCAAGCCCCTCCAAATACCTATAAAAATTATTCTAGACACGTTATAGAGCAGCAGAATCCACAAAATGATGAGGTGAAACAAACATCTGGTGAAAGGCCACATGAAAGGTCAGCAAGAAAAGTCTATTGTAGCAGGGATGGAAGAAGAGCCCAATTCAGCACAAAACACACCAGCACAGACTAGCCCTAGGAAATCCAGAGCAGGCTTCAGGACTGAACCACTGGCAGCTGTGGTAGTTTCCTGACTTCTCAACCCCAAAATACCAAAGACAACTTAGAAGGTCAGTAGGAAAGATCTGTCAGACTTGGGTGAGAGAGGAGCACAGGCAGGCCCCGGCCCTGGGGCCATAGCAGAGGTGGCTGGACTGCCTCCAGAGCTCTTGGGCCACAGCTGGTGAGGGGACCAAGCAGCTGATCATAGTTGGATTGCATGGATGTCTTTGCTAACGTTGAGGCAGTATTCTCTTTGCTTGTGCTTGGATCTGGGGCACAGTGCTGGATGGAGGTCTCAAGGTGAGGAGAAGAATGCCATAAAATCAGAGTCAGCCAAATGAAAAAGGAGGTCCAAAAGCTCACTGGAGAAAATAATTACTTAAAAATTAGAATAGAGCAAACAGAAGCTAATGACTCTATGAGAAATCAAGAAACAATAAAACAAAGCCAAAAAAGATAATGCGAAATATCTCATTGAAAAAAAATAAAGCAAACAGCAGACCTGGAAAATAGATCCTGGAGAGATAATTTAGAAACTATTGGATTACCTGAAAGCCATGATCAAAAAAAAAGAGTCTAGACATCATCTTTCAAGACATTATCAAGGAGAACTGCCCCGATATTCTAGAACGAGAGGGTAAAACAGAAATGGAAAGAATCCACCAATCACCTCCTGAAAGAGACCACACAAGGAAAAGTCCCCGAAATATTATAGCCAAATTCTGGAGTTCTGAGGTTAAGGAGAAAATATTGCAAGCAGCCAGAAAGAAACATTTCAGTATTGAGGAAACACTCGGGATAACACAAGATTTAGCAGCTTCTACATTAAGGGATTAGAGGTTTTGGAATCTGATATTCTGGAGGTCAAAGGAGCTAGGATTAAAACCAAGAATCATCTACCCATCTACTATAATACTTCAGGGGAAAGAATGGATATTCAATTAAATAGAGGACTTTCAAGTATTCTTGAAGAAAAGACCAGAGCTGAATAGAAAATTTGACTTTCAGATACAAGAATCAAGAGAAACATGAAAAGGTAAACAGAAAAAAGAAATCATAAGGTACTTAAAGTTGGACTGTTTACATTCCTACATGGGAAGATGATATTTGTCACTCATGAGACCTTTCTCAATATTAAGGTAGTCGGAGGGAATACACACATACATACTCATAAACAAAAAATTTGGAACTTAAAATTTTGGGGAAGTGAATGTTGAAAACTAAAAATAAATTAATTAATTGATTTTTTTCTTTTTTAAACAAGCCCTGTTGAACACTTGAGATACCTTAGCATCTTTGAAGTCTGACCAGTATGTAAGAGCTTCAGAGAACCTGCTTCAGCCTATATTCCTGACAGTTGGAACAAATTATTCTCATCCACCCATTACACCAGGGGAAAGTCTTCACATACTTGGGGTAGACATCCTCTATCTCACTGATGGGTTTGAGTCCTGTAATTTAGCGCATCTGCTGAGATGGTTTGGGATGTGGCTGCTGTGCATGCTGCAGCTTCTTGGAGTCACAGATGACAGTGAAAGGTGGTTGCCAAAAGTTAGACAAGTGGTCCTGAAACAGGCTAGGCAGGCTATCACACTAGAGTTGCTAGTCCCCTTTGAACACACCATACACTCCAATAATTGTGGTACTTTTTGACAGAAATAGGGAAGTTCGGAAATGGTGAGGAATGGATGGGGGTGGGGAGGAATGAGTTTAATTTTTCAAATGTTTAAAATGTCTCTGTTGCATCTAGTTTGATGTGTTCAATAAACAATTGGTGATGTGTCACTGAAACTCACTGGCCTCTCAGGCTGGCTGGATATACTACCCCACCTACAAATTCTCCAACAACATAAGATCATCATGTCTATGACTCCTGTGTGAAATAGAGATCACCTCTGACACCTGAAATTGAGGGGCCAAATAACCCAGCATAGGAACAAGCAACATGGGGCCTGTTTCTCAAAGTCAGAATAGAAGAGTGAGAGCAAGGGAAGGAAAGTCATTACATTTTCATCAGTTCAATTCATGGCCTCCATGATATGTATGAATGCACAGCAGGAGGGAATTGATAGGAAATAGTGGTCAAAAAAGAACAATAGAAAAGAAAGAATGGCTCAGTCTCACTTGTTTAAAGACACAAGAAGCCAAACAAAGGGGTTACTTCTACCATGTGTTAGAGCAGGCCTCCCACGGGCTACTTATGGCTCTTGGGCTGCTTGTGGCACACCAAAGGATTTTCTTTACATATGAAGGATATTTTCCTCTACATTTTTTGAGGGCCACCTGAAATCTTTTGGTGTGGCACAAGTGGCCTAAGGGCTTCAGGTAGTGCAGGCCTGTGTTAGAGGATGCAGAGGTCTCCTTCCATTTGAGGCAAACTGGATATATTCCAAAGGCCTCTCAAAGGTACTTTTCATCCTAGGTGAATTGGGCATGGCCCCCAAAGCTGAAAGATGAAAAATATTATCATAAGAACATATTACATATCACCTGGAAATAGATGGAGTATTTGGGAAATGGAGCACAAGCCAGGGCTTGCAGTAGATGTTTCAACAATCTGGCTAGCAGCTTCTGTGGGGGTGTAAGATCCACCCACAGCCAGCACCCGGAAGGCTGCCGGTATGCTGGGAAAGCACAGGTTCTTCTGATCTGCTTTAATAAGGAAAGTAAGGTTAAAGGGGTTGACAAGTTTACTTTAATCCAGTATACAGACAGCATTCACTTGGTTCAGGGGAAAAAGCCAGCACCCTGAACTTCAGAACAAAATACAATCAAATTATAAATATCAACAGACAGACCCAATACAATTCATAGTTACCAACATCTAGGTTCAGCCCTGGAGCTCAAAACAAGGGCTGGCCCAGAGTTACGTGCCACCACTGCTGCGGGAATGAGCTCCAAAAGAACAGACAGCCAACCCCTGGTTTTTATATCTTTTTCAGCGTCAGGGGTGAGTCACACATGCGACTCACCCAGGTGACCTAGAATCGTCACAAAGAGGCGAACTTAAACCCACGTAGTCTAAAAGCCTCTGCTGTCCCAGACATGTAAATGAGGCCTTCCCTGGAATTAGCCCCACTTTGGGCCCCACCTTAGTTGCCAATCCACACCCACATAGGTTTTACACCTAATAGGGGTTTGGGCCTGGGGCTTAGCACTTAGTAAGGCTCAATGAAATACACTAAATTACTCAAATGGAACAAAAGCCAAACTATTCAAGGGCACTTGTTGAACTAAGTGCTAAGGAGCCCATTTTGGTTACCAACACAGTAGATCTGTGCCATCAGGGAACTTTACCTATTATTCACCCACACATCTGCTAGAACTCTTTTTTGTACCTAATAATATTTTAATTCTTTTTTCCCCCATATTACATGTAAAGATAGTTTTCAACATTCCTTTCTAAAAGATTTTTGAGTTCTAAATTTTTCTCCTTCCCTCCTATCCTTTCCCCCAAGAGAACAAGCAATCTGATAGAGGCTATACATGTAAAATGACATGAAACATATTTCCATATGTATTCCCTAATTGATAGTCAAAGGATATGAACAGGCAGTTTTCAGAGGAAAAATTAAAACTATCTATAGTCATATGAAAAAATGCTCTAAGTCACTATTGATTAGAGAAATGCAAATCAAAACAACTGTTAGGTACCACATCACACTATCAGATAGGCTAACATGGCAAAACAGGAAAATTGTAAATGCTGTAGAAGATATGGGAAATTGGAACACTAATTCATTGTTGGTGGACTTGTGAACTGATCCAACCATTCTAGAGAGCAATTTGGAACTATGGCCAAAAGATATTAAATTGTGCATACCTTTGACCCAACAATACTACTGATAGTTCTGTGTCCCAAAGAGATCATAAAAATAGGAAAAGGACACATATGTGCAAAAATATTTAAAGCAACTCTATTTTTGTGGTGGCCAAGAACTGGAAATTAAGGGGATGCCCATCAATTGGTGAATGGTTGAACAAGTTGTAGTATAGGAATGTACTGGAATACTATTGTGCTATTAAAAAAATGATGAGCAGTAACGGCCACATTGTGAGATGACTGACTTTAACAGACTTATTTCTTCTCAGCAATACAAGAACCTAAAACAACTTCAAAACACTTGTGATAGAAACTGCCATCCACATCCAGAGAAAAATATATGGAGTCTGAAAAAAGAACAAAACAAAACAAAACAAAAAGAGCAAACAGTATGCTTCGATCTGCATTCAGACTCCATATTTGTTTCTCTGGATGTGGATAGCATTTTCTATCACTTCTCTTTTGTAATTGTCCTGAATCACTATATTACTGAGAAGAGCCAAATCTATAATAGTTGATGATCACACCAATTTGCCATGACTGTATACAGTGTTATGGTTCTGTTCACTTCACTCAGCATCAGTTCCTGTAAGTCTTTCCAGGTTTTCTTGCTCACCATTTCTTATAGAACAATAGTATTCCGTTAGATTCATATACCACAGCTTGTTCAGTCATTCCACAATTGATTGGCATCCCTACAATTTTCAATTCTTTGCTATCATAAGAAGAACTGCTATAAATACTTTTTGTACAGATAGGTCTTTTCCTCTTTTTTGATGTCTTTGAGATATAGACCTAATAGTGGTATTGCTGGATCAGAGGTTATGCATAGTTTTATAGCCCTTTGGTCATAGTTCCAAATTGCTCCCCAGAAAAATGGTTGGTTCACGACTCTGCTAACAATGCATTAGTGTTCCAATTTTCCCACATCTTTTCTAACACTTGTCATTTTCCTTTTCTGTAATATCAACCAATCTGATAGGTGTGAGTGAGGTGGTACCCCAGAGTGGTTTTAATTTGCATTTCTCTAATCAATAGAGATTTAGAGCATTTTTTAATATGACTAAATATAGCTTTGATTTCCTCATCTGAAAACTGTTTGTTCATATCCTTTGACCATTTATCAATTGGGGAATGACTTGTGTTCTTATAAATTTGATTCAGTTCTCTATATAATTGAGAAACGAGACCTATATCAGAAGTACTGACTGTAAACATTATTTTCCAGCTTTCTGCTTTCTTTCTAATCTTGGTTGCATTGGCTTTATTTGCGCAAACATTTTTGAATTTAATACTATCAAAATTATCCATTTTGCATTTCATAATGTTCTATATCTCTTGTTTTATCATAAATATTTCCCTTCTCCAGAGATATGATGAATAAACTATTCCTTGCTCTTCTAACTTGCTTATGGTATCACTCTTTATGTCTGAATCATGCATCCGTGTGCCTTCTAGAATGTCATATTACAAGCCCTGTTATCTTTTAATATCAAAGGTGCTAAGTCCTGTGTGATCCTGACTGTGGCTCCTTGATATTTGAACTGTTTCTTTCTGGCTATTTGCAATATTTTCTCCTTCACCTGACAATTCTGGAATTTGGCTACAATACTCCTTGGAGGTTTCATTTTGGGATCTCTTTCAGAAGGTGATTGGTGGATTCTTTCAATGACTATTTTACCATCTGGATATAGGATATCAGAGCAGTTTTCCTTGCTAATTTCTTGAAAAAATGCTGTCCAGGCCTTTTTTTTTAATCATGGCTTTCATGATTCAACAATTTTTAAATTATCTCATTTAAATCTGTTTTCTAGGTCATTTGTTTTTTTTTTCCAATTTTCCACAATTTCCAGAATTTTATGTTTCCTTCTATATTTTTTTTTATTCTTTGGATTTCATTTGACTGACTTTTGATTTCTCATAGCATCATAAGCTTGCACTTGCCCAATTCTAATTTTTAAGGAATTATTTTCATCAATTAGCTTTCATACCTCCTTTTCCATTTAGCTAATTATACTTTTTTGGTAGCTTTTGATTTTATTCAAAATACAGTTTCAAAAGAAATATATAGTAAACAAACTTAGGGGAATATTTTCAGCCTTATTCACATGAGCTATCAACGTATTGGTACAGCAAGAATCTTCTAGAGTTCTAACGGCTCTATACATTCATAAACAAGGAACTGGGAGAAAGTAGGTTCAATTGGCTGTACAATAAACTTCATTTTGCCATGTCTGAGTTTCTCTAGCCATTTTGTGAAAATTGAAACTGATTGTAAGCTTCACATGTAATATCCAAATGTCTAATTGTGAAGTTTTGTCTTTTCTTTATTGACAAGTAGATTGTACAAGCATTTTTCAAATTGTGAGTAATTCTATTGAGTGTTTTGAACAAAGCATCATCATCATAAAAAAAAACATCAGCTGCCATTATGATGGTAGCTTGAGCGTATAAGTCAGAAATATCTTCTTCAGGCCAAATGAAAATAACTTGAGGATCAATACATAAGTAATTTTTCAACCAATCCAGTTCTTTAACCTTAATCACACCTTCTTCTGTTGCAGTCACATTCCTGTTTAGGGCAACATTCCATTCACACAGTCAGGAGAGCTTCACCCACATCTGTGCAGTACAGTCTTAACAACCATTGCTAAGATGGTGCTGGCAATCCTGGTGCCAGCCCCAAGCTCCAGGATAGTGCGACTTTTGAACAGGTCATTTTGGAACAGGATATAGTCACCTAGATGGAAAGTTCCTCACCACACCTGTTTGCCAGAATCTGGCAGAAGGGTGGCCATGGCCACGGTGTGCTCTATTTTAGCCATATGATGGTGGATATTTTCTTGTTCTTCATTGAAATTTTCTGCTCCCTGGGTTAGAATTTTAGGATGTGGCTTATTTCTTGATGATTCTTTTTTGTTTTGTCTCAGAGAAAATCCATGGTCTTCCTACCACTTCCAAGTCATCATCCTTATCTAATAGAGCTCCTATTCTCTTATAAGGGTGAATTTGAGTTTCATTCTTGTTCAGAAAATATATACCATTGCTATTCTTGTCACAGGATTCCTGAATACTTCTGTCATCATGTGCAATATTTTCTATTTGAATCTCTTTTTGTTTTTTACCCTTAACTTGAGTATCTTTCCAAGAATCTCTGTTCCATAGATGTTTTAATTGTTGCTTAAAAAGAGGTGGCCAACAGCATTCAGATGCACCATGAGGTGCCTTTCATCTAGGATATTTAGGTCACATCAGACATCATGATGTCACTTTTGAATGTAATTCTTTCATAACTTCCTCCTCTTCTTGGTCCACCATCATGAAGTGTTGCTATTAATTTGTGTAAGAGCATCCTGGCTTCCACTGCAAGGATGAGTCCAAGGGGACCTGTCAACCCTCCAGCCCACTAGTCAGGGAAAGCCTGAGCCTCCTCCCCTCCAGCCACTGTGTTCAATGCACCCCCATTCTACTTTTAAAGGAGTTGTTTTCTTCAGTGGAATCTTTTTTTTTTCCATTTGGCCAATTCTATTTTTTAAGGAATTGTTTTCTTCAGTCAATTTTTTACTTCCTTTTCCAAGCTGTTGGCTCTTTTTTTTCATAATTCTCCTGTATAACTCTCATTTCTTTTCCCATTTTTTCTGTATCTCTTATTTGATTTTTAAGAGCCTTTTTGGGCTCTTTCAAGAGAATTTTTTGGGTTTAAGTCTAATTCATATACCCCTTTGAGGCTTCACATGCAGGCACTTTGATGTTGTCCTCTTCTGAGTTTGTGTTTCACTGTTCTCTGTCATCATACTAGTTTTCTATGGTTAGAAGTCCTTTTTTTGCTCATTTTTTAAAGTTGAACTCTGTTCTTGCCACACAGGGAGCATTATCCTAAGCTTCTTGTGCTGGGGCCTGGTCACTGGTTTTCCAGGAGGTCTCTGGTGCTTGCAGCTTGCCTACTGCACTGGAGTGGCCCTGCTTTGTTGTGCCTGTTGTGTTGGGGTTCTGGGCCTGGCAGTTTGCCTTCTACACTAGCGTTCTGAGCCATGCCCAAGGGCCTTGGTGGCTAAGATCCTCCCACTGGCTTGCCCAGACACCATCAAAACTGGGATGCACTCCCCTTTTATCCAAGTGAGACAGACCTTCCCTGAAATTATTCTAAGGAAGTCTCCTAATGTACTTGCAAACCCTGTTTTCTTAGTCTCTCTCACAAAGACTGTAAGTATTGTGATAGAACCTTTAAGAAAGAGATAGAAATTGAAATAGAATGTTGAGAAATGAAACAGTTTGCATGGGAAGTTTTGGAGTAACAATTAAGAAAATGACTTAATACGAAGTAATTTTCCTATAGATTCAAGGAAGTCTGTGTTTTATCTCTTGTCTGTGGTGATCTATGAAGAATATGTGGAGAAGACAAGAAAGAAGTGAAGAAAAATCTCTTCATTGTTTAAACTTTCAATGACATAAAGAAGCTTTAAAAAGAATGTTATAAGGAACTAGCAAACACAGATTATTTCGGAAAGACTGCTTCCTCTGTTTACTGAAGAGGAGACAAAATGGGGGAAGCAGAACTAATTTTGAAAAATATTATAAAGATTAAAAAATAATTAATATCTGAAATGAACTGAGTGGAATCAGACTGAGTTTCTATAAAAGTGAAAAGGAGCCAACTCCTTTTGAGTTTGAGATATATTGACAGATGTAGTCACTAAGGCTATGAAACTAGTCAATCAAAATATAGTAAATAGTCAAATGTCTATGTTTATTATGTTTAAATTCATTACTATGAAGTATATACTCAGTTAATACTTGAATAAGTAGCATTGTTAATTTTTTTTCATTTTATTAAATAATTAGTAACTGGGGTAGGTATTTGAGTTAATAAAAAAGATTACAAGTGGGGCGGAGCCAAGATGGCGGCTGGCAAGCAGGGACTAGAGTGAGCTCCGTTACCAAGTCCCTCCAAAAACCTATAAAAAATGGCTCTGAACCAATTCTAGAATGGCAGAACCCACAGAACAGCAGAGGGAAGCAGGGCTCCAGCCCAGGACAGCCTGGATGGTCTCTGGGTGAGGTCTATTCCACATGGAGCTGGGAGCTGGGAGCTGGAAACGGAGTGGAGCAGAGCCCAGCCTGAGTGGCGTGGAGCATCCAGACCAGGAGCTGGGTGGAGGGGGCCCTAGCGCCCTGAATATGTGAGCTGCGACAGTTACCAGACCCCTTGACCCACAAACACCAAAGACTGTGGAGAAGGTTAGTGGGAAAAGCTGCGGGAGTGGAAGGAGTTCACGGTTCGGCTTCCAGCCCTGGGGGCTGCGGAGGTGAGGCAGCTACAGCTGTTGTTACTTCCGGCTCCAGGCCCACCTGGTGGGAGGAATTAAGTGGCGGATCAGAGCAGGGGTGCACAGCCTGCTGAAGATCTAAGCCCAGTTCGGGTTGGGGGTTCTTGGGGAAGGAGCAGTGCGGGTCTGACGGAGCTGGCACCTCCCCCCCAAATGTGGAACATAGAACTCTCTAGTCTACAAGCAGTCATACCCCACTGAAAAACTCAAGGGTCAAGTTAGTTGGTTGGGAATATGGCCAGGCAGTGAAAACGCGCCCAGATTCAGTCTCAGACTTTGGATTCTTTCTTTGGTGACAAAGAAGACCAAAACATACAGCCTAAAGAAGACAACAAAGTCATAGAGCCTACAACAAAAGCCTCCAAGAAAAACATGAACTGGCCCCAGGCCATAGAAGAACTCAAAAAGGATTTGGAAAAGCAAGTTAGAGAAGTAGAGGAAAAATTGGGAAGAGAAATGAGAAGGATGCGAGAAAACCATGAAAAACAAGTCAATGACTTGCTAAAGGAGACCCAAAAAAATACTGAAAAATACACTGAAGAAAACAACACCTTAAAAAATAGACTAACTCAAATGGCAAAAGAGCTCCAAAAAGCCAATGAGGAGAAGAATGCCTTGAAAGGCAGAATTAGCCAAATGGAAAAGGAGGTCCAAAAGACCACTGAAGAAAATACTACTTTAAAAATTAGATTGGAGCAAGTGGAAGCTAGTGACTTTATGAGAAATCAGGATATTATAAAACAGAACCAGAGGAATGAAAAAATGGAAGACAATGTGAAATATCTCCTTGGAAAAACCACTGACCTGGAAAATAGATCCAGGAGAGATAATTTAAAAATTGAAGTAAGATTGTTAACCCCTTAAAGTTGCTTTCCTTAGAAAAGCAGATCAAAGGACCTATGCTAGCAGCTCTTTTGTGTCCTCTTGCTATTGGTCTTGTGTTGGTCTTTCACTTCCATAGCAGCTGCTAGCAACATTGTTGTTACAATACTAAATTTGAGTATGTATGTATCTACAAACAAAAACATATGTACACACAAAGATCTATCAGAAAATGATAACTTACCTACTTTTAAACTAGTGCTAAATGCATAGAATGGGATAGAAAAGTGAAGCTCATGGAAATAATTGAGTATAGATATATGCTTGCAAAGAAGAATGCTCAATAGCCTGCCTTAGTCACTCTGCTAAGATTTAGTTGCGTATCTCCAACTATTAAATACTTCAAACTAGGTGACCCAGGAGCATGTAAAACTCACCGTTATTATACTGAACTCATCATCTCCTCCCCAACTGAATCCCTCTTCTGAACTTCTGTATTCCAAGTGTACAAACACTCACAACATTAGTTTTGTACTCTACTCCTTATTCTCTACCTCAGATATCCAACACATTGCCAATAAATTGATTTATATATCTATGTTTCACTATGAATTTCAGTGAATGCACACTGAAATTGAGTTGGATAGATGTTCAGTGGCCATTTAGTCCAAAAAAAGAATTCCATTGGGAATATATCTTGCAAGTGGTCATTGAGCCTTCATCTGAAGATCTCTAATTCCAGTTGGTTCAAAGAATTGAACATTAAATGTAATAGATAAAGATGGACCAAAATGGAATCATTCATTTATTGGGGGAAGGGTATGATGTTTTTATTCTCTTAAGAAATCACTGAAGTGGGGCAGCTAGGTGGCACAGTGAGTAGAGCGCCAGTCCTGGAGTCAGGAGGACCTGAGTTCAAATCTGGCCTCAGACACTTGATACATGTACTAGCTGTGTGACTTTGGTCAAGTCACTTAATCCCAATTGCCCTGCCAAAAAAATGAAAAAAAAAGAAGAAAAGAGGAAATCACTGAAGCTAGCTGTGTTTGATTACACATTAAGTATTTTCCTAGAAATTATGACAAGTAAAATGACATCTAAAACAAATGAAGAACTGTTAAATTTTATAAAGATAATTCCAATTCTACAATAGACAAATGTTCTAAGGATGTGAAAAATTACAAATAGAGAAATGCTACTTGTCAATAATCACTTAAAATGCTCATCATCACCAACAATTATATATATGATTTAAAGAAGCATTCAGTTCTTATTTCATGCCCATCATACACAGTAAAAGCAATACTTCAGCACATAAATTATGAAAAATTCACACATACCCTCTGACCCAATATTTTCATCATTAAGAATGACTACTAAAAGTAATATATGAAGTGATAAAAGCTATCTATTCAGAGCTTTATTATAGCAGCATCATTTACAACCAAGAAACTGAAAGCAACCTAAGTGTTTCACAATATGGAAATGCTTAAGTTGTGGTACATTAATGTAATGGAATACTATAATGCAAATAACTTAGACAAGTGTGAGGAATATAAATAATTATGGAAAGACTTTTATAAAATAGCAAGAAGTGAAAATGTAGAACTCAAATAATGGAGTTCGCATTAGTTATGACCACCCAAGAGAAAAAATGAATGGAAGTGAACAAAGAATCCTGATGGATAGCTATTGTAAGTAACTAAAAATTATAATATTTTTGGTGATGAAATTAATTTATACATGTGTAAATATCTGTGAAGCAAGTTAGGTCCAGAATGATCATCTACATCTTTTAATATCTACATCTATGAAATAATATGATATTTATATCAATAAAATAGGTATAGGAATAGGAAAAATTCCATCTGAAATGTGCATTGGTAATGATTCACTAGTTTTCTAGCTTCCCAGGGATTCTAGGACAATGTCAGCAGACAAGGTGTTATTTATTGTCTCAACTCTCAGTCCTATGTTTTGGGGTTTTGATTTGTAAAACTGGCAGAGGGGGTGATCAAGAGACAGAAAGAAGTTGAGAGAGCCTGTAGAAAACCATGGAAATACTTATATGTTTGCTATTTACTGCATAGAGATAGCATTCATATGGCAGGGTTAGGTAGGCTCTTGTAAAGGCAAGCAAAGTGGGACTTTTCACTGTTGTTTTTTCTTTTGGAATGCTTCTCAGCACTAATGTAATCAAGTGCATTTTATTAAGCCTTGCTTTTGTTTGAATCAAGAGTCTTTGATTGAATCAAGAGTCTTCAATGACCTGCTTACGTCACAAGACTTTGAGTTACATGCTTGTGATGCCCTGTATGGTCTGACCCTGAAGAAGTACATTTTGCTTTGGGGGCTCACTCATTAGAAGAGTATTTGTGTGATGTAGACAGACAAGATTCTGTGAAGCTTTTAAGGAGTCCCCCGGCTTTGACAACCCAGATGTTGGTGCTTCTCTCTCTGGTAACTATGTACATATTGCTATGGACAGACAGTTAGAAGCCCTGTCTGCTTATTTGTGGTATTTTCTCTGTTTATATAATTTCTGCTTGTAATTTCTGTTTGTGTTTTCTCTGAAGTTCAGGGTGCTGACTTTTCCCCCTGAACTAAGTGAATGATGTGTGTATGTTTAATTAAAATGAGATTGTTGCTTTCCTTAGAAAAGCAGATCAAAGAACCTGTGCTAGCAGCCCTCCTGTGTACTGGTGTTATTGGCCTTACATCTCCACAGCAGCTGCAAGTGGCATTGTTGTTACAATTCTAAGATATTTTTTATGTGAGCTGAATAGCAAAGAGCACCCTGCCCTTTCCCCCCCAAAAAGAACAAAGATATTATTATTTGTACATGGTTTGAATACCTTAGACTTCATATTTTAACCTTCTTAAGAAAGACTTATTAATCACCTCTTTCTACTGTTATTCTTTCAGAATTTTCACTGATATTCAAACCAACTAAAGAAAGATTATGTACACAAACAGAATTTTGCCTGATAGTGATATACTTCGCCACTAATTTCTGGGAAGCACTGGTTTCAAAGTGTGACATTCCTTTGGTGAGATGTAGTAGACTTTAGGAGAAATCAAACAAATATGACAATTGGTAGTGTTCTCATGGGCTCTAAACAGATTATGGAATAATTATATATTTTCAACATTCTCAAACTCCCATCCTTCCTACTCAGAAATGGCTCTCCACACATCATAGAGCAAGTGAGCCACTAAGCCTGCAGTTCCTTCCAAAAATCCGGATGGGCATGATCCTGCCATAAACTTTTTGTTTTCCTTGAGTTTTTATCAGGACTGAGCAAAGTTACTATAGTACATATGGCAAGACCTAATAGAGAGAAAACTCCTACCACATGGCCACGTATTTTTGTTCCTTTCTTTGTTTGCTCTGTTATGTTTTTGTTTTGATCCCAACCTGTCTTGGTCTTAGGAACTTAGGGTGAGGAACCTCCCTCTCTACAAATGTAGATTAACAACTGCTCTGCAATTTAATCTAGGAGAATATACCTGGGGACCTTAAGTGATTGTTCAGGTTCACACAATCAATATGTATCATAAGTGGGACTTGAACTCTGATCTTAATAATTCGAGCCAGGTCTCTATCCACTACACCCACATTTCTCTCACCTTGAAAATTATAGGTCCTTAAAAATGTTTGATGACTTGAATTGCATTTAAGATCTGTCTTATTGCTAATTTTATGTTTGCTTCAGAACAATAAGAAGCTTTGTCCTTAGTAGTCAAATCTTAGGTAGCTTTGTAAATGGTATACTGAATGGGGTCTGAGTTTTCCTCTGCTCTTTAGTTTAGAGGGGATAGGATAAGAGTGTAATGGAATTCCTTGTCCTGTATATATGACTTTCAGTTGATCAGTGTATGGTTCTCACGTTTCATCCTTCTTGGGTGGTTGTGAAGATATGTCAGTATTCTAAAAGCAGTTCCAAAATTCTCCCTGGAGGTAAGTATCCTTGTCCATATGAATATAGTACAGACATTATAAATGTATAAGGGAAAGAAAACTCATCCAAATATCCCTCTTTTTCCAGACAATTCAGTATTTTTGGAAGGAAAATGTGGTGTGTATAAACTTGGACATAAGTGGCAGGGAAGATTTAGTCAAGATATTAACTGTCTCAAGACAAAAAAAAATGAGGTGAAGGATGAAGGCAATTTTACTGAGATTATTCAAGCCTTGACCACGCTTTTACTTTAAATAGCTGTGTTTTCTAAATAAAAGTGATTTGAGGCTGAGTTACTTAGGTAATGGCCTCCTATTTCCACTCCTCAATGCATGTACAGGAATAGCCTCAGGGTTAAGTATTGGAATGAGTCATTGAGGTGATGAATATATTCCAGAACTCCAGAAGGAGAATAGAATCTCATCTGCCTAGAATAGTGGAGATGAAACCTCCCTGGAGAAAGTAGACTGGTGTAGAGGTCACCTTAGGTCCATTTCAATTCTAAAATTCTCTTGTATAATGGCATACTAACTTATAAGATTTGATAATCTCTTAATGTGGTTTTTACCTGAAGCAGAATTGACATTTATAAATACACTTACCAGTTCATTAAGATATTGAATACTTTGAAAATTGATTTCCTATTTAGTGATTTCCTGATTTCCTTTCTTCATTAACAATGTTTTCCTTCCTTAAGGATATTAATATGAGAACAATAACATTATTTTTTATTTTCCAAAATAATAGAATTTTTGCTCACTGTATAACAGATTAGTCTTATTTATATCCCCATCTCATTTTTTTTTAAATGAGTTCTTGCTTGTCCCAAGTGTACACTGTTTCCCATTCTTCCTCTGGCTTTCTACTGAAATGTTTTAAAAAATTAAGTTCATGACTTGGGCATAGTTCCCATTTCTTTGCAGTTAGTGGTTTAGTTAAGGAAAATCCATATAACAAAAGCTTGCAAGCTCTTTGCTGGTCTATGTATAATTCATAAGCATAATTGTCCTCTGACTGTTCCTCATATCTATCACTGCCTCTCTTAGATAGCTTTGATCTTCTTCTCTTCTGTTTCCTTTTCTCATAAATTAGGTAGATCAAATTTGGGCTGTGAATGCCCAAATTACAAACAATACCATTGTTCTGAGAAGCCTATTTTAAAGCAACAGCTGAATGGAATAAACTACTTGTTTACTTAATCTCAGGACTAAGTGTATTCTTCATCTGATAGACATTTTATGGGAGGCCTACATGTGTTGTTAGGCTATCAATTATACATATGAATCTCTATCTTTAAAATTTTAAGAGATGAACTTAGTGGAAGAGAGTTCAGAAAGCAAGCTGTGATGGACTTCCTACAAAGTAAGGGGTCTGCTGATTCAACCACAATCCATGATTCTTCCCCATATGATTTCTTCTAATACCTTTTTAGCTACTACACATAGGGAATCCCTTTAGATAGGTTGAGGGAGTCACAAAGTCACTTTACTCTTTTCAGCTTCGGCAAGTATTAGGAAATAAACTGAGATCATAGAAACAATATTTCATTTCAAGCCTTTAATAACTTCATATTGTTTTCAATTTCTGTGGCCAGACCAGAGTTAGATTTGAGCTATGTATTATGGCAAAATGAGGGTAAAGGGGGAGAAGAGAAAGGGCAACAACTATTTTTTTTTCAGAAAATGCCATCTTTACTCCATTTTGTTCTGTATTAAAAATGAATGCCCCCAATTCCTGATTATATTCATGTTTCTTTAATCCGTACCTAATATATTTTAATTCTACTGAAAAAATATTAGCACCAATAAGCCAAGTGAATAAATATATCACCTGAATGAGGTCTTTTCTTAGTGAAAAAAATAAAAATGGAAGTGGTAAACAAATCAACTGATGGAGAAGGAACCCTTTGAAGGAGGATTTTTTTGTCTGTTTTTTTAAGTGATTTTCCTGAAGCTAAGATGGCAGAAGCCACTGTGTATATACATGCACACACAAACACATATGTATGTATGTATATGTATATATCTATGTATATTTGTAGTTCTGTCACAGCTTCTTTTCTGTTTTTTTTATTTTTCCTGACTACATGTAAAAATATTTTTTACATTTATTTTTCAAAAAATTGAGTTTGAAATGCTCTCCATCCCCTGCTGCCTCCCTGAGATGGTAAACAATTTGATACAGGTTATACATGTGCAATCATACAAAACACATTTCCATATAGGCATGTTGTGAAAGAAAACACAGACCAAACACACTCATACACACACACACACACACACACACACACATGCACACACACACAGAATGAAAAATAGTATGCTTTGATCTTCACTAGGACACCATAAGTTCTTTTTATGAAGGTGGATAGCATTTTTCACCATGAGTACTTGGACATTGTCTTGGATTATTGTATTGCTGAGAATAACTAAGTCATTCACAATTGATCATCATATAATGATGACGTTACTGTGTACAATGTTCTCTTGGTTGTGCTCAATTCCCTTTGCATCAGTTCATTTCTCTTTTTAGGTTTTTCTAAAATCATCTTGCTCATCATTTCTTTCTTTTTTTTAGTTTATTTCTTTTAGTTTTTGGCATTCACTTTTATAAGATTTTGAGTTGTAAATTCCCCACCCCCCTTCCCTGTAAATGTAAGCAAAGTGGATTTTTGTTAGTAATTTTTGGAGTTTGGTTTTCCAGGATCTGTGACCATAACAATCTCTTGAGCCCAGGTATTTTGCCTTGCCAATCAGGTGCTGAGTCATGTAGGCTTTTACACCTGATGGCACTGAGACAATCTGGTGATGAGTCACATAACCTTTCATGTCTCTGGCTCTGAGAAAGTGTATATATTCTGAGAGATTGGCATTTTGCTTGGGTGCTCACTCATGGGAAGGACTTTTTGATTTTCTGAGTGGGACTCTGGGTAGCCATTTGTTAAGGAGCCCTCTGGTTTTGTGAACCCAGATGTTGGTGCTCTCCTGGTCTGGTGTGGTATTACTCTGTTAAGATAGTTGGAGCCCTGTCTATTGGATCTCTGTGCTAATTTCTCTCTGCTTGTATTTTCTCCACATTCATGGTGCTGACATTTCCCCTGAACTAGTGAATGACCTTTGCCTTCTTTACTTACATTGTTTAACTAAAGTAGGATTGTTAACCCTTTTCGATCTGTCTTTTCTTTATAATAGCAGATCAAAAAAAACTGTGCTAGCAGGCCATCCTGGGTGTGCTAGGGTGCTTGCTAATACAATCCCCTCCACCCAAGATGACATGCAATTTGATATAGGCTATCTGTGTACAATCATATCAAACATATTTCCACATTAGTCATGTTGTCAAAGAAGAATTAGAACAAAAATTTAAAAACGCAAGAAAGAAATAAAAAGAAGAGAAAATAGTATACTGCAATCCACATTAAAACTCTTTCTATAGATGTGGATAGCATTTTCCATCATGAATCTTTTGGAATTGTCTTAGATCATTGCATTGCTGGGAAGAGCTAAGACAGTCTATCAAAGTTGGTCATCACACAATGTGGCTGTTACTGTGTACAGTGTTCTCTTGGTTCTGCTCATTTCACTGAACATCATTTCACATAAGTCTTTCCAGAATTTTCTGAAATCAGCCTGCTCATCATCATTGCTTATGGAACAATAGTTAAATTCATATTAAATTCATTTAATTTATTAATGAACTCATATTAAATTCATATGCCATTAAATTTTTATGCCTCAACTTGTTCAGCCATCCCCCAATTAATGGGAATCCTATCAATTTTTAATTCTTTGCCACCACAAAAAGCTGCTCATTGTTTCTTAAAGCACAATAGTATTCTATTACCATCACATACAACAACTAGTTCACCCATTTCCCAACTGCTGAATTTCCAATTTTTGTTACCGCAAAAGGAGCTGCTATAATATATTTTTTGTACTAATAGTTCCTCCCTAGCCCCTTCCCCTTTTAATATCTTTGGGATACAAACTTACTAATGGCATTTCTATATCAAATTGGTATGCACAGTTTTATAACCCTTTGGACATAGTTCTAAGTTGCCCTCCAGAAGGCTGGATTAGTTCACAACTTCACCAACAGTACCTATCCCAATTTTCCTGCATCCCCTCTGTCACACTTTCTGCATCATTATTGTGCCTTGATGATGACTGTCACTGGCTTTCTTCTTAAGTACCAAAAAAAGTTGTTTTCCTTCTCCAATTTGGGTAGTATAAAAGGCTAGCATATAATTGTACCATTAATCCAGTGCAATATATTGGAGTTATAGAGCTTCATTTTCTAAAAAGCTTGACGTCTTGACAGGGTCCATGTAAATATGCTAAACTAACAGAATAGGAAGAATTCCTCAGAATGCCAGGTTGACCGTCCCCATTATCTGACTTTTACCATTTTGCCAACTTTTACTATGTACTAGTCACAAAAGCAGAATTAGTTTCAGGTGGAATTGTTAAAAAGCTATCATGTGGACAGTAATCAGAATTTTTGTTGGTTCATGAAAAAGAATACAGTTCCAAAAATACAATGTTTTTTTTTTGCTAAAAATATTTCACAATTGTGTCAAAGACATGATAAAAAGAAATTTACATTTTTAAAAATTATGTCCAAATGCTTCATTACTATGTACTACATTATTTTGGCTGTGATATTTATCTGTCTTTTTATTGATATCAAGAGTTCTAAAACTAAGTACATTACAAAATTTGTCAGTCAATAAATTTTTTAAGGACCTACTTTGTGCAGGACTTGGTGCTAGGTATTGGTGATGCAAAGAAAGGCAAAAGACAGTCTCTGTCCTCAATAGTAGAAACTGTATGCCAGCAACTATATACAAACAAGATAGACAGGATGAATTGGAGATAATCAAGGAAAACTGGTAGCATTAAGTTATTTAGTATTAGTAGGTAGTAGCATCAGCTATTAGCATTAGTTTTAATATGTAGTGTTATTAACCATAGATATAAAGTATCCTTATGTGATAATATACCATCTGATTCCATGAAGAGGAATTGATGTTTCAGGAAGCATTTCAATGGGCTATGATATGAATAGAGAGGTAAATCATAAAAAAGTAATTATATCTGAAGTGATTTTCTGAATGTAATGAAGTTGAAGTTCAACTCTTTAGTACATCAATTTTGGAAGTTATTAGCTTTACAAAGCTTCAGAAGACAAGCTACAAACTTTTGTACAAAAGTTTTGCCACTCAACTCACTAGTCAGCCTGTTTTAATTCTGAATGTCATAATATCTGATTTCCAGAAAAGAATTTTCATGTGAGAAGATTTGGAAAAAAGCTGAAGTCCATTTTCCTTAATATCTTCAGTACAGAATTTAAAAAGAAGATGTAATCAGCAGTCAATAGCCTCTCAGAAGCTACAGTAAGATGCCCAATACAAATCTTATGGTGTCAAAGATATCTCTTTCTTGGACCAGGGATGGCATATTGTTGCTTGTCCCTATGAGTGCAAAAAAAAGGGAAGGAGAGTAAGCAGTTTAGCCATCTAGCAGAGAAGCATTCTTTCAGTAAAAGCCTTTTCTTCCTTTCCTTATATTTTTGGCAATGTTATAAATATATCTTCAACCACATCCAATCTATGTAATATGCCAAGGGAAAAGAATTTTGTAAGCACATTTAGAATATGCGTTGACTACCACTACTTTACCATGCTTTAGTCAAGTGGGACTACTTCTTTTCCATGCACAAACTGTGTTTTTCCAGTCTCTCATCTTTGTACAACCCACTATTTATACTCAGATTGTTGCTCTAACTGTTGACATCCTAACCACCTTTCAAAACTCCTATCAAACATCTTTTCTTCCAAGAAGCCTTCTCTGATCAACCTCTCTCCAACTGGATATGTCCTCTGAACTCCAGATTGTTTTGGCCACTCATAGCATTGGAAACATTCTGCCTTGTGTTATATTGTAGTTATTTATGTGTGTGCTGTATTTTACAAAAAAATATTTTTCTGTCCTGTACAGTGACTAGCTTCATACACAGTACTTATGTAGTTACTATTCATTAGAAGCAATGAATGGACCAAATAAAACATGTTCAATAGCCAGAGTCTCAGATTTAGTGCAAGGAAGACAAGTCCATTTCTGATATTTTCTGAAAGCATGACCATGGCCAAGCCATTTAACTTCCCCAAGTCTCAGTTTCCTCATCTGTAACATGATTATAATAACAAATACCTGCTTCACAGGGTTGTAATAAAGGTCAAATTAGATAAAGTTTGTAAAGTGCTTTGTAAACATTAAAGAATTATGCAAATGTCAGTTCATCATTTCATTATTATGTTTATGATTAGAGACAATATGGTGTTCCTTCAAGATAATTTATAGGCAGCACAGCCCATGATAATAGACCTTTTCATTTCTCACCATTTCCTACAGAGCTCAGTTTTTTCTCATCACTAGGATTAGAAAGATCTAAAACTACATGAAAAATTTTGAGGACTAATCATAATGTATCACACAGTGCATCATATATTGAGAACATGGTGTTTTATTATGGGCTTTAGGTTGTGGCAAAAAAAAAAAAATAATGATCCTGTGGCCAACCTAGTGATAAGTCTCTAAGAGCTTTGATGGACTGATTTTGTTATGATAAAATCTATTGCCAGGTCATACTCAACACCTTTGCAGTTTGAACCTACCAGGGTTTGAAGTTTAGGATGTGCCTTAGAGAATTCAGGATTACCAACTTTGGGTTAATTGGGTCCCCCAATACTAAGTGACTTTTTGTCTCAAAAATAACAGATTTCATTAACTAATGGTAAGTGCTGAGCCTTAGCATATAGATATCCCAGTCTCCTGGTGTTGAAACCCCTTTTATTCCACAGTCTTCACCAATTAACTGTGGCTTCCTCTGCTAACAAATATCCTGTTTGAGATAGTGGCAGGTCTGTTCCTTACTAGAAGAACTCCAGAAATCAGAGGCCGGGTGAGTTTTGCATATTGCTGAGCCACAGTTATAGAGTAAGGAGTTGGGACAGGTAGCAAAATGCTGGGGAAATCATGCCACCCTAACTGGATGGTATTATCACATTTAATACTCATTCCCTGGTCACTACTCTGCTAATTCTTGAGAATATAAGTCCAGCTTGTGGTGCAGATATTGTATTAAAGGTCCAAGAACTTTTTGGTCTATATATGTGTGAGTAATATGCCTCTGCAATCAAAGTCATAAATTGTTCTTTCTGAAGTTAATGATTGTACCTATGTACAAAAAGGCTGTTACTGTACACAATAGTCACCTGGCTCTGCTTAACTTGCTTAGTATGAGTTCATTTAGATCTTTCCAGATTATTCTGAAATTATTCTGTGCATCATTTCTTAGAACACAATAGAATTCCATTACAACCATATACTACAGCTTATTGAGCCATTCCCCAATTGATGGATCTCCCCTAAATTTCTAATTGTGCTGTCACAAAAAGAGTGGCTATAAATATTTTATACAAATAGGTCTTTCCCCCTTTTTAATATCTTTAACATACAGACCTAGTAGTGGTATTGCTGGATCAAAAGATATCCACAGTTTTATAACCCTTTGACCTTATTTCCAAATTGCTTTCCAGAATGGTTGGATCAGATCACAACTCTGCCAACATTGCATAAGTGTCCCAATTTTCCCACATCCACTTTGTCACAGCTTCTACATCATCATCATGCCTTGATGATGGCTGTTGCTGACTGTCTTCTAATTTTAACCACCCCTCCCCTAAAACAAAAGTTATTTTCCTTCTCCAATTTGGTTGGTATAAAAGGCTGGCATATAAAAGAAGCCATAATTCTGGGGCAATATGACAAAGTTACAAAGAGCTGCATTTTCTAAAATCCTTGACTTTTTACGGGGTCCAACTTGATGTCTGTCTCACTGACTCAGCATTTTTCAGAGTCCTGATTTTATACTAACCTCATTTTATTTTATTTTATTGGCTGAGGTTGGAGAAGTCTTCTCAAATTTTTAGAAGTTCAACCTTGAGCATCTTGAGGAGGTATCTCTATCTCTTGAACTGTTTTTTTCCTCCACATCTGTAAGTAAAAAATAATAGCTTAGTTAAGTTGTCAGAGCAGAATATTAAATTAGCTCTTCAACAATTCACAATGAAAGAGTTTATATTTTATCCCCAAAACAGTATGGGGCTATTGGAGCTTTTTCATTGGTTTGCTTGTTGTTAATAAGCTTTTATATAGTTAAGCTGCAACATGCATTGTTTAATACAACAAAAAACATTTTAAATCAAGTGAAAAGCACCAAACTGAGCAATAAACATTCAAAACAAAATATTTTCCATTGGAAATGTGTTAGGATGAATAAGGGGCTTAGTTACAATCTTACTGCAATTTTCTTATGTATTACTAGCCTACAGACATGTTTTCTGTAATCATGCGGATGTGAAAGGAACTTTGAATGATTAAATGAAAAGTCCATTTACTGTAGTGACTTATTTCATAAGGTAGCCAATTTGGCTTAGAAAACAAGCTATTCAAGAAATACTCCATGTGTTTTTGCTCATTTTAGGAATGATGCACCTTACTCTACTCCTTCTTAATAATGCCACCCTTCCAGAAGATCTGGCAAATTTTCTTTCTCTGGTCACCTTGAAGCTGGGTAACCTCACCATATTCAAGATGTTCAATCACAGTGCCATTAGAAGCAAATTTATTTTTGAAAGCTTTTATAAATTTCTTTTTGTCATAATTATCTTTAGTTCCCTGAAGAGTTTTATCTTTCTGCCCTTTTTTATTGAATTCTCATATGAATGTAATCCTCAGCTTTTGCTTGTAGTTAGTCATCACCCTTAGTTGAATCAACAAAGGGGTCAAAAGGCTAGAGGTTCTGGATAGTGGAGATGAGATATTAGGAAGAAGCTGGTTAGGGCATTAAATGCCTATAGGGCATATCCCGAAGAACTGTGTGTCAGGAAGGTCTTGGGGCCAGGAAGAGGGAGATAAATAAAGACAGAGAGGCAGCCAGGGTGGCAGCCCAGAGCTGAGCAGAAGCAGATGGAAGACTGCAATGGAGGCAACAGCAGAGGCAAGAAATAGAGGAGATCGAAAGGAAGATACAGATTTTTGCTATTAGAGCTTCTTAAAAAGCAGAATGACATAATCAGACCTCTGATTTAGAGATGCCTTGTGGAGAATGAATAAGAAACCAGAGGGAGTAGAAGGCACGAACACCAATTCATTGCTATTCTATAACAATTGTCCAAACAAGTGATGATGAAAGCCTAACTAAGAATGTGGACTTGTGAATGCAGAGAAGTCAGGGGACTGAAGGATATTATGGAATTTGTAGATGTTGTAGCACTGCAAAGACTTGGTAATTCATTAGCTATAGAAAGTGAGGGAGAATAGAGTCAGCAATGATGATTATTATGTTGTGAGTCTGTGAGTATAAAAATGGTGTTGCTTTCAACAGAAAGCATGAAGTTGGAGGGGAAGGTTTTGGGAAAGGAGAAAAAACTCTGAACAGGCAAATTTGAGATGACTACAGGACCTTCAGCTTGAAATGTTGCATAAGTAGATGATGGTGTTGAACTGCAGTTCAAGAACAGGCTGAACATAGAAATCTGAAAGTCATCTGGGAACAGATGATAGTTGAACACATGAGAGTCTATGAAACTCCAAGAGAAAAAAAAAGGAATGGGCAGGCCATAGTCTATGATTCAACAAAGAAGACATAAGAGAGTAGCTGGACAGATAAGAGAAGAATCAGTGGTGAACAGAGTTGAAAATGCAGAAAGGAGGGACTATCCAAAAGTACAGGAATTCAACAGTTCCAAATGACACAGAGAAATAAAAAAACAATGAAAAGTGAGATTAGGCCATTTGATTTTGTGAGGAAATTGATGTTAATAAATCTTCATTGCCTAATTTCTCCCCAAAGGAATTCCTAGTCCTGAATCCTCCAAAAAGCTATACAAAACTGAAAATAATATTTTCTCTTTTCTTCTCACAATACTGAATGTTCCTTTTCCTGTGGCTAATGAGACTCCTAGAGCTATAATCATCCACACATTCTTATTATACATACCCACATTCAGACCACATCTATTAACAAGGGATTCATGGCCCTTTTGACTAGAATGGCTGCTGAACTCTCACAGCTTTATGGTAACCTGTTCTCAAATGACAGAAATTCCTTCTGTTATAGCAGCTATAAAAGAAGTTCTCATTCTGTATAGAACAAGCAGATGAAGAAAGCAACTTAATATTCTGTAATTCCTCTTAGGGAAGCCAATTAAAGAAAATCCTACTGCATGAAGGGCACTTGACCTACTAAATGTCTAAATTTATCAACAGGGCTGATGAGGGGAATCTGCTTTGATTCAGCTATCAACAATTACTTGCTTGTTTGGTGATCTATTTATTTCAAAATATGTTCATACTTTGGGTATGGTCAAAATGGCAAAAACCAAGGGAATTCACATTTTAGACTGAAAAATGGACAGCAGTTTTGCCAAACTATATAAAGGAATATTTATTTCAACATTCCTTTGCAAAACTATACATTCAAAAAGGAAATCTGGGGATATAAAGTATAAAAATAGACTGAAAAAAGTTGGTCATTGTCACCATAATGCAGAGGTGGGGTGACAATGGAATGATATCTTTCTGTTTTACAAGCTTTTTCATCAACTCTTCAAGATAGCAATATGGAATAGTGGTTTGACTACCTCCATCTCAGCTGGGAAGACTAAAATTTAAGTCTTGCCTCTGAAACATATTAGCCATGTACCTCTGGACAAATAATTTAATCTCTTAATAATCCATAAAATTCTCTAAGATAAGTGTTTCTTAATCATTTTTTATATAATGGATCCCTTTGAAAGTCTGGTAAAGCCTATAGAGGTCTTCTCAGGATAATATTTTTAAACACATAAAAAATAAACAGGATTAAAAAGGAAACTAATAATATTGAAATATGTTTTATAATTTCTTGAAAAATTATGTCTAGGATCCTTTTTTGACCATGACTTTCAGGTAGTCCATTTTTTTAAAATTATCTCTCCCGGATCTATTTTCTAGGTCAGTGGTTTTTACAATGAAATATTTCACATTGTTTTCTATTTTTTAAATTCTTTTAGATCTGTTTTATAATTTCTTGATTTTCCATAAAGTCATTAGCTTCCATTTGCTCCATTCTAATTTTTAAGGAATTATTTTCTTCAGTGATTTTTTGGACCTCCTTTTCCACTTGGCCAATTCTTCTTTTTAAGGTGTCCTTCTCCTCATTGGCTTTTTGGACCTCTTTTACCATTTGGTTTAGTTTAAATCATTTTTCATGATTTTCTTGCATTGATTTCATTTCTCTTTGCAATTTTTCCTCCACTTCTCTTAGTTGATTTTCAAACTCCTTTTTGAACTCTTACATGACCTGAGGGCAATTCATATTTTTCTTGGAGGCTTTGAATGTAAGAGTTTTGACTTTGTTGTCTTCTGGTTGTATATTTTGATCTTTCTCACCAAAGTAAGATTCTACAGTATGAGGGTTTTTTTTTTGCTGTTTGCTCATTTTCCCAGCCAATTACTTCCTAGCTCTTTGGCTAGGAAGGAGACTCTGTTTCCCGAGTGGAGTGCTCTGTCCCAAATTTCAGGGGCTTAGCTCAGCTGTTGTCAGAGATACTTCTAGGTACCTATAAATTTTCAATTTTAAGGTATGGCATGATCAAAGGAGAGGTGTTTCTCCCTTTCTTGGCCTGTGCTGTGGTCTGTGAGTGACCTCAAGCACTCTTTTCTGGCTTGGAACTATGAGAAGGATTCCCTCTCCACAGCTGCCACAAGCTCTGTCATGCCAGCACTCCTCCTCACCCTAGGACCACCACCATGGACTGCCAACAAGATCCAAGCAGGGAAAAGGAATAGAATCCTGCTTTAGCACCATCAAAGATATCCCTGAAATGCCCCTCTGATAAGCTGCTTCATCCACCCGCTGTCTGTAGGCCTGAAGCTCAGGAAGCAGCCACTGCTGCCACCACTGCCACATCCACCACCCTGGGGCTAGGGCCAGACCACCTCCCTTCTTTCACCTATGTCCCATAGTTTCCCCACTGACCTTCTACTTTGTCTTTGGGGTTGGTGGGTTGAGAAGTCTGGAAACCACCACAGCTGCCAGTGATTCAATCTGCTGAGGCCTGCTCCAGTCCAGTCTGTGCCAGTACAGCCCATGGTGTACTGTGATAGACCCTTCCTGCCAGCCCTCAAGATAATCTTGGGCTGGATATTTGCTTCACACTGTCACGCTGTGGGTTCTGTAGGTCTAGAATTTGTGTAAAGTCATTTTTATAGTTATTTGGAGGGGTTTGGGGGAGAGCTCAAACAAGTCCCTGCTCTTACTTGGCCATCTTGTTTCTGCCCTCTGCCAAGCCTTTTCTGAGGCTGCTCATCCACCTTTGATGTCTCCCTTGAATTCAACTCCCAGTTGTGGCTCTGAGAAGCTGTAGCACATGCAGTAGCCACACCCTGGTAAACCATCTCAACACAGAGGCTAAACCATGTTGAAGGTAACTGATAGACCTTAAACCCATTGCTGAATTAGTGGGGGTTTCTACCCCAGGCATGTGAAGAATTCCCCAGAACAATGGGCAGATGAGAACAATTTGTTCCAATGGTCATGAAAGCAGCTGAAACAGAATTGGGTCAGATATCTAAGATGCCAAGATCATGCACAGCACCCTGGGGCATGGTTAGTCTTCCTGACTTTTTTTGCCACCGGACTTCTATGACTCTGGAAGAGAGAGTGAATCTAAAAAATTTGTGCAACTTGGCCTAACTTAAATCCAACTTACACAGGAGTAAAAGCATCACCCCATAATGTCATTGGTCTGTTTTGAAAATGAGGACAAAGAACAGCAACACAAATTGTAAAGGGTTAAAGAGCAAGTGAGAGAAGGAGATACTAAGGCAGAGATTATAGGCAACTTTTTATTCTGGCATTTGGGTGAGAAAAGGACAAGATGATAACCTGAGGATATAAAAGGTTGTAATGAAAGTTTCTGTGAGTACTATGTATTTTTTTTACATGAGTGCACAATCTTATAGCTGCATTTGGAAATACATATATATGTACATACATAGATATGTGTGTTTATGTATACATGTATGGCATGTATATGTATTTATATTATATATGCACATATATGTATATATACATACTTGTATATTTGGAAAGTATATTTAGCTCTATGTAGAGATAGATATAGAAATAATTCTATCTGTATATTCACATACATATGCACACATCCATGTACATTTATTTGAAAGTAGATACATTTCCATTACTATGGATTTCTACAGAGGGATGAAAAAAGAAAAGAAAAGATCCATTGTGGTTGTTGTCCAGCAAAATCCAGCAAATTGGTAAATTGCCCTTGTACTAATGCTTCTCAACTTGATGGTTTATTTACTTAACTATAGTTATTAGGAGCTCTTAGCCTATCAAAAGGGCATATTGTTTTAAAGTATACATGAATTAGCCTTGGGGACAAAAACATAAACATAATCACAATTTGTCATTTTGCCAGAAACAACAAACAGCATTTTAATGAGTTAAAAGCCTTTAATGAAGGCAACAGCTAAATAAAGAGAACATTAGCATCTGATCTAAGCACAAGTGATACTATCTCTGGGGAACACACATTTCTTTTCTCCCTCTTGTGAGATCTCTAACAATCCCTTTTCGGGGCTAGAGAAGACATAAATTCAGATTTGACTTTCTCATATCCTTATTTGTTTTCACTATACGTTCGTGTTCATGCTTATTGGAAGGAAGTCTTAGACTCCTGGAACACTCGGAGAATCACAGAAATACAGATGTACAAAATGGATGTACAAAATGGAAAGGAGCTTTGCAACTATTTATTCCAGTCACAGCCGAAAGCAGTCCCACTGTAATATCAAGGAAGACCCTAAAAAGGGGTCATCCAACCTTGGTTTGAACAGAAACAATCAATAGGTGCATTTGCTGTTGTCGTATGGTCCTGTCACAGCAACTTTTAAATAATTATCATTGTGCCTTAGATGACTAACATTGGACCACTTCCAAAAACCCAATTATTTTTCTTCAAGAGCTTGGTGAAAAGATAGTGTAAAAAATGGATCCTAATGTCATTTCAACCTGAGAAGCCCCACTGATGTGGCCATTACCACTCAAGACAGCCCATTCACTTTTGCATGTTTCCAATATTTGGGAAGTCTTTCCTTACACTGAGACTCTTAAATTTATACCCATTGCTTCTGATTCTCCTCTCTAGGGCCAAATAGAAAATCTAATTCCACTTACAAGGTACTAAACATTCCTTTTCACAAGGTATCTGGGACAGGAAAGAAAGTTCCGTGAGTTTCAAAAGATGAAAACTTTTTCAGATGACCAATCCACAGTTTGCCTGATTGATCTTGTGTGTTAAGATGCTTTTCCTAACTTCACTCCATCCCATACCATCACAACCTGACTTCCTCCTTATCTGCAATCTCTTTCACACTGCAACTCCTACATTTTGGACACTGGCCCAGAATAGTACCCTTCTTGGGATTTTGTGGGTAATCACTGACCTACCAGTGGGGATCTTTTATATCTGGGGATTTATTCACGTGCCATTATAAAACTTCCTTCTTGACACTTGGAGAGACTTGTTTTCCACCTTAGACAATAAGCTGTAAACTCTGACAATAGTCTTCTGGTAGTTTTTCCTATCCTTTCAATCTTCTGCCTCTGGTAAAGGTCGGCAAGGACAGATACAGAGGTCCTGGATTGCTATGATAAAGTGACACAATCATTTCAGTAGTTCAGTCATTTAATATCTATTTTATTGATTCTGGACAAGCAATGCCTCTATTAAGAATATGACCTGCTCTTCCTCTCGATAATTTTATTCTCATGGAATCTGTCACTGTCCTCAGCATTCAAAGATGACTCTTCTGGCAGTCATGTGATTCATGTATATGCTTGTGGCTTAAAAAAATGTGTTATCAGAAAATCTTTGTACACTGTCTACTTGTGAGGAGACTCTAAGCCTTTCCCCCACCTCCCATGGTCTCTACATTTGCAATGGGGATATATTGTGCTGGTCTTTTTTTTTCTTCTTTTGAATATATATATATATATATATATATATATATATATATATATATATATATATATATATATATGTATATGAATATGTGTATGTATATATACATAACATTCTAATTCATTTTCACCAAAGTGTGCTCCTCCCATAGGCTTCAACTACATTTTCAGCTATAGTGCAATGTTCCTACCTCTCATTAAAAAAATCAATTAACTAACCCACCAGAATTTATTAAGCAGCTACTATGTTATATGTCAGGGATTGTGTCAGCTAGATGCTGAGGGTACAAAGAGAGAAGTGAAATAATTTCTTCCTTCTCTCAAGAAGCTTATATTCTATTGGGAAACAGAGAATTTGTATACAGAATAAATATATACCAAAAATACAAAGTAAAACACAGGTAGTTAAACATAGGCTAGTTAGATAAGGACAACAGCAGCTGGGGAGGTGGGTGGGGGATCAGAAAAAGCTTTGTATAAAAAGTCACTTGAGATGAATTGTAAAGAAGTGAGGGATTTTATGAGATGGAGATGAGGAGGGAGTACATTTTAGTGATAAGGGACAGCTAACACAAAGGTGGGGGCATGAGAGAGGGAACACTGTGTATAACTAAGAGCACACCTATTTGACTGGACACAGTGGGTGAGGATAGTAGTCTATAATAAGACTGGAAAGATGATTTAAAGGCAGATTGTGAAGAATTTAAAACAGAAACATTCATATTTTATTTAATTTGAAGCCACTGTAGTTTAATTAGTATGCAAGTAAATGATATCTATGAGCCATTGGAATGCAGTTTGGCTGTTTTATCCCCAACCCTTGGGGTGTACGTATAGTCAGCCTTAACCCAGAGATCAGCCATTTCCTCATTACCCCTCAGCTGCTTTTACACTCTGGCACATAGAGATAATCTTCCTGGCTCCCTGATGTCCATTTCTCATTCCTTCCTAGCCATTGAGAGTAAACTTTCATTTCAACGGTCCACACTATATACCACTGCCTCACCATACTGGTGATAGGGTGGTTTCCTATTAATGATATCAGCTTTTTACCTAAAAACCCTCTGTGGGTGGCTCAATGGGGCCTTTGATTGGGGTACCCATCCCCCTGCACATTGGAGCCCCTAGCCATGGGCTACCTATGTATTATAATGGAATGGGGGTCACATGTCAATACTCTTCCCCTTTGGCATCTGTTTTCCGCCCATAAATACTATCCCTATTTGGCAATGTTATTCTTTGTGAACAAATCTGTCTCTTTTGCTTTTCACGTGTTCAGATATGTGCTTAAGAAAAAATCATTTGGGCATCAATGGAGGGGAAATTGGAGTGGGGAATCACCTGGGGCAGGAAGATCAATTAGGAGACCACTGAAAAGAGGTGATAAGATTTTGAACAAACATAATAGCTTTGTGAATACAGAAGACTTTAGAGGTGAGAATTGTGAAGGCAGAAATTGAAAAATTTGCCAATTATTTGTTTATCAGGAGTGAAAAATGAAAAGTCAATGATGATGTGAAGGTTATAATATGAGAGACAATGAATATTTCTACCCTTGACAAGAAGTGAAGCAGGGGTCTTCATTTTGGGGAAAAGGATGAAATGTCTTTAGGACATGTTGAATTTGAGCTGTCTCTGGTATAGGTGATGATATAGATGCTTTCTGATTTTGTATCACAGTCATTTCCCATTCTAAATCTAGAGTGAAACCTCCCATGTAACAAAGAAGAACAATTAATCTAAAACATCTCATATAGAAATCATTTGGCAATTTTACAGTAGTCTAAATTAGAAATCCCCAACTTTCTGTAATTTACATTAGTTTTGGATCTAGAGGATCACCTTCAATAATACAGTCTTAGTTATTCTTCATATCCAATAATTTGTCAAGTATCATTGATTGTAATTCTTCAAAATCTCTCTACCCACATAACCATCCTAGTTTCAGCTCTCATCTCATCTCACTTTGTCTACTAGTCTACTAAGTCGCATTTTTGCAATTATTCTCTATAGTCTACTATCCATCTTGTACAGAGCTGTCAAAATGCTATTTGCTTAACAGTTCTGATGAAGTCACTCCTCAGCTCAAGTAACTTCATTTAATCCCCACTGGCATTAGGAGAAAGCATAAAATCATATGCTTGGCATTAAAGGCCCTTCACAATCCAATTTTAGCTTATAATCCAGGTTGATTCAACATAGCACCCCCCTTTCTCACTCTATACTACAGCTAGGTTGGGCTATGGCTTTTTCCCTAAAATATACTACCATATGTCACCTTTGGGCCTTGCAAAGGCTATACCTCATCTGCTATCGAGCATAAACCTAATCACTACTTCAAATGGCTTTTCTTGATTTCCACAATTGCCCTTTTGATTCACACTAATTATATTGTACATCTCCTTGAGGAATAACCATTTAAATAATGAGCATCGAGCTGGTGTTGGAGTCAAGAAGATTTGGATATAAGTCTGTCTTCTAACGTACTGGCTAAGTGACTCTGGGCAAGTCATTTAAATGCCTCAGGCAATTCTCTAAAATTATAAATTGGAAGGCAGTTGCTTGGTTACATTGCTAGAGTTTTTCTCTAGGAGTTCCCTATACCCCTTAAATCACATTTCTTATTTCAAAAAAGCAAAGCAAAGCAAAACAAAACAACCCTTTTTTAAATATTTGTGGATGTGTTTATTCTCCTTGAAAAATGTGAGCCACTTGAGGGTAAGGAATTTTTCTATTTAAATCCCCAATTCCTAGATTTTTAACTGGCACATTGGTCAGCAAATATGATAAATAATAAATAATTTGTGTGTATATGTGTGTATATGTATGTATTTGTTTATCCTTGTTACATTTCTGAAGTCTAAGTATACAACCTTGTAATCTGAAAATAGGGAGAGTGATGCCTTTTTCTGCTTATATTTACACTTTTGATTTTGTTCTTATTGTTATCACTATCATTTTGAGAATTAGAAATAATAGTGAAGAGAGGAACATCATTACTTTGTGTATCTTTGAATTCGGAAAGGTTCTAATGTTCCACCATTGAAAAGAATGCTAGCTCTTGGTTCTGTTTGTATATTTTCTTTGAAGTAGTTCTGAAATTTTACTTTTTCTTAGTAGTTAAAACTTGATATTTATTTTTTTCTGGCACTCTATGAATTCCCATGAGTTGAACTTTGGCATTTGTTTCTAATATTTCTAACAATGTTTTTCTGTATAATTTGTTGGAGTAGAGTTTTCAAGTTTTCCTTTTCATTGTGATTTTTTTTTTCTGGAAGACACATTCCTGATTATGAAGATGTAAACTGAGTTTCCTTAGATTATCTCTTTCCTATCTATTTTGAAGGTACATATTCTTATTTTGCAGATCACTCATGTTCTTCTAACCTTATTTTTAAAAAACATGAACCATTATTTTACCATCATTCTCTGAATTTTTGTGTTTTAATTCTATCATGTTTGTATTCAGCATTATCTGTTATGAAGAAATGTTCTAAATTCTTTTCCCTCTGGTTAGGCTCACTGATTTCTTCCTTTAGATCCCTTATTTCTGTCCTTATTCTTTTACTGTTTCTGAGCTAATTCTTTGATTGTTCATCTAAATCATTCTGGAGGTTCTCTCTCAAATATTTATTCATTCTCCCTTCTTTTTGTCTATTTTAATCACTTTGCTGATTTTTCTGTAATGTCTTTACTGAATTAGAGTTTCTAGAAATTAATCTTTTTTTTCCCTTCAGAACACCCATCTTTATCTTGCCCATTACCCAACCCTTGGCACTTGTTCATTCTTCTTTAATGGCTCTTTGGTTTAATGGATTTCCTTTCCTTAAGTAGCTAAGGGTGGCCATATAGGATACTGACTTAAGAAAACCATGAGTTGCAACTGTAATTGGGTTGATTATTCAAGTTTACCATCTCTACTCCTTTGGGCTCCACTGTTGCCCCTGCAACTAACTTTCTTCAGTTCAAAGCTTATTCTTCTGTGGATCAGTGGAGTCTGCCCCAATACAATGCTAAGCAACATATGACTAAAAGCAAAAGTTGGGCTTCTTCTCCACCTGCTACCAGCTTCCTATTTCCTCCTATGTTTGGCTAATTTTAATTTGTGCAATCAACATTTCCAAAACTGAACTCCTTATCTTTTCCCCTCTTAAACCCTTTCTTCTTTCTAACATCCCTATTATTTTCAAGGGACCACCATCCTCTCTGTCACCTAGGTTCACAACTTTGCAGTCATCCTTGAGTCTGCACTCTCTCACACACCCATATTCAGTCTCTTGCCACATCCTCTCTGTCCATCTCTCATATATTCCTTCCTTCTGGCCTCTAACACTGCCACTATTCAGAGGCAGGCCCTCACCATCTCACACTTGGACTATTGCAACTGCCCACTAAAATCCTGTTACAAATCTCTCCTCATACTAGTCCATCCTCCACTCAAGGTGACCTTTATAATGCATGGATCTGACCATGTTACACCTACCACTATTACTTAATACACTTAATAATATGTCTGGCACATACTAGGCACTCAATAAATGTTCATTGACGCATTATTGTCTCCTATGCTACATAGTAATTCAAGGCTTACACATTCCTTTACATACAACAACTCACCATGGTAATAAGGTCCTCCCTAGAAACCTGTAAACAGATTTATTCCAAATTATGGGTACCTAAAATTACAACAGATATGAAGACCAAAGGGTCCTAGCCTGGCTTGGCTGTGGAAGCAAGAAAGAGGTTGAAAGCTTTAGAAGCACTTACAACAATCAGTTGGCAAAGTAATCTTCATTTATTAGTTTCTATGAGAATTACTTTTTGGCAATTTCATTTAACTTCTAGTCATTGCTGAGCTTTCTGAATTCTAGAATATTTTTATTTTTTATTATTTGGTATGGAAGGGGGAGACCTGCACCAACTTATCTATCATCTTCCCAGGATTTGAATTCTTCTCCCAATTTTGAAAACAAAATGACCTCCAACCAAAGAAATCATGCTACTGTATCAAAAGACAACAAAATAAAAGGGAAAAAAAACAATTATAATGTCTTAAAAACAAAATCTGTAAATTAACCTCCAAAGTATAACTTAAACTATTCAGATTTTTTTTAAAAGTTAAGTCTGTTTCTTTTGCTAGGAGAATTATACCTCCTATTAGAGAATTGTTTGTATCAGCAATGTCAGGGAATTGAGAGAGGGCCAGGAGCACAGCAGCAAGTCCATCATCCTAAGGCAAAAGTAAGCTAGTGAAATTTTTCAGCAGGGGATTAACATACTGCTTCTCTTAAATATCATTTATTCCTGTTCAGATATCTGTTAGGAGTGCACATGGGAAGGCTTTTGATCCAGACCCAGGCCTCCAGGATGTTCTTAATAATCAATATAGGAATCAATGACTAATCCCTCTGGCCAGATGGAAGACCACCAAGTCTGATCAACCGCCCTGTCTCTATCCATTGAAGAACCTAAAGAATCGTCATTTTACCAACTAATGAACCCCTTGGATACCCAGGCCTTGTGACCTTGCTTCAGTGCTTTTTGGCCTTTGTATCCTTCCTGCAGCTAAACCCTCCAATTACCAAGGACCATCTCACTTCATTTTTTTTTGTCTCTCCAGAACTAAACAGAATATCTGGCACTTAGCTTATGATGCCGCTTAATTCATTCATTCATTCATTCATTCATTCATTCATTCTTTCAAAGCTAGACTCATATGACTTTTCATGTCATTATCTTAAATGCCCATAATATTTCTTTCTGGTTACATAAATTCTTAAGTTTCCAAGTTTCTGCCAGCTATCTAGATTATTTCTGTCACTTTCCTTGATAATCTGAAGAATCTCAGCTCTACACTCAAAAGCAGCATACAGGAAATGGAAATAGATGGATAAATGAATCTGTTCCTATTATTACATCAATTAATGACTTGCTAAATTTTAGGAAATGTTATTCTAAATTTTGTCATTTGACATTGTTACATCTGTAACCAATGAAATCCTAGAAAAGAAGTGGGGGGGGTTTAAAAAACATCAGAACTTGACTGACAGACTAAAATTGACTGGTAATAGTATTCTAGGAGTTGCAACTCTCCCAAACCACAGAAAAAGGATCTGCCACTTGGGAGCAGATTAAAGAGCTACATTTGTTTAATGCAGGTGACAATGTCCTATGATGTAATAGAACCAGGCAACTAAATCAGGGATACTAATGATTAGTAAGGAAACTCCTGAGGAATTTGAGAGATTTACTCATTTGAGTAAATAGGCATGCATGAAAACATATATGTGTAGATGTATATGCATGTTATATATGTGTACATGCATGCATAAATATGTGTATAATTAATGATGTTGAAAATAATAAAAATACTAACCTTAAAATTTTAGATACCATGGTCCAAAACTATTACTAAATCCTATAAATAATACTTTTTAAAATCTCTTGAGGAATTAGATAGGAAAAAAGAACAGATTTTACCATAACCACTTTCTTCTTTTATTCTTAAAAGCAATTATTCTAAATAAGTTTCTAAATAGTTTCAGATTTTAATCCAGATAAAAAGAGAAGATGATTCTCAGAAGTGGTTGCATTCTGCTAATATTCCACAAATCTTGCACAAGTTGGCTACTCAACAAATATTTGGGGAATATATAAGTGGAAGAATACATGAGTGGATTAATAAATGCATACATAAATGGATGATGTAGATTTAGGATGGAAAAGGAAGCTGTCAGTACAATCCTTAAAAATACCTAAGGTAGGGGGTGGAGCCAAGATGGCAGCTGGTAAGCAGGGACTGGCGTGAGCTCCATAACGAGTCCCTCCAAAAACCTTTAAAAATGGCTCTGAACCAATTCTAGAATGGCAGAACCCACAAAACAGTAGAGGGAAGCAGAGCTCCAGCCCAGGACAGCCTGGATGGTCTCTGGGTGAGGTCTATCCCACACGGAGCTGGAAGCTGGGGGAGCTTGGAACTGGGAGCTGGGAGCTGGGAATGGAGTGGAGCAGAGCCCAGCCTGAGCAGTGTGGACCAACCAGACCGGGAGCCGGGTGGAGGGGGCCTTAGCGTCCTGAATCAGTGAGCTGCGGCAGTTACCAGACTCCTCAACCCACAAACACCAAAGACTTCAGAGAAGGTTAGTGGGAAAAGCTGCGGGAGTAGAAGGAGTTCACAGTTCAGCTTCCAGCCCCGGGGGCAGCGGAGGTGGGGCAGCTACAGCTGTTGTTGCTTCCGGCCCCAGGCCCACCTGGTGGGAGGAATTAAGTGGCAGATCAGAGCAGGAGTGCACAGCCTGCTGAAGATCTAAGCCCAGTCCGGGTTGGGAGTTCTTGGGGAACGAGCAGTGCTGGTGTGGCAGAGCTGGCACCTCCCCCCCATAGAACTCTCTAGTCTACAAGCAGTCATACCCCGCTGAAAAACTCAAGGGTCAAGTTAGTTGGTTGGGAATATGGCCAGGCAGTGAAAACACACCCATATTCAGTCTCAGACTTTGCATTCTTTCTTTGCTGACAAAGAAGACCAAAACATACAGCCTAAAGAAGTCAACAAAGTGCAAGAGCCTACACCTAAAGCCTCTAAGAAAAACATGAACTGGTCCCAGGCCATGGAAGAGCTCAAAAAGGATTTGGAAAAGCAAGTTAGAGAAGTAGAGGAAAAATTGGGAAGAGAAATGAGAAAGATGTGAGAAAACCATGAAAAACAAGTCAATGACTTGCTAAAGGAGACCCAAAAAAATACGGAAAATACACTGAAGAAAACAACACCTTAAAAAATAGACTAACTCAAATGGCAAAAGAGCTCCAAAAAGCCAATGAGGAGAAGAATGCCTTGAAAGGCAGAATTAGCCAAATGGAAAAGGAGGTCCAAAAGACCACTGAAGAAAATACTACTTTAAAAATTAGATTGGAGCAAGTGGAAGCTAGTGACTTTATGAGAAATCAAGACATTATAAAACAGAACCAAAGAAATGAAAAAATGGAAGACAATGTGAAATATCTCCTTGGAAAAACCACTGACCTGGAAAATAGATCCAGGAGAGAGAATTTAAAAATTATTGGACTACCTGAAAGCCATGATCAAAAAAAAGAGCCTAGATATCATCTTCCACGAAATTATCAAGGAGAACTGCCCTGATATTCTAGAGCCACAGGGCAAAATAGAAATTGAAAGAATCCATCGATTGCCTCCTCAAATAGATCCCAAAAAGAAATCTCCCAGGAATATTGTCGCCAAATTCCAGAGCTCCCAGATCAAGGAGAAAATACTGCAAGTAGCCAGAAAGAAAGAATTTGAGTATTATGGAAACCCAATCAGAATAACCCAAGATCTGGCAGCCTCTACATTAAGAGATAGAAGCGCTTGGGATACGATACTCTGGAGGTCAATGGAGCTAGGATTAAAACCTAGAATCACCTACCTAGCAAAACTGAGTATCATGCTCCAAGGCAAAATATGGGCTTTCAGTAAAATAGAGGACTTTCAAGCTTTCTCAGTGAAAAGACCAGAACTGAATAGAAAATTTGACTTTCAAACACAAGAATCAAGAGAAGCATGAAAAGTCTTTTGGATCTTGTCAGCTGGATAACTCAGTTGATTGATCACTGGACCTACAATCAGAACAGAAAACATTCTCTGGTCACTTCCAGAAAGAAATGCACAGAACGAGAACTCCCATATAACATACCCCAAGAGAACTTTATTTGGACTTTTTTGTTTGTTTTGATACTTTGCTAGTTAAAGCATGCCCATGCCTGAGTGTACTGGGAGGAAACTTGTAATGGTGGTATGGGGAGAAGGACCCACCCTCAGGTAGTTCTTTATTTGGACACTCTGTATTTACTAAAGAAGATTATTACTTGTTGGGACCAGGGGTGGATCATGTTTGTATTGTAAACAAGTATTTTTGGGGATGATACTGAATGATATGTTTTGTTATAGTTCCCTGATTGATTGAAGAGATTGACTTGCTTTGACCTAGGGATGGATGTTTGTATTGTAAAGAAGTATTTGGGAATGATACTGAATGATATGTTTTGTTGTGAATGATATGTTTTAGTTCCCTGATTGATTGGATCACAATGTATAATGCTTCCATTTGTTCCAGGATACATGGCCATTTAATTTAGATTTTTGCTAGGTCATGGACGCTGGCAGGGTGGTGTGTAATATTAATTAAGGTGGGACCTTTTTACGGTTTTAGAATGCTAAATTAATTAAGTGTCTTTGATTGAGTCTAACTAGGTGCTAAACCTCAGGTCCAAATCCCTAATTACTAGGTGCTAAGCCAATGTGGCTGTGAAGCCCCCAGGGCCCTAAGGGGAGTTGCTAAGACCAGAGCCAATAGTATGCACCTAAGTTTTGGTCACTCAGATGACATTTGATGAAGTCTAAAGGCCATATAAAAAGATAGAACAGAATTGTTTGCTTAGTGTTCAGAGCCACTGGAGGAGTGGCTGATGACTCTGGGCCAGACTTTGTTAAGATCTCCCCAGCTCATCAAGCCACATGTTGATGCTTCCCTGGTAACTATTAATTGTGATCTGGTCTGTTTACATTATGTATGTTGCTCTGAAGTTCAGGTTGCTGGCTTTTCCTCCTGAACTAAGTGAGTTTATATGTATATGTTGGATTAAAGTAAGATTGTTAACCCCTTAAAAAAATACCTAAGGTATATAGGGGCTTTTAGAACAGTATGTATTTTCTCACCCTTAGATTTCTCATTAATAGTTTCCAGGTTAAAGCCTATATTGGGGAGACAAGCCCTTTTATAACTATTGGAACCATCCCCTCTGCCAAAATTATGTAAACAAAACAATTCAAAACCAGTGACAATCTATTGTCTATTTGTAATACAAATATGAAGTTATGTGCACTTAGGGAAATAGATCTTGTAGCTGGAAGGATTTGTAGGATTATAGATTTAGGGCTACAAAGAACATTGCAAGTTATCTATTATTGCTTCTTGGCCTTTTGGCTAGATCCAGCATAAAGGTTATCTAATCCAATCCCCTCATTTTGCAAATGAAGAGATTGAGGCTCCGAAAGGGTAAATCAGTTGCTCCAGATGACAAAGTTGCAAAATTTCTGAGGTGGGTTACTATCCAGTTCCCCTAGACATCAGATTTTGTCCTCTACCAGCATATTATGATGCCTCTAAAAATCCCTTTAAAACTTTAGATATCCAATACATCTCCCTTAACTTACTATTGATGAGTTAAACTTTAATATTTTTAAGTGAATTGCTTTTTCAAGTTTAGTGATGGATCAGGAATGAAAACTCATCTCTTTATTTCTACTCCAGTCCTTTTCTACCACAAGAGACAACAATTATGAAAACTATATTAAAAGCATGTAAAGCACCAATCAATGAAATACCTTGGAGAGGTACATTAGAAAGAACACTGGATATAGTGGGAAAGGACCTAAGTTCAAATTCTTATTTTCTTACTTACTATCCTTGTGACTCTAGATATGTCCCAAACTCTCTGGACCCTAGTTTCCTTATCTACAAAATAAGGAGGTTGGATTAGATGATTTCTAAGTTTCCTTTAAATTCTAAATCTAAGAAGATTTAAGCTATCCAGGCTTTTATATGTTGGACTTCATGAATATGAAAGGTAGATTTTTTTTTAAAAAAAGATAGGAGTGGAGATTAATTAATTGTTAAGTAGTATGATAGAGTTTAACTACCATTAATTCTTTTTCTATACCACATGGTGTTAGACAGTAAAAGGGCCTTAGAAATTATCAAGTTGAGAATAAAATACATTTCTTGCAGCTCCAATTAAGGGACTTCTTACCCTATACAACATTTCTTATATATGCATTCATTGGCTTCAGGATAAAAAATCAGATGTTTTGCTTAAGTCATTATTATGACTTTTTGGGGGGGAGGGAGCTGTTGAGGGGAAGGATCTAAACCTGTGTAAAGATCTTTAGGTTCGGGATCTCCCTCTAGCAATAAAGACCTGCAACTCTTCCAGCTAGTTACATTCTGAGAGAATTATGTAGAGTTTTGAAGGTTAAGGACTTTCTCAAAGCCAGATAGCAAGAATGTGTCAGAAGAGAACATAAACACAGGTTTTTCTATCTCCTAGACCATATCTCTATAGGCTACTCTGTATTCCTTCTATGAGTTCACAGGAAGAAAAGAAGAATAAAAAAAAGGATAAAGAAAAAGGAGGAAGAAGAATGAAGGGGGGAAAAAAGAAAATATATCCACAAATATTTTAAGGATTAACATCCATTGAAATAATTTTATTTATTACATTTTCTTCCATTCATTATTTACAAATGGTAAAATATATGCTTTGTGAAAGAGTATTTTCTATAAGCATAATAAGTCAAGATATTTTTGTTTCAACTTGAATTGTTTGAAGGAAATTGGACAATGTGGAAATGCTATTTGACTTTTTTGAAACAAAGATCATCCCTAACACCTATAATTCTTTTATTAATATCTTATGTGTATTCTATGGATACATTTGGAAAGCCTAACAACTCTGTCAGATTATGTGCCCCAAACCCCTTTTAGACTCATTTTCGCAAAATCTGAATTTAAGTAAATTGCATAAAATAAATTCAATAGGCACATTTTCCCCCATGCTCAGTAAAATTCTTACACATTCATCTTCTTTTGAAAGCACTGTTAATTAAGTAGAGTTAAGATAACAAAGTGAAAGGGGCCTCTAGCTCCCTAACTCTCCAAGTATACCTTCTCCACAATAATATAAAAAATGTGCCAAGATCATCAAAGCCATGAAAAAAAATCATAGTTAATCATTTTCCCAGCCCAGGGAAGTTTATAGGGATAGAGAAGTCTGTAGAGACTGAGATGAGAGGGTGGCCAGTAGAATAGTGAGATGGGAGGATTTTGCAGCTCAGAGATGGAAAGGGAGAGCACCTGGATAGGAAGCATTAACACAGAAAAAGATCCCAAGAAGCCTCTGAACTAGTATAGGAAAGAATAAACTCTGTCTCCCATTATCCAGTTCTGGGTCAAAGTTTCAGGATAGATAGAAGTGGCAGTGACAGAGTACAAGGTCCCAACTGAGAACTGAGCACAAAACAAATTTCAGAATCTTAGCTGTGTGGCTTAAAACTTAGTAGAAGAGCAATGACTCATTTTTAATCCTTACTTCTCATCACAGAAACCTACAGAGTAAAAAAAAAAAAAAACAGAATATGAGACCAAGACAAAATGGGAACCAACAGTTCATTCTCACTAAACCTACAGAACCTCCCAGTTGGCCAAAAGTGAGGGAATCCAGCAACAATCTACTGAATTTCAACTACACATGACCCAGCTGATCCATACTTGGGTGGGGATTTCAAGAATTTAGTCTAGCAGGGCACTGAGTAGACCACTCTCCAAATCATACCATTTAGGAAAAACTGAAAATTTATAGGCTCCTCAACTGAACTATGGCATCAGCAGAAGCTTGGGTCATCCCTGCATCCCTAAGGTGAATGGAGTCAACACTGATGTAAAGTCCAAAGTCAATAAATAGGCTAGAATAAATGAACCAGCAACAAACATGCATAACCATAAAGAGCTACCATGGTGATAGGGAAGTTTGAAACACAAACACTGAAGAAGACAATGACTTGAAAACCTCTATAAAACCTCAAAGAAAAATGCAGATTGCAATACACCAATAAGAATTCTGAGAAAATGTAGAGCAAGAGATAAAGAGACAGAAAATGAGCAAAAACAAATAAAAAACAAATAAAGGAGAGGGCAGAGCCGAGATGAGAGAATAATAGGAATGCACTTGAACTCTCCCAAATTCTCCTCCATACAACTTCAAAATAATGCCTCAAATTGAATTCTGGAGTAATGGAACAGATAAAACATCAGATGAAGCAATTTTCCAGCCCAAGAAAACTTTGGAGTTTAGCAGGAAGAAAATTCTTTCTCACAGGGATAGTAGTAGACCAGAAAGCTCAGCTCAGCTCAGGCCTGGGAGGGTAGAGTCGGGGAGGGGGCGTGACATCAGCAGAGCATCAGCTTAGGGAGCTCTTAGCACACAGAAGGAAGAACTGAGACATGGTCAGAAGGAAATTACAGAGGATTCTTTGTTGACACTTGGTGCAGGACACTGTTTTATTGCCCATACACAATTCTGGGTTGCACTCCCAAGGTGAAATGGAGCACTAGTGCAGTGGTACTTTGGCCCTGGGGGAGAGGAAGTACTAGTCACAGTTCCAGGGTGGAGAAGAAGGTTGGTGTTCACTCACAGAAGAGCAGTGTTCTTTCTCTGAGGTCCAGGGTGAAAAAGAGCACTACCACTTGCCCAAGTTGAATTTAGAAAGTCAGAAGGAGCAAGAGTGCTTTCAGCTGCAGAGGAGCAGGAGCCATGGATGTAGAAGGCTGCTTGTGGAAGCTCACAAGCTAGAGCACAGACTGGAAGAGAAGTGACCTCTAATTAGATCAAAATATCTTAGAAGAATTGAAAAATTTCAGACCCTTAGAAAACTATCTCTTACAAAACAAAAGCAAAAACAAACAAAGTAAAACATGAGCCAGCAGAGGGGCCAAGCTTTAACATAAAGTTAAAAGTCAAGAAATATTTTGGAAAAAAATGAGCAGACAAACAAAAAAAGAGAACTGACAATAGAATGTTACTATGGAGACAGAGACGATCAAGACACAAAGAAAGAAGATGACAATGAAGTCAAACCAGCTACATGCAAAGTCTCAAATAAATAATGTGAATTGAATGCAAGCCCAAAAAGAATTCCTGGAGTTGATCAAAAATAATTTTAGAAATTAAATAGGAGAGGTTCAGGAAAAATTGTGAAAAGAAAAGAGAGAGGCAAGAAAATTTAAAAAAGAGAATCAACAACTCAATAGAAGAGGCACAGGAAAATACTGAAGAGAGTTACAACAAATTTGCCAAATGGTGAAAGAGACACAAAAATACACTGAAGAGAAGAATTGCTTTAAAGGCGTAACTGGCCAAATGGAAAAAAGAGGTACACAAGATCACTGAAGGAAATAATTCCTTAAAAATTTGAACTGGGCAAGTTAAAGCTAATGATTACATGAAACATGGAGAAATAGTAAAATAAAATGGAAAGAATTTAAAAAAGAAAATATGAAGTATCTCCTTGGAAAAACAACTGTCCTGGAAAACTGACTGAGGAGTGAAAATTCAGGAATTGTTGAATTCCCTAAAAACAATGATTTAAAAAAAGAGCCTGGACATCATATTTCAAGAAATCATGAAGGAACCTGTTCTGATATCTTAAAACTAGAGGGTAAAATAGAAATTGAAAGAATCTATTGATCACTTCTTGAAAGAGATCCCAAAATGAAAACTCCCCACAATATCATAGCAAAATTCCAGAGCTACATCAAGGTCAAGGAGAAAATGCTGCAAGTAGCCAAAAAGAAACAATTCAAACATCATAGAGCCACAGTCACAATCACACAGGATTTAACAGTTTCTACATTAAAGGATTCAAAGGCTTAAATACATTCCAGAAGGCAAAAGATCTAGTTAGTAATCATAACTGGAAATGTGAATGGAATGAACTCACCCATTAAATTGAAGCACATAGCAGAATGGATTGTAAACCAGAATCCAAACATATTTCGTTTGCAAGAAACACTTGAAGCAGAAGCACACACACAGAGTACAGGTAAGGGGATAGAGCAGAATGTATTATGCTTCAGCTAATGTAAAGAAAAAAAAAGGAAGAACATGCAAAATGCCCCATGGGTGGGGAGAACTGACCTGAAAAATAGGTCCAAGAGAGGTGATATCAGAATCATTGCGCTTCCTGAAAGCCAAAATCAAATGGAGAACTTGGACAGCATCTTTCAAGAAATTATCAAGAAAAACTCCCCTCATGTCCTGGAACCAAAGGACAAAATAGGCATTCCAAGAATCTACCAATTACCTGAGGAAAGAGATCCCAAACTAAAAACTCCAATGAACATTGCAGACAAATTTCAGAAGTATCAGGGCAAGGTGGGAAAATAGTAACAGTGTCCAGAAAGAAACAATTCAAATATTGAGGAGCCACAATCAGGATTACCCAGGACTTGGCAGCTGCAACATTAAGGATCAGAGATCATAGAATATGATATGCCAGAGGGCCAAGGAGCTAGAACTACAACCAAGAATCATGTTCCTGGCAAAAATAAGCATAATACATAAAGGCAGGGATTTATAATCGAATAAAATAGAATTATTTGAAGCATTCATAAGGAGAAGTCCAGAATTAAGCCAAAAATTCGATCTCTAATATCAAAACCCAAGGGGAAGGCTAAACAGGCAAAAGCGAAAAAAAAGATAAGGGGTTCAATAGAACTAAACTGTTTACATCATTACATGTGAAGATGATACTTGTATTTTTTTTTAAAAATGTATCATTAATAGTACATGCAGAAGGAATATACATAGGGAGTACAAACATAAGGTGAATTTGAGGAATGACCTGAAAAATTAAGGGATAAGAAAGACTACACTGGGTAAAGAAGGAAGGGAGAGGTAGAATGAGGCAAATTATTTCACTTAAAGAGGCACAAAAGACTTATTACAATGGAGGGGGAGATGGGATGGTAGGCAATGGGCATCACTTGTACCTTATACCTTACTCTCATCAGTATTGGCTCAAAGAGGGAATCAATTGAATATAGAGATCTACTTTACTGGACAAGGAAATAGGAGAGGAGGAGATCAAGTAAAGGGTGGGGGGAGGGGACTAGCAGAAGTGTGTGCAGATGAGGGAAACTGTAGAAAGAAGCAAAACACTGGTGAAGATAGAAAGGGTGAAGAGAGAGAAGATAAACAGGAGGAACAATAGGATGGAGGGGAATACACAGGTAATAATCATAACTGTGAATGTGAATGGGATGAACTGTCCCATCAAATGGAAGTAGATAGCAGAATGGATTAAAAACCAGGATCCTACAATACATTGTTCAGAAGAAAAACATTTAAAGCAGAGAGACACACACAGAGTAAAGATAAAAGGCTGGAACAGAATCTATTTTGCTTCAGCTTGAAAAATGAGATGGGGGGGGGGACTTCCAGGAGCCAAGATGGTGGAGTAAGATGTAAGTTGTTCCCACTCTACCTTACTGCCCTCTAAAAACCCAGAAAATATTACCCCAGGAAAAACCCGGAATCAGTTGAGCCAGCAGAAAGACAAGATGAAACAGTCATGTAGCCCCAGAAGCTCAGTAACAGGAAAGGTTCCTCTTGCATTGGTGGAAGGGGAGCAGCACAGGATGGGAGTGTCCCAGCAAGCCAGTGGCAAGCAACACCTCAGCAAACCAGGCAGAGATCCTGAACCTCAGGGTGGTAGAGCAGGCAAACAACAACACCAGGATTCTTGAGTGCCTTGCAGACTACAGCTTGGAAAACTAGCACATACACTGGTGGACAGGCATCCTCCATTAGCCAAACCTCCGTGTGTTTTAGCACAACTCCAGGAAGCACATCTCTAGGTGGTCAGGCATTCACCAGCTGCCAAATCTTTCTTTGCTTCAGCACAATTCCAGGAAGTCTAGCTCCAGTAGGCACAACTCCAGGCAGGCAGACACCTTCAAGCAGCCAAAGTTTTCAGTGCTTAGCCTAGGTGAGCCGATTTTCTCCAGGAGCCAGGCCCCTCACCCCCAACCCAAGAGCTTCAATGTTGCTGATCTCAGCTCAACACCAGGTAAGCTTCCACAGCCCTACAGCCTCCAGCTACCAGTACCTGAGGCTCCAGCACACAAAGCCAGTGACCAGGTTCCTGGCCCCCAGCACAAGAAGCTTGGGTCAGTGACCCTTGTGCTCCAGCAGGAGAACTCAACTTTGAAAGCCAGGAAATAGGCAAACACCATGAGTAAAACACAGAAACAATGACCATAGATTCTTGCTATGGGGACAGGGAAGATCAAGGCACAAATTCAGAAGAGGACAACATTGTCAATATACGCACATCCAAAACTTCAAAGGGGGATATGAACTAGTCTCAAGCCAAAAAACCCTTCCTGGAAGAGGTCAAGAATGATTTTGAAAGTCCAATAAGAGAGGGGGAAGAAAAATTGGGAAGTATGCAAGAGAGAGTCAACAGCTTGGTAATGGAAGGACAAAAATTATAAGAATACAAGTCATTCCCTAATTGATAAATGGTTAAAGGATGTGATCAGGCAGTTTTCAGAGGAAGAAATTAAAACTCTCTATAGTCATATAAAATGCTCTAAATCACTATTGATTAGAAAAATGTGAATCAGAACAGCTCTGAGGTACCACATTACACCTATCAGATAGGCTAACATGATAAAATAGGAAAATGATAAATGGTGGAGAACATGTGGTAGAATTGGAACAATAATGCACTGTTGGTGGAGTTTGAAACTGATCCAGCCATTCTGGAGAGCAATTTGGAACTGCTTCCAAAGGGCTATAAAACTGCACATACCCTTTGACCCAACAACACCATTTCTAGGTCTATATCCCAAAGAGATTGGAAAAATGAGAAAAGGACCCATATGTACAAAAATATTTTTAGCAGCACTTTTTCTGGTGGTCAAGAATTGGAAATTTAGGGGATGCCCATCAATTAGGGAATGGTTGAATAAGTTGTGGTATAGAAATGTACTGGAATACGATTGTGTTATAAGAAATGATGAGCAAGCATAATTCAGAGAAACATGGAAAGACTTATGTGAATTTGTGCTGAGTGAAGTGAGCAGAACCAGGAAAAAATTGTAAACAGCAACAGCCACATTGTGAGATGACTAACTTTCATAGACTTGGCCCTTCTCAGCAATACAAGGATGTAAGATGAAACACTCTTGGTGGAAAATGCTGTCCACATTCAGAGAAAGAACTCTTGCTTTGTTTTCTTTCTTCTTTCTTGTGGTTCCTCCTATTGGTTCAAATAATTCTTTTTAACATGACTAATGTGCAAATACGTTAACATGAAAGTATATGTAAAGTCTATATCAGATTGCATGCTGTCTTGGGGAGGAGGGAGGAGAAAAAGGGGGAGAAATTTTAAAACTCAAATGGTTATGGAAGTGAATGTTGAAAACTAAAATTAAATTAATTACTTATTTTTTTAAAAATAGTATAAGATAAAATACATAGCATTAGAAAAGAAAACAAATATATTGAAATAAAGTTATGAAGAAGCAGGGGTAGCCATCTTGATGTCAGACAAAATAAAACCTAAAATCGACCTAATTAAAGACCTAAGGAAGGAAACTACATTTTGCTAAAATGTACAATAGACAATGAAGCAATATCAGTACTAATATGCACCAAGTAGGATAGCATCCAAATTGTTATAGGAGTAGTTAAGTGAATTACAGGAAGAAATAGACAGCAATATTATATTAGTGGTGGACTTCAACTATCCCCTCTCAAAAGTCATAAGTCCAACCAAAAAATAAACAAGAAAGGAACTAAAGAGGCAAATAGAATATTGGAAAAATTAGATATAACAGGCCTTTAGAGGAAACAGAATGGGAACAGAAAGGAATATACCCTTTTCAGCAGCACATGGCCCTTACATAAAAAAATGATAATGTAATAAAGCATTAAAAACCACAAAATCAAATATAGAAGACAAATATTAAATGCATACCTTTATAATCATAATTAAACAAAATTATATTCAACAAAGGGAGGTGGAAAGATAGATGAAAATTAATTGCAAACTAAATAATCTAATCCTAAAGAATGAATGGGTCAAAGAACAAATCATAAATATAATAATTAACTTCTCCCAAGAGAATGACAACAATGAGACAACATACCAAAACTCATGGGATTCAACCAAAGCAGTACTTAGGGGAAATTTTATTTCTATAAATTCTTACATTTAAAAAATGGAAAAATAACAAATCAATGAAACTAAAGAAAGTAGTAAAATAAAAAAATCCCAAATTGAGCACCAAATTGGAAATCTTGAAAATTAAATAATGTGAGATTAATAAGATTGAAAGCAAAAATAAAAATGAACTAATAAATAAATCTAGGGGGCTGGTTTTATGAAAAAAATAACAATGAGATAGATAATCCATTGGCTAATTTTATTTTTAAAAAGGAGTAAACCAAATGTCCAGGATAAAAGTGAAAACAATGAAATCATCACCAATGAAGGAGAAATTAAAGCTATTATTATAAAATATTTTGCCCAATTAAATGCCAATAAATCTGACCATCTGAAAGAAATCAATGAAAATTTACTAAAATATAAATTACTTAGATTAATAGATCAGGAAATAGAATGTCTAAATAACCCCATCTTAGCATAAGATATTGAAAAAGCCTTTAATGAACTACTTAGGAAAAATCCCCAAGGCCAGATGGGTTCACAAGGGAATTATGCCAAACATTAAAAAAAATTAATTTCAATACTAAATAAACTATGTGGGAAAATAGGCTAAGAGGCAGTCCTACAAAACTCCTATTATGAAAAAATATGGTGCCTCAACCAAAACCAAGAAGAGCTAAAACGGAGAAAGGAAATCAAACACCCATTTCTCTAATGAATTTCAATGCAATAAATTTTGAACAAAATACTAGCAAGGTGATTACAAGAATGTATCACAAGGATTACACATTATGACCAAATGGGATTTATACCAAGATGCAGGGTTGGTTCAATATATAATAATGTGATATATTGTGTGTAATATGTTATATCATAACATATTATATATCATATATAATAATATAATTGACCATATAAATAAAAAAACCAACAGAAATTACGTTATTGTATCAATAGATGCTGAAAAAGCTTTTGACACAAAACTTTCCTATTAAAAACAACAGAAAGTATAGAAATAAAGGGAGATTTTCTTAAAATGATAGGTATCTATTAAAACCATCAGCAAGCATTATCTGTAATGGAAACAAGCTAGCATCCTTCCCAATAAGATCAGGGGTGAAGTAAGGATGTCCAGCATCACAACTATTATTCAACATACTACTAGAAATGTGAGCTATAACAATAAGAGAAGGAAAAAAAATCAAAGTAATTAGAAGAGGCTATGAGGAAACAAAAGTGTCACTCTTTGCAGTTGATATGATTGTATACTTAGAGAAACTTAGAGAATCAACTAAAAAACTACTTGAAATAATTAACAATTTTAGTAAAGATGAAGGATATAAGATAAATCCAAATATATATATATAAAATCAGCATTTCTTTATATGGCCAATAAAGCCCAACAGCAAGAGATAGAGATATTCCATTTAAAATAGTTGTGAACAATATAAAATAATTGGGAGTCTGCCTGCCAAGACAAACTCAGGAACTATGTGAAAACAACTACAAAACACTTTTCACACAAATAAAGTCAGATATAAACAATTGGGAAAATATCAATTGTTCATGTGTATGTCAAGCAAATATAATAAAAATGACAATTCTCCCTCAACTAATCTACTTATTCAGTGCCATACCAATAAAAGTATCAATAAATTGTTTGATAGAATTAGCAAAAATGACAATAAAATTCATCTAGAAGAACAAAAGGTCAAGAATATCAAAGGAATTAATGGGGAAAAGACACAAAAGAAGGTGGCCTAGCAATACCCGATCTCAGACTATATTACAAAGCAGTAATCATCAAAACTGTCTGGCACTGGCTAAGAAATATAGTGGTCAATCAGTGGAATAGATTATGTACACAAGACACACTGGTCAATGACCTTAGGAACTTATTGTCTGCTAAAACCAAAGGCCCCAGATTTTGGGATTAGAACTCACTATTTGACAAAAAAGAAAAAAAAAAACTTCTGGGAAAACCAGAAAACAACAGGGCACAACTAGATATAAATCACCATCTCACACCAAATACCAAGGTAAGGTCAGAATGGTTACATAATTTAGACATAAATATTTAGACATAAATAGTGACACCATAAGAAAATTAATACAGCAAGGAATAGTCTACTTCTCATATCTATGGGGAGGGGAAGAATTCATAACTAAGCAAGAGATGGAGAGTATTATGAAATGTAAAATAGACAGTTTTGAATATTTTTTAACTTGACAGTATTTTAATAGACAAGGAATAACTGATTACTGTTAAGTGAGCCATGTATGGATCAGATATCTATCTCTGTACTGCTAAATAATTGACTTAGAGTGAAGATCAAAATCAAAATAAAATTAAAGGAGAGGCTAAGGATGAGAAAAAAATTGAGATCATTACAACAACTTCAACCAGATTTAATAAAATGATATGTTGAATTGAAAAATTATTTGATAAATGATAAATTTATCTATTTTGATAATCCCCATTTCCTATAGATGTTTAACTGATATAAATCAAAAGCTGCAAATAGGAAGCAAAAAGAACACCAGAAAATAAATCAGCAAGGAATTGTCCTTAGAAAACAGAGACAAAGCAATCAATGGTAAGGCATAAAATGCCAATATGCTACTGAGAATCATCATTGTGTGGTTATAATAGAGGCCTGAACTTAGAATTAGAAACAATTGGGTTCTAGACTTGTATCTGACACATCTTTTATTATGTGCCCTTGGAAGTCACCTAACCTTTCATTTCTTCAGCATTTCCCTAATTTTCTTTTATAAGATTATACACTAAGATTTATACATTCTTCAAAATTCTACATTCCTGATAAGCTATTGGTCTTCACCAGTGAAATTTTTATTTATTTATTTTTTCTTTTTTTAATTTTTAGTTTACAACACTCAGTTCCACAAGTTTTTGAGTTTCAAATTTTCTCTCCCTGTCTCTCCTATCCCCTCCCCTCCAAGATGGCACGTAATCTGATAAACATTCTGCAAATACCTCTGAAGTAACTTATTTACATAATGGTCAAGTTACACAGAATTATAACCAATGTCATGAATCATGAGAAGGAAGAATATTTTAAATTAAAAAAAGTTTTTGTATGTAAAAAAAAAAAGCAATGCAACCAAGAGTAGAAGGAAAGCAGAAATCTGGGAAACAATCTTTGCAGCAAGTATTTCTGATAAAGGATTAATTTCTCAATTATATAGAGAACTGGGTCCCCAATTGATTAATGGTCAAAAGGTATGAAAAGGCAGGTTTCAAGATGAAGAAATCAAAGCAATCCACAGGCATATGAAGAAGTGCTTTAAATCACTTTTGATTAGAGAAATACAGATTAAAACAATTCTCAGGTACCCTATTAGATTGGCAAATATGACAGAAAAGGAAAATGATGAATGTTGGAGAAGATATGGGAAAATTGGGACACTGATGCACTATTGGTGGAGGTGTGAATAGATCTAACCTTTCTGGAGAGCAATTTGGAACTATGCCCAAAGGATTATCTAATTCTCCATACACTTTGATCCAGCAATACAACTTCTAAGTCTGTATCCCAAAGAGATCATTAAAAAAGGAAAGGACCTACATATGCAAAATATTTATAGCAGCTCTTTTGATGGTGGTAAAACATTGGAAATTGAGGGGTGCCTATCAATCGGTAAATGGTTGAATAAGCTATGGTATGTGAATGTAATGGAATGCTATTGTGCAAAAAACAAAAAATAACAGGTAGATTTCAGAAACACCTAGAAAGACTTGTGTGAATTGATGCAACGTGAAGAGAGTAGAACCAGGAAAATGTGGTACACAGCATCAGGAACATTGTGTGATTGTCAACTATGGAAAACAGATCTTTTCAGCAACACGGTGATCCAAAACAAATACAAAGGACTCAGGAAGAAAAACGCTATACACAGCCAAATAAAGAACTGATGGACTCTGAAGGTAGATCCAAATATTCTTTTTTCATTTACTGTATCAATTTTCATGCTTTTAATCCTTTCCATTTTTTTTCTTCTTTCAAAATTGTAACTAATATGGAAATATGTTTTACATATGTATAACTTATATAAAATTGCCTACCTTTTTTTGGAAGAGCAAAGCAGAGGCAAGGAGAAACATTTGGAACTCAAGATCTTGTAAAAATTAATGCTAAAAATTGTCTTTACATGTAATTGAGAAAAATACTATTAAAATGAATTCACCACCAGCAAAGACAAATTAAAGCAATCATTAGGAGCTTTTTGGCCCAACTGCATGCCAATGAATCTAACAACTTAAGGTAAATTAGTGAATATTCACAAAAAAGTGCTCTTATTCAGGAAGGAGGCAACAGAATATTAAAATAACCCTACCTTAGAAATAGAAATTGAAAAAGACATCAATGAGTTTCCTAAGAAAAAAAAATCCACAGGACAAGACAGATTCGTAAAACAATTCTATAGAATATCAAAGAATAATTAATTTTAATACTATATAGAGTATTTGGGAAAATAAGCAAAGAAGGGGTTCTACCACATTCCCTTTACAACACGAATATGGTGCTGATAATTAGTCCAGGAAGAATAAAAGCAGAGAAATAAAACCAGCAATTTCCCTAATGAATACTTATGTAAAAATATTAAATAAAATGATATCGAGGATATTAGAGCAATACATCAAAATAACCCATGGTTTATCTATATTTCATAAAACCAACTTCTAGTTTATTTATTAGATCAACAGTTTTCTTCCAATTTTATTAATCTCTCCTTTGATTTTCATGATTTATAATTTGTGTTTAATTGTGGAATTAAATTTTTCTTCTAGTGTTTTTAACTGCATGCCAAATTCATCGATCTGCTCTTTATCTTATTGATGTAAACATTTAAAAATACACATTTTTCCCAATATACTGATTTCACTGGCTACCATACATTTTGACATATTGTTTCATTGTTGTCATTCTCTTTAATAAAATTATTGATTATTTCTATGATTTGTTCTTTGACTGACTCATTCTTTAGTATTAGATATTTTAGTTTCCAATTAATTTTTATTCAATTTCTCCATGGTCCATTATTGGATGCATTGCATTATGATCAGAAAAGGAGGCATTTATTTTCCTTAATGATATTTCATTTTTCCTCATTTACATGTAAATATAGTTTTCAACATTATTTTTTAAAAATTTTGAGTTCCAAACTTTTGTCCCTCTGTCCCTTTCCTATCTCCTCCCCAAGTCAGCAAGCAATCTGATATATGTTATTAATGTACAATTGTATGAAACATATTTCCACATCAGTCATGTTATGAAAGAACAATTAGAAGAAATGGGAAAAAACAACAAGAAAGAAAAGAAAAAGTGAAAACAGAATGCTTCAATCTGCTCTCAGACCCCACAATTTTTCCTCTGGATGCAGTCAGCACTTTCCATCATGAATCCTTTGGAACTGTCTTGGATCATTGCATTGCTGAGAAGAGCCAAGTCCACCACAGCTAATCGTCACACAATGTTGTTGCCACTTTGCACAATGTTCTTCTGGTTCTATTCACCTCATTCAACATCAGTGAATGCAAATATATCTAGGTTTTTCTGAAATCAGCCTGCTCATCATTTCTTATACAACAATAGTACTTTATTACATTTCTATACCACAGCCTATTTGGCCATTCTCCAATTTATGGGCATCCCCGCAATCTCCAATTCTTTGCCACCACAAAAAAGAGTTGCTATAAATATTTTTGTATATTTGACTCCTTTTCTATTTTTATGATCTCATTGGGATACAGATCAAGCAGTGGTATTGCTGGATCAAAGGTTACACAGTTTGGTTGCCCTTTGGACATAGTTTCAAATTCCACTCCAGAATAGTTGGATCTCTTCACAACTCAACCAGCAAGGCATTCCAATTTTCCCACATCTTCTCTGACATTTATCTTTTTCTTTCTCTGTCATATTAGCCAATCTGAGAGGTGTGAGGCAGTATTTCAGAGTTGTTTTGATTTGCATTTCTCCAATCAAAAGTGATTTAGAGCACTTCTTCATGTGCCTATAGATAGCTTTGATTTCTTCATCTGAAAACTGCCTGTTCATATCCTTTGACCATTTACCAATTGGGAAATGACTTATATTCTTCTAAATTTGACTCAGTTCTCTATGGATTTTAGAAATGAAATCTATACCAGAAACATTCACTGTAAAATTGTTTCCATGTTTTCTGCTTTCTAATCTTGGCTGCATTTCTTTGTTTGTGCTAAACCTTTTAAATTTAATGTAAAAATAAGAACAGTTTTACAAGTTATGATGTATGAATGTAATGGAAGACTATTGTGCTTTTAAGATATGAAGTGGATGCTTTCAGAGAAACATGGGAAGAATTTAAAGAACTGATGCAGACTGAAGAGAGCAGAATAAGAACAATTTAAACAGTAAGAGCAATATTGGAAAGTTAATCAACTTTGAAAGGCTTAGTAATTCCGATCATCTCAATGACTATCTTTAGACTGACAACTGAGGGATTTACAGTGCAGATTGAAACATATTTTCTTCTGTGTCTTTTTCTATGTACCTATTAATATTTCTTTTTTTGCTTTTCTGGAACATGACTAACATGGAAAGTTATTTTGCATGTCTACGTATATATTTATAATTGGTTTTATTCAATGGTTGGTGAAGGAGAGAATATGGAAATGAAAAAATTAATTTAAAAAGAATAGCTATATTTCATTATAAAAAGAAATCACTGGAAATTTGTAGCATAGACAAATTATTTGGGGAATGTTTTACCTTACCAGAAATCTTTAAGCAAATAGATGAGTCTTTCAGAATGACATATAAATGGAAAATCTATTCTCTAATACTAAATCCTAAAGATTTAACCATAGGCATGATACATAAGAAGAACGTAATGCAATTATATTTCAATGGAATCCAAATGCAGACTCTATGCCTTACAAATTTCCAGCCTATAGATAATGCATGCACTTCACTCAAACTCACTATAGTCTCAATGCCATTACTCCTCTTTTCAGGCCATTAACGCTGAGGATAAAAGGATAGAATCAGTTCCACTTCTCTAGCACTCAATGGAGGTGGAAGACAGAACACAATGGTATAGCTGGCAGAATCTTGGTATTTTATAGCGGGAATGTCCCCCAGACATCATCTAGTTAAAACCCTATTTAAAGCCTGAATCTGTTCTATGACATACTTACAAGGTGGACATCCACTGATAAGAAAATAACTATCTCATGAATCAACAGATTCTATTTTTGGACAGATCCAGTGTTGGCAGATCTTACCTTATGTTAAGTCAAAATCAATGCTTACTTATAATAATTTCCACCCTTTGAGCCATTCTTCTCCTATTACGAGCAAGAAAGATTCTATTGCAGTAAGTTCCTTGAATGTGGGACTTTGTCATTGATGTCTTTGAAATAGCCCAACTTAGAATGGCAGAATGCATATTAGGTGCATAATAAATCCTTATCAGATTGCATTAAATGGAACTGAAATCCCATCTCTGCTCTACATGAAAATGCTTTCAGTATTTATTATTAAATATTAAGTAAAAATATGTTTAAATATTATTATATCTCCTAAAGTTTTCTATTATTTACCTAAATTATTCCCAATTATTTTACTTCTTCCTTACATGACAGGATTTGGGGTTTTCATCCTGTTTACTCACTTCTGAATATGCTCCAATTTGTCAATATACTTTTTAAAATATGATATTCAGAATTTAACTGAAGACTTCAGTTATGTTTTATCTAACATAAAGTATAGGGTTTTATTACTTTTTTCTAGATATTAAAATTTTATTGGTCCTTTCTAATATTACATCTGATATTTTTGGCAAATGCCTCATATTGTTCATTCAAATTCAGTTTGCAGTGTATGAAAGATTCTGACTTTTTCACAGAAACTACTGCCTAGCCCATGGTCCATTTTAAATTTGCAGGTGATTTTCAATTCTAATTTCATATGTCAAAATCATGCAAGATTCCCTGAAAGTAGCCAACAAAATTGCAGAATTAGGTTCATAATTCCTATTTACAATTTGTTGTGGTACAACAGCATTCTATAGCACTCTTTTACCATACATTATTCAATCATTCTCCAATTGATGAGCAAAAACAAAACAAAACAAAAACAAAAACAAACAGAAAAGCCATTTTGAATATTTTAGTATATATGTGTCATTTCCTTCTGTCTTGGATCCCTTTATGGGAGGTAGTGAGTACATGCCTGGTAGCAGTGTTGTCAGGTCAAAGGGTAGGCACAGTTTCATAATCTGAGAGGTGGCTACAATTCCAAATTGCTTTCCAGAATTGTTGAACCACTTCACAGGTCTACCCACAATGCATTAGCAAGCCTGCTTTCTCATTTATGTCCTCTCCAACAATTATTATTATCTTTTCATCATTTCTTTTTATCACTTTTGCTAATCTGATGTGTCCGCATTGAAACTTCAAAGTATTTTCCTTTTGCAGATACTTAATTACTCTATTTAACCTATTAAAATATAGTTTTGATAAGCTTTATTGTTTTCTAAAAATGGTGTGAATGGTGTGAAAATGGTGTTTTTTTTTAATTTTGCGTAATTAAGATTGTTCATTTTTTATGATATCTCTGTCTTGTTCCCTTATGCACTCTTTTTCATTTATGATTGTATAAGTTTGTAATTTCTCCTGTGATCTGTTTATGACAATGGACTTTATACTTAGGTCTTGTATCCATTTGGTCATTTATTTTGATAAAATGTGTGATGAATGTTATAAACCATCTCTTTCAAACTGATTTCCATTTTTTCTTTGTTGAATAAGGGATCCTTATATCAATAATTGATGTCTTTGAGTTCCTATCTTTCCTACCCTAATAGTCTTTGGTTTTATCAAACACCATGCCACTATGTCTGATTGTTCTAAGGTCTTGTATATGTTTCATTAAAAAAAAAAAAAAACTCTGTTTTGTAGCCAGTGCCAAATTGTTTTGATGACTACTACTTTGCAATGGAATCCTGTAAAATAGAACCACTCAATTATTATTTAATCCCTTCAAATTGCTGAGATGCATCAACCTTTCTATGTGTCTCTTGCTTCCTATATCATTTGTGTTTCTCAGACTTGGTCATCTTGTCCATAATGATTCGAATTCTTTTATTCTATTCCCTTAGAAGTAATTCTTGTTTATTATTTTTATCATATTTTTTCTTTCCTTTTTGTATATTATATTCCAAGATTCTCTTTCTTTTTAAATTATAGCTGCAGTTTATTCTTATGTGATCCTGATTATTGTTCCTTGGGAGCTGAACTCTTTCTGGTTGCCTGTAGCAGTTTTTTCTTTGTTCCAAAAGCTCGGCATTTTGGATATGCCATTTCTGAATATTTTCATTTAAGACTTTTATAAGGACAGGATTGATGAATTCTTTTGTTTAAAACTATAATGATTCTGGCCTACTTTTGTGACTTTTGTTAATATATCTAGGTATTTTTTTGTTTCATCAAAGTTTTCACGGAGTCCATTAATATCTAAATTACTCCTCTGACTTATTTTCTGCATCAATTGTTTTAGCTACTATATATTCCTTACATTTTCTCCTATAGTATTTCCTTTTCTAATAATTCCTCTAATTTCAATGAATCACTGAGATTTATTCATTATATTCTATTTTTTAAGTCATTTACTATGTGGGTAAGTTTCCCACCCCTTCTCTTCTAGGCTATTCTCCATTCAGTTTCTTATTACATAGATCTTATTTCAATTATAATTTTTAAATATCTTTCTAAAACCTTTCTAAAATTAACTTCTTCTGGAATCCTTGTGGTTCACATTGTTTTTCTCCTGGACCTATCACATTTATTGTGAAGTTATTCTCATATTCTAGACTTACTATTTTTTGGCTTCTCTTAACTCTTGGTATCTCTTCATTGTGTAAAAAAAAATTCTTACATCTACTAATATTTCCAAACTCAGTTCTAAGATTGACATTTTATGCCACAAAAGTAAGGAAAGGTAGGAAACATACATTTCTTAAGTGTTTACTATGTTCTAGGGATTTGTTAAATGATAATGTGCCAGGTATAGCTCTTCCATATCTCACACAATTGGAGATACTGGAAATTCCCTGGCTCTGGTCCTTCACAGGCTTGATGAATGTCTGCCATATTACAGTTCTGGATACTTATTTGTGATCTTCCCTCACTGCTCCTTTCTATAACCCTTCTTATAATAAAAAGCTCTGTGAGATATAGGACGAGGTCTTGTTTTCTCCCTCATTCCATGACTTCTGTCTTAATTTCTAGTAGCTGAAGAGAGGTATTTATTTACTCTTTGTACAGTAAACAACCAGGAGTTAGATTCATCTTCTTCTGTATCCCTGACTGAAAATAAAAGATTGATTTATCATTCAGGAAGTTACTAAAGCCTTCACTTGCTTCTCTGGTATGTTTTCACTGTGTTGACATCTTTGAGAGTTACCTTCCAGAAGTTGTTTTGTTCCCTGATGTGACTTTTAAATCCCAATGTCCATATTCCCGTGGCTTAAAGATTCATCTATTGAAGACCATATTGGCTTTAAGCTCCAGTAATGAGCCCCTAAACAGAGCAAGTTTCTGGCTTTGCTTATGGCCACCATCTTTTTTAGTCCTTCGCTGTATGGGGAACCTTACTGGAAATTCCTTATAGTTTTATTGGCTGATACTTCATTTGTTACCCATTTTAATCTTTGTTGGGAATTTTGTAGGAGATATGGACTAAGCTATAATTTTTCATGTCATAATATCTATAAGATATCACATTTAATTCACCAATTTTAAAATGAATTTCCCAGTGATGCCACATGGATGCAAGTATCTAAGAAATTAAAGTTTTCCCAAAAGTAAATCGCAGCATATTTGTCATGATTAATTTGTAACAAATTTCCAGTGTCAATTTATGTAGGAGAATCAGGGTAAAGTATGTAATCAAACATGCATGACTGGAAGATGAAGTGAGTCGTCCATATGGCAAGAACAAAAGATAAAATGAATAGCTTGGATACTTCAGTACAATATGAACAGAATATGAGGAAGGATGGAACCTTTCTCAGAGGCTTATTGGAGGATAAAAACAAGAGTCACACAGGATAAAAAGCCAGTCCTGACTTAGGCTACTTGGTAACTCAGTTTGAAACTGATATACAATGAGACATTTGTTAAACATCTGGCAGTTAACAAAAGGAGGTTTATTCAGTCACTTCATGGAAAGGATACTCAGAATAGGGAAAGGGTATTCAATGAGTTTGCAACCCAAATTCAGTTGATCAAAAGTTCCCTGTGACAGTATTGATCACTCTGCTCCTCAGCTGGTCAGAAGTCTGAGGGGGGAGCTAATGATAATACTTATGCCCTAGCTTTTATATTAAAGCAATCAGGAAGTTATATCAACAGTCCAGATCTTTATACCCCTGAACCAATTAAGTCTTGAGAATATGTTAATACCTTTTCTAGAAAATCAAACAAATCTATCAAAAGCAGCATGAGCCTAGAACTTAGAATATTGCTTCCACCACGTATGGATTTGTATCTGTGTCAATGGAGAGAATAACTATATTGACAAGATTGAAGCTTCATTGAAGTATTAAAGTGACTACAAAACTTCAGATTTCTTCATTTTTATGTTTATTTTATTAATATGGATATCTCTTCTATTACAGCAGATCACGATCCCTCTATAACAAGGTAGATGGCATTTTCATGTTGACTCAACTTAGAAAAATATTCTCTCTTCAGCAACCTTCATGATGAATGTGTCAATATTTAGCTAGACTGAGATCTAAACAACAGACATTAGACTTATTTTTGAATCCTTTCTGGATTAGTAGTTCTAACCCAAGGCATATTCTACTGCCAAACCCTTCAAGGACTCAAACTGATTTTGGGTTAGAATGAGCTATTGCAGTAGGATCTTAGTATAGGGGTTTACAGCTAGTATAAATAATATGTCCTGACAAGTATGTAGATATGCTCAAAGTCATATTACTTGAAATTATAATTATGTAAAATGTAGTAGCACCAGTCTAATGGAATTATGCAGTATCAGTTCAAATACTGGGTCAACTCATGATGAATCCTTCTTCACACTAATTGGGAGCTATCTGAAATGTAATGTTATTTGATTTAACCAGGATTTGAAGTCTGTGTAGATCTGTCACTACAATTCAGCTAGCAGCTACTGTAGGGGTGTAAGACCCAACAAGACCGGAAACAAGATCTGCCAGAACAGGTTCTTTGATCTGCTTTAGTAAGGAAAGTAACTTTAAGGGATTAACAATCTCACTTTAATTAAACATACAAATACCACTCACTTAGGTCAGGAGGAAAAGCCAGCACCCTGAACTTCAGAGCAAATACAAACAAATTATGAACAGAAACAATATAAATAGATCAAATCACAATTCATGGTTACCAAAGAACCAATGGGTCTGGGTTAGCAAAGCAGCTACAATGGTTTGCCTAGAGTCTCAACACTCCTTCCAAGAGCGAGTCCCAGTGGAAAAATGCCAACCTCTGAGTTTATATACCCTATTCAGGGTCACAGGGCATCACAACATGCGACTCAAACCCATGCAAACTAGGCTTTCCCTTGAGGCAAAAAGGTCATCAAAGACTCCTAATATAATCAAAGAAACAAAGGCCAGACTCATCAAGGGCAGTTGATTATCTAAGTGCTCCAAAAGAGAAAACATTAAAAAATCCCACCTTAATTAATATTACAAGATCCTTTTGAACCCTGATTCCATCACTTAACATATTTACAGTCCCTCCTAGTTTCACACCATTAGTAAATTTTATAAACATGATATTAATGTCATTGCCAAAAATTGTTGAAAAGGCCAGGATTGCAAAGACAAGTTTATAAAATATCACATATCTCCGCTGGCCAATAATCCAATGATCAGTAGACTTGGAATATAGTCATTGACTAGTTCCCAAGATACCTAATTATATTATATTTTGCCTACCTCCTCTCCAATCTCTTCAATCAGATTCCTAGGGATATTATGAGAGACTGCCAAATGTCTTACTGAAATTCAGTCACTAGACATAAGTGAAGACACTAACTTTGCCATGCAGGGAAACAGAGGAAAATGATCAATAGAGATGTCACTAGCTGGGCTGTAGCTGCTACCTGACAATCACAGACAACTGTGAAGTACCTTTTTCATCAGTCCTCAGGGACAAGAGGCAGACAGGTGTCTGATGGTTAAGGAGTAAAAAGGAAAAAAAAGAAAGCGAAATTGTATACAATAAAATTGCAGCAAATGCATCTCCCAACAGGAGGTAATAGCAACAGAATCAGTTTCTGTATCATAGTTATGAATTAACTAGTAATAGGTTCAGTTAGAAGCGGGGGTGGGAGTGTGTAGTTTGGACTGACATTGATCTCTGAGTCAACTCTGGGGCAAGTAGGTTTTTAAAAAATGAGCAAGACAGTCTTGGATATCAAGACCAACAGGGGAAGGGATGGAAATAAAATGGAAGAATAAAAATTTTTCCCTAAAGGGGAATGCAGGCCTCATGGACTGTACAGTGGGTCTCAGCATAAAAGCTTCATTAATCGCCACCAAAAAGGGCTTTAAATCAAACAATAGGCTTTTTTGCTAGTTTTTTTTTAATTTGATTTCTTCCAGATTTTATTATAAAAAGTTCTACAATAGGTTCTTTTCAACTTATGGCCATTATTTGGTATAAATTAGTGATAAAGATTAGGTGCTAAATGTAAAGATCAATGTTCCATCCTATATGTTCATTTTCCTTAGGAATTTCATAGCCACATTTTAGACAGATATCTGTCCCTTGAAATTGACTGTTGACAGACAGATAAACTGAGGATGTTAAAGTATAAGTGACTTATTTAGAAAGTTGTTCTTCAGGGATCATCATTGGTTGGTATCTATTTTACTTTCATATTTAAATTACCATAAGAAATAATGGTATGAATATTTTGTTACATAGGCAGAGATTCCTTTTTTGCTTTCACTTTCTTAGGTTATTTAACCTGTAATTGTTCACTAGCTCACTGATTTTGTTTTGTTTTTAGTGTAAATGTTTTATTCATTTTAACCTTAAATACAATATGATGATAAAAGAAAAAAAAAACTTTTCCATGTACACAGTAGAACATGAAAGAATTTTATATAAAACAATCAATTCCCGTTAAAAAAACACCATGTACTAAATACTACACATTGTTTTCAAAGCTGCCTAACTTTTCTTTTCCTCTTTCTAGGCTTTTTTTGTTGTTTTTGTTGCAAATGTTGCTTACTAAACCTTTAAGTTTACAAATTAATCTGCACCTGTTAGTGGTATCGATGTCGTTGGAAAGTATTGTGCCTTCTTCAAGCAGCACGAAGAGACCCTCCAATGGTAGGGGGGAATTTTTGACCCTTTCCAAGACCCCGGCTCTTTCGGCCGCTGAGGTAAACCTTCGCATCTCTGTGTTTGTGCACTGGCTTGGTGATCCACTGAGTGTCAGGGTTTCGTCTGATAGCTTTGTGGAATGGGCCAATAAGAATAACCTTAAAGAATTTTTAAATTGAATCTTCCCCCACTCAGTACAATTTCAAGACTCAGGGCCCCACAATGGCGTCCAGCAAGTTCTTCCGCTACAGAGTGAAGGCTCCTGACAAACTTCAGCTGAGTGACCCCGTGACGCACAGGTTTCCCATAGGTTGCACCCTTGGGAACCAGACGCTTTCACCCACCACGGCGAACTCGAATATGGTAGATGATATAACCTTGCTTGGCCTTGATGTCCAGCCTGCGGGCTTTGTCGGGTCTAGTGGGCCTGGGCGCGCCTCGCAGGGTGGACAGCAGGTAGTACTGCCTGCAGCTCACGCACATCAGGAACTGCACAACATCCAACTGTTTCTTCCTCCACAACTCCTGGATGTACTGTACACCCCCATCCTGGCTCGCGCCTAGCCTTCCTGATGGCTGCAGCCGATCGAAAAGCTCTAGGCGTTCTTTTATTCTCGGCTGTGTAGTTTTTACTTTATTTTTTGTTCCCTCCCTCCCCTCTCCTACAGAAAGCTACAATTAAACACAGATAGGCAGAGATATATAGATATATATCTACCTGTGTATGGTGTGTCTGTATGTATGTACATGTATATATGTCTACATACACGTGTGTATATACACACACATAAATGCATGTATCTATAAACGTACATATATATGCATACATACATGTATGTGAGACCATACGAAGCATAATTCAATGTGTCATTTCTTTCTCTGAAGGTGGATAGCACCCTCCTTCATAGGTCAAAATCTTTCCACATTTTTCTAAATAAACCATTTCTTCATTTTCTGTATCACAGCAGTATTCCAACACAATCATATCCTACTTGAGAAATTGTGTATGTAAGTTTTTCCCCATTTTTTTGCTTTCCTTCTATACTGTTCTGTGAAATATTAAGTATTGATGGTAATATAAATGAAAATATCCAAGCATGAATGATCTATTCAGAAAATTGCTCATCAGGGAGGACATGGGTTGGGCACATAGTAAGCACATAACAAATGTGTTAAATTCAATTGAATTGAAACTATGTACTACATACAATTTTAAATGAGTGGGTGGCAGAAAAAGAAACAGTTTTTACTCTTACAGAATTTTCTGACACTTTGACTTTATTGTTTTGGTTCCCTCCAACTTTTTGAAATATGTAATTTGAAAGAAAATGACAATAGTACTGTAAAAGTTGTTCTTAATACAAGTTGAAACTTACCATATGGAAAATAGAATAAGTTAAGTCATAATGTGTATTCATAGGAGCCTGGTTGGGGGCATGGATATTTCGGTTATGCTCCTTATCTGTACCGGGGGACAGTTAACTGATATTGTGTATGGAGGGCAACATATTAATGACTTTTTGTTTTCTGACAACTGCTGCTTAGTAGGAAAGTTGGCACCAGAGCCTGGGCAATTTGCATGGCTTTGTATGCTCCTGGCTTTTATCTACAATCAAATAATCACTTTTTTTGTTTGCCCTCATTCAATTCAGACCTCCTCCTAGGACTTGAACTACCTGTGCATCTTTGCATCTTTTGCTTTGGACAAGAATCTCATCAACAATAACCGCACCCCCCCCCCAACTATTGAGATCATTGTTCTTTTGTGAGAATATATATGTAGGATTTTGTTCATGTAAATAGGGGTTTTTTGTGTCTCACTAATACTCAGCCAGTTGTGTTGGCATCTATATGTACTTTACATCCAGCTATAGACCAAGAAAAATATAATGACGGGATTTAAGAAAATACTTACTATTAACCTTAGATGTGACTTTTGGGGGAAAAAGGTAATTTTTCTTTTGCTTTTTCTTTGGAAGTGATGTTTCAATCAAGAATGCAATATTATATATATATATATGTATATATATAATATATATATTCATATGTAGAAAGATGTCTATACAAAGAGAGATCTATGAATATTAACACACACTTATATACACACATATATTATTTCTACATTTCTATCATATCTGTATGAACATAGCTATAAGCTTGTATTCAAAAAAGTTATACACACACAGAAATTATACATACAAATATATAATCTGATTTTTTAAAATTAAAACTAAAACATTTAAGACTATTTAAAAGTCACTACAAAAGAAAAAATAGTCATTTGGTTTTTAAACTTGCATTTCATGTTAATATGTACTATTAATTAACATACATAAACACCCATAGGATATTCCGAGAATCCTAGTGCATATATTTGGTTTTATGTACATAAACACACACACGTAAGTTGTACTGTTTTTTGTTATTGGTAGGACCTTGGCCTATGAATGTCAGTCCCTTCCAAGGCACAGCCCCTTATCAGACTACAAACTATAAACAGAAGGAGGCTTGTCTCCAATGTGGTGTATAGAAAGTATTAGCACAGATCTTGTTATATGTACAAACAACTTTTTCTCAAACACTCCCTTGTAGGTATTTAAAAGTGTGCCATTGAATTTAAAAGAGATTTGCCTGGAAGCTATGACATAACAATAAACTTCCTTTTATTCATGAAGTAATGTCTTTGCAAAATACAAACCAGAACCTAGTTAATTTTTCAAATGACTAGATTCTTCAGAGCTTAAGCCTGATTCTGTTTAGGGTTATTATTTGTCATTTATCAACCAGAATGCAAATGTAAAAAGGAACAGGATGTCCTATAGGGTACAGTAATGTTCTAGTCCTTAGAATCATATAATAAATTTGCTTTGTTATATTTGCACCCTACCTGCTGTGGTCTTTGCTGAATCAACATTGGAATGAATACTAGTTGTGTTACTGGGTACCATCTTGAGATATGTAATTTTTTGAAATGTGAAATCTTACTTAAAATGTTCATGTCCAGATTCTAGCCAGTTAACATCATCATTTTGGATAAGACAGTTAAAAGAAGTTGAATACTAATAATTATAATGAATAATACAGACCCTGTAGAACTGAAAAGTAAGTTTACCTTGTCTTCCTCAGTAGAAAGTTGTGCAATGTGGTATATGCTATCAGAAAGAGTCAATTAACTACATGTTTTTTTTTCTTTATTACACAAAGAGATTTATTAGAGTTTTGGGGGTAGTAGTGATAGGTTATTATGTAAAAGGAAATACCTGTGGAGCAAAACCAAAAGATAACTATATAATTAAAAATAATAAGAATAAAACCTAATTATTATTAGCCAAAACATTTTGACTCTTAGAAAGAGAAGGGGAGTGAGTTGTAAAGAATGTCATGAATCTTGGAAGGATAATCCTTTGACAATGAGCTATTACCATGAGGATATTTTGACACAGATTGTAGCATCTTAAACCAGCTGATATCAAAATAATATGAAAATATTTTACCAGTTCAGTATGAATGATGAAATAGTGAATATTTTAATAGGACACAATTGTAGAGATAGACTGAAAAATATAGAAAATCAGATGTAATCCACTGAGTGTGAGCAATAATAAAAATCTTAGTTAAACTTTTGATTGTGAAAAAGGAAATCTGTCAACTTTTAAGTACTGAAATTGAATATAGGTTCTCCACAGTCACTGGCTTTTATTAGCTGAAAGTAATATTTTCTAGTTTATCTTGATGGGGCATGCTTGATAAAAGAGTCATCAATAAACATTATATCTGTATTTATTAAGCTCCTTACTTTGACTATTGAATTACCAACAGGCTTCCAGACATACAGATGGTATTAAAATCCTTATTTTTGTATTAATATATACATATACTTACGCATATATAATACAATATATTATAATTAATATAATCTGTGTAGGTAGATATACATGCATACATATATACATATATATACACACACAATGACAATCTGGTATCTGAAGAGTGTCCATTCCTATAATTAAACTGGCGTGAATATGTGACCTTTGGTGAGAAGTGTGGAATAGCCTTAAAACTAGTAAGCTCAGTCAAGAATAAATATAAGTAGGTGTGAAACTATAAGTGGGAATTAGAATAGGGTGTAAAATTTCCTCAAGTTTATGCATGGAGTAATTTTGAATATAAAGATTCAAAGAGTCATGTCAGGTCAAAAGTACTTATTTACCATTTAGTTACTGTGTGCTAGACATTGATTTGAAGCCTGGAAATTAGAAAAAAAAAAACTTTGAAAAATAAAAGGACTTTGCAAAGTGGAAATCAGGATCTTCAACATTGTACAAACTATGTTCAAACAGGACACACACACACACGCACACATACACACACACAAACATATATATGTACGTGTACATATACATAAGTATATATAATATATATATACGTATATATATACATATACATATATACGCATATATATATTGGAGTTAACATCAGAAGGAAAGCATTAACATTAATGGGAACTAGGGAAGGCTTCTAGCAGAAGGTGCTATTTTAGCTGAGACTTGAAAGAATCCAGGTTATCCAGGAGACAGAAATGAGGAGGAAGAAAATTCCAGGTACAGGAGAAAGTCAGTGAAAAAATGGGGTCTGGAGATGATGGAATATCTTGTGTGAGAAGCATCAAGAAAGCCACAGTCACTGGATTAGAAGAGTACATGTAGTGGAGTGGAGTATAGGACTGGAAAAGTAGGAAGAATATAGGTTATAAAAGGTTTTTAAAAATTCAAATAGAAGAATTTTGTTACTAAGGAACTTGACTAGTTGCAATCCAATTAATTATTAGAACAACAGCTAACGAAGAGGATGGGTCTAAGGGAGATAAATCAAAGTAAATGTTAGATACAGAATTTCATTGGTTGGGAGAGGTTAGAGTTGGACAGAGGGATATTATTAAGCTCTTCTATATATCAGGCTCCGTGTTAAGCACTGGTGGCATAATACAAGAAAAGGAACAATACTCTCTTCCCTCAAGGAGTTGATATTTTAATGGGGTGAAGACCACTCATAAAAGAGCTGAAAAAGCAACGTGGGAGTAGGGAGAAATTACCAATTGGCAGCAAGGTAGGTCCTGAGAATCAGGTGAAGAGTCATCAGAGAAATCAAGGAAGGAGCATGAGTGCCTGGGCATGTGCTTAAATGGAGTTTACAAGGGGCACCTCTCCAAGGAGGAGTTGATCAATTTTATTAGGGCTGTGTAACCAGAATGGCCTTTGTTTTCTTTGAGTGACTCAATTTATCTCAGTGAGCTTTACTAGGTGCTAAGCCCCAGGCCCAAACCCCATTAGGTGTTAATGTAATCCATGTGGATGTGAACCTCCCAGGGTCCTAAGGGGAGGGGCCAACTCAAGAACCAATCACCAGAGCCTGAGCTCTGGTGATTCAGATGATTTCGATGTCTGAAGCCCTATAAGAAGGGAGGACAGAGCCATTTGTGCGGGGCTCTGGAGATGGTGTTGATGAGGAGACTCCAGGCAGCTGTACCTAAGGATACCTCCAGCTTGTAAACCCAGATGCTGAGACTTTGTTGAACTCTGGTAACTATGTGTTGGGATTTGAATCAGACAAAGTCTGTTGATGTTTGAAATTTGTTTGCATTTTGTTTTCAACTTCAGCGTGCTGGCTTTTTCCCCTGAACTAACTGAATGATATTTGAATGCTGAATTAAAAGTAAGCTTGTCAAGCCCTTCACCTTGCTTTCCTTAATTAAGCAGATCAGAAGAATCTGTGCTGTTGGCAGCTTTCTGGGTGCTGGCTGTGGGTGAATCTTATACCCCCACAGAAGCTGCTAGCTGGATTATTAAAACAGGCTTTCAAAGGACCACTTTTTAAAAATTTTATTGATCATTTCTATAGTTTTATTTGTGTTTCCAGTTTAAATGCATTTTGTCCTTCATAAATGCCTCATTGTATATTAACACTCAAGAATGAAATTACTGGGAGAACCTATTTTAGATTTCTCCCAGAAATATCCATATTATTATGTATATATGCATATATCCAGTAAATAATCTAATGTTTAGATGCCCATCTCATTTTCTTTTCATTCCAGTCCATCATCTACTCAGTTGCTTTATCAATCTTCCTAAAGCATATCTATGTCAGTCCCCATTTAATAAATTCCAGTGGTTCTCAATCATGTCCAGGATCAAATATAAAATCTTATGTTTGGCATTCAAAGTGCTTCAGAATATGTACCCTTTTTGCTTTCATTTTTATGACCATCCACTTATCAGTCAAAAATATATGTAAAATTATTACGATAAGTAAAGACATAATTTCTATTATTCATTATCCATTTTTACTACTTAGATCAATCATGCATTTGACCAAGAATAGTACAATAAAAGCTGATTTTTATGTAGTGCAAAGAGGATGGCTGAACAAGTTGTGATGTATGGTTTCTGATGGAATAGTTTCATCCTCTAAGAAATGATGGGCTTGATGATCATAGAAAGGCCATGGAAAGACTTGCACAGAGTGCAAGAAGAGTGAAATGAGCAGAACCAAGGGAACATTGAATATAGTAATGGCAATACTGCTGTTTTTAAGAATGACTTTTAGTGACTAAGTAATTTTACTCTTATAAATACAAAAATTAAAAATAAAGGGCACATGATGAATGATGCTATATAAGTATCCAGAGAAAGAAGTGATAAATAGAAGTATGTATAGAATAATTTTATATATAACTAATCTTGTCTAATGGTAGCCATCATTGAGGCAGGGAAGGAGAGGAGGAAAAGAAAGGGAAAAGAAGAAATTTACATGGTAACTTGGTTGTATATTTGAGAGAATAACAAGTTATACATCGTAAATTTGCAGTTGCATATGCAATCATTTTCATTGTACTGCATTATTGAAATTCTTGTTTTGTTCTGTGAATTAAAAATAAAATGAAATTTTAGTACAAAAAAGAAGGAATAGTCACTTAATTTAGACTTTATAAACAGGAAAACTGAGTTATTTATGACCTAAAAATTCACTTTCAAGCAAATTATTTCCATGGACCTGACCTTGGTTAGTTAAAGGATGTAACTTCTCCCTTTTGCCTTGAGTTTGTGTTGTAATTAGAAAAAGTAATTTCCCCAAACTATAGCTATTTGTTTATTACAAATCCTCAATCATATCCTTTATTTTCCCTTTAGAAAATGTGTATTGCCCAGATGACAAAAGCCTTCTCATTCTTTCCATGATTTCTTCTTTGAATAAATTCCTGAAAGACTAGAAACATCAATTCAGATATCTGTCATCTAAGATCATGTTCCTAGTTCTAGATGGGAAGCAAAGGACACTCCCTATGTATGCTCATATAAACATGTTGTTCTTAAAAGGAGTTAGAAGAATAAGGGAAGGGGTGCTAGTAGGTAAAGAGGGCAGTGTTCTGGAATGTTAGCTCTGGGCAATCCTGGCCCTCAGGTACATATCTACTATATATTGTGTACATAATGTCATTCACAAGTATTAAATGACCTGTGAGTGGATGTGGGAGGAGGCAGGAAGGATAAAGGCACCAGGGGAACAAGTGTCAATAGCTCTTATGTTAAATATAAAAGCAAGGGACAATTCATATCACACACTAGCCTCCTATCATGTCAATCACATAATGTCAGACAATTAAGTCCAGCTTGTAGATATAGTTTCACTTACTTGACAAGTGAACATTAATTGTCCAATTTAATTCAATTCTATTGAGCAATAATTTATTAAGTACCTGCTAGGTGCCACATGCCCTTGAGCACATTTGAAAATGTTAAATGAGGTGGAACCCATGAACTACACTGGTAGCTCATTCCAATTTTAAACAGTTCTGATTGTCAGGAACCTTGCCTTTGTGGAAACTGTTTCTACCAAAGCATTTAGTCTGTGTCTTATAGTTATAATCATTCAGAAGTTTTGCCCACATATTGACAAAGGAAAACCAAGTGGATGAAAAATGCCTGTTTTTCATATTACCTGAACTATACACCTTTGGATGAGATTTTATATAAACAATAGTATAGGCCAAGAATCAAACAGGAGAAAGAGTATAGTAGATTTGCCTTTGGAAAATTCTCATATTTTTAAAAATATTATTTGTTGTGATTTTACCTTATCTAATAATGATTTTGTTGATTTGATTTTCAGTTTTCATTTTTTTAATCAGATGAGCTAGAAGTTTGTTTTATTAGGCCTTCAAACTTTTAAATACTATGATAATTTCTATAGTTGTTTTTCTCGTTTATTACACATTTAATTTTTAATATTTCCTCTTTTGTGCTTATTTTTGCTATACTCATTGTTTGCTTTTCTATTGAAATGTATATCCATTTCATTTAATGTTTCTTTTTCTGTTTTGTTAATGTGTGTTTGTAGAAATGAAACTTTCCTCTTAAGGATAGCTTTAGCTGTATCACAGAGATTTTGACATATTTCAACATTATTATTTATTTTACATTATTATTAATTTTGTGGTTTTAGCAGCCCCATTTTTTTGATTAATTCATTATTTAATATTGTTTAGTTAAGTCTCCATTTTGGTCTGTGTCTTTTGTTTGTGATCCCTACTAATTATTCCTTTTGTTATGTTATGCATATGTTTACTCATTCTACCTTTTTATAAAACTCCCATGAGGTTCAGAGAAATATAGCAGGTCCATTTAGTAAAAACCATAAGTCATTTAGCTCTGATTTCTTCAGCTTAGTTCAATTATATATTTCCTCTTTTCTTTATCATTTTGTTAGACTTATCCAGAACTGAGAGAGGAACATTAAAAATTTCTTTCTACTGTTGTATTACTCTCTATAATTTCTTGTAGATCATTTATTTTTTTCCTTTGTAATTTTAGATGCTAAAGCATTTGGGGAATATAAGTATAATACTGATATTGATTTCTTTTCTATGGTGTCTTTCATAATATTTAGTTTTCTTATTTGTTTCTTATTAATTTGTTTTGGTTTTGCCTTGTGTGATAGCATGATTGAAACTCCTGTATTTTTTCTGATTCATAGCAATTTTATTTTCAGCTCCTCATTTTTATTCTGTATATGTTCTAATTTTCAGTTAGAAACTTTTTTATAAGAAATCTTATAAAAATAGACTATGTTGCTTTGTTTCTTGTCTGATTTATCATTTTCATTTTGTCATCTTTATTCAATTTACTTTTAAAGTTTTGAAAGTTAGGTTTATATGTTCTTCCATTTCTCATACACACACATAACTAAGATTTTCATTCTTTACCTTTGTATAGGCTTTTTTTCTTTTGGTCTCTTTATTTATTTTAGATTAATGAGTTTGAAGGCAACCCTATGCTCACCAACTCTCTTCACCTCACCTCAAGCTCGACCTCTTCCCTTTGCTGAAAGCAATTAGGTCACAGTTCTATCAAAATGCATTTCTAGTCAATCATCTATGAGAGAAGCAGTGGCATAAGATACAGAGCCTGGAACTTAGAGTCAAAAAGACTTTAATTCAAGTCCAACATCTAACACCTTGAACTTGGTCAAGTCAGTTAATTTCAGTGCCCCAAGGAACACTCAAAGACCCTAAGGAATAATAATTATAATTAGTATTTATATTACTATCCCAGACACTGTACTAAACAATTTACCATTATTTTCTCATTTGATCCTCATAACAACCCTGGGATGTAGGTGCTATTATATCCCCATTTTACAGTTGAGGAAACTGAAGTGAAAGGGTGAAATGAGTTGCCCAGGGTCATAAAGCTAGTAAGTGTCTGAGGCCAGATTGGAATTTAGGTCTACCTGCCACTACACCACCTAGCTGCCTGTACTACAGATCAGGTGCTGATGTGTGTTGGCAGAAGGGATTTCTTAATTGAGGATTCATCATTTAGAATGCCCTACAGCCTATAACAAATGAAATTGCAAGTCTTAAAAGAATTAGGGAGCAAGGGATGGAGAGAGAGAGAGAGACAGAGAGAGAGAGAGACAGAGAGACAGAGAGACAGAGAGACAGAGAGACAGAGAGACAGAGAGACACAGAGAGAGAGAGACACAGAGAGAGAGAGAGACACAGAGAGAGAGAGAGACACAGAGAGAGACAGAGAGAGAGAGAGGCAGAGGCAGAAGGCAGAAGTGGGGAAGAGAAAGAGACAGAGAGACTGACAGAGAAGAAGAAATGGAGAAACAGAGAGAGACAGGTGAGCAGAGGCAGAAAGAAATGGAGAGACACACAGAGAAAAGTACTTTGTGTCCTAACATACGGTACTAGCCTGTCATGTGAGAATACAAAGTCATTTTATTAATAGCGTCATACAAAACAGAATTTTTCAAATCCTATACTCATAATTCTTTTCAAAGATATGCACTGAATCAGGGGCCATCTCCAGTCATTCTGATCTAAATCTTACCACAGGGTCTAGATGGCTCCAGAGGACAAAGAGAGGCTAGTGACTTTGCATAGTCCTCCCTCACTTAAACCTAATTTACTTATAAATAATGGCATCACCTTTCTGATGTCATGGTCTTCTTCTAGAATGAAGGACAAATCACAACCTGTGAGTAGTAGGAACAGTCCCACTGGGGACCCACCTGGCCAGTTCCAGTTGAGCAACACAGCTCCTTCCTCCTCTCCTCTACCTCTTCTCTTCCCTCCCCTCCCCTGTCCTCTTCCCTCCCTTCTCATCCCCTTTCCTTTCCTCTCCTCCCTTCCCCTCTTCTCTCTTTTGCTCTCTTCTCCTCTTCTCTCCTCTTCCCTCCCCCTCTGTCCACATAGGGTATAATACCCTTACCTATAGGTGTTCTGCCCAAAGGAATGTAAATTTTGATTGCTGAAACCTGGAAGGATATCTTCAGGTTTATGGGCTAGATTTCTTTCTTAAGGACCATGCCTAAAATCCTAAAAACTCTGGCTTTCATTGATTGGCCAACAATAGGTCCCAGCCCAAGCTCCACCTGGTCATTATTTGGGACCTAATACCTCAAAGTGAATGTAAATAACACCTGTTTCTATTTTGGCCAGAAACCCTAGGGGTCTTCCCCTCCAAAATTGATTTTTTGACTAGGTAAAAGATACCATTCTTTGCCTCATTTCTTACCTAGGTTTAATCACTGAATGGGTGCTGCCTCAGTCAAACTGAGACCTGGAAAAGACCTGCATCCAGAGACATCTCCAGTCATCCTGATCACATCTTGTCACTAGGCCCAGATATCTCCAGAGAAGAAAGTGAGGCTGATAATTTTCCACAGCCCTCTCCCACTTCAATTCAATTCACTTGCAAACTACGGTATCACCTTCCTGATGTCATGGCCTTCTTCAAAAATGAAGGACAAACAATACACTGAAGTAGAGGGATTAAGCAGCTTGTTCAAAGTGGGCTAGCATTGTCATCTGGGTATAAAGTCTGTAATTCTTTATTGCTTAAAATAAAGAAATCTGTGTTCCCAATGGCTTGGTTTCCCTGATAATATTTATTATATAGGGAAAAAAGATAAAGGGATTCAAAATAATGGAACCTTCTGCCATGCACACTTTGGCCGCCCAAGGCTATGTCAAATTTCAGTAGTCATAGCATCCTGCTATATTTTGACATTGAAACACAAAAATCCAGAAATATCTTCCCATTGTCTAGTGTTTAACCAAAACACAGAACATTATTTCATTTTTAAATCAAATATATTTTTGTTTATATTTGAAGCATTTCCAAAATGTGATTAACAAACATTTCTATTTTGCCAGTGCAATCGAGCTGGATCTATATTTACCCTTGGCTAAATACATCACAAACTCACTAAATATTGACTTCTATTGATGTGATGACAAAGTGACTCCAAGTTTTGTTACATTTGTCTGAATGTATTAGTTGAAAATATGTGTCAGAGGCAGGATCACAACTATGAAAAGAAGGATTTCTGCAGGATGAAAATAGGAAGGGAGGTGAAGGAGCATAAAAGGAAATCATCATCTCATGAGAGGAAAAAATCCACCCATCCATCAAAAAATGTTTATTAGGCCTTGCTATGTGTCAGGAAAACAAGCACAAGCAATGAACAATTCCTACTTTCAAGGAACTAACATTCTAATAGGTGAAACAACAAGTACATATAAACTATAATCAGCATAAATACAAGTTGAATAAATACAAATATGTACAAAGTAACTAAAGATAAGGCAGTTTTCAAGGAAAGGCATTAGGATTTGAAAGGTTTGAGAAAAACTTCATTTAGAAGTTGGTACTTGAGCCCACATCAAAATCAATTGAGGAAGTCAGGTCACTTTTGGTGACCCATTGTTGATCAACGTGATCATTTTAATTTTTTAATATTCCATAAATTCTTGTTGAGCTTGTGTCCAACCTATATTTTTATTTGAGACTTTATATGTAGCTGTTTTTATGATGTCTTATGAGTTTGTATTTTGATCTCCCCTGTCATCATAGTAATTTTGTATGGTTATGTTTTTTGTTTTTGTTTTTGGTTTGCTCATTTTTCCAGATAGAAATGGACTCTGAGGTGGAGGTAAGGAAGGAATGCATTCTAGGCATAGGGATTGCAAGTGCAAAGGCAAGGAGATGGATATTGTAGCATCATATGTGAGGCACAAAGAGAAATTCATTTGGACTGTATTGCAGAGGTAGTGATATTAAATGAGGCTAGAAAAATTGGTAGGAGTAAGGTTGCTCCTGGCTTTAATAGAAAAACAGAAGACCCTAAAGACAATAAGCAGCCACCAGAATTTATTAAGGTATTCATAAGGTCAAATATGAGTTTGAAGAAAATTACTTTAGCGGCAGTTTGCAGGGCGCTTTGGAGAAGACAGTGACTCATGGCGGGGTGACCAATTAGAAACCTATTGTGATTATGTAGGCAATTGGTTATGGCAGCTTGAACTATCAGAGTGAAGAGAAAGAATCTGAGGTGGAAGATGTGAAGGTAGAAATGGCATGAGGGACAAGAGTGAGGAGTCAGAATAGTGTTGAAGTTACGAACCTGAGAGACTGGAAGGATGGTGGCACCATCAATGTAATTAGGAATATATGGAAGAGAGGAGGATTTTGTAGGGGGGAAGATAATGATTTCAGTTTGGGATAGAATGATTTTAAAATGCATCTGGGACATCAAATATGAATGTCCCATGGAATGTGGAACTGAAGCTCAGGGGAGAGACTGGGGAAAGTCAAAAGATCCAGAAGCTCCCTGCATAGAGATGATTGTTATAGTCATAGGCCCTGATACGGTTACCAAAAGAATGACAATAGAGGGAAAAGAGACGGTGGTCAGGGGTTGAACTTTCTAGAACATCCAAAGTTAGGGTTGGTGAAATAGGCGATGAGCAAGTAAGGGGGACAGAGAAAGAGTAGTGAGATAGTATGGAGAAAAATGAGGAAAAGTGTCATAAAGGACAAGAGAAGAGAGTGATACTAGGAGGAAAGGGTTGAAGCATTGAGAAAGTAAGACTACACACAATAATGGCATTTCCTTCTGGTTGGTGAAACTTTCATTTACTTTTCCTCTATTATGTAACCCATCAATGGCTTGGGCATCAAAATCAATTGAGAAAGTCAAGTCACTCTTGGTGAGCAACTTGATCTGTTTTTTTTTTTTTAATATTCCACAAATTCTGGTTAGGCTTATGTGCAACTTATATATTTATTTCAGACTTTACATATAGCTGTTTTTATGACATCTTCTGAATTTATATTTTCATCTTCCCTGTCATCATAGAAACGTTTTTATGGTCATGTTCTTTGTTGCTGTTTTTGGTTTGCTCATTTTTCCAGTTTATTCCTTAACTTTGGACTTTATGTTGTAGTCACCCTCTGGTGCTCTGGGAGATAGGAGGGTGATTGGCCTGAACTTTAGGGTTTTTTTTAATGCCCTGCTATTTTCACAGCTAGGTCTGGAAGCCTTAAGCTTTCAATGCTTCCAGAATGGTATGATCCAGGGTTCAGTTTTAGTTTGTACTCTGGTCCTTACCCAGGTAAGACCCTGATCCTTTGCTAATGCAACCACTCCTCTCCTCCCAGGAACCAATACCTAGAGTTGAGTACTATGTGATGAAATTGCCAAACAGCTCCTGGTCTTGCGTCCAGTGCTAGAGTGCTAGTTCACAGTACCTCCTAGAGTCTTTCTGACCAGATGTTCAGTCTTCTTACTGACACTGGGAATTAGGTATTCCTTGTGCTGCTGCCACAGATGCTACTGCTGCTGACAATACAGCTGTATCCAAGACTCATAGCCAGTGGCACTTCCACCAGGTCACACTGTAGGTTCTCTCCCACCCCAGTGCTGGCCAACTTCTCTTTCTGTCCTTTTAAGCTGCCCTAGGAGAAATGACTCATGATTTTGTTTTGTTTTGCTTTGTTCTTCATCTTGTGCAGAATTCTGTATGAGGGCTTTTGAAAGTTCTATAGTAGGTAGGACTGGAAGAGCTTTGAAAAGTTGCTGCCTTCATGCCTCCATAGTTGGTTGGCTCCATATTCCTGTACCCATAGTTGATCAAGTTTATTTGAATTCTGAAGGACAAAACAGTGATGTCAGATTAAATGGGCCCACTAAACCACACCTGAAGATCCTTGTGGGCCATATATTGACTTAAGAAACTGCATATTAACATTATCTATGTTGTATTAAGTTGTCAAAGATAGTGTCCCCAGGACTCATACTTTGTGTTACAGATGGACCAGAAGAAATTGGAGGCCTCTTCCAACTGATTTTATGATTTTAAGGGATATTGTTATTATTAATATGCTCTAATTACCACTGCCTCAGAAGATAAGGGCCTTTAAAATTCAGTATTAAAATGCTGATGTTTTATTCTTATGCTTCATATTTTGAGATTGAGATTGTATTTTGAGGCTGAAATGAATGCAGATTGAATTTTAAATTGAATATTAAATGTGATGAAATGATGTTCCAAGCTAATAAGTTTAAATTCAGTATATTGAGAGAAAAATATGAAGCCATGAAAAACTGGTTTGCTTACTATAATTTCATGGAGGAAAAAGAGAAAGAATAAGATTTTGTTTACTTGAGACTAACAATGATTTAGAGGACAAAGAAAAATTGCCCTACAATACCATGATTTCTTTATCATCTCCAACAACTTATCACATTTCTGAGAAATTTATATGATTAGGCATACAAATAATCTTCTATTTACTTTTCCCTAATAGTTATGGTAGTTAAAACCATCAATCTGAAGCTTTCAACCAGACCTTGAGATTTTCCCCAATGCTTGAGATATATATATACATACATATATATACATATATATGTATGTATATATATATGTATGTATATATATGTATGTATATGTGTATATGTGTGTATATATATATATTCTTCTTTGAGAATATATTTAGTATTTTATTTCCTCCAATTGCACGTAAAAACAAATTTTAATGTTCTTTTTTAAAAAAAAATCTTTGAGTTACAAATTCTCTCCTTTCCTCCCTCCACACACTCTTTGTTGAGGAGGCAAGCAATTCAATTTAGGTTATATACATGTAGTCATGTAAAATATATTTCCATATTAGTTATATTGTGAAAAAATAGACCAAAAATGCGAGAAAAAGAAAATCAAAAAAGTATTCCTCAATCTGTATTCAGACACCATCAGTTCTTTCTCTGGGGATGGATAGCATTTTTCATCATAAGTGCTGCAGAGTTGTCTTGGATCACTGTATTGCTGAGAATAGTCAAGTCACACATAACTAGTCATCTCACAATATTCCTGTTACTTTGTACACAACACATTTCAGTTTGCACGAGCTTATATAAGTCTTTCCAGGTTTTACTGAGAGCATCCTGCTCATCATTTTCTATAGCACAAGAGTATCCCATCACTATCATATACCACAATTTGTTCAGCCAGTCCTCAATTAATGGGTGTCCCCTCAATTTTCAATTCTTTGACACCAGAAAAGAGCTGTTTTTAATATTTTTATATATATAGGACCTTTTAATTTTTTATGTCTTTTGGGAAACAGATCTAGTAGTGGTATTGCTATGTCAAAGGGTATGCATGGTTTTATAGCCCTTTGGGTCTAGTTCTAAATTACTATAAAGAATGGTTGAATCAGTTCACAGCTCCACCAACAGTGCATTAGTGTCTCATTTTCCCATATACACTCCAACATTGTTTTTTTTTTCCCTTTTCTGTCCTATTAGCCAATCTAATAAGTATGAGGCAGTACCTCAGAACTGTTTTAATTTGCATTTTTCCCATCAATAGTGATTTAAAGCATATATTCAGATGGCTACAGATAGCTTTTATTACTTCATTTAAAAACTGTCACTATCTTTTGATCATTTATCAATTGTGGAATGGCTCTTTTTATAAATTTGACTTAGTTCTCATTTGAGAAATAAGATCTTTATCAGACAACTGTGATTCAATTTTTTCACAGTTATGATAGCTAAATTTGTTTCCCTCCATCCTATCTCCCAATTCATTCCATTCTCTCTCTCTCCTTTCAGCCGGTGTCCTCAGAAGTGTTTTTCTTCTGACTACCCCCTCCCCCAATCTGCCTCCTTTCTATCACATCCCCCACTTCTCTTATTCCCTTCCCTTCCTACTTTCCTGTATGGTAAGATAGACTTCTATACTTAATTGAGGATGCATATTATTCCCTTTTTGAGCCAATTCTGATTAGAGTAGAGGTCACTCACTCCCCCTACTCCACCTCCCCCATGTTCTCCTCCACTGTAAATTTTTTTTTGCTTCTTTTTTGTGAGATAATTTACTTCATTCTACCTCTCCATTTCCCTTTGTCCCAGTGCATCCCTCTTTATCACACCTTAATTTTATTTTTCTAGGTATTATCTCTTCATATTTAAATTTGCATCTGTGCCCTCTGTCTATATATACTCCTTCTTACTGCTCTAATAATGAGAATGTCCTGAGTCACAAGTATCATTTTCCCATGTGGGAACTAAAACAGTTTAACTTTATTAAGTCTCTTATGATTTCTCCTTCCTGTTTATTTTTTTATGTTTCTCTTGAGTCTTGTATTTGAAAATCAATTCCTTTTTATTCATCTCTCCAATAAACCTTTAATGTAGAAGCTGCTAGATCTTGAATTATTCTTACTATGGCTTTACAGTACCTGAATTTTTAAAATTTTCTGGCTGCTTGAAATGTTTTCTCCTTGACCTGGGAGCTCTGGAATTTGACTATAATATTCCTGGCAGTTTTCTTTTTGGGATTTCTTTCAAGAGGTGATTAGTGGATTCCTTCAATTTCTGTTTTAGCCTCTAGTTCCAGAATATCATACAAATTTTCCTTGATAATTTCTCGAAAGATGACACTTAGTCTATTTTTAAAATTTTTTAATCATGGCTTTCAGGTAATCCAATAATTTTCAAATTTTGTCTCCTGGATCTGTATTCCAGGTCAGTTGTGATTATTTTTCCTTTTTTTTCAATGAGCTATTTCACATTATCTTCTATATTTTCATTCCTTTAATTTTGTTTTATTGTTTCTTGATTTCTTATAGTCATTAACTTCTATTTGCTTTATTCTAATTTTTAAGGAAGTATTTTCTTCAGTGAGCTTTTGCACCTCCTTTTCTATTTCACCAATTCTACTTTTTAAGTTTTTTTCTTCAATGATTTTTTGTGTTTTTTTCCCACTTAGTCAATTTTATTTTTCAGTGCCTTCTTCTCCTTATTTGTACAAAATGTACTTTTTTTTAAGGTTTTTAAGGGGTTATTTTCTTCAGTATTTGTGTGTGTGTGTCTCCTTTACCAAGCTGTTGACTTTTTGTTCATGATTTTCTTGCATCCCTCCCATTTCTCTTCCTAATCTTTTTTTCCTTTCTCTTACTTGATTTTCAAAATCCTTTATGAGCTATTCCATGGCTTGAGGCCAATTTACATTTTTCTCAGAGACTTTGGATGTGGTAACTTTGATTTTGTTGTCTTTTTCTGAGTGTGTGTTCTGATCATTCCTGTCACTTTAGTGGTTTTCTATGGTCAGAATTTTTTTCTGAAGTTTGTCCATTTTCCAGTCTATTTCTTGACTTTTATCTCTTTGTTAAAGTGGGCCTCTGCTTCCAGGGTGGAGGATGCATTGTACAAGCTTCAAGGGTTTTGTGAAGCCTTTTTTTCTAATTTTTTTTATTTAATATTTTTCCATGTCAACATTGATTTCCACAAGATTTTGAGTTACAAATTTTCTCCCCATTTCTACCCTCCTGCAACCCCAAGAAGGCATAGGTTCTGGTTACCCCTTGCCACCAGTCTGCCCTCCCTTGTATCACTACACTCCAACCCCCTTATCCCCTTTCACTTTACTTTCTTGTAGGGCAAGATAGATTCTTATTCCTATTCCCAATACGTGTATATCATATTTCCCATTTGCGTGTAAAAACAATTTTTTCAAACATTTGTTTTTAGAACTTTGAGTTCCAAATTTGCTCCTTTCTTTCCTCCCCACCCACCCTCCTTGAGAAGTAAAGCAATTCAACATAGGCCATACATGTATCATTATGCAAAACACTTCCATAATAGTCATATAGTGAAAGACTAACTATGTTTCCCTCCATCCGATCCTGTCCCCCTTTATTCAATTTTCTCCCTTGATCCTATCTCTTTTCAAAAGTGTTTGCTTTTTATTACCTCCTCCCCGAATATGCCCTCCCTTCTATCACCACCCCCACCATCTCCTTCCCTCCTACTTTACTGATAGGGTTCGATGCCCAATTGAGTGTGTATGTTATTCCCTGCAAGGGGATAAGCCAAATCCAATGAGAGTAAGATTCACCAATTCCCTTTCTCTTGCCCCCTCTTCCCTTCCATCATAACTGCTTTTTATCACTAGTTTTGGGTGAGATAATTCTATCTCTCCCTTTCTCCTTCTCCCAATATATTCCTCTTTCACCCCTTAATTTTATTTTTAAGATATCATCCCTTCATATTCCACTCACCCTGTGCCCCCCGTCCACATTTATGTATATTTCCTTCAACTACCCTAATACTAAGAATGGTCTCATGAGTTAAAAATATCATTTTTCCATGTAGGAATATAAACAAGATGGTTCAACTTTAGGAAGTCTCTTATGATTTCTCTTTCCTGATTACCTTTTCATATTCCTCTTGATCCTTCTATTTGAAAGTCCAATTTTCTATTCAGCTCTGGTCTTTTCATTGAGAATGTTTGAAAGTCCTCTATTTTATTGAAAATTCATATTTTTCCCTTGGAGCATTATACTCAGTTTTGCCGGGTAGGTGATTCTTGGTTTTAATCCTAGCTCCTTTGGACCTCCAGAATATTATATTCCAAGGTATTTGATCCCTTATTTTAGAAGCTGCTAGATCTTGTGTTATCCAGATTGTGTTTCCACAATACTCAAATTGTTTCTTTCTGGCTGCTTGAAATATATTCTCCTTGACCTGCGAACCCTGGGATTTGGCTACAATATTCCTAAGAGTTTTCTTTTTGGGATCTTTTTTAAGAGGCAATTGGTAGTTTCTTCTAATTTCTATTTTACTCTCTGGTTCTAGATTATCAGGGCAGTTTTCCTTAATAATTTCTTGAAAGATGATGTCTAGGCTCTTTTTTTCATCATGGCTTTCAGGTAGGCCAATAATTTTAAAATTATGTCTCCTGGATCTATTCTCCGGGCCAGTAGTTGTTCGAGTGAGATATTTCACATTGTCTTTCATTTTATTTTTCATTCCTTTGGTTCTATTTTATAACATCTTGATTTCTCATAAAGTCGCTAGCTTCCAACCTAATTTTTAAGATGGCATTTTCTTCAGTGGTCTTTTGGACCTCCTTTTCTATTTGGTTAATTCTGCCTTTTGAGGTATTCTTCTCCTCATTGTTTTTTTTTTTTTTTTTTTTGGAGCTCTTTTGCCATTTGAGTCAGTCCATTTTAAGGTGTTATTTTCTTCATTTTTTTTTTTTGGATTTCCTTTAGCAAGTCATTGACTTGTTTTTCATGATTTTCTTGCATACCTCTCATTTCTCTTCCAAATTTTTCCTCTACTTCTCTTGCTTGCTTTTCCAAATCATTTTTGAGCTCTTCCGTGGCTTGAGACCAATTTGTATTTTTCTTGGAGGCTTTTGATGTAGGCTCTTTGACTTTTTTGACTTTTTCTGGCTGTAAGTTTTGATCTTCTTTTGACACCAAAGAAAGATTCTATATTCTGAGTCCTTTTACCTGCTTGCTCATTTTCCCAGCCAATTGCTTGACCTTTGAGGTTTTTTTTTCAGGCTAGACTGCTTTCAGAGTGGAGCGTGCTTTGTCCCATGCTTCAGGGGTTTTGTGCTGCCATTTTCAGAGCTACTTCTAAACCACCACAAGATCTGCCACACCAATGCTCCTCCCCACCCCCCAACGACCTCCCACAAGGACCATGACTCAGATTCAAGAAGAGTAAAGCAAGAGAACCTTGCCTTAGTGACAACAAAGCAATTCCTGCACTCCCGCTCTGATCAACTGCTTGATTTCCCCCACTGTGTTGCCTGGAGCTGGAAGCAGCTGCAGCTGCAGCCACTTCTGCCACCCTGGGACCAACAACTTCTCTCATCCAGATCTCATAGTTTTCCCACTGACCTGCTCTGTTGTTTTTGGTGTTTGTGGGTTGAGAAGTGTAGACACTGCCACAGCTCCATGATGCAGGGTCCTGAGGCCTGCTCTTCCTGATCTACTCTGTCTTTGTCTGTCCTGGCGTGGCCCATGCTAGGCTGCCCTCCACTCCCAGCACAGTGCAATAGACCTTTCCCAGTGACCATCCATTACATCTTGGGCTGGAGACTTGTTTCACTTTGTTATTTTGTGGGTTCTGTACATCTAGAATTTGTCTAGAGTTATTTTTACAGGTGTTTGGAGGGATTTGGGGGAGAGCTTAAGGGAGTCCCTGTTTTCAATACACCATCTTGGTTCCACCTAGTATGCAGCTGTTTTCAGAGATACTTCTAGTGACCTGTAAATGTTCAATTCTTCTAAGGTATTGTGATCTAAGGAGAGGTGCATTTACTCCTCTCCTGGCCTGTGCTCTGGTTTATGAGTAACCACAAGTACTGTTTCCTGCCCTGGAACTGGGATGGGTGTTCTTACTCCACTGTGGCTGAAAGTTCTGTTGTTCTAGTGTTCCACCTCACCCTGGAATTGCCACCCAGGACTACCACCCTGATCTGAGTAAGGGGAAAGCAATGGAGTCCTGCTCCCAGTGCCAGCAAAGACCCTTGTAATCACTTTCTGATCAGTTGTTCAACACCCTTACAATTTGTGGGCTGAGAGCTCTGGAAGCCATGGCTGCTACTGATTATTCAGTAGCTCCCAAGGCCTGCTCCTGTTTGCTGGGGTCTGGTTGTGCTGGTGTGGGTTGCACTTGACTGTGCTCTACTCTTACCTAGGCATGACAATCTTTTCCTGACAACTTTCTAAGTATTCCTTGGTTAGAAAATTATTTCACCTTGTCCTTCTGTTGGTTCTGCCTCTCCAAGAATCATTTTATGGCATGATTTAAAGGTGTTCAGAGGGGTTTGGGGAGAGCTCAGGCAAGTCACTCCCTTTTCTCTGCCATTTTGGCTCAAAGTCCCCCCTGCCCCAACTACTTGATATTTAAGTCCATCTTTTCAAGATCATACCGTAATCAAAATAACTGTCCTCCCTACATTCAGGTTTCCTAGAGAAAGATGAATACCACTGAAGTACATTACTTGCTCTGTGGATTTATATATCTTTCTGCTGGATGGCTCTTACTCAGTAAACTCCCCATTAGTTAACAAGCTTTTTATCCTGAAATTCCTAAGCTATTTTGGCTGTGTGGATTTGGCCTAAAGTAGTACCATTACACTGACCTATACCTTAAAGGATAACATTAGATATATAGATAGATAGATAGAAAGATAGATCAATATATATATATATATATATATATATGTCTATAGCTAGCTAGCTATCTCCATATAGCTGTCTCTCTCTCTCTCTCTCTCTCTCTCTCTCTCTCTCTCTCTCTCTCTCTCTCTCTCTATATATATATATATACATACACACACATATATATATATGCATGTGCATGGATATATACACACATATGTGTGTTTGTACATGTATATGCATATATGTATATACTCATGTACACATACATATATACATATGCATATATACACATATATGTACTGTGTGTATATATGTGTGTGTCTGTGTGTCTGTGTGCATGTGTGTGTGTATAAAACAAAGAGGCAGCCAGAGTTTAAAGACTTTCTCAGGATCACACAGCTATTAAGTGAGGAGACTTGATTTGAACTCAGGTCTTCCTGAACCCAGATCTCATGCTTCCAGATTATTCTACCTTGCTGCCTTGAAGAAATTTACTTAAACAATACTTATTATAATATTAAAATATTTACTTCCAGTAAAGAACTATACATAGGCATGTGCATCAAAATTGCATTGCATTTATTTTGTATTTTGTTTTATTTGTCTATTGACCATTTCCACAATTAACCTGTTTGGAAGGATCCTTAAGCTTTTCATTGATTTCTTCAGATTGACTAAAAAGAATTTTTATTTAATTTGTGGGAGCGAACCTAATTTCCTATGAGTTGGTATCTTAAAACAGTTTTGCTTTTTTTTAACTGAGGCATAGTATGATATTTATCCAGTGGAGCGCAAATGAATTTTAGTACCTCCAAAATCTGTTTTCTCATTTGTCATCTGTCCTCTAGAATGAGTGGGTAGGTTTTGATTTTTTAATGCTAGAAAAGAATCCCATGGGAGGAAGCAAAAAAAGCTATTCCAGAATAGCAATGAAGAACGAGTTGCTCTACATGACATTTCATTTCTGGATGGCTAGGAAGATCAATGGACTTGCCTGCAGCTCATGAATTAATATCCCTAGCTATCAAGAAATGAACCATTGTGCACAGGGACTTGTTCTTCATTGCTAACTTCTTGTCATAAGTAAGATAGTAATAAAGTGGCTTCAGAATAGGTGTCACCCTTGGGACAGTGTATTACTATATCTTTAAAATCACTATTAACTGGAAGTACATGAAGTTGACTTAGATTTTCCATAAAAATGAGATAATTTCCATTAAGACTAGGCTTTTGGAGAGAATGTTCATGTGGTACTTCATTTTCTTAAAGGGTTTTATTTGTAGTCTTTTCTCCTCGACCATATCAGTCCACAGGAGCCTAATCAGGTCCAGTAAACCCTTTGTCTCCCATACCTTGGATTCTCTCACAGCTCCCCAGAATTTCAGACTTACAAAGGACCTGAGCGACCACCCAAACCGCACGTAGATATTTATATAGCTTTTGCTTAAAGACCATTACCTCCTGGTAAATTCCAATCCATTTTTAAATGGTTCTCTCTTCTTAGCCCTGCCTCTCTTTATAATGCCTTGTTGGCTTAGTACCATATCTTACAACATAATTTTCCTGATCCCCCACTATTCATCTCTCTCTCTCTCTCTCTCTCTCTCTCTCTCTCTCTCTCTCTCTCTCACACACACACACACACACACTATATATATATATATATATATATATATATATATATATATATATATATATATATATATATATATATACACACATATATATACATTTTATTCAATTTGTATATATTTTACATCTGGTTTTCTATTTACCTCTTGTTTCCTCCTAATAGAATGTGAACTCCTTGAGGGCTGGAATGGTTTTCTTTTTTGTCCTAGTATTCTTATTTCCTAGTCAGTGTTGTCCCGAGGCTTCATAATCATTTAGTTGTTTAATTGTTCCATGGAACTGAATTAAATTGGGTCCTACACTCTGAGCTTCACTACAGTCATCACTCATCCTATTCTGTAAGAAATTATTAAAATGTACAAATCGCTGAGCTAGGCAATAAGGAAAACCATACATTTTTCTATATGGAGACAAGTTGGTAGGGCTTCTAGAGAAGTTAATTGTCAGCATTTCCTTGTTTTACATCTTAGCTATGACAGAGTTGAATAAACATGCTTTTCTTAACTGTTTAATGACTTGAGCATACTTCATTTTATCCCAACATAGAACTAGAATTAAGAGTGCTGGCATTACAGCCACATTCAGTAGGCTTTCACCAGTGTGCTCATAGTCATAACCAGCCAGTTGGTACGATTAGCTCAAATTGAAGTACTTAGGTTGCATCATTAAAACAGAAACACAAACCATTCAATCCTGTCCCTATAAACTTTGACAAACCCTCCCAAAATGCATTCAATGTATGTTGTTTTATGCATTTATAAACATTATTCTAAGAAGGAGTCCATGAACTTCATCATATTGACAAAGGGGTTCCATAAGTACTGCTCCTAAGACTTGAATGTTAGTTATTTCTTGTGCTTGCCCTAGCATAAAATTTCTTCAGTGGACTGAGGGCACTGAGCAAGTCCATTACTAAAACTTTATATATTTTTTCTTTACATTATAATAAACCTCTCTCTGCCTCACTGTTTCTCTCTCTGTCTCTGTCACTCTCTGTCTCTGTCTCCATCTCTCCCTCTCCCTCTCCCCCTTCCTCTCCCTCTTCCCTATTTGTTCATAACATCTATGCCACTTTGTAAGTTGGTGGAAGGTAACAGAAACCGCTAAACTACTGAAATTCAGAGATTTACTCTAGCAAAAGGCTTAAGAGAGGAGACTTCTTGAGAAATAGGAACTTTATTACAGAGGGGAATTGTTTTAGGTAAAAATTAAAGGAAAAAAATTACTACCTTCAGTGAATGAACAAAGATGATCAAATGATTCAACACACTGTGGATATTAGTGGGTTGTGATAGGGTAGGGTAGGCTAGTTCAGCTAAACAGGAAGATTACTGGTAGGTAGTGTAACCAGGTGGGCTCAATATCAAATCTGCAAAGTTTAACTGAGGCAGGGAGGAACATAGAGTCATATAATTTAGAGCTGAAATGCCCCTAGAAGATCATTAAGACATCCCACTCATTTTACATTGAAAAAGAAAAGCTGAGAGCATTTACATGACTTAAGGTCACAAAGTAATAAAGGGCAGAGCTAAGGTCCAAAACCTAGATTCTTTGCTCCCAAATTCATGTCATTTCTTTCTAGAGAGAAACCAGCATGTGTTAGTTTGGAGACTTATGAGATCAGGGATGATGAACTCACACTGGCAGATGGTGAACAAAGGGTCAGGAATCTGGGCAGGTGGTCTTGGAAAAAGAGAGTCAGGAACTTGTGCCAGCGCATCTGGGCAACAAGAAGTATCCACATGCTGAATTTGTCTAACTGTATGTGCTAGTTGGTCATATGATGTGGGCTACCTCTGCTGGCAAAGTTACTACTTTATGACGGTCATAATAGCAACACTATAGAAAAATAAATTTAATTCCATAGACACTGAAGTAAGAGGAGAAAAGGATGACCATAAAGAAACAAGAGGAATAATACATTAAAATTGCCAAGAAATGAAAGAGAAACTCTGGAATATCAATACTGAAGCAATATATTCCCTTTGGGGTATCATCAGTGAAAACACGAGAAGAAGCAGGTTTTACAGGTGATTTCCCATAGCAGACTGTAGATTTGTAGTCACACAACAGACTGACAGATGTAGAAAATTTAAATTCCCACTGTGTTCATTTTTAAAAATTGATTTTCAGAAGATATTTGACTTGGTAGAACAAAGTGTGCTCTTGACAGTTCTTCTCAGATAAGATGTTTCTCAGGTATATGTAGTATATTGAACTGCCGTGTAACATTTTGCACACATCACCAGGGAGAGGGGTTAAGGGCCTATTTGTCAAAAGGATAAAGTGCCAGGAAGTAGAGGAACCTATGAAAGCCCACATACTGCAGTCCCTGCCCACTATAGCTCTTTTGTCTTTTACTATTGGGCATAAGGAATAATTGGTTAGGGATACGTGGGCAGGATGCAGGTTTATATTAGAGATTACTCTCCCTGAGTTTGATTTATTTGTCCTTTTAACCTTGGGTAAGATTTGCAGTAGGTCTATGTCAATACTTTCAAGGTTGGTAACTTGGATGTGTGTGCGTGCGTGTGCACACATGATGGAGAAGTGCTGGAAACAGATAGTGAATTTTGCTTGGAATTGAAATGAAGAACAAATTAAGCCGTGTTTCACTCAGCAAAATTTCCAATTAAATTCAATAACCATTTCTTAAGGAACCATTTTGTTTAAGACACTTTACTACGTTCTGGGCATGCATAAAACAATACTTTCACTCGAGGAGGGGTAGTATGATAGAATGTATGTAAATATGCATGTCGAAGGGGGACAAAAGAAAGACTAAACTCCAAAAAAATAGTGAGTGAGAGAAAAAAACAATAAAAGACAGAAGGGGGAGGACATTAAAGAAGGATGTAAAGAACCTGAAAGAAAATAGGAAAGAAAAGGCTGTATAGAGAAAAGAATTTCAATGACTATAAACTACAAGCCTATGAAAAATTCCATTCATTTATAGCACTGATGATTTTTGCTCTAATCTTATCTGAACAAAATTGTCTGTTTCTATTATTAGAACTATTAGAAAGGAAAGATTATTTAGTCATCAATGATGAATTTGATGGAAGAAGAGTGAACAAGAAATCCTGGATCCAATGGAATAGGAAGGAGCAAGAAATAAACAGGACATCAGTCAATCAATAAAATAGAGGGCATGAAACAAACAAAAAAAAAGTAGTCCAAACTAGGTGTAAAGGGCAATAGAAGAAATAGAATAAAATAAAAATAAAAAATAAAAACTGGATTCAAAGAATGAATATCAGTTTATTATAGTGGAGAATAGTTATTTTCTCATTGAGAATTATTCCTTCTGTTGGAAAACAGTCACGTTCTCTCTGTCTCTGTCTGTCTGTGTGTCTCTCTCTCTCTCTCTCTAAATATATATATATATATATTTATACACACATATATGTATAAATACATTTGTGTTTATACATACACGTGTGTGTGTGCATCAGAAAGGACACACTACGTGGGAGAGGACAAATCAGTGGAATGGCCAAATAAAAAGTATCTGATGGTTTTCTAACTGTAATTGTAATGGCCAGCAAAGTAGGACTTGAAGTGCTTCTTAGCACTAAGGAACCCAAGCACCTTTGATTGAGCTTTGCCTTTGTTTGTAGGAAGGCTGACACCCTTTTGCTAATTAGGTCACAAGAGATGTGAAGCCCTAAAGAGATGTGAAGCCCTGGAGAAGTGTGAAGAAAAGAGTATTTATAATCTGACATTAGCATTTTTTTGGGGGCTCACTCACTGGAAGAGTGTGGTGTGATTTAAGGAGCTATTTTCTTCCAATAGATTCTGTACATCTCTTTCCATTTGGCCAATTTTACTTTTCAAGAAGTTATTTTCTCTTAATAGGTTCTGTAATTTTTCTCTTACCTCTCTAAGGCAGCTTTTAAAATTCTCTTTGAGCTCTTCTAGGGCTTGATAACAGATCATTTTCCCTTTTGAGGTTTCATAAATGTGTAGAGTATCAGTGCTGTCCTCTTCTGAATTTGTATTTTTATCTTCCTTGCCTCCATAGTAAGATTCTATGGTCTTTACTTTTCTCTTTCCTAGTTTGTTTCTTCATGGTGGTTGACTTTTTCCTTGATTTTAAAATTGATATTTGCTTCTGGGGCACAGGGGGCTCTGTCCCAAGTTTTTTGTGCTGAGAACTAGGGGCCTGGTTACTGGCTTTGTGTGCCGTGGCCTATGGTTTTGTCAGCTAGAATCTATAAAACGATGCAGCTCACCTGGTGCTGAGCTGGAGCTGCCTGGTGTGTGCCAGTGTCAAGGTCTGTGAAGTGTTGCTAACCCCAGGGTTAGGCTGAACTTCACAGTGAGAGGTGTGGGGGAGGGGTCGTCTGGCTCCTGGAATTCTCCTCTTCCCCTAGGACTGCACTATAGCCATTGGTCTGTGGTGGTGGCTGTCAATTCTCCTAGCTGTGCAAAGGCACACCTGGGGTCCTGGTATTGGTGCTTGCCAGCTCTACCCCACTGGGGCTCAGGAACTCCTACAGGTATGTTAAGGTGGGGCTTGCTGGGATGCCTACTTTCCTGCACTGTTCTCCTTCCACCACTGCAAGAAGGGGTCTCCCCACCTTCCTGAGATAAAATTCTACTGAACCCCCAACATTAGGTCCTCTATTCCAGGGTCTCTACTAGGGTAGTGTTCCCTGTGTTATTCAAGGGAGAAATGAGAGCTCCCAGAGTTCAGTCAGTCATCATGGTTCCTGGAATTTCAAGAAGGTGAGATTCAAACCTTTAGACTACGGGCTGATAGGTCCAGGAGTAGCTGCTGCTTCAGTAGGCTCTGCATTTTTGTCTCACCTAGCTCCAACAGACTCCCTATCCTGAGCTGAGAGGCCCAGGGATCACCACCACAGCCTGTAACTCAGCCCACCATGCCTGCTCCTGCTTGGATATAGTCAGGTGTAGTTCCCTGTGCTCAGCACTCTCTCAGCCTGGTGCAACAGATCCTTCCTGTCAACTTTCCATACTCTCCTGGGCTGGAAATCTGCCACACTCTGTTTCCTAGTAGATTTTACCTCTCTCAACTTGTTTAGATTCACTTTTTAAGAGGTATATGAAAGAATTTATGAGAGAGCTCAGATATATTGCTGCTTTCACTCATCCATCTTGGCTCTACACCCTGACCAGAGTGTTTTTAAAGGGTTGCCCATCCTACATATAATATAAATGGTGTATTAAACCTCATCATTAACTTTCACTGGCTAATTTTATTTATATTGTTTCATCTAATATTATCTAATCTATAATTCAGTTTTCTTATTTTGTTTTATTTTTATTTTCTTATTTTGTATTTAATTTTATTTCTAAAGAACCCACATAATCTTCAAGTTGGACCTCAGGGGATATCTAGTCTAGCACACCTATAAAGGAATAGCCATATATTGAAGAAGTATTTTTCTTATGACTGCTTGGAGATCTCCAGGGAAGGGACATCATTCAACTGAGGGAAAACATCCATTCCACTCTGTACAGTTGTAATTGTTAGGAAGGGTTTTTTTTGCTGACATCAAGCCCAAATAAACCTCTTTTCTACTCCCTCCCACCACCAATGGCTCTTCATTTTCACCTCTGGAGCCAAATAGAGCAAATCTCTTCTAATCCTTCCCGCACATAATAACCCTTTTCTTCTTCTTCTCCTTCTTCTCCTTCTCCTCTTCCTTCTCCTCCTCCTCCTCCTCCTCCCCATCCTTCTCCTCCTCCTCCTTCTTCTTCTTTGTCATCTTCCTCCTCCTGCCCTCCATCCTGCTCCTTCCTCTCTTTCAATATGCACACATATATACATATATATTACTTATGTATCTTTTTGAAATATGTGTGTATATATTGTATATAGATAGATATAGATATAACTTCATGAGTTTGTGTGTATGGGTTGTTTCATTTATAATATTTGTATCCCCATTGCCTAGCTCAGTGCTTGGCACATAGCAGGGAATCAACAAATAAATGCTTAGCAATTGTCTTTTCTTAAGAATTCTCATCAGGGGCAGAGCCAAGATGGTGGGGAGAAGGCAAAGGTTTGCCTGAGTTCTCCTCCAAACCCCTCCAAAGACATTTAAATAATGTCCTAAAACAAATTCTGGAATAGCAGAACCCACAATAGGGCAGGGTGAAACAATTTTTCAACCCAAGAAAACTTGGAAGTTTGGCAGAAGAGGTCTGTTGCACAGTGGTAAGAATGCAGGGCAGTCCAGTGTAGGCTGTGCCAGCACAGATCATTACCCAATAAATCAGGTACATGCTTTGGGAGTGACTGAATCAGCAGCAGTGGCTGCTTCTAGAGCTTTCTGCATACAGACACTAAAAAGCAATTGTAAAATGGCCTGTTTGGGAAGATCCTTCTCACTGGAAGTCTTCAAGCAAAGGTTTGATGGTATTTGACAGGAGAACTGGCATAAGGGAGGCCCTGGCTTGGGGGCCTGATGACCTGGCCTTGGTCAGAGCCACCAGGGGTCACACCCCCGCTGGGGGATCAACTTTGCAGAGGAGCCAGTGCAGACCAAGTCTGAGAATGAGGAGGAGGACAAAGAGGAGGAGTCCAGGGACATAGGGGTGTTTGATGTTCCAATGATAAGCATATGTTCTAAATGTGAATCAGTGTATGCAGAAGCTTGCAATCCAGATGAAGAAGAAGATGATGCAGAATCCAGGAATATATGGTATTTGGAATGAGGTCAGAGAAACTCCATCATCACCTTTGTTGAGGAGGAGGAGGAGGAGGAGGAGGAGGAGGAGGAAGAGGAGGAGGAGGAGGAGGAGGAGGAGGAGGAGGAGGAGGAGGAGGAGGAGGAGGAAGAGGAGGAGGAGGAGGAGGAGGAGGAGGAGGAGGAAGAGGAGGAGGAGGAGGAAGAGGAGGAGGAGGAGGAGGAGGAGGAGGAGGAGGAGGAGGAGGAGGAGGAGGAGAAGGAGAAGGAGAAGGAGAAGGAGAAGGAGAAGGAGAAGGAGAAGGAGAAGGAGAAGGAGAAGGAGAAGGAGAAGGAGAAGGAGAAGGAGAAGGAGAAGAAAAATGTTTAAAATTTTAATTGAGTCATTACCATTTTCTAAATATCTAGAAGTCTCAGCACATCTGAAAATGGTTGATACAATAGGCACAAAAGAATACCGAGATGCAGAATAAATTATTGCTCAGGGAGATACAGATGATTCTTTTTTCATTATAGAATCTGGAGAAGTAAAAATATCTCTGAAAAGGAAGAATAATCAGGAAGCCAAAGGAAATGGTGACATTAGAATTGCCCAGTATTCTAGGGCACAGTATTTTGGAGAACTGCCCTGGTAACAAACACATCCCAAGTAACTTCAGCCCACGCTACTGGCATTGTCAAATGTTTAGCCAGTGATATGCAAGCATTTGAAAAGCATTTGGGTCCCTGCATGGAAATTATGAAAAGAAACATTAAAAACTATGAAGAAAAGTTAGTTGCTGTACTTGGAACAAACACGGACAGTGTTGATTCCACAGCGTGAAGGAGAAATATCATTTGACAAGAGCTAACATCACAGAAGAGCATATTGCTTCTCCACTGAAAACATAGCTATTTTTGATGTAGATGCTGAGCACTTCCTGCGATTTCAGAATTTTTTTTACATAACGCTATAATGCAACAATAAACAAAATAGTGATTTCATAAATGATAGGCTTTACCTACAATACTGGGAAAGAGAAGATTTTAAGAAATCAATATGTTGATTAAAGTGGTTTCTACTCTATGAAATTAGTGAGATTTGCTGAAAAGTTTGTTCTAATGATTGTGGCATCATAGCAATATTAGTACACACAAAGTTAATAAAATATTCATGGTACTGGGGATATAAAATGGGCTCATTCTGATGGATTTAAATTATTATGCACAAATCAAAAAGGAATGCAGAATCTGATTACACATGGAAAGTATGTTATATACTTTAAAGTATATAAAGCCCTTTTAAAGAATGTTATATTCTTTCTAAAAAGTCTATATATGCTGTGTCTATTTTCATTCTTTTTATTTTCTGGCTTGATGCAGGTCTCTTTGAGAAGTAGCATAAAACTACACATGCAATGTTAAGACCTCATATATTTTGCAAAAAAATACATTTTTACTAATTTGTCACGATTTTATACATTCCTCAGGTTTAAGTACTGACAATCCAAATGTTTGTTTGTTTTTTTTTAGTAAGGAGAAAACAGCCTTTTTTGGATGACAAGTAATTGTCACATTTTTCCTAAGCAACCAGATCTTACCCATTTCTTCCTTCTTTCTCGTTCTATAGTTTTCAATTCGTATTATTTTTCATCTTTTAAAAAAAATTCTAAATTTTGCTTTAGACCATGATATCCATCTTCTCATGGCAGATTTTGGTTACTATTTTTTTCTTTCAAATTTCAACTCAAGATAACTCCACATTCCTGTACCACAAAAAAATAAATATAAATAAAGTGATATTTGAGAACTATTGATCAAAGACCAGAAGAAAAGTATCTTGAACATTAAACCTTTATTAAAGGTGACATTTGGTGTTCTAAATCCCAGAAATCTTTAGTCACAGTAAAATATTTCCTATAGCAAAATTAATCTGAGGTCAGTCTATTTTTTTTATCGAAGGGGATATTATTTCTATGTCCTTAGGCTGGGTTTACATAAGATGAATTTTTCCAACATTTAAACCCAAATGGTTCTTTCCTCTCCTGTATTAACTATGGTACCTGTCTGTAGAGAGATAAGACAGAACAGAAACTTTATCAATTGGTAGCTAGTCACAAGGTTTTTGTCGGAAGAAATGACCATCAGGATGGCAGAAATAAAAAAAAATAAAAGAACAACAAAGTAGTAAAATGAGAACAAATTTAAAAGTGTGAAACTGGTTTGTGAGTTTATCCTCAGCCCTCCATATGTATTGTTTATTACACCACATTACATCCCACTCTTTTCTGGCTTTTATGAGGGCACATACTTCAACAATGAGCTGAATAACAGTTTATCATCAAGAGTAAAGGAATCCCCTTCTTGTTTAATGTTTTGACTGCTCTAATTGGGAAAGAAGTTAGTTTATAGGATGTTAGATTTAGAGATGAAAAGGATTTAAAAGGCACACAGAGAAGGAATGGGAACCTAGCAAGGTTAAATAATTTGTCAAAATCTTGTACACTAAAAGTGACAAAGGCAGGATTCAACTTCATGTCCTTTGACTTGAACTTTATCCACTTCACAAAACATGCCCTCTTCCCTTAATTTAGTAAAACATGTCTTTGTGTCATACCATTCACTAACAATATTCATGTTAACAAGCTGTGTGTTTACATTATGATTAAAAGAAATTATTTTTAAAAATTTCTTGAAAAATAAGTGTTCAGCTTCAACATAGATGAGGTTAAGCATTTTTTATTTACTGTGTTCTATTTGGTATATCTGTTCAGCCTCATTTGGATATGAAACTGTAGTTAGAAAATAATGTACCTATCTTAAGTTGTATGCAAAACATAATTAAAAGTTGGCTTCAGCCAAATTTTAAACATATTAGTTTTCTTTTTACACATGCTACCTTGTAGGGAAAAAATATTACATAGATAATGATGATTTGTTAGCCTTTGTACTTCAGGTTGTATTTTAAAATGCTGTCTTATCCAAAGAGAAAAACAATAATTAACCAGATTCCTCAGTACATCATCCTCTATGCTTACTTCTAGATGAGTTATCAGTTCCGTTGCACTAGTTTATTGTTAACTATTCATCAAATAATAACAAAATACTTGTACAACAAAGAATTCTGATCAAGGTCGTAAAGTCAGTTGCAATATTTTCAGTATTGTTGGTTATTTTGAAATTTCCTTATAATAAATCACTTTTATGCAAAAAAAATCTCTTTATTTTTTTGTAAGATTCTTCACAAGATAAATTATGTTCTCACACAAAAAGTTATCTTAGTCTTCTTTTCTCTTTCCTCTCTTCAGACATCAAAATTAACATTTCTCTGGAGTTATTATTACACTCTCAGTCCTTTGACAGATTGTTCATAGAATGATGGTTATGTCATTCTAAGATTCAATTGCCTCTTCAAGATACAGTAACAATGTTTATAGTGTCTGTGGGAAAGGCTATTAACGTTGGGTGTTACATAGATAAAAATCACCCCAAGATTCTGGGTCACATGGACCATGTTTAATATTGGGGTCCTGACTATAAGATATTCATTATATTGGCTTATTGCTTCCACACCTGGACTGATATAGAGGAGGGAATAACAAAACAAAAAAATAGATATTATCATGGTACAGTTTGAATTTTTGTTTTCCCAAGTAATGGCAAAAGTCATGTTCAGGGTTTATTCAAATATTCAAGGTACAATGCAGTTATCCCACAAGAGTTAATATAGGCAACAGAATTGTTTTTTAAAATGCCAAGAATTCATATAAGCCCATGACTGGAGAGAAAAATATATAAGCTACACAAAACATTTTTGGCTGTCTTCGTGGGGAGTGGCCTCTCATTCTGCTAAAAATGGTATATCTCACATTGTGGTTTCTATTCCCACCTGAAGGTGAACGTATTTTGGTGTCTGATGAAAAAGTAATCCCCTGTCTTTTAGGCTTTTATTGTCTGAGTAACTCATTGGCTTGGTTATTAGTATGTTGAAAAAGGACTATGTAGATAGTCTTCTTTCTGCAACAATTATGTCATTTATGGCAATCATTCTCTAGAGGTTTTTGTTTTTCATTTTTGTTTACTTTATTTAATTTTTTTTTAGTTTTCAACATTGATTTCCACAAGATTTTGAGTTACAAATTTTCTCCCCATTTTTACCCTCCCCTACCCCAAGATGGCATATATTCTAATTGCCCTTTTCCCCAGTCTGCCTTCCCTTCTTTCACCACCACCCCCATCCCCTTTCCCCTTAATTTCTTGTAGGGCAAGATAGATTTCTATACACCATTGCTTGTATATCTTATTTCCCAGTTACATGTAAAAACAAATCTTTTTTTAAGCATTAGTTTTTAGAACTTTGAGTGGCGAATTCTCTCTCCTCTTCCCTCCTCACCCGTCCTCCTTGAGAAGGCAAGCAATTCAACATAGGCCACACATGTATCATTATGCAAAACACTTCCATAACAGTCATGTTGTGAAAGACTAACTATATTTCACTTCATCCTATCCTGTCCACCTAGATTCAATTTTTTCCCTTGACCCTGCCCTTTTTCAAAAGTGTTTGCTTTTGATTACCCCCTCCACCCATCTGCCCTCCCTTCTATCATCCCCCCTCTCTTATCCCCTTCCCACCTACTTTCCTGTAGGGTAAGATACCCAATTGAGTGTGTATGTTTTTCCCTCCTTGAGTCAAATCCGATGAGAGCAAGATTCCCTCATTCCCTTTCACCTGCACCCTCTTTCTTTCCAATAGAACTGCTTTTTCTTGACATTTTTATGTGAGATAATTTACCCCATTCTATCTCTGCTTTTCTCCTTCTCCCAATATATTCCTCTCTCATTCCTAAATTGTATTTATTTATTTATTTTTAGATATCATCCCTTCATATTCAACTCACCTTGTGCCCTTTGTCTATGTGTGTGTGTGTGTGTGTGTGTGTGTGTGTGTGTGTGTGTGTGTATTCCCTTCAACTACGCCAATACTTAGAAAGGTTTCATGAGTTACAAATATAATTTTTCCATGTAAGAATGTAAACAAAACAGTTCAACTTTAGTAAGTCTCTTATGATTTCTTTTTCCTCTTTACCTTTCATTGCTTCACTTGATTCTTGTGTTTAAAAGTCAAATTTTCTATTCAATTCTGGTCTTTTCATTGAGAAAGTTTGAAAGTCCTCTATTTTATTGGAAGTCCATTTAATCCTAGCTCCTTTGACTTCCAGAATATCATATTCTAAGTCATTCGAACCCTTAATGTAGAAGCTGCTAGATCTTGTATTATCCTGATTGTGTTTCCACAGTACTCAAATTGTTTCTTTCTGGGTGCTTGCAGTATTTCCTCCTTGATCTGCAAGCTCTGGAATTAAGCTACAATATTCTTAGAAGTTTTCCTTTGGGGATCTTTTTCAAAAGGTGATCGGTGGATTCTTTCAATTTCTATTTTCCCCTCTGGTTCTTGAATATCAGGACTGTTTTCCTTTATACTTTCTTGAAAGACGATATGTAGGCTCTTTTTTTGATCATGGCTTTCAGGTAGTCCAATAATTTTTAAGTTACCTCTCCTGGATCTATTCTCTGGGTCAGTGGTTTTTCCAATGAGATATTTTATGTTGTCTTCCATTTTTTTATTCTTTTGGTTCTGTTTCATAATTTCTTGATTTCTCATGAAGTCACTATCTCACACTTGTTCCATTCTAATTTTTAAGGTAGTATTTTCTTCAGTGATTGTTTGGACCTCCTTTTCCATTTGGCTAATTCCACCTTTTAAGGCATTCTTCTTCTCATTGGATTTTTGGAGCTCTTTTGCCATTTGGGTTAGTCTATTTTTGAGGTGTTATTTTCATCAGTATTTTTTGGGTCTCCTTTAGCAAGTCATTAACCTGTTTTTCATGGTTTTCTTGCATCACTCTCATTTCTCTTCTCAATGTTTCCTCTACTTCTCTTACTTGCTTTTCCAAATCCTTTTTGAACTCTTTGATGGCCTGAGACCAATTCATATTTTTCTTGGAGGCTTTTGATGTGGGCTCTTTGACTTTGTTGACTTCTTCTAGCTGTATGTTTTTTATCTTCTTTGTCACCAAAAAAAAAGGATTCAATAGTTTGAGTCTTTCACTGCTTGCTCATGTTCCCAGTCAACTACTTGACCCTTGAGCTTTTTGTCAGGGTGTGACTGCCTTATCAATGGCAAGTGCTTTGTCCCAAGCTTCAAGAGTCTTCCACTGCTATTTTCAGAGCTACTTCTATGAAGCAAGCTCTGCCACAGTGGGGTTCCTCCTCCTCCAAGAACCACCAACCAGTACTGCAACCCAGATCCAAGCAGGGCAAAGCAATAGGACCCTTCCTCTGTGCCAGTAAAGTGCTGCCTCCACTCTTGCTCTGATCTACCACTTGATTCCTCATATCGGGTGGGCCTGGGGCCTGGAAGCAGCCACATCTGGGCTCTGGAAGCATCTGCAGGAGCTTCCTGCTGCTGCCACAGCTGCCAGTGACCTCTGATGCTTCTGGGGTGGGGGCTGGACCACACACTTCTCTCACCCTGTTCCAGCAGTTTTCCCAATGATCTGCTAAATTGTCTTTAGTGTTTGTGGGCTGAGAAGTCTGGTAACTGCAACAGCTCAATGATTCATGGCTCTACGGACTGCATTGCCTGATCTCCTCAGCCCCTGTTCTGTTCTCATATAGCCCATATACTCCACTCCCAGCACGACATGATAGACCCTTCCCAGAAACCATCCAGGCCATCTTGGCATGAAGACCTGCTTTCCTCTGTTATTTCATGGGTTTTGTAGCTCTAGAATTTGTTCATAACCATTTTTACTGGTGTTTGGAGGGATTTGGGGGAGAGCTTAAGTGAGTCCCTGTTTTCCAGCCTTCATCTTGGCTGCATGTCTCTAGAAGTTTTGATGCCTAAATTCTCAAAATCTAAGACTTGGGTTTACTCATAAGGAACCTTGCAAAGCTAATACTTCCCAGGAAATCTCCCAAATCTGGCTTATAGACCAAATTCTGAAATTATACTATTTACAGAATTCAAAATCCCCTCTCCATATGATTGAGTTTAAGCCGTGTTTAAATATATCTATCAATGCCCTTCTCATGCTCATGTTCTTGTTCTCAAAATAAGATGATTGGAAAAAGACAAAAATGAACTACTACAGAGATCCAAATCAGAAAGTGACAAAGACAGAGAGATACAGAAAGAGAGACAAAGACACAGAGAAAGATATGCAGAAAGAAAAAATACAGGAAGAAAGAAGAAGATAAGAAGGGGGAAATGGAATACATCAATCAAATAATCATTAGAAGACATTTGTATCTTATTAGAAAGGATCTAGTAGTCATACTGATACTCCATTAGGAGGTGCCTTTTGTAATTTTGGATTATGTGACCAATAAGATGAAGGACTAAATGTTTTCTCCAATCTTTCCACTCTCAAAATTGTCTAATATAAGAATGATGTGCAAGAAGTAAGTAAATTAATTACAGGTGTCTCCAAAAGCAAAGATAATGAGAACTTTAATAAGGTAAAAATGTGATGAAAATCCCTCATCCCCAAAGTGGCTACTCACCACTACCTTGCCCATCAACCACCACATTCATGAATGGCTTCACAATGAGATTCACAGACTTTTCTTTTGGGGTCTCCTTGGCAATTCCCTTTTTGTTGTTACAGTCTCTTTCTTCAAACCCTACCCTCAAATCCAACCCTACACCATTTTCTCCCCTTTTATTTCCTCACCTCCACCCTATGAGATAGAAAACATAAATGTGCTATTTCTAGAGTGGCAGGATTCTCTGACAAAGCACTGCACTGAAGCCATGTTTTACTTGGAAATTAAAAACTGAAGGAAGTTGCATAAGAGGCCTGCATGTGTGAGGTATATACTAGGTCTGAAGAAAAGAGAACTAAGTGGCATTTAGCAGAAGGTAGTTCTGCACCCCCCCCCCCCACAACCTCCCAAGAATTCACTTGAGGCACAAACAGAGGCTAGGGAAAAGTAAATTCCCCAGCATGGGAGGAGGCTGAGAAAGCTTTCATCAACTATCAAAAGGGAAGTCAGAAAGTGAATGATGGGGGTGGGGGATAATGAATAAAGACTGAAATTACCAAAACTCTCATGAGGAAGAGAAGTTGGTTAAAAACCTCAAGCTTAAGTACAAAAATCAAAAGGAAAATATTAAGCAAATATGATCTAATGCACAGAATCTCCACATACATATTTTATGACAAAGGAAAAGCAGTAAACATGTGAAGAGGAAGAGGACCTGCAGACTACCAAGGAAAAATGGAACCACAGCAGAATATCCTGGAATGGTTCATGGGAGGTAAAAACATTCATGGAACTAGAATTTATGTTCAGGCAAATAGAAATAATTTAAAAAAGGAGGGCAGAGCCAAGATGGTGACTGGAATGCAGTGACTTGGGTGAGCTCCCTCCCAGGTCCCTCCAAACACCTATAAAAATAGCTCTGAACAAATTCTAGAACCACAGAACCCCAAAATAGCAGAGGGAAGCAAGGCTCCAGCCCAGGACAGCCTGGATGGTCGCAGGATATGGTCTATCACACAAGGAGCTGAGAGTGGAGGGTAGCAGAGCTCAGCATGGGCTGTGCCTGGACCAATCAGCCCAGGAGCCAGGAAAAACAGGCCCTAGTGCCCTGAATCAGAGAGCTGTGTCAGTTACCAGACTTCTCAACCCACAAACACCAAAGACAACAGACAAGGTTAGTGGGAAAAGCTGTAGGGGCCAGAGTGAAAGGAGTTCACAGTTTGGTCACTGCCCCAGGGGCAGCGGGGGTGGTGAAGCTACTGAATTTCAGCTGCAGTTACTTTGTGCTCCAGGCCCACCTGGTGGGAGGAATTAAGTGACACCTCAGAGGGGGAGTGCAGAGCCTGCTTAAGATCTAAGTCAGGTCCAGGTTGGGGGTTCTTGAGGGAGGAGGAGTGCTGGTGTGGCAGAGCTTGCAGTAGGAAATAACTCTGAAAACAACAGCACGTCCCCTCAAGCTTGGAACAAAGTTCTCCCTAGTCTACAAGCAGTCATATCCCAATGAAAAACTCAAGGGTCAAGTAGTTGGCTGGGAATAAGTAGTTGGCAGTAAAAATGGACTCAGATTCAGACTTAGAATCTGGAATCTTTCTTTGGTGACAAAGGAGACCAAAACATATAGCCAGAAGAAGTCAAAAAAGGCAAAGAGCTTACATCAAAAGCCTCCAAGAAAAAACATGAACTGGTCTCAGGCCATGGAAGAGCTCAAAAAAGAGTTGGAAAAGCAAGTAGAGGAAAAACTGGGAAGAGAAATGAGAATGATGCAAGAAAACCATGAAAAACAAGTCAATGACTTGCTGAAGCAGACCCAAAAAAATACTGAAGAAAACAACACCTTAAAAAATAGACTAACTCAAACAGCAAAAGAGCTCAAAAAAGCCAATGAGGAGAAGAATGCCTTGAAAGGCAGAATTAGCCAGATGGAAAAGAAGGTACAAGAGACCACTGAAGAAAATACTACCTTAAAAGTTGTATTGGAGCAAGTGGAAGCTAGTGACTTTATGAGAAATCAAGACAACATCAAACAGAACCAAAGGAATGAAAAAATGGAAGACAACGTGAAATGCGTCATTGGAAAAAACACTGACTCGGAAAATAAATCCAGGAGAGAATATTTAAAAATTATTGGACTCCCTGAAAGCCATGATCAAAAAAAGAGCCTAAATATCATCTTTCAAGAAATTACCAAGGAAAACTGCCCTGATATCCTAGAGCCAGAGGGTAAAATAGAAATTGAAAGAATCCACTGATCGCCTCCTGAAAAAGATCTCAAAATGAAAACTCCTAGGAATATTGTTGCCAAATTCCAGAGCTCCCAGATCAAGGAGAAAATACTGCAAGCAGCCAGAAAGAAACAATTTGAGTATTGTGGAAACCCAATCAGAATAGCACAAGCTTCTACATTAAGGGACCAAAGGGCTTGGAATATGATATTCTGGAGGTCAGTGGAGCTAGGATTAAAACCAAGAATCACCTACACAGCAAAAGTGAGTATCATGTTCCAAGGCAAAGTATGGATTTTCAATAAAATAGAGGATTTTCAAACTTTCTCAGTGAAAAGACTAGAACTGAATAGAAAATTTGACTTTCAAACACAAGAATGAAGAGAAGCATGAAACGGTAAACAAGAAAAAGAAATCGCAAGGGACTTACTAAAGTTGAACTCTTTTGTTTACATTACTACATGGAAAGATGATGCATATAATTCATGACATCTCAGTAGCTGAAGGGAATATACATACATATACATATACATATACATATATATATATATATATATATATATATATATATATATATATATATTTACACACACACACACACACAGAGGGCACAGGGTGAGTTGCATATGAAGTGATAATATCTAAAAAAATCAAATTAAGGGATGAAAGAAGAATATATTGAGAGAGGGATAATGGGAGAGATAGAATAGGGTAAATTATCTCACATAAAAGTGGCAAGAAATAGCAGTTCTGTTGGGAGGGAAGAGGGGTCAGGTGAGGGGGAATGAGAGAATCTTGTTCTCATCAGATTTTACCTGAGAAGGGAATAACATACACACTCAGTTGTGTATCTTACCCCACAGGAAAGAAGGAGGGAGGAGATTAAAAAGGGTGGGTGATAGAAGGGAGGGCAGATAGGGGGAGGAGGTAATCCAAAGCAAATACTTTTGAAAAGTGACAGGGTGTCAAGGGAGAAAATTGGATAAAGGGAGATAGGGTAGGAAGGAGCAAAATATAGTTAGTCTTTCAAATGTTACTATTTATGGGAGTGTTTTGCATAATGATACATATGTGGCTTACATTGAATCGCTTGCCTTCTTACGCAGGGTGGGTGGGGAGGGCAAAGGGGAGAGAATTTGGAATTCAAAGTTTTAAAAGAAGATGTTCAAAAAAAGTTTTTGCATGCAACTTGGAGATAAGATATACATGCAATGGGGCATAGAAATTTATCTTGCTCTACAAGAAAGTAAGGGACAAGGGGATGGGGAAGGGGAGTGGGGTGACAGAAGGGAGGACTGACTGGGGAATGGGGCAACTAGAATATATGCCATCTTGGAGTGGGGGGAGGGTAGAAATGAGGAGAAAATTTGTAATTCACACTCTTGTGAAAATCTGTGCTTGAAACTAAAAATATTAAATAAATTGTATTAAAACCAAAAAAAAAAAAAAACAAAAAAAAAGAAATAGAACAAGTAGTGGCATTAGTGGTCAAAGGAAATAGGTAGTTTAATAACTCTTTGGGCATAATTCCAGATTGCTCTCCAAATTGGTTGGATCAGTTCACAATTCCACCAACAACGAATTAGTGTTCCAACTTTCCACATCCCCTGAAATATTTGTAATTTTCTCCTATCATTTTGGCCAATCTAGTAATATAAAATTACATCCCAAAGTTGTTTCAATTTATATTTCTCTAATCAATAATTGTTTAGAGCATTTTTTTCATATGACTATAAATTGTTTTGATTACTTCATCAGAAAACTGGTTGTTCATATCCTTTGACCAAAAACAACAGAAAACTGCCTGTAATTCCTCCCCCAATTTTCTGCTTTCCTTCTGATCTCGGTTATATTTGTTTCATTTGCACAAAAAACTTTTTAAATTTATTGTAATCAAAATTACCCACTTTACACCTAGCTTTGCTCTCTATCTCTTGTTTATTCATAAATTGTTTGCCTATCTATATAGCTGATAATTGATATGTTCCATGTTTTAGTTTTCTTTTAAAATTCCTATATCTAGGTCATGTTGACCTTATTTTGGTAAATGGTGTGAGATATTGATCTATGCCCAGTTTCTGCCATATTGCTTTCCAATTTTATCTACAATTGTTTATTTTTTTTTTACCAAATAATGAATTTGTATCCCCAAATCTTAAGTGTTTACCCTTATCAATATGAGGTTATTATGTGTCTTTGCTGTTGTAAATTGTATGTCCACTCTACTCCATTGATCTATGTTTCTGTTTCTTAGCCTGTACCAGATAGTTTTGATAATTGCTACTTTATAATGTAATTTAAGATATGGTTCTGCTGAACCTTCTTCCTTTACATTTTTTTATTATTTCCTTTTATTTTCTTGATTTTTGTTTTTTCAAATGAATTTTATTACTTTTTCTAATGCAGTAAAACAATAATAGTAATTTAATTGGGATGGCATTGAATATGTAAATTAGTTTGGGTAAAATTGTCATTTTTATTATACTGGCCCTCCCTACCCATGAACAATTAATATTTCTCCAATTATTTAAATCTGATTTTATTAGTATTAAAGGGTTTTTTTAAAAAATAATTTTGCTTATATAGTTCCTGGGTTTGTTTTGACAAGTGTGTGCCCAGGTATTTTATACTGTCTGGAGTTTTTTTAAATGGCATATTTTTTTTACTATCTCTTCTTGCAGAATTTTGTTTGTAACTTATAAGACTACTAATGATTTATGTGGATTTACTTTATATCTTTCTACTTTTCCAAAACTATTAATTTTTTCAACTAACACTTTAGTTGAGTCTTTGGGATTTCCCAAGTATATCACCATATAGTCTGCAGAAAGAGATAGTTTTATTACCTCATTCCCTATGATGATTCCTTCTATTTCTTTTTCTTTTATTGCTATTGCTAGGATATCCAATGCAAAAATGAAAAGTAATGGTGACAGTGGGCATCAATGTTTCACACCTGATCTTACTGGGAAAGCTTCTGGTTTATCCCCATTACAAATAATGCTTGCTAATGGTTTAGATAATTTTTATCAATTTAAGGAAAAATCCACTTATACCAAAACTTTTAAGTGTTTTTAATAAAATGAGTGTTGAATTTAAAAAAAAAAGAAATAATTAAAAAAAAACTTAGAAGCCAATGTCTCCAAAAGGGGAATGTGTGTGTGAGAGAGAGAATAATTGTTTTGGAATAAAAATAGACAAAAGTAAATGACCCGCAAGAAGAGAAACAAACACGCAAACAAACAAGAAAAAACAACAGTAACAGTAACAAAAAACAATGATGTCAAAATAATACATCTCCATACAAGAAAAACATATGAATGTTGAAAACAAGATGCATAGAAACAAGTTAAGTATCATCTGTCTTCTAAAAAAGAAACACGAGTTCAAAAAGCCAGAATAATGAGAAAATAATACAAGAATATTTCCCAAAACTTCTGAACACAGAGAGCAAGGTGTCAATCAATAGAATTGGCATTTCACTTCTGGGGGAAAAATTACTTGAAACTTCAAGATACATAGTAGGTAAAGTGAATAAATCCAGTGAGAAACAAGTCATTACACAAAGCAAACATTCATTCATTCAATAAACATTTATTAAGAACCTACTAAGTGCTGGGCACAGTGCTAAGCACAAGAGATACAGAAAGAGACAAAATATGGTTCCTGATTTCTAACAGTTAACAGTCTACAAACAGGAATGAGACATTCAAATATAAAGAAAATGAAGTTAGAATAACACAAGGCTACTCTTTACCTACAAAACAATGCAGAATGAAATGAAATCATGTGTTCTGAAAAGCAAAAGTAATGCAAGATGCAACTCAAAGATATAAACCTAAGCTTAATCATCAACTGGGGGGAGGGGAGAAAAATTAAGTTCAATAAAAAAGAGGTATTTGAAACACTCCTACTAAAAACATAAGGTGAGTAAATTTATTTACTTTGTAAACACTCTGAGAAAATAAGAAACACAATTTAAACAAATACAGCAACTGATAAGGAGTATAAGCAACAACACTAAAAAGAAAAAAAAAAAAAACACTTTACCCTAGGTGGGGGGAGGATAAAAAAAACAAAAAAAAATAGATAGATGTTTATTATCCCTTGGAAGGAGGGGGAAATAAAACTAGGAAGAGACATTTATCCTCTCTGTTAAAAAATAACAACAAAATAGTAATAACAGAAAGGAAACCATTAAGATATTTATTTCTAAATAATCACATGTGTAAAGATGAGACTTAATAGAAGTGCAAATGGAGGAACTGGACTGAAACCCTATGGAGTAAATCTCACCACATCCTGCTTGAAGGTAAATCAATGTCTTTGGGGAACTAAACTGCAAGATGGGAGGGCATATAAAAGAGGGTGAGGGAAGAAGATAGTATGAAGATACAATTGTATGATGTACTCTAACCAAGTAAAATATCAATCAAGGGCTTATAATTACTTTAGGATCTCAGGAAGTAGAGGACCTACAGGAGAATGGTTTGGTGGCAAAGAGAGAGATTGAAACAAGGGAAAGAAAGGAGGAAATCTCCATTCAGTGGTGGAAAGGAGTCCCATTGAAGGAAACTCCTGGTGGGGGAGGGAGATATTCTATAATGGGAGATGGAGACTTCATAATTCAAATAATCTGCAGGGATCTAGAGTTTAAGGAGAACACTACTTTTGAGAAAATGTTGTTCCTTTTCTGCTTCTATTGACAATGTTCTGCATCAGGAGGACGATTAAAGCTCCCAGTTTGTGTTACCTGAAATTCAGAAGAATGGGAGTGTATTGACATAAAAGAGATTTGATGGCAAATTAGGAGAAAATGATCATGGAGAGGTAGGGGATTCTATTGGACCAGACAATTAGAGACACAGGAAAATTTAACCATTGGTATTATATCTTTCCTCTCTATCTCCTGCTGGAATTGATACTTCCAAGAGTGAGGCATAACAGAAAAAAAATGAAGAAAGGAATATCTAAAAAAGAATTAATATAAAGACATTTTAGAAAATGAAACTCAAAATACATACCTTATTTTTTAAATTTTATCAAGAAATAGAGACTAAATAAGGAACAAATAAGTGTAAAGACTATAAATCAAAAAATTAAATAATGCTATGAAACCAAGCAAAAATAAAACTTTACAACATAAAAAGAGATAAATAAGGAAACTACATTAGGCTAAAAGCAACACTAGACAAAAAATCAATATAAAATCACATTTCATATAATCCAAATACCTTAGCACATAAATTCATGAAGAAAAATTAAATAAACTACAAGAAGACATAGTAGCACATTTCAACAAGCCCAACTGAAATAGTAACAAAAGGGAAAATATATAATTGAATACATTGCTAGAGAAACAAGAGCTAAAAAACATATGCTGTCTTCTAAATGTGATGCTAAGGAATATACATATTCTCAGAACTATTTGCATCATAAAAAAATTACTATGATAAACAGAGCAAAGATGGTATAGTGAAAACAGGGACTTACCAGAGATGTCTTACAAATTCTGCCAGATATCTCTGAAAAAGTGAATCTTACCAAATCTGAGAGAGATAGAAGACACTAAGATACCTCTAAAAAAGTGAATCTTACCAAATCTGAGAGAGATAGAAGACACTAAGAGACTGACTGTGGGAGATCTCCTGCCCAGGAGAGCCCTCAAGGCCAACGGGTCAATCTGTGGGCCAGGAGAGTGCTGGACACACAGAATGGCACTCAACCACACCAGAGCAGGAGCAGCAGCTGAACCCAGCCAGGGGACCAGGATGGGAGAGTGCTGGGTGGGTGCACAGAAATAAACCATACCAAAGCAGGAGCAGAAGCAGGTCAGGGGCTAAACTGCCAGCTGCGGTGGTGATCCCCAGGCCTCTCAGCTCAGGAAGGGAGTCTGTTGGAGCTAGCTGAGACAGCAGCAGCAGCAGCTACTCCAGGAGCTATCAGCCCACAGTCCAAAGGTTAGAAACTCAGCCATGATGAGCAAGTAAAATGGCTCTCATCCTTCTGTTAAATAACAAGAGAATACTGCCCTAGGAGAAACCCTAGAATAGAGGAGCCAAAAGTGGGGGATCAGTAGGTTTTTCACTTGGGAACCTAAGGAGACCCCTTCTTACAGTGACTGAAAGAGACCAGTGCAGGAAGGGAGGCATCCCAGCAAGCTCAACCTTAGCTGACCAGCAGGATTTCCGGAGCCCCATGGGGGCAGAGCTGGCAAGCACCACGGGAAGAAGAAACTTCTAGCAGGCAGACCACCCCTCCCCCACACCTCATGCTGTGACCATGGGGGAAACTCAGAAAGACTTCACCGGGCCTCGATCCTTGGCACACACCAGACAGGTTCAATTGAGATTAGGAGGGAAACAGAAAATTGGGAAAGAATTTTTACAAACAGTGTCTCTGACAAAGACTTCATCTCTAAAATATACAAGGAACTGAGTCAAATTTATAAGAATACAAGTCATTCCTTGATGGATAAATGATAAAATGATATGAATGGGCAGTTTCCAGAGGAAGAAATTAAAGATATCTATAATCATATAAAAATGCTCTAAATCACTATTGATTAAAGAAATGTAAATCAAAACAACTCTTAGGTATGACATCTCTCCTGTCAGATTGGCCAACATGACAAAACAAAAAAATCATAAAAGCTCGAGAGGATGTGGGAAAATTGGAATACTTACATTGTTGCTGGAGTTGTGATCCAGCCATTCTGGAGAGAAATTTGGAACTATGCCCAAAAGGCTATAAAGATGTGCATCTGATTGACCCGGCAATGCCACTTCCAGGGCTGTATCCCAAAGAGATAATACAAGTGAGAAACAGAGCTGTATGTACAAAAATATTTATAGCAGCTCTTTTTGTGATGGCAATGAATTGGACATCAAGGGGATACCCATCATGGGGAATGGCTAAATAAGTTGTGGTATTTGAATACAATGGAATACTATCATGCTATAAGAAATGGGGAACAGACAGACTTCATAATAACCTGGAAAGACCTACATGATCTGATGCTGAATGAGGGGAGCGGAACCAAGAGAACATTATACACAATTGCAGACACATTGTATCTGTGATAACTAACTTTGATGGACTTGGCTCTTCTCAGCAATACAAGGTTCAAAGACAGCTCCATAAGACTCATTGTGGAAAAAGCTATCCACATCCAGAGAAAGAATTAGGGAGTCTGAATGCAGATAGAGGCAAACTATTTGCTCTCTCTCTCTCTCTCTCTCTCTCTCTCTCTCTCTCTCTCTCTCATTCTTCATTTTTGGTTTTGTTTATTCTTTCTTATGATTCATCCATTTGTTATAATTCTTCTTTACAGGGTAGCGGAGCCAAGATGGCCGCATGAAGGCAGCATCTTACCGGAGCTCTCTCACAAGGTCAGATTCCTATAAAAAAGTGAATTGGAGCAGATTTGAGAGAGTCAGAAACCCCGAGCAGTCTGCGTGCGGCAAATTTCCGAGCCGGGAGAGTCTGAAAAGCCGGAGGCACGAACCTGTAGGCTCGGAGAGTGCTCGGTGCGGAGCTGCTCCAGACCAAGGCGGAAGTGGCTGGCCGGGAAATCCACGTGGGAGACGGGCTGGGAGAAAGCTGGGCACCCAAAACCGGTGGAGATCCCCAGACCTCCCAACACAGGACGGCAGTCTGTGGAAGAAATGAGAGGCAACACAACGCCACCCATGAAACACGGTCTCCAGAAGTTTGCAGCCCAAACATATTAAACGCGGCTTCTTGAACTTCCAGGAGTTCTTAATGTCCGGGTAAACAGCTCTAATCCCTCCCCTCCCCACCCAGAGAATCCCTCGGGAAAAAAAAAAAGAACGCTGGAACTGAGCAGAAAGTAGTGGGGCTTCAGTGGTCAAATAGTAGAAGTTCATTAGTCCCATAGGGGCAGAGTCGGCAGGGGTCAACGCCAGGAGCCCAGACGTAACCTTGCTCCCCCAGAGGAAGTGCCAGACATCAGCTCAAACAACAAACAGCTGAGACCATTGCTGAAAAGCAAGTGCTGGAGAGCACCCACAGGGAGTGAGACGCCAGGGAGCCAGACCCCTCCCCCACACCTCAGGAAACTGAAGGTTATAATTCTAGACTCACAACCCCCAGAATAAGAAAGCTGGGACAGAAAGCCCTAAGGCCCACAGATAGAAATTCGTTGTAAAGCCAGCAAAAGGCAAACCAACATGATGAAGAACACAAAAAAAAACCGAGGACAATAGATTCTTTTTATGGAGACAGGCAGGATCAAAATACAAATATGCAAAAGGAAAGTAACGATATTGTAGATACATCAGATACCTCAAAAGGTAATATGAACTGTTCTCCAGCCCAAAAAGCACTGCTGGAAGAGCTAAAGGAGAATTTTAAAAAACAAATTAGGGAGGTAAAAGAAAACATGGAAAAAATGGAAAAGTCCCTAAAGAATAAGATTGGTGAAATGGCTATGGAGATTCAGAATCTAGAGAGAGAAAATGACACCCTGAGAGGCAAAATCAACCAATTGGAAAAGGAGACTCAAAAGCAAAATGTAAACACTAACTCATTAAAAATTAGACTTGAGCAAGTGGAAGCTAATGAATCTATGAGGCACGAAAAAGTAATAAAACAAAATGTAAAGAAAGAAAAAATAGAAAAAAAAATGTGAAATATCTGATTGGCAAAACAACTGACCTGGAAAACAGATCCAGGAGAGCCAATTTGAGAATTATTGGTCTACTGGAAATCCACGATGAAAAAAAGAGCCTTGACAGTATCTTCGAAGAAATTATCAAAGACAACTGCCCAGAGGTCCTAGAACCAGAGGGCAAAATAGTCATTGAAAGAATTCACCGATCACCCCCTGAAAGAGATCCCAAACTGAAAACACCAAGGAATATTATAGCCAAATTTCAGAGCTATAAACTCAAGGAGAAAATACTGGAAGCAACCAAAAAGAAGCAATTCAAATATCGTGGAACTACAGTCAGGATCACGCAGGATCTCTCAGCTTCCACATTAAAAGACAGGAGAAATTGGAATATGATATTCTGAAGGGCAAAGGAGCTTGGACTACAACCAAGGATCAACTACCCAGCAAAACTAAGCATAATTTTCCAGGCAAGGTGATGGACATTCAATGAAATAAGGGAATTCCAGACCTTCCTGATGAAAAGGCCAGAACTCTATGGAAAATTTGATCTCCAAATACAAAACTCAAGAGAGACATAAAAAGGTAACCAGGGGGAAAAACCCCACAAACCTTATTGATCAATAAGGGCAGGTTGTTTACATCTTTATGTGGGATTATATCATCTCATGTATGTTATATATATATATATATATATATATATACATATATAAGTCAATCTTGAGAATGGTACAGCTATTATGACAATTGAAAGGGACATACATGGGTTGTGAATGCCTGTATAAATTAACTGATGTAAAGATGTAAAATATAAGTAAGAGATATAAAGGGAGGGCTATGAGGGAAGCGGTAAGGAGGTAGTAGAAAAGGGTAAATTTCACCAAATGAAGTGGCACAAAAACAGATTATAATAGAGGGAAAGAAGGGAAGGAGAAGAGCAGTATTTGAGCTATACTCTCACCTGATCTAGTTCAAGAAGGGAATAACATACTCTGATAAGTTTAGAAATCTAACTTGTCCTACAGGAAGTGGGAGGGTAAGGGGGGAAAAGGGAGGGGGGTGGTCAGAAGGGAGAGGAGAAGTAGCAAGTGGGTAATGGTAAGATAAGGGAGGGGAATAAAGAGGGAGGGTTAACTGAGGAAAGCGGAGGTCAAAAGCAAAACTTTGTTGAGGAGGAGAAGGGGAAAGGGAGAAATAAAAGCATAAACAGGGGGAATTAGGATGGAGAAAAAGACACAGATAGAAATCATAACCCTGAACGTGCAGGGGATGAACATTCTCACAAAACAGAAGCAGATAGCAGAATGGATTAAAAACCATAATCCTACAATATGTTGTTTACAAGAAACACATTTGAAACAGGGAGATACACATAGGGTAAAGGTAAAAGGCTGGAGTAAAATACATTGTGCCTCAGCTAAAGAAAAAAAAGCAGGCGTAGCAATCCTAATCTCAGACAAAGCAAATAAAGATAGATGTAATTAAAAGAGATAAGGAAGAACATTATATCCTGCTAAAAGGCACCATAAACAATGAAGCAATATCATTGCTTAACATATATGCACCAAGTGGTAAGGCATACAAATTCTTAGAGGAGAGGTTAAGGGAGTTACAGGAAGAAATAGACAGCAAAACTATAATATTGGGAGACCTCAACCTCCCTCTTTCTGAACTTGATAAATCTAACCTCAAAATAAATAAGAAAAAAGTTAAGGAGGTAAACAGAATTTTTGAAAAGGCACATATGATATACCTCTGGAGAAAACTGAATGGGGATATAAAGGAATATACTTTCTTCTCAAAAGTACATGGCACATACTCCAAAATTGACCATGTACTTGGGCATAAAATCCTCACAATCCAGTGCAGAAAAGCAGAAGTAGTCGAAGCATCCTTTTCAGATCATGATGCAATAAGAATCATTTTTAATAAAGAGCCATGGAAAAATAAGCTAAAAACTAATTGGAAACTAAATAATTTAATTCTAAAGAATGAGTGGGCCAAAGAACAAATCAGAGAAACAATTAATAACTTCATTCAAGAGAATGACAATAATGAAACAACATACCAAAACTTCTGGGATGCAGCAAAAGCAGTTCTTAGTGGAAGTTTTATATCCCTAAATGCCTACATGAATAAAATAGGGAAAAAGGAGATCAATGATCTGGGCATACAGCTGAAAAAGCAAGAAAAATAACAAATTGAAAACCCCCAATTAAATACCAAATTAGAAATACTGAAAATCAAAGGAGAGATTAATAAAATTCAAACCAAGAAAACTATTGAATTAATAAATAAAACAAAGAGCTGGTTTTATGAAAAAACCAATAAAATTGATAAACCTTTGGCCAATTTGATTAAAAAAAAGAAAGAAGAAAATCAAATTGCCAATGTCAAAAATGAAAAGGGTGAGTTCACCTCTAATGAAGAGGAAATCAAAACAATAATTAGGAATCATTTTGCCCAACTGTATGCCCATAAATTTGATAACCTTAGAGATATGGATGAATATCTACAAAAACATAAACTGCCAAGGCTAACAGAAAAGGAAGCGAAATTTCTTAATAACCCCATCTCAGAAAAAGAAATTGAGCATGCCATCAATGAACTCCCTAGGAAAAAATCTCCAGGTCCAAATGGTTTTACATGTGAATTCTATCAAACATTTAAAGAACAACTAATTCTAATACTTTGTAGACTGTTTGGGAAAATAGGTGAAGAAGGAGTCCTACCAAATTCTTTTTATGACACAAATATGGTACTAATACCCAAACCAGGTAGAGTCAAAACAGAGAAAGAAAATTATAGACCAATTTCTCTAATGAATTAATGAAATTAATTCAATGCGAAATTATACATGGTAGTTATATGAGATTCCAGGCTGTCTTGGGGTGGGAGTGGGGAGGGAGGGGAGAAAATCTGGAACTCAAAATTATGTAGAACCATATTTGGTAAACTAAAAATAAATAAATAAATTTGAAAAAAAAATAATTCTTCTTTACAACTTGACTGTTGTGTAAATAAGTTTAATGCAAAGGCATATGTAGAACCTATATTGGATTGCAAGCTGTCTTGGGGAGGAGGGGGGAGGAGAGAGAAGGGCACTTAATAATTGTTGGGTTTTTTATCATTCCTTTATTCATCCATCAAACTCTTAAGTTCATTGTCTCTAATAGAGACTATGATACTTTAAAAGTTATTTTGTACATTTCATTTTTAAGCATTATCCGGGGTCAGACACTCTTCTTCTACTTACCCTGCATATTTAGATTTTACTAAAATTATATACCTTATATTAATTGCCTTTAGTAAAAATATCTGCAATAGAAATATATATGTATATAGATATGTGTGTACAAACACATACACAGATACATATATACATATGCACACATAAACACATAAACACGTATGTGTATGTAAACATATACATACATACAGACACACACACATATATAATTTTTAGTATCCTGCCAAAGAACATCTAAAAAGATACTGTTTCATTTTATCTTTTGTATTCATGTTAAACTTCACACAAACCTTATTTAAATATGAATAATATGAATATAATGTTACCTGTACAATAGGTGGTCACTCACTATTGCTTGTAATATTTTATAAGTTCAGAGAGAAAGTCATGAGATCCTAAACTGCACAGTACATAGTTTATGTTTGTTATGTGTGATCCCTTATGTTTGCAAAGGTTAAGTAAGGCTGTCATTTTAAAATTCTATTTTTTGTATTTAAAATCCTAATGCAGTTCTGCAACTGCACATTTAACAGATAAGAAGGGGTTTCTTCTTTGAAATACTGAATTTCAACTTGGGTCTATGCCTCTTTATTGGAGGTTATTTTTTTTTAATTGCAATTTATTTATTTAACATATTTGGTTTTCAGCATTGATTTTCACAACATTTTGAATTACAAATTTTCTCCCCATTTCTACCCTCCCCCCCACTCCAAGATGGCTTATATTCTGGTTGCCCTGTTCCCCAGTCAGCCCTCCCCTCTATCACCCCCCTCCCCTCTCATCTCCTTTTCCCTTCCTTTCTTGTAGGGCAAGATAAATTTCTATGCCCCATTGCCTGTGTATCTTATTTTTTAGTTGCATACAAAAACTTTTTTTGTTTTTGAACATCTGATTTTAAAACTTTGAGTTCCAAATTCTCTCCCCTCTTCCCTTCCCACCCACCCTCCCTAAGAAGTTGAGGATTCAACCTAGGCCACACATGTATTATTATGTGTAACCCTTCCACAATATTCATGTTGTGAAAGGCTAACTACATTTTGCTCCTTCCCAACCCATCCTGCTTTATTGAATTTTCTCCCTTGACCCTGTCCCCTTTCCAAAGTGTTTGTTTTGATTACCTCTACCCCCATCTGCCCTCCCCTCCATCATCCCCCTGCCTTTTATTTTTTTTTTTAATCTTCCTCCCTCTTCTTTCCTGTGGGGTAAGATACCCAACTGAGTATGTATGGTATTCCCCCTCAGGCCAAATCTGATGAGAGCAAGTTTCACTCATTCCCCCCTCACCTGCCCTCTCCCCTCCTCCCATAGAACTGCTTCCTCTTGCCACCTTTATGTGAGATAATCCACCCCATTCTATCTCTCCCTATCTCCCTCTCTCAGTATGTTACTCTCTCATCCCTTAATTTCATTTTATTTCTTTTAGATATCTTCCCTTCATCTTCAACTCACCCTGTGTCTGCTCTCTCTCTTTTATATATATATATATATATATATATATATATATATATATATACACATATAAACACACATATATATATACACATACATACACATACATACATATACACATAGATATATACATACATACACATTCACTTATATATATACATAAACATATATACACACACACATATATATACACACATATATATACATATATATATACACATATATGCATATTCCCTTCAACTACCCTAATACTGAGGTCTCATGAATCATACTCATCATCTTTCCATGTAGGAATGTAAACAAAACAGTTCAACTTTAGTAAGTCCCTTGCAATTTCCGTTTCTTGATTACCTTTTCATGCTTCTCTTGATTCTTGTGTTTGAAAGTCAAATTTTCTATTCAGTTCTGGTCTTTTCACTGAGAAAGCTTGAAAGTCCTCTATTTTATTGAAACTCCATATTTTGCCTTGGAACATGATACTCAGTTTTGCTGGGTAGGTGATTCTAGGTTTTAATCCTAGCTCCATTGACCTCCGGAATATCGCATTCCAAGCCCTTCGATCTCTTAATGTAGAAGCTGCCAGATCTTGGATTATTCTGATTGGGTTTCCACAATACTCAAATTGTTTCTTTCTGGCTGCTTGCAGTACTTTCTCCTTGATCTGGGAGCTCTGGAATTTGGCAACAATATTCCTTGGAGATTTCTTTTTGGGATCTATTTGAGGAGGCGATTGATGGATTCTTTCAATTTCTATTTTGCCCTCTGACTCTAGAATATCAGGGCAGTTCTCCTTGATAATTTCTTGAAAGATGGTATCTAGGCTCTTTTTTTGATCATGGCTTTCAGGTAGTCCAATAATTTTTAAATTATCTCTCCTGGATCTATTTTCCTGGTCAGTGGTTTTTCCAAGGAGATATTTCACATTGTCTTCCATTTTTTCATTCCTTTGGTTCTGTTTTATAATATCCTGATTTCTCATAAAGTCACTAGCTTCCACTTGCTCCAATCTAATTTTTAAAGTAGTATTTTCTTCAGTGGTCTTTTGGACCTCCTTTTCCATTTGGCTAATTCTGCCTTTCAAGGCATTCTTCTCCTCATTGGCTTTTTGGAGCTCTTTTGCCATTTGAGTTAGTCTGTTTTTTAAGGTGTTGTTTTCTTCAGTGTATTTTTCAGTATTTTTTGGGGTCTCCTTTAGCAAGTCATTGACTTGTTTTTCATGGTTTTCTCGCATCCTTCTCATTTCTCTTCCCAATTTTTCCTCTACTCCTCTAACTTGCTTTTCCAAATCCTTTTTGAGTTCTTCTATGGCCTGGGGCCAGTTCATGTTTTTCTTGGAGGCTTTGGTTGTAGGCTCTATGACTTTGTTGTCTTCTTTAGGCTGTATGTTTTGGTCTTCTTTGTCACCAAAGAAAGAATGCAAAGTCTCAGACTGAATCTGGGTGCGTTTTCGCTGCCTGGCCATATTCCCAACCAACTAACTTGACCCTTGAGTTTTTCAGTGGGGTATGACTGCTTGTAGACTAACGAGTTCTATGTTCTACGTTTGAGGGGGAGGTGCCAGCTCTGTCAGAGCCGCACTCCTCCTTCCCCAAGGACCCCCAGTCCAGACTGGGCTTTGATCTTCAGCAGGCTGAGCACTCCTGCTCTGATCCGCCACTTAATTCCTCCCACCAGGTGGGCCTGGAGCCGGAAGTAACAACAGCTGTAGCTGCCCCACCTCCGCTGCCCCCAGGGCTGGGAGCCGAACTGCGAACTCCTTCCACTCCCGCAGCTTTTCCCACTAACTTTCTCCGCAGTCTTTGGTGTTTGTGGGTCGAGGGGTCTGGTAACTGCCGCAGCTCACTGAATCAGGGCGCTAGGGCCCCCTCCGCCAGGCTTCTGGTCTGGATCGTCCATGCGGCTCAGGCTGGGCTCTGCTCCACTCCGTTCCCAGCTCCCAGCTCCGTGTGGAATAGACCTCACCCAGAGACGATCCAGGCTGTCCTGGGCTGGAGCCCTGCTTCCCTCTGCTGTTCTGTGGGTTCTGCGGTCCTAGAATTGGTTCAGAGCCATTTTTATAGGTTTTTGGAGGGACTCGGGTACGGAGCTCACTCTAGTCCGTGCTTACCGGCCACCATCTTGGCTCCGCCCCTGGAGGTTATTTTAATTTCTTCATCATTAATAATTTAGATAATTTTGCCTCTGAGGGCACAGTGTTATCTTATGAAGCAAGATGAAGTACAGGAAAGAATAAGTGTTAGCTTCAAGAAGGTTCAACAAAGATGGGTTTCATCCTGAACACCTCTCAACTGGAGTGCTTTCATAATACGTGGTCAAGTCAAAATAGAAGAGGATTAATTTTCAATATCACCTTCAGGTTCTCACTCAACTGGTTGTCGTACATCATCTTTTTCTTCCTCAAGATGAAAATAATTGCACATAACTATCTCAGGAAGTATTAGTTTCAGGCTGTGCTACGGTCATTGTAAGAATCAAATTGCATAATATATAAAGCACTTTACAAATCTGATAGTATCTTATGAAATTTTGTTGTTGTTGTTGTTATAAAAGCATTGGTCAAGGATATTGCATTATTTGGAACAAGTCATTTCTTATTAGGTGTGACAAAGATGATCCTGGTTATTCTCAGAGTCAAAGGCAGATGATCCAAAATTAATAGATAATCAAAGTCTATTGCCTTCCCTTCTCCCTTCAGTGGTTGAAAATCAACTAAGTAAAAATGACTTACAATTAACCCCTTCTTGTTGGCCTTCTTAATGGGTACGTTTGTCTCTATGTTACACGACTGGTTATAGAAATAATGGATAATTCCACTTTACCAGTTGTAATGAGTAAAGAAGAAAATTTTCTTCTTCAATGAGTCTCTCATAAATCTTCAGGTGATGCATATTTAAATAATTAACAGATGATTTTAGAGAGGAATTTGTTCCTAAGAATAACAGTCTTCTAGTCATCTTGTAACTAAGTCATTAACATGTCATCTGTAAAGTGATGCTATACAAACTTAGCTTCAGAGCAGCTCACAATGAATGATAATGATGAGATATATTCAGTAGCATAATTGCTAAAGATTTCTGCTCCCAGTTTGCCATCTGAGAGCTTGTCCTTACTTAGAGCTCTTTGTGATGCTATATGCTACTTCTTCACTACCTCTACTCTAGACTCCCAACTCAGAGCCTCCCTGCTGATAGCTTTGGGATCCATATGACTATGCTATTATATCCCTGCTCCCCAGTCCCCATTTTAGACCTCACCCTGACAGATGAGTAGTGAAGGCTTTTAACTAAGGTCTAAGGACAACGAGTGGATACTGTCAGCTTCTTGCTCACTAGACTCACCCTAGATTTTTCTCTCAGGGCTGAGGGCTGCACGTGGCAGTAGTTCCAGCAGCTACTCAGGAGAAATTTGGCAGTAATTATAGATGGAGTAAGCTTTTGTCAGTCATCCTTAATTGAGTTGTTCCTTGGCTTCAGAATCCTCAAGCCTTAAACAGAGTTAAAAAATAAGAATCCATGGAGTATGGGAAAAAATTAATAAATATTCTGAGGAACCAAGCAATCCAAGAAAATGTCTTAATGCAAGTATAGTGAAACATCTGAAATTCTCCCTTCTTCTCCTCCCCCATGCCCCAACAACTCACATTTAAAGTGACCATGGCAGGTCTACACTCTGTGGATCTGAATTCCAAAAACTCATGAGCCTTCACTATTTACCTTTATTCTAATCACACACAACACAATTCTATTCACAGCAAATGTAGCTCAGAGTAAAAGCATTTACTGAAAATGAACAATAAAAAGTAACATTACCCTCATAAACCTTGGTTGAACTCTTTCCCAAATGCATAGGCAAAGAAAAGAAACAAACAATAGGTGAACAAGTGGAGAACATGAACAGACATGAGCAAGGCAAGTCACATGTTGATCAATGAAGGATCTCAAAGTCTTTTCTCTTCTTCTAGTATCCTCATGGCATCCACCCAAAAGTCATGTCTCCTGAAGGCATATTACTTTATAGGCATATCTAGACCTGCTCTTCTCCACATCTCAACTTGACTCTGTTGCTCTTCTTCCCAATTTGACTGTATACACTGAGCCAGCTCTCTTCTGGGTGTGGCATCTCATATCACATAATTTTCTTTGCATCAAGATGTCATTGCCAGTGAATCAGAAAGCAGAATTTCTTACAGTTCCTTTCTCTCTGTAATAGTTGTAAGGCAAAAGGAAAAGAGTGCTTTCCCTCTCCAGAGTGGGTTCTTCCTCCTTTTTGTTGTTGTTTGACCATTTCAGTCTTATCCAGCTCTTTGTGTTCCCATTTGGCAAAAATATTGGAATGGCTTGCCATTTCATTCTCCAGCACATTTTGCAGATGAGGAAAGTAGGGCAAACAGGGTTAAGTGGCTTGTCCAGGGTCACACAGTCTTAGCTTGGATTTGTATTCAGGTTTTCCTGACTTCAGACCTGGTGCTTGATCCGCTACCCTCTTCTGGTTTCAGAAGTTCTTTCCTTAAATGTCAGGCATGTTTGCTTTTTCCAAGATTGCTTTTGCCTTAAGACCACAAAGGAGTTAGCTAATCATTAGCTAGCCAATGGCTGTCGTCAAATCTTAACAAGATGATTAAAGAATACTTTCACATGTCTTCAAGGAATAAAAAAGTATAAACACTTTTACTTTGGCCAACCAAAGTTTGAAAGAGGTACACCCTTTACAAGTTGCAAAGGCAACACTCCAAAGAATAAAGGCATGAATCCATACAATCTCATTGTTTTATATTACATATCAATTTTACTTTGAATTTTGGAGAAAGAATGAATATTTCCCCCTCCCCTTGAAAAAAAACACTCAGATTAAACTAGCAGGAAATAAAGAAACTAAAAAACCTGATATTGAAAAGCAATATTATGCAAGCCACTTGAATCATTTTCTGGCCTGTGACTACTATTGAGATTGTTGCTCTGGCCTCCATACTACAATCCCTAAGCTATTCATGGGAATGGCTATGCCACTGGGTTTTTACATCTTTGACCCATGTATCTTCATCTTTTCCCTGGCAATTTTCTAACATGCTATAGGTATGCTTTCTCCTCCCTGCACCACCATGAAAACCCATGTCTAATCATGTGTAGCCATGCTCAGCATCTTTTTTCTGAGAACTGTAATGAAAGCACAACTAATCAGCACATTACTTTTATAAAAGATATGTCAATGACTTGCTCTATATTCCCAGTCTTAGTGACTTCATAGATCAAAACTCTTTTTCTTGGCCATCACTCTATTATATGTCTTGTTTTTCCTTATTAGAATTTAATTTCCTTGAGACCAGATGTTGCTTTTCAATTATTTCATTCATTCCCTCATGCTTCCATTCTTCTATGCATTAATTCATTTGAGAATTATAAAAAGGAGGTAGAACCAAGATGGTAAAGTAAAGTTAGGAACCCAGCTGAACTCTCTCAACATTCATCCACTCCCCAGACACTTTAAAATAAATCATCACATCAAACTTTGGAACTGAAGAGCCAACAAAAGGTTAGGATGAGACATTTTTTCCAGCCAAAGACAACTTAGGAGACTGGCAGAAGTTTTGTGACATTAGAGTGAGGGACATCCCAAAGTTCACCAAGGGCCTTTGAAGCAAACACAACAGTGGCAGCAGCAGTAACAGCAACAGCAGTAACTTCTAGAACTCTCAGCCCAGAGATGGTTAAGGGTTCTGAAAAATGGTCAGAAAGAGACTATGGGATACCTTGTGCTGGCACTGGGTGGAGCTGGTACTGATTGGCAACTCTATTGTTCATACTCAGTTCTGAGTCACAATTTCAGTGCTGAGAGGAGTACTTCCAGTCAGTCACAAAAGAGTAAGGGACCTAATAACAGTTACAGGACAGAAAAGAGCACTGGCATTTGTGGCTGCATGGGAGGGTCCCTTCCTGGCTAAAGACCAGTGCACAGACTGGGAGAGCTGTGACCACACCTCTCCTTGGATCACACCACATTAGAAACATCAAAAACTTTCACACTCCCAGAGCTACCTCTAAAAATGGCAACACAAAAAAGTCAGAAACTTGGGACAGTGCCCCCACCCCTAGTCCAGAAAAGTGAACAAATAACAAAAGACTTGGTCATTAACAAAAAAACAATTCTATGGTGGCAGGAAAGACCAAGACATAGTCTCAGATGAACACAGCTACATAAAAACAGTGATAAGAAAAGGGTCAAAGAAAAATGTTAATTAGTCACAAGGCCAACAAGAGTTCCTAGAAGAGTTAAAGAGAGAGAGAGAGAGAGAGGGAGAGAGAGAGAGACAGAGAGAGAGAGAGAGAGAGAGAGAGAGAGAGAGAGAGATACAATTGGTAACGAACAAAATGGGAAAAGAAATTGGAGTGATGCAAGAAAATTATGAAAACAGAATTAATGACTTGGTAAAAGAGGAACAAAAAATACTGAAGAAAATGACACCTTAAAAAGCAAAATTGACTTAATAGCAAAAGAAGCACACAAATTCACTGAAGGAAAGAACTCCTTAAAAATTAGATTTGGGCAAGTAGAATCTATTGACTCCTTGAGACACTAAGAAACAACTAATACAAAGTCAAAAAGTGAAAAAAGACAGAAGAAACTGTGAGGAGAGATAATTGATGCATTATCAAACTATCTGAAAACCACAATAAAAAGCCAACAAATCATATTTCAAGTAATTGTATAGGAAACTTGCTTTGATATCTTAGATCCAGAGTATAAAATAGAAATTTAAAAATCCACTGGTCACATCCAGAAAGAGATCCCAAACTGAAAACTCTCAGTAGTATTAAAACTAAATACAAGAGCTCATGGGTCAAGGAGTAAATATTGCAAGCAGCTAAAAATGAATGATTCAAATACCATAAGGCCACAGGGAAGATCACATAAAATTTTGCAACTTTTTATTTAAAGGGATGGAGGTCTTTTAATATGATATTTTAGAAGGCAAATGAGCCAGGATTACAATAAAATATAAGCTACCCAAGAAAGACTGAGCATAATCCTTCAGAGAAAATAATGGATATTTAATGAAATTGAAAACATTCAAGTCTTCCTGATGAAAAGACCAGAGCTGAATAGAAAATTTGACATGAAAATACAAGAATCAAAAGAAACATAAAGAGGTAAACATTAAAGAGTTAATCATAAGGGACTCAATAAAATTAAGTTGTTTACATTCCTATATGGCGAGATGATACATGTGTCTCCTAAAGCCTTTTTCATTTTTAGGGCAGTTAGGAGTTTTTAAGGACAGAGGGCATGAGTATGAGTCGATTATATTGGGAAGATCTCAAAAGATAAATAAAATGAAAGGGTAAGAAAGAGGAAAGTACTGGAAGAAGGAGAGGGAGAGAGAGAATGGGGATGATTTTCTCACATAAAGGAGGTGCACAAAGGTGGGCAGATAAAAATGGGAGAATGCAGGAAATGTTTGAACCTCACTCTCATAGGAAATAGTCCAAAGGGAAAACACACACACACACACACACATATATATTTATAGTTGGGTATAGAAATCTACTTCTAATCAATAAGGAAAAAGGAAGGAAAGGGGATAAGATATAGGGGTGGTGAAAGGCAGGACAGATTGAAGAATGCAGTGGTCAGAAACAAAATAGACTTTTGAACAGTGACAGAATAAAAAGAGATAGAGAGAGAATGATAGAGAGAAAAAAATAAGGAAAATATATTGTAATCATAGCTGTGAAGGTGAATGGGATGAGCTCACCCATAAAATGGAAGTAGATAGCAGAGTGGATTAGAAATCATGATCCAAAACTATGTTCTTTACAAGAGACACACATGAAACAGAACATATTAGAGTAAAAAAGGCAGGGGAAGTAATAATGATCTCAGACAAAGCAAAAAAAGACCTTATTAAAAGAGATAATCAAGGAAACTACATTTTGGTAAAGGGTACCATAGACAACGAAATAATATAAAAATACAGCAAGTTTCTCTGATTACAATTTTACAATTATGTAAAGAATTGAATCAAACTTATTAACAAAAATAAGAGCCATTCTTCAACTGATAAATGGTAAAATGATATGAACAGGAAGTTTTAAAGAAGAAAAACAAATCAAAGCTATCTAGTCATATGAAAAAAAAAAGTTCTAAATCACTTTTGATTAGAGAAATCAAAATTAAAACAACTTTGAGGTACTACTTCACACTTTTCAGAAATGACAAATGTTGGAAGAGATCAAGGAAAAAAGTTTAGTAATAAACTGTGGAGTTGTGAACTAGTCCAATTATTCTGGAAAACAACTTGCACCCCAAACTAGAAAACTGCATACTCAGCAATACCACTATTAAGTCTGTATTCCAAAGAGATCAAAGATAAGGGAAAAGAATGTATATGTACAAAAATATTCATAGTGACTCTTTCTGTAGAAAGAATTGGAAATTGAGGGGATGCATATCATTTGGAGAATTACTGAACAAGTTGTGCTATATGATTATGATTGCTGTGCTAAAGGAAATGATGGGTGTGATGGTTTCGGGAAAAACAAAACAAAACATGCAAGACCTATATGAACTGATGCAAAGAGAAATGAGAACTCGGAGGTCATTGTGCACAGTAATAGCAATTTTGTAATGATGATCAACTGTGATATCCTTGGCTACTCTCATCAATAAAATATTCTAAGACAAATCCAAAGGGCACATGATAAAAAAAATGCTAACTCCCTCCAGAGAGTGCATTGATGACCTCTTGAGTGCACATTGAAGAATAATTTTCTCACTTTTTTTTTTCTTTTTCTGAGATACGGCTAATATGGAAATATGTTTTGAATTACTTGATATGTGTAACTGGTATCATTTTACTTGCCTTATCTGTAGGTGGGGGAGGTGTGGGAAGGAGGAAGACAATTTGGAACTCAAAGTTTTAAAAGAATGTTAAAAATATTTTTTTTAAATCAAAGAGTTATAGAAAGAGCTGAAAAGTTCTAATTCCAAATGGATTTAGGAACAAATACAATAAAAATACTCAAAAAGTTATTAATGTATATGCTAAAGAAGCTGCAAATATAGAGAAAGAAGTCACCCTTGGTAGAAACAATGTCTTAATCCCTTTCCCCCTATGCAAAATAATCTATTTTTTTTCTTAAATGTTGATACATTCCTTGAGACAAGGGTGGCTCAGACTGCTGACATCTTGTTAATTGCCTGAGAACAGAAGAACTAGGAAGACATTGTTGTGGGAGGGATGTCTCAGATGTTTTGCTGGTGAATCCTGACAGGAACTTCACTCAGCTGAATCTACTCAAGGGGTTCTCAGTGCCTTTCGTATTGAATAGCTGTTTCAACAATCCAGCTGGCAGCTTCTGTGGGGGTATAAGATTCACCCACAGCCAGCACCCAGAAAGCTGCCAACAGCAGAGGTTCTTCTGATCTGCTTAATTAAGGAAAGCAAGGTGAAGGGGTTGATGAGCTTACTTTTAATTCAGCATTCAAATATCATTCAGTTAGTTCAGGGGAAAAAGACAGCACCCTGAACTTGAAAACAAAATGCAAATAAATTACAAACATCAACAGACTTTGTCTGATTCAATCCCAACACATAGTTACCAGAGTTCAACAAAATCTCAACATCTGGGTTTACAAGCTGGAGGGCTCCTTAGCTACAGCTGCCCAGAGTCTCCTCATCAAGACCATCTCCAGAGCCCTGAACAAATGGCTCTGTCCTCCCTTCTTATAGGGCTTCTGACATCATCAAACATCATCTGAATCACCAGAGCTCAGGCTCTGGTGATTGGTTCTTGAGTTGGCCCCTCCCCTTAGGACCCTGGGAGGTTCACATCCACATGGATTACATTAACACCTAATGGGGTTTGGGCCTGGGGCTTAGCACCTAGTAAAGCTCACTGAGATAAATTGAGTCACTCAAAGAAAACAAAGGCCATTCTGGTTACAATAGCTTACAGAAATCTCCTCTTGTTAGCTGTTAAATGACCTTCAAGTATCTCACTTTATTTCAATATTGAACCAGTCTCAGTCCAGAACACTCTGCATAGTCTTGAGGGATTGTGACATGATAGGTTTGTTAAAGCAGGGGATAGGCAGGCAGTGAAGAGGAAGTTCGAGTTGGCCTTCATGCTTCTGGTAGTACTTTAGATGATTCCCCTTGAAAGAGCAGTTGCTTATTCTGATGCACACCCTGTCCCCCACTTCTGCCTCCCAGTCTTGGGATATTAAAGAGTAAACTGCTTATGTCCATTCATAAAGAAGAGAGTAATTTTAGTAAACTCTGTTTCCTTAAGATCTGTAAATTGAGGTAAACTGTGGTTTAGGTGTTCAAGTTTTATTGAGTTTTCCAGCCTTATATTTTAAGCCTCTTCCAAGTTTTGCTAGGAAATGTTGTCAGAATTCAATTAACCTTCAAAGCAACCATGGCATATAGAATTTTTTCAGATAGAGAATTTTTTTTCTTAGAAAAAGGACAAATTCAAAAGAACCAATAATGCTCAGTTCTTTTATTGTTAATATTTGTCATCTTGCTTTTGCTTCTGGGGAGGCCTCCTGATAAAGGGCCCTTTTCCAGATATAAGGGAGTCATAGTTACATAAACTATTTGATTTCAAGTGGCTTTTTGGAAATAACAGTGCAGTTGAAGCAGCAGTCTTCAGTCCTATAACTGTATCTGAAAGTAGGAACTATTGAGGGTTGGTGTGAAGAACCCCAACAAAGACAGAATGCAAAGTAAGGCAGATCCCTGGAATTTTAAGATTGACTAACTATGCTGAAGAAACTATTTGAGTTTTGTCTGTTTATTTTCATCTGGAATTTAAGAGACCAACAACACTTTTACTAAATGGGATTCTTTGTGATTCCATAACATATGTCATTGGAAAGGACAATATTAAATTCTTCCTAGGAGCTTAGAGATATTTCTTGAATTGTGGTTATGAGCAAATATGCCATTTACACAGTTTAATTAGATGAGGAGAAGCAGGGGTGCTATATCAGTTTAAACAGCACTCTAAGTCATGAGCTGAGAGCTGTCATTCTTTCTCTCTGTAATTTCCAGTGAAGGGCCCCTAAAGAGCATAAAACTGAGAACCTAGGAGCATTTCCTCAGTCCCAGCACCAATCGTAACCAACTGCATATGTACTGGCTCAAAGTATGGGGAAGGATTAGGCCTGTTATAGTGAGGCAGCAGTGTCAGTAGAATGTCACTCAGGCTTACAGGCAACATTCTGTGCCAGCGTAGGGCAGAGGAGCTCAGGATCTAGGACTGAAGGTTTTCCTGTCCTGGTACAGGGGGTAGTAGCTTACCATAAGAGAGTAGGCATCAGCAACATGGACATAGTGGCAGTATCCAAGGGAAGTGTCACAGATATGGATTGCAGATGGCCATTGGCAGGAGGCAGAGATGTTGGCCCCAGTAGCAGTGGATAGCACTAGGAAGTGGGCAGGTGGCAGAGGCTTGTGTGCCATGAGTGCTGACCCCAAAGTAACAGACAGAAGAAAGAAGAGACATGGTCCCAATGGTAGTAGCTGGTTGGCTTCTGGAAGAAGTGGAAACCCATTGCTAAAACAGAGGACACCAGCATGCAGAGTGGCAAAACTCAAGGCCTATTATAGTCCACTGGCTACTGTAATTTAAACCAAATGACCCCTTCACATTGCTGCAAGTAGAAGATGAAGTAATCTTTCTATAACTAATCCTCAGATAGAGGGTGGGTGACCCAGAATTGGCATTGCTGTGAGGGGATTTGCTTTATAGCAAAAAAAAGGGGGAAGAATTGAGGCATATGGTTTTTTTTTACTTTTTCTTTTCTTTTGTCTTCATTTTCTTTTGCAAAATGGAAATATATTTTTCATGACTTCATAATTTATAATCCATATCAAATTGCTTGTCTTATCAAAGAAGGGAGAGGGGTAGGAGTGTGGGAAAGAATTGGGAATTCAAAATTTAAATAAAAATGAATGTTAATATTTTATATGTAATTGGGAAATATTGAATGAAAGAAACAAAATATATTTTGAAAAGTAACAAGGGGAAGCAAAAGTGTTTGACCAGCCAAATCAATTAATTAAATAACCATTTCTTAAACAATTGCCAGGTACTATAGTAGTCACTAAATACATAAAGACAAAAAATTACCTGCCATGCAGGAATTTATATTCTATTGGGGGAAATAAATGCAGAGATAAGTAAATTTTTAAAACATGTTGAGTGATTATAAAGTAATTTGAAAAGCAAGGACAATCACTAGCAAGTGGAAAAATCAAGAAAGGGCTCTTGTAGGAAGTGACACTTGTACTGAGAATTGGAAGTATGGATAGATTACAATCCAGCCATGGGGGATTGCCTGTGCAGTGGTCTATAGGAAGGATATGAAATTTTGTGTGTGGAGAATACCAAATAAAACAGTTTGTCTGGAACACAGAATAGATGAGAGAGAGTAAAATGAAATCAATTTGTAAAGATAGATTGGAAAAAGATTATGAAGAGCTTTAAATGTCAAACAGTGGAGTGTGTATTTCAGCCTATTGGCAATAGGATCCACTGATGGACAAAATTGATGCCATTGGGTAAATTAATGTTTCTTCAATATGAACAATGGTACCGGTATAGACCCATAAGCTACTATTATTCATAGTGCTAACATTTGTAATAGTGAGAAAAATTAGAAGCTGTCTTGAGCTCAAATGGAAAAGCATAGTTTTAATCCTCTCCAGTTTTTTTGACATAGTGATATAAATTTAAGCTGTAAAAAAATAGAGAAGTAAATCATGGTAGGAATAAACATAAATAGGAGGCAAAACTATCTCTAATTGATGAAATAACAGTTTATTCTGAGAACTTGAATGATTCAATAAGATGATGAATTTAAAAAAATAATAGCAAAGTACTTCAGGAATGCAGAAACATACAAAACAAAGCACCAGAAATAATTGGCCTTTCTCAACATTATTAAGAAAATAAAAGAGCAGTAGCTAGGAAGAAAAATAGCACTCAAAATAGTTTCTAAATGCATTTTAACATAGCAAAACATACTCGGAAATTATGCGAACACAACTACAATATGTTTTTTTTTTCAGAAATAAAAAAAGACTAATAATTAGAGGGGTATTTTTGTTTATGGTTGGGTTCTACCAATATAAAAAAATGATGTTAGAATTAATGATATACCAACCAAACTATCAAGGGTTTAGTGTTTACAACTAGAAAAAATATGCCAGAATTTGTTAGGAAAAAAAAGAAATTCTAATGATGCTATGGAAACAATAAAAAATAAACATTTATGAAGAGGAGCTCACTCCCAGATTTCAGTCAACAAGTCAGTCCATGCATTTATTATGTATTTATTATATGCCAGGCATTATGGTAAGCACTAGAGTTACAAAAAAGGCAAATATATGTTCACTTCCCTAACGTTCACATTCTTTTTTTTGGGAGGGGGATATATTATTTATTTTAACATTGGTGTTTTTAAAATTTTGAATCCTGAATTCTCTTCCTCTCTCCAGCCCCTCCTCCACTTACTGAGCAGGCAAGCAATATATCAGTTATACATGTGAAATCATGCAAATCATATCCACATATGAGCCATGTTGCATTAAAAAAGTAAGAAAATCAAAGTGAAAATATATAGTTCAATTTGCTTTCAGAAATTATTAGTTCTCTCCACCTAAAAGAGAAGATCGAGTAAGGTATGGACTCATTCATGCCTTAATAATATAAGAAACCACAATGGCAGAGCAAGGCAAGGACTTATCTGAAAACTCGTAAATTCCCCTCCAAACAACTTTAAAATAGATCCTCAAAACAAACTTTTGAGCCAACAAAAGGATGGGGAGACACAATTTTTCAATCCAAGTCAACTTAGAAGGTTGAAAGGAAAGGCTGGTCTCATTGAGATGAGAGAGTAGTAAAGTCCAGCACAGGTGGCCAGATAAATCCAGCAGCAAGGCCCTGAGCCCTAGTACAAGCCAGCAACAGACTTTGCTCTAGCAAGCCAGTGCAGGTCTTAGAGGCAAGTAGAAGTAGCAGTGACGCTGGGAGCTCTCAACCCACATATGGTAAAGTGAGCAAATAACAGCTTGGAAGGTGATTAAAGGGAAAACACTGCTAACACTGGATTCAGGACACTGCTGCATTGCCCAAATGGGGATTTGGGTCACAGATCCAGGATGAGGAGGAATACTAACATACTAGGGAATTCGGCCCCAGGGGAACAGGGGCCCTGGTCACAGTTTTAGGATAGAAAAGAGAGCTTGTGGTTGCTCACAGACCAGAGCAAAGGCCAAGAGAACAGTGAAAACACATCTTAGATCATATCACCTTGGAAGAACTAAAAACTTGCAAGTCACCAGAATTATCTCTGAAAACAGTAGCATAAAAAAATAACAACCTGAAACTTGGGGAAGTGTCCTTTCCACCCCTATAGCCAAGCCCAACTTTAACATAAAATTGGAAGTTAATAAATAGACTGTAAAAAAGGAGAAAAAAGGAAGGAAGGAAGGAAGGAAGGAAGGAAGGAAGGAAGGAAGGAAGGAAGGAAGGAAGGAAAGAAGAACTTGAACATTTCATCATATGTCCTTCAGGAGTGTCTTGAATTATTCTATTATTCAGAGTAGCTAAATCTTTCACACTTAATTCTTGTTATAATATTATTATTACTATATAAATAATTTCCTGATTCTGTTCACTTCATTCTCCATCAGTTCATATAAGTCTTCCCAGGTTTTTCTGAAACCATTCTTGTTATCATTTCTTATAACATCCCAGCGCAACCATATACAAGAACCTGTTCAGCCATACTCCAATTGATGAACATTTTCTCAGTTTCCAATTCTTTGCCATCACAAAATAGGTGCTATAAATATTTTTGTACCTATGGTCCTTTTTCCTTATGTTTGATGTATTTGGTATACAGACTTAGTAGTGGTATTGCTAAGCCAAAAGATTTAATAGGGTGTGTATAGATAGATAGATATAGATATGTAGATATAGATAGATATATACACACACACATATATATATACATATACATACATAAATACATATATATACATACATACACACACATATATATATGTGTGTGTATATATATATATGTGTGTATATATATATACACATATATATATACACACACACATATATACCCATACACACACACACACACATACACGTACACACCCTATTAAACCCTTTGGCATACCAATACCACTCCATATATATACACACACTGTAGCAACAATCTTCTAGCAGCTGCTGTAGGGATTTAAGACCCACCAACATCCAGCACCCAGAAAGCTGCCAACACAGATTCTTTGATCTGTTTTTCTAAGGAAAGCAACTTTAAAGGGTTTACAATCTCAGTTTAATCAAACATACATATATCAATCACTTAGTTCATGGGGAAAAGATCAGCTCCCTGAACTTCAAGGCAAGTACAAACAAATTACAAATATCAGCAGACAGACCTTGTCTGATTCAAATCACAATTCATAGTTACCAGAGAAGCACCAATATCTGGGTTACAAAGTCTGGGGGCAGTTATGGCTTGCCCAGAGTCTCAACACTCCTTCCATGAGTGTGCCCCAAAAGTGAAATGCCAAGATCCCCTCAATTATATCCTGTTTGGAGCCCTGAGGGCTCTGACCTCACCCAGGCTGGATGTGTGAAAGTTCCCCATCCCTGGTATCACATCATATACAAGTCAATGACTCCTGATTATCTTAATGCTGAGGAACAGCTGAGAAATATTCTAAGACAAAGACAGCAAAAAGATTTCCCACCCATTCAAACAAAGGGGAGACTTTATATATATATATATATATATATATATATATATATATAGATAGATAGATAGATAGATAGATAGATAGATAGATATACATATACATACACATACATATATACATATGCATACACAGTAAATTCCCCCTCTCTCCCTGGCCCAGTTTGATGCTTTCCATCAAATTTTTTCTACATTGGTTTTGTTTATGTGTTTAAGAATGTGTATGCTTTACTGTTTGGTGAGCATATATTTAGAATTGATATTACTTCATTGTCTATGGTACCTTTTAGCAAAGTGTAACATTCCTGATTACCTCTTTTAATTAGACCTATTTTTGCTTTTACTTTACTGAGATCAAGTTTACTACTCCTGTCTTTTTTCCCTCCAGCTGAAGAATAATAGACTCTGTTCCAGCACCTTATTTTAATTGTGTGTGTGTGTGTGTGTGTGTTTTAAGTGTGTTTTATGTAAACAATATATTGTTTAATTTGGGTTTCTAATCAATTCTCTTATCTGCTTCTGTTTTATGGGTGATTTCCTCCCATTCACATTCATAACTATGGTTACTAACTGATATTTCCCTCTATCCTATTTTCTTCTGTTTATCCTTTTCTCTTTCTTTTCACCAGATCCTTCTTCAAAAGTCTGTTTTGCTTCTGGCAATTGCTTCTTTTAATCTGCCTTCCCTTATATCATACACCTTAGTTCTCTTATCCCCACCTCCTCCTACTTTCCTGCTGGGTAAAATAGATTCCCATACCTGAATCAGTATAGTTTAGGGGGTGTCAGAGTCAGAGACTGCTCAGCCCGGGATTTCAAAAATTGTTACACTTTCATGGTGGGTTGTGGGGGTCAGCTCAAATGAATTCAGATTAAGACCACCTCTAATCAAAGTATAGGCATTTATTGAGGCCTCTTATGAAGGAGGCTGAGTTCCAAAAGGATCCAACAGCTTAGTAAGATAAGACAGGAAATTATATAGTGTAATGATGCTGATTACATTGCAGAAATTATTAATACTAAAAAGACATGAGGGGTTTGTTTAGGGATTAGGTAATGGTGAGGTATAACTTCTATGGTTCAGTAGTCAAACATCTTAGTCATGCTGCTTTCTGATTGACTAACTATTGTTTTCCTGTCCAGCCAAGATGAATAATTAGGTATTGTGGTCCTGTCTTGGGCTAAATTGATGATGTGATTGTAATAGACTGCAAGGACACACCAGTTCATATATATGAATTTGTTCTGGGGGCAGTAACTAGCTAGATGATTGAGCCTGGGGGCAATGGCTAGCAAGGAGCAGTAGCTACCTAGTGTCAGTAGCTATATTGAGTCTGGGGCCAGTGATGTGGTTAAAGCCAGATTATGTGGTCAAATCAGGGCATGCCTGCTGTTCAGTGAGGCCCATGAGAAAGTCAGACTATTGGAGCTGGGGACAGCTTTATTAGGATTCCATCAAAATGAGCCTAATAATAGCACCTATCTCCCAAAGTAATTGTGAAGATCAAATGAGATATACTTTTTAAATTAACTCATTCAAAAAGATAAGTTCTGTATTCTCCCTTTCCTTCCTACTGCTTTACACCCATTGGGAAAGCAAGAAATACAATGTCAATTATAAATGTGAAATTATGCAAATCATGTTTCCATGTTAGCCATATTCTGAAAGAAAGAAAGAAAGAAAGAAAGAAAGAAAGAAAGAAAAAAAGAAAGAAAGAAAGAAAGAAGGAAAAAGAGAAAAAGAAGAAAGGAAGGAAGGGAAGGAAGAAAATGAAAAAAAAAACTTCAATCCACATTAAGAATCCATCAGTTCTTTTTCCGGAGCTGGATTGCATTTTTCATCATAAGGCCTTCAGATTTGTATTGGATCGTTGTATTGATCAGAATAGTTAAGTAATTCACAGTTGATCATCATACAATATTGCTGTTACTGTTTACAATGTTTTCCTGCTTGTGCTCACTTCACATTACATCAATTCATGTAAGTCCTTATGGGTTTTTCTGAAACCATCCTGCTCATCATTTCCTACAGCACAATAACATTCCATAAAAATAAAATACTAAGACTTGTTCAGCCATTTCCCAATTAATGGGCATCACCTCAATTTCTAATTCTTTGCCCCCACAAAAAAGCTACTACAAATATTTTTAAACATATAGCTCCTTTTCCTTTTTCTTTGATATATTTGGGATTATAGACCTAATAATGTGCTGCTTGATCAAAAGGTGTGAAGACAGTTATAACTTTATTAATTACCAAAAGGTATGAACAGGCATTTTTTGGATGAAGAAATCAATTTTATGTATGTGTATTTGCATATATATATGTATACATACATGCATATGTATGTGTATCTACATATCTACATATATATACACACACAAACATATATATATAGACATATAAAGTGTTCTAAATGATTATTGATTAGAAAAATACAAATTAAAACAACTTTGACCTGTCACCTCACACTCAACATATTAGCCAAAGTGAGTGACAGAATGGGAAAATGGCAAATATTGGAAAGGACATGGAAATATTGGGGCATTAATACATTCTTGGTAGAACTGTGAACTGATCCAACAATCTTGGAGAGCAATCTGAAATTATGACCAAAGAGTTATAAAACTCCATATACCTTTTGACCCAGCAATACCACCATTGGATCTGTTTCTCAAGCTGATCAGGGGAAAAGGAAAATAATCTGCATGTTCAAAAATATTTATAGCAGCTTTCTTTGTGGTGACAACGAATTCAAAATTGAGAGGGTGTCCATCAAATGCATTAAATGCTATATAAGATGTGGTATATATGATTATGATGGGATATTACTGTGCTGTAAGAAATGATGAGCAGGTTGATTTTAGAGAAAAAAAAAACATGGAAAGACTTGCATGAAATAATGATGTGAAATAAGCATAGCCAATAAAAACGTGGATATAGTAATAGCAATATTGTTTCAAAGGATAATAGGAATGATTAAGTTACTATGAGTATTATAAATATTCAAATGAACTGATAAGTAGAAGCAAACATAATGTAGTTTTACATAGATATAGATATGTGTCAAATGGTGGCTTTCTCTAGTGCAGTATGGGAAGGGAAGGAGATAGTTTGTAACTTAAATATAACAAAAATAAAATTAATATAATTTTGAAAGAAATAATATTTATAAAGCACCTATCATAGTACCTGGCACATTGTAGGCACTACATAAATACTAATACAAACACAAATATTACTACTACTGCTAATATTATTATTATTAGCATTATTACTATTAAATAGAAGCTTACATCTAGATAAAAATTCAGGATTTGCAAAGTCACTGCAATTGTTTGAAGCATTGGTATTACTGGACCCAATTTTAAAGATGTTGAAGCTGTGGCTGTAACAAATTGAGTGATTCATCCATCTACACATCTATTTGTAGGGGAAATGACAACTCAACCCTTGTCTCCTGGATGCAAGTCCAATGCACTTTTCATTATGAAAACTAGCCTTTTGCTAAATCCTACAGCTTTTTTCTGATTGGTCTAGAGTTTCATTCTGAAGTATGTTTGTTCTAAATATGCCCCTTTTTTTAAAGAGTCCATACTCCACATTTTTCAAATTGCAAACAGATCATTGGTATAACATGTTGCAATCAGAGAAGAGCTAGGCATATCTAAATTGATTTAAATATTCACTGGTACATGTATTTACTGTATTCTCCTGACCCTGTTGACAAAAAAAATATATTTTTCTGCATGTTATTGGTAGAGTTTCTTATAAGATCTTTTTCTGTGATGTGATGTAGTTTTATAGAATAAGACATTTACTTTGGCCATTATGCATCCATTCAATTCAATAAGTATTTATAAAATGCCTCCTACATATCAGACACTGTGCAAGTTAATGTGGATATGAAGACAAAAATGAAACAAACCCTTGAAGAAAGAGTTTTCATTTTACTTGGAGGGAAAACCTATACAAAGATGAATAAATGTATTTTTTTCTTTTAACTTGCATTTATTCTCTTACTGGTTTAGGAAACTACCTCTGAAGAAACTTCCTCAGTCAATACAGTTTGACAGCCATTTTGCAATTAATGGTCTAAGAAAATTTCATGGAGTACAGAAAGATTACGTGATTTGACCAGGGCAACACACTCCAAAGGCATCTTGCAGGATTGGACTTACATATGCAGAATTTATACAAAGTAAATATAAATTCAATATTAAATCCAGGAGTTAAGGGAGATTTAAGAGTGCTGACACATTTAATGTATTGAAAGTATGCTCTTATGCAAAAGGCAATACCACAATTTTATGAAAGAAATCTTTTGTTACTTGCTTCCATATGAAACACTTAAACTAGACCATTTAAATTCAGTATCGTAGGCTTTGTAGCCAATATGGCCTTTGTTGACGTTGTTTAGTCATTTCTGACTCTTTGTGAACTCATTGGGGTTTTCTTGGCAAAGATACTGGAGTGGTTTGCCATTTCCTTTTCCAGTTCTTTTTCAGATTAGGAACTGAGGCAAACAAGGTTAAGTGATTTGCCCAGAGTCACAAATCTAGGAAGTATTCAAGGCCAGATTTGAACTCAGGAAGGTGTCTTCCCGACTTCAGGCCTGGCACTGTAATGAGTATGCCAACCAGATGGTAAATATGCAAATTCATAGCATCATTGTAAGATGATCAATACAGTGATCCAAGACAATTCCAAAAGACTCATGATGGAAAAGACTATCCACATCCAGAGAAAGAAATGTGGAGTCTGAATGCAGATTGAAGCAAAATATTTTCACTTTTTTGGTTATATTTTCATATTTTTCCCTTTTGTTCTGATTCCTTTCTCCCAAAATGACTAATTTGGAAATATATTTAATATGAATACACATGTATAACCTGTGTCAGATGGCTTGCCACCTTGGGGAGGGGGGAGTGAAGGGAAGGAGGGAAAAAGTTTGAAACTGAAAATCAAATAAAAAGTACATGTTGAAAACTGTCTTTACATATGATTTGAAAAAATAAAATACTCTTAAAAACAAAAAAAAATAGCTTCAGGTGACTGCATCATTTCACTGTTGTTGGAGGTCTTATTATGATCTATTACTTAACTTCCACTAACTATGAATAATCTTATATAATTACTTTCAAAGAAGCCTATTTTATATTCCATTAATTTCCCTTGGTCAGTAGAATATCTGTGGGGTTTTTTGAGAATGGGGTTCATCTTGCCCTTACCAATCCTATTGGAGTTTGCAGTCCTAACCCTCCACTCATCACTGTGAAAATCCTACCACTTTTCATGGACTGATGATCACTTTCCTTCTACCTTACCTTTGACTAGATTATGTTCAAATACAGGTACCATCATGTTGGGATATCTATCTACTTCTACATCTACTTCTAGTTGCAAACTGACTACTTGCTTCGACTGTCACTAATTGCTTGCTACTAGATTAATAATGATCCATGACAACTTGATGGAGTATACTCTGGATGCATCTGAATGGCTCCCTTGAAGCAATTCTTTTGATATGTAATGTTTTTTTTTGAGAAAAGTTTGATTGTTAAAAAACTCTTTTTTTCATATTTTATTATTTAATATTTTAGTTTTCAACATTGATTTCCACAAGATTTTGAGTTACAAATTTTCTCCCCATTTCTACCCTTCCCCCCCACTCCAAGATGGCATATATTCTGATTGCCCCATTCCCAGTCAGCCCTCTCTTCTGTCACCCCATTCCCTCTCCCAATTCCCTTTCCTCTTACTTTCTTGTAGGGCAGGATAGATATCTATGCCCCATTCCCTACATATCTTATTTTCTGGTTGCTTGCAAAACAGTTTTTTTTGAGCATCTGGTTTTAAAACTTTGAGTTCCAAACTCTTACCTCTTTCCTTCCCACCTACCCTCCCTAAGAAGAAAAGCATTTCAACATATGCCACATGTGTATCATTATGTAAAACACTTCCACAATAATCATGTTGTGAAAGACTAACTATAATTCCCTCCAATCTATCCTGTCCCTCTTTATTCAGTATTTTCCTTTGACCCTGTCCCTTTTCAAAAGTGTTGGCTTTTGATTACCCCTCCCCCATCTGTCCACACTTCTATCATCCCCCAACCCTTATCCTCTCCCCCCCTACTTTCCTGTGAGGTAAGATAGCCAATTGACTGTGTGTGTTATTCCATCCTCAAGTCAATCCGATGACAGCAAGATTCACTCATTCCTCCTTACCTGGCCCCTCTTCCCTTCCAACAGAACTGATTTTTCTTGCCACTTTTGTATCAGATAATTTACCCCATTCTATCTCTCCCTTTCTCCCTCTCTCAATGTATTCCTCTCTCACCCCTTAATTTTTTGAGATTTTTTATTTTTAGTTTACAATACTTGGTTCTACATTATTTTGCGTTCCAGATTTTCTTCCCCCACCCCAAGATGGCATGAAATTCAATATATCTTCTACATATAACTTCTCATTGAAATTATTTACACAGTAGTCAAGTTGTAAAGAAGAATTATGACCTATGGAATGAATCACGAGAAAGAAGAAACAGAACCAAAAAAACCCCAAAAACAAAAACAAAAGAGAAAAAAAAAACAAAGGGAAAAAAGGCAAGCATAAAGTGTACCTCAATCTGCATTCAGACTCCATAGTTCTTTCTCTGGATGGCATTCTCCATCCTGAGTCCTTTGGAGTTGTCTTTGCACCTTGTATTGCTGAGAAGAGCAAAGTCCTTCAGGATTAGTCATCACAGAATCTCTATATCTGTGGTCATGTATAATGTTCTCCTGGTTCTGCTGCTCTCTCGGCATTATATAGTGTAGGTATTTCCAGGTTATTATGAAGTCTGTATCATCCCCATTTCTTATACCACAGTAGTAATCCGTTATCTTCATATACCACAATTTATTTAGCCATTCCCCAGCTGATGGGCATCCCTTTGATTTCCAATTCTTTGCTTCTACAAAAAGAGCTCTTATAAATATTGTTGTACATATGAGTCCTTTTCCCACTTGTGTGATCTCTTTGGGATGCAACCCTAGAAGTGGTATTGCTGGGTCAAAGGGTATGAACATTTTTATAGCCCTTTGGGCATAGTTGCAAATTACTCTCCTGAATGGCTGGATCAGTTCACAACTCCACCAGCAATGTAACAATGTTCCAATTTTCCCACATCCTCTCCAGCATTTATCATTTTACTGTTTTGTCATTTTAGCCAATCTGAGAGGAGAGATGTGGTACCTAAGAGTTGTTTTGTTTTGAATTTCTCTAATCGGTAGTGATTTCAAACATTTTTCCATATGCCTATATATATATATATATATATATATATATATATATATATATATATATATATATCTTTAATTTCTTCCTCTGAAAACTGCCTGTTCATATACCTTGACCATTTCTCAACTGGGGAATGACTTGTATTCCTATATATTTGGCTCAGTTCCCTGTACATTTTAGAGATGAGGCCTTTATTAGAGACACTGGTTGTAAAGATTTTCTCCCAATTTTCTCCTTCCCTCCTAATCTTTGTTGCATTGGTTTTTTTGTACAAAAACATTTCACTTTACCATAATCAAAATTATCTATTTTCAATTTTGTAATGCTCTCTATCTCTTGCTGTGTCTTGAATTCTTTTCTTTTCCATAAATCTGATAGGTAAACTATTCCTTGGTCTCCAAAATTGCTTATAGTATCAGGCTTTATTCCTAAATAATGAACCCATTTTGACTTTATTTTGGTATATGGTGTAAGATATTGGTCTATGCCATTTCTGCCCTACTATTTTCCAATTTTCCCAGCAGTTTTTGTAAAATAGTGAATTGTTAGCCCAGAAGCTAGATTCTTTGGGTTTATCAAAGAATAGATTGCTGTACTCATTGACTTCTGCATCTTGTGTACCAATCCTATTCTAGTGATCCATGACTCTGTTTCTTAGCCTTTACCAGGTAGTTTTGATGACTGCTGCTTTATAGTACAGTTTAATATCTGGTATGGTTAGGCCACCTTCCCTAGCATTTCTTTTGATTAATATCCTAGATATTCTAGATCCCTTGTTCTTCCAGTTGAATATTGTTATTATTTTATCCAGCTCTGTAAAATAATTATTTGGTAGTTCATTTGGTATGGCACTGAATAGATAGATTAAGTTAGGTAAAATTGTCATTTTTATTATATTAGCTCAGCCTAACCATGAGCAACTGATATTTTTCCATTTATTTATATCTGACTTTATTCTCATGAAGAGTGTTTCTTAATTATGTTCATATAGGCCCTGGGATTGTCTTGGCCGATAGACTCCCAAATATTTTGTAGTGTCTACAGTAACTTTAAATGGAATTTCTCTTTCTATCTCTTGCTGTTGGGCTTTGTTAGTAAAGTATAGGAATGCTGAGGATTCCTGTGGGTTTATTTTATATCCTGCAAACTTTGCTAAAGCTGTTTATTATTTCAAGAAATTTTTTACTTGATTCTCTAGCATTCTCTATGTAAATCATCGTATCATCTGCAAAAAGTGATAATTTAGTTTCTTCTTTTTCTACTCTAATTCCTTCAATTTCTTTTTTTTCTCTTATTGCTAAAGCTAATATATATTTTACCAAATTGAATACTAGGGATGATAATGGACATCCTTGTTTCACTCCTGATCTTATTGGGAATGCATCTAGCTTATCCCCATTACAAACAATGCTTGTTGATAGTTTTAGGTAGATGCTATTTATAATTTTAAGGAAGGCTCCATTCATTCCTATGCTTTCTAGTGTTTTTAATAGGAATGGGTGTTGTATTTTGTCGAAGGCTTTTTCTGCATCTATTGAGGTGATCATATGTTTTCTGCTACTTTTGTTGTTGATACGATCAATTATGATGATAGTTTTGCTAATATTGAACCAGCCTTGCTTTCCTGCAATAAATCTTTCTGGGTCATAGTGTACTATGCTCATGATAAATTGTTGCAATCTTTTTTCCTAATATTTTATTTAAAATTTTTGCTTGGATATTCATTAGGGAAATTGATTCATAATTTTCTTTCTCTGTTTTGCCTCTTCCTGGTTTTGCTATTAGTACCATATTTGTGTCATAAAAAGAATTTGGTAGGACTCTTCCTTCACCTATTTTTCCAAAGAGTCTATAAAGTATAGGAATTAATTGTTCTTTCAATGTTTGATAAAATTCACATGTGAAATCATCTGGCCCTGGAGATTTTTTCCTAAGGAGTTCATTGATGGCTTGCTCAATTCTTTTTTTCTGAAATGGGGTTATTTAGCAAATTTACTTCCTCTTCTGTTAACCTGGGCAATTTATAATTTTGTAGATCTTCATCCATATCCCTAAGGTTGTCAAATTTATGGGTGTATAATTAAGCAAAATAATTCTTAATTATTATTGTGATTTCCTCTTCATTAGAGGTGAATTCTCCCTTTTCATTTTTGATACTGGTAATTTGAATTTCTTCTTTCTTTTTTTGAATCAAAATGACCAAAGGTTTATCAATTTTATTGTTTTTTTCATAAATCAGCTTTGTTTTATTTATTAATTCAATAGTTTTATTGCTTTAAATTTTATTAATCCCTCCTTTGATTTTCAGTATTTCTAATGTAGTATTTAATTGGGGATTTTCAATTTGTTCTTTTTTCTAGCTTCTTCAGTTGCATGCCCACTTCATTGATCTCCTTTTTCTTTATTTTATTCATGTAAGCATTTAGACATATAAAAAATTTCCCTAAGAACTCTTTTTGCTGCATCCCATAAGTTTTGGTATGTTGTCTCATTTTAGTCATTCTCTTGCAAGAAGTTATTAATTGTTTCTATGATTTGTTATTTTACCCACTTAGTCTTTGAAAGTAGATTATTTATTTTCCAATTAATTTTTAGCTTATTTTTCCATGGTTTTTTATAACAAATAATTTTTATTGCATCATCATCTGAAAAGTATTCTTTGACTACTTCTACCTTTATGCATTGGATTTTGAGGTTTTTATGCCCTAGCACACGGTCAATTTTTGAGTATGTGCCATGTACATCTGAGAAGAAAGTAAATTCCTTTTTATCCCCATTCAGTTTTCTCCAGATGTCTATCATATTTGCTTTTCTAAAATTCTGTTCACCTCCTTAACTTCTTTCTTATTTATTTTGAGGTTAGATTTATCAAGTTCAGAAGGGGGAGGTTGAGGTCTCCCACTATTATAGTTTTGCTGTCTATTTCTTCCTGTAACTCCCTTAACCTCTCTTCTAAGAATTTGCATGCCATGCCACTTGGTGCATATATGTTAAATAAAGATATTGCTACATAATTTATGGTGTCTTTTAGCAGGATGTAGTGTCCTTCCTTATCTCTTTTAATTAAATCTATCTTCACTTTTGCTTTTTCTGAGATTAGGATTGCTACACCTGCTTTTTTTTTTTTTACTTTAGCCGAAGCACAATATATTTTACTCCAGTCTTTTGCCTTTACCATGTGTATCCCCCTGTTTCGAATGTGTTTCTTGTAAACAGCATAGTGTAGGATTATGGGTTTTAATCCATTCTGCTATCTCCTTCTGTTTTATGGAGGAGTTCATCCCATTTGCATTCACAGTTATGATTACTATCTGTGGCTTTTTCTCCATTCTATTTCCCCCCTAGATATGCTTTTATTTCTTCCTTTCCCCTTCCACTCCTCAACAAAGTATTGCTTTTGACTGTCATCTTCCTCAGTTTACCCTCCCTCTTGATTTCCCTCCCTTACCTTACCATTTTCCCTTTGCTACTTCTTCCCTCCTTTCTGATCACTCCCCTTTTTCCCTTTTCTCCTGCTACTGCCTCTAGGAAAAGCTAGATTTCTATACTTATCAGGGTACATTATTCCCTTCTTGAACCAGATAGGATGAGAGTAAAGCTCAATTACTGCTCTTCTCCCTCCCTTCTTTCTATCAACTACAGTGTGTTTTGTGCCTCTTCATTTGAGGTATTTTTATCCTTTTCTACTACCTCCTTACCTCTTCTCCCATAACCCTCCCTTTACATCTCATAATTATGTTTTCATCCTTATATCAGTTATTTTATACAGACATCCACAGTCTATGTGTATCCCTTTCAATTGTCATAATAACTGTACTATTCTCAAGATTGACATATATGTATTTATATGTATATCGTACATAAGATGATATAATCCAATATGAAGATGTAAATAATTTGCCCTTATTGATTAATAAAGTTTGTGGGGGTTTTTCCCCCTGTTTACCTTTGTATGTCTCTCTTGATTTTTGTATTTGAAGATCAAATTTACCATTTAGTTCTGGCCTTTTCATCAGGAAGGTCTGGAATTCCCTTATTTTGTTGAATGTCCATCTCCTTGCATGAAAAATTATGCTCAATTTTGCTGGGTAGTTGATCCTTGGTTGTAGTCTCAGCTCCTTTGCCATTCAGAATATCATATTCCAACTTCTCCTGTCATTTACTGTAAAAACTGAAAGATCCTGCATTATCCTGGCTATAGTTCCATGATATTTGAATTGTGTCTTTTTGGCTGCTTGCAGTATTTTCTCCTTGTCTTTGTAATTCTGAAATTTGGTTATAATATTTCTTGGTGGTTTCAATTTGCTATCTCTTTCAGGGGGTGATCAGTGGATTCTTTCAATGACTGTTTTACCCTCTGGTTCCAGGACCTCTGGGCTGTTATCTTTCATAATTTCTTTGAAGATACTTTCAAGGCTCTTTTTTTCATCGTGAATTTCCAGTAGACCTATAATTCTTAAATTGTCTCTTCTGGATCTATTTTTCTGATCACTTGTTTTTCCAATCAGATATTTCATATTTTCTGCTACTTTTTTCATTCTTTACATTTTGTTTTACTACTTCTTGATGCCTCATAGAGTCATTAGCTTCCACTTGCTCAATTCTAATTTTTAATGAGTTGAGTTGCTATCTTCATTTTGCTTTTGAGTCTCCTTTTCCAGTTGGTTGCTTTTACCTCTCAGGGTGTCATTTTCTCTATTTAGATTCTGAATTTCTGTAGCCATTTCACCGATCTAATTTTTTAAGGACTTGATTTTGTCAGTGTTTTTTTTTCATATTTTTCCATTTTTTTTCTTACCTCCCTAATTTGTTTTTTTAAAATCCTCCTTTAACTCTTCCAGTAATGCTTTTTGGGCTTGAGACCAGTTCACAATCCCTTTTGAGGTATCAGATGTGGCTATAGTGTCAATGTTATCCTCTTCCAAATTGGTATTTTGATCACGCCTGTCTCCATAAAAAGAATCAATGGTCCTCAGTTTTTTCATGTTTGTTGTTTGTACTGGTATCTGCCACTTCCCCTGGGGGTGCAAGTGTATGTCAGGGCTCCTGGTGTTGACCCCTGCTGGCTCTGCCCCTCTGGGACTCAGGAACTCCCACTGCTCAGCCACTGAAGCCCCACTTCTTTCTCCTCCATTCCAGCATGTTTTCCCAAGGAATTTTCTGGCTCAGGGTGAGGGATTAGAGCCCTTTACCTGGACATTATGTCTCCCAGAAGTTCAAGAAGACGTGTTTCAAACTTTAGGCTGCAAGCCTCAGGTGTCGCTGTTTCACAGCCCGTGGCATTGCACTGCTGCCTCTCGTCGCTTCAATAGACCCCCGTCCTGTGTTGGGAGGCTGGTGGATCTCCACTAGTTTCAGGCATCCAGCTTTCTCCCAGCCTGGTTTGCTGGCTGGTTTCCGCAGCTGATTCCGCTTTGGTGCTGCCTGGTGCAGCTCTGCACACTGAGTGCTCTCCTAGACGATAAATCTATCCCGTCAACCATTCCTGCTGTCGTGGCTTGCAAATTTGTCCCACTCAGACTGCTAGCAGTTTACCTTTTCATGTTTCTCTTTATTCTTTATATGAAAGTCAAATTTTCTATTCAGCTCTGGTCTTTTCATTAAGAAAGCTTGAAAGTCCTCTATTTTATTGAAAATCCATATTTTGCCTTGGAGCATGATACTCAGTTTTGCTGGGTAGGTGATTTTTGGTGTTAATCCTAGCTCCTTTGACCTCTGGAATATCATATCCCAAGTACTTTGATCCTTTAATGTAGAAGGTGCTAGATGTTGTGTTATCCTAATTGTGTTTCCACAATACTCAAATTGTTTCTTTCTGGCTGTATGCAGTATTTTCACCTTGATCCAGGAACTCTAGAATTTGGCAACAATATTCCTAGGAGTTTTCTTTTTGGGATCTTTTTCAAGAGGTGATCAGTGGATTCTTTCAATTTCTATTTTGCCCTGTGGCTCTAGAATATCAGGGCAGTTTTCCTTGATAATTTCTTGAAAGATGATGTTGAGGCTCTTTTTTTGATTGTGGTTTTCAGGTAGTCCAATAATTTTTAAATTTTCTCTCCTGGATCTATTTTCCAGGTCAGTGGTTTTTCCCATGAGATATTTTATGTTGTTTTCCACTTTTTCATTCCTTTGGTTCTGTTTTAAAATATCTTGATTTCTCATCAAGTCACTAGCTTCCACTTGCTCCAAACTAATTTTTAAGGTGGTATTTTCTTCAGTGGTCTTTTGGACCTCCTTTTTCCATTTGGCTAATTCTGCCTTTCAAGGCATCCTCCTCATCGGCTTTTTTGGAGCTCTTTTGCTATTTGGTTAAGTCTATTTTTAAGGTGTTATTTTCTTCAGTTTTTTTGGGGTCTCCCTTAACAAGTCATTGACTTGTTTTTCATGGTTTTCTAGCATCACTCTCATTTCTCTTCCCCATTTTTCCTCCACTTCTCTTACTTGCTTTTCCAAATCCTTTTTGAGCTCTTTGACGGCCTGAGACCAATTAATATTTTTCTTGGAGGCTCTTGCAGTAGGCTCTTTGACTTTGTTGACTTCTTCTGGCTGTATTTTTTTCATATTTGTCACTGAAAAAATATTGTAGAGCCTAAATCTGAGTCCTTTTTTGCTGCTTGGCCATGTTCACAGCCAACTACTTGACCTTTGAGCTTTTTGTTAGAGTATGACTTCCTGTAAAGAGCACTTTGTCCCAAGCTTACGCTGGTGTTTGCAGAGCTATTTCTACTTCACTGTCAGCACAAGCTCTGCCACAGCAGTGCTCCTCCTTCCCCAGGAACAGCCAACCAGGATGGCAACCCAGATCCAAGTGGGGTCCAGCAAGAAACCTTCCTCTGCCCCAGCAAAGTGTTCTTTGCACTCCAGCTCTGATCCTCTGCTTGATTCCTCTGAGCCAGGGACTTGGGAAGCAGCTGATGCTGGAGCTCTGGAAGCAGCTGCAGGTACTTCCTGCTGCTGCCACTGCCACCCCCGCACCGCCTCTGACACCCGCAAGGCTGGGGCTGGGATCGCTCTCACCCCTCTGTAGCAGGTTCCCACTAACCTGCTCTGTGGTCTTTGGCATTTGTGAGTTGAGAAGTCTGGTAATTACCACAGCTCAGGGATTCATGGCCCTCAGGCCTTCTCTGCCTGACTCCTGGTTTGGCTGGTCCTTACGCAGCCCAGGCTGGGCTGTGCTCTGCTCCCAGCACCATTGGGTAGACCCTTCCCAGGGACCATGCAGGCTGTTCTGGGCTGGAGACCTGCTTCCCTGCACTATTTCATGGGTTATGCAGCTCTAGGATGTGTTCAGAGACATTTTTATGGTGTTTTGAGGGACTTGTAGGGGAGCATAAGCAAGTCCCTGCTTTCCAGGTCCCATCTTGGCTCTGCCCCAAAACTCTTTAATATACTCCCCAAAAGCAGACCATTTTCTTGAATTCCAGGTCAGAAGAGTTAATCATGTCTAATTGCTATGTATGTTATCCAGGTATCTTTGACATACATTCATGCAGAGGCAGGTCAATTTAGATTTAGATTTGTGATGTGTCCCATGATAATACCATCCTACTTCCATTCCTATGCCATCCTGCAAACACAGGAAAAAATAAGCAGGAAGGAAACTCAGTATATATACTTGCCAAGAGACTAGGAACTATTAAGAAGCTTTAAAGGTTTTTCTTTCCAACTTTCCCCTCCCCATGACAGCTTAAAATCATGAATTCTTATATTAATTTGTTTTCTTGCAAATTTTAAAATTGTGTTTTTGTCAAGATTTTTTCCTTATATAATATCATTGTTGGCCATGAAAATTGTGCTTTTCAGTTAGTTAATTTTATTTTTAAATTTAATGTTATACATGTTTTTACATTAGTGGAATATAGAGAAGGTAAATAGGAGATTCCAGTAATTAACTGAAACTCATATAGCATTATAGAAAAGATTGTATTTTCTGAAAATAGAGAATATCTAGCTGAGAATCCCAAGAGCTATGCTATCATTTTATTAATAGTTCAATAAATTTCCCAATATGCAGAATTTAAACTAGACTTCAGATGAACACAGGTATGGCTGATTAAATCATCTCTGTCTCTGTCTCTCCTCTCTCTGTCTCTGTCTCTGTCTCTGAACAAATAAATTTATTGAATTATCAACAAAATTATAGCATAGATAAAGTGATGCAGAGAAGGGAGGAGGGTTCATAGGGTACTCTAGCAAAAGCTCCACCACCCTAAAGAGATGGTTGTAATCAAACCAAGCAGCTAACTTTACAATAATGGCATCTGTTGATTGTACCTGAGGTGTCTAACTTTTAGGTTTACTGTGAGGAAAGTATTTTGTAAGCTTTAAACCCCCCCCACACACACACACAGATAATATGAAAGCATTATTCTTGTTACACATGAGATTTTTCAATCCTTGAAAACAGCTATCATGCTCCCCCAAATTTTTCTCCATCACCAACATCCTCAGTTCCCTCAAGTGATTCTCATTTCTCACCATCCTGTTCAGTAGCCTCTGGAAATATGTATAAATTATATTTTATTCTCTCAAATAAAATTTTAAAATAACAATCTTTTATGTACTTCAAATCATCATTTTTATAATTTTAGTTTCATAATGTTTACTTCTTTCCAGATTAAAAATATTGTCTGTGTGTTTTTTCTTTTAAGGGAAAGAACATTGGCCAGGGAGTCAAGGGCCCTCTAAGGTCCCTTAAATCCAAAATGGTTTTCCTATGATTCTATGAGATTCAGGGTCCACACTCAGGGACTCCAGACTTTCTGGGTTCATAGATATCATGTATTGTCCCATGCAAAATGAAAGGCTTGATGATAATATTAAAGTAATAAAAAGTGGCTGAAAAATCACTGCATGGTTACTTCCAGATGTTACCTAATTGGTTGGGCTTTGGAAGCCTTTTTCACTTAAATGGTGAATTGTTTAAAAAATTATAAATCTAACAAATTAGGATCTATGAAGCATTTGAAATGATGGCTTCTCTGACAACTGTTCTGGTAATCTAAGCCTTTTAAAGGAAAGTCACCAGAATAGACTGGCTATCTGATTTTGCATCACCTTCCATAATGCTATATGCCTGTGAGCTTTCTTCACCTCCTCACTCTCCTCCATATAATACAAAACCAAATGACAAATTAAAAGGAACGATGGCCACTATAAAATGTCCCGAAATACTACTTACCATTATTAATAGTAAATGAGTTCATTTGAAATAAAAGGTGGTGTCAAGCCCTTACAGAGAATCCTCAAAATTTTCCTATGCTTTCCTAGAAAGATGGTGCTATATAGCTGGTTATGAGTTAAAGGGCATGGGTTCCTTTCATAAAACACATGAGAAGAAATTTCTCTGAGCAGATCCTTCTAAAATTATGAATTAGTGACATTTTTACAATGCTAGCCCTTTATAAATCACAATTTTTGGGTAATAATGCAATCTCAAAAGTTAAGCAAGAATTACGTATTAGTAATGGGGGCAATAAAGTAAGTATCATTAATGGAATTTGTTCATTTGACCTAGGGCCTTGAGCTATTCCAAAGTCAAAATGCTTATTTGTTGTCTCTTTAATTGCTATTGAGAAAGCATTTTAATATGTAGTGCTGGGACTGATTTGCCCTACCCTCATAGCTATCCACACTAATGTCACGTTGGAATGATGATCTCAAAAGAGCAATACAATTTTAATTGATGGTGGATTCAGAAAATCTAGTTTTGATGCATTACCTCTATGGCCCTTGATAAGTATTGCTTTCTGGTCCTTAAGCCAATTGTTTCTATCTAACTTACTAGTATCTGACGGGGAATTTCCATGTGCTGTGCCTTATCTGATTAATAACGTTTTAGAAATCTGCTAGATGAAGATAACTCTGGCCTTCAGGCATTATATCAAGGTGCTACCTGGTTAAACAGGTAAAGGTATATGAGACACAAACACAACCAAAACGAAACTTCAATCCAGCAGAGCCTGGCATTCATTATCCAGCATCAGGACATTCCTTATCTTGCCCCACCTATGATATAATTGTCATTATACCTGCTAGAGAAGAAAAGAAAAAGAAAGTAGCCTTGAAATAAGACTTTGAATTTCTTCGCTTGAAGAAATGTTTAGCCATGATTAATAATCATGTAGGTAAATTTGTTGCCATCTGGCTTTCCATATCATAGCCTTTTATCCCCATGTACTCTTTCTTCACTATCTGTCATCATGTTGAATGGATATCTCTAAATGACTCACATCAAGAACTTTCCACAACTGACAATATTGGAATGAATGAAGCAGGTACAACAAAAGGAAGTGATTAAAGGATCCTGGAAAATAGTATTCCACTAAATGTGATAGTATGTAATAAATTAAAGGCACATTTATGGAACCGTACTGTATTTAACATCTGTTATACATACCTTGTTTGTTACACATAGCTTCTTTCTAGAAGATGATATACACACATATACATATATACACATATATATGTACATATGCATATGTGTAGTATGTATACATACATATACACAGATCCATATTGTTTATATATGTATTGTGTGTATGTGTATTGTGTATGGGTGTGTGTGTAATCTCCTTTCTGTAAAGAAACATGCCCCATGTTCCTTTTCTAAATTTTACATTCTTAGAACAATTTATGGATTTTCCTTTGTCATTATATGTGTGTTTTTGTGTGTGCATGCACATTTGTGTATGTATATACCTATACTTGAATATGAACCACAAGGGAATTTCTTTTGTTACAATTTTGCAATTTTTTCCTTATTGGTGCCAAAGGTGGGAGGTAAGATTTCTATTTTTTGAATACAATTTAATTTTAAATTATCATATCAGAGGGCTGCCTGCCTTAGAGAGGTTTAACATGTATTAAATAAATTTAAAATATTTAAAAACCCCAGAGAGGAAGAACAATAGAAAAAGAATAAATCAAATTTTCTTCATAAGGTTTAATGAATTTTAAAGACCTGTCAATTGAAACTCTTTTGAGTTTAACTAATAGAGTGGTGCCCTGAACACATCCCTAATAAGGACGTCAAAGAATACAGATTTTTGACTGTACTATGTGCGTACCTGTCAGAGTATTTCAGATACTTAAGACCTGAACTCAGGCTAAGAATCTTTATGCCTCACCAGCTTACAAACAGGAGCAACAAAGGTAGGAAAGTGTTTATTAGAATGGATACCCTGTTCTTGATAAAGTGACAAGCTGTTAAGATATCCTTTGAATGGGGGGGGGGGATGTCATGAGTTATACTTTTTAAAAAATCAATTTAATGGAAAAATGGGCTGTATGAAAAAGTTCATTATGGAATAACAATATGACATTATTCTTAGACTTTGTTTCTGAATAAAATAAGAGAAATGCATCATGTGGAGTCCTTTTAATATGCATTCTTTAATAGAAATAGGGGACTATACTAAGTGACTGCCTTTTACTCCAAGCCTTAAAGAACAATAGGATGCTTCATTATTCCCGTTACATATTAGCCTTTACTACGACACCCCTGTTATTTGCAATGACAAAATGGCTCTTTTCTCATCCTTTTCCCACCTCTGAACCACCAGTTAATTTTCTTGGAATATATTAAGCTAAGAAAAGTGTATTTCAAAATGTAGTCACCTATATTTTAGTCATTTTTTCTCATTTTCTCTTTGGATCTGCAATGCTCAGAAATCCCATAAAAATCTTTAAATTTACAGCTGCACTGGCTTTGACTATAGCTAGTTCCTGGACTGGTTAGTGGTTGTCATCACCTCCAGAGTATCTTTTATATAACAATTTCTTTTTTATATCTTAAATGTTTTTTTTTTTCCTCTTCTTTAACTGATGCCACAGTCAAGAGCTAGTCATCTCCTGGTTTTGCTTTCCAGAAGTGAATGATTGTGAATGTCAATAATTTGAACAGCTGGGGGGAACATCAAGTAATAAGTTAGTTTATCATCTGTCTTCTGAAGGAGTACTACACTTAAATTATCTTCAAAACAATTAAAGATTTTATATTGGGCTAGATATATGGAGAACAAAAACAACAAAAAATGTGTGAGCTGGACACACCATCCTCAAGGAGTTTAGGGCTGAGAAGACACTTGAATAATCATCAAGCAGGATGGCATTATGCATGGTGAAGAAATCAGTTTTGTGTTTGTCAAATTATAATAAATTGAGTGAGGTGAATTAATCTAAGATATATTTGTTAATTTGTAAGTATACATATGTATGTATATATATATGTCTAGATATACATGTATGTGTGTATATATATGTATGTGTATATATACATGTGTATGTATATATATATATATGTATATGGTCTGATTATTTTTAAACCTCAAGCTTCTGAGACATGCAGAGTCAGCTACACATCATAAAAGACTGAGAAAAGTAATTAGACTCACTTAGGGAAGACACAATGACATCATATTGTAACCAACACTATAAAAAGCAGACTATCTCCCCCAACACACACACACACACACACACACACACACACACACACACACACACAGAGAGAGAGAGAGAAAACATCTCATAGGCAAAGCAGAAGTGAATGGGGGGTGCGGTTGGGGAGAGAGTTTACTAAGTATCTTATTGTGCCAAGTCTGGGATTTCTAGAGCCAAGGTGGTGGTGGAGGAGGTTGGTGAAGGAAAAAAACAATTAGAGTCGGGGAGAAAGAAGAAGCCCTAGCTAAAGCTTCTGGCACCCCAGGGTAGAATGAAAACAACTTTTTTCAAAGGGGTATTCATATTTACTGTTTTCAAATTAGAAGAACGCATAAGAGAGATGAATAAAGGAGGAACTCATAGGATAATTGAGTTCAGCAGAAAGGAGGAGAGAGAGACAGAAAGAGACAGAGAGACAAAGAGAAATCATAAATTAAAGAAAGTTGGAATCAGGCAGCATACTGAGAAGAAGTTGAGGATTTGGAAAGGGAGAGGAGATTGGGATCAGATTAATGATTAGAATAAGCAAAACAAAACAGATATACTAAAAGAAAATAACTATGCTAATCTCTAGCCATACAATAAGAGCCAAAAAAAGTCTCTACCTTCAAGGAATTTACAATCTAATGGGGGAGATCACATGAAAGAAAGAAATATATACAAAGTAAGCTCGATACTGGATAAATCAAAATAATTAACATAGGGAAGACACTGGACTTAAGATTGTTGGAGAAGGCTTCTGGTAAAAGGTAGGATTTTAATAGTGATTCAAAGGAATATAGGGAGGTCAGTAGTTGGAGAACAAGAGAGAGAATGTTCGAGGCATGGGGAACAGTAAGAGAAATGCTCAGAGCCAAAGGATGGAAAGTCTTTTGTGTGAAATCCAGGAGACCTATGTCACTGGATCAAAAAGTACATTTGGGGGAGTAAGGTATAAGATTAGATAGGCTAGTTTCTAAAAAAGTAAAAAAAAAAAATTTAGCATTTTGTATTTGCTCCTGGGAAGCCATAGGAAGTCACTAGAGTGTATTGAGTAGAGAGGTGACACAATTAAAAGCATGTTTAAGGAAAATAATTTTAATGGTTTAATGTAGGATGGATTGTAATGGGGAGAAACTTGAAACAGGCAGACACACCAGTAAACTATTGAAGTAAAAAAGGTGTGAGGTGGTGAGGTGTGAGATAATAAGGGCCTATACTAGAGTGGTGGTACTGTCAGAGTATGAAGAAAGGAGTATGTATTAGAGAGATGTTGCAAAGGTGAAATGGCCCAGGGTTGGCAACAGCTTAGATATGGGAGGTGAGAAATGAGGAATCCAGGATGATTTTTAGGCTGTAAATCTGGTGACTAAGAGCATGGTGTTTCCATCTATCAAGATTAGTGTGATGTTGACACTAAAAAAAGAGAAGGCTTTGCTGCTATAGCCAGTTGGTATCATTGAAAGAGCTTTGCGATTTCCCACAGGCCTCCTTTTTACTTCTGTTAAATCCTCCTTTGAACTATTCAGTCGAGATGCCTATGTTCCCCTTTCCTCCTTCATTCTTCTGGCACACCAATTATTTTAAAAAATAGCATCTTACTGCCCCTTCTTCATTTTTTTCCCTAGTGAAGTGTTTTTTAACCTCTTTTTTTATTTCCTCTTTAAAAAAAAAAAAACAGAAGAAAACCAGAGTAAGCTCCCTTATTTGTCTTTTTCAACTCTCTCTGACTCATTGAAGACAATGAAATTCTAAGTTTTATTATCTTCAATGTCATAAAGGGAGTTTAAAAAAAGGAATTCATTAGTGAAAAAAATGAAGAGGGGGTAATTGGTATTTTCTCATTTTTAGAGGATTAGCTTCTTTCAATTACTCAAATGCATTTACATTTCAATCAGTCAATAAACGTTTATTAAAGACTCACTATGTGCCAGAAACTGTGCTAATCATTGAGAATGTTAAAAAAAAAAACAGGCAAAAGACAGTTCCTAACCTCAAAAAGTTCACAGTCTAATCTAATGGAGGACAATACACTAAAAAAAAAAAACTGAAAATGAGGCAGAGAGGGAGATTGCAGGGTAGAGAGGGAAGGCAAAAACAAGCAAGGCATGATGAAGTCCTGCAGCCAGAAGGGAAAGGATTTGGGAAGAGCTTTCAGATGTCTACCTGTATTGGGAATCAAGATGGGCTCTTAGCACTTATTCAACCAAGTGCCCTTGAAGAGTTAGGCCTTTGTTTCCTTGATTAAATTAGGCGTCTTTTATGACCTTCTTGCCTCAAGGGAAAGCCTAGTTTACACGGATTTGAGTGACATGTTTGTGACATCAGAGGCTTTTAGACTACGTGGGTTTAAGTTGCTTTTTTGTGATTTTAGATCACGTGGGTGAGTAGCATGTGTGACTCACCTTTGAACCTGAATAAGATATATAAAACCAGATGTTGGCTTTATTTTTTTGGGGTCTGAGCCACAGGAGTGGCACGTGACTCTGAGCCAGCCTTGTTGAGCTCCCAGCTGAACTCAGATGTTGGTGGTTCCTTGGTAACTATAAATTGTATGTGGTCTCTTCATAAATGTATGTTTGTAATTTGTTTGTGTTTGCTCTGAAGTTTAGGCTGATGGCTTTTTCCCCTGAACTAGGTGAATGATATTTGTATGCTGCATTAAAGTAAGATTGTTAACCCCTTAATGTTGCTGTCTTTAGTAAAGCATATTGAAAGAACTTGGGCTTGCAGCATTCTGTGTGCTTGTTGTTGTTTGTTTTACACAGCACAGTAGCTTTTAGCAGAATTGTTGGAACACTACCCTCTGCCCTTTTCAATTAAAGGGAGAGAGGGGCCAAAGGGGAAGGGGATACTGAGGTAAGGTGAATTTCAGGGCTGATTTGATCTCGTTGGAAAATGTGTTGCTACAGGAATGCTATTTTTCTTTTGCCTTTGGAATAATGTTTTCCAAGATTTCCTTTCTTTTTGTGCAGCTTCATTGATCCTGAATGGTTTCTTAGTACTTGGCTTCTTTCAGGCTGCTTACAGTATTTGGTCTTCATTCCAGAAGCTCTCAATTTTGGTTCTGACATTGCTTGGTGTTTTCAGTTTCAGGATTCTTTCAGAAGGTGGCCTGTGAATTCTGTTTGTACTTTTCCTTTTTGTTCTAATCTTTTTTTGGTGCCAATTTTAAATAGATTGTATTCTCCAGGACAGGAATTGCATTTCCACTTGTTTACGGTACTGATAAAGTACAATGTTGTTCACTTCTCTCCCTCTGCACACATTCAAGTATTCAGAATGCCCAGATTTACACAGTAGTTTAAATGTTACTTTTAAACAACTGCTGCCTTGGCTAAAAATTTGAGTCCTTCAATTTTTGGGAAGTTATGTGGAATGCTCTTTTTTCTGGTGTGTTTAGTCAATCTCTTCAATGGTGAGACCAGAAGAAGCACCTCCAGATGGGGCTGCTCCACGCCCTGGGAACCTACCAGGCATACCTCTTGGCATGCCCCCTGCACTCTGATGCAGCTTAGTAATGATGGGGTTGCAGACCTTCTCTAATTCTTTCTGCTGATGCTCAAATTCTTCCTTATCAACAGGCTGGTTCTTTTCCAGCCACCTGATTATTTCATTACTTTTGTCAAGGATGTTTTGTTGGTCCTCATCACCAATTTTGCCTTGAAGTTTTTCATCCCCTATGGTAGCCTTCATGTTGAAAGCATAAGATGCAAGAAAATTCTTGGAAGACACTTTGTGTCTCTGCTTCTCATCCTCAGCCTTGTATTTCTCAGCTTCCTGTACCAAGTGCTCAATGTCTTCTTCACGCAGATGTCCTTTGTCATTGGCAATGGTGCTCTTGTTCTCTTTGCCTGTGCTCTTATCCACAGCAGAAACATTGAGGATGCCATTTGCATCAATGGCAAATATTATTTCAACCTGAGGAACACTCCGGGTGCTGGGGGGATTCCTGTGAGCTCAAATTTGCCAAGCAGATTGTTATCCTTTGTCATTGCTCTCTCATCTTCATAAACCTGCATAAGCACACCAGGCTGGTTGTACAAATAGGTGCCAAAGGTCTGTGTCTACTTGGTCAGGACAGTGGTATTATATTTGATCAAAACAGCAGCTTCAATTCCAAGGGAAAGAGGAGTGATATCCAACAGCAGCAAGTCCCACACATTCTCACATTTATGTCCAGACAAAATAGCAGCCTGAACAGCTCCACCACAAACAACAGATTCATCAGGATTGACACTCTTGTTGGGTTCCCTGCCATTGAAGAAGTCTTGCAGAAGCATCTGGATTTTGAGGGTTTGAGTGGAAGCATGGAACTGCCCACCAGGATGATGTAATGAATCTATTTTTCTAGCTTGGCATCTCTTAAGGCCTTTTCCACAGGGAGGTTCAATGTGCCATGCAAGAAATCAGCATTCAGTTCTTCAAAATGAGCTCAAGTGATTGATGTATAGAAGTTGATACCTTCATAGAGGGAGTCAATGTCAATAATGGCCTTGGTACTGGAAGAGAGGGTATTGTTTGCATGTTCACAAGACTGTGAAAATGGCAAACAGCCCTCTTGTTCTCACTGATGTCCTTCTTTTGCTTTTGCTTGAATCAGCAATGAAATGGTTAACCGTTTGTTTGTCAAAGAACTCCCCACCCAAGGGGATGTCTCCAGCTCTGGGCTTCACCTCAAAGATGCCATCTTAAATGGCAAGAATGGAGACAATGATATCTCATCCTTTCTCTTGGTACCAGTCTTTTCATCCAAGCCATAAAAAATAACAGCAACAGTTGGCTCATTGATGATTTGGAGCACATTGAGGCAAGTGATGGTTCCAGCGTCTTTGGTGGCCTGACATTGGGAATCATTGAAATACGCTAGTACTGTGACCAAAGCATTTGTGACAGTCTCCCAAAGGTAAGCTTCAGCAATTTCCTTCCTCTTGGTCAAGACCATAGAAGATACTTCTTTTGGATAGAAACTTTTGGTCTCCCTTTTGTACCCCACTTGGACATTAGACCTGCCTGTGTCATTCACCACTGTAAAAGGCCAACGCTTCATGTCTGAGTGTACAACTGCATCATCAGATCTTCATCCAAACATATGCTTGACATAAAAAACTGTGTTGGTGGGGTTCATTGCAACTTGATTCTTTGCAGCATCACTGATTAAACATTCTGCGTTGGTGAAGGCAATGTAGCTTGGAGTGGTCTTATTTCCTTGGTCATTAGTACTGATCTCCACTTTCCTATGTTGGATGACTCTCACACAGGAGTAAGTGGTGTCAAGTCAGTACCAACTGAGGGACCCTTCGACATGCTTGCTGGGAAGTTGAGGATCTTAGCTGACCACTGTGGAGGCTGCTACTGCATTGATTAGGTGTCCTAATCTTTCTGGCTAATTTCCATCCTTCCTTCGTTCCTTCCTTCTTTCTTTCTTTCCTTCCTTCCTTCCTTCTTTCCTTCCTTCTTTCCTTTTTTCCTTCCTTCCTTTCTTCCTTCCTTCATCCTTATTTATTTATTTTTGTTTGGTATCAGTTTTCAAGAAATTTGATGGTTCTTAAATTATTTTTCCTCTAATAGTTTTCCAGGTCTGTTTTTTAATTGTAGATATCTCACATGTTCTTTTTCTCAGTCTTTTGATTTTGTTTTTATATATTTTGTCATTTTGTAGAACTGTTAAATTCTATTTGCTTATTTTTTCATGGAGCTCAATAATTTTTCACTTTATGTTCAAAACTATTTATTTTCTATCTAGTTTTTTTTCATTAAAAGACTTTGATTTAATTTTTTACTCTTGCTTCATTTCTTCCATTAATTCTCAGCATCCTTATCACCATTTCCCCACCTGCAACTCTACTTTTCCTTCTCTTCTTCTCTTTTCTTCTTCTGGTCTTAACTCTTGTGCTTTTCTATTTCTTCATTTTATTTGATGCTTTGGAATACCTGGAAAAGGACTTTTGGGAAGGTCAGACTCTTCCCTTTCCCACAACGTAAGATGTTGGGGATAAACATTGTCAATGCCTATCTTTACTGAAATCGATTACTAATGCCATTTATTTGCCCTAAATCTGAATGAAGTATCTAGTTTCTGGTCCCCTTCTATGTTTTCTTACACAATCCTATCCTGTGATATAGAGTTGTAGCCAGAGCTGGAAAAAGACCTTACCATTTGCTAGAGATTCTAGCTTCTGATTCTATCTCTGGAGAACTAACTTGGATAGTGTCCTCCTTCCTGTCCTATTTTTCTGTCATAATTACCAGCCAGTTTATAGGTTCTCAGTAGGGCCCTGTGAGACACCAGAGTTTTGGTTGGCTTCTGGACTTCTAGAGGCCTCCATGGAACCTCTGCCTTTTCCTGTTTTCCTTGATATCCTAGCACAGCTTTCCAATGCCACTAAATAATAGAAATCATGCAAGTCTGGGGCTTCTGGGGGGCTGTCTAGATATTTTCTTCCCAGAAATATGCCCTTTTCCCCATTAAGTAGTACCTATTAGGATTAGGGCAGATTTCAAGCCCCTACAATTTGACACTACTAGAGTGTTAGTTGGATTTTGGTCATGTACTTTTGAATGCAGATCATTGCTCTATCTGAGTCTTTAAAAAATATTTTCTGTAGCAATTCTTAGGGAAGCCAATCTGGGTTGTAACTTTTCACATAACTATCTTTATCAAAATTCTATCCTATATTAAGAATATTTTGATATCTCATTGTTTCCTTTGATTTTCTTTTTTTGTTCTTTTTTAATAAATAATGTATCTATTTTTAGTTTTTAACATTCACTTCCATAAGATTTTGAGTTTTGAATTTTGCCCTCCACCCTTTCATCAACCTTCCCCAAGATGGCATGCAATCTGATAAAGGCTCTCCTTATACATTTGTATTATACATATTTTTCACATTAATCATGATGTAAAGAAGAGTTGGAACTAATTGGAGAAACTATGAGAAAAAGAAACAAAACAAAACAACAGAAGAAAAGGAGAGCAAATACTGTGCTTCCATCTGCATTAAGACTCCAAAGTTCTTTCTCTGGGTGTGGACAGCATTTTCTATCATGAGTCTTTTGGAGTTGTCTTAGATCCACATATTGCTGAAAAGTGCTAAGTCTGTCAGGGTTGGTCACCACACAATGTGGCTGTTACTGTGTACAATCTTATCCTGGTTCTATTCACTTTATACTGCCTCAGTTCATATAAGTCTTTCCAGGTTTTTCTGAAGTCTGCCTGTTCATCATTTCTTATAGTGCAATAGTATTCCATTACATGCACATACCACAACTTGTTCAGCCATTCCCCAATTGATGGACATTCCCTCAATTTCCAATTCTTGGCTACCACAAAAAGAGCTGCTATAATAAATATTTTTTTTACATATTGATCCTCTTCCCATTTTTATAATTTTTTTTTGGTATACAGACCTAAAAGTGGTATTGGACTAGTGTTCAATTTTTTTCCCAAATCTTCTTCAATATTTACCATTTTCCTGTTTTGTCAGGTAAGCCAATCTGATAGTTGTGATGTGGTCTCTCAGAGTCATTTTGTTATTCATTTATCTAATCAATAGTGATTTAGAGCACTTTTTCATATGACTATAGGTTGGTTTTGATTTCTTCCTCCGAAAACTGCCTGTTCATATCATTTGACCATTTATCAATTGGGGAATGACATTTTTTTTATATAAATTTGACTCAGTTCTCCATATAATTTAGAAATGAGGCCTTTATCAGAGATGCTGGTTGCAAAAATTGTCCTCTAGTTTTCTGCTTCCCTTCTAACCTTGGTCACATTGGCTTTGTGCAAAAACTTTTCAATTTAATGTAATCAAAATCATCCATTTTGCATTTCATAATGTTGTATATCTCTTGTTTGGTCATAAATTCTTCCCTTCTCCATAGATCTGACAGGTAAACTATTCCTTGTTCTCCTAGTTTGCTTATAGTATCAGTCTTTTTTTCTAATCATATACCCATTATCTTGGTATAGGGTATAAGATGTTGGTCTATGCCTAGTTTCTGCCATACTGTTTTCCAGTTTTTCCAGCAATTTTTTGTTAAATAATGAGTTCTTATGTCAGAAACTGGAGTCTTTGGGTTTATCAAATAGTAGATTGCTATAGTCATTGACTGTTGTGTCTTGTGTACCTAACCTATTTCATTGATCCACCACTCTATTTGTTGGTCAGCACCAAACAGTTTGAATGATTGCTGCTTTATAATACGATTTAAGAGCTATTACAACTAGGCCACCTTCCCTTGCATTCCTTTTTTATTGATTTCCCTTGATATTCTGGACATTTTGTTCTTCCAGATGAATTTGTTATTCTTTTTTCTACCTGTATAAAATATTTTCCATCCATTTGATTGGTATGGCACTGAATAGGCAATTTAATTTTGGTAGATTTGCCATTTTTATTAGCTCAGCATACACATGAGCAACTGATATTTCCAATTGTTTGGATATGACTTTATTTGTGTGAAAAGTGTTTTGTAATTGTGTTCATATAGGTCCTGGGTTTGTTTTGGCAGGTAGTCTCCCAAATATTTTATAATGTCTACGGTAACTTTAAATTGAATTTCTCTTTCTATCTCTTGCTCTTGGCCTTTATTAGCTATATATAGAAATGCCAATGATTTAAGTGAGTTTATCTTATATCCTGCAACTTTGCTAAAGTTGTTTATTATTTCCAAGTAATTTTTTACTTCATTCTCTAGGATTCCCTAAGTATATCATCATATCATCCACAAAGAGTTATAGCTTTGTTTCTTCTTTCCTATTCCAATTTTTTCAATTTATTTTTCTTTTCTTATTTCTAAACCTGACATTTGTATTACAGTATTGAATAACAGTGGCAATATTTCTTCCCTGATCTTATTGGAAATGTTTCTAGCTTATCCCTATTACATATAATGCTTAATAATGGTTTTAGATAGATGCTACCTATTATTTTAAGGAAGACTCCATTTATTCCTATGCTAGTATTTTTAATAGGAATGGGTATTGTATTGTGTCAAATGCTTTTTCTGCATCTCTTGAGATAATCATATGATTTCTGTTAGTTTTGTGGTTGATATGGTCAATTATTCTGATATTTTTCCTGTTATTGAACCAGTTCTGCATTCCTGATATGAATCCTACCTGGTCATACTGTATTATCCTTGAGATAAGTTGCAGTAATGTCTTTACTAAAATTTTGTTTAAAAAATTTGCATTTATATTCATTAGGTAAATTGGTTTATAATTTTCTTTCTCTGTTTTGACTCTTCCTAGTTTAGGTATCAGCACTATATTTGTATCATAAAAAGAATTTAATAGGACTCTTTCTCCAATTTTCTGTAGCACCAATGCAATGCCCACAGAGGCTATGGCTGCTATGAATGTGCTGGTGTAGTTCTGAACTGTGAAATATAACAGACTCTCTTCATTGAAGGCAGAACCAAAACATTTTTTCAAATATCAGAAAGCAAAATCCCAACACCAGAAAGCCAAATCCATCATAGCAACAAAGAAATCTATACACATTACTAAAGCAGGGGGCACCGCCATCCCTAAGCCTTCCCTCTGTTAGGGCCTTTCCACAAATGAACAACCTCAAGCAAAATCACTCCCTGGCTCTCATTTATGCTAGCTATTGCTCTATCTCTCTGTCTCTCTCAATTTCTCTCTCTCTCTCTCTCTCTCTCTCTCTCTCTCTCTCTCTCTCCCAGCTCTGACTGTTCCCTTTCATTTCCTCTTAGTTCTGCTCCACCCTTCTTGCTCCAACCATTCAGCAAATTCCTCCCACCACAGGCTTATTTGACTCACACTTTCATGTCACTGAGACAGGTCACATGGTCAATTAATGGATGGGAAAAATCTTCAAATTGTATTAACATTACATTTTCCCAAACAGTTTATATAGTACTGGAATTAGTTGTTCTTAAATGTTTGATAGAATTCACTTGTAAATCCATCCAACCCTGGCAATTTTTTCTTAAGGAGTTCATTATAGCTTATTCAATTTCTTTTCCTGAAATGGGGTTATTTAAATATTTTATTTCCTCTTCTGTTTATCTGGGCATTTTATATTTTTGTAAACAGTCATTTGTTTCACTAAGACTGTGTAAAGTTAATGAAATAGGAATATATTCCCCATCCATTAATAGGCCTACATAACCATATGTGTTCAATCACAGCTGTGATACATCCTGAGTCACATAGAGCCTATTGTGGGAGGAACTTGCTTAATGGAGAAACTTGCTTAGGCGGAAAGCTTGTTTACAAGAAGGCTGTCACACTTTTTGTACTAAGCTAATTAGACACTGATTCAGGAGGGTTGTGATGCCTTCTGGCTCTGAGCCCATTAGCCAAAAGTGTATATATACTCTGAGGTGAGACTTTGCTTTGGGCATTCGCTTGTGAGAAGTTCCTTTTGATTCCCTGGACGGGACTCTGAGTAGCCATTTTTTTCAGAGCCCCCAGACTACTCAGATGTATCTGTACTCCCTGATCCAATAGTATATATAAGTAGTTGTATTACTTTGATCAGACAGCTGGAGCTCTGTCTATAGGTCGTCATGCTAATTTCTCTGCTTGCATTTTGTCTGCTTGTATTTTCTCCACATTCAGTGTGCTGATCTTTCCCATGAACTAGTGAATGTAATTAAAGTAAGATTATTGGCCCCTTGAAAGTTACTTTCCTTTAAGAAAAGGATATCAAAGAAGCTGTGTCAGCAGGCTATCCTGGGCATGCCAGGGTGCTTTCTGTTACAGATTGTCATATTTATTGGCATATAATTGTGCGACAAAGTCCCTAATCACTGTTTTGATTTCCTGTTCATCAGTGGTGAATTCACATTTTTCATGTTTGATTCTGGTAATTTGGTTTCTTCCTACTTTTTTAAAATCAAATTAACCAAATATTTATCCATTTTATTATGTTTTTTTAATAAAACAGGATCTTAGTTTTATTTACTAGTTTAATGGTTTTCTTAATTTCAATTTTTTCATCTCTCCTTTGTTTTTCAGGATTTCTACTTTGGTATTTAATTGGAGATTTTTAATTTGTCTATTTTTCTACCTTTTTTTAGTTGCATGCCCAATTCATTGATCTCTTCTTTCTCTATTTTATTCATGTAAGCATTTGGGGATATAAAACTTCCCTAAGAACCATTTTCATTGCATCCTATAAATTTTGGTATGTTGTCTCATTATTGTCAGTCTCTTGGATAAAGTTATCCATTGTTTCTATGATTTGTTGTTTGACCTATTCATTTTTAAGGATTAGATTACTTACTTTCCTATTAATTTTTAGTCTATCTTTCCATGGCCCTTTATTACATGTAATTTTTTTGCATCATGATCTGAAAAATGATGCATTCAATATTTCTGCCTATCTGCATTGGGTTATAAGGGTCTTATGCCCTAATACATGATCAATTTTTGTGTAAGTGCCATCTACTCTTGAGAAAAGTTATATTCCTTTCTATCCCCATTCAGTTTTCTCCGTAGGTCAACCATACCCAATTTTTCTAAAATCCTATCCATTTCTTTAATTTTTTTTTCTTCATTTTGTGGTTAGATTTATCTAGTTTTGATAAAGGGAGGACCCGCACTAGTATAGTTCTATTATCTATTTCTTCCTGCAATTCCCTTAACTTCTTTGCTAAGAATTTTAATGCTATCCAACTCAGTGCATATATGTTTAATATTTTTTTTTTGGGTGAAAAGGACTGCAGCTTTAATTATAGGTCTCAGTGCAATTAAAAAAAATAAATACTGGAATCAATTTCAGGACCTTACATTTGAAGAACAGGGGCCAGTCATTTCCGTTTTAGAGACCAGTTTCACTGCAACAGTAAGAAAAACAATTATTCTTTGGAAAATCCTTTGGCGGCTGGGAAGGAAAACTCCGCCGCCAGACATACTTTGTGGTTCTTTGTGTAGGGCCTTCATGATTCAGCTCATCGCAATGGAAACCTTCACATCAACCTTTCAGAGACGACATTCCAGCTCGCATGATCTCATCAACCAGGAGGATGTTGGTGGCAATTACAGTGCATGAGTGAAGCAGCTGCTTCTTGACACAATACTTATCCCAGATGCCAGCTTCGGCCGCAATAACCGGCTCACCTGTCTTTAAATCAACACCAACAAGTTGTCCTGATTCTGAATGTTCAGCCTGTATCTTAACTAGTGTTTCCTGAAGGTCAAAACCAGAGTTCTGAGCAAGAACCTTGGGAATAATGAGCAGTGCATCAGCAAAAGCTTGGACTCCAAGACGGGCCCTTCCCTTGACATTGGGCTTATGTTTAATGAGAGCTTCAGCTACGGCTACTTCCACTGCACCAGCACCAGGAACCACACAGCCATCTTCAATAGCGTTCTTAACGGCTCGCAGACCATCCCGCACTGCATCCTTGATCTGTGTAATCGTGTGCTTATTTGGTCCTTTGATCAACAAAGTGACAGATCGAGGGTTGCCGCATTTCTCAATAAAGGTGAACTTTTCTTCCCCCAGTGTGTATTCATAGACAAGCCCTGCATGTCCCAAACAATCAGAATTCAAGTCATCTAGAGAATTCATAGCCATCCCACCACATGCAAGAGTCAACCTCTCCATATTTCTTCTCTTTGCTCTGCGGAGGGCCACTATACCTTCTTTTGCGAGAGCATCTAAAGAAAATGGGTCAATTCCCTTTTGATTAATAACAATAAATCCTTTGTCTGAATCACCACACACTTTTCTTTTCAGTTCTACTATTTTCTTTACTCTATCTTCAATGAATTTTCTTTCTGCTTTTACCAGCTTCTCTCTTTCCTCCGCACTTTTGTAAAAGAATCCAGAATTCACTTCTGTTTTTTCATATTCTAATGATACATTGCAGGTAAGGATGTAAGCATCTTCTACTCTTTTCTTCATATCAGGATGTCGGGCACCATGGTCCAAAACCAGTCCTCTGATCAACGTTGTATCAGTATCTGATTTATGCTTCATCTCCATGATCTCTACCATGAAAAGATCAACAGGTTCACCTGGTTTTCTGATGGCCAAAACTGAATCTACCACAGCCTCTGTCAGCACATCGGCCAGATCAGCATTGACTTTGGTGCGCAGGGATGTTCGGGCCACATCAATGAGTATTTCTCTATCTATTTCTTTGCTTATTTTGATTTGATCCAAGACTTCAAGGGCCTTGTTCTTGGCAGCTTCAAACCCTTCCGTTATGATTCGAGGGTGCAGACCTTCAGAGATGTAGAGATCAGCTTGCTTCAGCAGCTCCCCAATGATGAGAACATTTGAAGTGGTGCCGTCACCAGTAATGTCATCTTGGGCTGTAGCTACTTTTGCTATCAAGGAGGCTGTTGGGTGTTGAATTTGCATCTCGTGCAGCAGCACGTTGCCATCCTTGGTGAGCTTGATGTCTCCTGCCCCGGAAACAAGCATTTTCATGATGCCCTTGGGCCCCAGGTTGGTCCTCAGCACGTCCTGCAGCCCCCGGGCTGCGCTGATGTTCACGGCCAGCGCCGCCTGGGCCCGGGCCACCTCAGCTTTGGGGTTCAGCGCCTTCACGGCCGACATGACTGCGGAGCGGCGGCGGCGGAGGACGAAGAGGAGGCCGGCGCAAGGGATATATGTTTAATATTTACATTACTTCATTGTCTATGGTACCTTTTGGCAAGATGTGGTTTCCTTCCTTATCTCTTTTAATTAGATCTATTTTTGCTTTTGTTTTGTCCGAGGTCAGGATTGCTACCCCCATTTTTTTTTAATTTCAGCTGAAACATTATATAATCTGCTCCAGCCTTTTATGTTTACTCTCTGTGCATCCCATTGTTTCAAATGTGTTTGTTATAAACAACATATTTTAGGACTATAGTTCTCAATCTGCTCTGTTATCCAATTGCATTTTATGGGAGAGTTCAGTCCATTCACATTCACAGTTATGATTACTATCTGTGCCTTTCTCTCCATCCTATTTTTTGCTGTTTATGCTTCTCTCTCCTCTTTCTCCATTTCCCTCCTTACTAGAGTTTTACTTTGGACCACCATCTCCTTCCATCTGTCCTCTCTTCTATCATCCCTCTCCCTTATTTTCCCCTTTACCCTTACATCTTCTTCCCTCTCTTCTATCCACACTCTCCCTTTTTCTGTCTCCTTTTCCCTCCTACATACTACTTCCTAGAGAGTTGGATTTCTATATCTAACTAATTAAGTTACTCCCTCTTTAAGACAAATCTGATTAGAGTAAGGTTCAAACAATGTTCATCTCCCTCCCTTCTTTCCCTCTACCATAATAGATGTATGTGCCTTTTCATGTGATGTAATTTACCCTTGTTTGCCTCCTCCTTTCCTCTTTTCCCAGTACAATGCATTTTCACCACTTAATTAGATTTTTATCATATCAAATCAACTTATACCCATGTGCTCTATGTATACCACTTTTAAATGGTATAATATCAATAGAGTTCTCAAGAGTTACAAGTATCATCTTCCCTTGTAGGGATGTAAACAGTTTGTCCTTATTGAATAACATGGTTTTTTTTCTTTCCTGTTTACCTTTTTAAGCCTCTCTTCAGTCTTGTATTTGAAGATCTAATTTTCTGTCAAGCTCTGGTCTTTTCATCATGGAAATTTGAAAATCCCATATTTCATTGAGTATCTATCTCCTTCCCTGGAAGATTATGCCCAATTTCACTTGGTCATTGATCCTTTGTTGTAATCCAAGTTCTTTTGCTTTACAGAACACTGTATTTCACCGCCTCTGATCTTTCAATGTAGAAGTTCCAAGGTTCTGTTTAATCCTGACTGTGGTTCCATGATATTTAAATTCTTTCTTGTTGGCTGCTTGCAATATTTTCTCTTTGACCTGCTAATTTTGGAATTTGGCTACAATATTCCTTGGCATTTTCAATTTGGCATCTTTTTTAGGAGGTGATAGATATATAGATGTCTATTTTACCTTCTGGTTCTAGGACTGCAAAGCAATTTTCTTTGACAATTTCCTGAAAGATGCTGTCTAGGCTCTTTTTTTCATCATGCTCTTCAGGTAGACCAATAATTTTTAAATTTTCTCTCCTGGATCTATATTCCAGGTCAGTTTTTTGTTTTCTTCTATTTTTTTCATGCTTTTGTTTCTTTTGACTTATTCTTGATAACTCATAGAGTCATTAGCTTCCACTTCCCCAATTCTAATTTTTAAAGAATTGTTTTCTTCTATTAGATTTTGTATCTCCTTTTCCATTTGTCACATTTTACTTTTTAAGGAGCTCTTCTCTTCAGTGAGTTTTTGTGCCTTCTTTTCCATTTGGCCAATTCTACTTTTTAGGACTTGTTTTCTGCAGTCATTTTTGAACTTTCTTTTACAAGCTATTGACTCTTTCTTACATATCTGTTTTATTTCTTTTCCAAGTTTTTCTTCTACATCTCTTATTGTGCTTTTAAAATCTTTCTTGAAGGGCAGAGCCAAGATGGCATTTGGAAAGCAGGCACTCGCTTAAGCTCTCCCTCAGGTCTCTCCAAACACCTGTAAAAATGGCTCTGAACAAATTATCAAGATGAAGAACCCACAAAACAGCAGAGGGAAGCAGGGCTTCAGCCCAGGACAGCCTGAATGGTCACTGCGAAGGGTCTATCACATGGAGCTAGGAGCAGAGCACAGCCCCACATGGGGTGCCAGGACCAACCAGACAGGGAGCTGGGTGGAACAGGCGGTAGGGCCCTGAATCATTGAGCTGTGGCAGTTACCAGACTTCTCAACCCACAAACGCCAAACACAACAGAGCAGGTTAGTGGAAAATAGAGTGAGAGAAGTGTGCTGTTAGCCCCAGCTCTGGGAGTGGCAGAGGTGGTTCAGTGCTGAGGCTGCTTCCAGAGCTACAGCTGCGGTTGCTTCTGGCCCCAGGCCAACCCGGTGGGAGGAATTAAATGGCGGATAACAGTGTTAGTGGAGAGCCTGCTTTGCCCTGGTTCAATCTGGGTTGCGGTCCAGGGTGGTGGTTCTTGGGGGAGGAAGGAGCACTGCTGTGGCAGAGCTTGCTGTGTAGAAGTAGCTCTGAAAACAGCAGCACAGCCCCTCAAGCTTGGGACAAAGAAATTTCTATTCTACAAGTAGTCATACCCTAACAAAAGCTCAAAGGTCAAGTAGTTCGCTGGCAATATGGCCAGGCAGTGGAAACAGATACAGACTCAGACACAAACTCAGACTCTAGAATCCTTTTTCTGGTGACAAAGATGATCAAAACATACAGCCAGAAAAAGTCAAGAAAGTCAAAGAGGCTACATCAAAAGCCTCCAAGAAAAATAGGAATTGGTCTCAGGCCATGAAAGAGCTGAAAAATGATTTAGAAAGGCAAATAAGAGAAGTAGAGGAAAAATTGGGAAGAGAAATGAGAGTGATGAAAAAAAAGCATGAAAAACAAGTCAACGACTTGATAAAGGAGACCCCCCCCAAAAAAATTGAAGAAAATAACACCTTAAAAAATAGACTAACTCAAATGTCAGAAGAGCTCCAGAAAAGCAATGAGGAGAAGAATGCCTTGAAAGGCAGAATTAGCCAAATGGAAAAGGAGGTCCAAAAGACCACCGAAGAAAATGCCATCTTAAAAATTAGATTGGAAAAAGTGGAAGCTAATGACTTTATGAGAAATCAAGATATTATAAAACAGAACCAAAGGAATGAAAAAATGGAAGACAATGTGAAATACCTTATTGTAAAACCACTGACCTGGATAATAGATCCAGAAGAGGTAATTTGAAAATTATTGGACTACCTGAAAGCCATGATAACAAACTGAGCTCGACATCATCTTTCAAGAAATTATCAAGGAAAACTGCCCTAATATATACCTAAAACCAGAAGGTAAAATAGAAATGGAAAGAATCCACTGATTGCCTCTTGAAAAAGATCCCAAAAGAAAACTCCTAGGAATTTTGTTGCCTAATTCCAGAGTTCCCAGATCAAGGAGAAAATACTGCAAGCAGCAAGAAAGAAAAAATTTGAGTACAGTAGAAACACAATTAGGATAATCCAAGATCTAGCTGCTTCTACATTAAGGGATCAAAGGGCTTGGAATATGATATTCCTGGAGATCAAAGGAGCTAAGATTAAAACCAAGAATCACCTACCCAGCAAAACTGAGTGTAATGCTCCAAGACAAAATATGAATTTTCAATAAAATAGAGGACTTTCAAGGTTTCTCAATGAAAAGAATTGAGCTGAATAGAAAATTTGACTTTCAAACACAAAAATCAAGAGAAGTATGAAAAGGTAAACAAGAAAGAGAAATCATAAGGGATTTACTAAAATGGAACTGTTTTGTTTACATTTCTACATGGAAAGATGATGTGTGTAATTCATGAGACCTTTCTCAGTATTAGGGTAGTTGAAGTACATATATATATATATATATATATATATATATATATATATATATATATATATATATATATATATATATATAAGGGCACAGGGTGAGTTGAATATGAATGGATGATATCTAAAAAATAAAATAAAATTAAGGGGTGGGAGAGGAATATATTGAGAGAGGGAGAAAAGGAGAGATAGAATGGGGTAAATTATCTCACATAAAAGTGGCAAGAAAAAGCAGTTCTGTTGGAAGGGAAGAGGGGGCAGGTGAGGGGGAATTAACAAATCTTGCTCTCATCAGATTTGACTTGAGGAGGGAATAACATGCATACTCAATTGGGTATCTTACCCCAAAAGAAAGTAGGTGGAATGGGATAAAAAGTGTGGATGATAGATGGGAGGGTTGATGGGGGAGGAGGTAATCAAAGGCAAATACTTCTGAAAAGGCACAGGGTCAAGGGAGAAAATTAAATTAAGGGGGACAGGATAGGATGGAGGGAAATATAGTTAGTATTTCACAAGACTGTTATGGAAGTGTTTTGCATAATGATACATGTGTGGCCTATGTTGAAATGCTTGCCTTCTTAGGGAGGGTGGGTGGGAAGGGAAGATGGGAGACAATTTGGAGCTCAAAATTTTAAAAGCAGATGCTCAAAAAATAAAGTTTTGGGGGTTTTTTTGTATGCAATTGGCAAGTAAGACATACAGGCAATGGGGCATAGAAATCTATCTTGCCCTACCAGAAAGTAAGGGGAAATGGGATGGTGGGGGGAGTGGGGTGACAGAAGGGAGGGCTGACTGGGGGATGGGGACAATCAGAATATATGCCATCTTGATGGGGGGGGGAGTGTAGAAATGGGGAAAAAAATTAGTTACTCTATATCTTTTGGAAATCATTGCTGAAAACTAAAAAATATTCAATAATAAAATATGGAAATTGAAAAAAAATGAAAAAAAGAAAAGGAGAGGAAGGAACAGAAATACTTGGAGGTGAAAACACCTAGGCACAAATCAGAAAGCCATCGAATTTTATAGCTGAAAGGAACAGTAAATGTGTCTTAGATGTAGGAGCAAGTTGATCTGATGGCAGAAAAGTACTGGGATGGGAAGAGCTACCACAACATTAGTGAATAGCTTCTCCATTAGTGTAATTTTAATTAGTCAAAGAGTAAACACAGGGAAGAGTTTGGCACCTTACTCAGTTATTATTTGTAAATAATAATAATCACAGTTAATAGAAAGCTTTGGAACTTAGAAAATTAGTCCAGTGCAAACAATTTGAATTTTGTCCACAAGAAATTTAAAGTATTAAAAGAGTTGTTCAGCAGAGTAGGTACTAGAAGATTTTTGACCAGAATGAGTAGGATAGTATCAAAGCTGTAGCAAAATTCTAAGCAAATTTCTTGGAATTTATTCAGAGAGAAAGAAAACTGATACAGTTAACTGTGTACAGAATGACTCAAAATCCTTATGCTTCTTTAAATCTTGCTCCAAATTATATTTGTCTTCATATATTTTAATTAGGTATATAAATTATATAGCTATCTTTTATGTTAAATTTTATTTTTTTCAAATAACAAAATTCTGTTTTCTCTACCTCTAATCTCCTTTCATTCAGAAAAAAGAGAGAAAAAATAAAATTCTTATAACAAAAAAAAATCTTTCTTAAGCTCTTCCAAGAAGATTTTTGTGGGCTTGGGACAAGTTCACATTCCCCCTTTGAGATTTCAGATGTGGGTATATTGACAATGTTGTCCTCTTCTGAATTTGTGCCATGATCTTCCCTGTGCCCATAATAAGAGTCCATGGTCATTGTCTGTTTCTGCTTTTTGCTCACGGTGCTTGCTTAATTACTGACTTTTAGAGTTGAGCTCTCCTGCTGTAGTTCACAGAACACAGACCCACCTCCTTGTTATAGGTGCCTTGGACCTGCTCACTGGCTTTGTGTTCTGGGGCCTTAGGTCCAGGCAGCTGGAGGCTCTAGGGGTCTGGCAGCTTACTTGGTGTTGATCTGGGGTCAGCAACACTGGAGCTCTTGAGATGGGGGTAGGGAGTCCTTGGAGGATATCTGCTCACCGTGGTCTTGCACTGACTTCTGCCCACCTGGACTTTGCACCAGAATGTTTGGCTGCTGGAGGATGTCTGCCTGCCTCCTGAAGCTGTGTCTCCTGGAGTTGTGCTGAAGCAGCAGGATATTTGGCTGCCAGAGAATGCCAGCACACATGGTGGTTTTCTAAGTTAGCATCTGCTGGTTCCTCTGCCTGTGCTGAGGGACTTGGGGGAGGCGAGTTCTGGTGTTGGTGTTTGCCTGCTCCACCACCCTTGGGTCAGGCTCTCCCCCTGGTTTGCTGAGGTGGGGCTTGCTGCTGGCTTGGTGAGACACCTCCTGTCTTGTGCTGCTCCCCCTCCTGCAGAGTGGAAGCAGCCTTTCCTGTTAGTTCCCCAAGCTTCCTGGACTACAAGACTACTCTATCCCATCTTTCTGCTGGCTTAGATGTTCTAGTGTTTTTTCTGTGGTGATATCTTCTGGGCTTTCAGAGGTCAATAGGGAATGGTGAGAGGGAATTGCTTCTTACTCTGTCATCTTGGCTCCCAGAAACAGAAATCCTATCCTTTGATTTTCACAAGGATCAAATATAAGATGAGTAAATAGGTATTCATGTGCATTTCACAGATGGGAAAATTGAAAACCAGGAAGCCTAAAAAGCTTGCTTAAGGTAACCTTACAAGTTTATGAATAGGATCTTTAATAACAATAATTTACCTTATTTACAAAGTCTTTTTACATATATTATCTCACTAAATCCTTCCTACCCCATGTGAGTTAGGCAGGATAAATATTATTTTGTAAGTGATGAAAATGAGGCTGGTAGTAGTTATGATAGCTACCCAAGACCAAACAGCAAAGTCATAACTTGAGCCCAGTCCTAATCAATTTCAATTAAAACTGCACAGCCACTTTATTCCCATTCTAGTGTTCATGCCATTTGAACATCATACTGTTGAATGCTTTTAGCAAAATGCTTTTAGTCTATCCAGCCAACCTAATGAGTCAAGATTTTGCAACTTGTCCTAGGACCAGTTCAACAAAGCTGATTGTATGATGAGCATGAACAATTCTGATTGAATAATTACATTATAGTAGCTCATGGTAATGGTTTTGTCTTGCCTTCTGTTCATCAGGATAGACTATAGAGGTTACTAATGAAATAAATTGAGTTGAATATTCTACAGGCTTAGGTCTGAATAATTTCTTCACAGTTTTTTTTGAGAGGCTTAAAAGTACCAGACATTTCATCAAATGTTCAAAATACTGTAACTAAGTTTTTATCCTATTGGTAATTTGAAGAGGATGACAAAATTGTTGTGCTTTCTAACAAGAAAAAAAAATATGTGTTTAACTGTATTTTTATTTCCCACTTTAGCTGAAGCAACCAACAACTGCACGCCATCTTGGAATTTTGCCTGCTTCACACTTAATACTTTAAACCAAGGGATATACTTTCGATGAGGTCATGTTATTTAGTCATTATTTTTTCAATGTGTCTCTCTTATTACATCTTTTTCTCTTCTTTTCTTATGTGTGTATGTGTATATATGTGTAAGTATGTGTGTGTATGTGTATAAATGTCTGTGTGTATAGTATGTGTGCATATCTTTAATTTTCATCTTTTTCCCTGTTTCTTATTTTTGTATTTCCTTTTTAGCTTCCTTTCATATACCCCCCTTCTTTTGTAGACTGGTGTGATATTGTAGAAATAGTACTGCATTTGTAGTTGAAGGAACTGTTTGCACACTCAGCTACTCTATTTATCCTTGTCACTGAACATCAGTATACACATCTATAAAGTAAGTTGGCACAATTTTTTCTTCTACTTCTAAATCAATGATCTATAAATATGATCATTTGATTCAATAGATAATCATTTTTCCTCTCTATAAAGGTCTTCTGGCAGTAATGGAACAACAACCTGTTAATTATCAATAACTCTAGTTCAATTAGTGTTTGAAATGGCATCTCATGAGCAATCAATTTTGAGATCCTTTGACAATGAAACCACTATATTTGGACCCTTAATAATTAAGTTTCTGATATAATGTATGAGAACATGTAAATGACATTTAAAAAATGAAGTTATGAAGAGCAATACTTCCATATCATAGATCACACAATTCTCAAAGCATTGAGGAATCAATTTGCAACCTATCTAAAAGAGGGGGAAATATCAAATGATTATTTTTTTTAAATCACAGACATTACTATTGTCCAAAAAGGGGAAAAAAGCTTATTATTAGTATACCATAAATTTGATCTATGTGCAAACTTTCTCATATCTATGAAGTCTTTATAGAAGGATGGTTCACAGGTTCTTCTTGGAAAGGCAAATAATAGGCCTCAGAGTTGGTTTGGTTATGTATACAAAGGCACCTAGAAAGAAATTTGATTCTACACTTAGTTACTTCATGTTGTTGTTCCTGTGGAGAAAGAAACAAACAAAGTTTGCAGAAACACTACCACAACAAACAATTTCTGCTGCTGTATCATCAATATCAAGAAGATAAGGAAGGGGGTGGAGCCAAGATAGTGGAGTAAAAGGAGGGACTTGCTTGAGCTCTCCCCCAATCCCTCCCAAATACCTGTAAAAAATGACTCAAAACACATTCTAGAACAGATAAACACATAAAATGACAGACTGAAACAAATTTGCAGCCCATGACAACCTGGAAGGTCAGCAGAAAATGTCTGTTGCACCAATCTGAGAGAAGAGAACAGTCTAGCATAGGCCAAGCCAGCACAGACAGGGCCCTAGAAAACCTGCAGCAAGTCTCAGAGCACTGAATCCCTGGCAGCTCTGGCGGTTTCCAGACATGTCAACCCACAAATGCCAAAGATTACTTAGAAGGTCAGTAGGAAAAGTCTGTCAGACTTGGGTGATAGAGGAGCATGGTATGGCCCTAGCCTTGGCCAGCAGCAGCAGCTCCAGCTCCTGGAGCTCTTGGCCACAGACACTGGGGGGATGGAGAGGCTGACCACAGGAGGATTGTGGGGATTCTTTTGGTGGCATTGAGGCAGGATTCTCTTGCTTTGCCTTTGCTTGGATCTAGGTCACAGTCCTGGGTGGTGGTCCTAGGGTGTAACAACAATGCTGCTTCCTGCTACTGTGGCTGTGCAAGGCCGATAACACCAGCACACTGAAGGGCTGCTAGCACAGGTTATTTGATCTGCTTTTCTAAGGAAATCAACTTTAAGGGGTTAACAGTCTTGCTTTAATTAAACATACATATATCATTCACTTAGTTGAGGGGGAAAAGGAGCACCCCGAACTTCAGAGAGTGTAAAAACAGAAATTACAAGCATTTATTATATAAACAGAGCAAATAACACAAACCAGTCTATCCATAGCAATACATACAGGGTTACCAGAGAACATCTAGGTTGTTCAAGCCAGGCTGGGCTCCAAGGGCTACCCAGAGTCTCATCTGGCCAAATCACCAACACTCTTCCAGTGAGTGTGCTCCCAAAGGTGAAACACCAACCTCTTCAAGGTTAGAGAGCATCACAACCATGCCACTTAAACCCATGTGAACTAGGTCTTCCCTTGATGTAAGCAGGTCATCAAAGACTCCCGATTCAATCAAAGATTCCTTAGTGCTGAAAAGCACTCCAAAACAAAGACAACAAAAAGTCCACTTTGCTTGTTATTAAATTTGAAAGGCAAGACTCATCAAAGGTACTTGATTGCCTTAGCATTCCAAAAGAGAAGAACAGCAAAAAAAAGTCACACCCTAATTACCATAGTGAGGTGAGAGGCAGTGCTGACATGGCAGAGTTTGTGGTAGCAGTGGAGAGGGAATCCTCCTCACAGTTCCAAGGCAGAAAAGAGTGTTTTTGGTCACTCACAGACAAGAGCACAGACCAGAAAAGGAGTAAACACATCTCCTTTGATAATACAATCTTAGAAAAACCGAAAATTTACAAATCTCTAGAATTATCTCTGCAAACAGCTACACAAATCCCCTAAAGCTTGGGACAGTATACCCCTCAAACTGGAAGCAGAGTCCTACCTTAAGAAAGAGCTAAAGAGTCAAGTAATCAACTGGGAAAATGATCAAAAAGCAGAAAACATTCAGACTTTGTTGAAAAGGAAAATCAAAACATACAACCAGAAGAAGACAACAAAGTCAAAACTCCTACATCCAAATCCTCCAAGAAAAATATGAATTGGTTGCAGGCCATGGAAGAGCTCAAAAAGGAATTTGGAAATCAGGTAAGAGAACTAGAGGAAAAATTGGGAAGAGAAATGAGAGTAATGCAAGAAAATCATGAAGAAGATAAGGAGGTAAAGAAATTACATGAAGTACTCCATAAAACCATATGTGTGTGTGTGTGTGTGTATTATATTATATTATATTATATTATATTATATTATATTATATTATATTATATTATATTATATTATATTATATTATATTATATTATATTATATTATATTATATTATATTATATTACATTATATTACATTATATTACATTATATTACATTATATTACATTATATTACATTATATTATATTATATTATATTATATTATATTATATTATATTATATTATATTATATTATATTATATTATATTATATTATATTATATTATATTATATTATATTATATTATATTATATTATATTATATTATATTATATTATATTATATTATATTATATTATATTATATGAATACTTGGTTACCATGTAAACATAGATATAAAAGAGCATGGTGAAAAAATATTTTGAAAATGTGTTTGAAAATATCCTATAGAAATCATAAAGAGGTTAAAAGCTTATTGGCTCTGTAATGTTGTTATGCTTTCATATCATGGATGCTCTGAAAAAAAGGAACTGAGAGGTATTGGATATGGAAAATGCCACATAACATCATAAAAATGAAATTAATTATAATTTAATGGGGAGGAAATTTCTGGTTACTTATGTAAGTCATTTCTAAATCATGTGTGGGTGTACAGTAAGACCGCTAATTTGTTAGAGCAAAGATAAAAATCAGTACCAACAGAGTATCCTCACCAATGCATCTACAAAAATTACTACCCTTGACTTTGGGTGCTTTGTGGGTGGGAATCCTTGCTAAATTAGTGCTCGTAAATTTCCATCGGCATTTTTATTTTACTCATAAGTAAAGATAATACACTAGGGAACACACAGTTCAAAATAAAGTCACTTAATTAGGCAGCATACTAACAAAAGTAAACTGTACATACAATGACTAAAACAAAAGAAACAAAAAGAAAAATGAAAGAAAACTAAACATTGTGTGTATTTGAATTGTTAAAATTTTACCTAGGAAAAGAGATAAGAAAATTCACCTCCTTCCTGAAATTTGTAATGTAGGAGACTATATTGTGGGATTATACTTATGCTATTAGTTGAGTTTAATATACAGGTCAGTTCATACTGCGCTTTTCTCAGCAACCTAAGGGGCAAGGACAACTCCAGGGGACTCACGATGGAGAATGCTATCTTCATCCAGACAAAGAATTGAAAAGTTTGAATACAGACTGAGGCACACTACATGCTTGCCTTTTCTGCTTCCCTTTTGTTTTTGTTTTTGGGTTTTTTTTTTTTTTTGGTTCTGTTTCTTCTTTCTCATGATCCATTCCATTGGTCAAAATTCTTCTCCACGACTTGACTAGTGCATAAATTAATTCAATGCAAAGTCATTCATGACAGTTATATGAGACTCCATGCCGTCTTGGGGAGGGAGGGGGGAGGGAGGGGAGAAAATCTGGAACTCAAAACTATGTAGAACCGTGTGTGGTAAACCAAAAATAAATAAAGAAATTTATAAGAAAAAAAAAAAGAAATTAAAAAAAAAATCCAAAGCAGCTCCTTATCTCTTCTCCCAAAGGTGAAGGAAGCATCATACCTCTTAAATTCTCCATTCTTCTAAATTGTGAAGGTAGTTTATATTTTCATAAGGGATGAATGAAAGAGTTTCTGCCTTATCAATAAAGGAAAACCACCTTCTTAAAAAAATATATATACAGGTCAGTTTTGCTTATTTACCCTTATTTTATATATTTTCTCATTTTTTCTGAATTCCTAGTGTTTGTCTTTTCTTACTGCACAATGATATTCTATTACATCCATGTAGCGTAGTTTAGCCATTACAAAATAAACACCTAATTTGTTACAATTTTTTTAATCATAAAAATGTCAATGCTGTTCTGAATATTTTTTAAATATATTTGAGGCTTCTCTTTTGGTCCTTAATTGCCTTGGGAAATATGCCTAATAATGAGATGATTGGGTAAAGATAACATTTTAGTCATTTTCTTGATATAATTCCAAATTGCTTTCTATAATGTCAAGCCTAATTCATAGATCCACTGAAAGTGATTTGGTGTTCCTGTCTTTGTCTCCAACATTTATCATTCTCACTTTTTCCTTTCATTTTGTTTTCCCATTTTTTTTTTTTTGATAACTTTCCGGGAGAGGAAATATTTTTGTATTGTAAAGCCAGCACTGAGCTCTGGAATCAATGGGCCTGATTCCAAGTTCTACCTTTGCTTTATGACTTCAGCTAAAACATGTATAAAGTCTTTCCCTATGATTTTTTAAGATTTCTTTTAAAGTTTGTTAGTGATATTTGTCCATAGTTTTCTTCATCTGATTTATCCTGTTATAAGTTATCCTAACTGAGTTGTTGCTGCCAGTTTCTTAATCTCTACCCAAAACTCCTCCATTGAATGTTGTTTGGCAGTACGCTTCTCAGACAGACACTACTCATCCAGACATATAGACTACACTATATGGTACTTAGCTGAATGCTACTGTACTGCCTCCAGTTATGACTCAGTTGAAATCCTTGCCTATTTCTTTCACAGAAATAAAACAAGCACTGCCATGCTATTTTAGCTTAAAGCTCATCATTTTATTTTTCATTTCCCTTGCTGTAGTTCTTTTGGAAAAGGCCAAAACCCTTATCTTGAGTTAATAAAAAGCCCTCCCTTAGGAAAGAACTTTATCAGCCTTTTTTTTCTTCTTTACACAGTGAACTACCTTGTTTGTCTAAGTCTTGGCATGAAATCTCTTATCTCCACAGCAGAAGATTCTTAGTTCCAGATACTAAGCTTTTTAGAATCCAGAACAGAGAAATTCTTGGCAAAGTAGCTAATGTCTTCAGGCTGGTCTGTCTTTTCTCTAGACTAAATTTCCTATACTATGGGCTTGAGATTGTCACTGTAGATCATGCTGAGCATTCCAAATATTTCCCATTATTAATCTTAGAAATTTCTGAGAACTAGACCTTCAAGCTATGTAAGTGGCCAATAGCAAACAGTTCTAGGGTTCAGACTTTCACAGTTTTCAAACTCCAGGCCCCCTTAATTTTCTCTTATAGATGAATAGGTTGTTAAAATACACAGAGACAATGCCAAGACCAAAGAGAAGGTTGTGTTCATTTTCCATCTGCCTGACATATTTCTGACCTTTGAGATGTATAAGTGACAAACTAAAGCCTAAAAGGGTTTTGAGAATCGTTCTTACACACATAATTGTCAGGTTACCAGATTTAGGACCATTTTCTCTGTCCTGTTATTTAACTCACTAAAACATAATATAACTCATCAAGATATCTTAAGATATAATTTTAATTTAGAGGTAAATAAATGTGTGTGTATGTGTGCATACGCATTATACTTGCTGCAGTACGCAAGGGGAGAACCCCCAGAAGAATTGTAGAACTTCTGGATAATCTCATAATCTTAATTAACACATACAAAAGGTCTGGAAAATGTTGTAGAGTTAGAGCACATTAATTATAATATCAATTGGTAGCTAATATTTTAGGGGTTGGCTCCACACTGATTTTCATAAGATCATTAGTATGTAAGGAGGAATAAATGTTTTCTCCTTAGAGCTGCTCTTTAAACTCCCTTGACATGAAGAAGGAAAATTGCAATAGCATTACCTCCCATTCTTGTTCCCCAATGTGATACAGAAAGATCATTGAAGGAGAAAAGATGGATCATTAGACTCACTGATCTATAAAGTGTGAATTGTCTGTTGAGCTAAAATCCAGCTATCCCAGTGGTCTTCCTCTGTAACCTCATCTGCCTTTCCTTTGCTGCTATTTTTTGAGAAAACAAAACAAACAACAAAAACAACAAAATACTGTCTTAGACATAAGGTACTTTAAATAAGAAACAAGAAACTTTACTTTCCAGGTTGCAAAGTACATGTAAAGATACTCAGTAAAAAAAAAAAAATAGTACTGATACCATAAAAACACTATTTTTGGACTACATAGTTTTTTTTTTTTATAATACTTTGACAAAGCGGCTCAGGGGCTGTGTAGCGTCAAGGGCCCACAGAAGATTCAAGCACATGGACTTGGTTTACTTTTACCTTTATTGGTATCTTGCCACCACCACCTAACTACAATACAGCATAATCTATAAAAAAGGAAACATGTCTTTCTCATCTCCTTTGCCCCCAGTCCCAGAAAACAACATTGAACCCCAATTTTAGTCTTTTAAGGATTTTACAACTAAAGTCTACAGAGAAACATATAGGAGTTATAATGATAAATCACTACTGAAGGAAGCAAGAGACCCAGAGTGAGAGAGCAGTGGCAGCATGTGATGATAAAGTTAAACTATAATCACTACCCTGACTTCCATGTCCTCTAAGATCTTGATAAAGAAAGCCAGTATCATGAACCCTTAAGCCTTAAGAAGAACAGTGTCCATCTCGACCAGAGTTCAATTATGAGGGCAGAGCCAAGAGAACACATTAAAAGGAGCAACCTAGCTGAACTCTCTCAACATCACCCTCCAAAGAACTTTAAAATAACCCTCAAATAAAATTTTGGAATAGAATAAAATACCTGGAGATTTTATATTACTTTTTTTGCATTTGGCTGATTCTACTTTTTAAGGAGTTATTTTCTTCAGTGAATTTTTGTGCCTCTTTTACCATTTAGCCAGTTCTCTTTTGTATGATTTTTAAATCTGATTCAGGATTTTTTATGCCTCTTTTACCAGGCTGTTAGGGTTTTATTTGTTTATTTTTTTTTCAAAAATTTTTTGCATCACTATCATTTCTTTCCATAATTTTTCCTCTACCATCCTTATCTCTTTAACTCTTCCAAGAATTCTGGTTGGGCATGGGTCAAACTAGGATTTTTATTTGAGACTTTTTGTAGCTTATTTCACATTTCTGTCTTCTTCTGGGTTTATGTCTTGGTCTTCCCTGTCAATATACTAAATTTTCTGTTCAATTTCTTGTTGTTGTGATTGTTGCTTGGTCATTTTTTCCAGCCTATTTCTTGACTTTGATTTTTATGTTCAAGTTGGCTCTGCTTACCAAGTTGTGAGGATGCACTTTCCCAAACTTCAGGCTTTTTCATGCTTCAATTTTCATAGCTAGTTCAGGAGGTATACTAGTTTTTTCTGCTTCAATGGTGGTATGATCCTGGAAAAGTTATTGTCTCTTCTCTCCTTGTCTGCACTCTGGTGGTTACCACACAAAAAGGGACCCTGTGTCCCTGCAGCTGCATGTGCAAGTGCTCCTGTCTGCCTTGGTATTGCAACCAGGGGCCCTGTTCCCTTGTGACCAATCACCACAGTTCCTCTCTGTCCTGGAACTGCAACCCAGTACCATGTATGGGCAACAGAGTTGCCAATCAGCACCAGCAGCACCCAGTGCCAGCAAAAGCCATCACCCCACCCCCTGTAATCTCTTTCTGATCAATTGTCATCTCCTCACCATGCCTAGTCTGAGAAGTCCTGAAGCTGCTGCTGCTGTTCCTGATGCTGTGTGTGTAAGATCTGGACAGAACTCCACTAGACCCATACCCCAGAGTTACTGACCTCTTCTGCTGACATCTTAAGTTTTCCTATGCTGGAAAAAACTATCTCACCCTGACTTTTTTGTTGGTTCTGTTTCTCCAAAATTTGATTTGAGGTGTTATTTTGAAGTTGTTTGGAAGGGATTGCTGAGCAAGTTCAGCTTGGTGGCTTCCTCTAATCTGGCATCTTGGCTTTGACTCTATGCATAACTTTGATCCAGCAATATCACTACTAAATAAATCTGTACCCCAAAGAGATCAAAGAAAAATCACTTATTTCCCACAAAAATTATATTTATAGCACCCCTTTTGGTGGTGGCAAAGAATTGGACCTCAAGTGGAGGATCATCAATTGGAGAATGGCTGAACAAGTCATGACATATGATTATGAGACAGTATCATTATTCTATAAGAGATGATGAGGGGAGTAGTTTCTGGGGAAAATATGTCAATACCTATATGAACTGATGTAAAATGAAGTGAGAATAATTGGGAAGTCATCATTCACAGCAATAGCAATATTATAATGATGATCAATTGTGAATTAGTGGGCTACCTTGATTAAAATAATGATCCAAGATAATTCCAAAGGATTCATGATGTAAATATGCTACCCACCTCCAGAAAGAGAACTGATGAACTCTGAGTACAAACTGAAGTATACTTTTCTCACTTTATTTTTATAGTTTTTTTTTAAAATATGGCTAACACAAAATATATTTTTCATGATTTCACACATATAATTGACATATTGCTTGCCTTCTCAGTAGGTCATGGAAGGCTTGGGAGGAAGGGAGTTAATTTGGAACTCAAATATTAAAAAGAAAATAATTTTAAGAGTAAATAAAACAGAAATTAGGGGAAAAGAAAAAAAAAAACTTCACACCTCTTTATAGTTCAACTCCTGGAACCATTGCAAAGGAGAGGAGTCATGTGCAGAATTGTCCCACGTTCTTCATGCCCACAAGCAACAACTTTTGACCAACTGACACAAGAATTCGAAAGGGTACAAGAGCCCTGATACTAGCAGTACACTTCAGATGACCCATCCCATATCCAGCTCCTCATAGACACCAACCAGGAGAAGCACCTGGTGTGGAGAAGGGACCACTCATTCTCACTAACTGACTAATAACTTCTATCCATATCCACAAGACAGGTAGTATATGCTAGGCAAATCCAACCACCACCACATTAAATAGCCATCATACCCCAATTTGAGTAGTTCAGAACTCTGAGCCCTAAGAATAACAATGTTTCTAATTCAGAGGCCACAGCCATCATCTTGGATAGCATGAACATTTAGATGAGCAACTGCTAAAGTCATAGTTATTGAAAACTCAGGAAAGAAAATGTCACTAGAGTCCTTGGCACCATCAAATTAGCATCAAACATTAATATGAAACTAGGAAATGACATGAAAGAAGAGGTATTAACATCCACTTTGCCAATCCTCCATAAGGAGTATGGTTTTCTCATCTTGACTTACAAATCAAGTCTTCCATATACATTGTGTTTACTCATTAAAATGTGAGCTATTGGAGAGCAGTGACTACCTTTTTCACTTGTCTCTACCAAGGTTTGGCACAGTACTTTGCACGTAGTATGCATTTTTATTTTTTTTCATTCGTTTATTCACTCAAATCAAAATGAACAATTTATAAGTTATAGAGGACATAATAATTACTATTTAAAGGTTCCAAGGACTAGACCTTACTCTTTCTTTATTCCTTCTCCTTTTATTACTATCTATTACTTCCATCTGACCTGCTAGGATTCTACTTCAAGTTCTAGGTTTCTAGCTGATAGATACTATTTGTCAAAGTTTCCACCTGTTTTAGTTCATTTGTACTGTTATCTCAATGCTTAGCTTGGATTATGGAAGTCCCTAGTCTGCATCTGGCCTCACTCTTTCATTCCCATTTTATAGCCTCTTTGCTGAGTCCTCTTCCTGTGCTACTGTGGTAGAAAAGATTTAGGTTTGTTCTCACTTTAGACACTCTTGCCAGGGGCCATGGGTTCTTTCCTTTCTCTAGTTAATGGGTACTTCCAATGTTTCTCATTCTTTCCTACAACAAAAAAAATGTTGCTATAAATATTTTTGAGTATATGGGTCCTTTCTTTTTCATCTCTTTGTGGTATATAATTAATATAGGTGTATCTGGGTCAAAGGATATGCATAATTTAGAGACTCTAGGATAATGTTGCAAAATAATTTCCTAATGGCTGTATACAATACTAACTCTACTAAAATTTCATTGGTATGCATATATTTCAACAATCTGGCTAGCAGCTGCCATGGGGATGCAAGACCAATCCAAGCCCAACAACAAGAATGCTACCAGCACACTGCAAAAGCACAGGTTCTCCCAATCTGCTCAACAAGGAAAGCCACACCAAGGGGATGACAAGCCCACTCCAACTCAGCACACAAATATAACTCACCTAGCCCAAGGGAAAAGACCAGCACACCGAACCCCAGAGCAAATCACAAACAAGGCACAAATATCAACAGACAGACCAAACACAGATTTATAGCCACCAACATCTAGGTTCAGCCCAGGAGCTCATGAAAGGGGCCGGCCCAGAGTCACATGCATCACCACCACCGTGGGCAAGAGCTCCAAAAAAGAGAAAGCCAACCCCTGGTTTTATATCTTTTTCAGTGTCAGGGATGAGTCACACATGTGACTCACCCACATGACCTGGAATTGTCACAAAGAGGCAACTTAAACCCACATGGTCTAAAAGCCTCTGATGTCCCAAACATGTCACTCAAACTCATGTGTAAGCTAGGCCCTCCCCTGGGTTAGCCCCACCCTGGGTCCCACCTTAGTTACCAATCCACACCCACATAGGTTTTATACCTAATAGGGCTTTGGGCCTGGGGCTTAACACCTAGTAAGGCTCAATGAAATACACTGAATTACTCAAAAGAAACAAAAGCCAACTAAGTGCTAAGAGCCGACTTTGCTTACCAATGCAGCATATTCTCCTACATCTCCACCAATGAATATCATTTTCCTTTTTATCAACTTTGAGAATCTGATAGGTGTCAGGAGAACAGAGTTGTTTTAATTTTTACTATTGGTGATTTGGAACATTTTTTTATATAATTGTTAATTGCTTTACTTCATTGATGTTCCCCTGTTACATGAGCTTATTTTTTCCCAAACTAACTTCCTCTAGTTCTTTGTATCCTCTCTCTCTTGAAATTACTTTTACTTGAATTTAATTTCCTGTGCACATGCTGTATCCACAGTAGAATGTAGGCTCCTTGATAAAAGGGATGACTTTATTTTTATTTTTACATCCATAGTACCAAATATTTTCTCTTGTTTCATATGCCCAAAGAAAATACCATATATACATAGAATCTACCTCTTTGGGATTAAGTGAAGTTTCTTCTCTCCATTTCTGGATATAGGACCAAGAAGATGGTGGGGGAGGTTTGTGGAACAGACATTTTCTTCAATCCTTGAAAACTCATTAAACTCCTTCAATGAAAATTATATATAAGAGAACAAGTAATTTTAGCTCTCCCCACAGACAAAGACACTAAGAATTCTCAAAAGGCAATAATCTGATGAATTGACCACAAAAGAGGCTATACCCTAATCCCCAAGATGCTTGCTCAAGAACCCCTCCTCTACAATTCCCTATACTCCTGCAGGTTAACACAAACTGAATTACAAGCTTGTTCTCTGAGATCCACCCCATTTTTGCTGCTACTGTCATCTCTGCTAGCTCATACCCCTACTCCTAAACTCATATCAGCATTCTGGCAACAAGTACCAGATTTTGAGCTATTCAACTTCTTGTAGAGGAGGTGGAGGACATATGTAGCTGTTGCTACTTCTGTTTCCCCCATAAGTCACTTAAGGCAAGAGCTGAGGTATGTGTAAAATGCATTCCAAATGTGGGAGTATCTTGAAACAGATTTCAACTCTATATTCCTTAATGTATCTGCCATTAAGAGGGAAAGAACCAGAAGATGAGCAATGGGGGAAGGAAAAGATTAAAATTACAAAATATCCCAAAGGGGTGAAAATTCAGTTAAAAATTTTGGCTAAAAGTAGATAAATTAAAAAGGAAAATATTAATATGGAAGGGAAGATGTCCTCTAACACATCTAAATTAGTACAAACATCTCTGAATAAATATTGAGAGGCAAAGGAACCTGAAGCTAAACTTGAGGCATAACAACCCTGTGAATCCCAAGAGAACATGGATCAACAACAGAATGTTTCGTAATGGTTTAAGACAGAAACAAGGATTGTGGAAGCAAATTTCATGGTTTACATAGCAGAAATAATTGCTGCAACAAAACAAGAGAAGGGAAAGAGAGAGAGAGAGAGTGTGTGTGTGTGTGTGAGAGAGAGAGAGAGAGAGAGAGAGAGAGAGAGAGAGAGAGAGAGAGAGAATTTGATTGGGACTAAAAATGACAGAAATAAAGAACAATCTGGAAGAGAAGCAAAATGCATTCAAAACATTCATTATAAAGACAGGATGTATACAATCCACTTAGGAATTCGAAATTTTCTAGAAGAATTTGACAAGCCAACAACTAAAAACCTAAACATCATTTTATATATATACACATACATACATATATATATATATATAAACATGTATACATATACACATATTTGTATATGTGTGTGTATAATAATTCAGGAAAATGTCCAGGACTTCTGTAATCCCAAGAAAAAAACATAAAAAAATATGAACACAAGAAAGAAACAATGAATCCCATGTTTTACACTCCAGAAATATGGTATGCAACTCCCATGATAAACAACAATATAGAAAGTGACCAGAAATAAGATCTTAAGATACAAAGAAAAGGAGGTTTGAATTACAAAATCTGGGGCCATCACAAACTGCAGAAGTTAATAGAATAATATGTCCTGACAAGCCAAAGACCTCAAGATAAAACCCAAGGTAATTGACTTTGCAAACTTAAACATAATCAACAATAAAAAAAAAAGATGGCCATTTAATAGAAGGGATGTATTTGAAGTATTTTTTTCCTTTTAAAAAAATAATGGATTTTAAACCTAAATACAAAAACTTAAAACACACAATAAGAAAACAGGAAATATAAATTTAAGTATTAAAACTTAAATACAAAGCAAGAAAAGAAAAAAAATTGCTACGTGCACAGAACTTAAGAAAAGATTCAAAATATAGAGCAATAAATTTCCACTTCAGGAAAGCCTATATAATAAATATTAAGCATTGTATTCAGTGCTGTACATCTTTACTTTGCTTCCTTGTAAGTTTTCTTTTTTTTTCTGTGCCCTTTTTACTTTTTTTGCTTTCCTCCCCACCTTGAAGAGGGGGCAATTAAGCTCAGATATACACAGAAACACACACAATGCACATATACAAACATACATCCATTTATACACATATACACACAAAGATATATACATGCCTGTACACATTTCTACATAAACATTCATGTACTTAGATATCTATAATCATACTCATAAATAGACATATATATGCATATGAATCTCTGCAAGACCTCAGAGAAACAGAATGAAAACAAGTATATGGTCATAAGTCTGACTCTTCCCATATTTTTCTAAGTCCACCAACTCCTCATTTCCTATATACAGCAATATTCCGTACTTATATTGTCTAGTTATTTGAAATGATCTAAAACAAAATTGATTATTATGGCTGACATATAGTTTCCCTATTTTATCTATCTATCTATATATAATTAAATAAATTTTAGCTTATATATATAGATATCTATATATATGTATATGTATATATAAATAACTTCCTCTAGTTCTTTGTATCCTCTCTCTCTTGAAATTACTTTTACTTGAATTTAATTTCCTGTTCACATGTTATATCCACAGTAGAATGTATATATAAATATATATATGTATATATATATTATTAAATAAATTTTAGCTTTAACTTTGCATGAGATCATGATTACTATACCTGCTTTTTCTCCCTAATAAATTCTACACCTGATCTTTATATGATGTTTGTGTGTATCTCTTATTTCCTATTCCTCCTGACTTCTCTACTTCTACCTGCTACCTTGTCCTTCTATTACTTAGCCTACCCTCCCCCACCCAGGGGTCCCTCCCTTACCCTCCCATTCCGGTTCTTAAACACCCTTCTATTACCTACCTTTATCCTAATCCTTCACCCTCCCTTCTAGAAATTCCATGCTGCAATCCCACCCTTAACCTTTTATTTCTTTCTGAATTTGGAAGACTTTTACACCCTTCTACTCTTTTAAACTCATACTCCATGAAAGTAGAGTTCCAGCACTACCAGTTCTCCTCCCCAATCTAATTCCTTTGTGTATGTTTTTCCTCTTGGACCTCATTTTATTAAAATAATTACTCTTTTTACCTGTTCTATATAGTTTTAGTTTTTAAAATCATATGAAATTCACATCCACCCCAATTTTTCTTACTAATTACCCAATTACTACTATAAAAATCTCATATGTATGTTTTACATTTCCTTGTATAAAAGGTAAGCAGTGTGTCCTAATTGAGTGCCTTGTAATTAGTCTTTGATATGTACTTTATATTTCTCCTAGATCATATATGTCAACTCTTCTAGTAAGTTCAGGTTTATTTCTTTGTATGTTTTACAGAATCCTGAAACTCTGAAAATTCATGAAATGCCCTTTTTTTCATCCAGGATTATGCTTAACTTTGTTGAGTTTGATATTTTTGACCACAACCCCGGTTCTTTTGTTCTTTCATTTATAGTGTTCTAAGAACTCTTCTTTTAGTATTGCCACTGCTAGGTCTTGTGCGATTCTAATTGTGGCACGACTATTTTTATTTTTTTTTTCTTTTTGCTCACGATATTTTCTCCTTGAGTTGAGGGTTTGGGGATTTGACTATGATATTCCTTTGGGTTTTCCTCATAGGATCTCTTTCAGGTGGTGATCAGCAATTTTTTTTCCTATTTCTACTTTTCTCTCTTGCTTCAATACTGCAGAACAATTTTCTTTAATTATTTCTTGTATTATTGCATCAAGATTCTTTTTTTTTGATCATAGCTTTCAGGCAGTCCTATGATTTTTTTTTTGAGGTTTAAATTTAAATTTATTTATTTAACATATTTGGTTTTCAGCATTGATTTTCACAACACTTTGAATTACAAATTTTCTCCCCATTTCTACCCTCCCCCCCACTCCAAGATGGCTTATATTCTGGTTGCCCTGTTCCCCAGTCAACCCTCCCCTCTATCACCCCCCTCCCCTCTCATCCGCTTTTCCCTTCCTTTCTTGTAGGGCAAGATAAACTTCTACGCCCCATTGCCTGTGTATCTTATTTTTTAGTTGCATGCAAAAACTTTTTTTTTTCTGAACATCTGATTTTAAAACTTTGAGTTGCAAATTCTCTCCCCTCTTCCGTTCCCACCCACCCTCCCTAAGAAGTCGAGCAATTCAACCTAGGCCACGCATGTATCATTATGTATAACCCTTCCACAATACTCATGTTGTGAAAGGCTAACTACATTTTGCTCCTTCCCAACCCATCCCGCTTTATTGAATTTTCTCCCTTGACCCTGTCCCCTTTCCAAAGTGTTTGTTTTGATTACCTCCACCCCCATCTGCCCTCCCCTCCATCATCCCCGCCCCTTTTATTTTTTTTATCTTCCTCCCTCTTCTTTCCTGTGGGGTAAGATACCCAACTGAGTATGTATGGTATTCCCTCCTCAGGCCAAATCTGATGAGAGCAAGGTTCACTCATTCCCCCCTCACCTGCCCTCTCCCCTCCTCCCACAGAACTGCTTCCTCTTGCTATGTTTATGCGAGATAATCCACCCCATTCTATCTCTCCCTATCTCCCTCTCTCAGTATGTTGCTCTCTCATCCCTTAATTTCATTTTATTTCTTTTAGATATCTTCCCTTCATCTTCAACTCACCCTGTGTCTGCTCTCTCTCTTTTATATATATATATATATATATATACACACACACATACACACACATATATACATATATATAAAAACAGACATATATATATACACATACATACACATACATACATATACACATAGGTATATACATACATACACATTCACCTATATATATATATATATATACACATAAACATATACATATATATATATATATATGCATATTCCCTTCAACTACCCTAATACTGAGGTCTCATGAATCATACACATCATCTTTCCATGTAGGAATGTAAACAAAACCGTTCAACTTTAGTAAGTCCCTTGCAATTTCCGTTTCTTGATTACCTTTTCATGCTTCTCTTGATTCTTGTGTTTGAAAGTCAAATTTTCTATTCAGTTCTGGTCTTTTCACTGAGAAAGCTTGAAAGTCCTCTATTTTATTGAAAATACATATTTTGCCTTGGAACATGATACTCAGTTTTGCTGGGTAGGTGATTCTAGGTTTCAATCCTAGCTCGATTGACCTCCAGAATATCGCATTCCAAGCCCTTTGATTTCTTAATGTAGAAGCTGCCAGATCTGGGATTATTCTGATTGGGTTTCCACAATACTCAAATTGTTTCTTTCTGGCTGCTTGCAATATTTTCTCCTTGATCTGGGAGCTCTGGAATTTGGCGACAATATTCCTAGGAGATTTCTTTTTGGTATCTATTTGAGGAGATGATCGATGGATTCTTTCAATTTCTATTTTGCCCTGTGGCTCTAGAATATCAGGGCAGTTCTCCTTGATAATTTCTTGAAAGATGGTATCTAGGCTCTTTTTTTGATCATGGCTTTCAGGTAGTCCTATGATTTTTATATTTTCTCTTCTTTATATGTTCTCCAGATCAGTTGTTTTTCATCTAAGATGCTTTACATTCTCTTCTATTTTTTTCATTCTTTACATTTGTTTTATTATTTCTTGGTCTCATAACTTTTCTGGCTTCTCTTTGACCAATTCTTATTTTGAAGAAGTAATTTAATTAAGATTCCAGATCTCTTTTTCTAGTTGGCTGACTTTCTTTTCATAATCTTGTTTTTCTTGGATTGTTCTTATTTTGTTTTTAATTTTTACTTATTCTGTCTCATTGATTTCCATAGCCTTTTTAAAATCCTTCTATAAATTCTTTTTCGGGCAGGTGACCATTGACATTATTTTTGGGGAGCAGAAAAGTTTTTTGGGGTTTTTTTTTGCTTCAGTATCCTCCTCTGAAGATGAAAACTGGTCTTCTCTATTCCCATGCTGACTTTCTATGGTGGGATTCTTCCTCCTTTGTTCATTTCTGTTTTTTAATTTATAGTAGCTTAGTTTCTGTAATCACCTCTAGCCCTGGAGTATGGGGAATGGTGCTTCTGGTTCCAGATTCTCCTTGTAAGGGCAATAAGTAAATGAGAAGATCCCCCCCCATTTGAATAGGCTTCGGGGGGGGGCTCCAGGTGGGGCCAATGAAGGGACGTCTGACATGTTCACTCCCAAAGAGGCCCAAATCCCTAGCTACTAGGTGCTAAGCCCATGTGGGTATGAAGCCCCCAGGGTCCTAAGGGAAGTTGCTAAGACCAGAGCCACTAGTAGGCACCTAAATTCCGGTCACTCAGATGACCTTCTAGTCAACTGGATACAGTCCAAGGACTGTACAGGGAGAACAGAGCTTGGAGAGTGAGACATGGTAGAAGAATGAGAAGGAGGAGTCACGGAAATAGAACCAGCAGAAGCTGAAGCAGAAGAAGCTGAAGCAGCAGGAGCTACTGAGAGCAGGGTTGACCCTCGTGCAGACCAGAGAGTGCTGAGCAAGGGGTTGAGGCCAGTGCGTAATCTTCTTACCAGAGGGCCCTAACATTGGGGAGAAGCATGAGTATGATTTGACTTACTGTCATAATGTTTTTGTTTTTTTTTTCTGTAACCCCCTGGTTACTATTGTGAGGCAGACTTACTGGGTCTGGAAGGTTTTGGCCAGGGCTGGGGACGCTGGTCCATGGGTCTGTTACTTTGGAGCTTGAATAAATGCTTTAATTCCTCTGCCTTCTACTTAGAGAATTCCTTATATCCTGTGATTCTGAACCATTCAGGCATATTCATGATTTTCTTCAAAATCATGCATTCTGCCTTTATGCTATATCTAGTGACAAGGATGGGATCGCTAGGTATAAGATCACTATTTAGAAGCAGAAGAACTTCAGAGGAAGAGATGAATATTGCAGGGTGGGAGGATCCATTTTATTCCTCCCTAGCAAAGGAATGGGCTAACGGAGATGGACTCTGTGAAAACTGGGAACCAAGGCTACAGATAGGAGATCCTAGGGATTTGGAAAGATGTTTACAAGAGATTAGAATTCAGTCAGGGGCATCACTATCTAGGTGAAGCTAAATGGTGTTATCAGCCTACCAGCTAGTATATGAAAGATTGAGGTTAAGTGAAAGACATGGGGGTACTCCTATGCCATGGCAAGTTGGGGAATCTCAGATAGCAGGAGAACAAGTTGTTGGTCAAGAATCTACTGACTGAAAAGAGAATTTTTCCGTTAATGTGGCTAGGAGCACCAGGAGGCCAAATAGGCCAAGAGTGCATTTCAACTCAGCCCAGGTCAAGCCTGACCATGGTGACCACTGGAACCAAAACCAAGAACTCTACACTCCTGTAAGGGCCCACAATCAGGGGCAGTCCCCTCCCCACTGCATCTGAACTCACTGGGTATATGCTGGTTCCTTCTTGCCCAAGGCCACATTTCAGCAGCATGCCTGAATTTTGCATTCTTTGTCAACAGAGGTTCCCTCAATCTTCCCCAGCTCAGATGTCTGGCTTCCCACACTGTCTGGGAGGTGAAAGTTCCTCTAGCTGGGGTGAGGCCACCTTCCAACCCAGCTAGCCCCAGGGCTTGCCACTTGTTTCAGCTGAAGAAGCCTGGATGTATTTGCTCTTCACAGGGACCAAACTTTAGGTCTGGGATTTTTCTGGTGATCTTCTCTGATTGTCCATGGAGGACCACTGTTCTGCCCCAACTCTTATTTATTTTTAGTTCTCTATGTTCACTCTGAGGCATTATTTTGTCTTTGTTGTAGAGTAAAATCTAGAGACCTTGGAATTTTCTGATGTACTCCATCATCTTCCCAGAATCCTCTCTCTCTATTTGAGGTATTTCTACAAAAATACTGCCTAGTTTTTTTTTTATTTGAGCCCTCTTTTCTCTGCACATGGTTGCCCATCCTCATCAGCCCCTCCTTTGAGTCTAGAGTTCCTATGTTATTTTCCTCATGTGGTCTTCCCCCCAAAAGAATTTATTTATTTATTTGTTTGTGTGTGTGCTTGCTTGTTTGTTTTTTGGTTATGCCTCTAGTGGCTATTCCCTGGCTTCTACTTCAGGGATGTGATAACGAGTTAGTGCTCAGGACAATAGACATCTGTTCCTGACCTACCTGTTTGCCCTAACTACAGTCATTCTTTAGGATTCTTGATTTATGATTTATATCTCCCAATTTCAATCCTGTTCCAGGTAATCATAATTAAACTAAGCCTTAAACATCATATACATATATATATATATACATATATGTACTTTTATATACATATATATATATATATATATGTATTGAGAGAGAGAGAGAGAGAGAGAGAGAGAGAGAGAGAGAGAGAAAGGAAATGCCTTAAGTTAGAGTCTATAAGATCATGGATTGTTCAAAGGAACCCAAGGCCAGTTACTTCATTTTACTGTTGAGGAAACCGAGAGACAGAGATCATACAATTTGTCCACTGTCACATAGGGAATAAGTGTGAGAAATAAGATTTCAATCCAGGTCTTTTAACTCCATGTTTAACACTTGTTCTACTGTACCATGTTTTTTTCGTTGTTAGCAATAAAAATGTAATCTGGACCCTTTTTTTACCTGTAGGAATAAACATTTAACAATGATCCAAGACAATTCCAAAGGATTCATGATGAAAAATGCTATCCATATCCAGAGAAAGAATTGATGGAGTCTAAATTCAAATCTAAGCATATTAATTTCACTTTATTATTTTCATTTTTTGTCTGTTTCTTCTTTCATGACATGACTAATATGGAAATATGTTTCATATGATTGCACATATATAACCTATATCAAATTACTTACTATTTTAGGGAAGGTGGAGGGAAGGGAGAGAAAGAAAAAAGAAGGAACACAAATTTAAAAAAAAGAATGTTAAAAACTTGTTTTTTCATATGATTGGAAAAAATAAAACACTATTTAAAAAGAAAAAAAAATTAAAATAATGTGCTTGCATGATAAAAAATGAATGGGTATTTATCACTGTTTTTCAGAAATACCCACCCCCTTTTGTTCAGTTGGGCCAACTTATATCTTTACTTCTTTTTAAAATTTTAACTTATTTTTTTCTAACACCCCAGTCTTCTGAAGTCAGCTGGTGGCTGTTTATTATTCTCTTTACTCCTTGCAAGTATCTTTTTTATTCTATCTAGCCTATTCCTCCAAAAGATCTCCCAAGTCACTGTTCCTACAGAAACACAGCTCTGGCATTACTCTTTCATCAATCAGTCCCTGCACCCCTAGCTTTGCCAAATACAGTAAAGGAGAGTTGTTGTTGTTGTTGTTGTTGTTGTTGTTGTGCTGCTGCTGATGATGCTATTACTTCTTATTCCCTGTATCTGAGTAGTGTCATTCTTAGTTCTTTTTTTTGTGCTTCATTGGTGTGTGTGTGTGTGTGTGTGTGTGTGTGTGTCTAGTTTTTAGTACTTTGAGCAAGAAAGCTGTTCTACCTCATAGAGAACCTGGGGATACCTTCCTAGCATGCTGTGAAGAAGGTCTCATTATTGCATCTCTGCAGTATTCAGCTTATAGATCCTAGGTGGTCTTGAAATAACACCTTCCTATGTTTTCTATAGTGCCAGAAGTGAGCTGGAAGGGCAGATCTAAAAAAAGCACACAGGTCTGGCTTAAGAAGTATACATAAAAGTACATCCAATGATTGGTTTCTCTCATTATTGATATTAAGCCAAATTTAGCACTGAAATATTATGCAAAAGTGAATAAACAATGATACCTTTCTGTCAAATCATTCTATGATTAAAAAGACATTTGTTCTAAGGTCAGAAAATGCAACATCTGCTTTCTTGGAATGCCACATGAAATTATTCTGCTCAGTGAAAGTTTGATTAATAGTAATACTTTTTAAAGTTGCATAATGCATTCCTTTTTTCTAAATGTGTTCACTTGGAACACTTATTGTCAAATTTGATGCACACAAAGAGGGCAAGTACCATATGAAAGTTTTATAAAGCCCAAACCTTACAACAACCTTATAAGGTAAGTATTGCAAATACTATTTCCTCTATTCTATAGATAGTGAAACTGATACTCAGAAAGATAACTTGCCCAAGAACACAAAGCTAGCAAATGTCATGGAATCTGGCTTTGTATCTTAGCTTTGTTACTTATTGCCACTTTAAGTGACTCATCTTCTTTGTACCTCAATTTCTTCACATATAAAGGGAAGGAGTTGGGCTAGATAACATCTACATTCCCTTCTAGATTTGATCTTGATTCCATGCAATCTCTCTGACTCATGATCTGAAATAATTACTTTGAGGCAATGAGCTAAATATATTTTAATTATTTTATCTATTAAACATTTTAATTAAATCAACATTTAATTTTACATTTAATTTAATTTATTTAACATTTAAAAGAAAATTCAAGTTTCAAATTCTACCTTTCCTTCTTGCCCCTCCCCAACCCATTGAGAAGGCATAAATATTATACCAATTATAAATATGAAATCATGCAAAATATATTTCCATATTAGCCATGTTGCAAAAAAAATAAATAAAGCAAGAAAAATGAAGTTAAAAAATATACTTCAATCTGCACTGATACTTTACTAGTTCTCTGTCTGGAGGTGAATAGCATTTTTCATCATAAGTCCTTTGGAATTCTCTTGGATCATTGCATTGACCAAAATAGCTAAGACTTTCATTGGTTATCATACAATATTGCTGTTGCTGTGTGCAATATTCTCCTGGTTCTGTTCACTTCATTTTGCATCAGTTCATATAAATCTTCCTCGATTTTTCTGACACCATCTTCTGGTCATTTTTTCTTTACATAAGAATAGCATTTAATGGTCTTGCCAAGTATGCTTCTACATGTAATCATCCACCTATTTGTGTTCCTATGTACCTGAGCTATATCCAAGGAAAATGATTTACTTAGCAATCCCAGTTATGCCACAAGCTAGGTGAACTCCAACATTTCCCATCTTTTCACTCTCTGCATTTCCTTTGCCCAACTCATCACCTTTCTCATGGACCATGATAGTACAACCAATGATAGACATTGGTCCTGAAAATTCAATTAGATGATCTTTGATAGACACTTTTGCCACATCATATTTGTCAGCAGTCACATTGCCAAGGTCTCCAACATGCCTTTCATCATCATTTGGTCCACCATGTTTTTTGGAATGAGGACTAAAGTGAGCACCTTCACTGGTATATCCTTGAGTGTTATCAGCAAATTCATGGACATGGAATCCATGATTTCCTTCAACTAATCCTATGATGGCTTCCCTTGATTTCCACAGGCTCCCCAGTCTGATTCTGCTTGAAGAGGATAGTGCCTTGCACGGGACCGTAGCCCTTCAAAATGCACATAGCCTTCAGCATACTCACAAGCAAGCAATTGTGAAGCCCTTCCAGGTCCAAGGTGGATGCAGGTAGAAAAGAAATAGATGGCTCAGAGAAAGCAGGATGACCCAAAAAGCAAGGGGGAAATGCTAACCCACAGGCTATGCAGTAGCTTTCTTAAAGGCATGTACTTCCATCACTCCACACCTGTGCTAGTCATTTCTTATAGCATGATAGTATTCCATCAAAAGCAGATGCAGCAACTTGTTTAGCAATTCTGCAATTGATGGACATTGTCCATCTAATCGATGGCCTCAATGTCCAATTCTTTGCCATCACAAAATGCTGATATAAATATTTTTGTATGTATTGATCTTTTTCCATTTTTTGGAAATTTTTTTGCAATACAGACCTAGTAGTTATTTTGCTAGGTCAGAGGGTCAGAGTTTTATAGTCCTTTGGGCATAGTTACAATGTTCCCCACAATAGTTGGACCAGTTTACAACTCCACCAAAAGTGCATCAGTGTCCTATTATTTTTTTCCCATATACACTCTAACATTGGCCATTTTCCTTTTCTGTAATATTAGCCAATCTGATAGGTATGGGGTGGTACCTCACATTGTTTTAATTTGTATTTCTCCAATCTTCAGTTAATTAGAATATTTTTCATATGACTATAGATAGCTTTGATTTCTTCTTCTGAAAATTGCCTGTTCATATTCTTCGAGTATTTATCAGTTGGGAATGACTCTCTCTTTTTTGAAAATTTGACTTACTTCTCTATATATTTAAGAAATGAGGCTTTGTTATAGAAACTGGATACAACTTTTCCCCCAACTTTTCTGCTTTCATTCTAATTTTGGCCGCATTAGTTGTGTTTGAGGAAAACATTTTTAATTTCATTGCCCTCTATCTCATTTGGTCACAAAATTTTTCACTTATCCATAGGTGCAGCAAGTAAAATTTTCTATGTTAGCTTAATTCATTTATGGTATTATCCTTTATTTCTAAATCATGTACCTTTCTTAACTTTATCATGGCATATGGTGTGAGCTACTGGTCTGCATTTGGTTTTTGTGAAACTGTACTCCAGTTTTCCTAGCAATTTTTATCAAATAGTTATTGATTCTCCCAAAGTCTTGGATCTTTGAGATTATCAAATGCTAGATTGCTGTGGTCACTTACTACTATGTCATGTATGCCTACTCTATTCCACTGATCTGCCACTCTACTTCTTAGCCAGAATCAGATTGTTTTGATGATTACCACTTTGTAATCTAGTTTCAAATCTAATATGGATAGCCTGCTTTTCTTCACATATTTTTTCGTTGAGTTCTTTGGTATTCTTGACATTTTGTTTGTCCAGATGAATTCTCTTTTTATGGTTTTTGGCTCTTTAAAATAATTTTTTGATAGATTGGTATGATACTGAGCAAATAAATTAATTTAGGTGGAATTGTAATTTTTAAAAAAATATATTAGCTTGGCTTAACCATGAGCAATTAATATTCCTCTACTTGTTTAGATCTGTTTTTTTTTTCAATGTGTGTGAAAAATGTTTTGTAATTGTGTTGTTTGGCAGATATATCCAGAGTATTTTATATTGCACACAGTTAGTTTAAACGGAATTTTTCTTTTTATCTCTTCTTGCTGTACTTTGTTGATAATATATACAAATGATGATGATTGATGTGGGCATTTTTTATATCCTACTACTCTGCTACAATTATTAATTTCTTTAACTAGGTTTTTTTAGTTTATTCTCTAGGAACCTCTAAGTATACCATCATATCATCTGCAAATTTATAATTTTGTTTCATCATTGCCTAAGTCTTTCCATTTATTTTTCTTTTCTTAATGCTATAGCTAGCTTTTCTACTAAAATGATAAATAATACTGGTGATAATGAACATCCTTTATCAATTCCTGATCTTATTAGGAAAGCTTCAAGCTCATCTCATTACAAATAATGATTGCTGATGGTTTTAGACAGATGCCACTGACCATTTTAAGAAAAGCTTCATGTATTCCTATGTTTTCTAATGTTTTTAATAGGAATGAGTGTTGTATTTTGTCAATTTTTTTCTTCATCTAATAAGATAATCATAGGATTTTTGTTGTTTTTGTAATGGGGGTGGTCAGCCGGGCTGGTAGTTTTCCTAATATTAAACCAGTCTTACATTTCTGGTATAAATCTCATTTTGTCTTAGTGCATGAACTATGTGATATATTGCTGTAATCTCCTTATTACTATTTTATTTTAAATGTTTGCATCAATATTTTTAGGGAAATTTGCTCTTTAGTTTATTTTTATTCTGCTTGGTTTAGGTACCAGAATGATATTTATGTACTAAAAGGAATTTGGTAGGACTCCTTTGCCTATTTCTGCAAATAGTTTACATAGTATTGGAACTAATTGCTCTTTAAATGTTATTCTTAAAAGAATTCACTTGTGAATCCATCAGGTCCAAGGGATTTTTTTCCTAAGGACCCTATTGATGGATTGTTCAATGTTTTGTTTTGTTTTTTTTGATAGGGTTATTTAAATCTTCTATTTCCTCTTCTGTTAATCTGGGAAATTTATACTTTTATAAATATTCATCCATTTCACTTATATTGTTAGATTTATTGGCATATAATCAAGCAAAATAACTTTTAGTAACTGCTTTAATTCCATCTTCATTTGTGGCACATTCACCCTTTTAATTTTTGACACAGACATTTTGGCTTCCTTCTTTTTTAACCAAATAAACCAATGGTTTAACTATTTTAATGATCTTTTCATTAAACTAGCTACTAGTTTTATTTATTAGTTTAATATTTTTCCCTCTTATTTTTATTAATCTCCTCTTTGTCAGGATTTTTAATTTGGTGTTTAATTGAGGGTTTAAACTTTTCTTTTTCTAGTTTTTTTTTTCCAGCTGCATGCCCAATTCATTGAACTGCTTTCTCTCTATTTTATTGATGTAAATGCTTAAAGATACACATTTTTTTCCTAAAAGTACTGTTTTGTCTTCATCTCACAAATTTTCAAATGTTATCTTATTGTTATCATTCTCTTTAAGGAAATTATTGATTATTTCTATAATTTGTTATTTGACCCAATCTTTCTTTGAGATCAGTTTATTTGGTTTTCAATCACTTTTTCATTTATCCTTCAATGTACCTTTGTTGACTGTAATTTTTATTGTGTAATTTTCTGAAAAGGATGAACTTAGTATTTATGCTTTTTTTAATTTATTTGTGAGCATTATTTTATGCTCTAATACATGATTGATTTTTGTGAAGTTGCCATGAACAGCTGAGAAAAAGGTATACTCCTTTCTGTTATCAATCAATTTTCTCCAGAGGTCTATCATATTTAACTTTTCTTATTTTATGGTTATATTTATCTAATCTGAGAGTTGAACACTGAGGTCCCCCACTAGTACACCTTTACTGTCTATTTCTTCCTGTACTTATTTACCTTTTCCTTTAAAGAATTTGGAAAAGGGCACATCCTCATCAGTATAGTGGTAAATATCCCAGCTTGTCATGTGGGAGACTGGGATTTAATTATTCAATGGAGAGCCCTTAGGACTTGTTTTGGGGAGGATTCTGGGAAGATAGTGTAACCAGAATGGCCTTTGTTTTCTTTGAGTGACTCAATTTATCTCAGTGAGATTTACTAGGTGCTAAGCCCCAGGCCCAGACCCCATTAGGTGTTAACATAATCCATGTGGATGTGAACCTCCCAGGGTCCCAAGGGGAGGGGCCAACTCAAGAACCAATCACCAGAGCCTGAGCTCTGGTGATTCAGATGATGTTTGATGATGTTTGAAGCCCTATAAGAAGGGAGGACAGAGCCATTTGTGCAGGGCTCTGGAGATGGTGTTGAGGAGGAGACTCCAGGCAGCTGTAGCTAAGGAGCCCTCCAGCTTGTAAACCCGGATGTTAAGACTTTGTTGAACTCTGGTAACTATGTGTTGGGATTGAATCAGACAAAGTCTGTTGATGTTTGAAATTTGTTTGCATTTTGTTTTGAAGTTCAGGGTGCTGGTTTTTTCCCCTGAACTAACTGAATGATATTTGAATGCTGAATTAAAAGTAAGCTCATCCACCCCTTCACCTTGCTTTCCTTAATTAAGCAGATCAGAAGAACCTGTGCAGTTGGCAGCTTTCTGGGTGCTGGCTGTAGATGAATCTTATACTCCCACAGAAGCTGCTAGCCAGATTGTTGAAACAGATGGTGAAGTATGTCAGAAAATTCCAAGACGTCCAGATCTACACCACTAACCAGATATTAATAGCACCTCAGGGCGAACATAGAGTGGTAAAAATAAATAAGACTAGGGGCAGAACTGTGGTCCTTCTGGGACAATCAGAGTTCTAAGGAATAATCCCAGGACTAGGTTTGGTCCCTGTGAAGAGGAAACACCTCCAGACCAGGTCTGCTTAAAATATAAGCAGCAAGCCCTGGGATAAGCTGGGTTGGGAAGCTGCCTCAGCTCCAGCCACAGGAACTTTTATGCCCAGGATTTTGAGCGAGTTGGGCATCTGAGCCCAAGAAGATTGAGAGAACTTCTACTGACAAGGTACACATGACCTAACTGTGCTGCCAAGATGTGGCCCTGGACAAGAAGGAACCAGCCCAAACCCAGTGAGTTCAGAAGCAGTGGGGCAATGACCCTGGTGGCTCTGGGTATTTACAGGAGGCTGAGGTCTTGATTTCAGTTCCAGGGCAGAGAGAGAACCTGAAGAGGGTCTGTGGCCAGAGGTACCATCCTTCATACCCCAGGGCTAGAGATGAGTAACAAAAAGTAAGCTGCCACAAATGTTTAAAAAAATGGACAAGGGGAAAATCCAATCAGAGAGAATTACTATTAGAATAGAGACTAAGATTCATTTTCAGAGTAGGATACTAAAGCAAAAAAAAAATCATTTTCTACCACAAAGAGTAATGTCAAATTGGTCATGTGCCAAAAACAGAATGTATAGAAGAGTTTCAAAAAGGCTATGAAAATCAAATGAGTGAGACAAAGGAAAAACTAAAAAAAAAAAAAAAAAAAAAAAAAAAAAACCAACACAAAACACAAAAGAACAATCCAAGAAAAACAAGAAGATCATGAAGAGAAAGGCCACCACTTAGAAACAGAGATCCAGGATCTTAGGGAAGAAAACAACTCCTTGAATATCAGAATTGGGGAAGGGGAAGCTATCCAAGTTATGAGACCAAGAAATAATAAAACAAAATATAAAGAATGAAAAAAATAGAAGAGAATATAAAATATCTTATAAGAAAAAACAACTGATCTGGAGAACAGATCAAGAAGAGAAAACATAAGAATAATTGGACTACCTGAAAGCTATGATTAAAAAAAATAATTTAATACAATGATACTAGAAATAATTAAGGAAAGCTGTCCTGTAGTGTTAAAATGAGGGAAAAAAAGGTATAAATAGAAAAAAATCCACTGATAAGCACTTCAAGAGATCTTATGAGGAAAGCCCATAGGAATATCACAGTCAAATTTCAAAAGTCACACATCAAAGATAAAATATTATGAGCAACAAGGAAAAAAACAACAATTTAAATATGGTGGTGCCACAATTAGAATCACACAAGACCAACAGTGGCAACACTAAGAGACTACAGATCTTGGAACATTATATATCGAAGAGCAAAAGAACTGACGTTCTGTCGTAAATGTCATACCCAGAAAATCTAAACAAAATACTGAATAAAAAATGAATATTTAATAAATTGTCAGACTTCAGGATTTTGTTAAAAATTTAAAAATAAACCCCTAGAGATTTGACATACAAGAGCCAAGAGAAATAGAAAGTGCATAACAAAGATTAATTACAAGGGACTCAATGAGGACAGACTGTTTGCTTTCTTGTATGTAAAATGTATGTCTAAAATTGTTATTAGTAATTAGGTAGTTTGAAAGAAAGATTGGGGTACTATTTAAAACAGTTAGACAGTATAAGGTAGAAATATTGCTTTGGTTTAGGAAATGATGAATTGGTAGATTGGAAAAATATAGAAAATCTCAGATTTATGGAGGAAGAGGTTATCCACCCTCAGAGAAACAGAGGACAAATAAGTATAATATAGTCTTACATAGATGCATATGAATGTATATGTCTCTCTCTGTTGCTTTCTCTGTCTCTGTCTCATTCTCTTTGTCTCTGTCTGTCTGTCTCTCTCTCTCTCTTCATATATATATATATGTATATGTATATGACTATGATTATCTATATCTTAGTATATATATGTGTAAGTATATGTGTATATTTCTATCTTTGCATATGTCTATATATACATATATACAATATATACTTATATAAATACATACATGAATAGATATACATACATATACACACATGAATGCACCCACACATACATATCTGTCATTAATTGTAGCTTTCCGGGGCTTTGGGAGTGGGGAAGAAGAGGGGAAGTAAAAAGTTCATAGCTGAAAACAAAAGAAAACTTACAAGGAAGCAAAGAAAAGATGGAAAGATGAATAGCTCTCAATACAACATGTGATATTTCTTATATAGGCTTTCTTGAAATGGAAATTAATTGCTGTATATTTTGAGTCGTCTCTTACATTCTGCTGTGCATGTGACAATTTTTTCTTATTTTGTATTATTTTAGTTTTAGTATTTGTTCCTTTTTTCTTATTTTGTATTTAAATTAAAAATTCAAATTAGAAAAATATGATTTTGAATGCTCTGTATTTGGTGCATATATCTTTAGTGTTGATAATACTTCATCTTCTATGCTACCTTTCAGCAAAATGTAGTTTCCCTGTTTGTCTCTCTTAAGTAGATGTCTTTTGTTTTGAGTTTTCTGAGATCCTGATTGCTACCTCTACATTTTTACTTCAGCTGAAGCATAATAGATTCTGTTCCAGCTCTTTATTTTTACTATGCATGTCTTTCTGGTTGAAATATGCTTCTTGTAAACAATATATTGTTAGATTGTGGTTCTTAATCCGTTCTTTCCTATGCTTCTGTTTTATAAGTGAGTTCATCCCATTCACATTCACTCTTCCAAATGCTAGTTGTGCATTTCCCGCTATTATGTTTTTCCTATTTATCCTTATTACTCTCTTTATTTGTCCTTTCCCTCCTCAAAAATCTGTTTTGCTTTTGACTACCACTTTCTTTTATCTACCTTCCCTTTTATCACTGCCAATACATTTGATTTTTGAGACTTATGATACCACCCATTATCAACAGAAGATATTTTTTTTTAAATTAAGCCTTTATTTTAAATATTTTATTTGTAACCATATGGGGAAATGATTCTCCTTGGTAGTAAATGAGAGGCAGAAAGATTTTAAATATTCAGCAAGAACTTTTTCCACCAATTCTAACTCTTGTCCTCCACATCTCAGAATCTCTACCATCTTTCAAAAGTAAATTAAAATGTAACTTCCTGCATTAGGCCATTCTTGATTCCCAGCTTCTAGTGCCTTCTTCTAACACTGAAATGATCTTGTATTCACTTTGTAAATCTGTATTTACATGTATGCATATTTTTCCTTATAAAATTGGAGCTTCTTGAAGTCTCTTTCATTTTGTCTTTTGTCTTCCTATTACTAAGCACTGTTTGTGAGTTTCTTGGTAGGTATTTAACAAATGCTTTAAAAATTTTGTCTTTAGAAACTAAATTAAAATATTACATCTACATATTAATTATAATAACATTTAATCCATTCTAAGAAAATCCATGTTGATGTGGCTTACACACAAACCTGGCCAAGAAGACATTGTAGTAGAACCCTGGCCCTGCTATTTGCTGCCTCCTTGGTCATGGCCATGTTCCTTCATCTCTCTACTGTTCAGTTTCCTTATCTGCAAAATGAGAGTTTTCAATAGATGATCTCTAAGTTCTTATCAAGCTTATAATTCTCTTATCCTAAATGTTTTTACTGACGATGACAAAATGTTCTCAGAAGTACAGATTCAGTCATCCCACACTTATCTATCTCCTTGTTTCTTTCACTCTATCTCTTAGAGGTGGAATGGAAGAATCTCAGTAAGCTTTTAAATCCACATTGACTTTTCATCAGATCTCTCTTACAGTCTACACATGAAGATCAGTTTAAACAGTTGCACACATATATGTATATAAAATGATGCCTTGCATATATATATATACACATATACATCTATGTGTGTATATATACATACACATGCATACAAATATATACATATACATATGTGAGTGTGTCTGTGTATGCAAAGCATCATATTAGGCATTGTAAATGAAAGGACAAGACAAAGCCTAATCCCTGACATCATGGAATGAAGTTTTTTTCAGATTCTTGACCATGAGGATGTTTCCATTTCTTTGTGGCAGAATGTGTCCAACTCAATAGCATTTTTTTCCAATTATATGTAAAAATAATTTTCTACATTCACTTTTATAAGATTTTGATTTCAGAATTTCTCTCTCTCCCCTCCTTTCTCCCCAAGATGACAAGCATTGGTAACACATGTACAATTACATTAAACATATGTCCACATTAGTCATGTTATGAATGTAGAAACAAAACAAAAGGGAAAACCATCAGAAAGGAAAAAAAAAGTGCTTGTTTCAATCTATATTCAAACTCCGTAGTTCTTTCTCTGAATGCAGTTAGCATTTTTAATCTTGAGTCTTTTGGAATTCCATTGCTGGGAAGAACCAAGTTTATCAAAGCTGAACGAAGCATGATGTTGCTGTTTCTGCGTATAATGTTCTCCTGGTTTTGCTCACTTCACTCAGTGTCAGTTCATGTAAATCTATCCAGGTTTTTCTAAAGTCTGCCTGCTCATCATTTCTTATAGCACAATAGTATTCCATTACATTCACACACCACAGCTTGTCCCACCATTTTCCAATTGATGGGCATCTCCTCAATTTCCAGTTCTTGGCCAACACAAAAAGAGCTACCATAAATGTTTGTACATGTAGGTCCTTTTCCGTTTTTTATGAATTCTTTGTGTTACAATCCTAGTAGTGGTGTTGTTGGATCAAAGGGTATGCACAATTTTATAGCCCTTTGGGTATAGTTCCAAATTGCTCTCCAGAATGGTTGGATCAGTTCACAACTCCACTAGCAATGCATTAGTGTTCCAATTTTCCCACAAGAATATTATTTTAAAGCCTTATTTGTTTTTGTTTTATTTGAACTCATTATTATAATATTAATGAGTCCTTTCCAAATCTTGTGCAAAACGAATTCAACCAAGAAAACAGCAATAGGAATAAAAAATACTTTTATATGAATAATGAAGACCGAAATACCAAACATTATTTTGAATGAATGGGAGGGATCTCTGTTTTGGAAAAAAAAAAGTCCTTTGTAAATGTTTTATTTGTTTGTGTTAACATATTTTTGTTTTATTTCTGAAGAAAATATATACAATAAATAAGAATATTAATAGCAGCTATTTAAGAGCACCCATACTAACTCCATCTTCCCTCTCAGCCTCATATTTCATTGAAAATGTTCAGCTATCCAATACTAGTTCCATCTTCTTTACAATTGCACTCAGCAGCTTCATCTCTCTAACAACCCTATTCTCTTTTTCATTTATCGATTTCTTTTCACTTATCCATTTCAGAGAGTAAGGAGGACTTTCTTGCAAATACCAAACCACATATTTATTCCCTTCATATCTCCTCTAGGGTCTTCACCCTTCCAAAATCTCCTGTTTCCCTTTAATTTTCAATCTTTCCTTAGCCACTGGCTCATTGCCTGCAGTCTACAAGCATGCCTAGATTTCCCTCACATTAAAATAGAAACAAACAACAACTGTAGCAAGAACAAAAAACCTTCTATCCCTTTAAGCTTTTATCCTATATCCCTCCCAGACAAACACCTAAAAAAGAACATCTACACCTGTTACCTTCACTTTCTCTCCTCCCACTCATTTGTCAAAACACATTTTTCTAACCAGACTCAACTGAAGTTTCATTTTTCCAAAATTGCCGGTGATTTTCTTTATTGCTAAATGCAGTGACTTTGTCTTGGTTCTCTTTTTTTAACTTCTTTGCAGTGTGTGATACTACAGGCAAACCTTTCCTTCTTGATACTCTTTTTGTCCTGGGTTTTCACCTCATTAATATACCGTGCCTCTCTTTCTTCTCAGTCTTCTTTGCAGGTTCATCACACATGTATCACTTCCCAGGTGTAGTATAGTACAGGACTCTCTCTTGGGCTCTCTCTTGTTCTCTCTATATACTTTCTTCACAACTGAATTATGTCCTATAGGATTGAATTGTCATTACTCTGCTTCTTATTTCCAAATTGACATCCCCAGGCCTCATCTTTCTCCTGAGAGCTAGTCATATGTTTCCAACTGTCCTACTTTACATAAAATCATAGTATCATAGATTTAGAGGTAGCAGAGATCTCAGAGGGAACGTAGTCCAACACCTTCATTTTGTAAATAAGGAAACTAAACCAAAAGAGGCAAATTGAGGTTGTGCTAGGCTACAAGAACTCCTCCCCTCTCCTCTCATGCCCTCCCCTCCCTTCCCCTCCCTGATGGTTTTCCCCTTCCAGATTGATTTTTTTTTTACTAGATAAAAGAAGCCATTCTTTGCTGCATTTCTTACCTAGCATTACTCACTGAATGGGACTTGCCTCAGTCAAACTGAGACCTGGGAAAGAACTTAGCTTAAAAAGGCCAAAGGTCTCCTACTACATCTGGGGCCCATCTCCAGTCATTCTGATCTATGTTTTGCCACTCAGCCCAGATGGCTCTGGAGGAGAAAGTGAGCCTGGTAACTTTTCACAGCCTTCCCTCCCTTAAATCCAATTCACTTGCTAATGATGGTTTCACCTTCCTGAAGTCCTGGTCCTCTGAGAAAAAGAATGAAGGAAAAACAACAACAGCTGTATAACTATTGGCAAGTCATTTAATTTGTTTCTGCCTCAATTCCCTTATCTATAAAGGAGAGATAGCAATAGCACATATCTCCAAGGATTGTTGTGAGGATCCAATGGGACAATATTTTTAAAGTGCTTAGCATAATGCTTGGCACACAGTAGGAGCCTGATGGATGTTTTTTTCCCCACCCTGTTGCCACTGGATTCTTCTCCTATTTGACCTGTCCCTTTTCTAAAATTCTGTTATATCATGCCCAACAATTATGAGTGAGCTACAAGTCTATCCTAGGCCCTCTTCTTCTTTTTCCCCCTCTACTAGTATCTCACTTGATGATCTCATCAATTCTGACTAATTCAAATATCATCTCTGTGAAGATAATTCCCAAAGCTGTCTATCAACCTCTAGTTTCTCTCTTGAACATTATTCTCACCTTATAACCTACCTTTGGGACCTTTCAAATTTATTGTCTCCTAGGCATCTCAAATTCAATATGTCTACATCATAACTCATATTTTCTCCCAAACTGCCTTTTTCCAAATGTTTCCATTATTGTTGAGGCCATGTCCAGCTTCTCTGATATTAAACTTGTAACCTCAGCATCATCTGTTAATCCCCAACTTTGGTGAACCCACTCTCCTATCCTTTGCCAAATCTTGCTGTTTTGACCTTAGCAAAATTTCTCATTTATATCTTCTTATATGGGCGCCATCCTAATTTAAGATCTCATCAAATCTTGCCTGGACTATTGTAACAGCATGATGGTTGGTTTCCCTACCCAATGTCTCTCATTTCAATCCATCTTATTCTCCTTTACCTAAGTAAGTTTCTTAAAGCATAGATTGAACCTTGTCACCCTACTCAACAAACTCCAATCACTCCCTATTACCTGCAGAATTAAATATAAATTTTTCCATTTGACACATAGAACTTTTCAAAACTTATTTCCTTTCTATTGTCCCAATCTTCTTGCACTTTATCCCCCTTTTCTTATTTTACTGATAGCCTAATATTAGTTTCTCAAATATAGCACCCCATCCCCCAACCCCAATTCTTTCAACAATGGATGCAATGCTCTCCCTCCTCACATTTTCTTCTAAGGAAATCCTGGCTTCCTTCAAGATTTAACTCAAATCCTACATTTTACTGGAGGATCCTAACTATTTGTTTAGTTGCCATATGCCATTTATGTTACTGGTTATTTTAATTTTTGTCTTGCCAATTAGAATGTGAATTTCTTGAGGGCAGAGGTTGTTCTTGCAATTCTGTTTATACTCAGTGTCTCTAGCACATAAAAAACACTTTATGTGTGCTTTTTTTCCCCTTATCTCCAGCTTGTGTAATCTTTCTTCAATGATATCAAAATGTCATTTGAACAGTGCTAAATATAATATTCTTAATGATCAACACTACATTTTAACAAAAGGAAAGGCTGATTTAGGGTTAGGGTGTAGGTCATCAGATCTTTTTCATCCAGCTGAAAGTGTTTTAACGATGGATGGAACCTATGAAATGGCTAAGATCAATCCAAACTTGGAATCAAAAGTCCCTCCTTTGGGACATCTGAATGAACTCAAGTAACAATGTGTCAACAAAGAATTGTCAAATAAATGACTGAGTCATGCATATTTGTTTGTGGAAACACAGGGTTTTATGATGGCAAATCAGGCAAGACTATTTCATTGTCAACAGGAAGTAAAGAAGAATTATTCTTAAGTTTCCTGGACATAGTCATCAATGACATATAAGAGGAGTTTCTTTCCCCATATCAATTGATGTGGTCACAGAAGGCCCAGAAAGTAAACATAAAGTGTAAAGTCTGTGATTAGTAATTTCACTGTAATCCCATGGCAATGGATGACTAAATCCTTGATCACTTGAGAGAGGTTGGATAAATAGCAAGTGATACTGCACACACACACACACACACACACACACACACACACACACACAAAAAAAAAGATCTTGTGAATGACTGAGAAAATTAGTCACATTCCTAGGGCCTGTGTATAAAAAAGCAATTCATTCAGTAGGCAGGGGTTTAGGCTCAGGAGTGCTTTGGGAAGAGGGATGCCTCCTCACCATGTACTTGAAGTCGACAAGAGGATAGAAGGGTATTTTTCCCCTCTCACTCATCAAGCATAGATCTTGAATTATTAGATCAGTAACCTGTGCACCTCCAAACAGAAAAACACATCCAAGTACAGATACGGATGCAGAGGAATAGTTACTTAGGAGAAAAAGTAGGTTCTATGGATATGATCCCTTCATAGCATAGAGGACAACCAGCTATGGACTCAAGGAAGAAGCAGATATTAGGGCTCAACTGAGTGGTCCACATAGCAGAAATGCTATGTCAATAAAGGGAGTTGTGTGATGATTCTCAAAAAGGATAAAAGATTTCCAAGTGCTATAGGACAAATAGGTTTTTATCACTATTTATCACACATGTCCTATATATGTGACTTGCTACAATTGGGCTACATGTTTGAGCTCCCTTTCAACATAGTAATAATGTGTTTATTTGTGGGTGGCTTTTGGAAAGGCAGGGTTTTGTACCAACTATTTTTAATATACCAGCCAGTAAATATTTATTTAATTACCTTCTACATTCGAGGCACTGTGCTGTGTTTGGGAATACAGAGAAAAGTAAAATGTATTTCCTGTCCTTGAGGGTCTCAGGATCTAATGGAGGAGACAACATGGAAACAATTTATGCATGGGATAAATTGGGAATAACTAATAGAGGGAAAGCCCTAGAATTAAGAGGGATTAGGAAAGGTTTCCGATAAAATGGGAGATTTTAGCTGGGACATGAAGATAGCCAGAGAAGTCAGTAGCCATAGGTGAAAAGAGAGAGCTTTTCAGGCATGGAAGGGAGTGAGAGAAAATTCCCAGAGCTGAGATATGAATTGTCTTCTTTATGGAACACCAAGGAAGTCAGCATCATTGGATCAAAGAATATATAGGAGGTAGGTGTAAGAAGACTAAGGTAGTGGAGAGGCATGTTATGAAAGGCTTTGGTCAGGTGGAAGATTTTATATTTGATTCTTGAGCTGATAAAGAGCTAATGGTGTTTATTGACCAGGACTTTAGGAAAATCACTTTGACAGCCGATTGGTAGATGGACTGGGCTGAGGAGAAACTAATGACAGGGACAAGGTGGAATAAGATCACTTGTGCACATATTGAAGTTAGTCTTGGAAAGGAAAAAGACCAAGCCATCATATGAAGAAGGGGGAAGGAAGAGATAAGAAGAGAAGGCATCTGCAAGATGTGAGATAAGGAAGAGGGGAAAAGAGGGAGTTCTCAGCAAATGACCTCATTTTGCCAGTAACGTATAAGGAAAGGTTCTCAGCTGAGGGGTTGGGGGAGGATACCATCTTGGTAAATGTTTTTGCTAAAAGCGAATTAACTCTACTCCTTGAATATTAATGGAAAGTGCATTGGTGCAAGATCATGAGCCACAGTAGTAGCAGTAGACACCTTCAAGGTTACCCAAAGAACCCAAGTTATCCCTTCTGGGGATTCATTCAGCAAGGAAATGATAGAAATTGTCTAACATCTTTGTAAGCTTCAAAACTGTAACATTTACTGAATACCTTGTCATACATGACCTGGTGGCTAGCATTAAACATCATAAACTCGCTATCTTTAATGAACTGATAGACAACAAATCCGCATAACTTAGAATATTCTGAACAATTTAACTGACAGTTGTCCTGGACCAGCCCATTATGCCAAACTGAACTTTTTTTTTCACACAATGGCCCAATAAACTTTTATCCAAAAAACCCCAAGGACAATATTTATTATTGTTATTAATTATAACAATGACTGGCATTTATGTAGAGCTTTAAGGTTAGCAAACCACTTTTAGACCTATTATCTCATGTGTTCCTCACACCAGTGTCATGGAATGGGTGCTATTATTATCCTCACTTTATAGATGAGGAAACTGAGTCTGAGAAAGGGCAAGTGACTTGTGACAAGTGACAAATCACACGTTTAGTAAGTTCCTGAGGTGGGATTCAAACTTGGGTCTTCCTGAATCCAAGTTTACTACTCTCTACTATGCCTCCTAGTTGCCTCCAACAGATATTATCATACCAAATATTCATTATCTCCAGGTGACATTAAAAAACAACTGTCAGAATACCAGGACCTAGCAAAGGAGATCAAAAGCATTTGGAAACAGGATAAAATATATATTGACATTCCTGTTGTTCTATTTTCTATAGGAGATGTATTGAGGAGGCATTCAGGGACCCTACAGAGGTTAATAATACTTTCGTTTAACTATAAAAAGAGGTTATTTTATCGACCTGTGAAATAGTTCATATCAAATTGAATATTAAAAATAATTATGGTAGTGACAACCTAGGATCATTTTAATATTAACTATATTAGAAACAGATTAAGAAAATGACAGCTACTACTATTGCAACAATAGTGATAATAAATATTATTATTTTTATTATAACAAGTTTTTTTACTGTTTCTGTTGTAAGCATCACTAAAAAGCACAGGAAAATATAAAGATATTGTGGATTAGGTAAAAATATCTCAGCCTCCATTTCAATATCCTTGTTATAGTTTTCCCTGACCTTAGTATTGGTAAAGGGGATGACTCAATTTCATAATGCAATACTTCCTATCCTTTGTATTTGTGGGGAGAAGAAACAGAAAAGATATGAAAATAGAGGGAGATGGAAGCTGCAGAGGAACCACTGTCATGGAGAAATTCACAGGAGATCCTAGAAGCCATGTTGAAGCAGATTCTATGCTACTGAAATCCATCTGAGTGACAGACAGAAAACGATGATTCTTCATTTTCCTTTTTTACTTCTGAGAGTAGTCCACATTACTAAGTCAGACAGTGTTTTTATGCTCCCTTTAGGGATGTGGGAGGTATATCTTTGTGTCTTAAAAGTTTGTGTATTTTGTGTTTAAATGTTTGCTTTATGTCTTAAGGCAGATAATGTGACAAAGCTATTAACCAAATGTATTGTTGCTCTATATATGCTATTTTCTTTTATATCACAGGGAGTGGATTATTGGGAATAACTAGAATGAATGAAATATTTTAAAATAATGTATTATGTCAGAGATCAGTCCATGGCAGGGGGCTAAGAACAGAAAGAGAAAGTTGCACATTTATTTTTATCAATTTGGCAAATGCCAGCTGTAGTAGTAGGTCAGGGGACAGGCTGAGCTGACATTGAGGCAGGCCACAATTATTCCTAAGCTTGTTTTGAAAGGCAAACAAGTCCTCCAAAGGGGGAGGAGCAGAAAGGGTTGCTAGAGAAGAAATCATACCCAAAAGGAAAAGTAGTTCATCCCTCAAAATGGTGGGAGGAAATAGTGATTGATACCATATCAGCACAAGAAAATCAACAGTACCATTGTAAAAATAAGAAATGATAACTATCACTTAGGTATAGTATTAAGATTTAAAAAAAAAATTGCAAGCAGCCAGAAAGAAACAATATGAGTATTGTGGAAACCCAATCAGAATAACCCAAGATCTGGCAGCTAGGATTAAAACCTAGAATCACCTACCCAGCAAAACTGAGTATCATGCTCCAAGGCAAAATATGGATTTTCAATGAAATAGAGGACTTTCAAGCTTTCTCAGTGAAAAGACCAGAACTGAATAGAAAATTTGACTTTCAAACACAAGAATCAATAGAAGCATGAAAAGGTAATCAAGAAACAGAAATTGCAAGGGACTTACTAAAGTTAAACTGTTTTGTTTACATTCCTACATGGAAAGATGATGTGTATGATACATGAGACATCAGTATTAGGGTAGCTGAAAGGAATATGCATATATATATATATATATATATATATATGTATATATATAAAGAGAGAGCAGACACAGGGTGAGTTGAAGATGAAGGGAAGATATCTAAAAGAAATAAAATCAAATTAAGGGATGAGAGAGCAACATACTGAGAGAGGGAGATAGGGAGAGATAGAATGGGGTGGATTATCTCACATAGAGGTGGCAAGAGGAAGCAGTTGTGTAGGAGGAAGGGAGAGGGCAGGTGAGGGGGGAATGAGTGAACCTTGCTCTCATCAGATTTGGCCTGAGGAGGGAATACCATGCATACTCAATTGGGTATCTTACCCCACAGGAAAGAAGAGGGAGGAAGAAAAAAAAATAAAAGAGGGGGGATGATGGAGGGGAGGGCAGATGGGGGTGGAGGTAATCAAAAACAAACACTTTGGAAAAGGGACAGGGTCAAGGGAGAAAATTCAATAAAGTGGGATGGGTTGGGAAGGAGCAAAATATAGTTAGTCTTTCACAACATGAGTATTGTGGAAGGGTTATACATAATGATACACATGTGGCCTAGGTTGAATTGCTTGACTTCTTAGGGAGGGTGGGTGGGAAGGGAGAGGGGAGAGAATTTGGAACTCAAAGTTTTAAAAACAGATGTTCAAAAACAAAAAAAAAAGTTTTTGCATGCAACTAGAAAATAAGATACACAGGCAATGGGGTGTAGAAATTTATCTTGCCCTACAAGAAAGGAAGGGAAAAGGGGATGAGAAGGGGAGAGGGTGATAGAGGGGAGGGCTGACTGGGGAACAGGGCAACCAGAATATATGCCATCTTGGAGTGGGGGGAGGGTAGAAATGGGGAGAAAATTTGTAATTGAAACTATTGCAAAAATCAATGCTGAAAACTAAATATGTTAAATAAATAAATAAATAAATTTAAATTAAAAAAAAAAGATTTAAAGAAAAACTACTTTCCTCAATTAAAACTTGTGAGATAAATCATACAAACATTATCTGCCTCATTTTACAGTAACAAAGTCTCATCAATGTTAAATGAAGTATGCGAAATAGAAAACCAAAGCCTCCTTACTCCAACTTGGTCATTTGTTGTTGAAATTCCTCCTTTTCTTCACTGCCCATATCAGATGGCATTGCATACCTAAACTTTCCCTGATCTCTAATCTGGAAGGTTTTCCTTTCTCCTCGGTTCTTTTTCTAGTATTTTGCATAGATCTTGCCTTTGTACTTACATTATACCTCATATGGTAGGTGACGGTGTACAACAGAGATGTCAAACATGCAGCCCACAACATTCCTAGGACCACAACTAGAAAATATAATTGGGAAATCTATGATAAAATAAGTAAAAATTTAGTAAAACATAAATAATATTACAGTTTAAAACTAAGTCCAAAAGAGGGCCACTGAAATCCTTATGTAAGGATCCTGCTTCTATTTGAGTTTGGCAACCACTGTTGTGGAACAGAATGTGGTGCAGTGGATAGAGTGACAGGCGTGGAGTCAGAAGGACCTGAGTTCAAATCTGACCTCACAGAACTATTAGCTGTGTGACTCTGCGAAAGTTACTTAACCCTGTTTGGCTCAGTTTCCTCATTTATGAAATGAGTTGGTGAAGAAAACACTAAAACACTACAATATCTTTGCCAAGAAAACCCAAAAAAGGGGTCCCAAAGAATCATACATGACTGAAATGACTGAACAACAACAGCAGCATTAGTGTATAAATCTAATTCTGTAATTAGATTATAATGTCTTTTAGAGCAGGGGTTGTGTCTGACTTAACTTTGTACTCCTATTGTCTAGCATAGCGCCTCAAAGATTTGGGGGTTTATATTTGTAACTTCATTGGTGCCGTGGATTGTCTGTGAGGACATTCATTTCTTCTATCAATTCAGATAGACATTTGTTGAGTTACTGAGTGGTTAGGTGACTTGGTAAACATAGCATGGGCACCATGCAAAAAAGGCAGAAATTAAACCCAAGTCAACTCTCTACCCCCTAAACTATATAGCCACTGGTAGATATGAATATAGGCAGATAAGCATAGATAGATAGATAGACAGATAGATAGATAATATGTACTCGAGTTTTGATAAGAGTTTTTTTAATGTTTATATAGAATTTGACTAATAAAAATATAAGCTAACTTCATTTAGCGAAAATTTTAACTACCTTCCTCTTTGGAAGCAACATGATACATTCCATAGCCTGTATTTTATTCATACCTTTTCAAATCGTAAATCAAATTCAACTTGTGTGGTTACATCTTTGAATAAAAAAATATAAAGATACTACCAGATTACTTACATTATCTATTCCAAAAAATGTATTAAATAATGCAAGAAAGGCATAAATTACAAAAAAGTTTTAATTAAAACAAATTTTGAAGGGTGTTTGTGTGTGTTTATGTCTCTATTTAGGTATTTTCAAAATCAAAGTGTCATCTTTATGGCCAGTAAATTCAAATTGCTTTATTCTTGACAATTATGCTTTGTGTGAAGGATACTGGTAACTATTTTCTGCTGATTGTATTTTGCTCCTTTGCTGAATTGTGCATGACATTTTAGAAATGTGGATGATTTCTGTCTCTGAAAAGGGCAAAGGGACATCTTGGCTCCTCTTTCTGAGATTTCCCTATCATTACTGACCTTTTCATGAAAGAAGAGCATGTAACACTCTCTAATGACATATCCATTTCAAATGACATCTCTCAGTGATCAGCTACTGTTGTAAATACATGCTAACTTCAGCACTCTCCTTGTTTTTCAGGAGAAAACTTTGCATCATCATTTATTATACCACTGCAGTCTCAGACATTTTCTTCCTTAATCTTCAAAGAAACAAATAGTTGTGATATCATGAGCCTCCTGCTTAATGAGTTTTAAAAAAATGAACATGTCTTTTTTTTGCTTCTTTGGGAGAAAAAATCTTGGACACTCATGTTCCTAACAAAGGATGATAGAAATGAGAGGTATAAACTCATGATTAGATCATTGAATCAACCTTTCCTAGTGTAGACATGTTTTCTAGATTAAAAACGTTTTATATTGATCTGGCATTTCTCATAATCTATTCATAATCATTCATTTCTGGCATAACATTCTCCTAGATCTTGATTTGCCATTGAAATTTAAAGGTTTTCTTTTAAACTCTACAAAATGTGATTTTATCATTATCACTTGTTTGTATTTCTTTAAAAATGATATTACTTACACTTCTTTTTATATCACCTACATTTTCAAACATTTCTCTCCCTCTTGCTGTCTCTGTTTCCTGCTTTGTCTTTATCTTTGTTGGTAAGTCCATGTGTATTAGAGTCAGTCCTCAAAACAAAGAATAAAAAAGAGAAAAGAATAGCTAAGTCAAGCTAACTACTACACCAAACAAGTCTGATATCACTTGCAGTAGTTCAGACCCATAGCCCTCCGCCTCTGGAAAGAAAAGGAGTCTTAAACTCATATCTTTTCTTTGGGACCAAGCTTGAACATTATAATTTCAGAGCATTCCATTTCTAATGTTTTGCTAATATGAAAAAAATAAGTTCTCCAAAGAAGAATTTCAACCATCAAGAACCGTATGGAACATTTCCCCAAATCACTAATAATACGAAAAAGTACAGTGAAACAAAACTCTGGTTTGGCCTCACACCTAGACCAATTCTCTCTCTCTCTCTCTCTCTCTCTCTCTCTCCCTCTCTCTCTCTGTCTCTCTCTCTTCCTCTGTGTGTGTGTGTGTCTGTCTGTCTGTCTGTCTCCATCTCTCTCTGTCTCTCTTTCTCTCGTCAAATATTGGTTTAATGACTTCTAATTTGAAGGATAATTAATTTAAGTAGAAAAAAGACAAGGAGAATGAGGGTAATACTATAGGGCTGGACCCCTACAAGGCTTATCAGCTTTTGCCCTGGGTCCACAGATTCTTAATACATCTGTTTACCAAATTCCTAATGATTATGAAGGAGCTGTCATTGATAGGGGATGTATTACCACTAACTGGCAAACAATTCCAAACTGGTATCACCCAAAGCAGGTGTTTCAGAGCTACATTCAAATATTTAGAAACAGAAAATTTAAACTATTTTTGGTGTAGTATCTGTGGTACTAGTTCTCTGGGTCTTGAAAATAGGCTTCTCTCTTTAGAACATTTAGAGAGTTTCATTGCCCTCAATGTGATTTTTGGTTCTTCCTAAATATAAAGTGTTAAAGACCTAAACCAGAAAAAAAAAATAGAAATGAGAGCAGAATGTGATATGCAGAGTGCACTATCTTGGCAAGTCTCATATCTTAAGACTATTTTTGTTTCCTCTAAATGAGTCAGAACATCATTCACCAGAGACAGAAAGAAGGAAAAAAAAAATGCAAAGAAGGAAAAAAAAATTAAAAAAAACCTGACTCCCTAAGAGGAAAGCCAGAAACCAAAACTCAACACTGGTGTGTTTTTACAGAATCTCTCTGATGAAGATTTACAAAGAACCAATCAATCAGTCAATAAGTGTTACATTCCCAGTGCCATAGAGGATTCATTTAGAGCTAAAAGAGGATTCTTGCCTTCAAGGAACTTGTAATCTAGGTGAGAGGACGGAACTCATTTAACTTGTATCTACTTAAAGGTGCACATTCTGTATCCCTGTAGAGTAGTAGGCAAGGGCAAGATGGACTCTATTTTTTTCTTTATATATACCTTACATTCAGCCCTGTTTTGTGCACAGCAGATGTTGAGTAAGTGATTGTCGAGTTGAATTCATTGTAAAAGATTGAACGATAAGGAAACAAGTGGTAAAATTGTTCCATATTGCTTCTAAGTGAAAGATAATAGAGTTCAGAAAAGGAAAGGCTCAATGAGGGAAAGACTTGGGTATGAGATTTTCTCAGAAATTATTTTTTGTATTTTAGTGTGAAAATTTCCAGTTTGGAGATAGGTAGTAAATAGAATATGGGAATATGAGTTAGGAAAATTTTAATTTGAACCCTGTCTCACATACTTATTACATGTGCGACCCTAGACAAGTCAATTAATCTTTCTCTGTCTCAGTTTCCTCATCTGTAAAATGGGAATAATGATACCTTACAGGATTAAATGAGGCAAAAAAATGTAAAGCACTTTAGAAATCTTAGTTTTACATAAAAGTTATTGTTATTGTTGTTATGTCAAAGTGTTCTTATAAACAATATGATCTTTGTATTATGTACCCTGAAACAAAGAGGCCTTTATCGTAGCAGAAGGGGGAGAAGTTTATTACTTTCAGCATCAATTTCCTCAGTGTAGTGAAGTGAAAATAATTTTGGAATAGAAGTCAGGAGAATCGAATTCTAGTCCTGACTGTTACAGACAGCTGTATGAGCTTGCTTGACTTTTATCACCTCACTTGTCCTCATCTGCAGCCTGAAACTGCATGATGTCTAAGACTATTTTGATTTCTGCTAAAATCAGAGTTTATAATTCTATAAATGGGAGATATCAAAAATTGGAGCCCAAGTAGTTGAGAAGTGGAGAAGATTAATTGTAAAGGGCTTTGTAACCTTCAGGTGATGTATAAATGTAAGATAATATGTGTTTTCTTTCTGTTCTATTTCTTAAAAATGCCTTATATCCATTCATGAATTGTAGCTCTGTTCCTCATAGCGTTAATTTAACTGCCAAGTACTACTGGTATCTGTTTGCTGGGGAATTCCCCCACTCAGTCTGATGGTTTCCATATGTCCTTGTGGGTAGAGGTGATTAAGTGCCATTATGTTTAAAGAGATTCAGCAATGTTCAGTTCTTTAGCTTTGCCTTTTTCCATAGTGTAATACGAATTCATGACAAAGAGGTTTAAGGATTTATGAATTCCTATTGCAAAATTAGCTTTGGGCCTTCACCCACTGGTAAAACATTAATTTATACTAAATGGTTGCAATTTGTAGGATCTTGGCTTAGTGCTATGGTGGTGTTCAATAGTTTCAGTCCTATCCGATTATTTTTGACCCAATTTGGGGTTTTCTTTAAAAAGATACTGGAGCAGTTTTGCCATTCTTTTCTCTAGTTCATTGAGATGAGGAAACCAAATCAAACAGCGTTAAGTGACTTGCACAGGTTCGCATAGCTAGATTTGAATTCATGAAGATGAATCTTCCTGATTCCAAACACAAGGCTCTATCCATTGCACTACTTGGTTACCCATACTGCTATTAGCCTTCTGCAAAGCAACCATGTATATTTGGATACAGCATGTAGTATTTATTCTTATCATGGAATCTATATATAAATTACTAGGACAGAATAGCTAGAGAACAATGAATAACAAACATATAAAACCATTGCAAATTAGCTCTTTGAACATTGGTCTTTTGAATCCTATAAGTTCCTTCAGACACAGGGTCAATTTGGACCCATAGGTTCTAGAATATTTGGAATTTAATTTTATTTAGTTCACCACTGACAAAGGAGTGCCTACTGCAGCCTAACTAGACAGCAGGCTGAAATACTGGAAGAAATCTGATCCTCAAACTCATGGCATAAGGAAGCTGATCCTGGCAAGTGAAACTTGGGATCCAGCATGAACCGGGACTCAGGAAAGTTAGTGTTTTCCCTTGTCTCTGCAATATGGTCACTTACATGCACTTTGACCACTTGTAGTCTCAGTTAGTCCATCTCAAAGCCTGATGAGCTGGTTCATCCAAGAGCCTCAGGAAGAATCAGTAGTGGTGCTGAAGTGTCTCTGACGTTGACACTTCTACCTTACAGATGCCATTCCTTTTCCTTCCAAAGTGCCAAACTCTTACTCTGTCCTAGTCACAGGGAGAGAGCTTCTGTAAAATAAATGTTGAATTACATCAATAATAAATTTCTTACTCTGAATAGTTTTTTTTTTTCTCCTTGTGCTATTTTTCGGGGGGGGGGAGGTGCTTTAAGTAAAGAATGGTACAGGCCTGCAATTTCATACATGTATAATTCCAAGTGCAAAGATTTCTTCCCCAGATGCAGATTGGCACTTCATCTATAATGTCCAGGCTTTCTACAGGCCTGGAACATTGAGAGGTAAAATTCACTTGCCTTTTGTCACGTAGCTAGTGAGAGAAAAAGAAACTCAATATGGGTCTTGCTACCTTCAAGCTGTTTCTCTCTTTGCTGTCTTTTCAGTAATGGTAAGAATAGGGACAGGAGCTGTGATTTCATTGGCAGAATGAACTTCTGCATGAGGGAACTCTCTCTTCCATTGCAACTTTTTGTCGTAGAGCAGATATTGTCAGCCTTTATGATCTCAGACTCCCTAACAACCCCAAAGAACTTATTTTAAATGAGTTCCATCATCAATATTTACCACTTTAGAAGTTAAAATTGCTTAGTATTATTATGAAAATTGCTTTTGACCATGTAGACTCTCCTGTAAGCATCTTAGGGATTTCCAGGACCACAATGTATTAAAGAATTAGCTTGAGTATACACAGGTTAAGTGACTTGCACATGGTCAAATAATCAGTGTGTGTCAAAGAATGACTTGCAGCCAGATTTTTTTATTCTAAAACCAGCTTTTTAGGAATAATAGCACACTGCTTCTCATGAAATAACATAATGGTTTTCTTTTTGTATATAATTAATTAATTTTTAGTTTTCAACATTCACTTCCATAAGATTTTGAGTTTTTAATTTTTTTCCCCTTCCTGTCCTCCCCATCCACAAGACAGCATTAAATCTGATATAGGCTCTACTTACACATTCATGTTAAATATATATTTCACATTAGTCGTGATATAAAGAAGAATTAAGACTAATGGGAGGAATTATGAAAAAGAAGAAACAAAACAAAGCAACAGAAGAAAAGGAGAGCAAATACTATGCTTTTATCTGAATTCATACTTCAAAGTTCTGTCTCTGGATGTGGATAGCATTTTCCATCACAAGTCTCTTGGAGTTGTCTTAGATCTTTGCATTGCTGAGAAGAGCTAAGTCTATCAAAGTCAGTTATCACATAATGTGTTTCTTGCTGTGTACAATGTTCTCCTGGTTCTGCTCACTTCATTCAGCATCAGTTCATATAAGTCCAGGTTTTCCTGAAGTTGGCCTACTCATCATTTCTTATACCACAATAGTACACCATTGCAATCATATACCACAATCTGGTTAGCCATTTGCCAACTGAGGGGAATCCCCTCAATTTCCTACTCTTGGCCATCATAAGAAGACTAGTATAAAATATTTTTGAGGGGGGGGGGCGGAGCCAAGATGGCCACATGAAGGCAGTGTCTTACCGGAGCTCTCTCACAAGGTCTGTCAGATTCCTATAAAAAAGTGAATTTGAGCAGATTTGAGAGAGTCAGAAACCACGAGCGGTCTGCGTGAGGCAGATCTCTGAGCCAAGAGAGTCTGAAAGGCCAAAGGCACGAACCTGTAGGCTCGGAGAGTACTTGGTGTGGAGCTGCTCTAGACCAAAGTGGAGGCAGCTGGCCAGGAAATGCACGTGGGAGACAGGCTGGGAGAAAGCTGGGTGCCCGAAACCGGCAGAGATCCTCAGGCCTCCCAACACAGGACGGCAGTCTGTGGAAGCGACGAGAGGCAGCGCAACACCACCGGCCAGGAAACATCGACTCCTGAGGCTTGCAGCTCAAACGTATGAAACTATGAAATGCAGCTTCTCGAACTTTTGGGAGGCGTGATGGCCACGTAAATAGCTCTAATCCCTCCCCTCCCCACCCAGAGAATTACTCGGGGGAAAAAAAAAAGAACGCTGGAACTGAGCAGAAAGTAGTGGGGCTTCAGTGGTCAAATACTAGAAGTTCATCAGTCCCAGAGAGGCAGAGTCGGCAGGGGTCAACGCCAGGAGCCCAGACATAATCTTGCTCTGCCAGGGGAAGTGCCAGACATCAGCTCAAACAACAAACAGCTGAAACCATTGCTGAAAAGCAAGTGCTGGAGAGCACCCATAGGGAGTGAGAAGCCAGGGAGCCAGACCCCTCCCCCAAACCTCAGGAAACTGAAGGCTATAATTCTAGACTCACAACCCCCCAGAATAAGAAAGCTGGGACAGAAAGCCCTGAGGCCCCAAGGTAGAAATTCATTGTAAAGCCAGGAAAAGGCAAACCAACATGAAGAAGAACACAAAAAAACCGAGGACAATAGATTCTTTTTATGGAGACAGGCAGGATCAAAATACCAATATGGAAGGGAACAGCAATGACACTATAGATACATCAGATACCTCAAAAGATAATATGAACTGGTCTCCAACCCTAAAAGCATTGCTGGAAGAGCTAAAGGACGATTTTAAAAACCAAACTAGGGAACTAAAAGAAAAAATGGAAAAATTGGAAAAAAAAATCCACTGATGAAATCAAGTCCCTAAAGAATAAGATTGGCGAAATGACTATGGAGATTCAGAATCTAGAGAGAGAAAATGACACCCTGAGAGGCAAAATCAACCAACTGGAAAAGGAGACTCAAAAGCAAAATGAAAACACTAACTCATTAAAAATTAGAGTTGAGCAAGTGGAAGCTGATGAATCTATGAGGCACCAAGAAGAAGTGAAACAAAATGTTAAGAATGAAAAAATAGAAAAAATGTGAAATATCTGATTGGGAAAACAACTGACCTGGAAAGTAGATCCAGGAGAGACAATTTAAGAATTATTAGTCTACCAGAAATCCACGATGAAAAAAAAGAGCCTTGACAGTATCTTCGAAGAAATTATCAAAGACAACTGCCCAGAGGTCCTAGAACCAGAGGGCAAATAGTCATTGAAAGAATTCACCGATCACCCCCTGAAAGAGATCCCAAACTGAAAACACCAAGAAATATTATAGCCAAATTTCAGAACTATAAACTCAAGGAGAAAATACTGCAAGCAGCCAAAAAGAAGCAATTCAAATATCGCGGAACTACAGTCAGGATCACGCAGGATCTCTCAGCTTCCACATTAAAAGACAGGAGAAATTGGAATATGATATTCCAAAGGGCAAAGGAACTGGGACTACAACGAAGGATCAACTACCCAGCAAAACTAAGCATAATTTTTCAGACAAGGTGATGGACAATCAATGAAATAAGGGAATTCCAGACCTTCCTGATGAAAAGGTCAGACCTCCATGGAAAATTTGATCTCCAAATACAAAACTCAAGAGAGACATAAAAAGGTAAGCAGGGGGAAAAACCCCACAAACCTTATTAAACAATAAGGGCAGGTTGTTTACATCTTTATGTGGGATTATATCATATTATGTATATTTTACATGTGGGAAAATAGGTGAAGAGGGAGTCCTACCAAATTTTTTTTATGACACAAATATGGTACTAATACCCAAACCAGGTAGAGTCAAAACAGAGAAAGAAAATTATAGACCAATTTCTCTAATGAATATTGATGCAAAAAATTTTAAATAAAATATTAGCAAAAAGTTTGTAGCAACTCATCACGAGAATAATACATTATGACCAGGTAGGATTTATTCCAGGAATGCAAGACTGGTTCAATATTAGGAAAACTATTGGCATAATTGACCATATCAACAATAAAACTAGCAGAAACCATATGATCATCTCAATAGACGCAGAAAAAGTCTTTGACAAAGTACAAGACCCATTCCTATTAAAAACACTAGAAAGCATAGGAATAAGTGGAACCTTCCTTAAGATTATAAACAGCATCTACCTAAGACCATCGACAATCATTATTTGTAATGGGGATAAACTAGATGCATTAACAATAAGATCAGTGGTGAAACAAGGATGTCCACTATCACCCCTATTATTCAATTTGGTACTAGAAACGTTAGCTGTAGCAATAAGAGAAGAAAAAGAAATTGAAGGAATTAGAATAGGAAAAGAAGAAACTAAATTATCACTTTTTGCAGATGATATGATGATTTATTGAGAGAATCCTAGAGAATCAAGTAAAAAACTACTTGAAATAATAAACAACTTTAGCAAAGTTGCAGGATATAAAATAAACCCACATAAATCCTCAGCATTCCTATACATTACTGACAAAGCCCAACAGCAAGAGATAGAAAGATAAATTCCACTCAAAGTTACTGTAGGCACTATAAAATATTTGGGAGTCTATTTGCCAAGACAAACCCAGGGCCTATATGAACATAACTATGACACACTTTTCACGAGGATAAAATCAGATCTAAATAAATGGAGAAATATCAGTTGCTCATGGTTAGGCCAGGCTACTATAATAAAAATTACAATTTTACCTAAATTAATCTATCTATTCAGTGCCATACCAATCAGACTAACAAAAAATTATTTTACTGCGCTGGACAAAATAATAACAAAATTCATCTGGAAAAACAAGAGGTCTAGAGTATCTAGGGTATGAATGAAAAGAAATGCTAGGGAAGGTGGCCTAGCCATACCACATATTAAACTGTACTACAGAGCAGCAGTCAACAAAACTGCCTGGTACTGGTTAACAAACAGGGGTGTGGATCAGTGGAATAGGATAGGAATACAAGATAGAGAAGTCAACAACTATAGCAATGTACTCTTTGATAAACATAAAGAGGCCAGCTTCCGGGCTAATAATTCACTATTTCACAAAAACTGTTGGGAAAATTGGTAAATGGTAGGGCAGAAAGTGGGCATAGACCAATATCTTACACCATATACCAAAATAAAGTCAAAATGGGTTCATGATTTAGGAGTAAAAGCTGATACTCTAAGTAATTTGGCAAAGCAAGGAATAGTTTACTTATCAGATTTGTGGAAAAGTAAAGAATTCATGACCCAACAAGAGACAGAGAGCATTACAAAATGCAAAATGGATAATTTTGATTATGTCAAATTGAAATGTTTTTATACAAAAAAAGCCAATGCAACAAAAATTAGGAGGGAAACAGAAAATTGGGAGAAAATCTTTGCAACTAGTATCTCTGATAAAAGCCTCATTTCTAAAACATACAGGGAACTGAGCCAAATATATAGGAATACAAGCCATTCCCCAATTGAGAAATGGTCAAAGGATATGAACAGGCAGTATTCAGAGGAAGAAATTAAAGCTATCTATAGGCATATGAAAAAATGCTCTGATTACACTACTGATTAGATAAACACTACTGATTAGAGAAATGCAAATCAAAACAACTCTTAGATACCCCATCTCTCCTGTCAGATTGGCTAAAATAACAAACAGGAAAATGATACTTGCTGGGAATGATGTGGGGAAATTGGAACATTGTTACATTGCTGGTGGAGTTGTGAGCTGATCCAGCCATTTTGGAGAGCAATTTTGAACTATGGCCAAAGGGCTATAAAAATATTCATACCCTTTGACCCAGCAATACTACTTCTAGGGTTGTATCCCAAAGAAATCACAAAAGTGGGAAAAGGACCCATAGGTACAAGGATATTTATAGCAGCTCTTTTTGTGGTAGTCAAGAATTGGAAATCAAAGGGATGCCCATCAATTTGGGATTGGCTGAACAAGCTGTGGTATATGAAGGTAATGGAATACTATTGTGCCATAAGAAATGGGGATAATACGGACTTCGTAACAACCTGGAAAAACCTACACGACATAATGCTGAGTGAGCAGAGCAGAGTGAGGAGAACATTGTACACAACCACAGAGATATGGATTCCGTGAGGACCAACCTTGACATACTTCAGTCTTCTCAGCAACATAAGGTGCAAGGACAACTCCAGGGTGCTTACGATTGAGAATGCTATCTTCATCGAGACAAAGAACTATGAAGTTTGAACACAGATTGAGGCGCACTACATGCCCCCCTTTTTTCTTCTCTTTCGTTTTTGTTTTTGGGGTTTTTTTTTTTTTGGTTCTGTTTCTTCTTTCTCATGATTCATTCCATTGGTCATAATTCTTCTCCACAACTTGACTAGTGTATAAATTAATTCAATGCGAAGTTATACATGGTAGTTATATGAGATTCCATGCCATCTTGGGGACGGAGGAGGGAGGGCAGGGAGAAAATCTGGAACTCAAAATTATGTAGAACCATGTGTGGTAAACTAAAAATAGATAAATAAATAATTTATTAAAAAAATTTTTTTGAGCATGTGAGTCCTTTTCCCTTTTTATGGTCTCTTTGGGATAAAGACCTAGAAGTAGTTTTGCTGAGTCAAAGGGTATCATACAATTTTATAGCCCTTTGGGCATAGTTCCAAATTGCTCTCCAGAGTGGTTGGATCAGTTCACAACTCCACCAATAATGCATGTGTTCCAATTTTCCCACATCTTCTCCAGCATTTATCATTTTCCTGTTTTGTCATGTTAGCCAATCTGATAGATATGACATGGTATCCCAAAGCTGTTTGGATTTGCATTACTCTGAACAGTAATGATTTAGAGTATAGCATATTGATTTTCAAAACTAGTAACACATAATGTTACCAACCCATGTTGCACTGGGCTCTAATATGATAAAAGTTCAGTGCATAAAATTGGTGCTATTTTCCTCATCATAGTAAGAGAATAGATTGAATCTCTGAGAGTTATAGCAAAGATTTAACAACATGAACTCAATACTCAGGCAAGTGAAACTCTCATGGTAGTGGAAAAAACAGATTGTATACTTCTGGGAGCAAAGATGTAGGTTTAAGCAAAAATTCACTGTAACTCCCATACTCACCTCCGAGCAACCATAAAATAACATCACCAAACAAATCCTGGAACATCAGAATCCACAAAAAGATGGGGTGAAACAACGTTTTAGCTCAAGAAACTTGAAGTTCAGTAAGAAAGGTCTATCTCGCTTGGGTAACAGGGTAGCACATTCCAGTACAGGAAACAACCCAGCAAGCTAGCAGCAAGTACAGCTGCAGAAAACCAGTGGGAGATCCTGAGCCCAAGTGTGATGGAGTAGGCAAATACCAATACCAGGACCCCCAACCCTTCATGTGCCTTAGCACAGTCTGGAACACTGGAAGACTCCAGGTCTGAGAACTACTATCTACTTCAGCACATCTCAAGGAAAATAGGCATCCTCCAACTTGAGGAAAAAGTAGACTTAACCTCCACATGCTTCAGCACAGCCCAGGGCAAACAGGGATCCTGCAGAGAGCAGACCTCCACATACTTCATTTAAGTCCCATGAAATGCAGAAACACCCCAGTGGGACTCAGCACATGGCAGACAACAGAAACTAGGACCCCAGCTCAGCAACAGGAAAACTGCCAGACCCCTATGGCCTCCAGCATTGTCAGTCATCCCCCCACCACCACACCTTCTTAGCACAGCACCAGATATAAGGGTTCCCTGAGGGCCTCAGGGCAACATCAGATAAACAGACAGGGTCTGCAGCCTCTGGCATGAGAAGTCTGAGATAGCATCCCTTATACCCCAGGTACAGAGCTCAAATTTTAAAAAGAAACAAAATAGACCACACACATACACATCTAAACACACACACACACACACACACACACACACACACACACACACACACAAGATAAGCAAAAAAACACCAACAAAAGAATCGAACCATACAAAATTATTATGGTGACAGGGAAGACCAAGACATGAACTTAGAAGAGGACAAAAATATCCAAAAACCTATGGGCAAAACCCCAAAGAAAAATGGAAAGTGGTTGCAAGTCCCAAAAGAATTCATGGAAGAACTTAAAACAGAGCTTAAAAATTATATGAGAGAAGTAGAAAAAAACTGGGAAAAGAAATGTGATTGATAGAAGAGAATTATGAAAAAAAGGAGTTAACAGCTTGGAAAACTGCTTAAAAAATGAGAATTGGCCAAATGGAAAAGGAAATATAAAAATCCACCGAAGAAAACAACTCCTTAAAGAGTACAATTGGCCAAAAGGAAAAGAAAGTACAAAAGCTAACTGAGGAAAACAACATCTTAAAAGTTAGAATTGGACAAGTAAAAAAGAATGACTCTGATATGTGAAGAATCAATCAAACAAATTCAAAAGATTTTTTTTATAAATTTCTTTATTTATTTTTAGTTTACCACACACGGTTCTACATAGTTTTGAGTTCCAGTTTTTCTCCCCTCCCTCCCCCCTCCCTCCCCAAGACGGCATGAAGTCTCATATAACTGTCATGTATAACTTCGCATTGAATTAATTTATGCACTAGTCAAGTCGTGGAGAAGAATTTTGACCAATGGAATGAATCATGAGAAAGAAGAAACAGAACCAAAAAAAAAAAAACCCCAAAAACAAAAACAAAAGAGAAGCAGAAAAGGCGAGCATGTAGTGTGCCTCAGTCTGTATTCAAACTTCACAGTTCTTTATCTCGATGAAGATAGCATTCTCCATCGTGAGTCCCCTGGAGTTGTCCTTGCCCCTTAGGTTGCTGAGAAAAGCGCAGTATGTCAGGGTTGGTCCTCACGGAATCCATATATCTGTGGCTGTGCACAACGTTCTCCTGGCTCTGCTCCGCTCACTCAGCATTATGTCGTGTAGGTTTTTCCAGGTTGTTATGAAGTCTGCATCATCCCCATTTCTTATGGCACAATAGTATTCCATCACCTTCATATACCACAGCTTGTTCAGCCATTCCCCAATTGATGGGCGTCCCTTTGATTTCCAATTCTTGGCTACCACAAAGAGAGCTGCTATAAATATTCTTGTACATATGGGTCCTTTTCCCGCTTGCATGATTTCTTTGGGATACAACCCTAGAAGTGTTATTGCTGGATCAAAGGTTATGAACATTTCTATAGCCCTTGGGGCATAGTTCCAAACCGCCCTCTAAAATGGCTGGATCAGATCACAACTCCACCAGCAATGCAACAATGTTCCAATTTCCCCACATCCTTTCCAGCATTTATCATTCTCCTGATTTGTTATTTTAGCCAATCTGACAGGAGAGATGTGGTATCTAAGAGTTGTTTTGATTTGCATTTCTCTAATCAGCAGCGATCCAGAGCGTTTTTCCATATGCCTGTAGATAGCTTTAATTTCTTCCTCTGAAAACTGCCTGTTCATATCCTTTGACCATTTCTCAATTGGGGAATGGCTTGTATTCCTATATATTTGACTCAGCTCCCTGTATATTTTAGAGATGAGGCCTTTATCAGAGATACTAGTTGCAAAGATTTTCTCCCAATTTTCTGCTTCCCTCCTAATTCTTGTTGCATTGGCTTTTTTTGTACAAAAACATTTCAATTTGACATAATCAAAATTATCCATTTTGCATTTTGTAATGCTCTCTATCTCTTGTTGGGTCATGAATTCTTTACTTTTCCACAAATCTGATAAGTAAACTATTCCTTGCTTTCCCAAATTACTTAGAGTATCAACTTTCACTCCTAAATCATGAACCCATTTTGACTTTATTTTGGTATATGGTGTAAGATATTGGTCTATGCCCAGTTTTTGCCCTACCATTTTCCAATTTTCCCAACAGTTTTTGTGAAATAGTGAATTATTAGCCCAGAAACTGGCCTCTTTGGGTTTATCAAAGAGTAGGTTGCTAAACTTGTTGATTTCACCTACTTGTGTACCTATCCTATTCCACTGATCCACACCCCTGTTTCTTAACCAGTACCAGGCAGTTTTGATGACTGCTGCTGTGTAGTACAGTTTAATATCTGGTGTGGCTAAGCCACCATCTCTAGCATGTCTTTTCATTAATATCCTAGATACTCTAGACCTCTTGTTTTTCCAAATGAATTTTGTTATTATTTTGTCCAGCTCAGTAAAAAAAAAAATTTTGTTAGTTCGATTGGTATGGCACTGAATAGATAGATTAATTTAGGTAAAATTGTCATTTTTATTATATTAGCTCAGCCTAACGATGAGAAAATGTAAAATACCTCATAAGAAAAACAACTGTCCTGGAAAATAGATGCATGAGAGACAATAACAGAATCATTGCACTACTTGCAGCCATAATCCAAAGGAGGACCTAGACAGCATCTTTCAAGAAATTATCAAGGAAAATGGCCTTGATGTCCTGGATCCAGAGGGCAAAGCAGCAAAGCAGGCATTGAAAGAATCTACTAATCAACTCAGGAAAGAGATCACCCCCCAAAAAAAACAAAAAAAAACCCTCCAAGGAATATTATAGGCAAAATTCAGAACTATCAGATCAAGGGTGAAAAAACCTACAAGTCATCAGAAACAATTCAAATAATTACAATCAGTATAATGCAGGACTTGGCAACTGCAACATTAAAGGCCCGGAGGTTGTGGAACATGATATTTCAGAGGGCATAGAAGCTAGGACTATAACTAAGAATCACATACCCAGAAAAATTAAGCATAATACATCAAGGGGAAAAATGGTCATCCAATGAAATAGGAGGATTTCAAGCTTTCATAAGGAGAACAGCAGAACTAAACAAAAATTTCACCTCCAATATCAAGACCCAAGAGAATCATAAACAGGTAAAAAGGGAAAATAAAACACAAGGGATACAATAGAACTAAACTATTTATATCCTTTCACAGGAAGATGGTACTGGTAATTCCTAAAAATTGTTCCACTGATAGTAGAGTTAGATAGAATATATACAGACAAACGGTATGGGTATGAGATGAATTTGAGAGAATTACATAAAAAAGTTAAGGGATGAGAAAGAGGAGTACAATGGGAATAGAAGTAAGGGAGAGGAAAAATGGGGTAAATTATTTCATATGAAGAGTGTTGAAAGACCTATTAGAGTAGAAGAAAAGATAAGAGTGTGGGTGATGCGCATCACTTGAACCTTATTTTCATCCATATTGGCTCAAAGAGAGAATCGTAAACACAATAAGTTGAATAAAGAAATCTGTCTTATTCAACAGGAAAGTAGAAGGGGAGGTTCAAGGGCAACCAAAGTGGGATGTTCTACTATTTTTTTTTCTTTTGGAGTGCTTCTCAGCACTAAGGCAATCAAGTGCCTTTGACTGAGTCTTGCCTCTGTCTGTAGGAAGGCTCATACCCTTTTGCTAATTAGGTCACAAGAGGTGTGACACCCTCTGACCCTGAAGAAGTATGTATTTACTCTGAGATTAGCATTTTGCTTTGGGCTCACTCATTGGAAGGGTGTGTATAATTTGACCAGATGAGACTTTGCTTAGCCCTCAACATCCCCACCCTGGCTTTGAAAAACCCAGATGTTGGTGTATCTCTCTCTGGTAATTATGTATATAATGTCTTTGTCAGACAGCTAGAAGCCTGTCTGCTAATTTGTGTTATTTTGCTCTGTTTATATAATATCTGCTTGTGATTTCTGTTTGTGTTTTCTCTAAAGTTCAGGGTGCTGCCTTTTTCCCCTGAACTGAGTGAATGATATATGTATGTTTAATTAAAGTGAGATTGTAAACACCTTAAAGTTGCTTTCCTTAGAAAAGCAGATCAAAGGACCTATGCTAGCAGTCCTCCTGTGTGCTGGTGTTATTGGCCTTATACAGCCACAGTAGGGGCAAGTAGCATTGTTGTTACAGGAGAAGATGAAGTAAAGGGGCAGGGAAGTTGGGACTGAAAGAAGGGAGGGCAAATCAAAGGAGGTTGTATCCAGAAGAAAAAATAGGTGAGGTTGGAGAAGGTGAAAGGCGAGAGAGGACAGATAGTAGAGAGACAGATAGAGGGAAATACACAGGTAGTAATTATAATTGTGAATGTGAATGAGATGAACTCTTTCATAAAATGGAAGCAGATAGCAGAAGGGATCAAAAACCAGACTCTTACAATGTTTTTTATAGGAAATACACCTGAAGCAGAAGCACACAAACAGAGTAAAGTAATGGGCTGGAGCAGAATCTATCTTGTTTCATCTGAAGTAAACAAAACAAAACAAAACAAGAGTAGCAATCTTGATCTCAGAAAAAGCAAAAGCAAAAATAGGCCTCATTCAAAGAGATAAGGAAGGAAACTGCTTCTTGAAAAAAGGTACCAAAGACAGAGAAGCAATATCAGTACTAAACATATATGTGCCAATTGTATGACATCCAAATTCTTAAAGGAGAAGTTATGTGCATTACAGCAAGAAATGTACAACAAAACTATACTACTGGGGGGCCTCAACTGTCCCCTCACATAACTCAATAAATCCAACAGAAAACATAAATAAGAATGAAAATAAGAAGGTAAATAGAGTATCTAAAAAGTTAGATATAGACTTCTGTCATGATTTAGACCTAAAGGGTAACACCATAAGCAAATTAGAAGAGCAAGGTATAGTGTCCCTGTCAGATCTATAGGGAGGGGGAGAATTCATGATCAAACAAGAGATAGAGAGCGTTATAGAAGAAAATTAGATAATTTTGATTACATTAAATTAAAAAAAGCTTTTGTAAAGAAAAAATCAAGGCAACCAAGAATAGAAGGAAAGCAGAAGAATCTGTACAGTATCTCTGATAAAACCCTCATTTCTCAAATATATAGAGAACTGAGTCAAATTTACATGAATCTAAGCCATTCCTCAATTGAGATATGGACAATGTTCATATGGATATGAACAGGCAGTTTTCAGATGAAGAAATCGAAGCTATCTATAGGCAAATGAAGAAATGTTCTAAATCACTTTTGATTAGGGAAATGTCAATTAAAACAATTCAGAGGTATCACTGTACCCCTGAGAGATTGGCTAATATGACAGAAAAGGAAAATGAAATAAAGAGAGGATGAAAATTGGCACACTAATGCATTGTTGGTGGAGTTGTGAACTAATCCAACCATTCTTGACAACACTTTGGAACTATGCACAAAGGCAATCAAACTGTGCATAGCCTTTGATCCAGCAATACCACTACTAGGTATCTATCCCAAAGAGATCATAAAAATGAAAAAGGACCTGAATGGGCAAAAGTTAATTATAGCAGCCCTTTTCATGGTGGCAGAATATTGGAAATTGAGGGGATTCCCATCAGTTGGATAATGGCTGATCAGTTTTTGGTATATGAATGTAATGGAATAATATTGTTCCATAAGAAATGATGAACAGGCAGATTTCAGAAAAAAAAAAAAACATGCAGAGACTTGTAGGAACTGATACAAAGAGAAATGAAAAGAACCAGGAACACATTGTGCATAGTATCAGCAACATTGTGTGATGATCGACTATGAATGATTCTGTTCTTCTGAGCAACTCCATCTAAGATAAGTACAAAGGACTCATGATGGAAAAACACTATGCACATCCAGATAAGGAACTGATAGACTTTTTTCTTTAATTTAAATTTATTTATTTAACATATTTGGTTTTCAGCATTGATTTTTGCAATAGTTTCAATTACAAATTTTCTCCCCATTTCTACCCTCCCCCCCACTCCAAGATGGCATATATTCTCGTTGCCCTGTTCCCCAGTCAGCCCTCCCCTCTATCCCCAGTCAGCCCTCCCCTCTCATCCCCTTTTCCCTTCCTTTCTTGTAGGGCAAGATAAATTTCTACACCCCATTGCCTGTGTATCTTATTTTTTAGTTGCATGCAAAAACTTTTTTTTTGTTTTTGAACATCTGTTTTTTTTTATAATATTTAAATTTATTTATTTAACATATTTGGTTTTCAGCATTGATTTTCACAACAGTTTGAATTACAAATTTTCTCCCCATTTCTACCCTCCCCCCCACTCCAAGATGGCTTATATTCTGGTTGCCCTGTTCCCTACTCAGCCCTCTCCTCTATCACCCCCCTCCCCTCTCATCCCTTTTTCCCTTCCTTTCTTGTAGGGCAAGATAAATTTCTACACCCCATTGCCTGTGTATCTTATTTTTTAGTTGCATGCAAAAACTTTTTTTTGTTTGTTTTTGAACATCTGTTTTTAAAACTTTGAGTTCCAAATTCTCTCCCTTCTTCCCTTCCCACCACCCTCCCTAAGAGGTCAGGCACTTCAACCTAGGCCATGCATGTATCATTATGTATAACCCTTCCACAATACTCATGTTGTGAAAGGCTAACTTCATTTTGCTTCTTCCCAACCCATCCTGCTTTATTGAATTTTCTCCCTTGACCCTGTCCCCTTTCCAAAGTGTTTGTTTTGATTACCTCCACCCCCATCTGCCCTCCCCTCCATCATCCCCCCCTTTTATTTTTTTTTATCTTCCTCCCTCTTCTTTCCTGTGGGGTAAGATACCCAACTGAGTATGTATGGTATTCCCTCCTCAGGCCAAATCTGATGAGAGCAAGGTTCACTCATTCCCCCCTCACCTGCCCTCTCCCCTCCTCCCACTGAATTGCTTCCTCTTGCCACCTTTATGCGAGATAATCCACCCCATTCTATCTCTCCCTATCTCCTTCTCTCAGTATGTTGCTCTCTCATCCCTTAATTTCATTTTATTTCTTTTAGATATCTTCCCTTCATCTTCAACTCACCCTGTATCTGCTCTCTTTTACATATATATATATATATATATATATACACAAAAATATATATATACACATACATACACATGCATACATATACACATAGATATATACATACATACACATTCACTTATATATATATATATGTATAGATATATACATAAACATATATATATGCATATTCCCTTCAACTACCCTAATACTGAGGTCTCATGAATCATACACATCATCTTTCCATGTAGGAATGTAAACAAAACAGTTCAACTTTAGTAAGTCCCTTGCAATTTCCATTTCTTGATTACCTTTTCATGCTTCTCTTGATTCTTGTGTTTGAAAGTCAAATTTTCTATTCAGTTCTGGTCTTTTCACTGAGAAAGCTTGAAAGTCCTCTATTTTACTGAAAATCCATATTTTGCCTTGGAACATGATACTCAGTTTTGCTGGGTAGGTGATTCTAGGTTTTAATCCTAGCTCCATTGACCTCCGGAATATCGCATTCCAAGCCCTTCGATCTCTTAATGTAGAAGCTGCCAGATCTTGGGTTATTCTGATTGGGTTTCCACAATACTCAAATTGTTCCTTTCTGGCTGCTTGCAGTATTTTCTCTTTGATCTGGGAGCTCTGGAATTTGGCGACAATATTCCTAGAGATTTCTTTTTGGGATCTGTTTGAGGAGGTGATCGATGGATTCTTTCAATTTCTATTTTGCCCTGTGGCTCTAGAATATCAGGGCAGTTCTCCTTGATAATTTCCTGCAAGATGGTATCTAGGCTCTTTTTTTGATCATGGCTTTCAGGTAGTCCAATAATTTTTAAATTATCTCTCCTGGATCTATTTTCCAGGTCAGTGGTTTTTCCAAGGAGATATTTCACATTGTCTTCCATTTTTTCATTCCTTTGGTTCTGTTTTATAATATCCTGATTTCTCATAAAGTCACTAGCTTCCACTTGCTCCAATCTAATTTTTAAAGTAGTATTTTCTTCAGTGGTCTTTTGGACCTCCTTTTCCATTTGGCTAAATCTGCCTTTCAAGGCATTCTTCTCCTCATTGGCTTTTTGGAGCTCTTTTGCCATTTGAGTTAGTCTTTTTTAAGGGGTTGTTTTCTTCAGTGTATTTTTCAGTATTTTTTTGGGTCTCCTTTAGCAAGTCATTGACTTGTTTTTCATGGTTTTCTCGCATCCTTCTCATTTCTCTTCCCAATTTTTCCTCTACTTCTCTAACTTGCTTTTCCAACTCCTTTATGAGCTCTTCCATGGCCTGGGACCAGTTCATGTTTTTCTTGGAGGTTTTTGTTGTAGGCTCTTTGACTTTACTAATTTCTTCCGTCTGTATGTTTTGGTCTTCTTTGTCAGCAAAGAAAGAATGCAAAGTCTGAGAGTGAATCTGGGTGCATTTTTGCTGCCTGGCCATATTCCCAGCCAAATAACTTGACCCTTGAGTTTTTCAGTGGGGTATGACTGCTTGTAGATTACAGAGTTCTATGTTACACGTTTGGGGGGGAGGTGCCAGGTCTGCCACACCAGCACTGCTCCTTCCCCAAGAACCCCCAACCAGAAGTGGGCTTAGATCTTCAGCAGGCTGTGCACCCCTGCTCTGATCCGCCACTTAATTCCTCCCACCAGGTGGGCCTGGAGCCGGAAGCAACAATAGCTGTAGCTGTCCCACCTCTGCTGCCCCCGGGGCTGGAAGCCAAACCGCGAACTCCTTCCACTCCCGTAGCTTTACCCACTAACCTTCTCCACAGTCTTTGGTGTTTGTGGGTTGAGAAGTCTCGTAACTGCCGCAGCTCACTGAATCAGGGCGCTAGGGCCCCCTCCGCCCGGCTTCTGGTCTGGATGGTCCACGCCGCTCAGGCTGGGCTCTGCTCCACTCTGTTCCCAGCTCCCAGCTCCTAGCTCCGAGCTCTGTGTGGGATAGACCTCACCCAGAGACCCTCCAGGCTGTCCTGGGCTGGAGCCCTGCTTCCCTCTGCTGTTTTGTTGGTTCTGCCATTCTAGAATTGGTTTAGAGCCATTTTTCATAAGTTTTTGGAGGGTCTCGGTACGGAGCTCACACTATTCCCTGCTTACCAGCCACCATCTTGGCTCCGCCCCAACTGATAGACTTTTAATGAAAATTGAAGCACATTTTAAAATTTACATTATTCTTTCTCATGTTTTTTTTTCCTTTTGATCTATTTCTTCTTCACAACTATGACTAATATGGAAATATTTTTTACATAATAACACATGTATAAACTATATCAAATTGCCTACCATTTTCAGAAGAGGGGAGGGGAGAAAAGGAGGTAGAGAAATTTGGAACTCAAAATCTTCTAAAAATGAATGCTAAAAATTTTCTTGACATGTAACTGAGGGAGTAAAAATAAAATATTATTTTTAAAAAAGGAAAGAAATCAGAGTATATAAAAGATAAGTACCAAAATAGGGGAGCATGAAGACCGGATCATTAATCATACAGCAGAAAAGAAATTTATGGTAAAACATCCATCTTAATAAACACCTACCTGCATGTGCTAAATTTAGGTGCAACAAAGAGAGGACCAACACAATAGCCTTCCAGATGTAATACTGCAGAATGTCAAAAATTAGTCTACTCTCCTATGATAGATGTCTAAATGTCTTCTGGATGAATTTGGAATTTGAGCAAAGTAAATGAAACTGAGCAGGACTTTTTATATTAGAGAGCTATACCAAGCATCCAGGAGAAAAAAAATCCCATAGCAGCATTGAGCAAATAAATATGTAAAGCAAAGGAATCTCAACAATCTAAGTGAATTATCTAAAAATATTAAGATGAATTAATATTGAAAACTAAAAATAAATTAAAAAGAAAAAAAATTAAGATGAAACTTAAAAAAGAGGTAGCACTAAATAGAACCAAGATAATTCAGAGGGCAGAAAACACACAAGTGCTATCATTGGGAGAAAAAATCAGTTAAGGTCATAATACCTTCTTTTGCACAATTTTGAAAATTCTTAAGTTTTGTAACAATTTTGTATTTTATTGAGAATCAGGAATTACCAAATTAGGTTCTTGAAAAAGAATATTTTGGTCAACCTAATGCCTTCTTGGGAAATTAAAATAAGTGAAAATGACAAGCAAGTTACAAGAGAAGATTGCAATAATACAAATGACCTTTAAACTTACCCTTTACTGAAATGATAATAAACCCCACATTTGGTGTGATTTAGGCTGACAGATCTCTAAAATTCCCAGGGTAGTGATATCTGGAATACAGCTGCTTAAGTTGGGGTGGGGGAGGTGATGGCTTAAGAGCTCTTTGGAATTCTAGGAGGTTGAAACTGTTCGTGAGGGAAGTACTCAGGGCAATGATGCTGTATCATATGATCTAATTAGATTTTCATAAAGCATTTGATAAAGGCCTGTACTAAAGGTTGATGACTAAAGGTACAAAGTCATGGAAAAAAAAAACTGAAAGATTAGATTGAAAGATGGTCAGGAGCCAAGAGTTGTGAGGTGACTGGGAATGTTAACTTTCCAAATTGAACTTGCCCATGAGTAATGCATCACTGGGCTAACAGGCATTGTGAAATTGGTATCATAAGGCCCAAAGTAGCCTACGTATGAAATGCTGCAGGACTTTGCCTAACGTCAAACTGTGGAAAGGTTACTAAAACTTGGTGTCTGAAGACCCAGGTATCAGTTTTCTTGAAGCCATACTAAAATTATAAATAAGCAAGTAACAAACTCAATTGACCACAGTCCTCACTTCTGCAAGGTGAATATAGAAATGCTCGCACTGCCCACTGAAATCATTAGAATCAGAGGAGATCAAGGGTACAAAGTGACTTATAACTAGAACAATATATAAATGCATACTCTTTCTGTTAATGAAGGGTTTGTTTCCTATTTTGGTGGCTACGTGGTAGATTGAATACAGTACTGGACTTAAGAGTCAGGAAGACCTGTGTTTGAACTCTACCTCAAGCAGTTACTAGCTATGTGACCCTGGATAGTTCTCTTAGGACCTCTGAGTCTCACGTCTCTCATCAAAAAGTGAGTATAGTAATAGCACCTACTTCACAAGACTTTTGCTATGGTCAAATGAGAAATATCTATATTGCAAAATTCTTCAACAACCTTAAAGTGCTTTGTAAAATTTAGCTATTATTAATATTCCTAAATAATATTCTACCTTTGAGAATTGTCCTTAACTTTCCAAATCTCTATCTTTTCACTAGAATTTCTTTTGTAAAAATTTTGACATCAATGATCACTATCAGTTGTTTTCTTTTCTTCCTTTTTTAATTTATTTTATTTTCTGTTCATGGAACACAGCAACCATTTCCATCATATAGTACAACAAAAAAAGAGGATTCCACATGAAAGTGAAAGTCTACCATGTACAACTTGCTATTCCCTCCAAATATACAACAAAGTTATATCATGCAAATTTCTTTTCCCCCCTTTCTTTCTTCCTTCCCCTCCCCGCAGAGATGGCTACCACTACACACACACACACACACACACACACACACACACACATACACACACGCATACATTGTGTGTATATATGTATTTATATGTATGTATTATGTGTAGATATGTATATATGTATGTGTGCATATGTATATATGCATATATATAATTATTCTATACACACTTCAATTTACCAATTCTTTCTGGGGATGCAGACAGCATCTTCCTTCATATGTCCCTTGTAATTAATTTGGGTAGTTATAATAATATAGTCACTCAAAGTCATTCTCAAAGCAATATCACTTTTACTGTATACAATGTTCTCTTGGTTTTGCTCACTCCACTCTTCATCATTTTATACAAGTTTTTTCCATGTTTTTCTGAAGTCATTGAGCTCATCATTTCTTGTAGCATAGTAGTATTCCATCACAATCATATGCAACAACTTGTTCAGCCATTCTCCAATTGATGGGCATCCCTGCAATTTTCATTTCTTTGCCACCACAATGATAGCTGCTATAAACATCCCATTCACATTTGAAGTTATAATTACTATTTATGAATTTCCCTCCATTTTCTTTTTATTCAGTATTTTCTTTTCCAGTCTTTTTACTCTATCCCAGTAACCTTATCATCTCCCCCCACCCTCCCAAATCCCAATCCACACACCCTTCTAAAAGTCCCTCTGCCACCTTATTCCTCCCACCCCTGTTTTCTTACCTCTCTAGAAGTTCAGAAGACTTCTATGTCTTTTCAGATGTATACATTTTTTTTCTCTTCAACCTAGATGAGATTATGTTTCCAACATTATCAAAGCTCCATCCTCACCTGCTTTCTCTGTATTAGTTTTTCCTTTCAAGACCCTTTTTTATAATATAATTGCTCATTTTGACCTTTTGTTACCCAATATTGCTACCCAACTCCTCTGCTCCAAACTTTCTTTCAAACTACCTTACTACTAATGACAGTTTAAAAAAAAAACAATAACATTTTCACGTGTGTGTGTGTGTGTGTGTGTGTGTGTGGTGTGTGTGTGTGGTGTGTATGTTTGATAAGCAGTTTAACCTTAAAGAGTGCCTTATAATTAGTCTTTAATGTTTTACTCATATTTCTTCTGGATCTCTTATATCCAATTTTCCATTGAGTTCTGGTCTTTTTATTACTAATACCTGAAAATTTTTAGTTTGTGAAACATTCATTTTTTTTTCATTCAGGATTATGCTCAACTTTGGTAGGTAAGTTATTCTTGGACACAATCCCAGCTATTTTGCTCTTTGAAATATAATGTTCTAGGAACTGCAGTCTTTTAGAGTAGAAACTACTAGGTCTTTTGAATTTCTGATTATATTTCTGCGGTATTTAAAGTGTTTTTTTCTTGTAGCTTGCAATATTTTCTCCTTAACCTGGGATCTACACCCTCTTATTATGACGCAATTGTCTAGCAATTCGGTAGTGATTTTGTTTTTTGTTTGCTTGTTTTAAATTTAGTGTTTATTTTTCACAAGTTAAATGTAAAAATTATTTTTAACATTCATTTTTAAAAACTTTGAGTTTTAAATTCTTTCCCTTCCTCCATTTCCACCAACCCTCAATGAGAAGGCAAGCAATTTGATATAGGTTATACCTGTGTAGTCATGTAAAAACATTTCCATAATAGTCATGTTGTGGAACAAAATCAAAACAAACAAATTTTAAAAAACCCTCAAGAAAAATCAAGTGAGAAAAGTATGTTTCAATCTGTTTTCAGGTAATATCAGTTCTTTCTCTGAGGATAGACAGCATTTTTCATCATAAGTCCTTAAAAGGTCGCTTGAATCATCGTATTTCTGAGAAAAGCTAAGTCACTCATAGCCAAACATCAAACAGTATTGCTCTTACTTTGTACACAATACACTTCACTTCAGCGTAGCTCATATAAGACTTCCCAGGTTTTCCTGAGACCATCTTGCTCATCACTTCTCATAGTACAGTTCTGTCATCACATAACCCATTTTGTTCAGGCATTCCCCAATTGATGGGCATCCCCTCAGTTTCCAATCTTTGCCCCAGAAAATGGCTGCTATAAATCATTTTGTTAAGAAAGGTCCTTTTCCTTTTCATTCTGTATCTCTTTTGATGTTTTACTCTAATCATCTAATCATCTAATCTAATCATCTCTAATGATATTGCTAGGTCAAAGTGTTTTATAATCCACTGGTCATAGTTCTAGATTGCTCTACAGAATGGGTGAAATCAGGTCACAATTTCACCAACAGAGCATCAATATCTCATGTTTCCCACATACCCTCCAACATTGGTCATTCTCCTTTTTTGTGTAATTAGCCAATCTAATAGGTATGAGGTAGTACCTCAGAATTGTTTTAGTTTTCATTTCTCCAATCAGTAGTGACAGAGAGCATTTTTGCATGACTATAGATAGCTTTCAGTGCTTCATTGGAAAACTGTTCATATCTTTTAATCATTTATCAATTGGGAAGTGGCATATCTATCTATCTATCTAAGTATCTATCTATATACACACATGCACACATATATTTGACTTATTCTCTATATGATGAGGAAATGAGGCCTTTATCAAAGAAACCTGCTTCAAATTTTTTTCATAGTTATTTTTTCTAACTCTATTTCCCTTCATCCTATCTCTCTACTATTTGCTCTATTCTTTCTATCCTTTCACCTTGTCTCTCCTCAAAATTTCATGCATATATGTATATATACACACATATGCATATATATGTATATATACACACATACGCATATATGTATTATATGTACATGTGTGTTTTGCTTTTGACTACATCCTTCTCCAATCTGCCTTCTCTTCTATAACCTTCCCTTCTCTTATCCCCTTCCCCTCCTACTTTCTTGTGGGGTAAGATAGATTTCTACACCAAATTCAGTGTGTATGTTCTTCCCTCTTTGAGCCAATTCTAATAAAAATAAGGTTCATTCACTTCCCCTCACCTCCCCCTTTTTCCCCTCTACTGTAAAAGCTTTTTCTTGACTCTTATATGTGAGATAATTTACACTATTTTCCTCTCCCATTCCTTTTCTCCCAGGATATTCCTCTCTCACTCTTAATTTTGTTGCTTTTACATATCATCCCTCCATATTCAACACATACCTGTGCACTCTATGTACATATATATACATATAGACACATTATACACACACACACATATATATACACACATATATGTATATATGTATATATATTTATATATACATATATATTTATATAAATATATATATATATTCCTTCTAGCTACCCTAATAATGAGAAAGTTCTTATGAGTTACAAGTATCATCTTCCCATGTAGGAATATAAACAGTTTAACCTTATTAAGTCCCTTATGACTTTCCTTTCTTATTTAGCTTTTTATGCCTCTCTTGAATCTTGTAATTTGAAAGTCAATTTTTCTATTCAGCTACGATCTTTTCTTCAGGAATGCTTGAAAGTCTTCTATTTCATTGAATATCTATTTTTTCCCTGAAGAATCATACTCAGTTTTGCTGGGTAGGTGATTCTTGGTTGTAACCCTAGCTCCTTTGCCCTCCAGAATATCCTATTCCAAGCATTCAGCTCCTTTAATGTAGAAGCCACTAAATCTTGTATTATCCTGACTGTGGTTCCATGATACTTGAATTGTTTCTTTCTGGATGTTTGCAATATTTTCTCCTTGACCTGGGAGCTCTGAAATTTGGCTGTAATATTTCTGGCGGTTTTGATTTTGGGACCTCTTTCAGGAGGTAATTTGTGGATTATTTATATTTCTGTTTTGCTCTCTTGTTCTGGAATATCAGGACAGTTTTCCATGATAATTTCTTAAAGGATGATGTCTAGGCCCTTATTTGGTCATAGCTTTCAGGTAGTCCACTAATTTTGAAGCTTTCTCTCCTGGATCTATTTCATAGGTCAGTTGTTTCTCTATTGAAATATTTCACATTTTCTTGTACTTTTTTTCCTTCTTTTGGTTTTGTTTCACTGCTTTTTGATTTCTCATGAAGTCATTAGCTTCCATTTGCTCAATTCTAATTTTTAAGGAATTATTTTCTTCAGTGAGCTTTTGTACTTCCTTTTCCATTACACCAGTTCTACTTTTGAAGGATTTTTTTTCTTTCGTGAATTGTTGTGCCTCTTTTTCCACTTGGCCAATTCTGCTTTTTTAGGCACTCTTATCCTCCTTTTTATACCTTTTGTATCATTTGGCCTAGTGTGGTTTTTAAGGTATTATTTTCTCAGCTTTTTTTGGTTTCTCTTTTACAAAGTGATTGACTCATTTTTCATGATTTTCTTGCATCATTCTCATTTCTCTTCCCAATTTTTCCTCTATCTCTCTTACTTGATTTTCAAAATCCTTTTTGAGTTCTCCCTTGGCCTAAGACCAATTCACATTTTTCTTGGATCCTTTAGGATGTAGGAGCTTTGACTTCTTCTGAGTGTATGTTTTGGTCTTCCTTATTGCTATAGCAACTTTCTATGGTCAGATTTTTTTATGTTGTTTGCTCATTTTCATTGAACTTTTACATGACTTTTAATTCTTTGTTAAAATAGGCTCTGCTTCCAGGGTGGATGGTGAACTGTCCCAAGCTTCAGGGCTTTGTGCAACTCTTTTCAGAGATATTTCTAGGGACCTGTAAGTTTTCGGTTTTTACAAGGTGGTATGATCTAAGGAGAGGTATTTACTAGTCTCCTGGCTTGTGCTCTGCTCTGTGAGTGACCACAAGCACTCTTTTCAAGCCTGGAACTCTGAGGACAGTCACTGTTCCACAATTGCCACAAGTGCTACTGTGCTAATGTTTCTCCTCACCCTGCAACTGCCACCAAGGACTGATGTCTGGATCTGAGTATGGACAAAGCAACAGAGTCCTGCTCCCAGTGCCAGCAAAGAGGCCTCTTTATTATCCTTCTCACTAATTGTTCAATTCCCTAACAATCCATGGGCCGAGAGCTCCAGAAGCAGCTGCTGCTGATGATGATCCAGTGGTTCCCAAGGCATGCCCCTGGCCCACTGGGATAGGGGCTGAGCTGGCTTGGCTCACACTGAGACTGTGCTCCACACTTACCCATGTGTGACAGACCTTTCCTGCTGACCTTCTATGTTGTCTTTGTCTGGAAAATTGTTTCATACTGTCTTTTTATGGGTTCTGCTGCTCTAGGATTTGTTTGGAGTCATTGTTTAAAAGTACTTGGAGGGGTTTGGGACAGACCTCAGTAGAATCCCTGCCTTTACTCTGCCATATTGGTTCTGCCCTGCCTTATAGTAATCTATCAGGTTTTTTTTTTCAAAACAATTTCTTTAATTTTTTTGAGGAGGAGATTCTGTCACTGTCAATATAATTAAAAACTTAAAGTGTTATAGAAATTTTAGTTATTGTGATTCTAAAGAGCATTCAAAGTTGAAATGTAACCTTAACTTTCCAAATAGCTTTCTTTTCACTTGTATTTTATGTAAGAATTTTTGGCATTGAGGATTATTACCAGGTAGTTCCAGAACTCCTTTTTTTTGAGGGGAGAGCAGTGGTAGTAGGAATATAATTACATTCCTTAAAGCCAGGCATAGTAAGCCTGACCATCTATTCATCAGTTAGTCTGCCTCAGTATGGATTCTGGTTACCCTGGACAGTCCTGAGAGCATCACTGAAATAAGAACTCCTAAGACATTGATTAAATATTATGTAGTATATCAAAAGGGAAATGAAATTTAAATCATAGGCTTAGAGACATGCGAGATGACAAGCAATCATTTATTGTCATGATTTTCTGTTTTGTTTTGTTTTTTGGATTTTGTTCTTTTAATCTATTTTTTGGCTGCTTCTTTCTTTCTATTGTAAAATATTTCTCACCATGATCTCTTACCTTCTAGATAATTTCCATATGCATTTACTTTTAAGCTTAATGGGAAGTTCTGGTTCTCAGACTTTTTTTCTCCAACAGATGTAAGCAGGAAGAGAAAAAATGACTCTAGTTTAAACCACTTTAAATGCTCACATCCCCCAACCTCTCTAGTGTTTTAATATAAAGATAAATCTACTGGATTATTTTCTCTTCCAACTCCTATTTAATTCAAATGTCAGTTATGGTACTACTTCTACAGGAAAAGATTGGGTACTGAAAGAAGGGAAATTAATAAAAGAAAAAAAAAATACTAAAAGAAAATAAGACCAACCACAGCAGAACTAGAGTACATTTCTTCACCACACCCAGACTCAACTGATAGACCTTAGCAAGATTTTCAATATATCCATATCTCCAAGGAAGGAGAATATGATGCTCTGGATTTTGAAAGAGAGTGTTGGTGCATTTGGAAGACAGGAAATTAGCCAAAACACCGAAAATGAAGGAAAAAAAACATATTTGACATCTTTCTTTGCTTTTTTTCTTCCCTCCCTCCCCCTCCCATTGTCTATTCTAAATATTTCTTACCATAATGATCTCCCTTCTGGCTAGAGATAACTTGTATCAGAAAGTGAATTGACTAGAGATAACTTGTATCAGAAAGAGTGAATTAAATTATAAGACAAAAAAGGGGTTTTTTTGAGCAACCATAAATGTGTAGTGAATTAGATACATCTAACCATTAGCACTGCTGCTCAGATACTTATACAAAATGTCTTAAATTGGATTCTAAATCCTAGCTATTATATTCCAGAAAAGTACCATACAAGATATCAAATGGGAAATATAATAACAGGAAAGGTGGGGGTAAGATCTGACTATTTTTACTGGCAAGTCTTAGTCATGCACAGAACCCTGATATATTCTAGTGGAAAGAACACTGATTTCAGATTAAGATTGGGTACTGGAAGAAGGGAAAAAAATCAAAATAAATAGATAAACAATTCAAAAAGAAAAGATCAGCAACAGAAGAACCAGGAAACATCCATTCACCACACTCAGACTAGTTTACAATTTCACACTGGCAGGACCAGCTGTTCCCTAATTTTCCTCTACCATAAATTCATCCCTTTGTAACTTAGAAAAGTTTTGTGAAACATTTTTGTGTATAATATTCTTGATCACAAACATGATTATGGTTGAGAAAGTATTGAGTGCCAAAGACACCCACACACTGTAAACACAAGCCATTAATAATAATATGTCAAGACATTAGAAAGAACATTTTATCTTTCCTATCTCCATAATTTCTCCTTTAATAAAGAACTAAAGGCATGTTCACTGGCAGGTTATTACTGAGATTCTCCTTTTCTTCCACTATTCCCTGTCACCTTGTTTTCCAATAATTTAAATCATTTTCATCGGTTCAGGCACAAAGTCACGGGTGAACATGAAAGAAAGGAAGAAAGAAAGGAAGGAAGGAAGGAAGATAGGAAGAAAGAAAGAAAGAAATAAAGGAAGAAAGAAAGAAAGAAAGAAAGAAAGAAAGAAAGAAAGAAAGAAAGGGAAAGAAAGAAGAAAGGAAGAAAGAAAGAACAAAAGAAAGAAAGGGAAGGAAGGAAAGAAGGAAGGAAGGAAGGAAGAAAGAAAGGAAGGAAGGAAAGAAGGAAGAAAAGAAGGAAGGAAGAAAGTAAGGAAGAAAGAAAGAAGAAAGGAAGGAAGAAAAGAAGAAAGAAAGAAAAGAAAGAAAGAAAGAAAGAAAGAAAGAAAGAAAGAAAGAAAGGGAAGGAAGGACAGAAGGAAAGAAGGAAGGAAGAAAGAAAGAGAAAGAAAGAGAGAGAGAAAGAAAGAAAGAAAGGACGGAAGGAAGGAAGGAAAAATGAATCCTAAGGGAAAGAAATTTAAAGTCGAAAAGTGTCTTGTGGGTGGAAGACAAAATTTAAAGCAGAAAATGAGAAAACTCCTAATATAAAACAATGTGCATGAAGTGGGCAGTAATTCTTAGAGGACACCATTGTTGGATGGAAATAGCAAAAAAAAAACTGCTGATGAGAATAAACTGAGAAAGAAAAAGAAAAAAAAGGGATTTGTAAATCAAGTAATTTACTTTTCAAATGGAAACTAATCTATTTTAGTTAAAATTCTTAGGCACCTTTATTCTTCTGGTATTTGTTTTTCCAGCTCATTAAGTTTCTGAATGATTAATATTTGCTCTCCAAGGAAAGAGAATGAGATTATTTGGTGAAGTGTGGGAGAGCTGAACCCCTCAGGACACAGCTTAATCCAATAAAAGTAAACTCAGAGCTGAGGTTGTCATGACATTCTTAATAACAAAAACAATTATAATATTTCCCACTTATTTAAGTGTACTTGATGCACATAAAGAAGCATTCCATTTTTCTAGTAAGCTTGAATTTGGATCATTATACTCTAATACTTCAATGGCTCTGTTATTTTATAAATGTGAATAATTTCCTCCAATGGTGTTCACATCAACCTCTCCAAATCTTTTCATTCTATATGTTCTCATTCTGGACAACTCTTGTTCATATCTTCCCATGAATTCTCCATAGAGGGCCCAGCTTCTCATGCTGTAAAGTTTCCTCTTGATCTTCATTTGAATTTCATTCATACCAGGCTGTCCAGCCCTCACTCTCCTGTCATGGCCAATACATCTCAGTAAAGCTATTCACGTTTTATCTCTCCCTTTCTTGATCACCCATTTCTTCTACTACCTATTAACACCATTTCTTGGATTATTTTATATATGTGCTTCATAAGCCAAAGATAGGGCTGGTAATTTTTTAAAAAGCTGACCTTCCTGGCAATACAGGCTAATTAGACAAAATCCCTTTGTCTAGAGAGAAGAGGGGTATGTGTAAAGACAGAAATATCTAGTAGGACAGTTGAAAATACTTTAGTACTGGGACTAACAACTTTATGAATCTCTGTATATACCTTGTTTCACCTGTTCATAATTGGTGGTACTCTTGTCCCATAAGCATACGGATTTGTGAAAACGTGATTAAGCTGCTTGTAGCAGGGTTTCACTTACTTCTAGGCTCACCATTGTGATGTGAATGGTTGCAACTAGCAGAATTGTGGATAACTAGGAGATTTTTTAAATTTTTAATTTTCAATTCAATCTGGAAAATTTTGACAATATCTTATGGTAACTTGGGCCTTCTTTACAGTTTTTTTATGAATCACTCAATCGTATATTTTTATTAAAACCAGAAAAGTGAAAATAGCAGAGTTGTTACATCTCCATTGCTTTGCTCAGATATTCTCTAATGGTAACTTTATCCTGGTTTAGTCTTATATAAGATCTGGTTTTACCAGAATTACAATAACAATGATAACAACAAAATATTATAGTGAGTTAAAATAATGGTGCTTTTATCCACTGCAATGTGAGAAGACTATGGTACCAAAGAATATTTTGTAGACGAGAACAGCATTTCTCTAGTGCTTAGTTCAGTGTAAGGTACATAGTAGGTGCTTAATGAATGATTGCTGAATTGATCAAATGGAATGGAATAGTTTTGACCTCAAAACAGTTGAAGACACCAGAATGATACAGGAAAAAGTTGAAAGTTCCGAAGAAGGGTAGGCTATCTAAAATAGCCATCTAGAAAATATATGGGTTGTTTTGTGCAACTGGAAGTGTTCAAGGAAGGGCTGCAGAACCCGGGTGACCAACTCTTTGGGATACCATGAAGGTGGTTTTTACCCTTATTGGAAGCTTGGACTAAATGAGATCAGTCCTTTGGTCCAAGTCTATGACTCTATGATTCCAGGAATGTCAAGTCCTTGCCACATAGTCTGGGATAGTTTTCATTTTTCTTTCTTCTTTAAAAAGCAGAGAATCTGTCCCAGAGACTTGATTCATCCAGTTCGGTGGGGTCCAACCATTAATATAGCTTTCTGATGATGATCCTCAGGCTTGACAGGTGTTTTAACTGTCATGCAAGTCAACACATTTTTTCTGACAAGATATAATTCCAAGGGAAGCAAAGTCTCTACGAATCATTATTGTATCCTTAATAGAGAGCATTCCCATGTTACTTTTAAATGAACTTTCTTTTTGATAAATGTTAGATGCCCCCTCTGTTGATAGTGTCCCATTTTGTTCTAATGTTGAGCTTGAATGACCAGTTCAGTTTGAGTCATACCTGACCCAAAACATCATATTAAATATAATTATTAACTTGACCTAATAACACTACACATCGGTTATATTTGAATACTTTGAAAGTGTTATTAAAATATTTCATTTTTAAGTCATTCAATATTTTCTAGTCCTTGTATTACATTTTCCATAAGTTTATTCTTCAATATATAAAGTCCCCTTTAAATATCCTAGAAATGCCTCCTAAAATTTTCAAGGCATTACTCTTAGTTTTCACATTCTAAGTTTTGGTTACCTCATGCATATTCATCATAAATATCAAATTTATAAGCTCTGATCATATCTTTACTTTGCCAGTAAAATGGTGAGAATAATGTCAGAACGCCAGAAAGAATAATTGCCAGAAAATATCAAGAGTTTGAAGGATTCAAATGTGGATTACTATAAGTACCACTATATAAAGCAAGAGAAATATTCCCATGGGAGATTGGTACAGCAGAAAATATGCTGGATTAGGAATCAGAGGTCCTGGATTCAAATACTGAATCAAACCCTTACTACCTGTATTACCTTGGGCAAGGTATTTAAACTTTCTTGGCCTCAGTTTCCTAATCTTAGAAAAAAGTGTGTGGAGGATTGGACTAGATGGTTCTAAGGTCCCTTCTAGCTCTAATTCTATTAAACTATGTTCTTATATTACATTTAAGGAGAAGAGCTGGATTGAACAAAATGCTAACTTCATTGGCACTTCTGCCAGAGGTTGCAAACAGAAAGAATAGAACTACCGAACCATAAATCTGGCTATATACATATATGTGCTTTGGCCCAGGTTTGTAGCTTATAATGCTCCAGAACGTAGACACAGAATTGGAGGGTAGAGGTGGTAAGGAATGACAAAGATCTGGTTCAGATCTAGTCTAGCAGTATACATAATCTAATTTGTTTATCAAAGTTAAACACATCCTCCCCCATCACCCTCTCCATCATTACCACCAGTTAACAATCCAAATCATCCAAGGCTATACTCATTTTATTCTCCAAATTCTGGAAGTTTTCTAGCTCCATTTTATCATTCTTGAGGAGTGATGACTAGGAACTAAAGGTAGGTTTTCAGAGTATTTAATCATCCAATAAACCAAAATTTCAAACACATATCTAATATGTGTCAAGCATTGTTCTGGAAATGGAAAGACAAAGGGAAGTGCTTCCTGCCTTCAAGGAGCTTAAAATCTTGCCAGGAGAAACGAATCATGCACATAATAATATTTTAAAATAGGTACCAGAACCTGTATTTTGTAATACCTAATCTTTTAAATTTGTAATTTTGGTGAGAAGGTATAAGCAGCTAGAGATCAGAAACAAATTCATATAGGTAGTGGGGAATAAACTAATTCTTGAGTGGAATAAGGCGTGGAAATGGAAAAGGGAATGCATTCCCAACATGGAGAACATAGCCAGTACAAAATTTTCACAAATGGGTAGTGGAAAAATATGTAGGAGGAACTATAAGGACCATTTGATGGAACCAGAGTAAAGAGGAATGAGGTGTGAGAAGATTGGGAGTATAGATTTAAGCCAGGTTCTAAAGGGCTTACATGACAAACCGAGAAGTATCTATTCATTCTTAGAAGTAATGGAGAGTCACTTTATTCCATTGCATAAGAGAGTTGACATGGTTAAACCTATACTTTAGGACAACCACTTCAACATATTTTGTTGAAGATGAATTTGAGAATACCATGGTTTTCCATGTGACCATAAAGTGTGTGGTGCTGGGTAAGTGAAGAATCTTTCCAGATTGTTAAACTAAACTGTGATCATAGAAAGCTAGGACTAACTTACGGAGTTTCAGGTAGAAATTTGCACTTTACTTTGAGGTTAAAGATGGAATATTAAAAACAATTAAGAAGGCTGAAATGCTTGAAACAACTAGACAGAGGCATTATTTGACAACAATTTAGGTAATTTTATTGAAGGGGAGAACATGGAAGTCATGAAGTTACTGAGGATTAAAACAAGATAATTATAATCTGATAATGGCAATGGAAATAAAGGGCCATGCTACCTCCTTTCCTCTCCTCTAGCATTACAAAATGAAGCTCCAGGATAATTTCCATGGCTCTAGCATGAAGTGTCATGGTCTTAAGAGTATTGAAAAAAATCTACATTACATGGGAGTAGCAGATTTTTCACTGAAAGAAAATGAGGTTGTCAAAAAGAAACTTTTAATATTTTATATGAGGAATTCTTTCCTTTGTTTGGTGGTTAAAAATACAGGCTTTAAAAAAAAAGAAGAGAAGGAACAGATGTAAGAATGAGACAATGTAATCTCTGTGTCTCTGTCTCTCTCTGTCTTTCTGCCTTTCTGTCTCTTTGTCTCTGTCTCTGACTCGCTCTCTGTCTCTGTCTCTCTCTGTGTCTCTCTGTGTCTCTCTCTCTGTCTCTCTCTCTGTCTCTCTCCGTCTCTGTCTCCGTCTCTCTGTCTCTCTCTCTTTCTCTCACCCACACACACACACACACACACACACACACACACACACACACACCACAACACAACACAGCAGCATCAGACAATAGGAATTAAGTAAATAAATAGCTTTGTGCCAGACAGTAGATTTGTAAGAGAAGAAAGAAGTTGTACCTTCATAGACATTGTGGTGTTCCAACTGACACTCAACCCGAAGAATATCAAATGGTTTGATGGAAGTGTTCTTTCTTTTTTTTTAACCTTTACCACTAGGAGTTTGGGCATATATGAAAGGCTTTTCACTTTTGTAAATAAATGACTGAAAAAGCATTTATTTATAAAAGCACTGTGTGTTTTTATCATGCTAAGCATAGGAGTTGTTCAGTCATTTGTCTGTCTTGTCCAACTCTTCATGACCCCTTTGTGGTTTTCTTGGCACATAGCTAAAAAGTATCTGAGGGCAAATTTGAACTCAGGTACTCCTGACTCCAGACCCAGCTCTTTAACCACTGTGCCACCTAGCTGCAAGCATAAGTGATACATATCCAAAAGAGATCCTGACTTTAAGGAGAGCCAACACACACATAGAAGGAGGAGGGGAAAGGGAAGTACTAGTAAATGGCAGCACAGGACAATAGAATTGATATACTCTTTCCTGAAGCAATGGTAGAATTGATTTGACTACTATTCCTAAGGGGTTGATATAGCTGGGACCCACAGCAGTTGGAGATCCATTTGGAAGAGTTTGACAATAAGAGTCAGGGATAGCATCATAGGAAGAAATTGTGATGGGGTGATTAGGGCTGGATAGATTTAATAATCTCCCACCAGCAAGCAGTCCTGGAGTGGAACTAAAATTCAAAATGAGTCAGTAGTTGAATGATAGAAAAATGTGCATATGGAAAGTTTTCCTTTGTTACCATGTTGGTCAGTTTAATTAAATGTCTTTTTCTATTAATTAATATAGCATTTGTTTGGTCTTTTTTGTTTGCTTTTCTATTTGTTTTTATTTTTGAAGAAAAGAAAGATTTCTATTCTTTTTTTCAGTTCTAAATTCTCTTTGTCCCCTTCCCTCCCCCACCAAATAAGATGATAAGAAAAACAAAATCTATTATAAATATGCATAGTAATGAAAATAAAATTTGGAATTTTACCTCCTCTTGAAGAAAGAAGGAAAGAAAGAAAGAAAGAAAGAAAGAAAGGGAGGGAGGGAGGGAGGGAGGAAGGAAGGAAGAAAAGAAGAAAGGAACAAAGGAACACAGGAACGAAGGAAGGAAGATAGACCAGATGCTTCAATCTGTACTCTTAGTCCATCAATTCCCTATATGACAGTGGATAGCATTTTTCATTATTAGTCCTTTGGAATTGTGGTGCCTCATTGTGTTAATCAGAGTTGCTAAGTCTTTCAAAGTCAATAATCTTTGATGTTATTGTGTAGATTGTTCTGTTTCAACTTGCTTCACTTTGCATCAGTTCATACAAGTCTTCCATGTTTTTCTGAAAACCAACCCTTCTTTATTTCTGATAGCACAAAGTACTCCCTCATATTCATATAACTTGTTTAGCCATTCTCTAATTGTTGGACTTCCCCTCTTTCCAATTACTTGCCACCATAAATAGCTGCTATAAATATTTTTTCATATGTATAGAATATTTTCTTCTGTCTTTTGTCTTTTGGATAAAAGTCTAATTTAGAATATAGACCTCAGAGTCACATTGCTCAGTCTAGGGGTATGCATAACTTAATAATCTTTTCTGATTTAATTGAAAATTGCTTTCTAGAATGGTTGGACTAATTCAATGCTCCACCAATAGTGCATTAGTATAACTGTTTTTCCCATATGCCCTATAATATTTGTAATTTTCCTCTTTTTTGGTCATCCTAACTGATCTAAGTGTAAAGTAGTATGTTAGAGTTGTTTTAAGTTTCATTCCTCTAATTTTTAGCATTTTAGAGTATTTTTTCATTTCAGTATTGATTGATTTAATTCCTTTCTTTGAAAACTGTCTGTTTATATCCTTTGACCATTTATCAATTGTGGAATCACTCTAACTGTAAATTTGACTCATTTCCGTATGTATTTTAGAAATGATACCTTTATCAGAGAAACACGGTACAAATGTGTTCTACATTTTCCTCTTTTCTTCTAACTTTAAATGTATTCATTTTGTTTGTTCAAAAATTTTTAATTTCATATAATCAAAATTAGACATTTGATCTGTTGTAAACTTTTGTCTCTTGTTTGATCACTGCTTGTTCCTCCATCCATAGATCTGATAGGTAATTTCTTTCCTACTGAACTAATTTGCTTATAATATTATTTGTGTCAAAATCATACACTCAATTTGAGATTATCTTGATATCAGATTTTTGTCTATGTCTATTTTGTGCCAGACCACTTTTGTTTTCATAAACAGTTGTCATTACATAATGAGTTCTTTGTCCAGTAGTTAGGATCTTTGGGTTTATTAAACACTAGATTATTGTGTTCGTTTATTTCTGCATATCATATATCACTGATCAACCTCTCTAGTACCAAAATGATTTGATAACTAATTCTTTGTAGTATATTTTGAGGTCTGGTATTGATAGGCCCTTTTATTTTGCATCTTTTTTTCCAGTGATTCCCTTGATGTTTTTTGCATTTTCTTTTTGATAAATTTAGTTCTTTCTATTTTTTCCCACATCCCCTCTACCATTTGTCATTTTCCTTTTCTGTCCTATTAGCCAATCTAATAGCCATGAAGTAGTACCTTATAATTGTTTTAATTTACATTTCTCCAATCAAGACAAACTTAGAGAATTTTTTTCATATGGCTATACATAGCTTTGAGTAATTCATGTGAAAACTGTTCATATATTTTTGATCACTTACAATTGGGGACTGGCTCTTATTTTTATACATTTGACTCAGTTCTCTATGTTTGAGAAATGAGCTTGTGAAAGCCTTTAAAGCAGCTGGCTTGTTGAAGGTAGGGCCTGTGCTATGCAGTCTACCCTGCACTCCAGATCCACACAACCACTATTTTTGGTGAGGCATACATTTTCTGTTGACCTACTAAGTTGACTTGGGCTGGAAAAAAATTTCTTTTCAGCTGACCTTATTGTTTTTTCTCCCTCTCTAGATATTGATTAGAGGAATTGAGTTGTTTGGAGGGGAACTGGAGAGATCTCAGGCGAGGGCTTCTCTATTCTGCTCTATTCTGCAATCTTGGATCCATCTGTCTGTTTTAATCATTTAAAATATTAATTATGTTATGATGATATTAAAATGTTAATTATGAATAAATGGTTAAATAAATGAATGAATGCCAGTAAACCATGTGTTAAGTGCTTACTGTGAATCAAACATTATCCTAACCATGAAAGATCCTAATATAAAAGAATTTAGTCCCTGATGTCAATGGTTTTACATTTTAATAGAGTGTATCAGTAAGGCAATAATAACAATGCAGATAATAATTGTCAAAATGCCTATATAGTTCTGCATCACAAAGTATACGAGACTCTCCACAGAGAAGGTAGAAGAAGTAAGCCATTTATTCAGACATCAGAGAACCATATCCCACAAGCCATTTATCCAATCTATCAGAGCAGTAAAACATTCAATACATAATATCGCAACATAGAGCCTTGCCATCCCCAAACCTCTCAGACACCCTGCTGGGTTCTTCCCCAAAACAAACTCACAGTACAGCTAAGGCAATCTGTTCAGTTCTATCATGATGGCAGCAATTAGAAGCCATTAGTAGCCATAACTCATCTCTTTCTCTCTCTTTCTCTCTCTCTCATTCTTTCTCCCTCTCTCTCTCTCTCTCTCTCTCTCTCTCTCTCTCTCTCTCTCTCTCTCTTTCTCTCTCTTCATTTTCCTGAGCTCCTCCCACCACATGTGACTCAGGCTTCCTGTGACATAAGCAGGTCACATGCCCTATTAATGAGTGGGAAGGATCTTCAAATCTAAACTGCTACTACATAGAGGCAGACAATACATATAAGGGAGTGGTGTCCTGAGAAAGATGTTTTGATTTGGGAAATTACATTGATGGTGAGCAGAGCCTAGGGGAGTCAAAGAGGCAAGGAATGGCTGGTGAAGGCAATCACATGAGGTGGCAAACACAGAGACATTTGTATTGGGCAGGCATCCAAAAGGGAATTTCTTTTGTTTGCTTATTTTTTTAAAAGGGAATTTTAAGCAGAAACCCAAATATATAACATTTGATTTTCTATTTCTTAAAAGCCTGGCATATATAGAAGCAATTACTTTAATAAAAGAAATTGATTAATGCATTTCTGTTGTCACTCTTCCAAAATAGACAGAGAGAAGGAGATATACCTTAGCATTTTAAAAATAAAATACGTGGGGGGTGGAGCAAAGATGGCACTATGAAAGGAGGGAACTGCTGGAGCTCTCTCACAAATTCTGTCAGATATGTCTAAAAAGGTCAATCTGAGCAGATGTGAGAGAGTTAGAAACTTCTAGTAGACTGAGAGGGGCAGGAGCACTGGGCACATGGAAGAGCACCAACCCACACCAACCAGGAAGAGCAGGGGAACCCAGCCAGCATGCCAGTCTGGGAGAGCACTGGGGGAGCAAAACATGGGAGCGGGAGCAGGCCCAGGGTGGAAGTACTGGCTACCAGGGATTGAGCCCCCCAACCCAGGCCTGTCAGCCCAGGATGGAAGTCTGTCAGAGTGACAGGAGACACCAGTGCAGAGCCTGTGGCAATGGGATTAGCTACCCTGGAGGCCTCCAGCCCACAGCCTAAAGGTATGAAACCAGCCTTCTTGAACTTCCAGGAGTCATGATGGCCAGGTAAAATGGATCTAATCTCTTCTTTGAATAAACCCAGAGAATACTACCTCGAGATAAACAGAGCAACCAGAAGTGGGCTTCAGTAGCCTTTTAGAGAGAGAAGCTGGGGAGAGGGTCCTTCTTGTGGTGGCAGAACAAGACTAGTGCAGGAAGAGAGGTGTCCCAGCAGGCCCCGCCTCAGCAGAAAGTGAGTTACCGAGCCCCAGTGGGGTGGAGCTGGCAAACACCAACACCAAGACACCAGATGTGCCTTCACACAGCCAGGGGAAGTGGCAGACATGAGCACAAACAACACCTAAGACCTCCCATGCTGTAAAGCAGTCCTGGGGAAGAGGAGACTTCCAGCAGCCATACCACCCCTCTCACACACCTCAAGAAATCAGAGGCCACAGCACATGAAGCCAGCGAGTGGGACCACAGATCCCAGCAGAAGAAGATTGGGACACAGCCCGCTGAACCTCAGAAGAAGATATCCACTTTAGAAGCCAAGAGAAATAAAAAAAAAAAAAACACCATGAAAAAACAAACTAAAAAGCCAAAGACTATTGATTCATATTATGGAGAAAGAGAAGATCAAAATACCAAATCAGAAGAGGACAGGATAGACACTATACCCATATCTGAAACCTCAAAAGGGAATGTGAACTGCTCTCCAGCCCAAAAACATTCCTGGGAGAATTCAAGCAATACTTTAAAAATAAAATTACAGAGGTAAAAGAAAAAAATGTAAAAAAAAAATCACTGATGAAAACAAATCTTTAAAAAGTAAAATGGGGAGCGGAGCCAAGATGGCCGCATGAAGGCAGCCTCTTACCGGAGCTCTCTCACAAGGTCTGTCAGATTCCCATAAAAAAGTGAATTTGAGCAGATTTGAGAGAGTCAGAAACCGCGAGCAGTCTCCGTGGGGCAAATTTCCGAGCCGGGAGAGTCTGAAAGGCCAGAGGAATGAACTTGCAGGCGCGGAGAGTGCTCGGTGCGGAGCTGCTCCAGACCAAGGCGGAAGCGGCCGGCCGGGAAATCCACGTGGGAGACGGGCTGGGAGAAAGCTGGGCGCCCGAAACCGGCAGAGATCCCCAGGCCTCCCAACACAGGACGGCAGTCTCTGGGAGCGACGAGAGGCAGCGCAACGCCACCAGCCGCGAAAACACCCAATCCTGACGCTTGCAAAACCCAGGATCTCGGCCTCTTGAACTTCCGGAAGACTCAGTGGCTAGGTAAGGGGCTCTAACCCCTCCCCCCCTCACCCAGAGAATTCCTCGGGAAAAAAAAAAAAAAAGAGAACTGAAACAGAGGAGAGAGTAGCGGGGCTTCACAGGACAAATACTAGAAGCTCATTAGTCCCAGAGGGGAAGAGTCGGCAGGGGGCCAAGCCAGGAGCCCAGACGTAACCTTGCTCCCCCAGGGGAAGCGCCAGTCATCAGCTCAAACAACAAACAGCTTGAGACCATTGCTGAAAAGCAAGTGCTGGAGAGCACCCACAGGGAGTGAGACGCCAGGGAGCCAGACCCCTCCCCCACACCTCAGGAAACTGAAGGTTATAATTCTAGACTCACAACCCCCAGAATAAGAAAGCTGGGACAGAAAGCCCTGAGACTCACAGATAAAAATTCGTTGTAAAGCCAGCAAAAGGCAAACCAACATGAAGAAGAACACAAAAAAACCGAGGACAATAGATTCTTTCTATGGAGACAGGCAGGATCAAAATATCGACATAGAAGAAGATAGTAATGACACGGTAGATACATCAGATACCTCAAAAGCTAATATGATCTGGTCTCCAGCCCAAAAAGCACTGCTGGAAGAGCTAAAAGAGGATTTTAAAAACCAAATTAGGGAGCTAAAAGAAAATATGGAAAAAATGGAAAAAAGGGAGAAAAAATCCACTGACGAAATCAAGTCCCTAAAGAATAAGATTGGCGAAATGGCTATGGAGATTCAGAATCTAGAGAGAGAAAAGGACACCCTGAGAGGTGAAATCAACCAATTGAAAATGGAGGCTCAAAAGCAAAATGTAAACACTAACTCATTTAAAATTAGACTTGAGCAAGTGGAAGCTAATGAATCTATGAGGCATCAAGAAGTAATAAAACAAAATGTAAAGAATGAAAAAATAGAAAAAAATGTGAAATATCTGATCGGCAAAACAACTGACCTGGAAAATAGATCCAGGAGAGACAATTTGAGAGTTATTGGTCTACCGGAAATCCACGATGAAAAAAGGAGCCTTGACAGTATCTTCGAAGAAATTATCAAAGACAACTGCCCAGAGGTCCTAGAACCAGAGGGCAAAATAGTCATTGAAAGAATTCACCGATCACCCCCTGAAAGAGATCCCAAACTGAAAACACCAAGAAATATTATAGCCAAATTTCAGAGCTATAAACTCAAGGAGAAAATACTGCAAGCAGCCAAAAAGAAGCAATTCAAATATCGTGGAACTACAGTCAGGATCACGCAGGATCTCTCAGCTTCCACATTAAAAGACAGGAGAAATTGGAATATGATATTCCGAAGGGCAAAGGAGCTGGGACTACAACCAAGGATCAACTACCCAGCAAAACTAAGCATAATTTTCCAGGCAAGGCGATGGACATTCAATGAAATAAGGGAATTCCAGACCTTCCTGATGAAAAGGCCAGAACTCAATGGAAAATTTGATCTCCAAATACAAACCTCAAGAGAGACATAAAAAGGTAACCGGGGGAAAAACCCCACAAACTTCATTAACCAATAAGCTTAGGTTGTTTACATCTTTATGTGGGATTATATCATCTTATGTATGTTTTTTATGTATATATATATATACATATACATATATAAGTCATTCTTGTGAATGGTACAACTATTGTGACAAATGAAAGGGATATACATAGGTTGTGAATGCCTGTATAAATTAACTGATGTAAAGATATAAAATATAAATAAGAGATATAAAGGGAGGGCTATGAGGGAAGTGGTAAGAAGGTTGTAGAAAAGGGTAAACTACACCAAAGGAAGTGGCAAAAAAACATATTATAGTAGAGGGAAAGAAGGGAGGGAGAAGAGCAGTATTTGAGCTTTACTGTCATCTGATCTAGTTCAAGAAGGGAATAACATACTCTGATAAGTTTAGAAATCTAACTTGTCCTACGGGAAGTGGGAGGGAAAGGGGGGAAAAAGGGAGGGGGGAGGGCAGAAGGAAGAGGAGAAGTAGCAAGTGGGTAACGGTTAGATAAGGGAGGGGAATAAAGAGGGAGGGTTAACTGAGGAAAGCGGCGGTCAAAAGCAAAACTTTGTTGGGGAGGAGAAGGGGAAAGGGAGAAATAAAAGCATAAACAGGGGGAATTAGGATGGAGAAAAAGACACAGATAGAAATCATAACCCTAAACGTGCAGGGGATGAACATTCTCACAAAACAGAAGCAGATAGCAGAATGGATTAAAAACCATAATCCTACAATATGCTGTTTACAAGAAACGCATCTGAAACAGGGGGATACACATAGGGTTAAGGTAAAAGGCTGGAGTAAAATATATTGTGCCTCAGCTAAAGTAAAAAAAGCAGGTGTAGCAATCCTAATCTCAGACAAAGCAAAAGTAAAGATAGATCTAATTAGAAGAGATAAGGAAGGACATTATATCCTGCTAAAAGGCACCATAAACAATGAAGCAATATCATTGCTTAACATATATGCACCAAGTGGTAAGGCATACAAATTCTTAGAGGAGAGGTTAAGGGAGTTACAGGAAGAAATAGACAGCAAAACTATAATATTGGGAGACCTCAACCTCCCCCTTTCTGAACTTGATAAATCTAACCTCAAAATAAATAAGAAAAAAGTTAAGGAGGTAAACAGAATTTTAGAAAAGGCACATATGATAGACCTCTGGAGAAAACTGAATGGGGATAAAAAGGAATATACTTTCTTCTCAAAAGTACATGGCACATACTCAAAAATTGACCATGTACTAGGGCATAAAAACCTCACAATCCAGTGCAGAAAAGCAGAAGTAGTCAATGCATCCTTTTCAGATCATGATGCAATAAGAATCATTTTTAATAAAGCACCATGGAAAAATAAGCTAAAAACTAATTGGAAACTAAATAATTTAATTCTAAAGAGTGAGTGGGCCAAAGATCAAATCAGAGAAACAATCAATAATTTCATTCAAGAGAATGACAATAATGAAACAACATACCAAAACTTATGGGATGCAGCAAAAGCAGTTCTTAGGGGAAGTTTTATATCTCTAAATGCCTACATGAATAAAATAGGGAAAGAGGAGATCAATGACCTGGGCATACAGCTGAAAAAGCTAGAAAAAGAGCAAATTGAAAACCCCCAATTAAATACCAAATTAGAAATACTGAAAATCAAAGGAGAGATTAATAAAATTGAAACCAAGAAAACTATTGAATTAATAAATAAAACAAAGAGCTGGTTTTATGAAAAAACCAATAAAATTGACAAACCTTTGGCCAATTTGATTAAAAAAAAGAAAGAAGAAAATCAAATTACCAGTATAAAAAATGAAAAGGGTGAGGTCACCTCTAATGAAGAGGAAATCAAAACAATAATTAGGAATTATTTCGCCCAACTGTATGCCCATAAATTTGACAACCTTAGAGATATGGATGAATATCTACAAAAACATAAACTGCCCAGACTAACAGAGAAGGAAGTGAAATTTCTTGATGACCCCATATCAGAAAAAGAAATTGAGCAGGCCATCAACGAACTCCCTAGGAAAAAATCTCCAGGGCCAGATGGTTTTACATGTGAATTCTATCAAACATTTAAAGAACAACTAATTCCAATACTTTGCAGACTATTTGGGAAAATAGGGGAAGAAGGAGTCCTACCAAATTCTTTTTATGACACAAATATGGTACTAATACCTAAACCAGGTAGAGTTAAAACAGAGAAAGAAAATTATAGACCAATTTCTCTAATGAATATTGATGCAAAAATTTTAAATAAAATATTAGCAAAAAGATTGCAGCAACTCATTACGAGAATAATACACCATGACCAGGTAGGATTTATTCCAGGAATGCAAGGCTGGTTCAATATTAGGAAAACTATTAGCATAATTGACCATATCAAAAACAAAACTAGCAAAAACCATATGATCATCTCAATAGACGCAGAAAAAGCCTTTGACAAAGTACAACACACATTCCTATTAAAAACACTAGAAAGCATAGGAATAAGTGGAACCTTCCTCAAAATTATAAATAGCATCTACCTAAAACCATCAACAAGCATTATTTGTAATGGGGATAAACTAGATGCATTCCCAATAAGATCAGGGGTGAAACAAGGATGTCCATTGTCACCCCTATTATTCAATTTGGTTCTAGAAACATTAGCTGTAGCAATAAGAGAAGAAAAAGAAATTGAAGGAATTAGAATAGGAAAAGAAGAAACTAAATTATCACTTTTTGCAGATGATATGATGATTTATCTAGAGAATCCTAGAGAATCAAGTAAAAAACTACTTGAAATAATAAACAACTTTAGCAAAGTTGCAGGATATAAAATAAACCCACATAAATCCTCAGCATTCCTATACATTACTGACAAAGCCCAACAGCAAGAGATAGAAAGAGAAATTCCATTCAAAGTTACTGAAGGCACTATAAAATATTTGGGAGTCTATTTGCCAAGACAAACCCAGGGCCTATATGAACATAACTATGAAACACTTTTCACGCGAATAAAATCAGATCTAAATAAATGGAGAAATATCAGTTGCTCATGGTTAGGCCGAGCTAATATAATAAAAATGACAATTCTACCTAAATTAATCTATCTATTCAGTGTCATACCAATCGAACTACCAAAAAATTTTTTTACTGAGCTGGACAAAATAATAACAAAATTCATTTGGAAAAACAAGAGGTCTAGAGTATCTAGGATATTAATGAAAAGACATGCTAGGGATGGTGGTTTAGCCACACCAGATATTAAACTGTACTACACAGCAGCAGTCATCAAAACTGCCTGGTACTGGTTAAGAAACAGGGGTGTGGATCAGTGGAATAGGATAGGTACACAAGTAGGTGAAATCAACAAGTTTAGCAATCTACTCTTTGATAAACCCAAAGAAGCCAGTTTCTGGGCTAATAATTCACTATTTCACAAAAACTGTTGGGAAAATTGGAAAATGGTAGGGCAAAAACTGGGCATAGACCAATATCTTACACCATATACCAAAATAAAGTCAAAATGGATTCATGATTTAGGAGTAAAAGTTGATACTCTAAGTAATTTGGGAAAGCAAGGAATAGTTTACTTATCAGATTTGTGGAAAAGTAAAGAATTCATGACCCAAGAAGAGATAGAGAGCATTACAAAATGCAAAATGGATAATTTTGATTATGTCAAATTGAAATGTTTTTGTACAAAAAAAGCCAATGCAACAAGAATTAGGAGGGAAGCAGAAAATTGGGAGAAAATCTTTGCAACTAGTATCTCTGATAAAGGCCTCATTTCTAAAATATACAGGGAGCTAAGCCAAATATATAGGAATACAAGCCATTCCCCAATTGAGAAATGGTCAAAGGATATGAACAGGCAGTTTTCAGAGGAAGAAATTAAAGCTATCTACAGGCATATGGAAAAATGCTCTGGATCGCTCCTGATTAGAGAAATGCAAATCAAAACAACTCTTAGATACCACATCTCTCCTGTCAGATTGGCTAAAATAACAAATCAGGAGAATGATAAATGCTGGAAAGGATGTGGGGAAATTGGAACATTGTTGCATTGCTGGTGGAGTTGTGAGCTGATCCAGCCATTTTGGAGGGCGGTGTGGAACTATGCCCAAAGGGCTATAGAAATGTTCATACCCTTTGACCCAGTAATACCACTTCTAGGGTTGTATCCCAAAGAAATCACGCAAGCGGGAAAAGGACCCATATGTACAAGAATATTTATAGCAGCTCTCTTTGTGGTAGCCAAGAATTGGAAAGCAAAGGGATGCCCATCAATTGGGGAATGGCTGAACAAGCTGTGGTATATGAAGGTGATGGAATACTATTGTGCCATAAGAAATGGGGATGATGCAGACTTCATAATAACCTGGAAAAACCTACACGACATAATGCTGAGTGAGCGGAGCAGAGCCAGGAGAACGTTGTGCACAGCCACAGATATGTGAATTCCGTGAGGACCAACCCTGACATACTGTGCTTCTCTCAGCAACCTAAAGGGGCAAGGACAACTCCAGGGGACTCACGATGGAGAAAGCTATCTTCATTCAGAGAAAGAACTGCGAAGTTTGAATACAGACTGAGGCACACTACATGCTCGCCTTTTCTGCTTCTCTTTTGTTTTTGGTTTTGGGTTTTTTTTTTTTTTGTTCTGTTTCTTCTTTCTCATGATTCATTCCATTGGTCAGGATTCTTCTCCACGACTTGACTAGAGCATAAATTAATTCAATGCGAAGTTATACATGACAGTTGTATGGGACTTCATGCCGTCTTGGGGAGGGAGGGGGGGAGGGAGGGGAGAAAAGCTGGAACTCAAAACTGTGTAGAACCATGTGTGGTAAACTAAAAATAAATAAAGGAGAAAAAAAAAATTCTCTTTACAAATAAAAAAAAAAAATAAAAAGTAAAATGGGTGAAATGGTTAAGGAGATTCAGAATATACATGGAGAAAATATCTCATTGAAAAGTAAAATCAACTAAATGGAAAAGGAGATAGAAAAGCTAAAGGAAGAAAACAATACATTAAACATTAGAATTGTGCAAGCAGAAGCTAACGACTCTATGAGACATCAAGAATCAGTCAAATAAAACCTAAAGAATGAAAAAAAATAGAAGAAAACGTGAAATATCTGATTGGAAAAAAAACTGACCTGGAAAATAGATCCAGGAGAGACAATATAAGAATTATTGGTCTGCTGGAAAGCCACAATGGAAAAAAAGAGCCTGGATGTTATCTTCCAAGAAATCATCAAGAAAAACTGCTCCTATGCCCTAGAACCAGACAGTAAAAGAGTCATGAAAAGAATCTACCAATCACCCCCTGAAAGAGATCCCAAATTGAAAACTCCAAGACACATTATAGCCAAATTCCAGAATTATCATGTCAAGGAGAAAATACTATAAGCAACAAGAAAAAAAACCTTCAAATATCATGGAACTACAGTCAGGATCATACAGGATATTTCAGCTTCTACATTAATGACAGGAAAAATTGGAATATAATAATCTGAAAGGCAGAAGAGCTTGGACTACAACCAAGGATCAACTACCCAGCATAATTGAGCATATGATTCAGCTAAAGTAAAAAAAAAAAAAAAAATCAGGGGTAGCAATCCTAATCTCAGACAAAGCAAAAGCAAAGATAGATCTAATTAAAAGAGATAAGGAAGGAAACTACATCCTGCTAAAAGGCACCATAGACAATGAAGCAATATCATTATTTAACATATATGCACCAAGTGGTATAACATCCAGATTCTTAGAGGAGAAGTTAAGGGAGTTACAGGAAGAAATAGACAGCAAAACTGTACTAGTGGGGAACCTCAACCTCCTCTATGAACTTAATAAATCTAACTTCAAAATAAACAAGAAAGAAGTTAATGAGGTGAATAGCATTTTAGAAAAGTCAGATATGATAGACCTATGGAGAAAATTGAAAGGAAATAAAAAGTAATATACTTTTTTTTCTCAGTAGTACATGGCACATACTCAAAAATTGACCATGTTCTATGGCATATAAAACTCACAATCCAGTTCAGAAAGGCAGAAATAGTCAAAACAACCCTTTATGGTGATGCTGAAATAAATTTCTTTTTTAATAAAGGACCATAGAAAAATTTACTATAAATTCATTGGAAACTAAATAATCTAATCCTAAAGAATGAGTGGGCCAAAGAACACATCATAGAAACAATTAATAACTTCACTCAAGAGAATGACAATAATGAGATAATATATCAAAACTTATGGGATGCAGCAAAAGGAGTTCTTAGGGGTAGCTTTATATCTCTAAATGTGGATATGAATAAAATAGATAAAAAGGAGATCGAGGAATTGGGCATGCAAATGAAAAAGCTAGAAAAAAAAAACAAATTGATAATGCCCAATCAAATGCCAAATGAGAAATATTGAAAATCAAAGTAGAGATTAATAAAATTGAAATCAAGAAAACTTTTAAATTAATAAATAAAACTAAGAGCTCTTTTTCTGAAAAAACAAAACAAAACAAAACAAAAACAAAATTGATATACCTTTGGTCAATTTGATTAAAAAAAAGAAAGAAGAAAACCAAATTATGAAAAATGAAAAGGGGAATTCACCTCCAAGGAAAGGGGAAATTAAAACAATAATTAGGAATTATTTTGCCCAATTGTATGCCCACAAATTTACAACCTTAAGCAAATGGATGAATATTTTAAAAAATACAAATAGCCCAGGTAAACAGAAGAGGAAATAAAATACCCAAATAACCCCATCTTAGAAAAATAAATTGAGCAAGCCATCAGTGAACTGTGTTGGAAAAATCTCCAGGGCCAGATGGTTTTACATGTGAATTTTATCAAACATTTAAAGAACAATTAATTCCTACACTTTTTATGCTATTTGGATAAATACATGAAGGAGTACTTCTAATCTCTTTTTATGATGCAAATATGGTACCAATACCCAATCCAGTAAGAGTCAAAACAGAGAAAGAAAATTGTATATCAATTTCCCTAATGAATATTGATACAAAAATTTTAAATAAAATAGTAACAAAAAGATTGCAGCAATTTATCAGGTGAATAATACACTATCACCAGGTAGGATTTATTCCAGGAATGCAAGTCTGGTTCAATATTAGGAAAACTATCAGCATAATTGATTATATCACCTAGCCTGTTTACCTCCTTTAACAAAACCTGGAAAAGCAAGTAAGAGAAGTAAAGGAAAAGTTGGAAAGAGAAATGAGAGTAATGCAAGAAAACCATGAAAAACAAGTCAACAGCTTGCTAAAGGAGACCCCAAAATATTGAAGAAAGTAACATGTTAAAAAATAGACTAACTCAAATGGCAAAAGAGCTCCAAAAAGCCAATGAGGAGAAAAATGCTTTGAAAGGCAGAATTACCCAAATGGAAAAGGAAGTCCAAAAGACCACTGAAGAAAATACTACCTTAAAACTTACATTGGAGCAAGTGGGAGCTAGTGACTTTAGGAGAAATCAAGATATTATAAAACAGAACCAAAGGAATGAACAAATGGAAGACAATGTGAAATATCTTACTGGAAAAACCACTGACCTGGAAAATAGATTCAGGAGAAACAATTTAAAAATTATTGGACTACCTGAAAGCTGTGATCAAAAAAAGTTCCTAGATCTTATCTTTCAGGAAATGATTAAGGAGAACTGTCCTGATATTCTAGAGCCAGAAGGTAAAATAGAAATTGAAAGAATCCACAGATCGCCTCCTGAAAAAGATCCCAAAAGAAAAATTCCTAGGAATATTGTCACCAAATTCCAGAGCTCCCAGATCAAGGAGAAAATACTTCAAGGAGCCAGAAAGATACAATGTGAGTATTGCGGAAGCACATTCAGAGTAACACAAGATCTAGCAGCTTCTACATTAAGGGATCAAAGGGCTTGGAATATAATATTCTCAGAGGTCAATGGAGCTAGGATTAAAACCAAGAATCACCTACCCAGCAAAACTGAGTATCTTGCTCCAAGGCAAAATATGGATTTTCCATAAAATAGAGGACTTTCAAGCTTTCTCAGTGAAAAGACCAAAGATGAATAGAAAATTTGACTTTCAAACACAAGAATCAAGAGAAGCATGAAAAGGTAAACAAGAAAGAGAAATCATAAGGGACTTACTAAATAAAGTTGAACTGTTTTGTTTACATTCCTATATATATAGACAGAGGCCACAGGGTGAGTTATATATGAAGGGATAATGTCTAAAAGAAATAAAATCAAATTAAGGGATGAGAAAGGAATATATTGAGAGAGGGAGAAAGGGAGAGATAGAATGGGGTAAATTTCTCATATAAAAGGGTCAAGAAAAAGAGTTCTGTTGGGAGGGAAGATGGAGCAGGTGAGGGGGAATGAGTGAATCTTGCTCTCATTGTATTTGACCTGAAGAGGGAATAACATACACATTCAATTGGGTACCACAGGAGAGAAGGAGGAGGGATATATAAAAGGGAGGATGATAGAAAGGAGGGCAGATGGGGGAGGAGGTAATCAAAAGCAAACACTTTTGAAAAGTATCAGGGTCAAAGGAGAAAACTGGATAAAGGGGGTAGGATAGGAAGGAGCAAAACATAGTTAGTCTTTCACAACATGAGTATTGTGGAAGGGTTTTGCATAATGATACACATGTGGCCTATGTTGAATTGCTTGCCTTCTTAGGGAGGGTGGGTGGGGAGAGAAGAGGGGACAGAATTTGGAACTCAAAGTTTTAAAAGCAGATGTTCAAAAAAAAGTTTTTGAATGCAACTAGGAAATAAGATATACAGGCAATTGCGTATAGAAATCTATCTTGCCCTGCAAGACAATAAGGGATAAGGGGATGGGGGGAGTGGGGTGACAGAAGGGAGTGTTAACTGGGGAATGGGGCAATCAGAATATATGCCATCTTGGAATAGGGGGAGGGTAGAAATGGGGAGAACATTTGTAATTCAAACTCTTGTGAAAATTAATGCTGAAAACTAAAAATATTAAATAAATAATGATTCTTTAAAAATTGAAAAAAAAAAGACTAACCCAAATGGCAAAAGAGGTCCAAAAAGCTGATGAGGAGAAGAATGCCTTCAAAATCATAATTGTTCAAATTGAAAAGGATGTCCAAATGATTGCAGAAGAAAATAATTCTTTAAGAATTAGAATGGATCAAATGAAAACCAGTGACTTTATGAGAAAACAACAAATTATAAAATATAACCAAAAGAATGAAAAAAAATGAAGACATTGTGAAACATCTCTTTGGACAAACCACTGATCTGGAAAATAGATCCAGGAGAGATAATTTAAAAATTATTGGAAACCATGATCAATAAAAGAGCCTAGACATCATCTTTCAAGAAATTATCAAGGAAAACTGCTCTGACATACTAGAACCAGAGGGTAGAATAGAAATGGAAAGAATCTACTGATTTCCTCTTGAAAACAATCCCTAAAGGAAAACTCCTAGGAATATTGTGGACAAATTCCAGAGTTACCAGTTTAAGGAGAAAATATTGCAAGCTGCCAGAAAGAAACAATTTGGGTATTGTAGAAACACAATCAGGATAACACAAGATCTAGCAGCTTCTACATTAATGGATTGAAGGGCTTGGAACATGATATTCTGGTGGTCAAAGGAACTGCAATTAAAACCAAGAATCATCTACTCAGCAAAATTGAGTATAATACTTCCAAGGAAAACATGGATATTCAATGAAATAGAATACTTTCAACATTCTTGATGAAAAGATCAGAGCTGAATAGAAAATTTGACTTTCAAATACAGGAATCAAGAGAAGCATGAAAAGGTAAAGAGGAAAGATGAATCAAAAGGACCTTACTAAAGCTGAACTATTTTCTTTACATTCCTACGTGGAAAGATGATATTTGTAATTCATGAGACCCTTCTCAGTATTAGGGTAGTTGAAGGGAACATACATAAGTATAGACAAAGGCCACAGAGTGAGTTGAATATGAAGGCATTACATCTAAAAAAAATTAAAGGGTGAGAGAATATTACATTGGGAGAAGGAAAAAAGGAGAGATAGAATGGGGTAAATTATCTCACATAAAAGTGGCAAGAAAACTTAGTTATAATGGAAGGGAAGAGGGGGCAGGTGAAAGAGAATGAGTGAATCTTGCTGTCATTGGATTTGACTTAAGGAGGGAATAGCATACACACTCAATTGGGTATCTAACCCTATCAGGAAAGTAGAAGGGAAGGGGATAAGGGGGATGGGATGATAGAAGGGAGGGCAGACTGGGGAAGAAGCTAGTCAAAAGCAAACACTTTTGAAAAGGGACAGGGTCAAGGGAGAAAACTGAATAAAGGGAGATAGGATAGGATGGAGGGAAATATAGTTAGTCTTTCACAACATGACTATTATGGAGGTATTTTGTATAACAGTACATTGTGTGGCCTATGTTGAATTATTTGCCTTCTCAAGGAAGGTAGGGAGGGAGGAAAGAAGGGAGAGAATTTGGAACTCAAATTTCTAAAAACAAATGTTCATTAAAAAAAGTTTTTAAATGCAGCTGGGAAATAAGATTTATAGGCGATGGGGTATAGAAATCTATCTTGTCCTACAAGAAAGTAAGGGGAAGGAGATGGGGGAGGTGACAGAAGGGAGGACAGAATTGGAAAAGGGATGATCAGAATGTATGCCATCTTGGAAAGGGGGGGAGGATAGAAATAGGGAGAAAATCTGTAACTCAAAATTTTATGGAAATTGATGTTAAAAACCAAAAATATTAAATAATAAAATAAATAAGACTTAAAAAACAGATATTATGATCCAGGACAACTGTATTTTCTTTATCATTAACATTCCATAGGATAATATATGTCTATAAAATACTAAGATAAGAAAAAGTCCTATTATTTCAAATAATGTTTCAGGTTAAGGGTCTCACCCTTAGTAGCCATAGACAGACAATAGAATGCTCTAAAGTCAGCCCCATCAGGGCTTGTTGACATAAGAAAAAGGTATTCTTTGAGTAAACTTAGAGAACAAAGTAACTGTTAGGTCCAGGCTCTTCTTCTGGTTAATTAGTTCAGGCTCTGGCCCTTATTGAAGCTATTGAATTGATATTAAATGATTATCATCCTCAACTTGATCTAGCCCATCTGCCAAGTTGGTTTACTGCAGTGTGGCTGCACAAGCTGTTGCTTCTTGGAATCACGGATGAGAGTTAGGTGAAGGTGGATGAACAGCCCTGAAAAGGGCTGGATGAAGTTAAAGAAAAATTATAAAGGTAGGGAACCATACATTTTTAAGCATGTTAGAGACCCCAAAATACTGATGCACCAAGTCCTGCAGAATGAATTTGACTCAAGCCTTCTCATAGCCAAAGAAAACAAAGTTTATTAGAGATTCACCATAATGGGTAGACCCTAGGCATTTGTGATGCTAATGCCAGCTGGCCAGATTAATCTGAGTTGAGCTAGATTGAATCTGAGTGCTTTCATGGAGGCAAGAGGGATCTTATATACAGAAAGATTATGGGAGTGATTGAGGGGTTGTCAAGTAGTCTGGGGTGACTAGAGAAGGTGTTTAAGGAGGGTATTGAGGAGAAATCTAAAAAGTATCTTGATGGGTCTGGGGTGACTAGAGGTCAGGACTCCAGGAGTGAGATTAAGGGTGGGATATAGATGGAGGCCACCTGGAGATAACAGACAATAGTGGGCTAGGCTAGTTTAAGGGTAACAAAGATTTGGGCCTAGTGATAAGGAAAGGCTTATGGCCTCAGGCAAAGGCCAGAGGTAGTAGGAAGATTTAAGGAGAGCTCAAGGGGGTTCCCAGAGACTGTACCCCCATCAGGCTCAGCAAGCACGGACACCAGAGGTGTTTGTCTTCCTTATCTACCCTTTACACCCTGTGTCTAATTTAGTCAATCAATAAATATTTATTAAATAAATGTTCAAAGATCTCTTTTCCAAAAAACAGATAAAAAACAAAAGAAGTGGTCTTCTGGATTATACCTCCCCATACAAATGCATCTATGCTTGCCACCCCATCCAACTATCTTCACAAGCTATTCTTTGACACTAATTCTGTTTATTTGAGTATTAAAATATTTTAAATAATCCTTGATTTCTGTGAGTTTTTTTTTTATTTTTCTGGAGCATAGATATGTATACTAATTTCAGAAAACTTTTTATATTTCTCTCTCCATTACATTTTGACTTTGTTCATTTTTATACATTTTATTAATTTCATTTTCCTCCCTTTCTTTTTAAATCACAATAAACCTTTTTCTTTATTTTGTAACGAACCAACTTTTTGTGTTGTTGATCAATGCTATTGACTTTTTATTTTCTAATTTATCTAATTTTACTCTAAATTTCAAGATTTCCTCTTTGTTGGAGGGGAGGTTAATTTATTTTTTCAGTTCCTAGTTTATAATTACACATTCAAGTCTCAGAGACAGAATTATTTGCTCTATAGCATATTTGAAATAAATCCCAGATATTTTGATATATTGTCTCATTGTTATCCTTACATTGCACATGATTACCAATTGCTTTTATGATATTTAGTAAGATATTTGAAAGTTTGGAGCTAGATTTTTTATTTTAATTAATTCTTCATTACTTATTAATTTAGTTATTTATTTGTCTCAAAAAGCTACAATAATTTTACTTTTTGTCCTGTGCAGTTTTCATTTATGATTTCTTGAAATATAGCTCTGAAAAAACCAGGCTTTTAAAAAGCCCATTGCGTTTCAAATGAAACTACTTGACTAAGTCTTTAAACCCAAATCACTCTGGCTTTCATTGAAAGGCAATATTTCCCAGCCCAAGTCTCTATGCTCCTTGTTTAGGTTCTGTTTGCTTAGAATGAATGTAAATAGCAATTGTTTTCTGTTCTACCCAAAAACTTTGAAGGTCTTCCCCTCTGAGATTGATATTTTTGTGATGATAAATTAGGGCAACTTTTGCCTTAATTTTACTCAATCCTTATGAAGAGGTTTAAAAAAAATGATCATAGGTAGGGAACCATAGGTTTCTAGGGGTGCTCGAGACCCAAAAACCTACACACTGGGTCCTGCTGAAAGAATTAGACTCAAGCCCTCTCAGCCAAGGGAAAAGACAAAGTTTATTAGGGATTCACCATAATGGGTTGTGTTAAGAAATCCCACCCTCTGTGACTCCTGTTTTTACAAGCTGGCCAGATTCAATGTACTGAACTAGATTGAATCTGAGCACCTTCATGGTGGCAAGATGGAGATTATATACACAAAGATTGTAGGAGGGATTGAGGGGTGGTCTGTGGTGACTAGAGGAAAGGTTTAGGGAGGGTCTTGAGGAGGAGTCAAAGGAGGAGCTTGATGGGACCTGAATGAGGTCAGAATCCAAGAACCAAGAGAATCTGACTAAGGGTAGGAAGTAGGTGAAGGCATGGATATTGATAGTATCAAGGGTGAGAAGTAGCTGGACAATAAAGGGCAAGGCTAGGTAGAGATTTGGGCCTAATGATAAGGTAAGGTTATAGCCTCAGGGCAAGGGCAGATCAAGTGGGAAGATTCAAGGAGAGTACAAGAGGGTTCCCAGAGACTGTACTCCAGGTTCAAGGGGTTTCCCAGAGACTGTGCCCTCATCACTTAGTTATTGAATAGGCATAGCCTCAGACAAACTGAGACCTGGGAAAGACCTTAATTTAGAAAAGCCAAGGTTACCCATTGCCTCTTGGGCCGTTACCAGTCATCTTGATTTTGTCTTGCTACTGGACTTCAGTGATTCTAGAGGACAGAGTGAGGCTGAATGCAGCCTCATTGGTCCTTTTTGAGAACGAAGGAAAAACTACAACCAACCTGTCATCCTACTTTGTTATGTATACCATTTCTTGGTATCTGAACAGAATACAGTAAAATCCAAACATTTGTGTAGCTTCTGTCTATTCTTCCCTATGTATTTATCAGAATACTCTGACATGATTCTCCAATCACTTTTCTGGATTTTCATATGTATACATATATACCTTAGTCAACTGTGCAGTTTTTTAAAAATAACATTATTCTAAAATGCCTTTCAATCAATAAGAAAAGAAATATGTAATAGTAACTTTGTGTTCATTTCTCCAACTAAGTATGCAGTGGGCAAGGGACTTCTGACTGACTTTTACTTCCCTCAGGGTCTAAAGGTAACTGGCTTGTTCATGTCTTCATCTCCTATACTCTCCGTTTTCAATCAAGTGGTTGAACTCCATTAGCTTTGAGAAAAGTTATTTATTAAGAAGTTGTATCAATGATAGTAGTGACAAAAATAGTCCTCCTGAAATAGGGGCATACTCCTCTCCTGCACACAAAGTACTTGAGGAGAATGGGCTCAAATATAAAGTACAATGGTAGTGAGGATAGTTGTAGAGAAGAGACAGTTCTCTACAAAGAGACTGGCCCAGCTAGTACTTTCTTCATTTAGTGAAGTCCTCATGCAATTTTCGTTACATGTAATTCTCTGCTGGAATCCAAGGTAGATGCCTTTCTAGACCCTATAACCAGCACTTCTCTGTGTCATAAGCAGTCATAATATCTTTAGGTACTGCCATCCTTGGCAGACTGCCTTGCTACCTCTTTCTGTAGGTATTTCCTCTATTTCTGGCCACTACTTCTCTGGTAGACATTGCTATCCATTCTAGTTGCTATTAGGACTTCAAATAGTTTTGATGGATTTCCTGGTTATATAAGCACACCTTATCAAAATATTCATTCATCTAGAATTCAAAAAGTATAAATGTCAAACAAGGGAAATATGGGCTCACGGACACATGGGTACTGCATGGGAGATACAACAACAGTTCTGTCTCATTTGCCACTGAAAATGGGGGGGGGTGGCAGAATAGATGGAAAGGCAAGTTATTCTTTTTCTATGCAGGCAAATCCAGCATGGGAATTCATGAGTCATCAGTCCTTCAAGCTTCTCAGCCAACCAGAAGACTCCTTCCTATTACACAATAACAGCCCTTCAACCACTCATAGCCCAAAGTAGGTTCACTATGCCTCTACATTTTGAATTGTTACCAGGGAGGTAATATCTGATTGTGATCTGTATAAGCCACCAAAAAAGGCAGATCTGAATATTCTTTAGGGCCTTTATACTTATTGGTCAGTCCTCCCATTACAGATACTGAAAGGACACAAAACAGAAATGCAGATAACAGTTAGTACATAGATAGTAGGAGAGATATATGTATATCACCATTTGCACACATGTTGTATATTAACAAAATATATGAGTTCCTATTTCAAAAAATTTATTCATATACAGTTTAACATACAAGCTAAACAAAATATTAGTGATTTTCCAACTGTTGGAAAGGCACTTTTTTTTTTTACTCTGCATGTAAAGATGACTTGTTCATCTTACCTTGATATAGAATCATAAAGACCAATGGAAAATAAATGATCTGAAGTTCATCTGACTGAAACATTTGCCAGTCATTGATATGAAGGATGAAATGGACTGAACCAGTTAAATAAATTGATGTATTCTTCCTTCTTCCTCCAGTCCATGGGCATTCCTTACAAATCTATATGCTGGATTAAGGAGAACAGGCTTCCTTTTTAAAGAAGAACATTATTCACTCTAGTCTATATGAGTCATGGGGATACTGTGCTAGAACCCTCTTCTAGAAAGTTGATAGAAGAAAAGAGGTGAAATGAGAGGGGGAAGAAAGTATATATAATTTTGTTAAATATACATTACTTATATATGGTAAGGACATATTAAGCTCTGCCAGATCTGAAACCCAATTATTGGTTCTTGAATGAGGCTGGGGGGCCCAGCAGATCTACCACAAAGATTCCTTTGTTTATATACCCACCCACTTTTGGCATCAGGGATTGAAAATTGCCCAATCTGTTAAAAGGTTGGAAAATCATAATCCTGGCAGAGGGAGCTTGAAGGTGTTTGTGGGTAAACATTAGAGTTACTTAGCGCTTGACACAAGGAGTTTAAAATGTCCTATTCTTTGGAGCTCAGAACCGAATCTCCCCATTATTGGGGTGAGGGAAGGCGGTGTTGGGAGGAGAGATGCTAGTGGTACCTGGGTTTTTGAGCACAGGACCATAAGTTACAGGTAGCTAAGTCCTGAGTTCAAGCTTCAGGTTTAGAGAGTGTTTAAATTTTAAAGGTGGGAGATGGGAGGAAGGAACATTGTGACTAAAAGATGTTTCACAATTTTTTTTTAAGTTTAGCTCTGGTACTCATTTAAAAAAGAATGCAGAAAAACCTGGGGCACCTAGGTGGTACAATGAATAGTGTGCAGGGCCTAGAGTCAGAAAGACTCAAGTTCAAATTAGGCTTCAGACATTTACTAGCTGTGTGACCTTGGCCAAGTCCCTTAGCCCTATTTACTGTAGTTTCCTCATCTGCAAAATGAGCTGGAGAAGGTAATGGCAAATCGTTTCAATAACTGCCAAGAAAACCCCAAAATGGGGTCAAGAAAAGTTGAAACTACTAAACAAAACAAAAACATGTAAAACTGATGGTGCCATTGACTGCTCAGATTCAAGAATCCTTTTTTAAGGTAATAGTATCAGGTTAATTCATTTTAAAGATCTCTGTCACTTTTGCTGCTATAGTTATAGCAACCAATATTGTCACAGGTACTGGCATATGCCACTGAATCTAATCAAATGATCAGATGAGTTATTTTAAGCAATAAATATATGAGAGGGGGCTGGGTTACAGATTGACAATTAGTGAAGCATAAACCTTCCTTGAAAAGAAGGACAGGCTAACCTAAGAAAACTTATATAATACATATTTAAATCATTTTCCATTGCACATTTTCTATAAAGTGCTGATAATTTGAATAATCATAATGGCCAGGACAGAGTGAGAGATCAGGGAAAGCTATGTTAATTTAATGAGAAATACACTGAACTTTTTGTAGTCAATTGAATGGGAAAGAAATTAGTAGGCTGCATTAAGGCAGAAGAGTACTGAGATAGGCATGACAAAATAGTACAATTTTTAAGGAAATGAATAGAAGAAGTGATGTGTAATGAATAGAGTTCTGGGCTTGGAGCAGGAAAACCTGGGTTCAAATCTGACCTGTTATTTATTAACTTGACCTTGTGTGAGCCACTTTGGCTGTGCTTCGAACCTAGGACATTATTTAGAAAAGATGATCAAAATCAGGATGGAAACTCAAAATTCAGGAGGTGCCTACACTAACAGAACCACAAATCTTTTACATACTCATGCACATGTTCTTCTTTATATACATGAGTTAAACTGAAAAATTATGAAGAGCCCTCGCATGTATTAAACATTGGATACGTATGTTTTGTGAATGAATGAGCAGTAATAATAGATCCGAATTCTAAATTATTTAGCAATTCACAATAGATTTTTCTCACAACAATCTTATCAGAAAACTTTCACAAATATTATTTCCATTTTATGACTGAGGAAACTGATGTCTGAAGAGGTTTAGTGTTTTGCCCATATGATATATGTCAGATCTTGGATTTCAAACTATGATTATGCAAGTTTAACACTAGTATTCTTTCCACTATGTTGAAAGAATTAATAAAGAAGAATGGCAAATTAATTCGAGTATTTTTAAGAGAAGAAAAAATAAAGGCCAATGATGTATCATTCATGACCTAATGTTGTGCTTCTACCAAACTGAGTTAACATTCTCATATTGTGATGAATAGATTTCACATCATTCAAGGACACCCTGTCATGAAACCAACTAGTATTTAAAATATGGAAAATGAGGACAAGTTAATATATTAGTGATAACATCATTCTCAAGATGAGAGATATGATGCACTTATGACTTCATAAGATTAAAAATAAAACTGTTAGAAGCAGTGTAGTAAATGTCAAAAGGTGCTATTAAACAAAGGCTGCCCTTTATGAGTATCATAAGATGGAGGGGGGTGGGAGAAGATGCAATGACATTCTACTGGTTTCTCTAGGACAATTATTGTCATGGAATCCCTACCTTTATTTTCCATAGAGTTTATTATTGACACATGGATTATTTTTCTCTTATATGGGACTTGAGAGAGAAGAATTTTGTAGCATTAACTATGACATTGGCCCATAAATGTAAACAAAACCAAGTATTTTACTACTTTTTCCTATTCTGTTTCTTTGAAATTTGTATAGAAATAAAATACAGAATTAAAATATTAACTATTCTTAAATATAAAGCCTGATTAAAAATAAAACTCTAGATTTATCCAGCATATTTTACAAATGCTTCAATTCGGAAAATTATAAAGCATATGAAATAATTGGAAAATCATGGATCACATGAGCCACCAGATTTTAGATTAGACATTTTCTTCAGTCCTCACTACTTCTCAAACCTCTCCAAAACAAATATTGTGGTCAAAGATTATGTAATTTCAGCTGGTTCCATTATCTAGGTCAGGAGTGGGGAACCTGTAGCCTTGAGGCGACATGCGGCCCTCTAAGTCCTCAAGTGTGGCCCTTTGATTAATTCCAAACTTCACAGAACAAATCCCCTCAATAAAAGATTGTGTTCTGTAAAAACTCAATCTCAGTCAAAAGGCAAAACCCAAGAACCTAGACGTCCACATGTGGCCTCAAGGCTGCAGATTCCCCACCCTTGATCTAAGTCATCGAAAATCCAAAAGATAGTTTAAAAAAAAGAAAAAGAAAACAGGAACTGATGCTCACTGACTCTAAGCTCATTCAGTCTCCCTCTCCCATCTCCTATGTTACTAGCAGTCAAGCAGCACTAGCAGAACTAGGGACACAATTTAGGTGTACATAAAAATTCACCCCGTACCCTATTGCTCCTAATTCTTTCCACTCTTGTTGAGACCCCTGCGTCAAGCTGCAGTAGCTTGTTCTGGTTTCAACATCAAGCTTGGACACAGCTATTCAAGAACAAAACCCTGTCAGGGGCTGCAACCCAGAAGCACCAACACTGCAAAGCTCTAAACTTCTAGTGTTGGGAAAATAGGCTCTGCACCATGGGGACTCAGCCAGAAACTAAGCTTCAGAAGGATTGGGACAGGTCACCAAGACAGGACATTTTGCATGTAGGAGGTTGTGCAGCACTCCACCAATCCTGAGAAAAAGAGCACAGCATCCAGTTGGAACAAATTCTGACAACCCAAAAGTTAATTGGGGCAGAGACCCAGGCTGAAGAACTATGAATTGCCCAAGTGGGGTGGAGTCTAAGATGCTTTGAGAATTAGACCTGAAGGAAAACACAGCCAGAGAGGAGTCAGTGAGTCAGTGAGAAGAAAAATAATGAGAGGGCAGATTTAAAGTCTCAAAGATATCAAGAAGAAGAAGAAATTTCAAAGACTCTAAACATAGATAATTCAATAGGAAAAACATTAATAATTGAAGGAAATACAGTCTCCAGATATAGTAAATGAGCTCAAGCATCTATGAATAAATACTGCCAAAAGGAAGAATATAACCTAATGTTGTATGAGACAGACAACCTTGTGGAATTTAGGGAGAATATGGACTTTACCTTTGTAACCAGAATGGCCTTTGTTTCCTTTGAATGACTCAGCTTACCTCACTGAGCCTCTGGACACTGTGGCTTGCTCTTCCGGGGCAGGAAGCCCAAAGAGCATGCCAGGAAGCAGACAACTTCCTGTGTGGTGAGTCATGGGGCTAGCTGAGGGGAGGTGTTAACCTCTACCCTAGGGGGAGGGGCCAACTCAAGAACCAATCGGCCCTGGTCATTCAGGCGGCGCTTGATGATGTCAAAAACCCTATAAGAGGAGAGAGGACAGCTTGAAGATCTCTCTTTCCTTTTCCGGTTGGTGTGGGAAGCAGCGGCAAGCAAGTGTGACTCTGGGCCAGCCCTTGCTCTCGGGCTGAGCCCAGATGTTGGTAACTATGAATTGTATTGGGTCTGTTTGTTGATATTTGTAATTTATTTGTATTTTGGTTTTGAGGTTTGGGGTGCTGGTTTGTTTTTTCCCTGAACTAAATGAATGTTTTGAACCTCAGGGTGTTGGTTTTTCCCCCTGATGTAAGTCAATGAATCTGTATTTGGTCTGTCTCTTGATGCTTGTCTGTATGCTCCCCTGAACTAACTGAATGCTAACTGAATGCTGGCATTTTCCCCTGAACTAAATGAATGTTGTCTGTATGCTAACTGAACGCTGGATTAAAGTAAGCTGGTCAACCCCTTCTTCACCATGCTTTCCTTGTTTAAGCAGATAAAAAGAACCTGTGCTTTCCCGGCAGCCCCCTGGGTCCCGGCAGCAGGGGAGGGATCTTATGCCACCATCGAAGCTGCTAGCTGGGTTGTTAAAACAACCTTATACTGTTTCCAAGTGGTTAACAAGAAAAATGAAAATTATGGAAGTAAAATTTATGTCCTATACAACAAAACTAATAAGCAGAATAGAAAAATTGGAATCTGCAATGGCAAGCATCACCAAAGGACCAAGAGAGTGAGCCATATACAGGAAATGCAAAGATACAAACATCAAGGACAATCTTGAAGAATAGAAGCAAAAAAAAAAAAGAAAATCTATTCTCTATACAAGTAGTACATAATATCTCAAAGATAGAATGTACAGAGACAATATAAAGATCACAGGTATCCCCGAAGAACACAATAAGTCAGGATATATATATACATGTACATATACACACACATATACATATACAATGTATTCACACACATATGTACGTGTATATGTGTACATGCTTGTGTATATGTTTATGTGTGTATGTGCATATATATGTATGTATATATGTATATGCATATAGTGTGTATGTGTGTATACATACACATAAACCATGCATATATACATACACATTTAAACACACATACATATATACACATATACATATGCATAGAGATAGACATATGCATATGCATATACACACACCTAACACGTATATACACACATATACACATATGCGCACACATGTATATATATGCATGCATTTATACACATATATACATGTACATATACATGTGTGTGTGTGTATGTGTGTGTATGTGTGTTGCTGGCACCTAGTCATTTACTAGGGCATGATCTGCTGTGAAAGTATGTGTCCATCCCTTTAGGTCATTTTTTTCCCTTAACCCCTTCCTTGAATGATGGTTTAAAATGGATATCTCCTGCAATTCCCACAGGTCAGAGACCCTCTCTCTCCACATACCCCCCACATTCCAGATCAGATTCCCAAGTAAAAGTGTTGAAAAAATGCTCTAAAGATGTAGGGAAATTTGTGCCTTTCCAACTGCATGGTTCATTTCCCAGAACCCATCTGGTGGAGGGTGAGGGGCAGCAGCTACATGGGACACCCATTGGCAGTAGCCCCCCCACTGGCAGTAGCCCCAGTGGCCCTGTAGCTCTCAGAATCCTTCAGCCTGCACTTCTAGGCAAGCTTGGGGTATCACCCAGGTGCAACATATCCTGCCAACTCTGCCCCAGCAGCTGCAGTTGTCCCTAGCCCCAGCACTGCTTGGCCCCAAAAGCTGTAGCTGTCAGGCCAGTGGCCAGCATCTGCTTTGCCTGCCACCAGGAGGTACTACCAATGATAAGGTCCCTGGTCCCTGGAATTCTGCAGTCAGTGCCCTCTGACACAACTCCCAAAACACAGTGTCTCCAGGACAGGCCCAGCCCTTGGCAGGCCCTGCTTAGCTGATGCCTGGGAAGGTCCTGGTGTATCTGGCAGCATCTAGCATAATAGCATGAGGTGGGAGGGCTATCCAGCCTCTCCCTTAATGAGCCTACCCTTCTCTGTTCCAGTTGCAGAAACTTATTAGCTACATAATCCTAGGCAAGTTATCTTATCTCTGTTTGCCCCAATTTTCTGATGTGTAAAGAGAAGAATAACAATGGTACCCATCTCCCAGGGTCGTTGTGAGGATCAAAATTATATAATGATTATAAAGTGCTTAACACAGTGACAGGCATATGCTAGGCACTACATTGTTAATATTATTTCTTTAAATGAATGAAATTGTTCCATACCTGATAACTGTAAAGTGGTTTTAAAATGTCGAAGGTACTAAGAGCAATGATTCTTATATGTGATAGTTTTGAAATGTGATTGATGTCATCTGAAGTTTTTTGTTTGTGCTGTTATTGTATTTCCAAATTCTCTTATATTGTGAAATATGAGAGACCATTGTTACAGAAATGTTACAGAATGTAACAGAAAAAAAAAACTTCCATTTTAATCTGGGTGCTATTAGATTATGAATTGAGTTTTTGAAAGGATGTGATAAAAATAGATATTTGAAAATATTATATTTAATGAGGTATATTTTGTTACAAAACAGATAATAATAACATTTATTATACTAATGAATTTTCATTTGAAAATCCTGGCTATTGTGAAAGCCTATGTAATGGTCTAAAGATGTAACTTCAATGCATCGATGATAAGTCATATGTCTGAATACCCAGAATATGGGTAATTTTAATTTATATGTAAAGAATTAACAAAATGGTTAGAGAAACATCAGGAAAGATATTCCGACCCTAAGTTTTGGTTAGTGAATTTTGCTATTTAAGGTAAAAATTACTGAGACTATAACGTACTATTGTTTCAAATTTTGATTACAGGGATAGTTGGGTGAATTATCATGAAGAAAGTAGCAGAAAATGTCATGTGCTGAAGGCTGAGGACTGATAAAGTTGGATGATTGTGCCTGAGGAAGGTTTTGGGGATGATCTCAGATATGGCCTAGGTCGGATCCTCCTGACTATTTCCTAATTGTGCTACTTCCTTTCTGAAAAGGAAAATTCCCACCTGGTTAATCCTGAGCCTAGCTTTTGATATGCTGTGACTACATGATTGGCTGTCAGAAATGATTTGTGCCTAGAATCAAACAGAACTAAGAGAATTTCCCCCCACACACACCTCCATTATGATATATGACATTGTTATGACTATGTCATAACATTCTTTGTTCTTTTATAGCAAATTTCTGCAATCCAGAGGTTTTGTAAGTACAATACTAAATCTATTAAATAATAGATTAATAGTAGAACATCTCTGAGTTGGTATAATAGAATATAAGTATGAACAGCTTACAATTTTAACCTATACTTGTGGTCAGATTTTAATATAGAGATGTTATCCTCCAAAGGGGAAAATGGTTAGACAAGGTAATAAGACAAAGATGTAATGTAAAAGTTTTCTAATTAAATGGAACAGAAAATTTTGAGAAAGCAACAGGGTGAGACTGTTCTCTCTAAGAATTATATACAGATGTATATGATTGGCTTCCAAAATTTATCTATCATGAAAAATCAGCCTTCGAATATGTTTTAGTAATTTTTTTTTAAAATTAGATTAAGGATTTATTAATTATGGATGAAGGATTTTACATAAAAATTGCATTGATAATGGTAAAAAAATGAAATGATTTTCTTGTTTTTAAAGTATCTGTCTGATAATTTTAAAAGGCAGAAGAACAGCTTCCTAAGAAAAATCACTAGAACCAGACAGATTTAAAATCGAATTCTATCAAACATTTAAAGATCAACTAATTCCAATATTAAAATATATATATATATATATTTGGAATAATAGGCAAAGAAGGGATCCTAGCAAACTCCTTTATTTTATTTTGAATTTTATAATTTTTATTTAATATTTTAGTTTTCAACATTGATTCCCACAAGATTTTGAGTTACAAATTTTCTCCCCATTTCTACCCTCCCACCCATTCCAAGATGGCATATATTCTGATTGCCTTGTTCCCCAGTCAGCCCTTACTTCAGACACCCCACCTCTCCATCCCCTTTCCCCTTACTTTCTTGTAGGGCAGGATATATTTGTATGCCCCATTCCCTATATATCGTGTTTCCCAGCTGCATGCAAAACAACTTTTTTTTGAGCATCTGCTTTTAAAAATTTAAATTCCAAATTCTCTCCCCACTTCTCTTCCCACCCACCCTCCCTAGGAAGGCAAGCAGTTCAATATAGGTTCAACATGTATCATTATGTAAAACACTTCCACAATGCTCATGTTGTGAAAGCCTAACTATCCTTCCTTCCATCCTATCCTGTCTCCCTTTATTCAATTTTCTCCATTGACCCTGTCCCTTTTCAAAAGTGTTTGCTTTTGATAACCTCCTCCCCCTATCTGCCCTCCTTTCTATTGTCCACCCTTTTTTATCTTCTTCCTCCTTCTTTCCTGTGGTGTAAGATACCCAATTGAGTGTGTATGGTATTCCCTGCTCAAGTCAAATCTGATGAGAGCAAGATTCACTCATTCCCCCTCACCTGCCCCTTCTTCCCTTCCAACAGAACTGCTTTATCTTGTCAATTTTATGTGACATAATTTACCCTATTCTATCTCTCCCTTTCTCCCTCTCTCAATATATTCTTCTCTCACACCTTAATTTTATTTTTTTAGATATCATTCCTTAATATTCAACTCACCCTGTGCTCTCTGTATGTGTGTATATGTGTGTGTGTGTGTGTGTGTACACACACACACACACACACACACACACACACACATATTGTATATTCCCTTCAACTACCCTAATACTGAGAAAGGTCTCATGAATTACACACATCAGCTTTCCAGGTAGGAATGTAAACAAAACAGTTCAACTTTAGTAAGTCCCTTATGATTTCTCTTTCTTGTTTACCTTTCCATGCTTCTCTAGATTGTGTTTGAAAGTCAAATTTTCCATTTAGCTCTGGTCTTTTCATTGAGAAAGCTTGAAAGTCCTCTATTTTACTGAAAATCCATATTTTACCTTGGAGCACTATACTCAGGTTTGATGGGTAGGTGATTCTTCGTTTTAATCCTAGCTCCTTTGACCTCCAGAATATCATATTCCAAGCCCTTCAATCCCTTAATGTAGAAGCTGCTAGATCTTCTATTATCCTGATTGTTTTTCCACAATATTCAAATTGTTTCTTTCTGGCTGCTTGCAGTATTTTCTCCTTGACCTGGAAACTCTGGAATTTGGCAACAAAATTCATAGGAGGCTTCTTTTTGGGATCTTTTTCAAGAAGGAATTGGTGGATTCTTTCACTTTCTATATTACCCTCGGGTTCTAGAATATCAAGGTAATTTTCCTTGATCATTTCTTGAAAGATGATGTCTAGGCTCTTTTTTTGATCATGGCTTTCAGGTAGTTCAATAATTTTTAAATTCTCTCTCCTGAATCTATTTTCCAGGTCAGTGGTTTTTCCAATGAGATATTTCACATTGTCTTCCATTTTTTCATTCGTTGGTTCTGTTTTATATCTTGATTTCTCATAAAGTCACTAGATTCCACTTGCTCCAATCTAATTTTTAAGGTAGTATTTTCTTCATTGGTCTTTTGGACCTCCTTTTCCATTTGGCTAATTCTGCCTTTGAAGGCATTCTTCTCCCCATTGGCTTTTTGGAGCTCTTTTGACATTTGGGTTAGCCTTTTCTTTGAGGTGTTATTTTCTTCAGTATTTTTGGGTGTCCTTTAGCAAGTCATTGACTTGTTTTTCATGGTTTTCTCACATCCTTCTCATTTCTCTTCCCAATTTTTCCTCTACTTCTCTAACTTGCTTTTCCAAATCCTTTTTGAGCTCTTCCATGGCCTGAGACCAATTCATATTTTTTTGGAGGCTTTTGATGTAGGCTCTTTGACTTTGTTGACTTCTTCTGGCTGTATGTTTTGATCTTCTTTGTCACCAAAAAGGGAATCTAGAGTTTGAGTTTGAGTCTGAGTTTCAGTCTGAGTTTGTTTTCACTGCCTGCTCATGTTCCTAGCCAACTACTTGACCCTTGAGCTTTTTGTCAGGTTATTACTGCTTGTAGAGTAGGTAGTCCTTTGTCCCATGCTTTAGGGTCCAAGCGCTGCAGTTTTCAGAGCTACCATCACCACAGGCTCTGTCACAGCCATGCCCCTTCTCCCCCAAAAACCACCAACCAGGATTGCAATCCAGATCCAAGCAGGGCACAGCAAGAGAACCTGCCTCTGTGCCCACAAAATGCTCCTTGCACTCCTGCTCTGATCCAGTGCTAGAATCCTTCCACTGTGTAAGCCAGGGACTCAGGAAGCAGCTGACGCTGGAGCTCTGGAGGCAGCCTCAGGAACTTGCTGCTGCTGCCACCACCACCACTGCACCACCTCTGCCACCCCCAGGGATAGGGCCAGAGTGCTCTAAACTCAATCCGGCAGTTTCCCACTAACCTGCTCTTTGACATTTGTGGATTGAGAAGTCTGGTAACTGCCACAGCTCAATGATTCATGGCCCTAAGGCTTGTTCCAGCCAGCTGACTGCAAGTCTGGTGTGTCCTGGCATGGCCCACACTGGGCTGTGTCCTGCACCCAGCACTATGTGATAGACCTTTTCAGGAGACAATTCAGGCTCTCCTGGGCTGGAGACCTGTTTCCCTCTGGTATTTTGTGGGTTCTGCATCTCTAGAATATGTTCAGAGCCATTTTTTACAGGTGTTTGGAGGAATTTGGGGGAGAGCTTAATCAAGTCCCTGCTTTCCAGCCACCATCTTGGCTCCACCCCCTCGCCAACTCCTTTCATGAAACAAATATAATACTGATGCCTAAGACCAGGAAGAGTAAAAGTAGAGAAAAGATAAAAATATATAGACTATTTTTAAAAAACCATCAGGAAGCATTATTTGTAATTGGTATCAGGTGTGATATAAGTATGCCCACTGTCATCAATATTATTCAGTATTGCATTAGAAATCCCATCAGTAGCAATAAAAGAAGAAAAAGAAATAAAAGGAATCAAAATAGGGAATGAGGTAATAAAACTACCTTTTTTGCTGACAATATAATATCAGAAACAAAACACTGAAAGAATAGATAGTAAGAGATGCCCCATTTAAAATAACTAGACAGTATAAAATAGCTGGAAGTACATCTGCCAAAATGAACCCAAGGACTATAAAAGATTTAAATAATTGAAGAAATATAAATTGTTCATGGGTAGGCAGGGCCAACATAATAAATATGAAGAATAAAAAGTCAAGAGTAGGAAAGGGATTAAAAATAGGTGTCAAGGGAGCTTATAGCATTATGAGATCTTAAACAATATCATAAGGCAGTAATTATCGAAACTACCTTGTTCTGTCTAAGAAATAGAAAGGTGGCTCATAATTTTTTTAAAATATTCTTTTATCAGGTATAGGAATTAGGTAAGCATGGAAACAGCAAATGGTATGCAAACAGAAATTCTCTGAAGTTTCAGAATTGGAGAAACAAGTTTAATTGGTTGTACTAAATTATATTAAGTCAGAATTAACTAGGGACCTCTAGATTTGGAGCTAGAGAAGCAGAACCCCCTTTAGAATAGTCCTGAGCATCAAACCTATTGTTCAGACAAAAAGGTACCTGGGGACCAGATAATGATATGAGACATTTCAGATTCAAAATGTGCTTGTTAAATGGATGTTGAGAATCAGTTACTCAGATCTAGCCATTCTGGAGAGCAATTTGGAAATATGCCCAAAGGACTATAAAAATGTGCATAACCTTTGACCCAGCAATACCACTTCTAGGGCTGTATCCTAAAGACATCACAGAGGTAGGAAAGAGACCTGTATTTACAAAAAAAATTTATAGCAGCCCTTTTCATGGTAGTAAAGAATTGGAAATCAAGGGGATGTATATCAATTGGGGAATAGCTAAACAAGTTGTGGTACATGACTGTAATGAAATACTATTATGCTATGAGAAATGGGGAAGATATGGACTTCACAATAATCTGGAAAGACTCTCATGATCTGTTGCTGAGTGAGGGGAGCAGAACCAAGAGAACATTGTCCACAACCACAGTCATATTGTTTCCATGATGACTAACTTTGATAGACGTGGCTCGTCTCAGCAATACAAGGTTCAAAGACAGCTCCAAAGGACTCATGATGGAAAGAGCTATCTACATCCAGAGAAAGAACTACAGAATCTGAATGCAGACTGAGGCAAACTATTTGCTCTCTTTTTTTTCTTTTTTCTCTTTTCTTTTTTGTTTCTTCTTTCTCTTGGTTCGTTCCATTGGTTAAAATTCTTCCTTGCAACTTGACTATTATGTAAATAAGTCTAATGAGAAGGTAAAAAAGAAGAGAGAGAATGGGTTACTAGGATACAAGGAGACTTGATATCAGTTAAATATTGGTGATAACTACTGTATGTTTATGTTTAAGTTTTCTTGGGTTACTTTGGTGACATACTTACTCCATTGTGAACCCTCTAAGTAGTTTGATCTGTAATGTGACATTGATTTGTACCTGATTTAATGTAACTATGCAATTATGGGAATTGTGAGAAAAAAAACAACTCAACTTTATTGCATTCTTTTAACCTAGCCATGTGTGTCTAGGAAACTGGATCATCTCTGTGTGTTGTTTAGAGACTCTTAACAAAGCACCTATGTTATGCTTACTGGAAAATCACATTCAGATTTATTTATGCAAGGGAGTTTCTCTAATGGTCCTTACCAGGTCTTTGTGACTACTTCCAGAACTGCCAAACTTGTGGATGTGGACTCCTGGAACATCTGAAGAAATCCCCTGCTCCTGAGTGGATTGCAGAACCCTCTAGGGATCTCAAGGTTCATCTACTTTGGACCCAGAAGCAGCCTAAATCCAGAGGAGATAGCTATCCCATGATTCTGGACTAGGGCTGAGGACACTATCCTAGGTGTGACTTTCCTCTTTGCTTTTGTTATGTGTCCAACCACCAATGCCCTGATTCAAGCATTTGATGGCATTTTCCCCATCTACATTCCTGTCCCACTTCCCTTTCATGCTTGTAAGCAAACAACGACTGTCAATGATACCTGGGATCCACTTCCCTGACAGATCTCTCAACTGACCTATTGGAGCATCTTGGCTTATACCTGCCTCTCCTTTATTGTCCAAGTGTTTTATCGGCCAATATGCACTTGGCCAATTGCTTTCTTCATCAAACAAAATCTTACCTCTCCTTTAAGACATCACTCACATCTCACTTTGTCCATGACATGTCAGATAATAATTGTATAAGAGTTGGGCACACCAATACACTGTTCATCTTGCTTTCAATTGGTCCAACTGTTCTAGATGCCACTTACTAAAGAAAAGTGACTAAACTGCCCGTATACTTTTGACCCAATGTTTTTGCCTAGATGTGACTATGTGGTGTAGCAGACAGAGCACAGGAAGACCTAAATATTATATAATAAAATAAAATAAATAAAATATAAAAATAAGGGTAAGAGTTCTTTCAGACCCCCTCCTTTTGGTCAAAAGGGGAAATGTCAAGATATTAGGAGAGACCCTGTTTTTCAAAGCTAGGGTCCAGAAATCAAGCCGTGCCTTGAGCTTTGCATAACAACAATCCTTTATACTCATCATCTACTCTAGATGATCTAAGCCCCAGCAAAATCTCAGAATTGTTTCATACCAAAATCAGGTTGTCTCTGAGCTTTGAAAAGCACCTGTAAATACACACATTCCAGTCATGAAGTCCTGCTATGAATCAAATGGGTCACATTGTTGCTGTCACCCTTCATTGTCAGGGCTACAGCTCACTGCCTGGCCATCGATAAAAGTATTGAGATCTCCCCACATTGCCTTGGGCTCCACTCTACTAGGGCTGGGCCTCTGGCACATGTTTCCTTGCTTGAAAGCACTTTGTAATTAAACTTCTTTTTGATTCCTGTCTTTCCTGTCTCTGGCCTGCTTTCTGTGTTTCTGGCCACCCACAGGTTAGAGGCCAGTTCCTGTCCCATTGACAAGACCAGTGGAGGGAAAGGTCCTAATCATGGGTAAAACTCTCTCAAGAACCTGCAATAATTGGCATTGTTCTGAAACTGAGGTTTAATGGAAAGTAGAAATCCTTCTGGTAAGCCCTACAAAGCACTAACAGAAGCTTTAAATGTGAATGGAATGAATAATCAAATAAAATTTTTAAAAAGAGTGACAAATGGGATAAAAAACAAAACCTTACAATCCATTGCTTAAATAAAAGCATTTAATAAAAAAGACATGAACAAAATAAAAGAAGAAATGGGGAAAAATTAGTACACATCAAATGAATTAAAAAAAATCAAGAGTTGCTATCATAATATCAGACAAAGCAAAAAAGAAAAAAAAACAAGCATGCAAAAAATAAAAAAGGACAAACAAGAAATCCATATTATGCAAAAAGAAATCATAGCCAACAAACGAATATCAGTAATAAAGTTATATGCTCCAAATGCCTTAGCATCCAAATTCATAAAATAATCATTATCTAAGCTTAAAGGAGGCATAATAGCACAATAGGGACAAGAGATTTTAATATGCCTTCCTCAGTTTGGGATAAATCCACCAAAAAAGGAAGATAAAAGGGAAAATGTAGAAGTGAACAAATTTCTGGAGAAACTGAAGTTAAAAGGCTTATGGCATCTTTTAAATGGGTCACCAAAAGAATAGACACACACACACACACACATACATATATACATGCATATATGTGTGTAGATAGATAGATGGATATAGATCTATATTTATCTGTCTCAGATGGAACTTTAAAAATAATTGAACCTACAATTGAACAGTTTATTTACTTACTGACCACCTCAATCAACAGATTTTCATATACAAAAAAATCATTTTCAACATATCTAATAAGGTAGAAATAGTCAATATGTCTTTTGTAGACCATAATGCAATTAAAAAATTGTTTCAGGTTCACAAAAACTAGGTATAGGACTAAATGAAAACTTAATTATTTAATATTGTTAGTTTTCATCATTGATTTCCACAAGAGTTTGAATTACAAATTTTCTCCCCATTTCTACCCTCCTCCCCACTCCAAGATGGCATATATTCTGATTGCCCCATTCCCCAGTCAGCCCTCCCTTGTGTCACACCACTCCCCCCTCCATCCATCCCCCTTTCCCTTAATTTCCTGTAGGGCAAGATAGATTTCTATACCCCATTGCCTGTATATCTTATTTCCTAGTTACATGTAAATACTTTTTTTGAACATCTGCTTTTAAAACTTTGAGATCCAAATTCTCTCACCTCTTCCCTCCCCACTCACCCTCCCTAAGAAGGCAAGTAATTCAAAATAGGCCACATGTGTATCATCATGCAAAACCCTTCCATGATACTCATGTTGTGAAAGAGTAACTATATTTTGCTCCTTCTTATCCTATCTCCCTTTATTCAGTTATCTCCCTTGACCCTGTCCTTTTTTGAAAGTGTTTCCTTTTGATTACCTCCTGCCCCTATCTGCCCTCCCTTCTATTATCCCCCCATTTTATCTCCTTCCTCCTTCTTTGCTGTGGGGTAAGATACACAATCGAATGTGTATGTTATTCCCTCCTCAGGTCAAATCTGATGAGAGCAAGATTCACTCATTCCCCCTCCCCTGCCCCCTCTTCCCTTCCAATGAACTGCTTTTTCTTGCCACTTTTACGCGATATTATACCACATTCTATCATTCTATCTCTCCCTTTCTACCTCTCTCAATATATTCCTCTCTCATCCCTTAATTTTATTTTATTTTTTAGATATCATCCCTTCATATTGAACTCACCCTGTGCCCTCTCTCCATATACTGAGGTCTCATGAATTATACATATCATCTTTCCATATAGGAATGTAAACAAAACAGTTCAACTTTAGTAAGTCCCTTATAATTTCTCTTTCTTGATTACCTTTTCATGCTTCTCTTGATTCTTGTGTTTGAAAGTCAAATTTTCTATTCAACTCTGGTCTTTTCACTCAGAAAGCTTGAAAGTCCTCTATTTTGTTGAAAATCCATATTTTGCCTTGGAACATGATACTCAGTTTTGCTGGGTAGGTGATTCTTGGTTTTAATTCTAGCTCCTTTGACCTCCAGAATATCATATTCCAAGCCCTTTGATCCCTTATGGTAGAAGCTGCTAGATGTTGTGTTATCCCGATTGTGTTTCCACAATACTCAAATTGTTTCTTTCTGGCTGCTTGCAGTATTTTCTTCTTGATCTGGGAGCTCTGGAATTTGGCAGCAACAATATTCCTAGAAGTTTTCTTTTTGGGATCTTTTTCAGGAGGCAATCAGTAGATTCTTTTGACTTCTTTTGACCCTCTGGCTCTAGAATATCAGGGCAGTTCTCCTTGATAATTTCTTGAAAGATGATATCTAGGCTCTTTTTTTGATCATGGCTTTCAGGTAGTTCAATAATTTTTAAATTATCTCTCTTGGATCTATTTTCCAGGTCAGTCATTTTTCCAATGAGATATTTCACACTGACTCCCATTGTTTCATTGCTTTGTTCCTGTTTTATAATATCCTAATTTCTCATAAAGTCACTAGTTTCCACTTGCTGCAATCTAATTTTTAAGGTATTATTTTTTTCAGTGGTCTTTAGGACCTCCTTTTCCATTTGGCTAATTCTGCCTTTCAAGGCATTCTTCTCCTCATTGGCTTTTTGGAGCTCGTTTATCATTTGGGTTAGCCTATTCTTTAAGGCATTATTTTTTTCTGCATTTTTTTGAATCTCCTTTAGCAAGTCGTTGACTTGTTTTTCATGGTTTTCTCACATCACTCTCATTTCTCTTCCCAATTTTCCTCTATTTCTCTAACTTGCTTATCCAAATCCTTTTTGATCTCTTCCATGGCCTGAGACCAGTTCATGCTTTTCTTGGAGGCTTTTGATGTAGGCCCTTTGACTTTGTTGACTTCTTCTGGTTGCATGTTTTGGTCTTCTTTGTCAATAAAGAAAGATTCCAAAATCTGAGTCTTAATCTGAGAGTGTTTTCACTGCCTGTTCATCTTCCCAGCCAACTGCTTGACCCTTGAGATTTTTATGGGGGTCTGACTGCTTGTCGAGTGGAGAGTACTTTGTCCTAAGCTTGAGAGGCTGTGCTGTTGTTTTCAGAGCTCTTTCTACACAGCAAGCTCTGCCACACCAGCGCTCCTACTCTCCCAAGATCCGGGAACCCAGACCATAACTCGAATCTAAGTAGGCTCTGCACTCCTGCTGTGGTCTGCCACTAAATTCCTCCCACCAGGTGGGCCTGGGGCTGGAACAACTGCAGCTGTAGCTCTGGAAACAGCCTCAGTGTTGCTCTACCTCTGCCACCCCTGGGCTGTGACCAAACAGCAAACTCATTTCGCTATGTCCCTGCAGTTTTTTCCCACTAACCTTCTCTGTTGTTTTTGTCATTTGTGGGTTGAGAAGTATGGTAACTGCCATGGCTCACTGATTCAGGGCACTAAGACCTGTTCTGCCCAGCTCCCAGTCTGGTTGGTCCAGGGACAGCCCACACTGGGCTCTGCTCTGCTCAATTCCCAGCACAGCGCTATTGACCTTACCCAGTGACCATCCAGGCTGTCCTGGTTTGGAGCCCTGCATCTCTCTGCTATTTCATGGGTTCTGCTGTTCTACAATTTGTTCAGAGTTATTTTTTATGTGTGTTTGAGGGTCCTGGGGGAGAGCTTTAGGCAAGCCCCTGCTTTCCAGCCACCATCTTGGCTCTGCCCCTCCCTAAATGAAGACTTAATAATGAAGTCTTAAATAATAAATGGTTTTAAGAAAAATTTCACAGGAACAATGAATAACCATCAAAAAGAAAAAGACAATGATGAAACATCACACTAATTTTCTGGGATGTCATTAAATCAGAAGGGGAAAATCACGTCCTTACCATCAGACATTAACAAAATAGAAAAAGAGATTAATAAACTAAGTGTGCATTTAAAAATTAGAAAATAAACACACATAAAATAAGTATATAAGAGGAAATTATGGGGAAGGATTTTGGGAAAATGGCAGAGTAGGTCAGAAAATTCCAAGGTCTTAAGATTTTCTCCCACAAAAGAATGAAAATAGCTCCTTAGAGTGAACAAAGTGGGTGTGAAGCCGAAGAAGAACAAGGGCACAACCTGGGTCTTCCTTGGATAATTTGAGAAGATCAGAAGAGAAATTCCAATATGAGGTTTGGTCCTTCCTAATATCTTAAGGTTTTTATTTCCAAGCTAGGTTCTGTTTTAACAAGAGAAATTTTCACCCCAGGATAGTGAGGAGAGTTGGGCATTTACATCCAGGAAAATTGAGGTAACCTCTGCTGAAGAAGAACTCCAGACCCAGCTGCACTGTGAAGACTGGTAGGAGCAAGATGGAACTAGCACAAGCCTGGTGAGTGCAGAAGCAGTGTGGCCAAAAGGCCTTGGCTGTGGGCACTTACAGGAGGTAGGAGATCTGACTTTGGTTCCAGGCTAGAGGTGAGAACTAAAGATCTGGGGCAAGAGGCACCATTTCCCATATCTCAGGGTTAGAGGTGATTGCAAAAATCAAACTATTACCACAAAAAAAAATGCACAGGCAAAGGAGAAAGAATCCAACCACAGAAAGCTATTATGGGAATGGAGATGACTAGCGTTCATCTTCAGAGGAGGATAGTGAAGTAAAAAAAAAACAAAAAACAAAGAGTAACATCAAATGGTCACCTGCCCAAAAGGAATTTATAGAACATCTTTAAAACGGCTTTAAAAAACAAATGATAGCGATGGAGGAAAAACTAAAAAAAAAATAAGAATAAGAATAATCCGAGAAAAACAAGAAGGTTATGAAAGGAAAGAAAAGAAAAGCAACCAATTAGAAAAGGAGATCTGGAATCTTAAGGAGGAAAATGGCACCTTGAAAAGTAGGATTGGGCAAAGTGAAGCCAGTGAAATTATAAGAGATCAAAAAATAAATAAAATATGAATAATGAAAACATAGAAAAGAAAGTGAAACATTTTATAAGAAAAACAACAGACTTGGAGAACAGATCAAGAAGAGAAAATATAGAAATAATGAGACTAACTGAACATTATGATCAGAAAAAGAATCTTGATAAAACAATACAAGAAATAATTAAAGAAAATTGTCCTTAAGCATTAGAACAAGGCAGGGAAATAGAAGTAGAAAAATCCATCAATCACCATTTAAAAGATATCCTAGGAGGAAAACTCATTGGAATATCATAGTCAAATTCCAAAACCCTCAGCTCAAGGATAAGATATGAAAAGCATCAAGAATAAAATAATTTAAATATGATAATGCCACATTTAGAATTACACACGACTTAGCCACAGGTCTTAGAATACAACATATCAAAGAGCAAAAGAACTGGGGCTCTGGCCAAAAATATCATACCCTGAAAAGTTAAGTATTATCCTAAATAAAAAAAAATTGGCATTTGACAAACTCTCAGACTTTCAAGACTTTGTTAAAAAAATCCTGAACTTAATAGAAGATTCTTCATAAAAAAAAGCCAAGAGAAATATAAGGTTCATACCAAAGATTGATTATAAGGTATTCAAAAGGACAGACTGTTTATCTTTTGTATATGTAAAATGTAAAATTTATGTCTGAGATTCTTGTTAATAATTGGTGAGCTCATAAGAAAGATTGGGGTAAACCTGACTATGATATGAACTTAAAAGTAAAACTATTTAGGAAGAGCTAAAAAGAGTAAATATTTTATACAAATGAGGTGCAAGAGGAAAAATGGATATAGAGGAATTAGATGGGGGAGGAGGGCTGGTAGTTCTGTAGTACTTTCATTAGGAATGGGCTTAAAAGGTAACAATGCATACATATTTAGAAGAATATAAAAGTCTTCTAAATTTAGAAGAAGTAGAATGATAGTGGCATAGGGAGGGGGGAGAGGACAAGGGAGGGATTTTTAGAGGGGAGAATGATGGAATAGGTAATGAGGCAATGGGAATAGGTATAATGGGTAAAGGGATTAGGAATGAGGTAGAAGGGGGGGTATAGCATGATGTTTAGAGTTATGGGAATGGGATGATAGGGGAGGGATCCTTGGAGGGGGTTAGGCAAATAATAGGAGGGCAAAATAGTGGGTAGAAGTAAAGTAGAGGAGTAAGGACAAATAGGAAACAAGAGATATGCACAAACATAAAAACAAAGATCAGGAGTACAGTATGCTTGGGAAATATATGTCTATATATGTATGTATGTATGTATGTATGTATGTATGTATGTATCTGTAGATATAGAGAAACATATCTAAATTTTATTGTACCCTTCTTGGGGAGTGGGGGGAGGGAAAAAAAGAATAAAGTAAAAAAAGTGCACAGCAAAGAACAAAAGAAAACTCACAAGAAAGCAAAGAAAGGATGGATAATTCTCAACACAATGTGTATTATTTATGTTACTGGCTTTCTTGAAATGAAAATTTATTGATATATATTTTGAATCCTCTCTTATGTTCTGCTATGTGCACAGTGTTTTTCTCTTACTTTGCATGTAAGTTTCAACATTTAAGTTTATGATATGTTTTGTTTCTTTTCTCTGTTCTGTAATTGTGTTCTGGTCATTGAGTCTAAAATAAAATTTAAAAAAGAGGAAATATTAATTTTAAAGCAGAAAGAAATAAATTGGATGAAAAATGTATAAATTAGAAATTAGAAAAGCTCATTCTTGGAAAAGACTAATAACATTTAAATAACTTTAATTAAAAATAAGAGACCAGAAAATGAAATCAATGAACTAACAAATAAACAAAGTGAAATCACAACAAAATTAGAAGTTAAGTTAAAACAAAACAAGAACATATTATGTCCAGTTATTTGTTTGCAAAATTGAAAACACAAAAGAAATAGAGAAATAATTTCAAAAATATGAAATATCCGAACTCTCAGAAGACCAGAGAGAAAGAGAGAGAGATCTTAAATAATCCAACCTCAGAAAAGGAAATAGATCTATCTATAAAGGAACTACCAAGGAAAAACAAAACCTTCCTGGACCTGATGAATTCACAGAAGAATTTTATGAAATTTATAAAGAAGAGTTAGTATCCATACTTTACAAATTATTCTCAAAATGTGAGAAAGAATACCACTAGAATCAATTTGTAAGATAAACATAGTCTAAAAACATAAAGCAGGGAAACACAAAACATGAAAAGAAAACTGTGGACAATATTTTTAACAAATAATGGTTCAATTTTTTTTAAATCATATCATTCAAACTATATCAAGTTATCCAAGAAATTTTTCATTATTACCAAGTAAGATTTGTACAAGGGATTCTTGGAGGCTTCAACATTAGTAAAACAACATAATTACTTATACTAAAAGCTAAAACATCAAAACTCCATGATCATCTTAGCAGATGCAGAAAAAAACCTTTCATCGTGAATTTTTTTAAATGGCATAAAAAAGTCTATATAAAACCAAAAGCATGAATCATGTGCAATGGAGATATAGTAGAACCTTTTAGGAATAAATACAGGAATGAAACTAGGATGCTCATTGGAAATGTTAAAAATAACAACAGGATAAGAGAAAGGAAAGGATAATAATAGATAAAGAGAAGATGCAATTACTGATGATATGATGATTTACTTGCAAAACCCCAAGAGTTTCAGCAAAGTGGTATGTTATGAAAACAAATCCTCAAAAATCAATAAGATTTCTATATAACAATAGAAAAAGCCAGAAAGCAATAATGGAAAGGAAAATTCCATTCCAAGTAAGTACAAAATGCATTAAATACCTAGGGATCAACCTCCCAAGGCACATGAAAGATTTGTATAGATTCAATTAGAAAGCACTTCTTAAAGAAATAAAGAACAACCTAAAGAGCCAGAGGAATAATTAGTGTTTGTGGTTAGGCCATTCTAATATAAAAAAGACAAAACCACCAAAATTAATTTCTACTTTTAATGCTATTCTCACAAAATTACGAAGGAGATCATTTCTAGAGTTTGATAAAATAATAACAAATTGCTTTGGACAAACAAAAAATCAAGAACATCAAAGGGAAGGATAAATAGAATAAAGGACAAAGAGGGAACAGCACCTTGAGATAAACTATATTATAAAGCAGCAGTCACTAAAAGTATGCGGTATTGTTCAAAGAATACAGAAGCAGGTCAATGGAATGGACTAGGAAAGGGAGATTCAAAAACAATAGGACTCAAAATTTCGGTGTTTGATAGAGTGGAAAATGTAAGTTATCTAAGAAAAAAATCTCTATTTGATTAAAAAAAAAACCGTGGTGAAACTGGAAAGAAATTAGGCTTAGAATGCAATGGGTGAATACAAACTTCATGGAATAAATCCCCTTAATAAAAGGATTTCTTCTGTAAAACTTGAACTCAATCCAAAAGCTGTTCCCTAAGACCTAGAAAGCCACAGATTCCCCACCCCTGTGTTAGATCAACACATATCAAAATACATTCTAAATAAATACATGATGTTAATATTAAAGATCATACTGAGAGAGAGAGAGAGAGAGAGAGAGAGAGAGAGAGAGAGAGAAACACATCCTCTACCTTTTGTAGCTAGAGGTAAGGGATATATTCGTAACCAAACAGGAGATAAAGGCAATTACAAAAGATAAACTAGATGGTTTTGATTACTTGAAACTGAAGAGCTTCTCTGAACAGATATTAAAAATTCTAGGAAAAGAAGGAAAGTAGTTGAACGGGGAAAAATATCTTTGTATCAAAGATAGAGATACATCAATCTCTATCTATATATAGAAATTACTCATATATATGTACATATCCACATATATACATATATGCACATACATATATGTACATATATACACACACATGCACACACATATAACTGTAAAAATTGCCCCAAATCACTGAGAAAGGCAAATCAAAACAACCCTGAGATTTCAATTTATACCCTACAGATTGGCAAAAATAAAATATGGCAATAGTTAATGTTGTAGAGGTTGTGGGGAGATAGATACATTAATATATTGTTGTGGAACTGCCAAGTAGTGTAATCATTTTGGAAAGGAATATAGAATAATGTAAGTGAAGTAACTAAAATGCCCATACCCTTTGAATCAGAGACTCCATTGCTAGGTTAATACCCCACAAAGTCTCTACATAGTCCAAAATATTTATAGTAGTACTTTTGTTGATAAGTAAGAATTGGAAACAAAGTAGATGTCCATCAATTAGGGAATGGCTAAACAAATTGTGGTGCATGAATGGAATACTACCATGCTATAAGAAAATACGTGTGTGATGAATACAGAGAGGCTTGGAAAGATCTATATGAACTAATGCTGAATGAAGCAAGTAGAGCCAAGAAAACAATATGCATAGTAAATGCAATTATGTAAATGGGAAGAAAATCACACCAATAAAATCAAATGCAAATGTAAAAAAATGCAAACATCAAAAAGGATTTGAATGAAGAGATATGAAAAGACATCCCCGATCCAGCCCTCCATGAAAGTGGGAGGTCCAAAGGTATTTCACAAATTTCGTATGTGTTTAGACTTTTTCAATGTATTGATCAGTTGTGCTGACTTATTTTTTTCTCTTTCTAAAACAATACTATTTATCATATGTGCTTGATCTTCCCCCACTTGGGAGGGGGGAGAAGGATGATAGATATAATTCTATGGTCATGTAAGAAACATAAAATATCAGTAAAAACTAATAAAAGCAGAAAATCAATGCATGTGAAAAATTATGAGCAGGAAAAAAAGAGCAAGGGAAAGACTAGAAAGCTCATAAACAGATTGGAAGGGAGCACAAACAGTTGCGACTGGAAGCAACACTTTGTTTCAGTAACACGTAAAGGAAAATGTCTTTACAGATACAGGAAGAATTCTTGAGAAAATAGCAAGGAGAAGCCAAAAATACACTTAAATTTGTACTGGAAACCAAATCCCAAGGTGAATTGTAAAGGTTAAAAAAAATAGATTTGTAGCCAAATAATTGAGTTGTATTATGTTGCCCTAAGCATAAGGGAAAAAACTGGTGCAGTTAATAAATCTTGAAGCCAGGGAGATGTGGGTTCAAATCAAAAGTGTAACTTTTACTATTTGGAACAGATCGATTAACCTCTCAATACTCAAGGCAATCTTCTAAGAATATAAGTTATATATAAATTGCTGATTTAAATTGGTAGAAGAATTTCCCACACCAATGAAATAAAATATAAGCTGGAAAAGAAAAATCTCTTTTTTTGTTGTTATTGTTTTTAAATGTCTCATAATATCTTGTGAACAGGAAAACTGTACTCATCTTTCAGGATAGGACATTTTCTGTTCCAAAATGGTGGGAGACTGTTTCATTTTTTGACATATTTATTAATGTGGGTTATGAATCCTTTGTGTTTCAAGCTTTTCTTTTTTGGCAGAGGAAATGCATAACTATCCTATAATATATGCTGCCTGATTTTTTGTACCCTAAGTAACTCTTCTAGAAGAGAATCTATTAATTACTTTCTGAGAAAACTCTAGTAATGAGGTAAACCTGAACTTCAGGAGATTTTCCCTGAGATTCTGGGGTGTAATCTTAATGGGCCATAGATTATAGGAAAAAAAATCTTACTTCTTTTTGAGGCCAGGCTTCCCCAGAACTGAATCTTGTCCATGTGTATTTGGACCAGTAGTCCCCTTGGGAGAAGGGAACAATCTGGATCATTTGTCATATTATTTAAATAAAAATATTTTAAATTTTAGGCGTTTGATAAAATGTTTTTTTTTTTCCCATTCAAAGCTATGACTTGGTAATTTATATAGTAGAAGAAAAAGTAGGATGAAGAAAAACAGTCTTGCATTCTGGAAAAAAAATCCATTTGAGAGCCTTGTAAAACAATGCAATATGGCAACAATACACAAAATATAAGGTCAGCATTACTTTATGTGTATGGGTCTGTGTGAGTATGTAACTGGTTAAATAGCAAACCTTCAAAATAAGCAATATAACACAATAAGGTTATGACCAGGTCTGTACCATAGTATAGTATAAGAGGTAAAATTGTTTGACCATAATATCCTTCTGATAAGCTCTATTGAGTACGTTCAACAGTGGATGTGCTTTATGTTGGATTCCATATTATGATGAGTAGTGTTCAGTGATGTGTGGATAGCAGCACATTGAATAGACTTCAGTTATCTCTTGCTCTAAAAAGGGGAGGTAAGACCGCAAAAGTGAAAGGTAACCAAAGAATTGCCCATGTGTTATATTGTGATGAGAAACCCCTCTAGTATGTTAAAGAAAGGTGTGTGTGTGATGAACTTATGGAAATATATGGATAAGACTCACATGTGCTTAGCAGATATGAATAGGTACTGCAAGGGGTACTTACATCATTAAGATTTTGAATATACTAGAATATTGGGATATTCTAGTAAGATTTAAATGAGGATTACACAATACACCTGATTTTTAAAGTGTAAGATTGTGCCTTTTTTCATTTAATACAAGTTATTGAACGAATTATTTTTTACACATGAATGGACCAATAGTATTGTCTAGCATACATTCATTTATCATACATTATTCTTACAACTACGTAACATACTGTATATAATTCAAATGGAGGTAGATAATGCCTTTGTGATTTCATTAGTATGAAAAACTCCCAGGAAAGGAAAACCCTTCTACCAATGTAGGATAGGACCTTCTCTACCACTTACTGTCTTGGAGAGTTTCCCAGAATAGTGATGTCAAATTCATGTAGAAACAGGGCCCACTAATACTTACATAAAGATCCCTGGGTATCTCATATTGACTTAGAAAATTCCTTATCTACCTTACCTATGTTCTGCTGCACTTATTTTTATTTTGCTAAATATGTCCCAATTACATTTTTATCTTGTTCTGCTGATGCTGGAGGCATGTTTGACACCCCTGTGCTAGAGCACAGAAAAGTAAAGTGACAGGTCTAGGCTCACAGAGCCAATTTTCATCAAAGATAGTACCTGAGGCCATGTTTTTCTGTCTCTGAGGCCTACGTTTAATCTACTACACTGGTAGCTAGGTGGCACAATGGATTGAGTATTGGACTTGAAGTCAGGAGGACATGAATTTGAGTCCAACCTCAGATACTTTTTAGCTGTTTGATCCTGGACAGTTGCATATCCTCTCACAGCCTCAGTTTCTTTGTCCTGATGACACTTCAAATCCAGTTGTATGGTTTCGGTATACCTCTTGAAAGTAGATGAGTAATGAGAAGAGTAATACCACAATACTTTATTTTTAGATGTTATAAGAATTTATAATGTACCAGTTCTTAGGAAATTCTCTCAACTTATGGCTTATTTTATCAGTGTAGCAAGCCTCCAATCAATAAGTTGTCTTTACCACTGCAGATGCAAAACTTCTCTGCCAGTTAAAGCCTTAGAATGTATGGTAGGGCACGAAAAATTTAATTGATTTGCACAATGGCTGGAGCTCCTTCATAATAGATGCCTCCATAATAGCTGCTTTGTGTGGACACTCTGTGTGGTTACCCTCTTTGCCTTCTTACCTCCTCTCTTCCGTTTCTCCAGATGCCCATTATTCTTTATCCTCCCCAATTAAAAGTAAGTTGCTAAGGAGTAGAGATCATAAGTTTTTTTGTCATATTCCCAATATTTAGCACAATGTCTAACATCTAGAAAGTTCTTGTGAAATAATTGACCTATCACCAGTGCTTCTCTGCTGTCATTGGAATCCCAACAACTCTGACTGCGACAAATTTGGCTAAAAAGGAACTGGATAAAATCTTCTATAAAGACAGCTTTCAAAGAATGGTTTTCTTTTGCATTCTCTGCTCCTTCTCTTATGATGATCCAATCCAAAATAGGTAATATATACTCTTTTGTTGTCTATAGTATTCATTACCTAGCTGAGCTAATATTCTTAATCTCAGTAATTTGGACATTATATTTTAAGTACTTTAATAGTCTTTTATTCCTCCCTCATTTTCTATCCTGTCTTTGATTTTCCCCTCCATCCAATAAAAGATAAACTCCTTGAGAATACTGACTTTCAGGATGGTATTCTCAGTATCTAAAGTATCTCTGGACAATTTGGGCACTTAATAAATATTTATTGAAGTGTTGTAATGTCTTTTTAAACATCTAACTTGGCTAATGAGTTCCTCTGTGCATCTATATTGGTTTCTTTAGACAGTTTCAGTTTTTCTTCTTTATCAGAACCATTTGTATTCTTTCAATTTTTTTTTCCAGAATCATTTTGTTCTTTGGTTTTAAGAACATTCAATCTCTCTGAGGCCAACTTTCCTTGCAGAACTTTAGAAAATGCTACTCAAAGTATCATTGTTGTTAACCCTTTGATGTCTACATTGTGAAAATTTAGGATGTGCACCAGGTTATCTCTTGGTTGCCCCCCCCTTGAGAAATCTTTCTTTTTTGGCACTGTTTCCTTCAAGATTTGTAAAAATTATTTTAGTGATGTGATAGATATGCTTTTGAATTTGCAGACAGGAAGGCTTGGGGAGGAGTTTAATGCCCCACCACCCAGTCCACCAATCAGAGGTGAGAGGTAACTGAGGGAACTAAAAAGGTATTGAGTATCAAAAGCTGAGTCAAATCATCATGGTAACGAGATTTCAGGTGATGAACTTGTCCTGAGGGAAGCATGATGTTCTCTGGAGTCACAGTCAACCACTGATAAAAAATGTAGAGTAGTTAACATTAGCTTGTATCTCCCATGAGTTCGTGTTGTCTGCAAAATGTTGGGATAAAATTTGTTAGAAAATATCTCCTGTGAATAAGAACTAGAAGCTGTATTTGATTCAAACTCAATGTGTGACTACATTGTGTCATGAGCACCAAAACAACTAATTTTTTTTAGACTGATCTAATCATAACATAGTATTCTGAACAATGGGAATAACCTGGTTGCTCTTTATCAGATATCATCTCACAGAAACACCTAATCTCAGAATTAGAAGATATCTCAGAGACCACTTATCTAAACTAGTTGGATAATAATCTCCTTTGCACCTTTGATTAATTGTTATCCACCCTTTACTTGAAGACCTGTCCTGATGGCAAGAGAGTTATTCTAATATAGGGAAAAAAAGGAAAAAAAATGGTCTTGGAGGTTCATGTCCTGGTGCTGGCATATAAGACTGAGAACATGCAAATCAATTAAATTTTTAATGCCCTACCATACATTCTAAAGCTTTAACTGGCAGAGAAGTTTTGCATCTGCAGTGGTAAAGACAATTTATTGATTTCAGTCTTGCTACACTGATAAAGTAACCTGTTGGATGAAAAAAAAGGTAGAAGGGAGAGAGCCTGCTATCTCTTAAGGTATCCCCCATGTGAATATTGTGTTCAAGACTGGGTTTCATAATTAGGGAAGACATTGACCATTGTCCTTTGTATTAACAATCGGCTGGGGGCGTAAGATACACCCAGGACACTGCCAGCATGCCAGAAAAGCACAGGTTCTTTTTATCTGCTTAAACAAGGAAAGCACGGTGAAGGAGTTGACCAGCTTACTTTAATCCATCATTCAGTTAGCATACAGACAACATTCATTTAGTTCAGGGGAAAAATGCCAGCATTCAGTTAGCATTCAGTTAGTTCAGGGGAGCAAAGAGACAAGCATCAAGAGACATACCAAATACAGATTCATTCAGCTAGTTCAGGGGAACAAACAGCCAGCACCCCAAAGTTCAGAATATTCATTTAGTTTGGGGGAAAACAAACCAGCATCCTGAACCTCAAAACCAAAATACAAACAAATTACAAATATCAACAGAGAGACCCAATATAATTCATAGTTACCAACATCTGGGCTAGGCCCAAGAGCAAGGGCTGGCCCAGTGTCACGCTTGCTGCTGCTCCCACACCAACCGGAAAAGGAAAGAGAGCTCTTCAAGCTGTCCTCTCCCCTCTTATAGAGTTTTTGACATCATCAAGCACCACCTGAATGACCAGGGCTGATTGGTTCTTGAGTTGGCCTCTCCCCCTAGCGTAGACTGGGTTAACACCCAATAGGGTGTGGCTCTGGAGTCAACACCTCCCTTCAGCCAGTCCTATGACTCATCACACAGGAAGTTCTCTGCTCCCAGGCATGGCCCAGCAATGCTCAATGAGATAAACTGAGTCACTCAAAGAAAACAAAGGCCATTCTGGATACATCCTTCAAAGGGAAGAAGGAAAAAATAGCAAGGATGCTCAGAACCATACAATTCAAACACAGATTGAAGAAAGGATGAATATTTATTATAGAGAAGAGAAGGCTTTGGGGGCATATACATCAAGGAGATAGCTGATTTAAGGAATTTAATATCATGGGAAAGAATTATTATACTTTTTTTCTTTTTTTTCCTTAGAGGACCAAACTAAGAGCAATGCATGGAATTTCAGAAAGGTATGCCTTGATATAATGAAAAAATTATTCTTAAGATTTACAGGTATCTAGAAATGGGATAAAAACTTAGGATATATTAAGATTCTCATCAATTGATATTGTCAGCAAGAAGATACGAGCGTTTGATAAGGATTTTGTAGGTGGGATTCTCTTGATCAAGTGTGAGCTGTGTTAGGTGATTTCTCCTTGAAGTCTTTGATTCTTTCCTTTTATAGAGATTGTTACTGTCTATACCCATTGAGATGGTCTCCATGTTATGGCAGAGAAGAGAAAAAGGAGAGAGAGATAGATAGATAGATAGAGAGAGAGAGAGAGAGAGAGAGAGAGAGAGAGAGAGAGAGAGAGGAATTGGTAAGAGCAAGGTGAAGAGGGGGAAATGGAGGAATAGAGAATGAGGAAGATGGGGGGATAGAGGGGAAGAAGGAGGAAAAGAGAGAGGAGAGGAGAGATAGAGAAAGACAGAAAGAAGGGAGCACAGAGAGATGGAGAAAGATGGGGCTGGAGAGAGAGGGAAAGGGGGAGAGAGAGTGAGAGAGAGATATATATGAAATCAGATTCTATGGGTTCTGTTATTATCTCCATGAAGATGATTTCCATATTTGTATTCAACCCTACACTCTCTCTGCCATGTTAGTCACACATATCCATCTGCCTCATACGTCTCCAGTTGGATATCTCAAAGGCATGTCAAAGTCAATATGTCTAAAACTAATGAACTCATTATCTTTATCACTAACTCTTACCTTTTCTAACTTTGGTCTTACTGTCAAGAGTATTGCCATCCTTTCAGTCACCCAGTTGTCCTCAACTATTAATCCCACAAATCCAACCTGATGCCAAATTGTGTTTCTACTTCCCTGTAATTGATCCATCCCCTTCTCTACAGCCATGTAGCCACATACCTACTTTTTGTCCTGATCACCCATAATAGTTTTGTAACTCATATCTTACTACATTAAGTTTCATTCCCACTCTAAACTATCCTCAACTCAGCAGATAATATGATTTTGCTAAGGTATAGATCTGACCATGTTATTCCCCAGTTCAATGGCTTCCTATCACCTCCTTGATCAAATATAAAGTCTTTTCTTTCATATTTAAAGATCTTCATAACCTGACCCTTTCCTAGCCTTCCAGTTATCTTATACCTTCTCCTTTCCTTCAACTTCATGCTGTGATCAAGCCACACAATCCAATTGGCTGTTTCTGGAACTTGATACTTTATCTGCCAACATTATGCCTTTTCTCTTACTCTCTCCTATGCCTAGAAAGTTATCCTCCCATAGCTTCACCTCAACTTCCTCGGCTTTCTTTAGCACCTGGCCCAAAGCTCACCTCTCATAGGTTGCTTTCTCCCTTCCTCCCCCCATGAGTTTTCCTTTCTTATTACATTGCATTTAATCTGTACATATCTTTTAAGTACCTAGTTATTTTCAGGTTATCTCCCCCATTAGAATGAATCCTCAATGAAGGGAGGGACTTTTCATTTGTTTGTTTTGTTTCTCTTTTAATTTCCAGCATTTAGTGCAATGTTAGACAATGTAGTAATCACTTGATTCCTAACTGATTGTAAAAAGCATATGATCTTGTTATTCTTATTTTGGCTAAAGTTATGTTAGGACTCTTATGAAGAAACTGGACTATTTGTGAATAGCAGGTCTGTATGAAAATTTGCACATGGAAACATACTAGATATTTGGCAAGGCTTAATTCAGGGATAGAGATAAAGATAAACCCTGTAATATCATTAATGCAGAGAAGTTTCAGATAATCAACTCCCTCTACCAATGCAGGGCAGTATCTACTCAGAAACTTCTAGTCTTTTTGTAATTAAGATTTTTTATTTTTATCTTACAGCACTCAGTTCTGCATGTTTTTGAGTTCCAGATTTTCCTCCTCTCCCTCCCCTCCCCCTTCCCCCCCCACAGCATGGAATTCCATATATCTTCTACATATACCTTGGCATTAAACTTATTTACACAATAGTCAAGTTGTAAAGAAGAATCATGATGAATGGAAATAATCATGAGAAAGAAGAAGCAAAACAAAAAAAAGAAAGAAAGAAAGAAAGAAAAAATAGAAAAAAGAGAGCAAGTAGTTTGCCTCAATCTGCATTCAGACTCCACAGTTCTTTCTCTGGATGTAGATAGCTCTTTCCATCATGAGTCCTTTGGGGTTGTCTTTGAACCTTGTAATACTGAGAAGAGGCAAATCTATCAAAGTCAGTCATCACAGAATTAATATATCTGTTGTTGTGTACAATGTTCTCTTGGTTCTGCTCCATTCACTCAGCATCATATGATGTAGGTCTTTCCAGGTTTTTATGAAGTCCATATCTTCCCCAGAAACTTTTAGTCTTAAGAGTTGCCTTAAGCAGAGAGATTAAGTGATTTGCTCAGGGTTACAAAGCCTGCTTAAGTTGCAGGGGAAACTTAACATGATGTTTTCCTGACATTGAAGCTACCTCTCTGTGTTGCTTCTCATAAAGCTCATACTAAACCATGAGGTTAATTGTATTTATACTTATTACTTCATTATCTCAAGAATGAATGATTCCATTTAACAGGGATACTCCACCAACAAACACCATAAAGTTTCTGCAATTTTTATTGGCCTTCAAGAGTTTCTATTGCCACAAAATTGATCATGCCTCAAATATCCTAGGCTGCTAGGCCAAAGACATAAAATTCATCACTGGGCTCATAGTTAATTTTTTTCCAGTGTTATAGAATGTTCTAGAACCTGTCTTCTGCTAATATAGCCTCTGAGAATCATGGGTCAACCCCATCCCAAGATGAGGTATCAGAGGGGGCTGTTACTAGAAGAAATACACATATTTTTATTAAATTGAACAAATATATTAATAAGGAGCAAAATAAAAACCACTTGAGTTGGATATTTTTAACAGCTGTCAGCTAACTGAACAGTATTTTTTTAAAGTATTTTCAATTTTCTGAGATTACAAAGAGCTTTTTCTCTCCCACCAACCTTCCCAAAATAAATACCCTCTATCTAATTTTATGGGCTTTAAACTCTTAATCAAGCTTTACTCTATTTATCCTTAAGCAGGTCTTAAATATGAAGAAGGTTAGTCCATTTTGCAAATTGGTTAGGTTTTGCAAACCAGCTTCAACAGATACAGTCATCCCATGAAGCAAATTTGGTTAAAATGATCTATATTGTGCATAAACTTGACTCAGAGTGTAACTAGATTAGGTTTATATAATGAACTGATTGTTGACTTTCATTTCTGCATATAACTAGTAAAGAATTATTTCTTTCTAGCACCAGGCCAATTTGCACTAGCTATTATCCCAAACTACAAATTCAAAGCTTCATACACAAGAGACTCTTCATTGAATTTCCCCTGCAAGGGATCACTTGAACATCTGGTTCCCTGAACTCAGAGGTAAATCCCTTGAATTATTCCCTGTTCACTTTAGAGTTTTTTCTTCTTTCTTCATACACACATGAAAAGTACTAAGAAACAGCTGGAAATGATGGTAGCAGAGAGAACCATAGTAACTGAAAGATCCATTAAAGGAATTGCTTTTCATTCCCTTGCCACTGTAAGGACTGTAACCAATCAAGAAGGAAGAGCAGATGAAAAGCGGGATGAGTTAAACACACTAAACGCTTACACCCAATCAGGTGGTAACAATTTCAAGATGGCATGCTACAGAAATGAAAACTTTGTTCAAGCAAGATGATTGATATATGAAACTTTAGGGATCTGATCAGTCATGAGATCAAATCAAAGAGCTTTGTAGTTAAGATTTTTCAGTTATATTTACATCTTTTATGGGATGGGAAGAAAAAAAGAAGGGAATAAACAATTATTAAGTGTCTATGAACTTCCCGGACCTATGCTAAGTGCTTCATAAATACAGTCATACTTGAGAGATACTGCAAATTTGTCTCCAGACCCCAAAATGAAGCATTTTCCCCAATTTTTCACACTTTTCTTTAAAGTTTTGAGCTCCAAATTTTCTTGCTCCCATTTCTTTGCCCTCCTTGAGAGAATAAGCAAACATGTGTACGTTATACATATGCAATTATGTAAAACATTTCCATATTAGGCATTTTGCACAAAATTTGAATAAAAAAAAGAAAATAAAAAAGAGCATGCTTCAATCTGTATTCAATCAATATCAGTTTTTTTTTTTTCCTCTGGAGGTATAGAGTATGCTTCATCATTACTGCTTTGATATTGTCTTGGATCATGTTATTGCTCGAATGAGCTAAGTCATTCACAGTTGTCTATTAAATAATATTGTTACTACTATGTATAATGCTCCTCTGGTTCTGTTCACTTTACTATGCATCAGTTCATGTAAATTTTTCAAAGTTTTTCTGAAATCATTCTGATTGTCATTTCTTATAGCACAATAATGTTTCATTACAACCATATATCACAGCTTGTTTAGCCATTCCCAAATTGGTGGGCATCCCTTTGATTTTCAATTCTTAGCCACTACAAAAGCAGCTGTTATAAATATACTTTGTACAAATAGGTATTTTTTTCCCAATTTGTTGGATGTCTTTCAGATATAGACCAAGCAATTGTATTGCTTCATCAAGAGTATGCACAGATTTGTAGCATAATTTGGGCATAATTCCAAGTTGTTCTCCAGAATGGTTGGATCATTATACAACTCTACCAACAATGCATTACTGTCCCAGTTTTCCCACATCCCCTCTAACATCTAACATTTTCATTTTTTGTCATATTAACTCTCTCTAATAGGTATGAGGTGACACCTCAGAGTTGCTCTAATTTACATTTCTCTGATCAATAGTGATTTAGAACATTTTTTTTCATATGACTATAGAAAGCTTTGATTCCTTTCTCTGAAAACTGCCTATTCCTATCCTTTGACCATTTATCAATTGGGAAACGACTTTCATTTTTATAAATTTGGCTCAGTTCTTCATATATTTGAAAAATGAAGCCTTTTTCAGAGATACTTGTTGCAATTTTTTCACTTTTCTGACTTCTTTATAATTTTGATTGCCTTTGGTTTTGTTTGTGCAAAATCTTTTTAATTTTCTATTTTATATTTTGTAATTCTCCTTGTATCTTCTTTGGTCCCAAATTCTTGCTTATGGTATCACCCTTATGTGCAAATTATGTACTGATTTTGTCCTTATTTTGGTATATTGTGTGAGATGTTGCTCTATGCTTAATTTCTGCCCTACTATTTTCCAGTTGTCTCAGCAGTTTTTGTAAATAATGAGTTTTTTGTTCCAAAAGCTTGGATCTTTGAGTTTAGCATATACTAGATTACAATAGTCATTTATTAGGAAGTAATTTGTACCTAATCTATTCCATTGATCCGCCACTTTATTTCTTAGCCAGTACCAGATGTTTTGACAATTACTACTTTATAACACAGTTTGAGATTGGATATGGATAGATCACCTTCTTTCACATTTTTTAATGATTCCCTTGATATCCTTGAGTTTTTGTTCTTTCAGATGAAATTCATTATTTTTTCTTGTTCTATAAAATACTTTTTGATAGTTTGATTGGTATGGCACATAATAAATAGACTAATTTAGGTAGAATTGTCATTTTTATTATATTGACTCAGTCCATGAGCAATTACTATGTTTCCAGTTGTTTGGATCTGATTTTATTTGTGTGAAAAGTGTTTTATAGTTGTGTTCATATTATTCCTAGGGTTGTGTTGGCAGGTATACTCCCAAGTATTTTATATTGTCTACAGTTATTTTAAATGGAATTTCTCTTTCTATCTCTTACTACTAGACTTTGGTGATGTGTGTACACACACACACACACACACACACACACACACACACACACATATATATACATATATATATATTATAAATGCTGATGAATTATGTGAGTTTATTTTGTATCCTACAACTTTGCTAAAGTTAATAATTTCAAGTAGTTTTTTAGTTGATTCTCTAGGATTTTCTAAGTATAACATCATATCATTTGCAAAAGGTGATGATTTTGTTTCTTCTTTGCCTATTCTAATCCTTCAATTTTTTTTCTTCTTTTATTGCTATAGCTAACATTTCTAGTAAAATATTAAACAATAGAGGTGATAATGGGTATCCTTGCTTCACCCCTGATTGCATTGGGAATGCTTCTAGCTTTTCCCCATTATAGATAGTGCTTGCTGATGGTTTTAATTAGATATTACTTTAATAGGAATGGGTGCTGCATTTTGTCAAAGAACTTTTCTACATTTATTGAGATGCTTACAAAATTTCTGTTGGTTTTGTTATTGATTTGTTCAAGTATGCTAATAGTTCACTTATTATTGAAGAAGCCCTGCATTCTTGGCATAAATCCCACTTGGCAATAGCATATGATCCTTGTGCTATATTGCTGTAATCTCTTTGCTAGTATTGCATTTAAAATTTTTACATCAACATTCATTAGGGAAATTGGTCTGTAATTTCCTTTCTCTGTTTTGGCTATTTCTGGTTTGGGTATTAGCATGATATTTGTGTCATCAAAAGAATTTAGTAGGAGTCCTTCTTCACCTATTTTTTTTTCCAAATAGTTTACATGGTGTTGGAATTAATTGTTCTTTAAATGTTTAGTAGAATTCACTTGTGAATCCATCTGCTCCTGGGGATTTTTTCTTAGGAAGTTCATTGATGGCATATTCAATTTCTTTTTCTAAGATTGAGTTTTTTAAGTATTTTATTCCTTCTTCTGTTAATCTGGGTAATTTATATTTTACAGATAGCCTTCAATTTCATTTAGATTGTCAAATTTATTGGCAGACACTTTGGCAAAATAGCTCCTAAAATTGTCTTAATTTCCTCTTCATTGGTGCTGAATTCACCACTTTCATTTTTGCTACCAGTAATTTGGTTTTCCTTTTTTCCTTCTGTAAAATCAAATTAACCAGTGGTTTATCTATTTTTGTTAGTTTTTCATAAAAGCAGCTTATAGTTTTGTTTATTATTTCAATCATTTTCTTACTTTCAATTTTATTAATTTGTCCTTTGATTTTCAGGATTTCCAATTTGATGTTTGATTAGAGATTTTTAGTTTGTCCTTTGTCTAGGTTTGCATGCCCAATTCATTGATATTATTTTTTCTCTATTTTATAGATGTAAAGAATTAGAACTATAAATTTTCCCCTAAATACCACTTTTTCTGCATCCCATAAATTATGGTATGATTTCTCATTGTTGTAATTTTCTTTAATGAAATTATCAATTGTTTTTATGATTTCTTCTTCGACCCACTTTTTTAGGATTAAATTATTTAGTTTCCAATTAATTTTAATCTCTCTTTGCATTGTCCTTTATTTAATGTAATTTTATTGCATTTTGATCTGAAGGGATGCATTTAATATTTCTTCTTTTCTGCATTTAATTGTGAGATTTTTATGTCCTGATAAATGGTCAGTTTTGTGTATGTGCTATGCATGTCTGAGAAAAAAAATTATATTCCTTTCTATTATCATTCAATTTTCTCCAAAGATGTATAATATCTAACTTTTCTGGAATTTTATTCATCTCCTTACCTTCTTTCTTATTTATTTTTGGTTAGATGTATCTAGTTTTGAGAGGGGGAAGTTGAGGTCCTCCACTTGTATAGTTTTATTATTTATTTCCTCCTATAATTTATTCAACTTTTCCTTCAAAAATTTAGATGCTATACCATTTGGTTCATTTATGTTTAGTATTGACATGACATAATTTTTATTGTGCCTTCTGGCTAATTACAGTTGCTTTCCTTATCTCCTTTAATTATATTTGTTTTTTTCCTTTTGCTTTGTCTGACATCGTGATTGCTACCCCTCGTTTTTTTTGCTTCAGCTGAAATATAATAAATTCTTCTCCAGCCCCTTACCTTTACTCCATGTGTATCTCTCCGCTTCAAATGTGTTTTTTTTTTTTTGTAAACAGCATTTTGTAGGATTCTCATTTTTTAATCCATTCTTCTATCCACTTCCATTTTATGGGTGACTTTATCCCACTCACATTTATAGTTATGATAACTAACTGTATATTTCCCTATATGCAATTTCCACTTGTTTATCCTCTTCTCTCCCTTACAACCCATTTTTTACCTTCTTACAAGTGTTTTAATTCAAATTACCACCTTCCCCAACATACACTGTGTTTTATCATTCCCCCTTCTCCTATTATTCTCATCTCTTTTTACTTCTTTATAGAGCAAGATAGATATCTATATGCAACTGAGTGTGTATGTTATTCTTTCTTTGAGCCAATTTTGATGAGAGTAAGGCTTAAGTTTTGCCCACCAGCCCCTCCTCATTTACCCTTCCATATAATAGCTCTATCATGTCTCTTTTATGAGCGATAATTTACCTCCTTCAATCCCCTTCCTCCTTCTCTTTTCAGTGCAATTTGCTTTCTCACACCTTTGAAATAAAGCAAATATTGCAACCAAGTGAGTCATACATTTTTCCCCTACTGCATATAAAAGTTATGCTTACACTATACTATAATCTAATAAGTGTGCAGTAGTATTATGTTCTTTTTTTAAAAAATTCATCCTTTAATTTTAAAACATTGCTAAAAATGCTAGCCATCTTCTGAGCTTTCAGCAAATCATAATCTTTTTGCTGGTGGAGGGTCTTGACTTGATGTTGAAGGCTGGTGATTGATCAGTGTGATGGTTGCTGAAGGTTATATTTTGGGAAACCCAGGCAGAGAGAGGATCAGTGACTATCCCAAGGTCACATAGCTGGTAAGTTTCTCCAGAGAAATTTGAACTCAGGTCTGACTCCAGGCCCAGTTAATTTATGGCGCCACTTAGGTTCTTCTTGCAGGCAAAAGCAAATTCTGTGGAGTTGTCCAGTGGCTTTTTTTGTTCAGTCATTCAGCTTAATTTTTTTCCCAACTATCTTCTAGAAAAGCAAGCTAGAAATTGTATCCCCTTGATAAATGTTGTTTCATTATAATTTACTTCATATCCTCAGCCTGAAAGAATGTTTAATTATACCCCTTTAAGGAGTCAACAAGGAACTCATCTATTCATCCTTCAGCTAGCTAGTGGCCAATAAGTCTCCTCTTGGTATTGCTGTTGTGTTTAGTCATTTTTTCAGTCATATCTGATTCTGTGTGACTCCATTTGGGTTGTTCTTGGCCAAGATGTTGGAGTGGTTTGCCATTTCCTTCTCCTGCTCATTTTGCAGATGAAGGAACTGAGGCAAACAGAGTTAAGTGACTTTCCCAGGGTCACACAGCTAGTACATATATGAGACTGGATTTGAATTTAGGTCTTCCTGACTCCAGGACCAACACTGTATTCATTATACCACCTAACCATCCCTGTAAGTTTCCTGCTTATCTCTAAACTACTGGAACAGACTATGTTGACTTTCTGAGGACTAACTTACTCCAGGTCTCTAATCTCATTTTATTCCTAGTTGTTCACAGAGATCAAACTTCTTAATACAAAAAAAGATCATTCTTGAAAAAAGTGACATTTCCTTTCTCACCATCCTGACCTCACCTATACTTTGTACCCAGTGTTATATATTGACAATATTCTCTTTCTTGATCTTCAGGAATATAGTTCATTTACATTTTTCTTCTAACTTTCTGGTTATTCTTCTGGATCTTTTTTTTTTTTTTCCTGTGTTGTGTAGGTAGATGTACCTGTTTTACATAGACTGGATTAATTTTCATGTAAAGGAGCAATGACGTCACTCTTAGGATCATCATTGATTTGACTACTTTTGATGCCTGAGGCCTCACCCTGAGGTCCAGATTATGAATAGTTAATGGCAGAGGTTTCAGTGGAGTTCCCACAGTCCCACAGGAATGCCTTCTGACCTACTGTGGACAGTTATGGGGGTGAAGAGGAATGTTGTTTTATCAAAGTCAATGTCCATTATAATTTTAAGAAACGTGTCCTTTTTGATCATTCCAAATAAAGTCATATTTACTGAATTTCATGGTCTATGTGTGTCTTATGTGTTCCAGTGCATTCTATCCTCAAGTATGAATTACTGGCCTGGCCTGAGTTGGGCCTTATCTAAAATATCTACATTTGGTACCAAGGTAACAAGGCACCAAGAGAAAACAATATATTCTACACCCCACCACACACACACCACTTCATCTTTTACTCCTGCTTGTAGATAATGACATCACAAGTTCTTTAAAAAAAATTGGAGACTAGTATAGTGGTCATTTCATTTTTAGCCAAGATTTTGTTTTATGAGACACTGAGAAACACTGTGGCAAGTGGCTAGGGATCAGAAGGATATGAGTTCAAGCCCTGCCTGTGGCAGTTACTCGTTGAGTGTCCATGATTTAAACCCTGTCCCAGTAAATGACTTTACATTTTAAATAACAGATAGATTGCTTATACAGATAGGGAATTCCTACACTGATAAAATCAAAAAATGAGAGAACAAAAAAAATTAAAATTAAGAAAATAATCTATTGGCCAGATAAGAGAAGGCAAAAGCTTTTGGGGTAACAGTAATTTTCTTCCTTATTTCTATTCAAAAACATTAGTTGAAGAAAATGAAATAACTACATTGTTGCTAAAAGAGAAATTATAAGTTAAATTACATAGTTTCAATTATGGAAATGTTTCAATTAATTACACATCTTCTTAGAACCCATCATTTTTGTTACTTCTTCAAGACTAATTATATTTATAAGCCAAATAAAGCATATTGCTAAATTATTATAATCTATCATTTAACGATATAATGGAATTATTATTTCATTATTTAGTGAATAGCAGGTTTGAAAATGTACAATACATTCATTTTTCTTCTCTCTGCTAGTGAGAAAAAAATCTCCAAATTGTCAGCAAAACATCTGTGATAAAGAAAATGACTTAACTCAATCTATTTTGCATGCTGCATATATTTAATTTTATCACAGAAATATCAAATTAGATTCATCACATGGACACACATGAATTATTTAGCATGGCTAATAGCAGTGTTCTGTTGATCAGATTATAGGTTTTTTTAAAGTTTTATTGAGAAGAACTAGTTGGTACTTTACACTTCCATATTTTTGTGCTTTTACCACAGGTTCATTTTCTTCCTAGTAGTATACTGAACATTGCTCAGACATTTTCTCTGGATGAGGTTACACATTTAACTAAAGGGTTTACTTGATTGCTTCTTTTTTTTCATTCAAATGACAAATAGTCTCAGTCATGCAAATCATATGACAGTTTTTTTTTTAATTTAGTCTAGTTTGCTGAAAAATACCATTTTGCACTTTATCTTAGAAAGAAATATCAAGGGTCCAGCAGTTCCATTGTTCTGTGATCTCTTCCATGCAAATTGGTTTTCCATCCAGTGGGGTAGACTGAGCACTATGTAAAACTCTAATCTGTGCCCTCCCATGAATTTGCCATGGAGGTTGACTGAACATACTAGGTACTCTTTTACATTTTTTGGATGGCAACGTGATACATAGGTTATCTATTAATTATCCCATATACTTATTTTATATAGTAGGTCCTTTTGTTTGCATTATTTTTCCTGATAATATGTTACTTTTGTTTCTTGAACTAGACAGGACACCTGAAGTCAGAGACCATTTCTGCTGCAACCTTATGCTTGTCATAATACTGTGTCTCATAAATAACTGATATACACAAATGGAAATTAATCCATTCATTGCTTTGGCTGAAGGTAGAATTTGACCAGATGAAAGAATCCTGGGAAAGAAGTAAATAATTTAATCTTGCAGAAGACCTTTATTCTTCCAGTAAAGCCCTGTGACTGTTCATAAATGAAAAGAAAAACAAATGGTTTTTATGTGTGTAATGTATATTTAGGTATACATACATGCATATATACATGTAATATGCATATATGCAATGCACCAAGCATGTATGTACATTTTTGTGTTGCTTATACATATGTATATGGTGTAGATAATAGGTTTGGATATAGGTGTTTTTGGATAATATATGTATGTATGTGCATGTATATACATATATGTATATATACATACATATATTGATGTGTATATGTATATATACATATGTAGACATATATACATGCATATACACATATACACACATATGTAAGCATGCACACAGTATGCCACAGTGGATAGAGAGTTGTCTTTCAGTCAGGAAGACCTGAGTTCTAATCTCCAGCCTCTGACACACAATGTGTTAAATTGTGTGACCCTGGACAAATCAATATCTCAAAATCCCCAGACAACTTGCTTATATAATGAATTTCAAATAATATACTGGAGAGTTTTAACGTTTATGCTGATACTTCTTAAAAATCCGTAGTTGCCAATGACTCAATTTATTCATTTACCGTGACTGACTGCTTCACTCTACTTCACCTACACACAGAAAGTTATCTTGATAAAAAGAGCTCCACTTCAGTGTTGATGAACTCTCAAATTTCTCAATCTGTTCATAATCTTTTGCTACTCTGCCTTTCCCTCTGTCTTACAATATTAACCCAGGCCTTCATCTTCACTATGACTTTCAGTTCCATCACTCCTCAGTTTTTTCTCAAGGCATCATCCCTATACCAACCACACTTTGCTCCCTTTCTTGTCTTGATCCCCTGGTGAACCAATTCAAATCTCTACTACCCTTTACACTAATGTTCCTTGGTCATTTGTTGTATCTCTTATAATGCCTTTCTAAATCCCAGCTTTGGATCACACTCATGTTGCAACAATCCAGCTAGCAGCTGCTGTCGGGGTGAAAAACCAACACAAGCCCAACAACAAGAATGCTGCATGCCCAGGTTCTTTTGATTTACTTTACTAAGGAAAGCAATGTTAAGGGGTTTACAATCTTTCTTTAATCCAGCATACAAATATCATTCACTCAGTTCAGGGGAAAAATCAGCACCCTGAACTTCAGAGCAAATATAAACAAATAACAAACATCATCAGACAGACCTTGTCCGACTCAAATCTCAATGAATATTTACCAGAGGTTAACAAAGTTCCAACATCCAGGTTTACAAGCTGGAGGGCTCTTAACTACAGCTGCCCAGAGTCTCTGCATCAGCAAACCACCAAGAGTGAGAGCCTTAAGCAAATAGCTCTGTTCTCTCTTTTTATGCACTCTTTAGCTGTCTTCAAACCTCATCTGAGAGACCAGAACTTAAGCTCTTACTATTTGTTCTGGTCTTAGCAGCTCCCTTTAGGACCCTGGGGGCTTCATGCCCACATCGGCTTAGCACCTAGTAGCTAGGGGTTTTCAGCCTACTTGGGAGGGAAAATATAATCAGACCTCCCTATGTTGGCCCCACCTGGAGCCCCACCTTAGTTACCAATGCAACTCACCACACATATTTTTACCTATTCACAATCTGCTGAACAGAGCTGGAGAAAAAAAATCATACAACTTTACTGACGAGATCTTCAACAAATTTGTATTTCATAATCTTGACTGGGCCTCCACTGCAGCAAGGGACTCTTTTTATACCTTTCTAATCAACTCACCTTCCATAGCAACTTTTCTAAACCTTTTAATTTCTCCTTATACTTCCCATTCATGGCTCCCCTTTCTTCTAGCCTCCCAGGTGATAATCTTGACTCAGTCTTCACTGAAAAACTGAGGTCATTTGCCAAGAGATGCTTCTTCTTCAATATTCCTTATGTCACATTACTCAGATGGCCTCCTACCATTACCACCTCTTTAATTCCTGACATGAAGAAATGGGCATTTTCTGTGCTTTGGCAAAACCTTTACCTGCATATCTGATCTTTTTCCATCCAAACTTTTCTAAGAGATTGTTTCCTTTTTTCAGTCTCTTGCTATCTCCTTGTTTCTTTCATGCTATGTGCAAAAATTACTATACCACCCTTATCCTCAAAAATTCCTCAATCCATCCATCACTAACTGTCCTCTTATATCTTTCCTCCCTTTTGGCTGAACTCCTTGAGAAGGTAATTTATAATCAGTGCTGTCACTTTCCTTTTCTCTTACTTTGTTCTTAACTCTGTAAAATCCATATTGCAATCTCATCATTCTACTGAAACTTCTCATTCCAAAGTAACCCATGATCTTAATTGCCAAGTCCAATGGCCTCTTCTCCATCCCACTCCTTCTTTTACTTTACAGAGATACTGAAACTATTGATTACAGTCTTCTCTTTGACAATCTCTCCTCCTTAGACTTTCACGACTCTTCTCTCTTTTGGCTCTCCATCTAATGGTCAGACCATTCTTTCTCAAACTCCTTTACTGTGCTTTCATCAAGATCACTCCTTGTAGCCAGAATGGCCTTTGTTTTCTTTGAATGACTCAGCTTACCTCATTGAGCCTCTGGACACTGTGGCTTGCTCTTCCGGGGCAGGAGGCCCGGAGAGCATGCCGGGAAGCAGACAACTTCCTGTGTGATGAGTCATGGGGCTGGCTGAGGGGAGGTGTTAACCTCTACCCTAGGGGGAGGGGCCAACTCAGGAACCAATCGGCCCTGGTCATTCGGGCGGAGCTTGATGATGTCAAAAACCCTATAAGAGGGGAGAGGACAGCTTGAAGAGCTTCTCTTCCTTTTCCGGTTGGAGCCAGCGACAGTTACAACGACAGTTACAGAGGCAGTTACGACAGTTACGTCAGTTACAGCCACAGCGACAGACACAGCTGAAGCAGGAGCTGCCAGTAGCAGAGCTAACCTACGGGAGAAAGCTGAACAAAGACTTCAGGCCATTACAGCGACAGTTACAGCGACAGTTGGAGCCAGAGGCAGTTACAGAGGCAGTTACGACAGTTACGTCAGTTTCAGCCACAGACACAGCTGAGGCAGGAGCTGCCAGTAGCAGAGCTGATCTACGGGAGGAAGCTGAACAAAGACTTCAGGCCAGTGGGTAATCTTATTACCATCGAGGGGGAAGCATGATTTTGCTTTACGCAATCATGCTTCTCTGTAGCCTCCTGGTTACTCTTGCAAGGCGTACTTATTGGGCCTGGAAGATTTTGATCAACATATCAAAATGGGGCTTCTGGTTCATGGGTTGGTTACTGTGGAGCCTAAATAAATGTTTTGATTCTTCTGCCTTCTACTTTGAGAGTTTCTTATATCCGGCGGTTCCGAACCTTTCAGACATGTTTATGATCCTCTTTGAGATTATAAACTCGGCACTCCTGATACACTCCTATGGTATGCCAACAGATTTGTCCTAGGCCCTCTTCTTTTCTACTTCTATGCTAACTCATTTCTTCATCTCTTTAGCTCCCGTTGATTCATTTATCATTTCTATGAAGGTGATTCTCTGGTATATCCAGCTATAGCCTCTCTCTTTTTTAATTTATTTATTTTTTGTTTTCAACATTCATTTCCACAAAATTTTGAATTCCAATTTTTCTTGCCATCTCTCCCCTACCCCCCACCACAAGATGGCATGCATTCTGATTACCCTTTCCCCCAGTCTGCTCTCCACTCTATCACCTCCCCATCACCTTCCCCCTTACTTTCTTGTAGGGCAAGATAGATTTCTATACCCCATTGCCTGTATATCTTATTTCCAAGTTGCATGTAAAAACAATGTTTAATATTTGTTTTTAAAACTTTGAGTTCCAGATTCTCTCCCTTCTTCCCTCTCTACCCACCTTCATTGAGAAGGCAAGCAATTCAATATAGCTTATATATGTGTAGTTATGCAAAACATTTCCATAATAGTCATATTGTGAAAGACTAGCTATATTTCCCTCCATCCTGTCCCACTCCCATTCAATTTTCTCCTTTGACCATGCCTCTTTTCAAAAGTGTTTGCTTCTGACTATCCCCTCCCCTAATCTGCCTTCCCTTCTATCATCCCCCATTATCCCTTTCCCTCCATTTTATTCCCACCTTAAGCCAAATACAATGAGAGTAAGGTTGACTCATTCCTTTTCACCTTCCCGCTCTTCCCCTCCATTGTAACCTCTTTTTCTTTCTTCTTTTAGGTGACATAATTTATGCCATTCCCGTCAACTACCCGAGAGAGGCCTCATGAGTTACAAATATTATCTTTCCATGTAGGAATGTAAACTGTTCAACTTTAATAAGTCCCTTATCATTTCTCTTTCCTGTTCACCCTTTGATGCCTCTCTTGATTCTTGTATTTGAAAGTGTCATTTTATATTCAGCTCTGGTCTTTTCATCAAGAATGTTTGAAAGTATTCTATTTCGTTGAATATCCATATTTTGACCTGAAGTATTATACTCAATTTTGCTGGGTAGATGATTCTTGGTTTTAATCCTAGCTCCTTTGACCTCAGAATATCATATACCAAACCTGTCAATCACTCAATGTAGAAGCTGCTAGATCTTGTGTTATCCTGATTATGTTTCCATAATACTCAAATTGTTTCTTTCTGGTTGCTTGCAACATTTTCTCCTTGATCTGTGAGCTCTGGAATTTGGCTACAATATTCCTAGGAGTTTTCCTTTTGGGATCTTTCTAAAGAGGTGATCAGTGGATTCTTTCCATTTCTATTTTACTCTCTAGTTCTAGTATATCAGAGCAGTTTTCTTTGATGATTTCTTGAAAGATGATGTCTAGGCCCTTTTTTTTTGATCATGGCTTTCAGGTAGTCCAATAATCTTTAAGTTATTTCTCCCAGATCTATATTCCAGGTCAGCAGTTTTTCCAATGAGATATTTCATATTGTCTTCACTTTTTTTTCATTCTTTGGGTTCTGTTTTACAATTTATTGATTTCTCATAAAGTTGTTAGCTTTCATTTGGTCCATTCAAATTCTTAAGGAGTTATTTTCTTCAGTGAGCTTTTGGACCTCCTTTTCCATTTGAATAATTATGCTTTTTAAGGCATTCTTCTTCTCATTGTCTTTTTGGGGCTTTTTGGTCATTTGAATTAGTCTATTTTGAAGGTGTTATTTTCTTCAGTACTTTTTTGGGTCTCCTTAGCAATCTGTTGATCATTTTTCATTATGTTCTTGTATCACTCTCATTTCTCTTCCCAATTTTTCCTCCACTTATCTTACTTGATTTTCAAACCCTCTTTTTGAGTTCTTCCATGGCCTGAGACCAATTCATATTTTTCTTGGAGGCTTTGGATGTTGGAGCTTTGATTTTTCATCTTCTGGTTATATGTTTTGATCTTTGTCACAAAAGTTAGATTCTACAGTGTGATCATTTTTACACTATTTGCTCGTTTTCCCAGCCAATTACTTGACTTTTGAGCTCTTCGCCAAGGTAGGGCTCTACTTCCAGAGTGTACAGTGCTCCGTCCCAAGTTTCAGGAGATTTGTGCAGCTATTGTCAGAGATACTTCTAGGCACCTGGAAATTTTCTGTTCTTCTAAGGTGGTATGATGAAAGGAGACGTGTTTACCCCTCTCCTGGCCTGTGCTCTAGTCTGAAAGTGACCAAGCCCTCTTTTCTGCCTTGACAATGTGAGGATTCCCTCTCCATAGCCACCAGAAGCTATGCCGTGCCAGTGCTCCTCCCCACCCCCAACACTGCCACCCAGGAATGTGACCCAGAGATTCAAGCAGGGCAAAGCAAGAGGATCTTTCCTTAGTGCCAGCAAAGAGATCCCTGCAACCCCCTCCAATCAGACACTTGATCCCCCCACCATCTGTGAGCCTGAAGCACTGGAAACAGCACTTCTGCTGCCACCACCTCTGCCACCCCAGTGCCTGTGGCCAACTGGACTCTTCTCTCACCCAGATCTGAAAGGTTCCCCTCTGACCTCCGAATTTGTATTTGGTGTTTGTAGGTTGAGAAGTTTGGAAACCATCACAGCTGCCAGTGATTCAAACGTGTGAGGCCTGCTCCAGTGGCATGGCCCAAGCTGGACTGCATTATGCTTCTAGTCCAGTGTGATAGACCCTTCCTGTAGTCTTTCCAGGTTGTCTTGGGCTGGAGATTTGATTCACTCTGTCTTTTTGTGGGTTCTGTAGCACTAGAATTTATTTAAAGTAATTTTTTACAAGTATTTGGAGGGGTTTGGGGGAGTCCCAGCTTCTACTGCACCATCTTGCCTCTACCCCATAAGCTTTCTTCTGATCTTCAATCTTGTATCACCAATTGCTATTTTATATTATTAGATGTGTCAAATTTTTATTTTGTTGAATAGCCATATCAAACTCTGCATGCCCCAAACTGAAATCATCTTTCTTTGAAACCTCTCTGCTCTTCAGACCTTTCCTATTTCTGTCAGGGGTGCAGACTTCTTCCAAACCAATATTGAAATCAGGAGCAGTATCCTCAACTCTTCATTCTTGCTCATTCATTTCTATTCTACAACACCTTTCATATACATCCTATCCCTTCCTCTGATAGAGCCACGACCTTGATGCAGGTCCTTATCTAACTGTGCTTGGACTCTTGAAAGAGTTTTCTGATTGTTCTTCTTGTCTCATTTCAATCCATCCTCCAATGAGCTTTGAAAATGTTTTTCCTAAAGTGCAGATCTGATCATGTCACTCCTATCTTTATCAAATTGCAATGGCTCCCTGCTTTTTACCTTTTTACCTTTCCAGCTTTGTTAAATTTTATTCCCCTCCATATGCTCTATGAGGGGAATAGCTATACTGGCCTCTTTCCATACACTTGACACTCTATCTTTCAAATCTGTCTCTTTTCCTTGACTGTCCCCCATTACTGAAATGTCTCCTCTCTCTACCCTCATCTTAGACTACTGGTTTCCCTCCCATTATATTTTCTACAAAGGGCAGCTAAGTCGTACAGTGGATAGAGTGCCAGGCCTGGAGTCAAGAAAAGTCGAATTCAAATGCAACCTTAGACACTTACTAGCTGTGTGACCCATGACCCTGGGAAAGTCACTTAACTCTGTTTGCCTCAATTTCCTCATCTGTAAAATGAGGTGCAGAAAGAAATGGCAAACCACATCAGCATCTTTGCCAAGAAAATACCAGTTGGGGCCACAAAGAGTCAGACATGACTGAAAAATGACTGAGGAACAAGAAGCCTATCCTCATCTCACTTCCAAAAATGATTATGCCTTTCCTCTGAGATTACCTCCACTTTTCCCTGGATTTATCTTAAATGTACATGGTTGCTGTATTCATTCTTTCCTATTAGGCTACGATCTCTTTGAAATCTATGGCCATTTTTGCCTTTCTTTGTATCTCCAGGGCTTATCAAAGTATCTGGCACAAGGTAAATGCTTAACTGTTACTTATTGCTATAACTCGATTTCCTGAAGCAAATTCTCTCTTTTTTTTAACAATATTCTTCTGGTGATAATCTGTGACTTCTAGTCATGGAATAATACAGTTTCCAAAGAATTGAAATTGGGTATAATAGAGCATGATGTTGATTTGACTATGCCACAACACAGTAGAGACAAGAAACTGTTACAAAGAGTGCATGTGAGTGGTCATTTGAGAAATACTTGACTGGAAAAATGCATGAACAATTTAAAAAAATAAGAAATACAAACTATTAATAGTCGTATTGGAAAAATAAGCAAAGAATCATTAGAGAGAAGTATGAAACAACTCCATGATTCTTTGCTCTCAATGATTTGATAAGGTTAATAAAATATAGATATAGGTGATGTATGAGGGTCTAAAAGGAAGACAGCACACTCATAGACAGTTGATAGAGCTGGGAGTTGGCCTAAATAACCTAGAAAACGATTAAGTATCTTAGAAGAAAAGGCACTAAGCTGTTCAAACCCTTTGACCTAATGTTATTACCACTTATTGGGCATGTATCCAAAGGAGATCAAAGATTGAAGTCTCCAATATATGTCAAAATATTCATAAGAGCACTTGTGTCATAGCAAAAATATTAGAAACAAAAATAATTCCCCAAATTTGGAGAATGCCTGGGGGAATAAAATTTCTGTGTGAACACAATTCAATATTATTGTCCCATAAAAATTATATATATATATATGTATATGTAAATGTACATATACATATATATATATATACACATATACATATAATATCACAGAAGTATAGGAAGATTATATAATCTAACTGATTTAAAGTGAAGTAAGCAACACTAGTAAAACAAAAATGTAATAAATAAATACAATGGCATAAATAATAACAGAACTTTAACATTTTACAATAATTAACAATAATGATTAATATTGGTTCATAATAATAGATGGTGAAAAATTTTTCTTTCCTCTTGGCAGAGAGGTGGGAAATGATCGGCATGAAATATTATGTACATTGCTACATGATTTTACTCCATTGATTGGTTTTCATTAACTTTTTATTGGTTAAAAAAAGAATTCAAAGCAAAATTTATATCATTTTTGAAGAAATGAGTATAGTATAAAAATAAACATAGAATAATATTTTTTGTCAACAAAACCAAAATAAACTTAAACTAAGAATAAGTAAAACAATTAATGTATAATCTAAAAATGGCTATTCACATAATGAATGTGATTAATAACTTGAGGGACAGATTAAATGCTCAGAAGGTATCATGTCAAGGGATTAATAGAATGTTGGCTGTACCCCTTGTAGGAGATTCATGAGAATATGGAAAAGGGTTGTGTAGAATGGGCAGGTTGTAGTGAATGGATTATGAGCTTAATCATTGGAGAGAATATTCACATTAAGGAGATCACAGTTACATTGCAATAATGTTCCCTTTCCCCAGCCCTACCCCTGCCTCTTCTGATGTACTTGTGAGTACAGTGGACCAGTGAATGTTGGACTTCCCTTCACAATTCATTTTCAAACATCTTAAATAAATATCTCAAATATAGTTTGAGAAAACAATTATGATTTTTCAGAATTGTTTTCTTTTTAGCACTTTCATAAAATGTAAGCATTCCTTGACCTTAGCAATATTCACCCTCTGCTAACATCCTACACTAAAACTTCACTGTGACATAGAGATATACAGGGCTATGTTAACTTATAACAAACTCTGGTAGGTCTTGAATCCAAGTCAGAGAGGAAACAAGTAAAGAAGTGGGTGTGAGTGTGGATGTGGGTGTGAGTGTACTGTTCTGGTTTTGTTTATTGTTTGTTTGGGGTTTTTTTGTTTTGTTTTGTTTTTGTTTGTTTGTTTTTTACCATGATACTGGTACTTTGAGCCTTGTGTTAGAGGACCAAGTTCATAATAATTATGCTACTCATTCTAGATTACTTTCACTATTCTTCCTCAAATATTGTCATTATATATTTTTCCAATTCTCTTTTCCAGTGGCAAATAAATGTATCCCCATCATTAATTCACTGTGATTTTCCTCCTCAAAAGTCTAAATAATAATAATATTTTACATTTATTTATATAACCTTTTAATATGATGTTAAACTTTTACAATTAGAAGTAAACAAAGCATTCTGCTGAAGTGAGCTATGCTTGAGCAGAAATCCTCTCTACAACATGAGGAAACAGCATAAAACCATACAAAAGATGTAAGAATTAGAGTTAGAAGGCCTGGGTTTGAATTTGGGCTCTCACTTGCTACCTATGTGACCTTATGGACAAGTTACTTAGACTCTCTAAGCTGTTGTTTCCTCATATTGAAAAAAAAGGATTGGATCAGATGACTTCCACAACCATTTCCAACTTTATGACTGTGATCCTTTGAAGAATTTAATAAATTGTAAATTCTATTTAGAATTATAGTGATTTTACTTCTTCAAAGGGATGCAACTTTGTAAATGAGGATACTGATGCCCAGAGATGTTAAAGGAAAATGTCACAAAGGAAATACATGAGAGAGACAGGATTTGAACACAGGGTTTAGGATGCCATATCTAGAGCTGTCCCCATGACTTTCAATACTTAAATACTTCCTTTGATGATACAAAATCAGAACCGTAACTAACAATTCTGGTGCCTGGCACAAATACTATAGCATAAACTTAGGGGAAACTGTGCAAAAGAGATAGTCAAGCAAAAATTTAAAGACAAATTCAATTATGGAATTTAGAATAGCTCTAGGTGAATCTTGCACTTGGGATGCAAGGACCACTGGAAGATGATTCTGAGATTCCTTGAGACTGTTACTAGGGATTCTGCCACCAAGGGCCAGATGCAGACCACAGCTAGTCTCAGAAGGAACCCAATTGGGATTTTGCCTTGGGAAGGGTAGGGATTGGTTGGGGATCATAGGATCAAAGATTTTGAGCTAGTAAGGACTTTTAAAATATATCTAGTACAATCCTAATATTTCTGAGATGGAGGAAATTATGTCTAAGAGAGTTTAAATGATTCACTCAAGGTCACAGCAGGGATTCAAATCTAAGTCATCTGACTCTAAATTCAACATTTCATTTGGTAACTTCACATAGGTGTGTTATTAATAGTCTCTATCTGCCAAAGTTTTACAAGTGCTAGGAGTACCCTCTAAATCTCAGCATCGTAGGACCAAATCCTGGCTGCTTTTTCTTTTTCTTTAGTTCTAGTGAAGTTTTTTCCTTTGACAAAACACTCCCCTCTCTCCCCTTTGTCCTAAATTGCATTTGGATACAAATGTGTCGTTCCAGCCACATCCCAGTGTCTTATACTTCCAATGTTTTATTCCTAAATATCCCATACCCTGTTTTAATACTAAATCTGATTAATAATTCATGAAATAGTCCTCCTGGCAATCTTACACATTTTCCTGAATACTTATTGCAAAATTATTTTTCCCCCTAGAAGAATTCTTACTTTAAATGGATCCACGTTTAAATAGACCTCAATCGACATAAGTTACACATTTTAAGTTTCACTTATGGCTGGCATATCAAATGTTATAGAAAGGCTCTACTTACAATACATCAGGAAGAAAAAACAGATACAATTGGTACATTTGGACAATTCTATTTATTTAAAAAATAAAGGAGGCAAATGTAATTTAAAACATTTCTCAGTATCACTGCCCTCATTGAAAGACAGTATAGATCTGTAGGGATCATTCACAGCTCTACCTCTTTAGCTTTGTTCAACACACTTTAAAAATTCTTTTAACACTTATTAAGCACTTTGCACATGGAGAACACCAGGTTATATGTTGTAATATATTATACACAGTTTAAATGAGATAGCATTCTTGGTCTCAGGAAGTTTTGATATGTGTCTTCAACCAATAATCAATTAAAGAAATTTATCAAAAATCCACTATGTGCTAGATAGTGTGTTGAGTGCAGAGGACATAAAGAAAAAAAGCAGATTAAGGAATATCCTAAATCCTCATTCTTAGTTGCTCATTAGCCATTTTTACTTTTATAGCTTGCTGTCACTTGAAACTCAACATATCTTAAACATAACTAATCTCTTTACAAACTAAACAAGGCTTTCTCCCCATTTTAATGTTTATGGTTACTTGTTTTTGAGGCCATCTTTTGCATTTTAGTTTCCCTTCTGCCCTAGAATCTAACTACTTACCCCTAATTCTCAGGTTTTTTTTTCTCTTTTTAATATTGCTAAAATCCATTCCTATCACTGAATAACCGTTCTAGACTTTGATACCTAGTCTTAATAAGGAAATCTGGTGCTACCATAAAGAAATTTAGAAAAACACTAAAGTTCCACCAAAGGAAATGATCCAAAAACAGAAGTTCCCGTGTTCTATTTGTTTTTGTTCAGTTATTTCAATTGTGATTGCCTCTTCATGACAGCATTTTGAGTTTTCTTGGCAAAGATACTGTACTGGTTTGCCATTACCCTCCCGAGCTTTTTTTAGAGATGAGGAAATGGAGGCAAATGGGGTGAAGTGAGTTGCCCAGGGTCACATAAAACTACTGAGTCTCTGAGGCCAAATTTGAGCTCAGGAAGATGCCTTCCTGACTTTAGGTCTGGCACTTTATCCACTGTGCCGCCTAGCTGCCTTTGTGCCACATAACTGTCTTTTAGTGATGAGGGTCCCATTAACCATGCAATCTATTCCACTTTTAAACAATTCTTTATATTAAGAATGGTTTCTTGCCTTTATATTTAGCTAAAATCTTGTGTTCCTTTAGCCACTTCTCTCAGTTTTGTCTTTATAAGTACATTTTAGTAAAATTTTAATATATAATTACAATGTTAATCCATCTTCCACATGATAATCCTTTAAATATTTTAAAACAACAATTATACCCCTCCCCAAGGCTTCTCTTCTCCAGGCTAATCACCCCCAGTTCCTTCAAAGGACCCTTGCACAGAATACTTTTGAATTCTCCCACCCTCTTGCTTACCCAAATCTGTGTATGTTCAAAGATGTTTGTTTGCATCCTAAAATGCATTGATAAGAATTAAAATAATACTTTAAATTTAATATGACAATGTGGAGTACCACAGAGTGTTCACAACTCTTATTCTAGACACTGTGTATAAATGAAAAGCACTTAAATAATTCAGAATTCATAAAATGTTAAGTTCTGGTCAGGATCTTAGAGTTTGTAAAGTCTAATCTCCTAATTTAACAAATGAGGGAAATGAAGCTTAGCAAAATAAAGTGATTTTCCCAGGCCCTTTACTGGTAGCAAGTTGCAGAGTTTCGATATGAATCTAACATCTTTCTACTCAAAATCCAATTCACTTTCCATTATATCAATCTGTCTCCATGCATTGCCTTTTTTTAAATTTTGTTTTTAGCTCCCTGGTCTTACCAGTGATTAATAATGAGATTTCAGTCCATGAAAATGCTCAGGGCTTTAGGGCTTTTATGCATGAACTCTTATTAAACCACCCCCATTCCATCCTTTTACAAAAGCAATAGTGCTCATACTTTTCTTTTCTAGGGACTCGCAAACTATACCTTTATTAGTGTTTTCTAAATTGTACTTTTTATTTTCAAAATTTTACTTTATTATGCATTATTTTTATTATTTTCTCTTTTAATAATTTTTAGATTATTGAGCATTTCTTTTATTTCTTTCCCATTTCCCCTCCCAACTTGGAAAAAAAATAAAGGGGAAAAAATCATTGTGATGCATGTGTAGTCAAGTGCAATGAATTCCAATTGGTCATAGTAACAAAAAAATGTGTGTTTTATTCTGTATTTTTAGTCCATCACTTCTCTGTCAGGCGATAAGTAACATTTCTCACCATTAGTCTGTTGTCAAAGTATATTATTAGGTCATCTCATATGACACTCACAAAAATTCTGTCCAGTAGGTTCTAAAGAATATTATCCCCATTTTGTAGACTCATATTTTGAGACTTTTTTTAAGTGAAACTCACAAATAAATCTGTACTGAGTATGGCATTTGTCTATTTTAAGTACCATGATGTCTTCCTAGTTCTTCAATCCTTCCCCCCAAAAAATATCTCTGGGCATGGCTTAGCAATGACAAGTCTAAATTATTTCAGTACCTAACACAGAATTTATAAATGTATGTGTATGTATGTATGTGCATATGTGTATATATACACATATATGTATATATGTGTGTTTGTGGAAGCTAGTTACTAGTTTCCCTTCTCATTTGGTTTAATTCTCAGTTAATCAATTTTCTTCTATACCTTGATATGAAGATCATTCTTTTTTTTGGGATTTAATTGTTTTATTTCATTTTAAGTCCAGAAAACTTTCAGAAACACACAAGTTTCAAACATTCCTTGCATTTGATTTTTGCAGGATAGCTCTGGTCAAAGGCCTCACAAGCCAGACGGAATATCCAGTGGAAAGGCCCATAGGCCAATTTGTTGACATTTTTCCTACCCTTTCATGGCTGGTGACCCTGAGAATGAGCTCCAAAGAATTTTTGGAAGCTGCTCTGAAAAGCATTAAGTGATATATAAACATAAAAGAGAATGTTAGGTTCATAAAACATCAAAACTGGAAGGGAGCTTAGACTCATGGAATGTAGAATGTTGGAGCTACGAGTTTATTAATGAGATTCAGAGGTTGGAATTGATTCATTCAGTCACCCCGCATATTAATGGCAGATCCAAGAATCAAACCAAGGTCCCTTGCCCCTGAGTACAAAGACTTTTTATGACTGGGGACATTTCACCAGGAAGACTGGAACATATTCATAAGAATACAAATTCCATCTCAAAGGCTATTTCTTCAGGTGCTAAGAAAAGGAACAGCTTAGGTCCCTCCTCTTCAGTGCCCAGTTGTTATAGCAGCATCCTTTGGGGAACAAAAGGGAAGTTGGATCATAGGCTCAGGTTTACAGCTCTATGGGCCTCCTGGAGCTTCCTGGAGGCAAGACAGAGTGGGTGGGGTTTGTTGTTTCTGCTCTATTTAAACAAGGACAAATTCCAGTATTTTGGCCATTTCAGATAACCAGCTCAGGTTCTACCATTCACATTGAGCACTTCTGGGCCAACCTTTTTTTCCAGGCTAGTTAGGTCCCAGGCCCAACTTGGCCCTATCAATCGAATGGAAGGTAGGTTAGATATCTTTCGATGCCTTCGTGTAGATCCTCTTTGTCCTTGAGGCAGGCCCCATTGTGTCTTTGAAGACAAAGTCCCAGAGAACTTGTACCCAGGAATGATGCTGGGGCAAGTTGTTATAATATTCAGGGGCAATTTTCCGCACCATGGGCAGATTGAAACCTGAGATGCTGGGAAAGTCATGGTGTTCCATGTGGTAGCCCGCATTAAAGGTAAACCAGTTGAGGGGCCCATAGTAGGAATATGTCTCATAGCCCTTCAAGTACATATAGTGTTCTGCAATGAAGTGACCGGTGAAGGGGTGTATTCCTGCACAGAGGAGGGTGCCTGCGATAAAGTACACAATTGGCTTCAGCCCCCAAAGCGTATAGATCACAAGGTTGACAGCAAGCTGGGTCAGTGCATTGTAGATCTCCATCTGCATGATAGGCAAGGGGTTTACAAAGAGTGGACGCAGGGCGAAAAACAGTGGTTGCAAGAAGAGCCAGAGGAGCTTCCTCATTGGGGTGCAGAAGAACCAGCACTCAAAGTCTGTGGGGATGTCCACATCTAGCTTGTCACCCCCCAGGTAGCGATGGTGATCAATGTGATACTTCTTGAAGGAAGCCGAGTATGGCAAACCAATGGGGAGGTTAGCAAAGACTGCAAACCAGCGGTTCCACTGAATACATTTGTTGCCAAAGGCCACGTTATGAGAGATGTCATGGATGGCCAGGGCCAAGGAGTGGTTCACACAGCCCCCAAAGGCATAGGCCCAGAAGAAGACCCATCGCCAAGACAAGTCTTTGACCAGGTAACAAGCGCAGAACTGGGTCAACACCATGCAGGACACAATCCATTTCAAGTGTGGATCTGGGCCCATTAGAGATTTGATGGCTGGATACTTGGCCAAGATCTCCTTGCGTCGCTGGGTGTGGGGCTGATCGGTGTAAACCCACTCGAAGTTTCCCAGGGTGATCCTGTTGCCCATGGCTGTTAGGAAAGGTGAGGATAAGCTAACTAGAGCGGTAGCCTGTGTTCCCTGGTTGGGTCGTGCTGGAACACCAACATCAATCTTTTTGGGAGAAAAAAAGAAAAAAAAATGAATAGATGCAAAATTCAATTCAATTCAAAAAAATATTTATTAATTGCCTATTAAGTACAAGACATTGATAAGCTCTGGTGGTGCAAAAACAAAAATGAAACAAAAAACCAGTGTCCAGAAGGAACTACCTCCTTGCCGTCTCTATGCCAAGCTACCTGATCTGTAGCTTTCATATCCATCAGAACTAAAGATCCTACCTGTGTTCTGATAGGACAGCTTTAACATTATTTTCCCTAGTTTTTGGGTCACCTCACCACTTAGCAGCTATTTCTCTAACACTCTTCCCCCACATTCCTACCCACACACATTCCATCCTCCACCACTCTTTGCTTTTCTACTCTGGTGCCAACACCATGGTTCCTGAGAAGGACATGTCAATCAATGACCTTATGGCTCCAATCATCATCCATTCTCATTTTCCTATGTAAAACACTTATTCTTGGATGCCATTCCTTTATATGCCTGTCTTTGTCTAACCAAATGCAAGTTACTTGGAGGAAGGAACTGTCTTGTTTTACTTTAATTAGTATCTCCAGAATTTGACACAATGCCTGGTACATAGTAAGCACTTATTTTAATACACATATACATATGTACATACATACATGCGTGCATGGACACATATGTATAAGAACACATTTTATTTGTTTATTCATGTATAGTGGCAATGTACATCTACACAGATATGTAAATGCAATTTTATTTCAACAGGGGGATGAAGGGAAGAGAGCACCAGATATCAGATTTCATTTTCTCTCATATAGTTGGAACTTACTTTCATCTGAATATTGAGTAGAACTGACAGTTCCTTGAGACATTGAAAAAATGTAGCAGATGCTATAACATAAATTGTTATTTCTCTGAAATGCTAAAATTCTAAAGATTTCTCAGGGTCTCTCACATTTTTAATTCAAAGAAAAAAATAAAAACTTAAAAATTTTTCACAATTGTATAGCTCAGAGCCCTGAGCTCTGGACTTATACATACCACATCAAGTCCCCCAAATATCATTATTTCTTTGGCTCAATTTCCCCACCTAGAGTTTACTCTGTAAAATTTCAGAGTTTTATCTTCTATATTGGAACACATGGATAGGGATAAAAGAGCTCACACATATTATGTACAAGTAACAAATGCTATTGTTCATCCTTTGATTTCAAAGAGAACTGATGACATTATAGGGTGATGTCTTGACTTGCCACAAATTGGATTTAAGTGATGCAAAGTTGCACAAGCCTCATTCTCTCTTCCAGATTCATTGTAGTCCAATGGCAAGAGAAAAGTCAGGACAACTGACCATGGCTCAGGATGCAGTGGATAACCATGGCAGCTTTGATGTCTGACAAAACTGTAAATACTCTACAGTGCCTGCTTCAGCTGCCTTTGTGGCCATTGGAACAAATTGTTATCATCTACCCATTCTACCACTGGAAGTCTTCACATGCTTGGAGTAGACATCCTCCCCTGACAGGTTTAAGGCTCGTTGGTTTCCCTCAATGGTTTTACCTAAATGTGTCCACTGCACATTTTACAATCTCTTGGAGCCAAGTTGTGTGAAAGGTTAACACCAAAGGTGGAGGAGCAGCCCAGAAAAGGGCTGGACAAGCCCTCTCACCAGAGGTGCTAACCCTCCTTGAATATTCCCATAACTTAAGAAGAAACCTATTCATTCATTACTTGGAGGACAACCTTTATTCCAGCACATATAAAATGCAGAAAATCCAAAGCACTCTCATAGGATCCCACAAACAATGAAGAAAATGCATAAAGGATTATAATCTCTCATAATTAACTAAAATATTAATCTCCCTCCGGTGGTTCCCATTATTCACAAAGGTCCTAAAGTACTTAACCTACTAGAACCTCATCATTATGAAATCTCATCATCTTGGGAGATCCAATGAGCCTTGGTACTCACTGTTTATCCACGCACTCTGCCCTTCCCTTTAGAGGATAGGGCAATGAACTATTCAACCTAAATTCAAGGAGATGAGACAGCAAAGACTTCTCAGACACTCACATATGACACGTATTCATAAGTAGTTCAATATCATAATGATTCTTGGGAAAAGGCTAGTCTTGGTTTGTTTTTATTACTCTCTTGCTGACTCCTGGCCTATCCTGGATATTTGTGCTTTATCTTTGTCTAACTGGTTGTTAATTATCATCCTATGGTAACTCTAGTAACGGTAGGTTCATTATTGTTGCCAACCAAAAGAATGTGTTTTCCATTGTAAGCAGTGTGTGTGTGTGTGTGTGTGTGTGTGTGTGTGTGTGTGTGTGTGAGAGAGAGAGAGAGAGAGAGAGAGAGAGAGAGAGAGAATGATAAAAGTAGCTTGTTGAATTTGGCCAACATGTAGCATCACAAATCCCAGAAGCTTCTAATGGATTCTTCATTTCCCCTGTGCTTTGTAAGAAAGAAACATTGATTATGGGCGATCCTATTATTATTATTAAGGAAATCCAACAATGAGTTCATTGATGATTCACTTTCAGGCACTAACTGCTTTGGGAACTGCACAGCATGATGTTAAATTCATTTCTCAGTCACTTGCACCAGCAGTATATTCAACTCTTTTATCATTTTAACATCGATCTCAAACTCACACGAATTCACTGTCATATCATGCAGCTTTGTTTTCAAAGCCTGTGTGCTATGGATATTAGAAGATGATACCTTCCTAAATTACTGAATGTCCCTTTGTGCAGATATGATATTATCCCGTCGCATTACTTGTCCTAAATGTATATTGTCTCCAGTTTTTGAGTGATGGGATACATAAGACGAATGGAAAAACTTTCTTTGTTCTAATCTCAAATTATGACCAGATCTTAACAAGAAGTTTTCTATCCCTTTCATTTTTAATATGCCCAAAGTTAGAATAATTACATAGATATTTATATATATTATATTATATCATATCACATCATATCATATCATATCACATCACATCATATATCATATTATATTAATGTCATTATGCTATGTTATGTTATGTTATGTTATGTTGTTACGTTACATTATGTTATGGTATGTTATATCATGTCATGTCAGTCCCATCACATCACATCACATCACATCACATCACATCACATCACATATCACATCATATTAATTATATTATATATTTCCATAATTTATATATTATATAGATTAGTTCAGGGTATGAAATGACTATCTTAACAATCAATCTTAAAGTCAGCTTTTCTAGTTCTTTATCTATTCCACAAATGAGTGCTCCTATAACTATTAAAATTCATTTAACCGCCATTCCCTTAAAAACAGCCCCCATTGGAAACAATATTATAAATATGCATGTTTTCTTTGTGCCACTGTTCTGATTTTGAGTCATAGTTAGCTGAACTTTTCAGCAAAGGTAGAAAAACTGTATTAAGAAGGTGTTATCAAACTCATGTAAAGAATGACAAACTGAGGTACTGGGACTAAATCGATAGCTTACTTCAAGCTGTTTAATGTCTGAAGTATGATTGCAGTCAATATGACTCAAATCTCATGCTTAATGTACCAAGGTTTCAATTTTACAGTCTTTGAAATGGGCCTTAATAATATTCATATACCTCTTAGTGTTGGTGAGAAGCTCAATGAAATAAGATATAAAGTATATTGGCAAACTTGAAGTTATATCATAAATGTCTGTTGTTGTTCTTGTTGTTCATTCATTAACACATCTTTTCCAATGGCTTACAGATAGAAATGGTCTTGAAGTAAGTCAGGATCCTGCTCTTATTCTTTTACATTTAAGGACCTCAGAACAATTGGAGCAACAGATAGAATAGCTACTTTATATAATTGAATAAAAGTATTAGTATATAAATATTTTTCTTTAAGCTCATTAAATCTTCCTTGGTATAATTCCAGTAGGGGATAGAACAACAGTGATGATATGTACCTTATCCTAATCCCACATATTCTTTTTTCCTTCTCAGCTGAGATAACAAACTCCTTTTCATGAATCCATGTTTGATGCTCTGTACCACCATGAAGAGTCACACTCAGTACAGGTGACTCCTCTCTTGGTGATTATTTTTTTCAGCTCTGTTTCTGTCCTTAATGCGTGTCTCTGCTCCTAGATGGATCTCTTATACTCCATTGTTTCAGCAGTTTGAGTGACATTGCTGATTGGAAGAAGAGCAAAGGGAGAAATTTTCTTCTCCAAATTCATTTGGTTACACTCAAATTGTTTCAGAATCCTAGGGGTAACCTTGTTGAAAGGAAGTACACTCCCCTTACTCATTAACCTGGCTCTAAATCTCCACCTCTGTGTTACTATTTACACAAACTCAACACACACGATTATGACACTTTAGATTTTAGCATTTTCTTAGCAACAAGTAAAAATAATATAATAATATCATGAGTACCCATATATTAATGTAAACTCATTATACAAAATCACAACTGACACATGATCCAAGTGACATTTTTGTTTTAACCCACTCAGTATCTGTGAGGAAGAGCAAGTATACAGTTAATTATAAAAACCTGCAAAGGAGTCACATGAGTGGGGAAAGCCTGTGTGCTTGGGTTAACTCATAACTTTGGAACTGTAACTTTGGTGTTCTTTTTCTATCTCAGGAACTGTCTATAAGTGTATTCCTTGATGAATGTATCTTCTGTGTTTAATATCTGTTTCCATTGGTAAGTTGAGTTGATCCGTTGTCTGCTTGCCTAATACAAACTGGGCAGGATGTCTCAGCCAAAGGTGTTGATCTCCTGAGTAATTTGTTTCTCTGCTCCCAATCCATCTGTTTAATTGGAAGTACTCAACAAAATCAACTGAAATCTTTATCATTTCCATCTTCAAACTTAGATGATATGCCGCTGAAATCTGTACTTTCACTTCTCTCTCTCTCTCTCTCTCTCTCTCTCTCTCTCTCTCTGTCTCTCTCTCCTCCCCATCTTATTGGGTTCATATCTATAATCAAATCAATTATAATTATCTCATAGCCATACAAAATTTCTGGTGCACATATCTCTTTAGTATACAACAGCTTGTTATATGGGGTGTTTAGGAAGGACTAGCACCTCTGGATAGAGGGCTTGCTGAACCTTTTTCAGGGCTGCTCATCTACCTTTGGTGTCTACCTTTTATCCAACTCTCACCTATGGCTCTAAGAAGCTCTAGCATGCACAGTGGCTACACCCTACAAAACCTTCTTGGCAAGTAGGTTAAACCAAGCTGAGGGTAACCAACAAGCCTCAAACAGGTCAATGACTGAGGAAGATATCTATGCCAGCCATGTGAACACTTCCCCTGGCAGAATGGGTAGATGAGAACAACTTGTTCTAACAGTCATGAAGGAGGCCGAAGCAGGCACATCACAGTGTTTAGAACTTGGTCAGACATGAAAGATACCATGATCATCCACTGGATCCCTGGGTCATTGCCAGTTGTCCTGACTTTTATCTTACTACTAGACTTCTCCTTGAAGTCATTGGTCCTCTTTGAAAGAAAGGACAAACAAGAACAATTTTCAAAAACAATCAACAGTGACAATTGCCTCAGAATTCTAAGCCAGACTCAACCTTTAGCCAATGTTTCTTAGGGAAACAAAACAAAACAAAACAAAACAAAACTTTCTCTTAAAAACTTCGAGCAAAGCAGACTTAAACCAACAACAGATTTTAAGGGGACAGTACGTGATACATGTAATTAAATAGCTTTTGTAGAAAAAAGTAATGCAAATAATATAAGAAGGAATGTCTTCAACTGGAAAAAAATAAGCTTTGCATCAAATATTTCTGATAAGGGTTTGCTATTTGAGTTATATAAATAACTAACAGAAACACTAGAGACCAATTCCACTCCCCAGTAATGTGAGCAAATTGTTTGCAAAAGAAGAATTGCAACTTATATACATATAAAAAGATTCTATGAATTGCCAATAGGAAAAATGAAAATAAATAATTGATTCCACTTGACATCCAGCAAATTGGAAAAATATGACAAAAATGTGGATAATAAATGATGGCGTATATATGAAAAGATGGGGGTCATGCTTTACCAGTGAATAATTTGCGAATTGTTCCATTCATTCTTGGAAATAAAAAATGGGATTATGTGAAGTGGCTAAAATGCCCATACCCTTTGGGACAGACATGTTTTATTAGGTACATAGGTACCTAGGTATTACTAGATACCAGGTACCCAAAGGAGGTCAATGATAAAAAGAAAAGTCCCATTTGGCAGAAAAATTCGTAGTAGTTCTATGTGTAGAAGCAAATAAATTAAAACAAGATAGATGTCCATTTACTTGGGAATGACTAAACAAGTTGTACTAAAGAATAATAAAATATGACTGCTATAAGAAATGGTGAAAGTAATTAGGTGGCTAAGTGATGGAGGGCCTAATTTGGAATTGAGATTTGTGTTCAAATCCTGCTTGATGACTTTAAGCAAAGGGTATTAGTAAGTATATATGGACATTTTCATGAACAAATGATCATGGGAAGATGTTTCTATAGTTTATTAAATATTTTATGTTTATTAAACTGAAATGGAAGCTCAGATCTAATTGTTTGATTAATATATATTAATATGCATATTTAATGCATTATATTAATATGCATAATTAATGATTAATTACTAGCTGTGTGATTCTGGAGAAGTCACAACTTCTTAGTGCATTATTTTCCTCATCTGTAAAATGGTGATGATAATAATTCAATCCACCCTACAAGGTTGTGAGCATAAAATGGGATAAAATATTTAAAGGGCTTTCTAAACCTTTAAATTTGTAGATTCTAGAAATTCTACACATGCTAGATGTTGTTGTCACATAGAGAGCAGTTTGGAAAGACTTGTCTGACCTGATTTAAAGAAAGTAACCAGAACTAGGAAAGCAGTATACTCAATAGAATTAGTAACACAAATAGAATGCACAGCAAAACCAAAATGACTAAAACTGAATGTTGTAAAATTACAAAGTTTAAGCTTGTGCCCAAAGAAAAAATATGAGAAGGAAGCTTCCCTCACTTGTTGGAAGGTGTCTTCTTTTATATAGTCTTACAAATTATGGGTATGGAGCACAACAGATAATTTAAGGTGATGGTTTTGTTTTTGGCCTGATGAATTGTTAATTTGATGAATCCTCCCTTCCCTTTAATTTTGTTGTAAAGGATGACAGAGAGGGAGTTGGGAAATGTTACTTTGGGAAATATAAGTAAAAGAGATAAATAAAAAGTACTTAAAAGAAAGATGGGATCAGGACTACATCTTAGATAGGGGTTAGTAAAGTTTTTTGCTACTAAAATGTCATTTTCAATAAACTCTTCTATAGAAACTAGATGAAGTTAATGTATCCTTTTCTAAAAAAAAATGAAATCCTGAAATGGTATTTTTACTATCTTCCTTGAAGAGTTTCTGATGGGACTAACAGTATAACTATAATTCTAGGGAGACTCTTAACTGTGATAGTTCAAGGTAGGCTAGAGGAAAAAAAAGAACTAGGAGAAATCATTTCATGAGACAACTGAGTTTAATCCATATCTTGCAAAGAAACATGAACAGAATTCTTGAGAAGAGAATTTAATTGGTATCCTTATGAATAGTAAGACTGGTTCTAGAATTCAGCAGTTTTGTGATGGTTAAAGATGAGTTTTCCTGTAGACAGTCTCATATCTGATACATTATGAATAATATTGTCTTTGTATTATTATTTTTCATAATGTAAATTATCAGTATGCCAAGTAATCTTGATGACTTTCAGCAAAGGGTATTAATAAATATATATGGACATTTTGATGAACAAATGATTATGGGAAGATGTTTCTATAGCTTATTAAATATTTTATATTTATTAAACTTAAATGGGAGCTCAGATCTAACTGATTCATAATGGGAAATGTCATAATTTTAACCAATGTATAAATATCTATACATATATTGTATTAGAATGAATAAGGAAATGATCCAGTAACACATAGGAAAAGGGAAAATCACTCTACCTAGGACATAAATAATGATGTTTAAAATTACTTCTTGCTACACTACTAACTCACATATGATGTGAATTGTAATAGCCAATTACGGATCACCTATGGACACACAGTTTCCTAGTTTTACAAAAGAGCTAGAATTTCATCCATCTTCTTTGATATAGCTGATCTTTATTCTGACCACATTCAAGTAAGAGGTTTTATATCTGATACAAGTTGGTTTTTCTTCGTATGATTTCTTTGAGTGTTTTCTACTCCCATGTCTTTGTTTTTCATACTTCTATGGTATAATTTTTGGTTAATGTTGAGGGTTTTTGTTTTGTTTTGCTTTGGGAGGGTGGGGGAGAGGTTTGCTGTATATTGTCTTTATTTCAGTTTGACCTTTTGGGTATCTCTTTCAATTTTTGATTAATGGTGCCAATAATATTTATATCTTTGTTTTCTAGATTATATTCCATACATTTCTTTTTCAGTGACTTTAATTAGGTAATGAATTACTCAAATATTCTACTGGACATACCGATGATATAGTAATTCCATTTTCCATTGCCTTTTCATGTGGATTCAATAATCTTCTCAAAATATTTCTGCCATAGTAATATTTGATTTCTGTCATTGGAAATATTTCTAGATAATTCCATTATTTTCCCTTCTATTATCTTTAACATAGCTATGACAACAGTATATACTATTGTATATAGATGTCAGTCAGTCACACCCTTTGACTCAGGGAGTCCACTACTACGCACCTACTCCAATGTCAGCTAATAAGATCACCTCATAAGAAAAGAGGGATAAAGAAGAGTCCAGTTTGTGAAGGACTTTTAATGGCAAACAAGGCATGTTATATTTATCCCGGAGGAAATAGGGAGCCATTCCACCGGAGTATAATGAGTGTGAAGTATATGTGTGACAAAGGATGTTATTTCATACTGTGTGGTAAAACAAAAAAAACAAAACTTAAATACCAGTTGTTATTGGAAAGAATGCTGTTTTAGAAGATTTAAATCCTGTCTGTGAGACTTAATTATCTGTTCAATTTTGGTCAAGACACCTAATCCCTTCAGGTCTCAGTTTCCTCATCGATTACAAAAGAAATTAGACACAATGAATTCTAATTTCATCCCAACTCTTAATCTATGATCTCATCAACATTAGATTTGTCAAATTGCTAATAACCTAAAGTCCTATACTACATTTTTTTAGCCGTTTTCAATTTAAGGTCACTGAACTGATTGTCAGATCTTCAACTGACTTAAGCAAAATTTACACTGAATACTTCTTGGTTCAATAACTTAGACAAGTGACAATGTTGTGTCTTACATAGAGGGTAGGTCTCAGAGAAGACCTCATTTCATGTCTTACCACAGTGACTTATTGGTTATATTACCCTGCACATGTTATTTAACCTCTTAATGCTTCAGGTAACTTTCTAAATTGCAAAACAGTTATAAATCAGAATTGGGAGAGTGTTTCCTCTTAAGTGGCTTCTTATACTAAGGATTAAATCATAAATCTGAACAAACAAGCAAAAAAATAATGTATGTGCACATCAATTCATGTATATGTTTCATAGCTCTAAAATTATGTGTATTATATATACATATAGTATAATTTAGAGTTATGAAAATCAATGAATCATTTTTGAAGAAATGAAAATAGTTTATTTCTCAGGGTTTCTAATAAAAAGAACCAAACTAAACCAGGAAAAAAATAGAATTTTATTGATGATTTTATAGCCCTTTTATATTCCAAGAAATGTCTGTGAAACATTTCTCTGAGTTGATAATTTCTTTGTAAACCTAGGAATATCTATTAATTCCAGTTGCTGAATTTATTAGCATAGTACTAAATATCTTAGCATATGAATAAGGGCATTTAAGGTGGTTTAAGTACCATTTTATAGAGCAAAAACTGTATACCAAATTGGATCTTTATTGCACTGTGTTTTAACAAGCTGCTAATTATCTTCCTAATGGTTTGTTAAAGTTTTACAATGCCCTATTTGCTCTGTGAGCTGGCATTAGAATGCCATGCAAAGAATAGGCTCTCTCATGCTTGAGGAAGAAAAAAAAAAAAGCCAAGGTCAAGCAAACTGCATTAAAAAAAAATCTGAGCCTGGCTTTGATCCAAACTTAAAAAAAAAATAACACCTTGTTCATGTTAATGTCCCTTTACTATTCCATTAGATTTACATGTCATCATTTATTCTAATTTGAACTAAGCCTAAAATAAAGGACAAATGTTAAATAAGCAAACATATGCAAACACACAATTTCATTTAGTGAAATCTGGAATGTGAAAGATACTTTCAGTCTCTGGACAGTGATTATAAAGAACACATATTCAGCACTGAATAGCCAGGCATTATGGATTGTATGGTTGTCTACCTACATTTTTAGATAGATAATCACATAAATAATGTGCATAAACAAACTTTCTAGATAAATCAATAAAATTCTTTGCCCATCTATCCCTTATCAGCTACCTGGTCTTTTCTAATGGTTAGAATTCCTTCTGTAACCAGAGGAATAGGAAGGAAGGAGAGAAGGAAGGAGAGAAAGAAGGAAGGAAGGAAGGAAGGAAGGAAGGAAGGAAGGAAGGAAGGAAGGAAGGAAGGAAGGAAAGAAGGAAAGAAGGAAGGAAGGGAGGGAGGGAGAGAGGGAGGAAGGAAGGAAGGAAGAAAGGCTTAAAGGGAGAGAGGGAGGGAGGGTAGAAGGCCTGGAGACCCAGGGATGTCAAGTACTTTGCCAAGGTCAGAAAGGTAGTTAATTAATATACTTGATGCCCCTTCCCTCCTTTCTATTTTTTTTTAATCCTATCCTTCCTTTAAGCTCTACCCTTGCCAATCTATTCCAATTCTATATCTCCCAAGAAAAATTCAGAAATCTCACCTGAGTTCCCATAACATTATAGTGCTCATTTTACCTTAAGAATGTATTCACTATCTTGCATTTTTATTTATATGCCTGTCTCTCAACCCAATATTGTAAAACCCTCAGCTACAGAGTCTATCCTTTTGTATCACCACTGCATAGAATATTTCCAGTACACAGTAGATGTCCATAAATCACTGTTGATCATAATTCTTTATAAAATATTATTTGTATATTTCATCAGACTTCGAGGTGATCCTACATTTTTGAAACACAAACTTTGACAGCATTATATCATTCTGAAAAGTATCACTGGATCATAATATTTGGAAATATACCTTGTCCAACCTGTTTTTTTAAGATAAGGAAACTGAGGCCCTGAAGGTTAAGTGGCTTCACCAAAGTCACACAGTTCAGTAGCAAGGATGGGTTTGAGGCTCATCACCAACATGTCAGTGACAAATTGGCCATAGAAATCCATGAAACATCCAAAAATGCAAAATGATTGCTATGGCCATGAAATCCCTTTTCACTTGTCACTGTCTGCAACAGTTAAAGAAAAGGAGATTGATATTGAGAATCAAAGAGTTTTTCTTCTCCGGGAAAATAATTTAACTCTTCATATTCCAAATCAAAGTTATTGCTTCAATGACCAATGAATTGTAGAACTGAAACATATCCATATGTACATTTTCAATTTATGTTAAATTAGAAGAATAAGCATGAGTATATTGGTAAATATTTAACAATCAGCTTTGCAGGGAGAAAAAAAGTGCAAACATGATGTCTTTAAGTGTAAAATGCATTATTACTATTTTTCTTAATCATTTCTTTGTATCTAGACAATTCATAAAAGTCATCTTGATTTGTAGAGTTTTCCACTTTCCTGGGAGTAAACATTCACATTAAAAAATTTAACAATAGGAGAGGATTCTGGGGAGATGGCAGAGTAGATCAGAAAATTCCAAGCTCTCAAGATTTTTTTCCACAAAAGAGTTAAAATAGCACCTTAGGGCAAACAAAGTGTGGGTGGAGACAAAGAAAAATAGGGGCACAACCCAGGTTTTCCTTAGAGAGTTTGAGAAGATCTGTAGAAAAACCCCAGGACTAGGTTTGGTCCTCACGACGAGTAAACACCTCCAGGCTAGGTTCCCTTTTAACAACAAGCTGGGAAGTCATTTAAACAAGTAGCAGCAAGCCCTGGGGTTAGTTGGTCAGAGAGGCTGCCTTGGCCCCAGTCACTGGAATTTTTACCACAGGATAGTGAGAGAAGTTGTGCGTTTGAGCCCAGGAAGACTGCGGGAACCTCTGCCGAAGAGGAACGCCAGACTCAGCTGTGTTGGGAGGAGTGGTGGGGGCGTGAAGGAATCAGGACATGCCCGGGGAGTGCAGAAGCAGTGGGGTAGAATACCTCTGGCTGTGGGCACTTACAGAACGTTGGAGTTTTGGCTTTGATTCCAAGCTAGAGGAGGGAACTAAAGATCTGGGGCAAGAGGCACTACTTCCCATGTTCCAGGGCTAGAGGTGAACACAAAAATCAAGTTATTACTACAAAAAAAAAAAAACACACAGGCAAAGGAGAAAGAATTCAACCATAGAAACCTGTTAGGGGAATAGAGATGATCGGGGTTCTTCTTCAGAGTAGGATACCGAAGTAAAGAAATCCGCAAAGAGTAATTTTAAAGGGTCACTTGCCCCAAAATAATTTATAGAACATCTTTAAAAAGACTTTAAAAATCAAATGAGAGATGGAGGAAAAACTAAAAAACTAAATAAATTAATAAAAAATAATCGCAGAAAAACAAGAAGGTTATGAAAGAAAAATCAACCAATTAGAAAAGGAGATGCAGAATGTCAAGGAGGAAAATGACACATTGAAAATTAGAATTGGGCAAAGTGAAGCCAGTGAAATTATAAGAGATCAAGAAATAGTTAAACAAAATATGAATAATGAAAAAAATAGAAGACAAAGTGAAACATCTTATGAGAAAAACAACAGATTTGGAGAATAGGTCAAGAAGAGAAAATATAAAAATAATTGGAGTAACTGAAAGTCATGATCAAAAAAAGAATCTTGATACAATAATACAAGAAATAATTAAAGAAAATTGCCCTGAAGCATTAGAACAAGGCAGGGAAGTAGAAATAGAAAAAATCATCACACAACACCTAAAAGAGATCCTATGAGAAAAACTCATAGGAATATTATAGTCAAATTCCAGAACCCACAGCTCAAGGATAAAATATTAAAACCATCAAGATTAAAACAATTTAAATATGATGGTGCCACAATTAGAATTACACAAGACCTAGCAGCAGAGACATGAAAGGACTGCAAGTCTTGGAACACAATATATTGAAGAGCAAAAGACCTGGGGCTCTGGCCAAAGATATACCTTTCAAATTTCAGTATTATCTTGAATGTAGAAAAAATGGACATTTGCCAAACCCTCAGACTTTCAAGACTTTGTTAAAAAAAAGTCCTCAACTTAATAGAAGATTCGACATACAAGAACCAAGAGAAATATAAGGTACAAAGACTGACTATAAGGGATTCATAAGAACAAATTGCTTACCTTTTATATAACATAAAATGTAAAATGTATGTCTAACATTCTTATTAATAATTGTTGAGCTCATAAGAAAGAGGGGTATAAACCTGACTCTTATGTGAGTTTGAAAAGTATTTAGAAACAACTAAAACAGTAACTATGCTGTACAAAAGAGGGGCAAGAAGAAGAAAGGATACAGAGGAGTTATATGGGCATGAGAGTTGGTAGTTCTGGTAACCTGCTTTCATCAGGAATGGGTTTAAGAGGGAAGAGTAGAATATATATATATATATATATATATATATATATATATATATATATATATACATGAGTATAAAAGTCTTCTAAATTTAGAAGAAATAAAATGGTAGGGGTATAGTGAGGGGGAAGAGGACAAGGGAGGGATTTTTAGAGGAGAGAATGAGGGAATAGGTAAAGGGAGTTTAGATTAATGGGAATGGGGGGATAGGGGTGGAATGCTTAGGGGGGGAAGGCAAGTAATAGGAGGGCAGGGTGGTTGGTAGAGGATGGGGTTAGGCAAGTAATAGGGAGGTGATGTAGCAGGTAGAAGTAAAGTAGAGGAGGCAGGAAGGATAGGAAACAAAAGATATGTACAAACATAAAAAACAAAGATCAGGAGTAGATTATGTTTGGGAAAGTATATGTTTATATACACATGCATATATGTATAAGCATATCTATATATATATATCTGTATATGTATATATATATATATATGTATCAAGAAATATCTAAATTATATTGTAGTCTTCTGGGGGGAGGGGGAGGAAAAAAAAAGAACGAAGTTAAAAAGTGCACAGCAGAGACCAAAAGAAAACACAAGAAAGCAAAGAAAAGATGGTCGATTCTCAACACAAGGTGTATTATTTACCCCACAGACTTTGTTGAAATGAAAATTTATTGTTACATATTTTGAATCCTCTCCTATGTTCTCCTATGCCCATGGCATACTTTTTTTTTCTTTCTTACCTTATATTTAAGTTTCAATATTTAAGTTTATGATATGTTTTTATTTCTTTTCTCTATTTTGTATTGTGTTCTGGTAAAATAAAAAAGAACTGTTTTAAAAAAATTTAACAATAGGTTCTTATGAGCTATTTTGATCTGACTCCAACTCACTCTATGAAGGATATCTCACATATTCTCCCTGAGAGGTAAATAAAAGTATAGGCTACAACAAATAAATAAATAGATAGACAGATAAATAAATAAATAAACAACAATAATAAGTGCTTAACTATATGGGATGTTGGTCATCCAAAAATCTCACACATCCTCTTCTCCACTCACCTCTTCTACTACAATTCATTGTTTTAGTTCAGAACCTCATTTCCTCTGGTTTTAATGTTGCAATAGCTTCTTTCTTCTACACTCATCCATTTGTAATCTGTCATCAACACAAGTGCCAAAATAATATTCCTAAAGCACAGGTTTGACCATATCACTCCCCTGCTCAAGAATCTTCAGTGTCTCAATCTTGCCCCTTGAACAAAATGTAAATGCCTCTATTTGGTATTTAAAATCATGTACAATATGTATCTAAACTATCTTTTAGGCTTATATAAATTATTTCTTTTCATGTGCCTTACATTCCAGCCAAATTAACCATGTGCTGTTCCCCAAACATGTGCTTTGCATAGTCTATTCCCTATTCCTGGATTGTCCTTTCTCCTCACCTTTGCTTTTTTATATTAATTAACTTGCTTTAAGACTTATTTTATAAGTCACTTCCTATGGGAAGCTTTCCCCGATATCCTAATGATTCGTTCTTAATTATCTTGTATTTTCTTATCTCTGTAGCACTCAGGGAATACAGTGTGAGGTGTCTGACCCAGTTCAGTAGTAGGATGGATGAAGTGTTGCCAGTTAAACCTTCATCCAATCTGCTATGTGCATCAGTTTGTCCCTAGAAAGCATCTAGGGTAGTCTGAGGCTCCCTCTGACTCTCAGAGAGCTGCTTGCCTCTTTCCCTTTAGCTCTACCATTTATAGGATATATCATTTACCTCCATAGCCTAGGATTTTTCAGTTGGTTCATTTGTTCAATTAACTCGACTACAATTCTCACAAACTTGCAAAACACCTTTCCTTCTTTATATTACTGCCTGACTGTGCATTTGACGATTTATAAAATGCATCACATAAAATGTTAATCAACATGGTAAGAATTGATGAAGTAAAATACAAACAAAAACTAATATATGCAGGACAGATATCATCTCAGACATCATGACTCTCCTCAGACCAGACAGTGACCCCCTTATGTATCATGCAAACAAACAAAATCTAGAAGCTCAACTGCATTCCCACTGATTCTTATAATAAACTAACAAGGCATCAATCTAAGGTTTTTCTGCTGGGGGCAAGATACCCCAAGGCTCGGTATCACATCTGCAAGAGTAACTCCACTTGTGAGTATTTTTAGAGACTAAGAAACACAGAGTTTCAGAAATTGGCTGGATGTCAATAGCCCTCTAGTCTAACCCATTATCTGTACAGACTCTCCTCCAGAATAAATACCATAATCATACAACTTTTGCTAAAATACATTAAATGAGGAAGACCCCCCCTCCTTGAGGCCATCTTTCCCACTTTGAGGTTCTAACGATTCTTAGGGAATTGTTTCTTACAGCTTGGCAGCCAAACAGCACAGAGCATAGAGCACTAAGCCTGGAATCAGGAAGATCTCAGTTTAAAACCAACCTCATACACTTACTAGGTGTGTAATCCTGGGCAAGCCACTTAACTTTTTCCTCCCAAAGTTTCTTTGACTATAAGAAGAGAATAATAATATTGTTTACTTCCCAGGGTTGTTGCAAGGATCAAGTAAAATAATTTGAGATAATAAGATAGTTGTAAAGTGATTAACACAGCATCTTCCACAAAGCAATCATTTGATAAATACTTATTTCCTCTGCCTCCTTCCTTAGATAACACCTAAATTTGCCTTTTTTCCACTTCCTCCTATTGCTGTTACTTCTGCTTTCTATTACCAATCATGTCAGACCTAATTTCTCCTTCACATGATATCTCTTCAAATACTTGATGACAGCTATCATGCCCATCCCTCCAGCAAGACTTCAATATCACTAGTTCCTTCATATGCCATGAGCTAAAGACCCTCCAAATTGCTTTCCTTTGGGAGCTCTCCAGTGTGTCCATAGGGCAGAGTTCAATGAAGCAATCACCTATCTATTCCTGGATGTTATGTCTTTCTTGATGAAATGTAATACTGCATTTACTTCTTTGGATAAATCACATCATTCATGAGATCAAAGATTTATTGTTAGAAGAAACTTTAGAAGCAAGGGTGTGTTGAGCCAGTTCCAATCAGCTTATAAGAATCAACTGTTAAATTTTCAGTGTGAGCCTTTGCACCTTGGAAACTGGCAAATGCTAAAATCAGAGCTTGATTTATTATTTTCTTCATTGTCTATATTTGATTAAGCGATGTTGGAAATGATAATAATGTAGATTAAACTTAAATGGGTGTCCTAAGTACATATTTTTCCAAATATAAGAGCTAGTCGTCAGAAATTTACCATCACACCCCAACTTAAAAGTCAAACTTTCTTATTCTATTTGAGAACTGAAGCTATGACAGGTGAAATGAATTTCTTAAGCTGGCACAAAATAGTAACCAAACTGGGATTTGAAGTCAATTCCTAACTCCAAAGGCAGGCAACTTTTAGCTATATGACATTGCTTTCCTAATGACTTATGAATAATTTAATTCAATCATCCTCATTTTTTATCTTAAAAATCTAAGGCCTAAAGTATCAGAGCAACTTTCTTGAAGTCCCACAGAATTGTAAATACAAAGGTAGGATTTGAACAGAAGTCCTCTGAAACCAAATAAAAAACTTTTTCTGCTCCTTTGGGATGAGTGTAGTACTTAATCCCTTAACAAGCTATAGAAAACTGGTCAGAACTTTTGATTTTAGCTGACACAAAGGTGTCCAGGAAAACTGGCAAGTGGCTGTAATGTCTCCTGTTTGTTTGTTTTAGTCAATTATGTTTAGTGACTTGACAGGGTCTTACAGCTAGCAAGTGTCGGAGGTCATATTTGAACTCAGGTCATCCTGACTTCTGGCTTAGTGCCCTATTAACAGTGCCACCTAGCTGCCCATGCCCCTTGTATCTTGAGAAGACTGTAGTCTGATCAACCAGATTCAACTGATGATCACCATTGCCCACGTCCAAAATTAATTTCTATATTTCCTTCTGGGAGCCTAAAGTAGGGGTTGGCAAACTATGACACACATGTCAAATCCAGCTGACTGCTTTTGTACCAGCTATAAGCTCTGAATGATTTCCCTATTTTTAAAACATACAATAACATTTTTTTTAAGAAATGTGAAAACTATTAGCTCACTTGCAAAACAAAACAAAACAAAAACAGATGGCTAGTTGGTTTGCTTCATTGGGGGCCATAGTTTTCTGGCCCCATTCTAGAGAAACTAGCTGAAGTGCAATAAAGTTCCAAACAGTAATAGATCAACAGACAGACAGACAGACAGACAGTAATCTAAAGAGTAAGAAGTAGGGCCTCTGGTTGGGATTTGGGGGCGGAGCCAAGAAGGCAGCTGGAAAGCAGGGACCAGATTGAGCTCCCTGCAGAGTCCCTCCAAAAACCTATCAAAATATCTCTGAACCAATTTTAGAATGGCAGAACCCACAAAACAGCAGAGGGAAGCAGGGCTCCAGCCCAGGACAGCCTGGATGGTCTCTGGGTGAGGTCTATCCCACACGGTGCTGGGAGCTGGGAGCTGGGAACGGAGTGGAGCAGAGCCCAGCCTGAGCGGCGTAGACCAAAGAGAACAGGAGCAGGGCGGAGGGGGCCCTAGCGCCCTGAATCAGTGATCTGCGGCAGTTACCAGACTCCTCAACCCACAAACACCAAAGACTGCAGAGAAGGTTAGTGGGAAAAGCTATGGGAGTGGAAGGAGTTCGCGGTTCAGCTTCCAGCCCTGGGGGCAGCGGAGGTGGGGCAGCTACAGTTGCTGCTGCTTCTGGCCCCAGGCCCACCTGGTGGGAGGAATTAAGTGGCGGATCAGAGCAGGAGTGCACAGCCTGCTGAAGATCTAAGCCCAGTCTGGGCTGGGGGTTCTTGGGGAAGGAGTAGTGCTGGTGTAACAGAGCTGGCACCTCCCCCCCAAACGTGGAACATAGAACTCGTTAGTCTACAAGCAGTCATACCCCACTGAAAAACTCAAGGGTCAAGTTAGTTGGCTGGGAATATGGCCAGGCAGCAAAAGCACACCCAGATTCAATCTCAGACTTTGGATTCTTTCTTTGGCGACAAAGAAGACCAAAACATACAGCCTAAAGAAGACAACAAAGTCATAGAGCCTACAACAAAAGCCTCCAAGAAAAACAGGAACTGGTCCCAGGCCATGGAAGAGCTCAAAAAGGATTTGGAAAAGCAAGTTAGAGAAGTAGAGGAAAAATTGTGAAGAAAAATGAGAAGGATGCGAGAAAACGATGAAAAACAAGTCAAAGACTTGCTAAAGGAGACCCAAAAAAATACTGAAAAGTACACTGAAGAAAACCACACCTCAAAAAACAGACTAACTCAAATGGCAAAAGAGCTCCAAAAAGCCAATGAGGAGAAGAATGCCCTGAAAGGCAGAATTAGCCAAATGAAAAAGGAGGTCCAAAAGACCACTGAAGAAAATACTACTTTAAAAATTAGATTGGAGCAAGTGGAAGCTAGTGACTTCATGAGAAATCAGGATACTATAAAACAGAACCAAAGGAATTAAAAAATGGAAGACAATGTGAAATATCTCATTGGAAAAACCACTGACCTGGAAAATAGATCCAGGAGAGATAATTTAAAAATTATTGGACTACCTGAAAGCCATGATCAAAAAAAGAGCCTAGATATCATCTTTCAAGAAATTATCAAGGAGAACTGCCCTGACATTCTAGAGCAACAGGGCAAAATAGAAATTGAAAGAATCCATCGATCACCTCCTCAAATAGATCCCAACAAGAAATCTCCTAGGAATATTGTTGCCAAATTCCAGAGCTCCCAGATCAAGGAGAAAATACTGCAAGCAGCCAGAAAGAAACAATTTGAGTATTGTGGAAACCCAATCAGAATAACCCAAGATCTGGCAGCTTCTATATTAAGAGATCGAAGGGCTTGGAATATGATATTCCGGAGGTCAATGGAGCTAGGATTAAAACCTAGAGTCACCTACCCAGCAAAACTGAGTATCATGCTCCAAGGCAAAATATGGATTTTCAATAAAATAGAGGACTGTCAAGCTGTCTCAGTGAAAAGACCAGAACTGAATAGAAAATTTGACTTTCAAACACAAGAATCAAAAGAAGCTGAAAAGGTAATCAAGAAACAGAAATTGCAAGGGACTTACTAAAGGTGAACTGTTTTGTTTACATTCCTACATGGAAAGATGACATGTATGATTCATGAGACCTCAGTATTAGTGTAGCTGAAGGGAATATGCATATATATATGTTTATGTATATAAATATAAGTGAATGTGTATTATGTATATATGTGTATATGTGTATATATGTGTATATATATACATATATATATATATATATATATATATATATATATATATATATATATATATATATATATATATATATATATATAAGAAAGAGAGCAGACACAGGGTGAGTTGAAGATGAAGGGAAGATATCTAAAAGAAATAAAATCAAACTAAGGGATGAGAGAGCAACATACTAAGAGAGGGAGATAGGGAGAGATAGAATGGGGCGGATTATCTCGCATAAAGGTGGCAAGAGGAAGCAGTTCTGTGGGAGGAGGGGAGAGGGCAGGTGAGGGGGGAATGAGTGAACCTTGCTCTCCTCAGATTTGGCCTGAGGGGGAATACCATATGTACTCAGTTGGGTATCTTACCCCACAGGAAAGAAGAGGGAGGAAGATAAAAAAAAAATAAAAGGCGGGGGGATGTTGGAGGGGAGGGCAGATGGGGGTGGAGGTAATCAAAACAAACACTATGGAAAGGGGACAGGGTCAAGGGAGAAAATTCAATAAAGCAGGATGGGTTGGGAAGGAGCAAAATGTAGTTAACCTTTCACACCATGAGTATTGTAGAAGGGTTATACCTAATAATACATGTGTGGCCTAGATTGAATTGCTCCGCTTCTTAGGGAGGGTGGGTGGGAAGGGAAGAGGGAAGAGAATTTGAAACTCAAAGTTTTAAAATCAGATGTTCAAAAACAAAAAAAGTTTTTGTATGCAACTAAAAAATAAGATACACAGGCAATGGGGCGTAGAAATTTATCTTGCCCTACAAGAAAGGAAGGGAAAAGGGGATGAGAGGGGAGGGGGGTGATAGAGGGGAGGGCTGACTGGGAACAGGGCAACCAGAATATATGCCATCTTGGAGTGGGGGGAAAAAAAAAAAGTTTTTGCACGCAACTAGAAAATAAGATATACAGGCATTGGGGCGTAGAAATTTATCTTGCCCTACAAGAAATGAAGGGAAAAGGGGATGAGAGGGGAGGGGGGTGATAGAGGGGAGGACTGACTGGGGAACAGGGCAACCAGAATATATGCCATCTTGGAGTGGGGGGTCGGGTAGAAATGGGGAGAAAATTTGTAATTCAAACTATTGTGAAAATCAATGCTGAAAACTAAATATGTTAAATAAATAAATTTAAATTTAAATTAAAAATTTAATTCAAAGAAAAAAAAAGAAGTGGGGCCTCTAAGTGGCATAGTGGGTAGATGCCAAGCCTGGTATCAGGAAGATTCCTCTTCATAAGTTCAAATCAGGTCTCAGATACTTCCTAGCTGTGTGACTCTGGCCAAATCACTTAGCACTGTTTGCCTCAACTTCTCATCTGTAAAAATGAACTGGAAAAGGAACCGGCGAACCACTCCATTAGGTCTGCCAAGAAGACCCGAAATGAGGTCACCAAGAGTTGGACATGACTGAAACGACTCAACAACAATAACAACATATTGTAAGAGGCAAGACCATATCCGCGTATTTCTAGGCCAGTCTGGTTCTGGTTTAAACCCCAATGCATGAACTGAGACAGAATCATAATGGAAGTGTTCTGGAGAAAACCAAAACATAAGGTGAATGTCTGAAACCATTGGTGTCTCTTAGAGAGGTTCTGAATGGAAATAACTCATAACCACATCCAACCATCCCAGAAAACTAGGATGGAAAGAAGACTCTTAATCCTCAAAATTCTCCATGCTATTTTATATACTCTCTAGCATATGCCTCCATCAGGAAATGAAGTTCCCCGTCTGCAGATATGGGTTCCAATTCATGAGTATTTCATGTCATATTATTTGGATTTATGCCTACTACACTACTTCTAGGCCATCTCCAAGCAATACTGTCTTCCTTTTCCCGCTATCACTTCTCCTAATTCTCTCTCTGAGAATAGTAATCAAACAACCCTGCCATTCCTGGTAAGGATAATTTAATCAATATTCCTATTACACCAATGTCCATTCATTCTGACATATCTTTCTAAAACATTCCTCCCAGGCCACCGATCTCCACTATTTGTTGTCTTGCCTTATTTAATTGTAAATTCCTTGAGGGCAAGTACCATCTTGCTTGTTTGTATTTCTATCACTAGTACTTAACACGGTACTTGCCACATAGTAACCACTTAAAATTCTTTGTCTTTCATTTCTTCACTTAAATTATTTACTTGATTTCTCTGTTACCTCCTCAAGACTTGAAATTGATGTCCTCTAAATGATCCTCTTTTAATTAAAACTCCCAAATAAGTATTCATGCAGGTGATACTCCCTAAAGGGAGGTATACTCCCTAAAATAGATATCTAATCCTCACAAAATGAGATATTCAGTAGGATACAATTGAGAGAGAACTATGCTTACATAATTTGTGTATGTTTCTGATAGTTGGATACAAGGAGAATCAAATATAACTTCAATGTTAGAACAAGACAATATCCATTAATTTCTAATTTTCCTTTTCTGACAAATGGACCTTATTATCTCCATAGTAAATATATTTTGTTGAAATTAAATTGTATTATTCACTCAGCCGAGCCCCACCTTCAAAAAAATTGTTGAAGTACCTAAAATGTATTTAAAAATAAATCATAAATAATTGTTTATCTATGCATATCTAGCTTGATCTGTTAAAGACTTCTGATTACTTGATGATTTCTATTTAGAAAGACTGGTTCATTTTTATGATTAAGAAAAACAAACAAAAACCAAAAAACAACTGCTGCTTACCCAATGACTGTTCCCCTTAGGTTGAGATAAGACGGGAAAAAATAAACATTTCAAAGCACTCTACCTTTTTTTTTTTAAATTAGAATATACTGCAACTTTAAAAAATATTTTTATGTTGCACTAAAGTTGTAATTAGATTTCAATTAAAGTCAAATGTATAAGCTGACTGTACTGTTGATTTGTTGAGTTTTTAAAGTACTGGCCATCTCTGGGGGAATAAAAATCTTTAGCAAACACACTAAAATGGAGACTAGGACTTTGCAGAGGAAACTGAATTAACAGTAAGAAAAGTGAATTCTGCAACAATTGGAATTTATGTCCCCTAAATGTTCCTTTTTTAATTAAAACTCCCAAATAAGTATTTTGTGGAGGTAATATAAAACATTTCCCTACATATTAGATCACTGCTCATTGTTTTCATTGCTCCATGGTTAGCTCTGGGTGAGATTGTATGGTCAGTGAAGCTTGTCTTTGTTACTGTCCCTTTCTCCCCTCCATTCAGTTTTTAATCGACTTTCCATGATATCCCTTCTTTTAGCAACCAAGGTTCATATGCTTCCCTCTTTTCCCAGAATCTTACACACTGACATCTCAGGAAACAGATATTTGAGGAACAGGTCTATTCCTAGGAAGAATACGCAAACGACTATATGTTCTGAATGTGGAATTACTGGGAAGATAGTGATAACCTATGCTCTTTCCCAACTCAATATTTAATGCATTGGGAACCAAACATTTTTTAATTAAAGATTCTGATTTCTGCTAAAATGCAGTTAGCCTTTACGTGTGTTCATAGTAAAAGTTATCACCTATGTAAAACTTACTGTGAATGAAATATAAAAGGACTTTGATAAGAATTTGAAAATTCAAGTAAGTGGTGAAGATCATGAATGTACATGCATAGAGTATTTATAGAATGTGTGAAGGGGATCACTCCCTGCCCCCCAAAAAGTAGGGCAGGCTAGGGCCTTCTAAGGTTTGAGGGAGCTCAAGATAAACATCTATCACAATTTTTTTGGAGCTGATTCTGCTCGACCTCTCATTCTTTTATTTGCCTTTGTTCTATCCCAATTATCAAAATATACCTAGGTTCTTTTCCATTGTTGTTCAGCCAGCTATTAGAATAGAAATCAATCTGATAATCAAATCTCTAAATGAGGTACTGATAACTGATAATGGCTTAGTGTCATACCTCCTAAGGGTATTGAAGTCAAAAGACTTTGTCCAGGAAAACTGGGGCAAAATGATGGTGAAATTAAAAGAACTTTCTATTACATTTTAATGGACTACAGAGGATACTTAGCATTTTATTGATCACAAGGCTTAGAGTCAAGTAGAACTTGAGTTCAAATCTGCCCACACCTGGCCAAGTTAGTTAACCCCTGTTTGCCTCAGTTTTATCAGCTGTAAAATGGGGATAATAATAATGCCTAACTCCCAGGGTTGTTGTGAGGATTAAATTGAGATAAGTGTAAAGTGCTTAGCATAGTGCCTGGCTATAGAAATACTATCATTATTTTCTCAGGGATTTACATGAAAAAAATCACATTCAATACCTTTACAGATACAATTATAAATCATGCTTTTAAAAATAAAAAATGAAATAAAATAAAATAAGAAACAAGAGATACTCAGTGCTCAAGATTAGGAAATGTTTATATAATGAAAACAAAGTTCTAATTTTGATGGTAATCAAACTATCTAATGAATACTATACAGAACTCGATAAAATAATAACAAAATTATGTTAGAGGAAAATAAGATCTGGAATATCAAAAGAAATAACAAAGAAAAAGGAGGAACTCTTTTGTCCATGGTGTCTATTTGCAATAGATTTTATTAGGTGTATGCATGAATGAATGCAATATTAACGTTTTGACTTATTTCTGTGGCCCATATATGAGAAGATGCTTTTGTCTACGCTGCTATGGGGCTTCCCTGCTACAATCCTTCTTCCTAAATGTGCACCCATCCTATGTCTCACATAATAGTTTCATTAACAGATGAAAATGCGCTGTCATTCATCATGTATCAAAAGTGCATGTTTGTATTTGGATGACATGAACAAAACAGATAATAGATATTTTCTCTTAACCCCATGACATCTCAAACCCCTTCAAAACTGAATGCATATGCCAAAGATAAAGCAACTTTAGCTGACACCCAGAATCCACAAAAGGTCAAAATAAAAACAAAACAAGAATTATGAACTGAACCTCACCAACCCCAAATTCACTAGGTGTTTCTCCCCCACCTTCCATGCTACTGACAGTGAGCTGCACAAGAAGATCCAAGGACCTAGCACCAGTTTACAGCAAAACCCACCCACAAATCGCACACTCCTACATGGAAAGATGATCTTTGTAAATCATGAGATCTTTCTCAGTATTACCATAGTTGAAGGGAATATATACACACATAGATAGACAGGGTGAGTTGAATATGAAGGGATGATAACTAAAAAAAATAAAATAAAGTTAAAGGGTGAGAGAGGAATATATTGGGAGAAGCATAAAGGGAGAGATTGAAGGGTCTAAATTATCTCATGTAAAAGTGGCAAGAAAAGCTGCTGTAATGGAAGGGAAGAGGGGATAGGTGAAAGAGAATGAGTGAATCTTGCTCTCATCGGATTTGACTTAAGGAGGGAATAATATAATCACTCAATTGGATATCTTACCCTACAGAAAAGTAGAGGGAAAGGGGATAAGAAAGGAAGGGGATAATAGAAGGGAGGGCAGATGGGGGAGGAGGGAAGGTGGGGAGGGAAGAAGAGAGAGAATTTGGAACTCAAACTTCTAAAACCAAATATTAAAAAAATTTACATGCAACTGGGAAATAAGATATACAGGCAATGGGGTATAGAAATCTACCTTGCCCTACAAGAAAGTAAGGGGAAAGGGGATTGGCGTGATAGAAGGGAGGGCAGGCTGGGGAAAGGGGCAATCAGAATACATGGCATCTTGGGGTGGGTGGGAGGGCAGAGATGGGGAGAAAATTTGTAACTCAAAATCTTGTGGAATGTTCAAAACTAAAAATAAATTTAAAAAAATTGAAAAATTGAAAAAGAGAGGAGGCAGAGCCAAAATAGCAAAGAAAAGGTAGTAACTTGCATGAGCTCTCCAAATTCCCCTCCAAAAAACTTTAAATATTCTCTCAAAACAACTTCTAGAGTGGCAGATTCCAAAAAAGGACATGGTTAAAGAATTTTCCATACCTACCTAGACAACTTAGAAGGAACGCAGAAAAGTCAGTCTCACTCACACAAAAACACAGTGCAGGTGGTGTCCAGCAAAGCCAGTGGGTGGCTTCTAGCTCCAGCATAAGTGAGCAACCAAAGTCCAACCTAGAGCAGCAGGCAAAGTGGGTCAGCTGTGAATACTCCAGCCCCTGCGGCAACAGGTGAGTGGTCAGGCCATGCAGGTCTGGTGATTCAGGGTAGCAGTTTCCATACAGGGCATGGAGGTCCCAGAAATTAAAAGAATGCACCAATCACCTCCTGAAAGAGATCCCAAAATGAAAACTACCAGGAACATTACAGTCAAACTCCAGAAATCTCAGGTCAAGGAGAAAATACTGTAAGCAGCCTGAAAGAAATAATTGAAATATCACGGAGCCACAGTCAGGATTACACAGGATCTGGCAGCCTCTCCATTAAAGGGTCAAAGGGCTTGGAACATGATAGTCTTCCAGAATATCAAAGACAAAAGACCTTGGATTACAACCAAGAATCACATACACAGCAAAAGTAAACATAATCCTTTGGGGGGTAAATGGACATTCAATGAAATGGGGGACTTCAAACATTCCTGGCAAAAAGACCAGAGCTAAACAGAAAATTCAACTTTCAGTTACAAGAGAAGCATAAAAAGGTAAACAGGAAAAACAAAACATAAGTTATTAAATAAGGTTAAACTGTTTATATCCCTACACAGGAAGATGACATTTGTAACTCTGAAGAACTGTATCACTATTAGGACAGTTAGAAGTTGCATACATAGACAATGGGTGTAGGTATAAATTAACTTTGGTGGGATAATAGGTTTTTAAACAAATAAGAGGTGAGAAAGAGAGTGGCACTGAGAGAAGAGGAAGGAGAGAGGTATAATGGGGTAGATTATCTCACATGAAGAGGTGCAAAACACTTATTACAATGGAGGGATGAGTATTGCTAGAACCTAACTCTCTTTGACTCAAAGATGGAATGACATACATACTTAATTGGGTATAGAAATCTGTATTACCATATAGAGTAACAGATGGGGAGGGTGACAAGAAAAGGGGGTTGCTGAGAGAAGCAAAGACAAATTGAAGGAGGCAGTGAACACTAGTGAGGAGGAACAGGGTGAAAGGGGAGAGAAAGAAAAGTATAAACCAGGAGAAACTAGGATAGAGGAAAATACAAAGTTAGTAATCATTATGGTGAATGTGAAAGATATAAACTAACCCATAAAATGGAAATGGATGGCAAGATGAGTTAAAAATCAGAATCCTACTTATACCCTTGCAGACTGGTTTCATGCGGTTTGTCCTGCCGTGAAACCCACTAATTGCTTCTAATAGTGAGGTGGCTTGTGACTACCTTTTCCTACAACATAGCCACAAGATATATTTCAGTATTGAATACTCAAGGACAAATGGCAGCAAGACTTTTTCTGTAGCTCAACAACCTTGTACTACTACCAAATGACTTTCCCTCTGAGCATCTTGTTAACATAGGCCAGCTGTAGCATAACATCTACATGGGTGATGTCACTTAAATAAAGCATATAAGTGAAAGAACTAGCTATTGCCATAAAAACAGGCCTGTTTTCAGTGCAACGCAACATTGCAAAAAATATGCTGCAGTCTAATAGGAATTTTAATTGATCTATTGTGAAAAAAAAATCTTTCAGTTTGAAAATGAGTTTCAAAAGGAATATTCAGGTTATTTAACTTTGTTTTTAAATGGCTGCATCTGAAATATATATATATATATATATATATATATATATATATATATATATATATATATATATATATTTAAAATTCAACTACTTCATCACTTACTAAATAGGTATTCTGAACTTGGGTTTGGTAAAGCAACCTTTTTAACCTGCTGTTCTACTACCACAGACATTTGGCTTCTGGTTTCCTGAAAAGAAAAATTGATTTTTTTTTAAAATAGGAAGCCTTTGTGCACTGCCAATTTTTCTGTTTGGGGAAATCTAAGGACTCTCTGTGGTTAGATTTATGGAAGAAATGTGGATTTGATAAACTAGTGCCTATGATTTACTTAACTTATGTTTGATATATAGTAGGGTTTTACGAATGTGGATTTTTTTTTGTGCCAACAGCTCTGAACTGTCACTTAAATGTAAGCAGAAAGCTTTGAGCTCTGCTTCCAAAGTTATTTAATTTTTCCAGTGTTTGGATGTTATTTTTTGTAAGTGTGTTAATAAAAAGTGTAAAAATTAGAAAATATAAATATTCTTAACTCTTAAAAAAAATCATAATCCTACAATACTTTGTTTAAAAGAAATACATTTGAAGCAAAGAGTCACACAAAGAGTGAAGATAAAAGTCTAGAGCAGGATATATTATGTATCAGCTGAAACTAAAAAAAATAATAAATGAATAAAAATTAAAAGAAAACCAGGGGGAACAGTCATGATCTCAGACAAAGCAAAAGCAAAAATAGCTCTAATTAAAAGAAGATTTGGTAGGAAACTATATCTTGCTAAAAGGTACTGTAAAAGATGAAGTAATATCAATACTAAATTTATATGCACTAAATGATATAGAATCTGCATTTTTAAAGAAGTTAAATGAGGTACAGAAGGAAATAGGCAGTAAAACTATTCTATTGGTGGACCTCAACTTTCCCCTGCTAGAGCCAGATAAATCTAACCACAAAATAACCAAGAAAGAAATCATGGAAATGAATAAAATTTTAGGAAAGATACATATGATAGACCTGTTAGACATGGTAAATCATTAGATAGGAGAAAACTGAATGAGGATAAAAAGAAATATACATAGTTTAGTGGTACATGGCAACTATACAGAAACTGTCCATGTATTGGGGGAAAAAGTCTCAAATGCAGAAGGGCAGAAACAGTAAATGCATTATTTTATATAATAATACCATAAAATTATATTTAATAAGGGCACACGTAAAGATAGATTAAAAATTGATTGGTAAACAAATATTCCTAAAAAGTGAATATATCAAAGAATAAATCATAAAAATAATCAATAATTTCATTAAAGAGGATGACAACAATGATACGACATTCCAAAATTTATGGGATAGGGCCAAAGCAGTACTGCGGGGGGTGGCAGGGGGAGGATGGAATTTATATCTCTAAATGCTTACATCAACAAACTAGAGAAAGAACAGATCAATAAATTGGGCATGCAAATAAAAACAACAACAACAACCTAGAAAAAGAACAAATTAGACATCAACTTAAAAATCCTGAAAATCAAAGGAGAAATTAATAAAATTGAAAGTTAAGAAAACCATTGAATTAAAAAAAATCTAGGTCAAGGACTTCAGGATCGATACCTTCAGAGCAGGAGCTGGACCTGGAGGAGTCCACGCCCTTGCTGCCACCCTTGGCCTCGCCATGCCTTCGTCCATCTTCGCAGATGTGATCCAGGCACAGCCGGTCTTAGTCTTCAAGCTCACTGCAGACTTCCGGGATGACGCAGACCCCCGCAAGGTCAACCTAGGAGTGGGCGCATATCGCACAGATGATTCCCAGCCCTGGGTTTTGCCAGTAGTGAGAAAGGTGGAACATCAGATCGCTAGAGATGATGCTCTAAAACATGAGTACTTGCCTATCTTGGGATTGCCAGAATTCTGAAGCAATGCTTCTCGAATTGCTCTTGGGGATGACAGCCTAGCCATCAAGGAGAAGCGGATAAGAAGTGTGCAGGCTTTGGGGGTAACAGGCGCCCTTCAAGTTGGGGCTGAGTTCTTACTCAAGGGGTACAATGGAAGAAACAATGCAGCCACTCCTGTCTATGTGTCTTCTCCAACCTGGGAAAATCATAATGGTGTGTTTACTGTTGCTGGCTTTATGGACATCCGAATATATCATTATTGGGATGTAGCTAAGAGAGGGCTTGACCTTCAGGGCCTGCTGCAAGATATGGAGAATGCTCCAGAGTTCTCTATCATTGTCCTTCATGCCTGTGCATATAACCCCACTGGCACTGATCCAACTCCAGAGCAATGGGAGAAGATTGCTGCTATCATGAAGCGCTGACTTCTGTTCCCTTCCTTCGACTCAGCCTATCAAGGTTTTGCATCTGGAGACTTAGACAAGGATGCCTGGGCTGTCCGCTATTTTGTGAATGAGGGCTTTGAGCTTTTCTGTGCTCAATCCTTCTCCAAGAACTTCGGGCTCTACAATGAGTAGGTGGGGAACCTGACCATGGTTGGGAAAGATAGTGATAATGTCCTGCGTGTCCTTTCCCAGATGGAGAAGATTGTACTTGTCTTGTGGTCCAACCCTCCTGCTCAGGGAGCTCGGATAGTGGCCACTACCCTTTCCAGCCCTGAGCTCTTTACTATGTGGAAAGAAAATGTTAAAACAATGGCTGACCGGATTCTGTTAATGAGAGCCGAACTCAGCTCACGCCTTGAAGCCCTTGGCACCCCAGGAACCTGGAATCACATCACTGACCAGATTGGAATGTTCAGTTTTACAGGGTTAACTACTAAGCAAGTGGAATATCTGATCAATGAAAGGCGCATCTACCTACTGCCAAGTGGCCGAATCAACATGTGTGGCCTGACCACAAAGAATCTGGATTATGTGGCTACCTCCATCCATGAAGCCATCACTAAGTCCAGTGAAGAAGCACCAACCCAACCAGTACCACCAAAGCTGCTGTCTATCATGTGTGTGTATCCCCTGCTTGCACGAACTCATTATCTATATAGCGTAATAGTGACAATCAAAGGACTGAAATGACTACAGTGGTGGGATACCAGTGTTTGGTGTTGACATGATTTGAGATTGCCCAGGATTAGGGCCCTTCTAGAGACCCCTGCAAAATGAATATTTTTGATTTAAAGGCAAAAAAAGAAAAGAAGAAAAAACTCCCATATTATTTTGATCATTATGTGAGTTGAGAATGTTGACCCACCCTCCCGAAATCAGTGTGTTCATAGTTCATTTGCTTCTGTGTGAGTATTGTAAAGGATAGATCATATCAAATCATTTATTCTTGGGGCAAACCTAACCCCGAAGATCAAGTGAGCAGAAGAGCTCTGTGATTGTAGCCATTGGCGATGCCATTAAAAACAACAACAACAACAAAAATTAAAAATTAAAAAAAATAAAAAAAATATCTAGGAGTTGGTTTTATGAAAAAATATAATAAAAAAATCATTGGTACTCTGATTTTTTAAAAAAGAAAGACATAAATCAAATTACCAGTATCAAAAATGAAAGGATAAGTTCACCACCAAAAAAGAGCAAATTAAAACAATAATTACAAGCTATTTTGTCTAATTGTATGCCAATAAATCTGACAGTCTAAGTAAAATGGAAGCATTTCTACAAAAAAAAAAAATAAATTGCCCACAATAAGTGAAGAAGAAATAGTGTGCTTATATAACCATATCCTAGAAAAAGAAATTGAACAAGCCATCATAGTACTCCTTAAGAAAAGAATCGACAGAGTCTGACAGATTTACAAGAAAATTTTATCCAACATATAAAGAATAATTAATTCCAAATATTATATAAACTATTTGGAAAAAAAGATGTGAAGGACTAATACTAAATTTCTTGATGCCTAAACTAGGAAAAGCCAAAACATGGAAAAGAAAATTATAGACCAGTTTCCATAATGAATATTGATGCAAAACATACATAAATAAAATACTAACAAGGAGATTACAGCAATATATCAGTATTATCATATACCATTACCAGGTAAAATTTATAGGAGTTATGCAGAGTTCATTTAATATTAGGAAAACTATCAGCATAACTGACCATATCAATAACAAAACCAATAGAGATCATAAGATTATCTCAATTGATAGTAAAAGCCCTTGACAAAATACAACATAGAAAACATAGAGAGCCTAGGAATAAATGGAATTTTCCTTCAAATGATAAGTGGTATCTAAAACCATCAGCAAGCATTTTCTGTAATGGAGATAAACTAAAACCTTCTGAATAAGAACAAGGGTGAAGCCATGATGCCCACTATCACCAATATTATTCAATATTTTCCTTGAAATGTTAGCTATAGCACTAAGAGAAGAAAATTGAAAAAAATAGAATGGGCAATGAGGAAATGAAACTTTTACTCTTTTCAGAAGATATGATGGTATACTTAAAGAATCCTAGAGAATTAACTGAAAAAAAAAACTATTTGAAATAATTAACAACTTCAGCATAATTGCGGGATAGAAAATAAACCCATATAAATCATTAACATTTCTATAAATTACCAACAAAGTCTGGCCATAAGAGACAGAAAGACAAATTTCTTTTAAAATAATTTTAAACAGTACAAAATATTTGGGAGTCTACCTGCCAAGGCAAACCTAGGAACTGTATGAATACAATTGCAAGACACTTTTCTCACAAATAAGGTCAGATCTAGACAATTAGAAAAATATAAATTGTTCATGGGTAGGCCAAGCCAATATAAAGAAGATGACAATTTCACCTAAATTAATTTACATATTAATGCCATAGCAAAAATTACATTAAATGGTTAGAAAAATCATAACAAAATTCATCCAGAAGAGCAGAATATCAAGGGACTTTACATCAACATATTTTTTCTGTAAAAGTCAGAAACCTGACAAGTCTTTAGTAAGTCAGTCAGAAGTGTGATCCATGCTTCCGATGGTAATTCCCCAGAGGAATATGTCTTTTTGGTCCTTTGAGGGTTGCCAGATTGGTCTTACGATATTCTTGCATAAGAATATACTTAGTCTCTTTGGTATTATTTTTCTGTACAATTCTAAGGAAACAAACAAAAAAGAGCACTTCCTTTACTCACATATAATATTTCTTTTTGCTGGAAGGGACCTATCTATGACTTTTCTAACAGGCAAGGTTTTTTTTTTTTTTTCTGCCCTAAAATCCACATTCAATCTCCTTGATATCAAACTTCCTTATTTTTCATTCAATTTCAGATCTTCACCAACTACTGCTACTTAGAAAGAGAGGGCATTTCATGTCCTATATCCTAATCTCAGTGTCCCTATATTTTTGCAAGAACAAACTGACCAAGAGCATAGCCAGATGGTATAGTGGATAGAGCACTGGGCCTGGAGTCTGTAAGACTCCTATTCCCTATTTCAAATCTGGCCTCAGATACTAGCTGTGTGACCCTGGGAAAGTCACTTAACACTGTTTACCCTGCTTTCTGCATCTGTAAAATGAACTGGCAAAGGAAAATGTCAAACCTCTCTAGTATCTTTGTGAAGAAAAAAGCCAAAAGGGGTCACAAATTCAGACAAAACTGAACAACACAACACTAAAATAAATAATTCGCAAAACAAAGTAAGCAAAACCAAGCAAAATAACAATAATGATAATAACAATGCCAACAATAATATTAAAAATGCCACCACCAGAGCAATAAAGAAAAAAATAACCCCCCCCAATGAACTCTTTGCCTGGCCCTGATCTTAATGTGAATTAACTTTGAAACTTCCCAATCCTTTTCGGTATTCTCATAATATTCTTATTTTAAGTTAATTCTCTGGGATGACTCCTAAAGTCAGGAGACCCCTGTGTGAGCATCCAGTTCAAAAATATCACAATACGTATTAAACATGTGCTCACTTAAGAAAAGAGTATAAAATTTTGTCTGTAGCAAATAAATATGCTAGTGATTAAAGATGTAATTAAAATTATTTTTTTATTTAATTTATTTAATATATTTAGTTTTCAGCATTGATTTTCACAAGAGTTTGAATTACAAATTTTCTCCCCATTTCTACCCTCACCCCCACTCCAAGATGGCATATATTCTGGTTGCCCTGTTCCCCAGTCAGCCCTCCCTTCTGTCACCTCACTCCCCTCCCATCCCGTTTTCCCTTCCTTTCTTGTAGGGCAAGATAAATTTCTATGCCCCATTGCCTGTGTATCTTATTTTCTAGTTGCATGCAATAACTTTTTTGTTGTTGTTGTTTTTGAGCATGTTTTTAAAACTTTGAGTTCCAAATTCTTTCCCCTCTTCCCTTCCCACCCACCCTCCCTAAGAAGTCAAGCAATTCAACATAGGCCACATGCATATCATTAGGTATAACCTTTCCACAATACTCATGTTGTGAAAGACTAACTATATTTTGCTCCTTCCTAACCTATCACCCTTTATTGAATTTTCTCCCTTGAACCTGTCCCTGTTCGAAAGTGTTTGTTTTTGATTACCTCCTCCCCCATCTGCCCTCCCTTCTATCATCCCCCTTTTTATCTTCTTCCTCCTTCTTTCCTGTAGGGTAAGATACCCAATTGAGTGTGTATGGTATTCCCTCCTCAGGTCCAATCTGATGAGAGCAAGATTCACTCATTCTTCTCACCTGCCTTCTCTTCTCTTCCTACAGAACTGCTTTTCCTTGGCACTTTTATGCAAGATAATTTACCCCATTCTATCTCTCCCTTTCTCCCTCTCTCAATATATTCTTCACTCATCCCTTAATTTGATTTTGTTTCTTTTAGATATCATTCCTTCATCTTCAACTCACCCTGTGCCCACTCTCTCTCTCTGTCTCTCTCTCTATGTGTATATATATATATATATATATATATATATATATATATATATATATATATATATGTGTGTATACACACACACACACACACACACATATATATATATATATACACACACACACACAGACACATATGTGTACATATGTGCATATTCCTTTCAGCTACCCTAATACTGAGGTCTCATGAATCATAATACACATCATCTTTCCAGGTAGGAATGTAAACAAAACAGTTCAACTTTAGTAAGTCCCTTGCGATTTCTTTTTCTTGATTACGTTTTCATGCTTCTCTTGATTCTTGTGTTTGAAAGTCAAATTTTCTATTCAGCTCTGGTCTTTTCACTGAGAAAGCTTGAAAGTCCTCTATTTTATTGAAAATCCATATTTTGCCTTGGAGCATGATACTCAGTTTTGCTGGGTAGGTGATTCTAGGTTTTAATCCTAGCTCCATTGACCTCCAGAATATCATATTCCAAGCCCTTCGATCTCTTAATATAGAAGCTGCCAGATCTTGGATTATTCTGATTGGGTTTCCACAATATTCAAATTGTTTCTTCCTGGCTGCTTGTAGTATTTTCTCCTTGATCTGGGAGCTCTGGAATTTGGCGACAATATTCCTAGGAGATTTCCTTTGGGGATCTATTGGAGGAGGCGATTGGTGGATTCTTTCAATTTCTATTTTGCCCTGTGGCTCTAGAATATTAGGGCAGTTCTCCTTGATAATTTCTTTAAAGATGATATCTAGACTCTTTTTTTGATCATGGCTTTCAGGTAGTCCAATAATTGTTAAATTATCTCTCCTGGTTCTATTTTCCAGGTCAGTGGTTTTTCCATTGTTTTTCATGGTTTTCTCGCATCCTTCTCATTTCTCTTCTCAATTTTTCCTCTACTTCTCTAACTTGCTTTTCCAAATCCTTTTTGAGCTCTTCCACGGCCTGAGACAAGTTCATGTTTTTCTTGGAGGCTTTTGTTGTAGGCTCTTTGACTTTGTTGACTTCTTCTGGCTGTATGTTTTGGTCTTCTTTGTCATCAAAGAAAGATTCCAAAGTCAGAGACTGAATCTGGGTGCATTTTCACTGCCTGGCCATGTTCCCAGCCAACTTACTTGACCTTTGGGATTTTCAGTGGGGTATGACTGCCTGTAGAGTAAAGAGTACTATGTTCCAATCTTGAGGGGATGTGCTGCAACACCAGCACTCCTCCTTCCCCAAGAACCCTCAACCCGGACTGGACTCAGATCTTCAGCAGGCTCTGCACTCCTGCTCTGATCTGTCACTTAATTCCTCCCACCAGGTGGGCTTGGGGCCAGAAGCAACTGCAGCTGCAGTTCTGTAGCTGCCCCACCTCCGCTGCCTCTGGGGCAGTGGCCAAACTGCAAACTCCTTCTTTCACTCTGTCCCCAGCAGCTTTCCCCACTAACCTTCTCTGTTGTCTTCGGTTTTTGTGGGTTGAGAAGTCTGGTAACTGCTGCAGCTCACTGATTCAGGGCACTAGGGCACGCTCTGCCCAGCTCCTGGTGTGGTTGGTCCGCGACGCCCACACTGGGTTCTTCTCCGCTCCCAGCTCCGTGTGGGATAGACCTTACCCAGAGACCATCCAGGCTGTCCTGGGCTAGAGCCCTGCTTCCCTCCGCTATTTTGTGGGTTCTGCAGTTCTTTTCTGTTGTCTTTGGTGTTTGTGGGTTGAGAAGTCTGGTAACTGCTTCAGCTCACTGATTCAGGGCGCTAGGGCCTGCTCCGCCTGGCTCCAGGTCTGGTTGGTCCGCGCGGCCTATGCTGGGCTCTGCTCCGCTCCCCTCCACTCCCAGCTGTGTGTGCAAAAGACCTCACCCAACAACCATCCAGGCTGTCCTGGGCTGGAACCCTGCTTCCCTCTGCTATTTTGTGGGTTCTGCCATTCTAGAATTGGTTCAGAGCCATTTTTTATAGGTTTTTGGAGGAACTTGACGGGGAGCTCATGCTAGTTCCTGCTTTCCAGCTGCCATCTTCGCTCTGCCTCCTCTAATTAAAATTATAATACACAATGAAATAGCATTTATATTAGGTAAAATTAAGTCTATCAAATAAAACAGTGAAGTAGGAATATAATCTGTTTAATCATCGGAAGTATTATGGCATTTCTTATGTTTGTAATTCTATTTTAAAATATCTATGGCAAAGTGAGAAAGAAAGTCCAAAGGCTCATATTTAAGATCCTACCTCTAGTAGACTTTTAAGAATTGACTAACCTCATGTGTCACCTTTCGGGGACACTTACCACTCAGGTTGCTACTTAACTCTTTTTACCATTTTTTTTTTCCTAATCATTCTAAGTTCTATGGTTTATTGTAACATTTCATTGTTTATTTACTAAAATTACATTATTTTAATTACTGAATTAGCTCCAACCACAGTTTATTAAATATCAATTTAGTAAATGTAAAACATTTCTTGTAATTAATAATACAATAAAACTGAAATAATAGATATGAAATATATTTTAATAATATAAAGAAGCCTATTATCCTATAAGAAAATTGCTCATCCCCACTCTTTTAGTAATCTTCGATCTCTTCTTGTCTACAGGCTGCTTCTCCGCTCCCTGCAAACATGATCAAGTCTTCCACTTTGTGAAATCAAAACAAAGCAAAACAAAAAACAAAACACAAAACTCATTATTCCCAGTAATTATAAGCCTATATTTCTTGTCCCTTTGTGGGGCTCTATTTTCTTATTCAGTCTGTCCCTTTGCTTATATTGTTTATTAAGAATTAAATTTATTAAAAGTTAGATTGCATGTGTGTGTATGTGAGTTTCAAAATTTGCTTGCGTGTAACTTTTTTCTTGATGCTTAAAATATTCCTCTTTTATTGAATGTCCATCCTTCTCATTAACGATTAGGCTCATGTTTTCAAGTAGGGTTATTTTGGGTTTCACCCTGGGCTCTTTGCTCTAGAATGCACTATTCTATTCCTCTCTGTGGTTTTTAGTGGGTGAAGAATAATCTTCTGTTACTAGAATTTTCTTTCCTTTATCTCTGAATGTCTTTCCACTTTTATCTTGTAGGATTTGCTGTTTGTCATTCGTATTTGAATTTGAAGACTGTGTGTCTTAGAGTTTGCAGAGTAGAATTTTGGGTTTTTCTTGCTGCTTTTGCTACTATTATCATTTCCCCCCTTGCCCCCAGCAATAATCTGTGGATTCTTTCAATTATTACTTTGTTTTTTGTGCTAGGAATTACTGGAAAATTTTCTTGTGTTATTCCTTAATTACAGACTTTAGGTTTTTTTTCACCTGTCATGTTCTTTTGGTAAACTAATATTGTGGTTATTGTTGTTTGTTGTTGTTGTTTTATTTGTTTTAATTTGTCTTGTGTTTCCTATTTTTAAGATCAATGTATTTTCTTGTATACAGCTCATGCTTTCTTTTAATGTTCTTCTTTCAGATTTCTTTTTCTTTTATATACCTATATTTTCAATTAGTTTTTTCTCTCTTTTGTATCTTTATAGAGACTTATCACTATGGATTCATTTTTTCTATCTCCAAATTATTTCTGCTGTACAGATCATAAATTTTATTATTATGATGCTTTTTTCTCTTCTGAACCACCTGGAAACATTCTTATGTGGTTTTATGCTTTGCTGCAAAATCACAGTGTCTTCTGCCTCATCAGATACAGATTTATTTTCCTTTATCTTTCAATATTTATTCATAAAGATTTACAATAATTTGAATTTATTGAAGGCCAACTTTCCTTGTTATTAATATCTTCCATCTTGATTTTTTTAACTTTGCTCAAGATTTTAAACTAAATTTTCTTCTTCCTGAGATCTTGTGTAATTTAAATATTTTTTTTTTCTGCTCATATTCCCCTATTACTCACTCTTTGACTCCTTCCCCTGTGATGTTGGATTCCCTGAATACTGGACCTTGAAGCTATCTCAGCCTCCTCCTTTGCTAAGTAATTCACTTTTTGCTTGCCTCACTACATGCCCTAAGTAACTTCTATGGTCCTGTCTGCAGAAGAACGGGACCCTGAACCTGGCCTCACTGGATATTCTTCCATTTTCCTTTTGGATTGATGAAACGCTGTACACTGCCCAAGTCTCCTTCATTCCTTAGTCCTCTGGCTCAGTGCCACTACTCTATAGTGAGTTCTGATCCCTGGTAAAGCAAGCTTGGGTTTCTCTACCTTTCCTATATGTCAAAGGTAGCAGCAGGAAAGGGCTAGCAGTAGTGAGCTCCTTTGTTTATTGCCATGTAATAGTGGATCAAGGGAGTGGAAAGACAGGAAGAATTTGCTGGCAGAGAGTGAACCACAAGCAGCAGTGGCCGGGAAACAGTTGAGTGGATCCCAAGCCACAAGCCTTTGGGTTTCATTGTACAGCCATGATAGAGCATTGTGTTTGTTGGAGGAGGGTGTGCTGAGTGAGCACTTTGAAGGATTAGAGATTATCCTTCTCTGTTATTGATTCATCAGATTAGGGCTCCTGGTGTATAAGCTTGTGGATACAGCTTTATGTCTTATGTAAAATTCTTATTCTGGAGGAGTGGGGATTTTAAAATAACAGAATGAAGTTCTAGAAATTGCTTCTTCAGTAGATTCATAATCAGGAAAGGGTCTCAATTGACTGGGATAGTTTAAAAGTGGTCTTGTCAACAGTATTTAGAACCTGACAGCCTGTGAAGATTCCTAATAGCTCTTTGATTCTGTCATACTCCTTCAACTGGCAGCTAGTTGGAATAAGATAAGACTGACAGCTACAATTATACAATAGAATCCAGCGTTCTCAGTATCTATACAGAAAACTGTCCATAGAGGCACTTATGTTGGAGTATCTTACCCAATTCCATCCTTGCTAATCAGCAGAATAGATCTTAGGATTTTAGTTACTGTTTCATAATCTCCTACATACACCTGAATTCTCCACGCCTATTGAATTTTATAGCCAGGGTTTAAATAAAGAGCAAGATTAGACAGATTTCAAAAAATTTCTTTACCTAAAGAAAACTTAGACTCCAAAGTAGAACTACTTTATTTCAAATTATATTGAACAGAGGAAATTTAATTATATGTTTTAATAGGAAGGCAACAAAGCGCAATAAAGAGTCATGCCAAGAATTAGTTATTAAATGCTTACTATGTGCCAGGCATTGTGCTAAGCACTGGTGACCAAAAGAAAGGTAGAAATAATCCCTAACTTATAACAGCACACAATCTAATGGTGGAGATAGAGGACACACTTAAGAAACTCAGAAAAGTGTATTATGGGGTATAAAGAAAGACTTCTTGCAGAAAGAGGGATTTTTTTTCTATACAATCCATTTATTTGAAATGCCAACTATATGTAGGATAAAGTCGATGTTACATGCTTTTCAGTAACAGTAGAAAAATAGAACCAGTGAAAACCTTTGTACAACTGTAATGGTACTCAAAAGAGAAATGTATTGTTTTATAATATATGACACAGACTGGAATTCAAGTTTGTTTTTTTAAATACTATATAAAATTGAAGTGTAAACAAGTTTCACAAAAAATATGGAACACTTCACGAATTTGCAGGTCATCTTTGCACAGGAGTCATGCTAATCTTCTCTGTATTGTTCCAATTTTTTAGTATATGTGCTGCTGAAGTGAGCAGAGAAACAAGGATTTTAGCTGAGTCTTGAAGTAAGTCCAGGAGTCAAAGATGAGCAGAAAGAGAATTCCGTGCATGTAGGATACTCAAGGTGGAGTTGGAGTGTGTGAGAAACAATGAGGCCAGTGTCACTGGCTCATAGAATATGTGGAGAGGGGTAAGCTATAAGAAGACTGGAATTGTAGGAAGGGAATGACATTTTAAAGGGCTTTAAAAGCTAAACAGAGGATATTTGATTGGAGTTTATTGAATAGGGGAATGATATGACAGAGGCAGCTTTGTAGTGAGGAAGACATGTGTCCAAATTCTATCTCTGCTGCATGGTAAATATATGATTTTAGACAAGGCATTTAACCTCTAAAGGCCTGAGGCAACTTTAAGAATTTGAATTAAACAATTATTGATTCTTTGATCCTTTTTGGTAAGATAACTTTCCTTGAGAGTATCATACATACACACATATATCACACACACAATATACACACACACATGTATGCATATATGTATATACATACATACATATATACATTTTTTGTGTCTCAAATATTCCCTCAAGAGAGAGAGAAAAGGGAAAAGGAGAAAGAAATGCAGGGTATGATAGAATCCTAATAAAGCTGCCCCCAGCCACAATATTCTAGCTTCCTTATGGGCTCCAGTGAACAGCAGGCATGTCTTTATTTAACCACATGATCTGTCTTTAACCACAACACAGGTTCCCAGACTCAATACAAGCACTGTCCCTAGCTAGCCTCCAGATCTAATTCACATATTTGAACAGGTGTGTTCTTGTACTCAACCACAACCACATCATCTATTTAGCCCAAGACAGGACCACAATACCTAACTATCCATCTTTACCAGACAGGATAGCAATAGCTAGCCAATCAGAGGGCAGCACAACCAGGATGTTTGACCACTGAACCACAGAAGGGACCCCTCTTCATTACCTAATCTCCTAACAAATTCCTCCTGCCTTTTTAATATTCATAATTTCTGTTGTGTAATCAGCATCATTAAACTATAAATTTATCTGTATCATCTTACTAAGTTTCTGGTTCCTCTTGGAACCTAGCCCACTTCTGAGTGGCATCAATCCTCAATAAATATCTGTATTTGGATTAAAGCTGGTCTGACTGAATTCTTTAAAACAGTGCCACCACAACCCACCATGAAACCACAACAGGTGAACTTCAGTTAATTAATATTCCAATTTTCCAACCATACTTTTTAGGAATAAAGTCACTTTATTTATTCCAACTTTATTCATGGAAAAGATTTGGAAAGGGTAGAAAGTCATTTAAAAAATTGTATTTTGACCAAAATTTGTCAACCAGTTCTGGGGAGGAAGTATGAAGATGTAATTACCCACTCACACAAACATTCAAACTTAGGTATATTTTCTTATGTGAGAAGTCCCACCATTTCTTTATTATTTTGGTCATTTTATTTTGAACTTTCTCCAGAGTTTTTATATCCTTCTTGATAATCAGTAAATAGTGTTTTAGATATATTTAGACCTCAAATATTTCTCCTGATTTTTAGCAGTCAAAAAGATCAATGTTTCAAAGAAGTAGCCCCTGAATAACTGTCAGTATATGATATTCTTATATTTGATTTTTCCTTCAGTGGCGGTATTGACTCTGATCCAATGGTTTCTATTAGAATTTTCTTGAACACTGCATCTAGGTTTATGAAATTATTAAGAAGGTTTTCATCCAACAAAGTTCTATTAGGTAAATTCCAATGATGCCAGACCACTGGACTAAATTTCTTGGGATGGCAAGTAAGAATTATTGACTACCTTGTCAATACTTTATTTTTCCCATCTTTCTCCAACCTTAAAAAATATAAAAAAAATCAAGCTGTTCAAAGTTTACCAAGTAGCTAATTGCCTTTTGTATGGTCGAGCCTTGAATATGATTAAATATGATTAAGCAACTTCAGGATCAGTAGCGTGATCATAACTTATGTGCAAACTGGAGACACCAAATCTCAACTTTGTAGTGATTTCATGACAATTCACACAGGAAGAAAGCTCATTTGAAATCAATCAACCATCGACAAAAAAGCCATGACACACTTATGAGGCAAAGGGACAAGATTTGCAAATAGCACCAAAGTCATGTAGTCAGTTACTATCACCACGTTTTTATCCGTAACACTATTGAGCCTTTTTTTTGGAAGGGGGAAGGCAGGGCAATTGGGGTTAAGTGACTTGCCCAAGGCCACACAGCTAATAAGTGCGTCATGTGTCTGAGGCTGGATTTGAACTCAGGTCCCCCTGACTCCAGGGTCAGCACTCTACTCACTATGCCACCTAGCTGCCCCACTATTGAGCCTTTTAACATCACACAGAAGTAACAACTTTTCATTAAGGTCTTTCCATTTCCCACCGACCAAATATTTTAGCTCTGATTTCAAGGTCCCCCTTACACAACATAAATTTGTTCTGCCTTTCTTGGCCCTTGCATGTCAGTGATGCTTCTGTCAAACTGAACTGCTCTTCTACTGGACTTTGCTTTTCATTATGCTGTGTAGAAATCTGGAATGGTCTTGCCTGCATTGAAATACTTCAAGGCTCAAATAAAACATGTTTCATGAGCATTTCTGGAAATGATATTTCCATGGTTCATGCTCATAACAAAGATAGATCAATAATAAGCCATACTCTCATCTTTGGGTAGATAATCAACTGAATATTGGAGTGAGCCATTCTGTACAACTGAACTGGTCTGGTTGGGGGTGAGAACCTCAAATATGCCTCAGCCCTGTATACCTAGCCTTGCCCCATGACTCCATGGACTCCTTACAGGCCTTCTACCATGACTAGGGACTGGATGTCTGCTCTGACCCAGCATAAGCTGAGACACTCTTCTCTCCTTCTACTTCTTTATTTTGTAGAAATGAATAATCAAATAAATAGTACTTTTGTGGAGTTGAGGGGCATGACTTTCCCCTCTTCTATGATTCCACTTAGTTTTACCATGATTCTGACTTATAGGATACCTCAATCAAAGTTCCCACCTCTGACCACCACCCTCTATTCCCTCATTCCCAGCTATATTAGTCCCAACCCTTCAGTGCCTCTATCTCACTGTTCACCACTTTTTCCTTCTGAAAAACCTACGCCTATTGCTAAAGAAAATTCTCTTCATATCAGACCTATGCCCTCTCCACTAAAATTATTTTGTATATTTTGTGTTTTCCTCTATAACTATATATTATTGTCCTCTCCACACCACTAGCTCCCAATAGAATGCAAACTCTTTGAAGGCACAGATTTTTTAAATGTCTGTCTTTATTTCTCCAGTACTTCGAATAATGCGTGGCACATAAAAGTAGCTAAATAAATACTTATTGATTTGAATCCTTGAATATAGGATTGGTCCTTGATGCTATTACTGAGCACTGTGCTTTTGCTAGAAAAAAAGAAGGAAAGCCTGGAAGTGAGTAATAAATGAATTCTAATGGCTCCATATTATAGCAGTACCATTCCTTGGAGATGCTACAAAGTAATCATCTAGAGAGAATTATAAAAAAACTTCTTTTCAATCATTACAACTTCAATTTATTCTTGAGTAAAGAACTGTTGACAATCTTTTACTGACCTCTAGTTCTCCCTGGGGCCTTTGTATATCCGGCTCAATGTTACGAAGATTTCATTTTGTAGGTACGGTGCAAGAAATTGGAATTAGGAAGCTATTGATATTGTGATACTATAAGTTTAACTTCCATTTTACACCCTTTTCAGCAGCAGTTCTCTGACTCTCACCCCATTCCATTGTCATTCAAATCCATTTCCAGTTTAAAAAGCTGTTAGGTAACTGTAATGTGTCATAAACAACAGCAGCATTGTTGTCAGGATGTATGGGTAGGACACCAGCATAAAGTTTGTTGTGTGCATACATTGCTTGGTTTTATGATAAAGTATCAACTTTAAGGACTCCCCAAAGAAATGTAAATAAATGATATCACAGAAGTATTACTTAATCATTGTGAATGCATGGTATTATGTTCCCCTTTTATGTTTGCCTAGATAACAGAAATATTTCAAGTTAATGTCATTTTTTCTTTGAATAAGTATATGGCCCTGGAGGACAAGCGGTGTGAATTTTGCTATGTAGATGAATCTAAACTATAATGAAATATACATGGTCCAAAAAATTGGCCATGATTTTTTTCATTGTCTTGTCAATTAAACTCTTAAATTTTCTTCTCTAATTTGCTAGTCTAAAAGGCCCTAGGAAGAGGAAAACAATAGTAAGATTTAGTTTCTCATAAGAAATACAAGCTTTGGAAATATTTATCTTTCTCCATAATCAGATCTACAAAATATGCTCAAAATTTCTGCATAGGTTCTGCATAAATTTTCATAGCCTACATAATATAATGGTGTTGGACAATACCAAATGGGAAAAGAAAAATGCAGAGAAGTCAGATTAATGAGTTTAGATATAGTCTCTATAATAATAATAGCTATTATTCAGGAAGTGATTTAAGATGTCAACCAGACCAAACTGGCCTCTAAAGTATTTGGGGCCAGAGCCAAGCAGAACAGGCTAGAGACAGGAGAGTCAGGAATCAAGCAGGAATCAAGCAGAAGCTTAATTTCAAAGTGAGAAAAATGGCTTGCAAGCATGTCCACATGTGCCAGGGTCCCACCCCTAAGAAGGGGACCGAGGTATTGTGGAGAGATATCAATACTTATACCAACGGTTGCACAGAGAGCTGTAGCCCTCATCATTAGGCGTAACAGCCACAATGGGACAAGGTTGAGTCATAGTAGGGCTTCATGACCAGAACTTGTCTGAGTTTGTTGGGTGTTTGTCTGAGCTCAAAGAACACCTGGCAATGGTGAAAACAATACAATAATTATGTGGTTTTGGAAGAGGGTGAGATCATTGAGAGGGTAAGCCCAAAGGATTGCTGCTATTCCAAAATCAGGGCACAGGTTGCTTGCTGTGCTTTAGCTCTGGAAAACAGGGTATCTCTCAGTATCTTGACATTTCCTCCTTTTGGCCAACAGGAACAGGTCTGAAAGACCCCCTACCCTTCTGGCCAATAAAGGATTAGCAGGCATAACACAAGAGGTAATGAGAAGCCACTTGGGCCAGGATGAGCATTTTTATCCCAGGAGGGATAGTGTAATAGGTCTTGTTTAGCCATTATTTGCAGAAAAGCGAGGAGTGGCAAGAATGTAGAGGGAAAAAAAATGCCAACACATGTTTGAATCAGGGAATTGGGCACATAACAAAAGAGAAGAGGAAGAAAACCCTAGGACAGTGTACACAGTCCTCATCCTGAATCTTGGGACAGCTGTCTCATCTGGCTCTCGGCTGCTTCTGGGTCTCTACTAGATGAACCTTGAGGTCTTCGGAGGGTTCTGGCATCCACTCAAGGGGTGAGACTTTCTTCAGAGCACCCAGGAGTCCATACCCACAAGTTTGGCAGCTATGAGAGTAATAAGAAGGATGTGGTACTGACTGGCGTGGGTGGCTGGATTTTCTCATTCTCCCCTAGAGAGACATTATTATTGCACTTAATGATTCAACACCATGGATAATTGATAAAGTATTTTAAAACCTAAGGAAAAAAAAGAAAGAAAAAATGACCTGAAGGATTGATGATTGTGAGAAAACTACTCGTATCAATCTTTGGACCCTTGGAGAAATGGTCCAGTTTCCCAGCCACACAGGGCTAGGTTCAAACAATGCACTTTTTTTTTTATAATCATAATTATAACAAATCAGGTCACATTATAGATTGAACTACTTAAAGGGCTCAAAATAGACTTGATTTGAGAAGGGAGATCTACATGTCACCAAGATAACCAAGAAAACTTAAACAGCTTGAAACAAAAGACCAAAGCAATACAATGGTTATAATGTCTCATGTAGTTATCTGGTCCCTAGATATCTTTCCTAAGACAATAGGCTTAATTCGCAGGACAGCTCTAAAGCAGGTTCTGCTTCTCTGGTTCCAAATCTAGGTTTTCCTAAATAATTCTGACTATACGATTTAGTAAATTTGGTTCTTCAATCTTGAAACTTCAGAGGATTTCAGTTTATATACCACTTGCTATTTCTATCCTTAGCAAAATCCTGTACCTAATATCAGAATCTTTTATAAATTCACAAGGGTCCAACTATAAAATGAACTCTTCTACTCTTTAATATTATGAGACAGATATCTTAAACATGGAAAAAAATAATTTTACTTTCTTTACCATTATCAATATAAATTATGTATAAAATCCAATTAATTAATTAATTAATTTTTTATCCAATTTTTGAGAACCTATCACTAAAACATACTCGAACCCTGCATTTCTATGACAAACAAATTTGGAAGCCTATCATATAATCCTATTGCTTTCTCAAAGTTTACAATTCCATTTATTTAGAAAACTTTTACATTACAGATGAAGAAACTGAGAGAAGAAAGGTTAAATGAATTGCTCCGGGTTATAGACCTATGGAACTTCCTGAGGCAGGATTTTAACTTACATCTTTCTGACAACACATTATTCTGTGTCATATAACACTTATCATGCCTCCTAAGTATTTTTCTTTCCCTTTGGAAAGGACAAGTTTTGGTGATACTCTAAGGTAAAGAGGTGCCACAGGAAAGCATGTGGAAAAATAATTAACTCGTAATTAAGTAGAATCAAGCTGGCAACTTTATCTCTAAAAGAGTGGTGTCTGATGAGCATATATGGGCAGTCAGGCTCATATCTGCCATTTGATCTTAGCTAGAAAAGAAGTGATTTGACTTCCTCTTCTTGTCCTTGTCAATGTGACAAGGACAAACAGACTGACCCAAAAAGAGAAATTAAAGCAAAACCTGGGAAACCAAAAACCTGGGAAACCATGGAGAAACTGCAAAATCACCGGACCGTAGATTTAGAGATAAAAGGGACCTCCAAGGCCATTGAGCCAAAACTCGTGATTTTACAGTAGTGTCAAACAGAAACATCCTTGGTCACATATTGACTTAAAAAAACACAAATTAACATTATCTATGTTGTTTTACATTTTTATTTATTACATTTTGATCTGTTTCCTTGATAGGAGTTTCTCCCTGCTTCCCATGAGTTTGATATCTCTGTCTATCCACTACCCCACACTGACTCTTGCACAACTAGTTATAACTGTGTCCTGAAAGGGTTTTGAATATTTTGCTGATTCCTTTTGGATAGATCTCATAGCAACATTCCCTCTGAAATGTTAGTGTCCCTTCAATTCTAGGTCTTCATGCCTATTATTCCTTAATTCTTTCCTCCCCCTCTTGTCCCTAAATTGTCAGGTCTTCTTAATTCTAATCCCATAGCAATTCTTACATATGTCTCCCACCTTCCCACTCAAAAAGCTTCTATTTAGTTTCAGCTCTTATCACTACTTCTCACCTATATTCCTTAACAACTCCACCTACAATAGTAGGCCTAGCTCAACGCTCCTCTGAGGCTGTAACCCCCAGCTCCTGGCTTTCAGTAACCTTCCCTACTTCAATTCCAGCTCTCAAAGTACCCAATGCCATCAGGGACTCCACTCATCTCTTTCTTCCAGCCATGGGTTTCAGGCTATCCCTTATTTGCTTCTTCTCTTCACCTGCAGGGATCCATAGATATTTATCAAGGGAATTATTTTAGAAAAGGTGAGTCTTGAGGTAGCTATATGTGAAAATTTAGTACTTAAAATTAAAGTAGGAAAAGGTGCATTGCGTTAACAGATTTTTACTAACATCTGTGCTTGTGGAAAATAATTACAAAGTTAGAAGCTTAATTTGCTAATCTGATTATAGTCTTTTGCCAAGCTATTTACAAGTGTAAATGAGTCAGGAACATATGGACAACATTAGAACTAAAATAGACAACAGTTTCCTTTGCTTTAAGCAACTTACTCTACTTAGACAAAAGCAGGATCTTAGCAATACAAACTCTCTCTCTCTCTCTCTCTCTCTCTCTCTCTCTCTCTCTCTCTCTCTCTGTGTGTGTGTGTGTGTGTGTGTATCCTTCCCAATGGACACCTCTCCATACCTATGGCTTTTAAAACCTCAATAAAAGTGCAAATAAGAAACATTGACATAGAATTAAGAAAGCAAAAGTATACCAGAAATTCTAAATTTTCTTAATTGGTTATTGAAAACAAAAGTTAAAAGTTGAGGACGATATACTCAAAATGGTATAAACCAAACAAATATAAAAACAATGTGCTTACTGCCGTTGTGAACTTTGGCTACTAACTTCAGCTTCCTAGACTTCAGTTTACTTAACTGCAAAACAGTGTGTTTGGACTAGATGGCCTCTGATATATTGGATTCTCATTTGGTGACATCAGTCAAAAACATTACTAGGGACATGAGAAATAAAGCTATGAGAGGAGAAACATAGAAACCCTGAAGAAGCAATATATGAAAACTTTCTGATTATCTTTATCATCTCAAGAAGTTGAAGAAATGCTTGCAGATAATATAGCCAATAATGAAGGACTTACATTAAGGACTATGATTTAAACTCCCTTCTTTTCAAAACTGAAAAGCATGAAGGTGAGATAAGTTCCTAATTATATGTTTAAAAGTTTCACAGTGGCATATGATTTGCTACTAAAACACTTTAATAGCTTCCTGCACCATATATATATATATATATATGTATATGCATCACAAAAATATAAAAATACCAAGGAGTCCACCAATATAGATTGATTACATGTTTATATACTTAATATAACATATTCACAGCACATATCTGTTCAAAAAATCTGTAAAGTGTTACAACAAAATAATATATTGGCTGAAGAACAAAAAGGATAGTCTAAAAAAGTACTAGCTGAGTAGAAAACAACTTTTTTGATTTGATGATTATGGAAAAGGCCATGCAAAAATGCTTAAAATTTTTACCATCTGTATCATTGCAAAGCCCTTGATTCAGTTCCACATCCAATTGTTTGTTAGCTATTGAAAATATATTAAATATATCTGAACATAATGAGAATGACAGAATATTTGAAAACCATATGGAAAACAGTTTCTATTTTAAACATACTAACAACACAATAATGTCAAGAAATATGGAATTGTCCGGGGATGCAGTTTAAGCCTATAATGACTCTGCTGAGCCTTAAATTCATTATCATCTCTAACACAATAATTTTAAGAAAAAATACTTTACATTTTTTTTCAATAAAAATTTACCTTTTCTCCCTCTCACTTCTTTTCCCTCCTGCATTGAGAAAGAAGAAAAATCAAACATGTAGTCAAGCAAAACAAATTCCTTCATTGTGACATCTGGAGAAAACGCGTCTCAACATTCATTCTGAGTCTACTGCCACTCATCCAGGATATGGGAAGCATATTTTATCATGAGGCCTCTGGAATTATGATTGGTCATTGTATTTATCAGAGTTGTGTAATCTTTCAATATTGTTTTACTTTATTCTTATCATTTTTCTCTCTTCATTCAGCATCTGTTCAATCAAATTTTTCCAGGTTTCTCTGAAACCAACCCCTTCATCATGTCTTATAGCACAATACTATTCTATAACATTTGCATAACATAACTTATTCAGCACTTTTCAACTGATAGGAAGCCTTCTATTTCCAATTCTTTGCCAACACAAATACAGCTGCTATAAATAATTCTCAACATATGGGTTGGTTTCCACTTTCTTTTATCTCTTTTGGTATAGAACGAATATCTAAGGTGCAAGGTATGCCTAGTTTATATTTTGAGGGCAGAGTTCCAAATTGTTTTCAAGAATGGTTGGACCAGTTCACAATTCTACCAACAATGCATTAAATGTGACCTTTCCTAGAGCCCATCCAGCAATCGTCATTTTCCTTTATTGCAAACTTTGATTCTGATGATTAAGAGATGAAACCTCACAATAGCTTTATTTTTAATTTATCTTAATATTAGTGATTCAGAACATTTTTCCCAGGTGGCTATTGATAGCTTGTTGTTTTTTTTTTTTTTCTGAACAGTGCCTATTCATATACTTTGACCAACACTTTAATCAATTATTATAAAATATTATTCTTATAAATTTAGCATTATGTCCTATATAACATAAAGCTAAGCCCTTTAACAGAGAGACTTGTTAAGAATTTGGATTTTCTCCTTCATTTATCTGCTTTTCTTCCAAATTTTTTTCTTTGGTTTTATTTGTGTAAAACCATTTTAATTTTATGTGATGTAGATTGGCCATTTTACTTCCTGTGTTCCTCTGTCTCATGTTTAGTCATAAATTCCTCCCCATCTATAGACTTCTTTTTTGCCCCTGTAATTTGTTTTTAGTGTGACTTTTTATGTCTGTCATGTACTTATTTGAAGCTTATTTTGGTGTAAGACACATAGTGTTTGGTCTATGTCTAGTTTCTGCCTAATTGCTTTCTGGCTTTTCCAATATGAATGAACAAGAAAGAAGTTAAGGATCCAAATAGAATTTTAGAAAATTTAGACATGATGGACCTCTGGAGATTAGCAAATAGAAACAGAACAGAGTACATAATTCTCCACTGTATATGGCACCTTTACAAAAACTGAACATGTTTTATGTCATACACATACCTAGTGAATAAATGTAGAAAATATTATATATATATACTATGTATATATGTATGTATATACACATTTATATATGTGTATGTGTGGGTATACACACATGTATGAAAGGAGTAAATTGATGATTCCCCATTATTATAGTTTTCTTGCCTATTTCTCCATGTGATTCATTTAACTTTTCATTTAATTATTTAGTGGGCATCATTGGTGCATATATATCTAATGAACGGCCCAGATCATCCACTTTTGGTGTCTATCTGGCACTCAATTCTTACCTGTCAATCCAAGAAGTTGCAGTAGGCTTAGCAACCATACCCTGGAAACCCAATCTCTGCAGATTTGCTAAACCAAGTTGAGAGAAACTGACAGGTCTCAAATCTGTCGGTAAGTTAGGAGGGTGTCTACCCCAAGCATGTGAAGACTTCCCCCAGTGGAACAGTTTTTGCCAAGGCCCATGAAGACAGCTGAAGCAGGCATTGTGGATCTCTTAGAGTTTGGTCAGATATCAAAGATACCAAGGTTATCCACTGCATCCTAGCCAACATCAGTCATCCTGACTTTTGTCTTGCCATTGGACATCAATGACTCTGGAAGAGACAGCGAAGCTGAGGACTTTACCCAGCTCTGCCTCACTTAAATCAGGTTCATTGGCAAGTCAAGACAACACCCTATGATGTCACTGGTCCTCTTCAAAAATGAAGTGACAACAACAATATGTTTAATAATGATACAAATTCATTGTTTATGAAGGCTTTCAGCAAAATGTTTCCCTGTATGTCATCTCTTTTAATTATCTATTTTTCCTATTGCTTTATCTTAAACCATGATGCATACCCCCTTTTCTTTGCTTTGTTGAAGCTTATTATATTTTTTCCATTCCCTTATTTTAACCCTGTGTAATTTTTTCAAGTGTGCTTCCAGTAAACATATTATTGAATTCTGCTTTGTAAGTCATTCTACAATTCCCTTTCATTTCTTTGGGTGAGTAAATCCCACTGACATTCACAGTAATTATTGTTAATTGAGCATTGTGTTTTCCTCCATCATCTTCTGTTCTACTTTAAATTCTAATTGTTTCCCACATCCTCTTTATAAAGAATTAGAAGAGAGAGAGGAATGTGCTCAGCATGAGTGCTTTATGTTTGTTGAAAACTGTTCTGCTGTTCTGCCCCAATTTTCTTTCCTTCATCCAGAGGCCAATAGCAAGTTCTTATCCTTTGTTTTATTTTAATCCCCTTTCTGAGATCCATTCTCATTAGTTAGAGTTTATTTTTCTCAGGAGTAAGCCACTCCTAATCTATCCTCCCTCTTATTCCACCCTTACTCTTCTCCCATTCATTTCTGTTTACCTACTGAGTGATATGAATTTCTGTAGTATTGTGAGTATGTGTGTGTGTGTTTGTGTATTCTTTTTCTCTTTTAACCAGTTCAGATGGGAATAAAGTTCAGTTATTGCCCTCTTCCCCTATCTTTTCTTCCCTGATTAAGTAACATTGTGGAGCTTTTACAAATATTTACTCTATAAGGTAGAATCACAAATACATAAAAATATCACCCCCTCAACAGGAGGCATAATCCTCTCCCCTATCAACTTTGTACCAACTCAGCCTGTGAGGAAGGGAAAAAGATTAGGTTCATAGTTTAGATTGGTTCCCATAGACCACAGTCCCAGCTTTGAGTCTAAAAATCACTCTCAGGCTCAAGTTCCAGGCACCCTGTCTTCTCAGGGTTTCCATACTGGCAGGGCTAGAAGCACCACCCTGTCTTTAATCTAATATTACCATGGCTCAAACTCCTGGGTCCCTTGAGGATCAGTTCTGGAACCTGAAACTGAAGATGAACAACACAGAACAGAAACAAGTAAGTCTAGGCCTATTTCTCATAGGTAGAGAGTAAGAGAGGTGACCAGGGGGAGGTGAGACTTTCCCCTCTCACTGGCTTTGTTCATGGCATTCAAAGAAGGGAGAGCAGAAAAATCTAAAAGATACTGGAGAGTGACCATGTGGCAAAATATGCATGCTCAAAGGTCCCCCAAGGTCAGGTTAGTCATTTCTCCATTTGAAATTTTCCATTCTGGTAAACAGACAGGGGTACATTTTTTCCCATAGTCCTCTTCCCAAATTCAATACAGTTTTCTATGGTTTCTGAGGAGGCATAAGCAATTGCTTTTTTCTTCCTTCCCCAGAGCCATGCAATCCAGTCTCAAATATATGCAACTCCACACATACAGATGAAAATCAATTATCTCCAAATATAAAGGTTTTTTCAGATTCACAGAACAAGGAGCAGTTCAAAAAGTTCTCCAAATAAGCCAACAAAATAGGAAACCTTTATACGAATTTATCAAATATGTCTTATTGCTTAGTCTCATAGTGGCCTTTCTCAACCAACAAGCAAAAGAAATAGCAAAGACAAAGAAAATTGGCTTCCACATCAAGCAGATGCCTGGTCCACACTGAGCTTTTGAAGCTACCTGGAATTCTCCCCACAGAGATTTGGGATCTGGGGTCAACTTGGCATTGCCTCTTTTTCAAATGAGAGAACTGTCCTGGATGGAAAATTCCAGTGCTTGCCTCAGTGAATAAGGCCATCCAATTGGGGTCTGCAAAAAATGTACCTATAGCTTAGAGGATTTTAATAGAAGTCTAAGCAATTTCCTTCAGGTCATTTGTCCCAAAGGGTAGCTGAACTTAGCCCAAGGATCTTTGCTTGGTAGGATAAAACAAATGGAATTGTAAACTCACCCATCAGGACAAGAAGAAATTAGGTTGAGTTGGAGAAGAAGCACAAAATATGAGCTATTTGTAGATTTTGAGCACATTTCTCATCCTAAGAAACTGTAGTATATTTTGATTTCACATAGTCTTGGTCCGCTTATATTCAAAAAGAACAATATGACCATTTCTAAGCTAAACAGTAGCAGTTGAATGATTCCAGATTTCTCACATCAAACTTAATGCTAGTGCTTATACAGGATTGAATAATATAGAACATATCAGCATACCAATCTTTTTACAGAATTCAATAATACTATATAAAGAAAATCAGTACTTAAACAGCCAAGCAGTCAACAGGACAAAAGTTTGCAAAATTACACAAAATGAACTGACTTGTGAAGAACCAACCACTGGAAAACAAACAAACAAATGAATGAATGAATGAATAAGTAAATACATAACTGTTCATTTAGAGCCTAAAGAAGGGTTTCTATAGGATCTTGCAGTCTAGGTTGTCTCAAAAGTCAGAAGTCCTGGGCAAAGAATCTTTCTGGGGGTCCCCACAAAAGCAAAGGGACTGATTTTATCCCAGCAAGGCACCATATGTAACATGGAAACTTTTACAAAGGCATATTTAGTTTAGAAGGTATAATCACAAATATCCAAACTCTCTCCCCCAACATGTGGGAAGCATAATCACCTTCCTGCCCTATAATACCCAGGTCCTGGGAAGAAAAAAGGAATTTGGGTCCTACTCTAGCTTGGATACTCTACAGTATAGTTCCAGTTCCATGTCCAAAACCCCTTCTTGGGTTCGAGTCCCAGGCACCCTGGCTTCTCAGAAATTCCCAGTCCCATAAGAGCACCTGAAAAGGAGGACAAACAATGCAACAGGAGAAAAAAAAGAAACACTTTCAGGCCCATTTCTCAAGAGAGATAAGCCAATGAAGGCAAGACATTCTTCTTTCATGGCCCCAGAAAGAGTGCAGCAAAAAAGATGATGGAAAGAGGGGAAACTGTTAGACAGCTGGCGTCTCACCAGATAGAGCACTTGACCTGGAATCAGGAAGGTCTGAGTTCAAATCCAGTCTCAGATACTTCCTAGCTGTGTGATGCTGGGCAAGTCATTTAACCTCAGATTACCTGATAAAAGGACCCACTGGATCCACTGGAGAAGCAAATGGGAAACCACTTCACTATCTTTGCCAAGAAAGTTTCCTGGATAAGTATGGTCTCTGGGTCACAAAGAGTTGGACACAGCTAACAAGTGAACAAGAAAAATGTTCTCAGGACAGATAGGTGGTGCCATAGTGCATAGAGTGCTGGGCCTGAAGTCAGGAAGATTCATCTTCTGAGTTCAAATCTGGCCTCAGACACTTACTAGCTGTGTGGCCCTGGGCAAGTCACCTTACCCTCTATGTCTCGGTTTCCTCATCCGGAAAATAAGCTGGAGAAAGAAACGGCAAACCACCCAAGTCTCATTGCAACAACAACAACAAAAAAACAAAAAAACAAATGGGGTCACAAAAAGTCGGATTCAGCTGAACCAATGAAACAACAACAACCAGGTCTCATCATTTTAAAAGATGCAGATGGCCAATCAAGGAGGTTACCTGCACCCAACCCTACCCATGTGAGAAGGGGATACTGTGGAGTTCATGTTAGGCAAAATGAGCACGCTCAAAGACTCCACAAGTCTGGGTTACAATTACTAAGAAATCCTGATAATGAGACAATTTTCTTCTCTTCCCACCCAACCTACTGTATTCCCTTTCTCTTCTCTTTCTATTCTTCTTTTAAGAACATCAAATTATAACAAAACCAGTCCAAATTCTCTTTCTTTTAAAATTCCCTCTATGATTCCTAGTGACAATAGGGTACTGAGGGGACACATATTATCTCCCTACAGAGGACATAAACAATTTATTCCTGTTTAGTCTCTTACAATTTACTTTTCTGTTTACTCTTATGTTTTGTTTACTCTCATATTTACTTTTTAATGATTCTCTTAACTCCCGTGTTTATATTTCAAAGATTCTCCTCAGAACTGATATTTTCTTCAGGATTGCTTGGAAGGTCTCTATGGCATATAAGATCCATGTCTTCCCTTCTACCCCAACGGCATCTATGAGATTATACTGTTTGTTGGGGTACATTTTTTCTTGGTTTTTGACTGTATCTTTGGTGGCTGCTACTTCTTTCCATGGTGCAAAACTTCTACTTTAAGGTAGCACTATAATCACAGGGTTATCTCCCTTTTTCCCTTCTAAACCCAGTCTATCCATTATCACCCCTCTCTCTACTTTTAGGATTTTACTTATTAATTCATTTTATTTTTTTTATCAAATTATCTAGTTGTTCTTTTATTTTCTCCCTGTCAGGCAAATATTTAATTTAAATCCCCTTACTTTCCTCCACTTCAACTTCTTTTATTAGATTTTTTTTAATTACCTATACCTTTTACTAAAATATAAAATAAAATAAAAAGTTTCTTTAGTTTATTCTCCTTATTAATTATCTTTCCAAAAAGGAAAAAAAAGTCTTTTCTGAACTTTTATTCTTTCACTCATGATTTTCATCTTTATTTGTTCTTTTTTTAGTTTCTATGTTCCTTATAGAATCAAATCTTCTTAAAGTACCTATTTTGAGATTTGTTTTTGAAACAATTTCTATGCTGTTCCCTTGTAAAACTTGTCCTTTCCTTGTTTTTACTAATGTCTTCATTCTTGGAAGTATGAATTGCTGCAGAAGATAGAAATGGTAGAATTAATACCTAGGGTTAGAAATTTCCCTATGTCTCTGATCATGAGATACATTTCACCAACCTTTCCCTCCCCACCCCTAATCATTTCTTTTTCCGTTTGTCATAAAATCTCTACTCTGGATCCATGCCTTTCTTCTGCCTGCCACAAGAGTCTCTGTTTACCTTTAACCTGAAGCAGAATATGGTTCATGGGAAAGGTTCACTCTGTCAGAGTCTCTGAGCATCAGATCCCTGAAAATTATATACATGTAAGGTCTTTGTTTCTCTTTACAGAATGTAACTCCATCCCGCCCCCCCCCCATCCCACTCCCACTATGGGAGTATTCTTCAGTAAGATGTCCTCCCACCATTGAATCTGGATTTCTTTCTTTCTTTTGCCCTGTTTCGGCTCTCCTCTTTCCAGATCACTCATTAGTCCCTCTTCTTCCTTGAAGACTACAGGATTTATTTTCCCTTGTTTACCAGTGGCTTAAATAGGGTACATCAGGCATTCCCTGATGTATTCCACTCTTCATATCCTCCCATTTTATTCATCCTCTCATTCTGCAGTTTAATCTTAAAAAAACAAAGAAAAAAAAAAGCACAGATTTACTTGCACGTGAGATCTTGTGAAGTGTAGCCCATGGCTTTTCAGGCTTATTCCTTTACCACTTCTCCTATTTAAGTTCTATTTTCATTTTTATCCTTTTATCTACTTTAAAAAGAAACCTTCTAATAGTCCCTGTTTTGTTGTTTTAAGCCATAGAAAGTTTGTTTTTCCCTTTCTAGAATTTTTCTTCTTTTTTAATAGTCTCTAGAGATGAAGTGACTTATTTTATTATTTATGCTTGACTTGATAGTTTCATTTATTTAAATGCCTCATGTTTCTGTTGGGTGTGTTTGTAAATCAAATAATCTATTGATGTGAGTATTTTTTGGTAGCAATATTTTGACTGTCTCCAACTGAAAATCCACCTTTAATTTTTTTTTTTTCATTGATGATTAGGCTTAGGTTTTCAAGGTATTTACTTTCGGATTGTACTCAAAATCTTTTCATTTTGGAACGTGTTATATCCCTTTCTATAGATTCACTTGAGTTCAGAATAGTCTTGTGTTATTCAAATTTATTTCCCTTTATATTTGAAGGCTTTTTCTCCTAGGGATGGGAAAAATTAGATATTTGTCACTAAAATAATTAAATCTAATAACTACATTTTTTAAGGTTGAAGCATTAGTTTTCCAACCTTCATGTATGTGATTTGTGAACTATTTCAATTAGCACTTTATTTTCTGTTTAGGTATTTTATTTTGCATTATGGGGTTCAGTTTTTTTTAATTTGCCATGTGCTTGAGAGACCTATGATCCTTATTTTTCTATTCATATTATCTTTAAGATCAATGATTCTTATATTTAAAAAAAATCATTTTTCCCTTTAATGTTGCATTTTGTTACTTCTAAATTATCTTTTACTAGTATTGAATCCTCCTATTTTTCTTTTCATTTCTTTGGCGAGGCTCCCCCTCCCCATGGATTTAACTTTGTTTTTAAATTACTGATTATTTCTGCTGCATAGTACATATATTCTCCCATCTATTCTCTTCTTTAAAGTTACTTGCTCTCATTTCTTTCCCTCATTTTCTCTTGCTATGAATGGTCTCTCTATTAAACTTTGGCCCTTGGGGTCCTAGTCATTCTCTTGATACGTATAGTCTTAAGCTTACTGTGGATTTTTCTAATGACGAATACATTCATCTATTATTTCAATGTGACCTCTAGATGAAGCTCAGTGCTTTCAATCTCTATCCTTCCTTAGCATAAATTAAGAATTTTACAGTTATTGAGACTAAATAACATTTTGAGAACATTAGAGAAAGTTTCCACAAGATGAAATTACTGTTTAATTTGTTTTCACTGGAGCCATATAACTTGGTTCCATGAACGTATGTCAATTGATTAATATGACATGTTGGTAAGACTCCCTCTTTGATTTGAAAGCCTTACTCAATTCTATTCAAGAGTTATGATAATGCACTTAATAGTAGACAAAACAATTTGAGGCTTAAATTTTCTTCCCATAAAAGAAATTGGTACCCTTGCAAAATTGCTTGTTTAATATAAATTACTCTAGACATCATTGTGTTGATAGAATATTTTAAGTAGACAACAGTTTTCAACGTGCTCATCAAAGAAACATGAAGTTTGGATATGTTTTATACTTTTTTTGGTACTGAAGTGTTGAAAGAAAAACTAAGTAAAAGGATTTACAATACTTATCAATATAGTATTTACATTTGTTAGGGTAGCTTATTCAAGAATCAATGAATTGATTATGAGTTTTTGTCATTGTTCATATCATTAGAATTCTGAATTTTAGAGCATATCATTCCTTTTAAGTTTACTTCTCCATATATTTACATAAATGTGCATTTATATATTATATGTATATATACATTGATTAAACAAATGGATATCTATAAAAGTATTCTCCTTGAAATGTGTGAGTTTATATGCATGTATGTGCATGTATTAATGTATATATTTATGGAAGGTCTGGATATGACTGACATACATATATACATACACACATATATACATACACACATACATACATATAAGCAATGTGTATATGTTTGTAGATCTGACCAAAGCCTTTGATACTGCTGGTCATGAAGGTTCAAGGAAAATTATGCCAACATTTGGTTACCCTGAGAAGTTCATCAGCATTGTACGTCAATCTCATGACGGCAGGCTTGCCCAGGTTCTAGAGAGTGCACAATACTCTCATACTTTCACAGTCACAATAGAGTGAAACAAGACTGTGTGCTTGCTCCCATGTTTTATAGCATGATGTTTTCAGCCATGTTGTCAAATGCTTTCAATGAGGATAAACACAGCATCAAGGTCAGCTACTGCACTGATGGTAAATTATTCAACTTGAAAAGTTTACAATGCAAGACCAAAGTGGAGGGAGTGTTGGTGCATGATTTTCTGTTTTTAGATGATTATGTACTCAATGCAGCCTCTCAAGCTGAGATGCAACAAAGTATGGGTCAGTTCTCTGCTGCTTGTGTTAATTTTGGCCTGACAATTAACACCAAGGAAAGACAGGTGCTACATTAACCACCACCACACCACCCATATATGGAACCATCAGTTACAGCAAATGGAGAAGTTTTGAATGCTGTGGATAAGTTCACTTATCTTGGTAGTGTACTTTCCAGGGACGTACACATTGATAATTACGTTGATGCACACATTGTCAGAGCTAGATCAGTGTTTGGGAGGCTCTGGAGGAAAGTGTGTGAGAGAAGAGTATTAGACTGACTACCAAACTACAGACATCATTGGTGTATGCCTGTGAAACCTGGACAGTGTACCAGTGCCATGCCAGGAAATTGAATTGCTTCCTTTTGAATTGTCTTAGGAAGATTCTGAACATCATCTGGCAGGATAAGGTACCAGACATTGAGATCCTTACTAGAACTAAACTGCCAAGCATTCAAACTCTGCTTAAGAGACTGCAACTCTAATGGGGTAGCCACATTGTTCAAATGCAACATGTTTGCTTGCCAAAAAGACTATTTTATGGAGAACTCACACAGGGCAAGCATTCACATTGTGCTCAGAAAAAGAGATACAAGGATACTCTCAAGGTCTCAAGAACTTTGGAATTGATTGTGTGACATGGGAGACACTAGCACAGGACCACTCATCATGGCATGCCTACATCAGAGAAGCTGCTGTGCTCTCTGATCAAAGCAGAATTGCAACAGCTTAAAGGAATCACAGTATGCACAAATTTAGAACATCCACTCCAAATGTGCACATGGATTATTTGTGCCAGACTTGTGGTAGAGCATTCTATGCTCTGATAAGAGACCTATTGTTGAAGAAGCCTCAGTAATAAGTGAATGATAGAACCCAGATGAGAGCCACATTATGGAAACCTGATTCTGTCTAATGGAATTTTGTTTTTACTTTTATGAACATCTTACTCATTCAGTAACAATGAGGAAAATATAAGGAAAATTCAGTACATGTAAAAGTTGTATTCTGAAAGTTACTATCTTTAAAAAATAGTTAATTTTAAAAATTTTGATGCGATTTTCAACACATCCCATGATGCACATATTCCATGTCACAAAATAGCTTTGAAAGTATACTGCTGCTGCTCTGGAAAAACTATTTTCCCAATATTTAATGTCTCTGGTAAAGCATTCTTCTTAATCAATTGGTTTCTCCACCCACCTATTTTTCTTTATTCTTTCACTTTTAATTTTCTCTTTAATTTTTTCCTTCTTTCTTTCTTCCTTCCTTCCTTCCTTCCTTCCCTCCTTCCTTTCTTTCTTTCTTTCTTTCTTTCTTTCTTTCTTTCTTTCTTTCTTCTTTCTTTCTTTCTTTCTTTCTTTCTTTCTTTCTTTCTTTCTTTCCTTCTTTCTTTCTTTCTTTCTTTCTTTCTTTCTTTCTTTCTTTCTTTCTTTCTTTCTTTCTTTCTTTCTTCCTTTCTTCCCCATAAATAGAGAAGAATAAGCTATGAACTGAAATTCAACAGCAAAAACAAGATGAAACTGTAGGAACTTTTCATATTTGAAGTAACATAATTGCAAAAAGAAACCTCTTCTTTCAATTGTGTTCTATATTTACTAAATTAATCCATGTGATACATTCTGTTTAATTGGCTGATCTCTGTGTGACCACTGTGAAAATATATAGCATTTTTAGGTTAGGTTGTTTAATTCGATTGCATTACAAATATACCTTAGTTTAGAAAATCTGAATTTATGCCAAATATAAAGGCTGAATATTTGTTGTAGGGCAATGTCTTCACAAAAGGTTTCTTTCAAAGAATAAGCCTTCCTTGTATACTTAAAATCTTATTTGGTTAATAAAATGGTCACTTTGCACTGAATTCTTTTGGATCCTTTTGGAATACAACGTGAGGCACAATTGGAACCTGTTTCTGGAACCATCTAAAGACAAATAAGAGTTAAGCAAATTAGAACTGAACCACAGGCATATTCCCTAAAGAAAGAAATGAAAGAAAAATTATTTTTTTTCTGTTATCAAAAAGAAATATAAATGGACATAAAGATATGAAACCTGCATTTTATATCTTTAGATCTCTGGGATAAATACATTTCTATTTATCAGATATACATAAATGACACTAATAAGCATGGTAAAGTCCTACTTTTAATATTAACAAATTTTTAACAATGTGACATCAAACATGATTTATTGCATCTTAAGTAATATGTTATATACATATATATATATATATATATATTTGTGCATGTATTTTGTATAAATATCTGCAGACTTGGCAGACTTGAACATATATATATATATATATATGTATATGTATATGCTATATTTATCTCATATACTTGTGGCACATGAATATAATTTTTTAGAATTAGGGATTAAAGGATCTACACTAGTTGGGGAATAAATAGAGTGATCTGTTACCTGAAAAAAATTACTATCTCTTTCTAGAACACCTATATTAACTGTGTTCAGATCTTTGTATGCCTCCTTGCACAGGTAGTCACTATACATGGGAAATGTTGATGATTTTAGCTAAGGTGAAAAGTAGTCTCAACTTAAAATAAAGTTTTACTCTTAAATTTATATTTTGATCATTTACAGAGAAATTGCTAATGTTAGAACCATTTCAAATGACAGACTTTAAAAAGAACATATATAAATGTACACATCCCTCTTATATGTGTATATCAATATGCATTTATGTATCTCTATATCTATATCTTTATCTATATTTATATATTTAAAAAGGGACAACCCTGAATCATGTGGCCAATAAAATGGAGGACTAGACTATTTCTTCTGGCCATACCACATCCAAAAAATCTCCAAAATAGGAATCATCTGCAAAAATTAAAGTAACTGCAATTATCTTCACAGGCTAAAAAACCTAGAATCAGATGAATAACAACAAAGTGCACTAATCTCTTTTTCAAAAATTTATTTATTTTCAGTTTTCAACATTCATCTCCACAAGATTTTGAATTCCAAAATTTCTCCACATCTCTCCCCTATCTTAATCACAGGACAGCATGCATTCTGATTACACCTTCCTCCACTCTGCCCTCCCTTTTACCACCGCCCCCTTCTCTTATCCCCTTTCCTTCGATTTGCCTATTGGCCAAGATAGATTTCTATATGCCATTTCCTGTATATCTTGTTTTCTGGTTGCATATAAAAACAATTCTAAACATTCATTTTTAAAGCTTTGAGTTCCATATTCTCTTCTTTCCTCCCTCCTTACCACCCTCAATGAGAAGGCAAGCAATTTGATATTGGTTATACATGAGTAGTCATGCAAACCACTTCCATAACAGTCATGTTGTAAAAGACTAACTATATTTCCCTCTATCCTGTCCCACCCTCCATTATTCTATTCTCTCTTTTGACTTCAAGTGTTTGCTTCTAATTGCACCTTCCCCCAATCTGCTGTCCTTTCTATTAAGCCCCTCTCTCCTCCCCTGCTGCTTTCCTGTAGGGCAAGATAGATTTCCATACCCAACTAAGTGTGTATGTTATTCCCTCCTTAAGCCAAATCCGATGAGAATAAGGTGCATTTATTCCCTGTTACCTCTTCCTTCTTCCTCTCCATTGTAAAATCTCTTTCTTACCTCTTTTATGTGACATGATTTACTACATTCTACCTCTCCATTTTTCTTTCCTCCAGCACATTCCTTTCAGTGCTTTATTTTTTAGATATTATCTCTTCATATTAAGCTCACCCTGAGCCTTCTGTGTGTGTACATATATATGTATAAAATATGTGTGTATACACACATATATGTATATGCAAACATATACATATATGTATATATACATACATAAGTGTGTATATGTATAATATATATATTATATATACATACACACACACATACACACATATATATATTTCCTCCAACTCTCCTAACACAAAAAAAAGTCTCATGAGTTACAAATATCATCTTTCCATGTAGGAATATAAACAGTTCAACTTTAATAATTCCCTTATGGTCTCTCTTTCCTGTTTACCTTTTCATGCTTCTCTGGATTCTTATATTTGAAAGTCAAATATTTTATTCAGCTCTGGACTTTTCAACAAGAATGCTTAGAAGTCCTGTATTTCATTGAAATTCCATTTTTTCCCCTAAAGTATTCTACTCAGTTTTGCTTGGCTGGTGATTCTTGGTTTTAATCCTAACTCCTTTGACTTCTGGAATATCATAATCTAAGCCCTCTGATCCTTTAATGTAGAAGCTACTAAATCTTGTGTTATCCTGATTGTATTTCCACAAAACTTGAATTGCATCTTTCTGGCTACTTATAATATTTTCTCCTTGATCTAGGAACTCTGGAATTTGGCTACAATATTCCTAGGAGTTTTCCTTTTGGGATTTCTTTCAGGAAGCGATCAGTGGATTCTTTCCATTTCTATTTTATACTCTGGTTTAGAATATCAAGGCAGTTTTCATTGATAATTTCTTGAAAGTTGATGTGTAGGCTCTTTTTTTGATTATGGCTTTTTTAAAATTGTGTCTCTTGGATCTATTTTCCAGACCAGTAGTTTTTCCAATGAGATATTTCACATTGCCTTCTATTTTTTCATTCTTTTGGTTTAGCTTTATAATTTCTTGATTTTTCATAAAGTCATTAGCTTCCATTTGTTCCATTTTAATTTTTAAGGAAGAATTTTCTTCAGTGAGCTTTTGCACCTCCTTTTCCATTTGGCCAATTCTACTTTTTAAGGCATTCTTTTCCTCATTGCCTTTTTCAATGTCTTTTGCCATTTGGGGTAGTCCATTTTTAAACGATTGACTCACTTTTCATGATTTTCTTGCATCACTCTCATTTCTCTTCCCAATTTTCCTCTACTTCTCTTACTTGATTTTCAAACTCCATTTTGAGCTCTTCCATGGCCTGAGACAAATTCATATTTTTCTTGGAGACTTTGGATGTGGGATGTTTTTGATCTTCCTTGTCACCAAGGAAGTAAGTAAATACCTTTTCACCAAGAAAGTAAGATCCTATAGTCTGATTTTCCCCCGTTTGCTCATTTTCCAAGCCAATTACTTAACTTTCAAGTTCTTCTTTAAGTAGCTGGTGTACTGCCCCAAGCTTCGGGGGTTTTGTGCAGAGATTTTCAGAGAAAATTCTAAGGACCTGTAAATTTTCAGTTCTTCTATGTGGTATGACCAAGGGAAAGATATTTACTCCTCTCCTGGCCTGTGCTCTAATCTATGAGAAACCATAAGCACTCTTTTCTGCCTTGTGAGGAGGATTCCCTCTTCACAGCCACCACAAGCTCCCCTATGGCAACGCTCCTCCTAACCCCAGGACCACCACCCAGGACTGTGACTCAGATCAACTTCTCGATTCTCCCACCATCTGTAGGTGGAGAGCTCCAGAAGCACTTACCACTGTGGCAGTGGCTGCTGCTGCCCTGGGGCTGGTGCTGGGGCTGAACCAAACTCCTCTCTCACTCAGGTGAGAGATCTTTCCCATTGACTTTTAAAGTTGTCTTTGGCATTTGTGGGTTGAGAAGTCTGGGAACTGCCACAGCTGCCAGTGATTCAGTCCCCTAAGACCTACTCCAGACCTGTTGGTGCCTGTGCAAGCCATGCTGGACTGGGCTCCTCTCCCAGCTCAGAGCAATAGACCCTTCCTGTCAACCTTCCAGATTGTCTTAGGCTAGAAAATTTTTTCAATATGTCATCTTGTGGCTTCTGATGATCTGGAATTTGTTTAAAGTCATTTTTACAGGTATTTTGAGGGCTTTGGGGGAGAGCTCAAGCAGGTCCTTGCTTTTATTCTGCCATCTCTGCTCAGCACCTTTACCATGCCCAGAACCCAACATCTGTCATGCCCCTGACACCCATTCTGTTATAATAAATAATAGAATCCCATTCTCCTCTCACCTAGAAATTCCTTAAGTGGGATGGAGAAACCTACTCTCTCTGAGGTGGTAGGGGACATTTCATAACAGCGATGTGCAGGCAAAAAACTAAAAAATGCAAAACAAACAAAGATGGGGAAATGAGGCAGGGTGTCAGCATTGAAGAGTTATACCAAGTCTGAAGGACTGACATCCAAATGGGACCAGTTCTATCTCCAAGAATTAATTTTGGGCCAGAGACTTGGACCAATGAATGGTGAAGGGACACTGAGAAAATATTGAAGTCCATACTGTAGGGGAATCCACCATGAAAAGAGTCAGATAGTGAGAAGTAGGGAAATGTATGAAAAAAGATGGAAATTTCCAAATATCTCAAAAGAAAATTCAGTTAAAACCTTAGTCATGAGAAGATAATTCATCAGTTAAGACATTAACAAAAGAAGAGAAGAAGCTTCCAAGACGTCTAAAGGAGTACAAACTTCCCTGAATAAGCACTAAAAGAAAAATATAGTTTCAACCAAAATAAAATTTACGGATCTTTTACAAAAGCTACGATGCAAACCCCAAGACACAGTGGTAAAATTTAACAATTCTGATGAGAAATTCTACAAGCAACCAGGACAAATGCCTTCAAATATAAAAGAAAAATAAATTAGTGACACAAAACTTTTCTGTAAAATCTTAATGGCAAAACTAGAAACTCAAAGAATCTAGAAATGATCAACAAAACTAAAAATCAGATATTTGAAAAGTCTAACAAAATTGATGAACATTTAGCTAACTGATTAAAAAGGAAAATCAAAAAAACAACATTTATAAAATAAGAAATAATCTATTTAAAAACAAAAAAAGTAAAATCAATTATCAAGATCTATACAATATGCTAATAATTCTGAGCATACAAAAATAGTTTTAACAACACAATACTTATACTAGCAGAAGATCAAATAACAATCTAAAAAAATCATTATTAGAGAAGAAAATAGAGCTAATTACAAAAGAGCTAGCAAAGTAGATGCTGACATAGATGTGGCACAGTAGATATAGCACCTGGCCTGGAGTCAGGAAGACCTAAGTTCAAATCTTGCCACAGACACTGTGTGACCCTGGGTAAGCCAGTTAACCATTATTTTGCTTTAATATCCTCACCTCTAAATAGGGAGCAATAATAACACCCATTTCCCAGGGTTGTTGTGAGGATAGAATGAAATAACAATTATAAATAGCTTAGCATATTGCCTGGCACATAGTAAGTGCTATATAAACATTAGCTATTATTACTAATTTACAATAGAATTCCATTGAATTATAAAAAAAACATTACTATGGATATTACATAAATTATTCTCAAAATCTGAGAAAGAAATAACTCTTTTAGACCTCTTTTATAGGACAAATAGATTCTTAATACCTAAACCAGGGAAAGATAAATCAAAGGAGAACAACTATCATTGATGAATAGACCAATATCATTAGTAAACGTCAATTAAAATTTTAAATAAAATTCTGTCATCCAGGAAATCTTTTTCTATGACCAAGTTGGCTTTATACCAATGATGCAAAGATGTCTGAATATTAGGAGTACATACACATGTATGTTTGTGTGTATATATATATGTATATGTATATATGTACATACACATAAATGTGTGTATAATATTTTTTTTAATGCAATTTATTTATTTAACATATTTGGTTTTCATCATTGATTTCCACAAGAGTTTGAATTACAAATTTTCTCCTCATTTCTACCCTCCCCCCCACTCCAAGATGGCTTATATTCTGGTTGCCCTGTTCCCCAGTCAGCCCTCCCCTCTATCACCCCCCTCCCCTCTCATCCCCTTTTCCCTTCCTTTCTTGTAGGGCAAGATAAATTTCTACGCCCCATTGCCTGTGTATCTTATTTTTTAGTTGCATACAAAAACTTTTTTTGTTTTTGAACATCTGATTTTAAAACTTTGAGTTCCAAATTCTCTTCCCTCTTCCCTTCCCACCCACCCTCCCTAAGAAGTTGAGCAATTCAACCTAGGCCACACATGTATTATTATGTATAACCCTTCCACAATACTCATGTTGTGAAAGGCTAACTACATTTTGCTCCTTCCCAACCCATCCCGCTTTATTGAATTTTCTCCCTTGACCCTGTCCCCTTTCCAAAGTGTTTGTTTTGATTACCTCCACCCCCATCTGCCCTCCCCTCCATCATCCCCCCGCCTTTTATTTTTTTTTTATCTTCCTCCCTCTTCTTTCCTGTGGGGTAAGATACCCAACTGAGTATGTATGGTATTCCCCCTCAGGCCAAATCTGATGAGAGCAAGGTTCACTCATTCCCCCCTCACCTGCCCTCTCCCCTCCTCCCATAGAACTGCTTCCTCTTGCCACCTTTATGGGAGATAATCCACCCCATTCTATCTCTCCCTATCTCCCTCTCTCAGTATGTTACTCTCTCATCCCTTAATTTCATTTTATTTCTTTTAGATATCTTCCCTTCATCTTCAACTCACCCTGTGTCTGCTCTCTCTTTTACATATATATATATATATATAAACACATATATATATATACACATACATACACATACATACATATACACATAGATAAATACATACACATTCACTTATATATATACATAAACATATATATATATACATATATATATATATATATGTATATATATATGCATATTCCCTTCAACTACCCTAATACTGAGGTCTCATGAATCATACTCAGTAATCTTTCCATGTAGGAATGTAAACAAAACAGTTCAACTTTAGTAAGTCCCTTGCAATTTCCGTTTCTTGATTACCTTTTCATGCTTCTCTTGATTCTTGTGTTTGAAAGTCAAATTTTCTATTCAGTTCTGGTCTTTTCACTGAGAAAGCTTGAAAGTCCTCTATTTTATTGAAAATCCATATTTTGCCTTGGAACATGATACTCAGTTTTGCTGGGTAGGTGATTCTAGGTTTTAATCCTGGCTCCATTGACCTCCGGAATACCGCATTCCAAGCCCTTCGATCTCTTAATGTAGAAGCTGCCAGATCTTGGGTTATTCTAATTGGGTTTCCACAACACTCAAATTGTTTCTTTCTGGCTGCTTGCAATATTTTCTCCTTGATCTGGGAGCTCTGGAATTTGGCAACAATATTCCTAGGAGATTTCTTTTTGGGATCTATTTGAGGAGGCGATCGATGGATTCTTTCAATTTCTATTTTGCCCTGTGGCTCTAGAATATCAGGGCAGTTCTCCTTGATAATTTCCTGCAAGATGGCATCTAGGCTCTTTTTTTGATCATGGCTTTCAGGTAGTCCAATAATTTTTAAATTATCTCTCCTGGATCTATTTTCCAGGTCAGTGGTTTTTCCAAGGAGATATTTCACATTGTCTTCCATTTTTTCATTACTCTGGTTCTGTTTTATAATATCCTGATTTCTCATAAAGTCACTAGCTTCCACTTGCTCCAATCTAATTTTTAAAGTAGTATTTTCTTCAGTGGTCTTTTGGACCTCCTTTTCCATTTGGCTAATTCTGCCTTTCAAGGCATTCTTCTCCTCATTGGATTTTTGGAGCTCTTTTGCCATTTGAGTTAGTCTGTTTTTTAAGGTGTTGTTTTCTTCAGTGTATTTTTCAGTATTTTTTTGGGTCTCCTTTAGCAAGTCATTGACTTGTTTTTCATGGTTTTCTCGCATCCTTCTCATTTCTCTTCCCAATTTTTCCTCTACTTCTCTAACTTGCTTTTCCAAATCCTTTTTGAGTTCTTCTATGGCCTGGGGCCAGTTCATGTTTTTCTTGGAGGCTTTGGTTGTAGGCTCTATGACTTTGTTGTCTTCTTTAGGCTGTATGTTTTGGTCTTCTTTGTCACCAAAGAAAGAATCCAAAGTCTGAGACTGAATCTGGGCGCGTTTTCGCTGCCTGGCCATATTCCAAACCAACTAACTTGACCCTTGAGTTTTTCAGTGGGGTATGACTGCTTGTAGACTAACGAGTTCTATGTTCTAAGTTTGGGGGGGAGGTGCCAGCTCTGTCAGAGCCGCACTCCTCCTTCCCCAAGGACCCCCAGTCCAGACTGGACTTAGATCTTCAGCAGGCTGTTGCACTCCTGCTCTGATCCGCCACTTAATTCCTCCCACCAGGTGGGCCTGGAGCCGGAAGTAACAACAGCTGTAGCTGCCCCACCTCCGCTGCCCCCGGGGCTGGAAGCCGAACTGCGAACTCCTTCCACTCCCGCAGCTTTTCCCACTAACCTTCTCCGCAGTCTTTGGTGTTTGTGGGTCGAGGGGTCTGGTAACTGCCGCAGCTCACATATTCAGGGCGCTAGGGCCCCCTCCGCCCGGCTTCTGGTCTGGATCGTCCACACTGCTCAGGCTGGGCTCTGCTCCACTCCGTTCCCAGCTCCCAGCTCCCAGCTCCCAGCTCCGTGTGGAATAGACCTCACCCAGAGACCATCCAGGCTGTCCTGGGCTGGAGCCCTGCTTCCCTCTGCTGTTCTGTGGGTTCTGCCGTTCTAGAATTGGTTCAGAGCCATTTTTATAGGTTTTTGGAGGGACTCGGGTACAGAGCTCACTCTAGTCCGTGCTTACCAGCCGCCATCTATGTGTGTATAATATTTAAAAGAAAAACTTCTAAACCATATATCAATATCAGTAGTTGAAGAAAAAGCCTTTGACAAAATAGAACCCTCATTCATGTAAAAACAAGAACAAAAACATTAAAACTGTAACTTTAGGGAATCTTTTTTTATGCAGTAAAAAGCATCTATCTAAAATCAAATGCAAGCAGCATAGGTAATGCAAATACACTAGAAGCTTTCTCAAAAGATACAAGAACAAAGCAAAGATACCCAATATAGCCATTGTCATTTTAAACGATAATGGGTGTAGAAATGCTCACAATGGCATTTTAACAAGAAAAAAAGATGAAAGGCATAAAGGTAGGCAAAGAAGATATAAAGCTATCTCTATTTGCTTATAGCATAATGGTTTATTTAGGAAATCCTAGAGAATCAGCAAATATATTGTGAAATGAGACGATTAACAGATTCAACATAGTAGACATCTACATTTTTAATAAAAGAAGAATATAGATAATTGCAAAAGATATATTACTCTGAACATGATGACCACTATTATTACTACCAGCTACCATTTATATAATGCCTACTATGTGTCAGGTATAATAATATTTTACAAATATTATCTCATTTGATATTCACAACAACACTGCAAGGAAGCTGTTATTGCTATCTTCTTTTTACAGATGAGAAAACTGAGGTTAACAAGGGTTAAGTGATTTGAAACTAAGAAATTTCTACACAAACAAAAGCATTGTAAATAGCATTAAAAGGAAAATGGTTGAATGGAAGAAAAACACATACATACGTATGCAAGCATGCATACATACATAGCCACATATGAATATACTTATACAAAATGTGTCTATATGTTTTATATATATACACAGACATATATGCATGTATGTGTATATATGTACTTTGTGTGTATATGTATGTGTATATTGTGGAAATGTATAAGCATAATACATGTAAATATGGGATATATATGTAAAATGTGGTATATAAGTATATGTATATATACACATGTATGTGTGTACATACAACCAAACACCCTACCCAAAAGATAGAACAAATAGTTCTCAAGATAAGAGTTACAAACTATTATAACAACCATATGAAAGAATGCATCATATAACTAATAAGAAAAATGGAAATCAAAACAAGCCTGAGGAATCAACTAACACCACATAAGTTGGCAAAACATTGAACGTTCATTTTCTGAGAGGTTGTAGCAAAATAGATGAATTGTTGATGGAATTATAAAGCAGTACCATCGTTTTGGAAGGCAATTTGGAATTAATGAAAATTCAGTGGCTAAGTTACTTAAACCCTTCAACCCAGAGGTTTTACGAGAAAGGTTTTAGGACAAGAAGGTCATTAATAAGAAAGAAATCCCATATACACCACAATATGTATAACAACACTTTTTTTTTGGTAAATAAAGAACTGGAAACAAAGCAAATGCCCATTGCTTAAGAAATGGATAAACAAATCACAGTACATGCATTTAATAAAGTGTTACTGTATTGTAGGAAATTATGAATATGATGAATACGGAGAAGTGTGGAAAGATTCACTCAGTACAATGTAGAATGGAATCAGCAGAACCAAAAGAACAATATGCATTCCTAATATGAAAATGCCAATGGAAAGAATAATTACAATAAAAATCAAAAGTGAAAGCTACCATAGTATAAAACAGAAGCATGGCTCCAAAGAATTAAGTTAAAAAATTATTGTCTTTCCATTTCTTTGCATAGATAGGAAATTTATAAATCAGAGATTCACAGTTTTAAATTAATTTTCAGACTTTTTGAAGTACTGACTAATTTTGATAAAATATTATTCATTTTATGGGATGGCTTTCTGGGAGGGAGGAGAGATATTGGGTGAAATTCCTTTAATATAAGAACTAAATTAGTCAATAAAATATATTTTAAGAGGTATTTGGGGGGTGGACTTGGGTGGTACTGAACTGGTTGTTTTTGCAAAGATGACAAGTAAACTGGCTTGGGATCTCAGCATGAGCAAGGAGAATCTTTTCACCTCTGGTTGTTTTCCCATTTGTAAAATACCAGACAAGATAATATTCCCCCATCCCACCCACCCCTACTTTCCCCATAGTATTATTGTGAAATTTCACTTTTAAATAATTATGAAATGCTTTAGAGGTGACAGTAAGTAAAAGCAAAATACAATCAGCATTTGTAAAGTTGAATATTTTTGCTTCTTGCAGACTCTTCTAGATACAGTCTAATTATATAAATTGATCAATGACATATATTGATAGAGCCAAAGAGGTTGGCTGTATGATTCTTCTTTTAAAAAGGAGGTGTTTTCAATGTTTTTCAACAATTTGATAATCTACAATCATTTTCAAAAAGTTTAGTGAAACCTGATTTTGAAGGTTGCAAATCACCCATTTATGCAATTAAGGCAAATACTTGAATGGAGAAAAGTAGATTTGTGAACACATAGTCTTACCTTACTGCAACCCTTCTGGGAGTTCCTTCATGCTGACGCTTTATCTTCAACTGTAACATAATCACCAATTAGTGTCAAAGTTACCAGAGCCACCAGGCTACCAATTGCATTAACCTTATGCACTGGTTCAAGGAAAATGCAATCTTTCCTCTTCTAAATAAATGACTAATTTCAGAGTCATCATTAACTAATTTGAGCTTTAAAATGGTGTGAATTGTAGTGCTATCTTATCAAATAGGTTAGCAGGAGGAAGAAGATCAGGGAGTGAGTTAGCCTGAAATAATGTGGGAAATAAGATTTTAGTGAATTCAGTAGAAGAGAGGTCTTAATCTTAACCTTGTGCAGGTCAGCATCACTGAATTAGGGTGGGGGTGGGGGTGTCATCATTCATGTCGCTGAAGGCTAGCAGTAATTCTTCTAATTCCCTGGCACATTAATGACCAACAACGGGCAAGCCCCTTAAGTGTCTCATTTATTGTCTTAAATATGAAAATGTTTTAGAGATTAGAGAGGAAATTGTTTGAATTAATTAAGTGAACTGGTGCTCAAGGGATCTGGTACAAGATTTTCAGACAAAGACTGGGAATTTACAATAATGACATTTCTTTCATGGTTAGAAAATATGGCACTGGAGGGATTTGGAGGCACTCTTAACATTTTAGCTGATGTCTGTTGAGGGCTGGAGAACCCTCGGAAACCATTTATTTTAGTCATTGGAGACTCCACTCAATTACAGTATAAAAGGCATCACATTAAAATAGCCATGAGGCCCACAAATTTCACCATTTAAGGGGAATCATATAACTGGTACAATGGAAATGCAGAATGCAAATGGAAGCTATTAAAGTAATAGCATCATTTTAAAAACCTTTTTTAAAAAAAAAAGGTAATGTGTAAAAAGATAAAAACAGAACTATGTTGAACACAGTTGGTTTAATCACATTTTCATTTTTCTTGAGTGACAAGAGTTGGAGAGGAAGCTTCCTGCTTCTTAAGTGCCAATCCATGTGGTGACCCTTCCTAATGACTTGACAATGGGACTTCACAGAATATTAGCATTTACAAATAGTTCTTACAGGCCCTTCCTTAGGAATTAAAGCCACTGTCTCAGCCTGTGTCTTCTTTGCTTAATAATTTATTCATGGCTTTATAGAAGTAAGGCCATATCTGATAGTAGTATTTTTATCTGCAAATGGAACGTGAATGAGGAATGAGGAAGAAAATCTGTGGTCATTTGTTTGTGTCCTACTCTTCATGTCCCCATTTGGGGTTTTCTTGGCAAAGATACTAGAGTTGCTGGTCATTTCTTTCTCCACCTCACTTTACAGATGAAGAAACTGAGGTTAAGTTAAAGGGTTAAAGAAAGTAGATTTCCAGTGGAGCCCTGAATAATTTTTTTTAAGGGAGGTGGGAGGTCAAATAAGTTTGGGAACCTCAGATCTAGCCTAATCCCTTTATTTTAACAGATGAAGAATCTGAGGTTGAGAGAGGTTAAAAAAACTTGCCCAAGGTTATACACACAGTGAGTAGCAGAAGCAGTATTTGAACCCAGGCCCAGCAACTTCAAATCCTAGGCTGTTTCCATAACATTATTCCCCAGAAATTCAGCATAACAATATAGTTTGTATCAACTTTGTATTGACTTATCTGTATGCATTTTCTTTTCCCAGGAAACTGCAGACTTCTAAAGGCAGCTGCTTTTCTGTTTTGGCCTCTGGATGTCGAGCTCCTGGCACATTGTCTTGTATGTAGCAGGTACTGGATAAATTAATGGAGAGGTCAAAGAACCTTTTGAATAAATTACTTTCGATATTTGATTCTTGTCCTTTAAAATTTCTTTTTTAAATATAATTTATTTTCAGTTTTCAACATTCACTTTCACAAGATTTTGCATTCCAAATTTTCTCCCCATCTCTCCCCTCAGGACAGTGTGCACCCCAAACACCCCTTCCCCCAATCTGTCCTCCCTCCTATCACCTCCCCGCTTTTCCCATCTTCCTCCCCTCTACTTTCCTGTAGGGCAAGATAGATTTCTACACTGCATTGCCCGTACATCTTATTTCCCAGTTGCATGCAAAAACAATTTTTAACATTCATTTTTTTAAAGCTTTCACTTCTTCATTCTTTCCCTTCCTCCCTCCCCACCCACCCTTGTTGAGAAAGCAAGCAATTAGATATAGGTCATACATCTGTAGCCATACAAAACACTTCATAACAGTTATGTTGAGAAAGACTAACCATATTTCCCTCTATCCTGTTCTTCCCTCCATTTATTCCATTCTCTCCCTTGACCTATGCCCCCACAAAAGTATTTGCTTTTGATTGCCCCCTTTCCCCAATCTGCCATCCCTTCTATTATACCCCCTCTCTTATCCCCTTCCCCCTGCTTTCCTGCAGAGTAAGATAGATTTCCATACCCAGTTGAGTGTGTTATTCCCTCCTTAAGCCAAATCAAATGAGAGTAAGGCTCACTTACTCCCTCTCACCTCTCCCCTCTTCCCCTCCACTGTAAAAGCTCTTTCTTGCCTCTTTCGTGTAAGATGATTTAGTACATTCTACCTCTCCCTTTCTCTTTCTCCCAATACATTCCTGTCAACACTTATTTTTATTTTTTAGGTATCATCCCTTCATCTGCAGCTCAACATTTGCCCTCTATCTATCTATATCTATATCTACATAATATCTATTTCTATTTCTGTATCTATCTCTACATTGATGTACACATATGTATGTACGCATACATATACACACATATGTACATATATATATACTCATATACACATACATATATACTGTGTACACATGCACACATACACATACACACACATATTCCCTCTAACTACCCTAATACTGAGAAAGGTCTTATGAGTTACAAATATCGTCTTTCCATGTAGCAATGTAAATAGTTCAACTTTAATAACTCCCTTATGGCTTGTCTTTCCTGTTTACCTTGTCATGTTTCTCTTGATTCTTGTATTTGAAAGTCAACTTTTCTATCCAGCTCTGGTCTTTTCAACATGAATGCTTGGAAATCCTTTATTTCATTGAAATTCAATTTTTGCTCTGAAAGATTCTATTCAGCTTTGCAGGGTAGGTGATTCTTGGTTTTAATCCTATCTCCTTTGACCTCTGGAATATCATATTCCAAGCCCTTCAATCCATTAATTTGAAGGCTGCTAGATCTTGTGTTATCCTGATTGTATTTCCACTGTACTTGAATTGTTTCTTTCTGGCTGATTGTAATATTTTCTCCTTGACCTAGGAACTCTGGAATTTGGCTATAATATTCCTAGTTTTCCTTTTGGGATCTTTTTTAAAGAGGCAACAGGTGGATTCTTTCAATTCCTATTTTACCTTCTAGTTCTAGAATATCAGGGAAGTCTTCCTTGATAATTTCTTGAAAGATGATGCCTACACTCTTTTTTTGATCATGGTTTTAAGGTAGTCCAGTAAGATTTAGATGATCTGTCCTGGATCTATTTTCCAGGTGAGTGGTTTTTCCAATGAGATATTTCACATTGTCTTCTTTTTTTCATTCTTTTGGTTTTGTTTTATAATTTCTTTATTTTTCATAAAGTCATTAGCTTCCACTTGCTCCATTCTAATTTTTTAGGAATTATTTCCTTCAATCGGCTTTTGGACCACCTTTTCCATTTGGCCAATTCTGCTTTTCAAGGCATTTGTCTCATCATTGTCTTTTTGGAGCTCTTTTGCCATTTGAGTTAGTCTATTTTTAAAGGTGGCATTTTTTAAGTCTCCTTTAGCAAGTTGTTGACTCATTTTTCATAACTTTCTCGCATCATTCTCATGTCTCTTCCCAATTTTTCCTCTACTTCTCTTACTTGATTTTCCAAATCCTTTTTGAGCTCTTCCTTGGCCTGAGACCCTTTCATATTTTTCTTGGAGGCTTTTGTAGCCTTGACCTTGCTGTCTTCCTCTGTTGTATGCTTTGATCTTCCTTTACACCAAGGACGCAAGAAAATACCTTTTCACCAATAGAGTAACCTATAGTCTATTTTCCCCCGTTTGTTTATTTTCCCAGCCAATTATTTGCCTTTTGAAATCTTTGTTAAGGAGAGGGTGTAATGCCCCAAGTTTAAGAGGCTTTGTGTAGCTGTTTTCAGAGATATCTCTAGGGTCCTGTAAATTCTTAGTTCCTCCAAAGTGATACGATCAAAAGACAGGTGTTTACTCCTCTCCTGGACTGTACTCTGCTCTGTGAGCAACAACAAGCACTCTTTTCTGCCTTGGAAATGTGAGGAAGATTCCCTCTCCACAGCCGTCACCAGCTCCATCATGCCAGCACTCTTCCTCACCCCAAAACTGCCACCCAGGACTGTGACCCAGATAAGCTGCTTGATTCCCCCACCGTCAGTAAGGGAGAGCTCCAAAAGAAGCTGCCACTGGGACAGTGGCTGCTGCCGACCTTGAACTGGGGCTGGGGCTGGACCATGCACCCCTCCCACCCAGGTGAGGGCTTTCCCATTGACCTTTGAACCTGTCTTTGGCATTTGTGGGTTAGGATGTCTAGAAACTGCCACAGCTACCAGTCATTCAGTGCCCTGAGGCCCGCTACAGTCCTGTCTGTGCCAGTACAGCCCGTGCAGGGTTGTGCTCCTCTCAGCCCAGTGCAATATTCTCTTCCTGTCGGCCCTCCAGATTGACTTAGGCTGGAATTCTGTTTCACTGTCATTTTGTGACTTCTGCTGCTCTAGATTTTGTTTGGTGTCATTTTTTACAGGCATTTTGAGGGGTTTGGGGGAAGAGCTCAAGCAGATCCCTGCTTCTACTCTGCCAGATGGGCTCAGCCCTGCTAAAATTTCTATTTTCTATGAACTTATTCTTAGAGGCAGCTGGTAGTGTAGTAGATACAGCAGTTGGGCCTGGCATTAGGAAGAATTGCGTTCAAATCTAGCTTTAGACATTTACTAGTTGTGTGACCTTGTGCAAATCACTTAATCTCTCTTTACCCCAGTTCCTCAATTGTAAAATGTTTATTATAATAGTACTTGCCTCAAGGGGTCGCTGTGAGAAAAATGATATTTTATAAAGTGCTTAGCACCGTGCCTTGCACATAGTACATGCTATGTAAATGGTTATTGCCTTCCCCTTCCCGTTTCTTAAAGGGAAAGTTTACTTCCCTGGAGACTTCCTTTTATACTGTTTCTAAGAAGGCTCATAAAGGACGTGTTTGATAGGGGACGTGAACTCTCAGGGCCATATTGGTCTCTTGAAGCATTAGTTATACGTGACCCATACTTTGTCAGGTGGTAAACTTTATTTAGCCATAACAATATTTTGGAATAATGGATGGGTATGTGGAAACCTGGATAGAAAAGATAAACTCAAAGTATTGGTTGCTATTTAAAGATTTTTTTTAAACCATTTCCAGTTCTATGAAATGTTAGTGAATAGAGAACCTTAGCAATCATCTGCCAGGGGTGGGCAACCTACAGCCTCAAGGCCACATGTGGCCTTCTAGGTCTTCTAGGTGGCCTTTTGATTGGGTCCACGTTTTACAGAACAAATCCTTTTATTAAGGGGATTTCTTCTGTGAAGGTTAGATTCAATCACCATCAAGGCCGCAGGTTGCCTACTCCTGTAGTCCAACCTTGACATTTTGCAGTTCAAGCTGAGAGAGTGTTATTGACTTTGCAAAGTTGAATTCCAAGTAAATGGCAGAGCTGAGCTCATGGACTCAGGTCTTCTGGCAGTGGCACTCACATTTTTCTTATGATACCTAACCAACTTTAAGGAATTTCAACTGACTCTCTCCTTTCCCTGCCTTTGCTGCCCCTTACTGATGTTTATGTATGTAGATACTGGCTTACTCAAGCTTATTCCCTATTTAAGAACAGTCTAAGTAATGAAATAGAATCACATCTGATTTTGTGCATGACATCAGGGAAAAATGATGACATGACTTGCAGTTGACTTTGATTTGAGTGAGGGACAGCTGTGCAAGGTCACCATCCTCATTTTCTCCTCCAGAGCCATCTGGGTCCAGTGGCTTGATATTCATCAGGATGACTGGAGATGGCCCAGGATTCATTGGGAGACCCTGGCCCTTTTAGGCTAAGGTCTTTTCAGGTTCTCACTTTGAGTGAGGTAATGCCCATTCAGTGAATAGGCCTCAAGGGATGTCTCCTTTAATCAAAACTCAAAAAAAAAAAATCAAACTGGGAGGGGCTGAAGATAACCACTTGAATAATTGAATGCATGAACAAAAAATAAAAACATCCATTAGTCTTTCTACATGCAAAGCACCATGCTAAGTGTGGAGGACAAAATAGAAAGGTGAAGTCAGCCCCTGCTCTCAAGGAGCTCATACTATAATACGGGAGACAACAAATACAAGGGGTTTCAGTTTTGAGTCAGCTGGAAAGGTAAAACAAATGGATTTCATTTCTGCTGACAAAATCCTATCTGTTTCTGATGCCAGAGATTTGATGGTTAGAATTTTCTTTTCCTGGTCTTTTTTTCCTGAAAAGGCAGAGACCCACAGAAGCAGTTTCTAGTTCTTGTCAAATGAAGATGCCTTCAGGGGTTTGGCCAGAAACAAGATGGGTGATCCCTTAGGGAGTGCAGTTCTGGGCTCTGAGACATATATTCACATAGACGATGGTCATCTGTTGATGTTGGTGGTGGCAAGGAAGATTGGCCCCTATGGGGCCCAGGCTGGAAGCAGTGTGAGAGGTCTGTAGGACATAGATATTCTCAGACTTTGGGGATGACTCCCTCAGGGTACGAGGGAAGATGGCCATAGAGGTGGGATTGGCCATTTGACTCACCTGGTACAGGCTGCCTCATGTTTCTTTCTCATGATGCCTCTCTGCTTCAGATAGACCGACTTGAATCTCCTATGCTTGTTACTGTTACTACCTAATAATGTTTGGATAGCTGTGGTAGAGTGAAAAAAATACTGCATTTAGTTATAGGATTTGGATTCAAATTTACATTTCTATCACTTATTAACTGGTTGATCTTAGCTAAGTAACTCAATCTCTCTTGGCTTCATTATTTTTTTTTCTGTCTGCAAAATGAAGGGTTGGACTAGATGGCTTTTATGTCCTTCCTGGATCTAAATTTATATTCTTTATGACTTTATTATTAACCCTCCATGCTTTCTTGAGATTATATATGCATGTATTTATATACACATTTATACATGTGTATATACATACATACATACATATTCCCTGGCACATATATATGTATATATATATATATATGTATATATGTGTGTGTATTATATATCTACACACATATATATGTATGTATATATGTATGTGTGTGTGTAGGAGAGTAAGCTAAAAGTTATGCATAATGAATGAATGAGAGAGAGGAAGAGAAAGAGAGAGAGAGAAGAAAAAGAAATGAAATACTATTTTAAATTAAATTGTGGGTCTTTATAGATACTTTAACAAAATCAATTACTCAAATAATAACAGTAATCATATTACTGCATTTATTCCGGTAGCTTATTGTGATGTGTATGCTAGTCAGGGTTCTTAAAGGCTATGCTCTCTATGGTAGAAGCAATATCATAACACCCACTACCACAACTCCACCCCACCCATACATGTTAGATTGATGGTGTGGTGGGACCTGGACCCCAAAAAGCCATAAGACCATGTCTGTGAAAGTAACCCAGCCCCACCTCCCCCCTGTCCCTGTCCCTTATCAGACGAGAGACGGGGATACTAGCCCAAGGATTTTTGTCCCTGGATGGCTCAAGGACTCTTCTTCCCACCAGATCCCCACAAGGTCCATGCCTTTGACAACTCCCTTAATGTCTGGTATACTACCTTCACTTTCCCACCCATAGCTCCCAAAGACATCTGGACTATTAGATTACCTAATTAGTAGCCTGGAATTCCTTTCCCATGCTACTTTTCTATATGAGTTCTAGATTCATCCCCATTAGGGTGCAAGTTCCTCCAAAAGGAACTGCACCCTTTTCTATGGGCATTACACTAAACTTTAGCATTCTCAGGGTCCCAACACCCCTCAGCATGCCTAACCTCTATCCTAAACCTCTTGTAGATTTGTTTTCCTTTAAAGGTATTGAGACTATCCTTGAGTCTTGGTTGGATAAGGAAAGAAAAGATTCAGGATTTTGATATCACCACTTGGTCACCTGAATATAAAGCAGACATGAAAAGTTCTAGAGGGTTCTGTTGCTTGATTAGTATATCACGATGGGTAACTCAGGCAAAGATCCTTACTCAGGTCAATGAACTCGCAGTGTACTCAATAGCTATCCTTGTTGGATATCTATCTCTTGGTTTGGCTAAGTAAATCTATTTTTGTTAAGTGTTTAATGGCCTAGAAGGGTCTCATTTCCCTCCTCAGTATCTAACCTAATTTATCTAACAATCTGAATGAGTCAGGTACAGGCCAGAGTACCCTATAAGCTTGAATTCTGGCATCTTACCAACCTGCCAATGCTTGGAGTTATGGTTCTAGTGACAACTGAGAATACTCCCTGCGAAACAATTTAGCTAAGAATGAGGAGGCTCAACATTCGTTAGTCATTCTGGGTCATGGATTCTTTGGGTATCTCAAAAATCACCCAAGAAAATCTTATAAATTATTAATAATTACTCATTAACCATCAATTCTGAGGTTCTACATCCTATCTTTCAGATTGGCAAATTTGACAAAAATAGAAAATGACAAATAGTGGAGGGGCTGCTGGAAAAGAAGCACATTAATGCACTATTGAGGGACCTATGCATTGGTCAAAGAAACAATTGTTATGGTATTTCTTTAAAAAGAAAAGTGAGTATCAGAAACTGAATATTGTAACTAAAAATACCTTAAGAAAAGGCAGTTCTTAGATACCAGACTTCAGATGCATAATGAAAAGTTAACATCACAGATATTTAAAAGCAACTGAATTTTCTCTGGAGAGAGATGATTTTTCAAATTAGATAATGCCCAAAGTAGACAGAACAAGTTTACAAATAGCAGTATTATAGGAAATGTTATGCAGGTCTAACAGGCTTCTGTCACGTGACCAAATGAATTTCATCTTTTCTGAGATGAGAATTATGAAAAGCAAGATGGATTTTCATCCATTAAGGATATTGTAGGTGCAGTACAGCCAGGAGGGAGGTAGATGAATGTATTCTTAAGGTGCCTGCTAGACCTATGATTCTGTGTATTTGGTGCAATTTTTAAAATGAAGTCACTGAAAGATTTCTTTGTGTCAAAAGTCTGCCTTAGGACTCAAGACGCCATTAGAAGTAAATAACAACTGAAATAATATTTCTACATTGAAGTTTTATGTAGAAGGGGAAAAAAAAGAAATCTCTTTTCATAAGTCAGATGGAATACATTTTTTTTTCCTAAGCACATTCTTCATTTAGAAAGCTGAGCTCCCACTAAATTTGGTACAAGGCAAAAAAAAAAAAAAAAGTTTCCAGTGGCCAAAAGGCTGAATGTAACTGTAATATATCTCAAGCTAAGTGATATCTGCAAATCAAAGCATAATCCAGGACAACTCAGCTAGCTACTTTGGGACAGTCTGCCAATCAACCACAAGTACACTTTAAGCAAAGTAGTTGACTGAAATTCTTGTTGACTGGAATTCAATGGTCTCTTCTTTTTAAGTTATCCCTCTAGTCCCATGTTAAAAAAAAAAAGAAAGAAAAAGAATCGTGATCTCATTTGAATAAAGCAGAGATAAAATAGCACTAATTAGAAATATTCTGACAAACAGGCAAATCTGACAAAATACACACCGCTCAGATGGCAATACCTTTCCTGGTTCTATCTTGGATCTCTTTTGATTAAATTCTGCTAAGGATTCTAAATTGTGTCAAGACTAGGTAGGGATTCTTCAAGGCACTGAAATACTGACCTGTTTGATTTAAGATTCAGCTGTGAATAATTACCATGATATTACAATGTTTCCTGAGTACAATAGTGCGACATTTTTCATAGAAGAAAAATGATTCCTATTATGTCAAATAACCACTGAGACAGTTGGAACTTTGAAAGGTCATCGGATCTCCTCCCACTGTGACCATGTAAAGGAATATAGCTGTGCTGTCAGACTCACTGAGTTGTTTCCCTTTTGGTTTAAACGGATAACTTAAATTTCTTAAATCACTGTCTAGTGTCTTTTTTTCTCTTAGATGATAAATTATCTTAGCTATTGTTCTTTTGTTTTTTCTTTAGCATGATCTGACTCAATATTGTCTTTCTCTGGCTGAGATCTACTCCCTCTAAAGACTCCACCTTGACCCATATGGAGATAAGTGACTTTATGAACTCACTTTCATTTACAAAATGATGAATAAAGCATAGTGAATAAAGTACTGTACCTAAGGTCAAGAAGACCTGGGTTCAAATATTGCGTCAGTCCCTGACCAACATCACTAGACATCTCTGAGCTTTGGTTTTCTCACTTGCAAATTTGAGACATTAACCTGGATGGTCTCTGAGATCACTTCTAACTCTAAATTTTTGATCCTTTGATTTCATCATCACAGAGCTGTTGAGGGGAAAGTGCTATATCAATATTAATGAACATTATTTTCCAAATGCAGCTACTAACACTGAAACCTAGAATTTAATAGATGTGTTTTTTTCTGACAAAATAAATGAAAATAGTTTAATAGTAACTATAATTTATGATTATTTTATTCAATTTAATATTGAATTAAATAATATTTTATAACATTATATATCTTAATATATGTATGCATGTATTTCTTGTTGTTGTTTAGGAAGTTTCACATGTCCTACACTTTGTGACCCCATTTGAGATTTTCTTGGAAGAAATACTGAAAGTGGTTTGCCATCATCCTTCTCCAACTCATTTTACAGATGAGGAACTGAGGCAAATAAGGTTAAGTGACTTGCTCAAGGTGACATAACTAGTAAGTGTCTGAGGTTGGATTTGAACTCATGAAGATGAGTTTTCCTGATTTCAAGTCCAGTGCTTTGTCCACTGCACCAGAAAAATGAACTGTATATGCTCTTACATATATACATGTATGTATAGTTGAATAAGGAGGAAGGAGTTTTTAATAAAGATAATATGAAAAACAAATTTTAAAGGTTGACAACTAAGAAAAAGAAGAGACCTGACAATGCTTGACTATACGTTTTGTTCTACAAAATGAAAACATGCATCTTAAGCTGTTTCTATTTCTCTACATGTTATTAAATGATTCCCTTATCTTGTTATGTGCAGCAAGCTCAAAGGGCTTGTTTAGTGAGGTCCGTCCTCATGGTTGTTATTTTCTGGGACTGAGGATTTGTACCTCCATAAAACATAATCATTTTTATGTCCTTTGGGTCTAACAGGATACATTGTTTTTTTTTTTCTTGTGAGACATCCCTCATATGATGATAGCAATGTAAGTACACAAACCACCATAGATGACTTATGAAATCCTCATAGCCATGAAGCTATACAATCAAACATTAAGTTGAATTAAATGCAAAAGGACTCAAATGAATAAATAGTATTACTGGCCTACTAACTGTAGTAGTTTTGCTTTGAACATGCCCAGATCACCTAAAATGGGGCCATCCATGTGGGAAATACTAGCAATCTTCTGGGAGAAGACATTTTGCATAATCCTACTATATGGGTAGTCTCTTTCCATTGGACACGTAGCTGAACACACTGTGTCTTTGTGTCTTTAAAACTACCAGACTGGGCTGTCTCTTTTTCTGTATGTCTTTCTGTGTGTTTCTGTCTCTGTGTGTTTCTGTCTCTGTCTGTCTGTCTGTCTGTCTGTCTATCTCTCTCTCTCTCTCTCTCTCTCTCTCTCTGTTTCTCTCTCTCTCTCTCCCTCTCTCTCTTAAAGCATCCAATGGAGTAAAGGTCTTCTTTACACAGAGCATAGATACCATAGACTGGCCTAGTGAGGGAAAAGACTGGCTTCCCCTCCCCACTTTTAGGGCCTGTGGCCTCACGAAATGGGCTGTGGGTTTGATCCGTTTCATTTGCTCTTCTTGCTAGTTCTAGGCATAAGCAATGAAGTCCCCAGACCCAGAATCAAGCCGTGGTGACTTTAGAGGCAGGATTTCAGACCTCGTATTGCTGTCAAGCTATCAGGAAAGTCCTGAGAAGCCAGAATGATCAGAATTCAAGAATCCAGCAGGAGTTTGTACTTTAAACTTAGTGAAATGAGGCTATATAAGAACTAAGCTAAAATATGAACTTAATCTTCCCCTCTGAAACAGAGTTGGATATGAGAGATGTTTTGAAAGTAAAATTAGAAAGACTTGACAAGATATTAAATATGGGGAAGGAAGGAAAGAAGGAAAGAAGATAGGAAGGAAGGAAGGAAGGAAGGAAGGAAGGAAGGAAGGAAGGAAGGAAAAATTAAGTACATTATATGTGCCAGGCACTTTGCAAATATTAGCTCATTTAATACTCACAAGCCTAAGATGTAGGTATTCTAATTATATGTATTTTATATCCTTATTTTAGTATTGAGAAAATTGAGGCAAAAAGAGGTTAACTGAATTGTCCTAGGTCATAGAGCTTATAAATGTCTAAGGCTGGACTTGAACTCAGGTCTTCCTCACTCCAGGTTTAGCTCTAAACAGGTAATGACCAGTGTATCATTTAGAGGCTTTGAGAAGACAGGAAGGGAGAGAGATGAATCACGATTAAATCCAAAATTGTGAATATGGGCAAGCAGCAAAATAGTTTTGCCCTTCAAAGGGAAAACAAACAAATAAACAAACACCTCTTGTATAAGGGATAGGTTTTGGGGAAAACATAATGATTTCTGTTTTGTATATGTTGAGTCTGAGGTATGCATATCTAGGGGAAGACATCCACCAGACATAAAGTAATGCTGGTGTTTGGGTGAGGAATTAGGGAGATATTTATTAATTTTGGAGTCATCTGTATAGACATGGTGACTGAACCCATGAGAGCTGTTGAAATAGCTAAGGAAAAGAGTAAAGAAATAGAAGAGAAGAAGGCTCAGAATAGAACCACGGGGCACTTCCACATTTAGTGAGCAGGAGCAGGATGATGAAAATAGCAAAGGAGACAGAGAAGAGGTCGGGCGGGTAGAAGGAGAGCCATTAGAGAGCATGGTTACAGGAATCAAGGGAAGAGAGAGTGTCTTGGAGGTTGATAGAGCCAAATATGTAATAATGAGATTGCCACTATAAATGGGATAAAGGGCAATGATTCTCTATTCTGATTGCATTTGTTTATGTACATTATCATCCTCACAAATTACATTGAGCTGTAACCTACAACCCAGAAGAATATGAGCTCTTATAGGATAGAAGCAGTTTACTTTTTTCTTTGTCTTTGTATCCCCTATACTTAGTATTATATACGCTTTGTGGACAATAAATGCATATTGAATAAAAGATTTAATGCAGCCTTAGTAGAAGTGTCTTTATCAATGAAATCATGGCTCAGCTGAAGAATGGGAGAGAAACTCTACTACGTGACATCTGTATGTATTAAATGTCACTGAATTTGAGTTTCTCATTAACTATCAGGATGATATGAGGAACACAGTTTTGAGGATCACTGGACTTCCCCAAATTGTGAGAAAATGTGGTTTTGGGGATCAATGGACTTCCTAGGCAGCGCCAAAGTCCTGAGGAAGAACCCTGTGATAATCCCTAAGGAAGGCTGTGCAGACCACAGGACTCCCAGGCCAAGTGGTAGCCCCACCCCCCTTAATCTGCGGTGATCACAGGGCTCCTAGGGGTCAGACCCTAAGGAGGACCCACATGATGGCCCCTTAGAACGGTGGTAAGATCACAAGGCTCCCGAGACAGGGCCGGAAGACCCAAGTGATGTCCCCCCTAACAGTCCCCCAAAGCCCTCTCTTAGCAATGGAACTACTGTCAGAAGGAAAACTCATAATCATTTTGACCTTTTTTCTTCTCCTAACACACCCCACAGGAGCCACATTTTTGATGTTAAAACAGGAATTAGGGTGGGGCATTCTGTTTCTTCAGCACTATGGCCAGGAATATTTCTGCAGAACCTTCAAAGGATTTTTCTCTAATGTTGACAGGCTAACTTTCCACAACAAGAGCTAGTGATATTGCAAATCATGCATAAGGGACTGGGTGGAGTCCAATGCATTTAAATGTAAAATCAACAACAAACTTTATCTGGAGAGTTTCCGGCAAATGGACAACTGTGATGTTTTTGGAGGGGTGTGGGGTAGGGAGGTGACTCAGGTCAGGTGGGGTTGAGATAAGAGTCCAAGTCAATTTAACAAGCATTTATTAGCACTAAACTATGAGTCTAGTACAATTCAAAGCACTTGGAATACGAACAGGAGCAGAAAGGCAGTCCCTCCCTTCAGGGAGTTTACATTCTAAGTGGGGAAGGCAACACATAAAAGGAGAGGAAAAGCTGTGGAGTGGGCAGAGATTGAAATAAATTAAATTAAATTAAATCAAAAGAAGAGATCCTACCCCACAGGAAAGAAGGAGGAAGGAGATAAAAAAGGGGGGAAGGTAGAAGGGAGGGCAGATGGGGGAGGGGGGGTGGGGATGGGGAGGAGGTAATCAAAAAAAAAAAACTTTTGAAAAGGGACTGGGTCAAGGGAGAAAAATGAATAAGGGGCGACAGGATAGGAGGGAGCAAAATACAGTTGGTCTTTCACAACATGAGTATTGTAGAAGGGTTTTGCATAATAACACACATTAGGCCTATGTTGAATTGCTTGCCTTATTGGGAGGGAGGATGGGAGGGAAGAGGGGAGAGAATTAGAACTCAAAGTTTTAAAAGTAGATGTTCAAAAAAAAGGTGTTTTTGCATGTAACTAAGAAATAAGATATACAGGCAACGGGGCATAGAAATATATCTTGCCCTACAAGAAAGTAAGGGAAAAGGTGTTGGGAGGGGAGTGGGGTGACAGAAGGGAGGCCTGACTGGGGAATGGGGCAATCAGAATATATGCCATCTTGCAGTGGGGGGGGGGGGGGATAGAAATGGGGAGAAAATTTGTAATTCAAACTCTTGTGGAAATCAATGCTGAAAACTAAAAATATTAAATAAATAATAAAATTAAAAAAAAAAAAAAAAGAAGAGATCCCAGGGACAGAGAGTATTTCCAATGTGAGCAGTATTGCAGGGCTGGAATGAGTTTCCAGAAGGAAGAGATTTCTATGGCAATGTAAATAAAATTCTTTGAGGTTCAGGACTGAAGCCTGGAGAGGAATATTATTATATTCCTTATATATATGGGAAAGTGAGGCTCACTGATAGTCAACGATCAGGTTTTTTATTTGTTTGTTTTTAACGGAATGTAGATCTGAGTTAAAATTCTTTACAAGTGTGAATTAAACAACATCTTATTTGTGGGCCAGTGATGATATACTCCCTTCATTTTTTTTTTCTTGTGGATTTTTATGCCCTAGCAAAATCACTTAGTCCTGAAATGGTAATGTATTCAGTGTGTATGTGTGTGGGGGGGAGCTGGGGGCTCCGGTTGATTCTGTTCACTGTAATGACAAGAGCAAAGCCATTTTACTTTGGAAAATCTCCTCCAGGCCTGGAGTTCCAATGTTTAATGACAAGAATTATTCACATTCATAGTGTAATAAATAACATTTTATTACGACTTAATGTGTGAGACATCTTTGGATGACATCAGGAAGCCTTGGGTCCTGCCATCTGCCGGACAGTGAAAGACTCATCATAATTTTTCATTGACTATGTAACTGTTCTTGCTCAAAATAAAATATTTTGTGGATAATGCTAATGAATATATTTGTCCTTTACAGCTTTTTGTTCTCATGCTGCTGTTTTCATAGATAAATTCTATCAGACTCTTTTTAAAGGTGACCTTCAAGTTAACTGACACCTTGATTTCTACCATTCACCCTAAACTATGATTTGTTAGCCCTTCTTGAGAAGCAACTCAAGTTCACAATGTGGTGTGTAATTAACACAAAGAACATTAAACACACACCTACACACACACAATTAAGGTAAACAAAAGAGACTACAGAGAAAAAATTAGCACTTAGCAATATAGAAACTATATAAACTTCCCAGTTTTATTTACTTCTCCTATTAGAGACAAAGAACATAGGATTAGAGTGGCACCTGAGGAACGAATAGCAATACTTTTGGCCCAAAGACCCCCTGGCAGGCCATTTACTATATCCTTCTGTGTTCGGACAAGGTCACCTTTTAAAAAGCTCACCCTGGACAGATCAAATGTTTTATTTTTTAAAACCTATCACGTCCTTAAAAAACTTCAGAGAATGTTATTTTACAGACTTTCTTTAATAATCTATTCCAGGTACTCATATTTCTTCTTTCTTCTAACCTTAAGAGCAGAAATGTGAATAATGACTTATTTCGTCCGATACACTATACAATGGCCTAAAAGTCATGGGACCTGAGTTCTAAGTACTGATTCTGACATTAACTAACTGCATGAATTTGGGAAAGAAGGAATAACTGGAAATTCTATGAGGATCTCCTGTCCTGAAAAATGGCCCAGTGAGGAAAGTTTCTATGATTGAATAGGAACCAATTAAGTCCGATCACCTACACCTATGGCATCAAACACTTGGTGACCTAAAACACTCCAGAGTGTGCCTGAACCAGATTGAAACATAATTGGGAAATATTTTTTTTTTAAAAAATGAAAATACAATATAGATGGCTGCATTTCAAAATTAAGTCAATATGTGACTTACAGGGATCCTTATGTATGGGTTAGTGGTATCCCATTTCTATTTTAGTTTGAAACCATTGACCTACCCAGGGGTGAGGAACCTAAAGCCTGGAGGCCACATGTGGCCTCAAGTGTGGCCCTTTGACTGAATCCAAACTTCACAGAACAAATCCCTTGAAGTCCTGTTCCACATGAGAACAAAATGAAATGGGGCAGTCTTCCTACAGGGGGCAAGCACCTTGAGGGAAGGAACATTTTATTTTTGTTTTATGTTTTTATCCCCCTGCACTTAAGCAGAATGTTTGCTATGTAGCAGATGTCTCTTAAATACTTGTTGTTTAATTAATTGATGCCACTAATTAAGAAAGATTTGTTTTTTCCTTGTAGAATCATCAAAGATCAAATCAACAACAGAAACCGATTCTGATGTCCCCAGGTGTTAGAGTTCTCCTCATTGCTCAAATTACTTGTTACTTTGTGAATATTTTGTATTAACTTACCTGTTTACATGTTGTATCTTCCTAGCAGAATATAAGCTTTTTAAGGCAGGAACTGTCCTTAACTTGTCCTTTCAGTCTTTGTACCTCCAGTGCAGACCCAGTAGGTGCTCAGTAAATGCTCGAGTCAAATGGAACTCTAAATATTTGACATTGAGTTTCCTTATCTGTATAACTAGCGAGGGGTGACTTGCAGAGATACTAAGCACGCTGGTACATTACCCATGCTTTGCCTGATTACAGCCCAGGGATCCTTATTGGTTTTTATCTTTGCAGGAGTCTGGCCCTAACTAACCACCTCATTCTCCCACTGATATTAAGCTCAAATTTACTCTCCAACTGATCTTCACTAACAGAATATAACACTTTTTTTATGCTCACTAGGGTCATATGAGATAGTATAGACGGGTATTCTAATTTTATCAATGAGGAAACAGACTGAAGAAAGCTACGTGATCCATTCCACATCACAGTGCTACAATCGGGTCTAGAATCCGAGTCTCCTGACTGCCAGCCGGGGATGTGCTTGGGCAAGCTTGAAGCTGAGATTTTGAGAGCTGATTCTGAAAATACAGTGTGAACATTTACACCTCAGAAATCAGCACTGCTATAAGTCAGAGCTCCAGTTATTGTTCTGCTTGTTGTCTGGACTTGGGAAAACTATGGAGAAAATATTTTAATGCAGATTATGTATACACTCACATATGAGTGGAATACAAGATTGTGAAAGCTTCCCTATGAATAACTCAGGCAGAGTGATACTCAAATAGTACAGATTTAGTTAGGATGTGGACCTCACTAGGCCTAAGTTTCGTTTTCCTGTAAATCATATGATTTCGGGGAAATCAGGTGATATTCCCCTCTCCCCCTCCCATAGCCTACTTTACAAACCACCATCTTAACATTAAAGTTTCCCTATAAGGTAATTCTGTAGTTTCTGTGCTGGTATTGGGTAAAACTTATTCCTGGTTAGATTGTGAGGCCACCTGTCCCCGCAAATGGGGACAGGGGTCCAGCCTCTGGGGTGGGATTTCTTAGAATTGTTTGTACAAGGATATGTATCCCCTTGCTTGCCTTCTCCCCCTTGCCTCTCTTCACTACTATCTCCGCCCTGGTAGTGGGAGATGCCCAATTCTCGAGACTTGATCAAATAAAGCTTCTGTTTTTTTTCCTACCTTGAGAAACCGAGACATCTGTTTTTTTTTTTAACTTGAGCCAGTGGTTTTTTGTCCCACACACACATATGCACACATATATGTATATACACATACATATATACATATAAACACACATATATACATATATATTTGCATATACTATACACACATATATACCCACACATACACATGCACATTGTAGCGCCAATGCGACTACTATGAATATGGCAGCACAGTTCTGAATCACAAAATATAACAGGCTCTCTCCATGGAAGACAGAACCAAAACATTTATTCAAACACCAGAAAGCCAAATCCATCATGGCAGCAAAGAAATCTATACACACTAGCGGTGCAGGGAGCACCAACATCCCCAAGCCTTCCCTCTATTAGGGCCTTCCCACAAACAAACTCCCTTAAGCAAAACCACTCCCTCACTCACTCAGTAGCTGCTGCTGCCTCCCTGCCTGCTTCCTCTCTCTCCAAGCTGCAACTCCAGTGTCTCTCTCCCAGCTCTGACTCACTCCAACTTCCTGCTCCACCCATTCAGCAAGCTCCTCCCACCACAGACTCATGTGACTCTGGCTTCCCTGTGACTCAAGCAAGTCATAAGAAATGGGGATGATGCAGACTTCATAACAACCTGGAAAAACCTACATGGCATAATGCTGAGTGAGCGGAGCAGAGCCAGGAGAACGTTGTGCACAGCCACAGATATGTGGATTCCGTGAGGACCAATCCTGACATACTGCGCTTCTCTCAGCAACCTAAAGGGGCAAGGACAACTCCAGGGGACTCACGATGGAGAATGCTATCTTCATTCAGAGAAAGAACTGCGAAGTTTGAATACAGACTGAGGCACACTACATGCTCACCTTTTCTGCTTCTCTTTTGTTTTTGTTTTTGGGGTTTTTTTTTTGTATTTTTTTTTTTTTGGTTCTGTTTCTTCTTTCTCATGATTCATTCCATTGGTCAAAATTCTTCTCCACGACTTGACTAGAGCATAAATTAATTCAATGCGAAGTTATACATGACAGTTATATGAGACTTCATGCCGTCTTGGGGAGGGAGGGGGGAGGGAGGGGAGAAAAACTGGAACTCAAAACTATGTAGAACCGTGTGTGGTAAACTAAAAATAAATAAAGAAAAAAAAATAAAAAAAAATTTTTCAAAAAAAAAAAAAAAGAAAACCAGGCCATTGGGGAATGGTTGAGTAAAATGTGATACATTTAGTCACTCATTCATTTAATTTGTCTTTATTAAGCACTTTCTATGTGCCAGGCACTGTGCTAAGAGATGGAAATATAAGTAACAAGTAAAAAGAAAAGGAGACTCTCCTTAAGGAACTCTATACAGATATGAACATACTTTTTATCTTGCCATTACCCTCATGTCTTTATATGTTCATGAACTCTAAATTCCTTTATCTCATGATAATGTGTTGTCATTCCACCTTTCCCTCTACCTTATAACCTTAAATCTTTTTTCTTTGTCCTCACCATGATCTCCAAAAGCCTTCATGCCTCAGGTCTTTCCTGGGTCATCACCCCTTCAATGGCTATATGTTCTTCCTTTCCCCATCTCAACCCCTCCTGGAGAGGGGGAAAGGTAACTTTTCCCTTGATTCCCTTGCCGCTCTATTCTTTCACTGAACTTGGTCTGCCAGACTTCAACCTTGGGGACTGCTTCCACCATCTTCTGCCATTGCTCCTACTTTTGTGAGGTTGGACAAAGCTGGAGAAACTTTGCTGAATGAGTCTACTATAAATTTATTTTACCCCATCACAATTGAACCTTCTCTGTGGTAAGCCAAATCTTCTATACTTCCCTAATCAATGTACTCTCCATGGTGGCTCTGCCAAACTTTTCCATGTCTCTTCAAACCTTCCATGGCAGCCTCTTCCTGCACCAGCTAAGAATCTTGCCTAATATTTCACTAGAAAAAATCTGTCCATCCTCTATTATCCCATATCTTTCATGTTTTGTGTTTCCATTTCCTTTTCTCTTACCCTCTTCCTGTCTCTTCACTACCTGGCTTATGGGCTCATCATTCAACTAAAACTGCCCTCTCCAAAGTTACCAGTGTCCTCTTAATTGACAAATCTAATAGCATTTTCTCAATTCTCATCTCATCCTCTTTATATCCTTTGACACTATTAATCCCCCTCTTCTCCTTTATGATCTCTTCACTCTAGGCTTTCATGACATTTCCCTCTATCAAAATACTTGCCTATTTGTCTGTCCATTCCTTCCAAGTCTCATTTGATGTATCTTCATCTGGATCATGCCCACTAACTGTGGATATCTCCCAAGGCCCTAATTTCTAATTCCTGGGCTCTCTTCTGCCTCTCTACTATAAGTTGTGACCTTATTAGCTCCCATAAATTAATTTATCATCTCATAATTCTCAGATCTCTTTGTCCAGACTGATCTTTTCTTTATTTTTTAAATTTTTATTTTTTTCTTTTTCTTTTTTTTCTTTTTCATATTTTTATTATTTAATATTTTTAGTTTTCAACATTGATTTCCACAAGATTTTGAGTTACAAATTTCCCCCCCATTTCTACCCTCCCTCCACTCCAAGATGGCATATATTCTGATTGTCTTTTTCCCCAGTCTGCCCTCCCTTCTGTCACCCAACTTCGCCCCATCCCCTTTACCCTTTCTTTCTTGTAGGGCAAGATAGATTTCTATACCCCATAGCCTGTATATCTCATTTACCAGTTGCATGTAAGAAACAGCTTTTTTTGAGCATTTGTTTTTACAATTTTGAGTTCCAAATTCTCTCCCTTCTTCCCTCCCCACCCACCCTCCTTGAGAAGGCAAGCAATTCAATATAAGCCACACATGTACCATTACGCAAAACACTTCCATAATAGTCATGTTGTGAAAGACTAACTATATCTCAATCGATTCTGTCCTATCCCCCTTTATTCAATTTTCTCCCTTGACTCTGTCCCTTTTCAAAAGTGTTTGCTTTTGATAACCTCCTCCCCTTATCTGCCCTCCCTTCTATCATGCCCCCTTTTTTATCTCCTTCCTCCTTCTTTCCTGTGGGATAAGATACACAACTGACTGTGTATGTTATTCTCTCCTCCGGTCAAATCTGATGAGAGGAAGATTCACTCATTCCCACTCACTTGCCCCTTCTTCCATTCCTACAGAACGGCTTTTTCTCGCCACTTTTATGCGAGATAATTTACTCCATTCTATCTCTCCCTTTCTCCCTCTCTAAATATATTCATCTCTCATCCCTTAATTTAATTTTATTCTTTTTAGATATCATCCCTTCATATTTAATTCACCCTGTGCCCTCTGTCTACATATATATCTATATATCTATATCTATCTATACACACACACACACACACACACACACACACACACATATATGTATGTATACATGTATATTCCCTTCAGCTACCCTAATATTAGGGTTGCATGGATTATACACATCATCTTTCCATGTAGGAATGTAAACAAAACAGCTCAACTTAAGTAAGTCCCTTATGATTTCTCTTTCTTGTTTGCCTTTTCATGCTTCTCTTGATTCTTGTGTTTGAAAGTCAAATTTTATGTTCAGCTCTGGTCTTTTCACAGAGCAAGCTTGGAAGTCCTCTATTTTATTGAAAATCCATATTTTGCCTTGGCACATGATACTCAGTTTTGCTGGGTAGGTGATTCTTGGTTTTAATCCTAGCTCCATAGACCTCCAGAACATCAAATTTCTAGCTGCTTGCAGTATGTTCTCCTTGATTTGGGAGCTCTGGAATTTGGTGACAATATTCCTAGTAGTTTTCTCTTTGGGATCTTTTTCAGGAGGGGATTGGTGGATTCTTTCAATTTCTATTTTACTCTCTGTTTCTAGAATATCAGGGCAATTCTCCTTGATAATTTCTTGAAAGATGATATCTAGACTCTTTTTTTGATCATGGCTTTCAGGTAGTCCAATAATTTTTGAATTATTGCTCCTGGATCTATTTTCCACGTCAGTGATTTTTCCAATGAGATGTTTCACATTGTCTTCCATTTTTTCATTCCTTTGTTTCTGTTTTATAATATCTTGATTTCTCCTAAAGTCACTACTTTCCAATTGCTCCAATCTCATTTTTAAGGTAGTATTTTCTTCAGTGGTCTCTTGGACCTCCTTTTCCATTTGGCTAATTCTGCCTTTCAAGGAATTCTTCTCCTCATTGGCTTTTTGGAGCATTTTTGCCATTTGAGTTAATCCATTTTTAAGGTGTGTTTTTCTTCAGCATTTTTTTGGGGTCTCCTTTAGAAAGTCATTGACTTGTTCTTCATGGTTTTCTCACATCACTCTCATTTCTCTTCCCGATTTTTCCTCTACTCCTCTTACTTGCTTTTCCAAATCCTTTTTGAGCTCTTCCATGGCCTGAGGTCAGATCATGTTTTTCTTGGAGGCTTTTGATGTAGGCTTTTTGACTTTGTTGACTTATTCTGGCTGCATATTTTGGTCTTCTTTGTCACCAAAGAAAGATTCCAAAGTCTGAGACTGAATCTGAGTGCGTTTTTGCTGCCTGGCCATGCTCCCGGCCAACTACTTGACCTTTGAGTTTCTCTTCAGGGTGTGACTGCTTGTAGAGTATACAGTACTTTGTCCCAAGCTGTAGCCAGAATGGCCTTTGTTTTCTTTGAATGACTCAGCTTACCTCATTGAGCCTCTGGACACTGTGGCTTGCTCTTCCGGGGCAGGAGGCCCGGGGAGCATGCCGGGAAGCAGACAACTTCCTGTGTGATGAGTCATGGGGCTGGCTGAGGGGAGGTGTTAACCTCTACCCTAGGGGGAGGGGCCAACTCAAGAACCAATCAGCCCTGGTCATTCAGGCGGAGCTTGATGATGTCAAAAACTCTATAAGAGGGGAGAGGACAGCTTGAAGATTCTCTTTTTTCCTTTTCCGGTTGGAGCCAGCGACAGTTACATCGTCAGTTACAGCGACAGTTACATCGTCAGTTACAGTTGCAGCTTCAGTTACAGACACAGACACAGCTGAGGCAGGAGCTGCCAGTAGCAGAGCTGATCTACAGGAGGAAGCTGAACAAAGACTTCAGGCCAGTGGGTAATCTTATTACCACCGAGGGGGAAGCATGATTTTGCTTTACGCAATCATGCTTCTCTGTAGCCTCCTGGTTACTCTTGCAAGGCGTACTTATTGGGCCTGGAAGATTTGGATCAACATATCAAAATGGGGCTGCTGGTTCATGGGTTGGTTACTGTGGAGCCTAAATAAATGTTTTGATTCTTCTGCCTTCTACTTTGAGAGTTTCTTATATCCGGCGGTTCCGAACCTTTCAGACATGTTTATGATCCTCTTTGAGATTATAAACTCGGCCCTCCTGATACACAAGCTTGAGGGGCTGCACTGTTGTTTTCAGAGCTTTTTCTACACAGCAAGCTCTGCCACACCAGCACTCCTCTTCCCGCTAGAACTGCCAACCTGGCCTGAGACTCAGATCTGAGCAGGCTCTGCACTCCCTCTTGGATCCACCACTTATTTCCTCCCACCACGTGGGTCTGGGGCTGGAAGTAACTGCAGCTGTAGTTCTGTTCTCAGAGCTGTACCACTTCCTCTGCCCCTTGGCAGGGGCAGAACCGGGAACTCCTTTCATTTTTTCCCTGCTGTTTTTCCCACTAACCTTCTCTGTTTTCTTTGGTGTTTCTGCGTTCAGAAGTCTGGTAACTGCCACAGCTCAATGATTCAGAGCAGTAGGTCCTGTTCAGCCTGGCTCCCAGTCTGGTTGGTCCAGGCACAGCCCACACTGGTCTCTACTCTACTCCGCTCCCAGCTCCGTGAGATAGACTTTACCCAGTGACTGTTCAGGCTGTCCTGTGCTGGAGCCCTGCTTCCCTCTGTTATTTTGTGGGATCTGAACCTCTAGAATTTGCTCAGAGCCATTTTTATCAGTGTTTGAATGGTCCTGGGGAGAGCCCTATACAAGTGTCTGCTTTCCAGCCACCATCTTGGTTCCACCCTCCAGTCTATTTTTTAAGGTCTTATTTTCTTCAGTATTTTTTTGGTCTCCTTTAGCAAGTCATTGACTTGTTTTTCATGGTTTTCTTGCATCACTCTTATTTCTCGTCCCAATTTTTCCTCTACTTCTCTAAGCTGCTTTTCCAAATCCTTTTTGGGCTCTTCCATAGACGGAGACCAATTCATATTTTCCTTGGAGGCTTTTAATGTAGGCTCTTTGACTTTGTTCTAGCTGTATATTTTGATCTTCTTTGTCACCAAATAAAAGATTCTATAGTCTGAGTCTGAATCTGAGTCTGTTTTTGCTGCCTGGCCTTGTTCCCAGCCAACTTCTTGACCTTTGGGCTTTTTGTCAGGATATGACTGCTTGTAGAGTAGAGAGTACTTTATCCCAAGCTTTAGGGGCCTTGTGCTGCTGTTTTCAGAGCTACTTCTACTCCACTGTCACCAAAGCCTCTGCCACATCAGTGCTCCTCCTCTCCCAAAAACCACCAGCTAGTACCGCCACCGAGACCCAAGGAAGGCAAAGGAAGAGAACCCTGCCTCTGCACCAGCAAAGCAATTCCTGCACTCCTGCTCTGATCCACAGCTTGAGTCCTCCCACCATGTGAGCCAGGGACTCCAGAAGCAGCTGACACTGGAGCTCTGGAAGCAGCTGCAGGAGTTTCCTGCTGCAGCCACTGCACCACCTCCACTGTACCACCTCCATCGCCCCTGGGGCTAGGCCTGGACCACATACTTTTCTAACTCAGATCCAGCAGTTTTCCCACTAACCTGCTCTGTTGCCTTTGTGTTTGTGGGCTGAAAAGTCTGGTAATTGCTACAGCTCCATGACTCAGGGCCCTAAGGCTTGCTCTGCCCTACTCCTAGTCTGGTCTGTCCTGTTGAAGCCCATGCTGGGCTGGGCTCTACTCCCAGCATGGTGCGATGGACCTTTCCTTTTGACCATCCGGGCCATTTTGGGCTGGAGATTTGTTTCCCTCTGTAATTTTGTGGGTTCTGTAGCTCTAGAACTTGTTCAGAACTGCTTTTTGCAGGTGTTTGGAGGGATTTGGGGGAGAACTTAAGTGATTCCTTGTTTTTCAGCCACCATTTTGGCTCCACCACCCTAAAAAGCCAGCCTGATCTTTTTTGCATCTCAAACTTCCTGTTGGACACCTTACTTCCCTCCATATAAATAAATACTCATTGACCTGACTTGATAACAAAAGTACAATGATATTTGTGTAGTGAAACATGGTAAAGTAACAAAAAGAGAAGCCATATATCTCAAATGAATATATTGGGAAAAGAATGCATGAAAAAAAACTTTCAAGAAATTTTTTAAAAATTTAAAAATCAGCAAAAAAGGAGAAAAAGATACATAGTGATGGATAAGACTATAGAAAGAAGCATTCTATCTATGCCTAAGACTAAGGCTGAAGAAGAACTAAGGTCAGATATCCATTTTTACATCAGTATTACCCATAGCAACTTTGAAAAAAAGAGTCCTTGTGAGAGAAATGATTATTAATATCCAATGATTTGGGGAGATCCAGAGTTTCCCTTTTTTCTATAGTCTTCATTTCAAAGCTCAGTTTCTTAAAGGAAATTACTTATAATGAAACTGAATTAACTCTCCTCAATTTTGGTTAGACCTCACCCAACTTTACAAGGAATTTGATCCCATTGAGTTCTATTCAAATTTGGGTATAGATAAATTGTTTGATTAAATTGCCTAATGATAGGAGAAATCTAGAAATAAATGACATGGTCAAAGTTTATTAGAATAGGTCCAGCCCCTCATTGTAATATTCATTCTCTCATTAATTTTTAACCAGTCAAGGTTGATTGCCACCCTCAGGAACCCCACTTCTTCCAAGCGTATATAAGCTATGAGCCTACTGCCATGATTGTCTTTGGCCCTTGATGTCTTTTGTTAAAATGTCATCATTATTAATAAAATGACAATTACCTAGAAATTATATCTCGGCATAAATAAGATAATCTATGCAGGTCTCTTAACATGCCTTAAGTACTACATAAATGTCAATTATTATTATATGTCATTTCAAAAAGGGAAGGGAAAGAGAAGTGAATAAGTATTTATATAATGCCTACTATGTATCAGGTACTGTGCTTAGAGTTATTTTAACAAATATTTGATTCTTTTAATTAATTCATTTATTTTACATTAATTTGTATTTATTTTATTAAATTTAAATTTAATTAATTAATTTTAAATTTAAAGTAAATAATATTTAATTATTATTAAGTACCTACTATGTAGAAAACATTCTTCTCAGCTTCTGGGGATAACAAAAGAATAAGACATAGTCCCTATCCTCCAAGGACTTGCCATTCGAATTTGGGTTTGGGGGTGGTGAATGAGATGTTACACAAATAACTACAATACAAAATAGACTATTTTAATTGTGAAGAAGAGATAGAGGGTAACATGAAAAGCTCTTTAGGAATTCTGTCCCCTTTCTTCCCTTGCTAGTCTATTGCTCTGAAAACAAATTTTATGTTAAAGGAAAATCACTGAAAGAAATTCACTGACCCTGAGGCTCAGAAGAACCCAAGCTCAGCTGTTCAGACCGAGATGAGCCATACTTTCAGAATAACCTGAAGACAGTCATGCCCTGGGATGTAGCCAGGATCCCTGGTGACAGCGACAAATACTGTCTGCTTCTTATTTGTCTGTCTTAGATATATATGCCACTTGTTGAGATACTAAAAAGTTGTGTTTTTCATTTAAGGACCAGATTGATTCATGATATCAATATTTTTTTTAAAAATAGATATTTTGGAGAGTTTTAGATTCTATAGGGAAAAATGCCCTTTAGAATCATGGCATTTTGTTTCTAAAGTATAAAATCATAGCTCTAGAATGTACCTCAAAAATTATTTGGTGCAGCTTCAAACATAGCCATCCAATGACTTATCCTTCCATTTGGGAGATGTTAAGAAACCTCCATCAGGCATTAGCAGATAAATGTTACCTTTCCAAGGGATTTACATTTTAATAAAGGACTCAAAGATGAGAAGGCTTCAAGACTCAAAAGACAGAATCTTTAATAGTGAAATATCAGATACCAGGGAAAAAGTGGAAGGGGTGTTTGGGGATATCATAAGTCATGAATGGCCATCCATTCTACCCGCTTAAAAAAACAAAAAATAAAACTAGTCTTAGATTCCAATCTATATTTCTAAACTTTTTTTTTGTTTTGTTTTACAATATAATTTAGAAAAAGTAGAGGACTACTCTTCTCCAAGTATGTCCTCTATTTTTTCTATCCTTTTGCTCATGCGGTACTCCTCCCATCTCAAACGCTGGCCCCACTATTATCTACTACTTTTTAAATTTTAAATTCCTCCCTATTTATTCATCCCTTCTGTACTGCCCACAAAGATATCTAAGTTGTCCTCATCTTGAAAATACGCCCACTAGATCCTACATCTCTCAGCCAGTTTCCGTGAACTCACACCACTCACTCTCTCTCCTTGCACTTTCTTCTAAAGTCACAACAATCTCTGGTTTCCACAACCCGTAGGCCTATGATAAATGTCACAGCTGGCTGGAGCAAGTGGGATGCAGTACTCAGGTTCTCGAAGCTTGAATGGCTATCAGGAAAAAAGGGGACACTTAGTAAGATCAAGGAACTGCCCTCCCTGACCCTCAGGCATCTCTTCAGACCTTATGGATGACTGTGTCTATAAGTCAGTCCCGTAGGACTGGAGAGGGAAGGAAAGCCATTGAGTGACAATTAAAGGCCTAGGAGCTATGGTCAATACAAATGTCTGATTTGTATGCTTTGGCCCAAGAAACCTGTTTGGAGCACAAAAGGAAGGATCTCCTGAAACATGACCTCATTGTTCACCTGAAATTGTTCTTTGTAACAATCTTGATTCCCAAATCTAATGGCCTGTATTTTCCCTCAATTTTCATCTTTTTCAACCTCTGTACAGCATTTGACATCTTTGAACAACCTCTACTCCTGGACTCTTTCTCCTTTCTAAGTTTTCACAGTACTGCTTTCTCTTCTTTCTCCTATATATGCCCAACTTGGATCTTCATCTGTAATTTCCTCTTTGTATCCCCCAAGGCCCTCCAGTTCCCTCTTCTCCATTCACTTTACACTCTTTTGTTGTTGTTTTTGTTGAGTAATTTCAGTCATGTCCAACTCTTTGTGATCTTCTTTGGGATTTCTTGGCAAATATACTAAAGTGGTTTGCCATTTCCTTCTCCAGGTCATTTGACAGATCAGTAAGCTGAGACAAACTTACTAAGTTAAGTGACTTGCCCAGGGTCACATAGCTAGTTAGTGTTTAAGGTTGGATTTGAACTAAGGAAAAAGAGTCTTCCTGTCTCCAGACCCAGTATTCTAACCAATGTGCCACCCAGTAGCCTCAGCCTTTATACTGTGATGATTCATGGATTCAGTTATCATTTCTATTCAGAAGAATTTCATATCTCTCCCTCTCTCTCTCTTTCTCTCTGTCTCTCTCCCTCTTGCTCTCTCTCTGTCTTTCTGGATATATATATATATATATATATATATATATATATATATATATATATATATATATATATATATATATATATATATATATATATATGTGTGTGTGTGTGTGTGTGTGTGTATACACATATCACACACAGAGTCTTTTTCTTTTTTTTTAAAAGTTATTTAATATATTTAGTTTTCAGCATTGATTTTCACAAAAGTTTGAATTACAATTTTTTTTTCCCATTTCTACCCTCCACCCACTCCAAGGTGGCATATTCTGGTTGCCCTGTCCCCCAGTCAGTCCTCCCATCTGTCACCCCACTCCCCTCCCATCCCCCTTTCCCTTCTTCTCTTGTATGGCAAGATAAATTTGTATGCCCCATTGCCTGTGTATCTTATTTCCTAGTTGCATGAAATTTTTTTTTTTGTTGTTGTTTTTGGATGTCTGTTTTTAAAACTTTGAGTTTCAAATTCTCTCCCCTCTTCCCTCCCTACCCACCCTGCTTAAGAAGGCAAGCAATTCAACATAGGCCACATGCATATCATTATGTAAAACCTTTCCACAATACTCATGTTGTGAAAGATTAACTATGTTTTGTTCCTTCCTAACCTATCCCCACTTTATTGAATTTTCTCCCTTGACCCTGTCCCTTTTTGAAAATGTTTGTTTTTGATTACCTCCTCCCCCCGTCTGCCCGCCCTTCTATCATCCCCCCTTTTTAATCTTCTTCCTCCTTCTTTCCTGTGGGGTAAGATACCGAATTGAGTGTGTATGGTATTCCCTCCTCAGGCCAAACCTGATGAGAGAAAGATTCACTCATTCCCCCTAACCTGCCCCCTCTTCCCTTCCTGCAGAACCACTTTTTCTTGCCACTTTTATGTGAGATAATTTACCCCATTCTATCTCTCCCTTTCTCCCTCTCTCAATATATTCCTCTCTTATCCCTTAAATTGATTTTATTTTTTTAGATATCATCCCTTCATATTCAACTCACCCTGTGCCCTTTGTGTGTGTGTGTGTGTGTGTGTGTATACATATACACATATATATTCATATATATATATATATACCTACATATATACATACATAGACACATACATATGTATATATATGTATACACGTATATATATGCATATTCCTTTCAGCTACTATGATATTGAGGTCTCATAAATCATACACATCATCTTTCCATGTAGGAATGTAAACAAAACAGTTCAATTTTAGCAAATCCCTGATGATTTCTCTTTCTTGTTTACCTTTTCATGCTTCTCTTGATTCTTGTGTCTGAAAGTCAAATTTTCTATTCAGCTCTGGTCTTGTCACTGAGAAAGCTTGAAAGTCCTCTCTTTTATTGAAAATCCATATTTTGCCTTGGTGCATGATACTCAGTTTTTCTGGGTAGGTGATTCTTGGTTTTAATCCTAGCTCCATTGACCTCTGGAACATCATATTCCAAGGCCTTCGGTCCCTTAATGTGGAAGCTGCCAGATCCTGTGTTATCCTGATTGTGTTTCCACAATATTCAAATTGTTTCTTTCTGGCTGCTTGCAATATTTTCTCCTTAACCTGGGAGCTCTGAAATTTGGTGACAATGTTCCTAGGAGTTTTCTTTTAGGGATCTATTTGAGGAGGCAATCTGTGAATTCTTTCAATTTCTATTTTACCCTCTGGCTCTAGAATATCAGGGCAATATTCCTTGATAATTTCTTGAAAGATGATATCTAGGCTCTTTTTTTTGATCATGGCTTTCAGGTAGTCCAAAAATTTTTAAATTATCTCTCCTGGATCTATTTTCTAGGTCAGTGGTTTTTCCAATGAGATATATGTCATTGTCTTCCATTTTTTCATTCCTTTGGTTCTGTTTTATAATATCTTGGTTTCTCAAAAAGTCACTAGCTTCCACTTGTTCCAATCTCATTTTTAAGGTAGTATTTTCTTCAGTGGTCTTTTGGACCTCCTTTTCCATTTGGCTAATTCTGACTTTCAAGGCATTCTTCTCCTCATTGACTTTTTGGAGCTCTTTTGACGTTTGAGTTAGTCTATTTTTTAAAGTGTTGTTTTCTTCAACATTTTTTTTTCAGTATTTTTTTGGGTTTCCTTTAGCTAGTCATTGACTTGTTTTTCATGGTTTGCTTGCGTCATTCTCATTTCTCTTCCCAATTTTTCCTCTACTTCTCTAACTTGCTTTTCCAACTCCTTTTTGAGCTCTTCCATGGCCTGAGACCAGTTAATGTTTTTCTTGGAGGCCTTTGGTGTAGCCTCTTGGACTTTGTTGACTTCTTCAGGCTGTATGTTTTGGTCTTCTTTGTCACCAAGGAAGGATTCCAAAGTCTGAGACTGAATCTGGGTGTGTTTTCACTGCCTGGCCATGTTTCCAGACAACTTACTTGACCCTTGAGTTTTTCGTCGAGGTATGACGGCTTGTAGAGCAAAGAGTACTTTGTTCAAAGCTTGAGGGGATGCACCGTTGATTTCAGAGCTATTTCTATACAGCCAGCTCTGCTACCCCAGCACTCCTCCTTCCTCAAGACCCACTAACCTGAACCTGCCACAAATCTTCAGCAGGCTCTGCACTCCTGCTCTGATCTGCCACTTAATTCCTCCCACCACATGGGCCTGGGGCTGGAAGTAACTGCAGCTGTAGTTCTGTAGCTGCACCTCCCCCACTGCCCCTGGGGTGGTGGCTGAACCACGAACTCTGTGCCCCGCAGCTTTTCCCACTAACCTTCTCTGTTATCTTTGGTGTTTGTGGGTTGAGAAGTCTGGTAACTGCCACAGCTCCCTGACTCAGGGTGCTAGGGGCTGTCCTGCCCGGTTCCTGGTCTGGTTGATCCTGCTGCCTCCCACACTGAGCTCTGCTCCCCTCCACTCCGTGCACAATAGACCTCATCCAGCGACCATCCAGGCTGTCCTGGGCTGGATCCCTGCTTCCCTCTGCTATTTTGTGGGTTCTGCAGTTCTAGAATTTGTTCAGAGCCATTTTTTATAGGTTTTTGGAGGGATGTGGTGGGGAGCTCATGCAAGTCCCTACTTTCCAGCCACCATCTTGGCTCCCACAGAGTCTTTTTCACAAACTCTGGTCCCATATTGCCAACTACATTTCAAGCTAGATATCCTGAGGGCATCTTAAACCCATCATGCCCAAAACAGGAATGTGTTAAAGGTAAACAATTATGAAAAATATAAGCACTCTCAATGTATTGACCAACCATGATTCCAGATGTGCAATGATGAAGAATGCTACAGACAAAATATGCAGAATGAGATACATTTTTATGGACATAGCTAATATGATAATTAATTTAGTTTGCTTGAATATGCACATTTGCTTCAGGAGTTTTGTATTTTATTTTCTTCAGCTATTTCCATTTGAAGAATAATCATATTTGGACTCTGAATGAAGATTGAAGCTTTTTTTTCCCTTTATTTTTATTGCATTTTTTTCTCAACATGGCTAATATGGAAATATTTTGCATGACTTCATACATATCATAGATTAATTATTCTTGTCTTCTCAGTGGGTGGAGGAGAGGATGGAAGGAAACAATTTGCGCCCGAAAATCAAATTTTAAAAATTATTAAAAAAAATAAACATGTTGCATTTATATGACATTTGACTGAATGAATGTATGAATGAAAATTCATTTATTAAATATTTACCATGCATCAAAGATTATAAAAGACCTGTTGATATAAATATAAAAGCAACAATAGTCCTTACCCTAAGCAACATACATGTTAGTGGGAGGAGATGATGTACATGGAATGAACTGGAGAGGGACCCTTTAGTCCTGAAAGATACAGAGATGGCAAACAGAACCATAAAAGAATAGATTGCTATACTCTAAGACTTATTAAGTTTTATTTTTCTTATTCATAAGAATATTTTAGCCATAAAAGTATTTAAAGGCAGCTAGGTGGCACAGTGGATAGAGTGCTGGGCCTGGAGTCAGGAAGATTCCCCTTTCTGAATTCAAATCTAGCCTCAGATAGCTGTGTTACCCTGGACAAGTCACTTAACCCCTGTTTGTCTCAGGTTCTTCATTTGTAAAATGGGCTGGAGGAGGAAATGGCAAATGGCTCCAATATCTCTGCCAAGAAAACCCCAAATGGGGTCAGGGAGAGTAGGAGATGACTGAACAAAAGAAGTATTTATTATTTCCACACATTTATGTATATATGTGTGTATATATATATATATATATATATATATATATATATATATATATATATATCATATACTTATATGCTAGAAAAACTGAGACTTGAAGAGATTAGGTGATTTCTTTGTGGTCACATAACTAGTATATGTCAGAACTAGTGTTTGGATATTTGTTAAGCTCCTACTTTACATCAAGCTCTGTGATAAGTACTGTTTATATAAAGAAAGACAAAGTTCCTATGGAGCTCACGATCTGGTGGAAGAGGAAACAGCCAAATAATCATGACCAAAGCAGCTACTGGCATGATAAATTGTAAATAAATTGTAGAAAATACCTAAAATATGAGATGCCATGTTAAGACTCAGGATATAAAAGTAAAATGAAAAAAAAAAAACCAATAAACCAACAGGCCTGTTTTCATGGGGCCTTCTTTCTAAGAGGGGGAGTCTTTAAGTACTTTACTACATTTGAGCCTCATGATGACTCTATGAGGGAGTCATTGTTGTTCCCACAAGGTGTGCATGTGTTACCCATGTAAGTTCTATATGTCCACAGTAGCTGTCTAAATGTTGTTCCCCAGAGACATTCAGAGATATTTTGGAAAACTTGTCCACTCCTCTCCAAGGGAGACTTTGATTTCCGCCTGGAGGGGAATAGGAGGGGAGATCTGAGGCTATCCACTCCCTTCTCCTCAGCTTGGAATGCCAGATTAGAATTATGTCTTTGTACCCCACCCCCTATGCATTGCTAGTGTTAGGAAAACAATATTCAAAAGGTTCAAGCCCTCATTCCTTATTGTTATTCATTAAAAAGGAAAGTAATACCCTAGCTTATATATTTAAACTTTGTTCTTTCACAATAAATACGCAAGGAAACAGCTAGGTTGGCACAGTAGATAGTGTGCTGGGCCTGGAGTCAGATGGGGATCATAACAGCATCTATGTCCCAGGATTGCTATGAAGATCACATCACTTAACATTTGCAAAGTGTCTGTCATATAGTAGGTGCTTAATAAATACTTGGTTTCTTCCCCAATTCACAAATTGTGAATAAAAAATAAGTAAATAAACCCATGCATCTAAGCAGATAACAAAGAGAAATCAGTGAAGTCCCTGGAGAGTATCTAGAACTATGTGTTTTCTCTCAAAGCAGAAAGTCAGAAAAAATACTTTTCCTTTCTCAAGCCAACTCCTCTCACATAAGCATACTAAATGCTACATCAAATGATCATTCTCTGTACCAATGAGCAGAGTTTTATACAAATATCCTAGGCTTGAACCCAGGGTTATATTTCTTACCTGACCTGAAACTGTTGTTTCTTTTCAGATCCTTACAAAAATCAGCTGGCTCAAGCTGTATGAACACAGATATCAGCTCTTTCAAACAATGGTAAAACAAAGTACAAACAGTATAAACAAAAATAACAGCTGGTTCAAACAATGGTAATTTTCTGACATCCCAAGTAACCAACCAATGGTAATATTGGGGCTAAAATAAAACAAATATTCATTAACAATGCATTTGACACTCGATAGCATATCTCTCAACAGAGTACTGCATTGAAAAACATTCCTAAGCATAATGCCTTGCACCTAGCAGTTATTTGAATAAATGCTTATTGGATTAGATTGAATTGAAATCCAATGCATCTATGCCAACACTGACTTTTTGCTAATTCAGAGAAGTATCAATTTGAAAAGGAAGGAGGGAAGGAAGGAAGGAAGAAAGGATGGAAGGAAGGAAGGAAGGAAGGAAGGAAGGAAGGAAGGAAAGAAGGAAGGGAAGGGAGGAGGGAGGAAGGAAAAGGTTAAAAAAGAAAAGAAAATGAAATTTTCGTGGCCCAGAACAATCTAACAACTGTGTAAAACAATGACAAAATACCATGGCTGTTAAGAAAAGCAAATATTGCAATCCCTATTTTGTAGATTGGGAAAACTGAGAGCCAGGAACACTCCGTGACATGGTCAATGTGTCAGCAACAGAATGAAGAATAGGACTTATCACCTAATGCAATATTATCTTACTCTACTCAGATCCCTTCTGACTAGTTGAATGACACTTCTATCCACCCATGTCTTATCTCTATTCAGATTCAATTGCCCAGCTTTTCAGTTAACAGTTCTATATCCTATTGAATTACACAATTCCTCCCTGAGTTGAATCAAAATGTTATTTTAAGATAACTGTGAAATACACTATGGATGCTTATAATTCAGTTAGGCATCTCCTTTATGCATCCTCCAAAATCAAATCGAAATTACGATGATTTGAACAAGGGCATGTTTATTTTAATATGGAAGAGAGAGTGTGAAACATTTTTTTTTAATCTAAGCAAGATGATAATAGCTAATATTTGTTTAATACTATATACTAGGCACTGTGCTAATCACTTTAGAAATATTTGAGCCTTTCAAAATAGGTGCTATTATTATCCCCATCTTACAGATGAGAAAACTGAGAAAAAAGACAGAGGTTAAGTACTTGCCCAGGATCACATGGATGAGTGTCTGAGGCCATATTTGAACCCAAGTTTTTTCTGACTCCAGGCCCAGTGCTGTTGGCACTATGGTGCCACCTAGCTGAGGAAATGGTTATCCTACATAAAAGAACAAATTCCTTTCAGAATTTTTACATTAATTATCTTCATAAGTCAATGCCAGCTATCACCAGAGCCTCAGAGATTTGTTTTGTTTTCAGAAAGTGACTTGCCCCGATGACATAGTTAGTGAATGTCAGGGCTTCCTGCCTCCAATTCTAGCAGTGTTATCATATAAACTAAATAATTCCATAAGAATTACACATTGTTATCATGTATTCATTTAAGTGGCTCCCTCAAGATTAGTTTGTGTTTCTCTTGGTACCTGACAATAATAAAATTGTACGACATTGAAATATTAGTTAATTCAACCTTTTCACTAATTCAGACTGCCCTCTGCATTAAATATGCCAGATGAAGTTTAACCATATTAAATTTCTTAACACCTTAATCACTTTGGCCAATCAGTCGATGAGCATTTATTAAGTGAAATCAAGTTGGATCCTAATTTAAGACCCCAGGGATGCAAAGATGCACTAGGAGACAGTCTCTTTTTCTGGAGATAATTACATTTCCCCTAATATACACTGCTTTGTATTTCTCACAAGCTTTTGAGCAGGTGTTGGCTTTTGCCCATTCCAGGTCAAGTGAAGACTACATTCATAAAATTCAATATACTAACTGGGCTATTTGTTCCCTTTGTCAAGCAAGCTCACTTTAATCCACTCCAGGCTTAGTGCCAATACACTGGAGAATCTCAGCAGCCATCTTAAATAGGATAAACATTCCCCTTGCAAATTCATTTTTAAATGTCAACTCCTGCTAAATTTCAGACAAATCTATGCTCTTCTAACACAAACATTGAATGGACTGTGCTACTGGGTGCATAACTGGCTCAGAGGAGTTAGGATAATATCTTCTGGTCTGCCTAGTCATCTGGTTGCTGGTATGGATACTGTACCTGCAGATAACCCTGATTATAAAAGTTTTGGGGCCTGAGCAACAACAGAAGGGCCCTCAGCAAAATCTGATGCTTGTCCTTTTACCTTAGGGGAGAGAGTATAAGAATCATAAAGTGCCCACTGAGGGTTTTCAGGTTGCACAGGTGAGTCTGAGCCATGATTGTTGTTTACCTGTATGTCAGTCACAGGAAGCAAAGGATATTTTCCTAATAAATACATGTAACCTGCCCCATCTCCCTGTGATGTATAAATATCAAATGACTTTTCCAAGGTCAAAAGATTTGCTTACTGAACTAAGTTATTGCTTTCTAGTTTCCTATAGCTTTAGCACATTAGGATACCACTATGGGGTTGTTATAGAGTATTTGAGTTAACAAGGGTCAGAGGTCTCTGGGAGGGTAGATTGATATTAATGTAACCAACAGTAGTTTGGTCTGTGGTTTGACTTAGACTTCTGTATGAGGCATAGTGAACCAAAATCTCATCTTTATTGTAGAAAAGGGGAATCATCCAATTAAAATTAATTACATGGGGAGGGGCCGAGGTAGGAAATTTTTTTTTAATTGAATCTGATTCAGCATCTTTTTTTTCTAGGCCAAGGATGAGAAACCTTCGGCCTTGAGGCCACACATGGCTGACTAGATCCTTAAGTGAGGTGTTTTGACTGAATCCAAACTGTTCTGTAAAATTTGGAATCAGGTGAAGGGTCACACTTAATGATCTAGAAAGCCACATGTGGCCTCAGGGCCCCAGGTTCTCCACCCCTGGTCTAGGCTTATTCTTGGAAGAAGAGAGGAATCAACAGATTATTTTCCAAACTTATGTTCCTAGATCATCCTGACAACCACTAGTAAATCTAACGATAGTTTTTAGGGTAGGATCCTCCCAGATGTAAGGTGTGTTTATTGTGGCTAGTGAAGATATGAGTATCTTCAGCTTATGAATGAGTTACTAGAGGGGAGATATGAAACCCTTGGTGGGGGAAATAGCGTTTTCATGGTAAGGGGAGTAGGATTGTGATTTCATTGGTATAGTAAATTCCTAAGTAAAGCAACTCCTACTACTAATATAGAGCAGCACCTCCTCTGGAAAGAATGGGTAAGAGGGCAAAATAACCACTTGAAATAGAGGAATAAAGGGAGAGATCTTGGCTCATTCTCTCCAGATATTCTCTATGTCTAGAATGCTCTTCTCTCCTCCAACTATTGACCTCCCTAGCTTCCTTTAAGTCTCAACTAAAATCCCACCTTCTACAGGAAGCCTTTCCCAATCCCTAATTCTAGTGCCTTCCCTCTGTTTTCTATTTATCCTGAATATAGTTTGCTTTTTTAAATTATTGCATTCTACTTTTAATTTATGGAATAAAACAAGCATTTCCATAACATAACACATGAAAGCAATAATATAAAACCTGTTTAGAAGAAGGAAGGTAAAATAGGTGCCATACAAGCCTTAATTCAACTGGGAATACAAAGACTAAAACAAAATAAACATATAGACCATGAATCAAGGAAAAAAAAGTTCAGAAAGGACAGAAAGGGAAGAGAAATGATGAAGAGAACTAGATAAATATATCCTTTTAAGAAAAGGTATAGACAATTAATTTATCTTAAACCTTTGAAACAAAACAAGTAGAAGAGAAAGATAAGGGAATGTTTCCTTGACTAGTGAGTTGAGAAAAGACAGAGAGAAAGGAAGGGGGGGTGGAGAGAGACAGAGAAAGAGAGAGAGAGAGAGAGAGAGAGAATGAAATTTAGCACAATAGTTAAAACAAAGACAAAGAGAATTTAAGGAAAATTTCAAAACTTGGGAAAGGAATAAAAAACAGGAAAATAAGGTTAAGTGAGGCTTGATAATGTGATTTCTTTTCCACCAAATGCCAATTACACAAAATCCTAGATTATTTATATTATTACAATAATTATATTAATTTTGAATTCTCCTTATTTTGCTCTTTCCAATTCCTACAATATTCTTTCATATTATTTCAAATTTCCTATTTCCTTTATTTTATACAGCACATACCATTATTTGTTCAAATATTCACTCAACTTACTTTTAGTTCTTTACTAACATAAAAAATGCAGTTTTGAATATTTTGCTTTATCCTCGACTGTTCCTTTGTCTTAATCCTTTTTGGGACAAATGACAGTTCAGGGACTTTTCTCAATTGCACACTATTTTTCATAATGTTTGGAAGAGCTTACAGCTACATCAACAATATATTGCTGTGCATGTCTTCTCACAGTCCAGCCAAAATTCACTATTTACATTTAAATTTTTTTTTTTGTTAGGTAAAGGTATATTTTTAAAAGTGGAAAGTTAATGTACCACCTGTCACAACCATAGCACAGAAAGGTTTTGTTTGTGTTTTTGTAACTATAAATTTTATGGTACTGAAAGTAGAAGGCCATTAGGAAGTAAATCTTGTGTCAAAACAATATACATTAATTAAATACAAATAAATGGTGATAGAGTTAATATTGTTACTTTTACCCTTTCCCTCACCCTCACTCTGGGTATGTAGCTTGTTTAAACAGTTTAGATTAGGGCTACTATATATATATATATATATATATATATATATATATATATATATATATATATATATATATACTGTATATATTTCTATTTATGTGTGTATGTGTTTGTGCATATATATACATATATGTGTATACATATCTGTACATAGGTGTGTCTCTCTGTGTATATATGTACATATGTGTGTCTCTGTGTATATATGTGTGTTTTGTGTATATGTATGTATGTGCATAATAAATATGTATGTATATATATATGTATGTATATATATATATATATATATATATATATTTTCTTCTCTAAACAATCAATAATCTGCCCATAGACCATACACAGTCAACAGGTTGTCAAATAACTACCACTTAAAGAAGCTTTCTAGGAATCTGGTAGTCTAACAACTTTTTAATTTCTTAGGTTTTTTAGCATTCCTCATTAAACCTACTTTTAAATTAAAGTAATTGAATATTCAAGTAATCTGTTGACTTTAGAGGATAGTGTCAACTTCTTCATTGGATTTCTAAATTTCTCTTTCTGCCATAGAAAATTGTGCAGAGGTATGCCCGGCAGACTTGAGACCTTTTAAATCTATTCATAGATTATAGGCAGCCAAAAACAGAAAATTCATATTGTGGTTACTAATTTTCTGGTGAAGAACTTCTCTGTTTTTTAACTAAGCCAATTCTCAAATAGTGGACTTGCTGTGTTGCCAAGCCTGAATGGAAGGCTTTCCAATTCTATAGAGTGTGTCCTAAAAAAGAATGCAATTAAATTTCACCTCTGTGCCTTGATGATTTATCAGAATATATATCCAATATAATAAATAATAGGGATAGAATGTGGTTTTTTATGAGTAAAGGTCACAAACTTGACAATTCAGTGAATTCATTATCTCATCAGAGTTATTATTGCTGTCACTGAATCACAATTTTATAACATCTTCTCCTTTTATATGACTCCCATCTATGTACTTTTTTTACTTAAAAGTTCATTTTGTGTTCTTTTCCCCAAGAGAGCCATTTTATTTTTTTCATTTTAAAAGTAATTTATTTATTTTTAACAACTAATTTTTTTTTTCAAAATGTGAGTTTCAAATTATGACCCTCCAACCTTCTCCCCTCCCACTTACTGAGAAGGCAAGCAACATAAAATCATTTACACATGGAAAGTCATACAAAACATATTTCCTACTAGCAATAATGAAAAAAATAAACAAAAAGCAAATATACGTATATATATATATATATATATGTATATATGTATTATATGTATATATATATACATATATACATAGAAATAGATGATAGCTATAGATAAAGAAATTGAAAAAAAGGATGCTTTAATCTGCACTCAGAGGTTATCAGATCTCTTTCTGGAGGGGAATAGCATTTTTCATCATGGGTCTTTCATATTCTCTTGGATCATTGCATTGATCAGAGTAGTTGTCTTTCATAGTTGGTTATCATTACAATATTGCATAATGTTTCTGTGTACAATGTTCTCCTGTTTCTGCTCACTTTACATTGAATCTGTTCACATACATTTTCCTAGGTTTTTCTGAAACCATTCTGCTCATCATTTCTTTTAGAAGAAAAGTATTGTATCACTATCATATACCATAACTTTTTCAGCCATTCCCCAATTTATAGGCTGCCCATGAATTACAAATCTTTGCAACCACAAAAAAGAGTTGCTATAAATGTTTTTATAAGTCCTTTTTTCATTGTCTTTGCTCTCTCTGGGATACAGAATTAGCAGTGGTATTGCTGCATCAAAGGGTATACATTGTTTCTTAGTGCTTTGGGCATAGTTCCAAATTGTTCTCCAGAGTGGTTGGACCAGTTTACAATTCTATCAATAGTGCTTTAGTGTCCCTATTTTTCTACCTCCACTTCAGGAATTATCAGTTTACTTTTGTGTCATATTAGCCAATCTGATGGGTGTGAGCCTGTACCACAGAGTTGTTTTAATTTGAATTTTTCTAATCATAATGATTTAGAACATTTTTATGTGACTTAATAACAGCTTAGATTTTTTTTCTTCTAAATATTGCCTATTCATGTCCTTTGAAGAGTTATCACTTGCGGAATGGCTCCTATTTTTATAAATTTGATGCAATTCCCTACATATTTGAGAAATGAAACTTGTATCAGAAAAACTTTCTGTAAGTTTTCACCCCAAAGGGTTGCTTCCCACCTAATTTTGGCTGCATTTCTTTTGTTTATGCAAAACTTTTTAAATTTAATATAATTAATATTATCCATTTCACTTCCCATGACCCTCTCTGTCTTTTGTTTGGCCATAGACTCTTCCCTTATCCATAGATCTGACAGTGAATTTTTCATCCTCTAATTTGCTTATGACATCACCCTTTATGTATAAATCACCCAGTTATCTTGACCTTATTTTGGCATATAGTGAGATATTTTGGCATATGTCTCATTTCTGCCAAACTTCTCTCCACTTTTCACAGCAATTTTTGTCTAATGGTAAGTTCAACCTCCAAAAAGTTTGATCTTTAGATTTATCAAATACTAGGTTACTATAATAATTTACTACTATGAATCGTACCTAATCTGTCCCACTAATCCACCACTTTATTTCTTAGCCGCTACCAGATTGTTTTGATTATTACTACTTTGCAGTATAGTCTGAAATCTGGTACAGCTAACCCACCTTCCTTCAAATTTATTTTCATCGATTCATTTGATATGCTTGACCTTCTTTTTTCCCCAGATGAAGTTTTTTTTATATATGTGTGTGTGTGTGTGTGTGTGTGTGTGTGTGCAATTGATGTTATTTCATTGCTTATGTTGTGTTTTAGCAAGATGCAGCTTCTATATGTATCTTTTAAATTAAGTCTGTTCTTAATTTTGTTTTGTGTGAGATCGTGGTTTCTATCCCAAATGTTTTTATTTCAACTGAAACAAAATAGATTCTGCTGCAACCCCTTATTTTAAGTTTGTGTGTCTCTCTGTTTCAAATGTATTTCTTATAAATTAAGAAACAAAAACCCATTGTTAGATTCTGATTTCTAAACCATTCTACCATCTGCTTTTATTTCATGAGTGAATTCATCCCATTCACATTCACAGTTACGATTACTAACTGTATATTTTCCTTCATCCTATTTTCTTCTGTTTTATAATTCTCTCTTTTTAGAATGTCCTCTTCAAAAATCTGTTTTGCTTCTGACTGCTGCCTCCCTTAACCTGCCTTTTAAAAATATTTTTATCACCCCCTCTCTTTTATCTCTGTTATTATACTGGGGCATTGCACATGGTAATTTTCCTTTCTCTCATTTCCTTTCTCTTCTTCTGTTTGGTAAGATAGATTTCTATATGACTCTGTGTGTGTGTGTGTGTGTGTGTGTGTGTGTGTGTGTGTGAGTGTGTATCCTTCCCTCTTTGAACCAACTACAATGAGAATGAAGTTCAACCATTGCCTGCCACCCATTTTCTCCTCCAATTGAAAAGCCCCTTTTATATGAAATACTTTTATTACTTCTTCTCTCTTCCCTCTTTCTCACCTATTCACTGTTATTTGAGATCATCCCAGCATAATCTGCCCATACCAGTGCCCTTTCTCTATATATAGTCCTTCTAACAGCCCTAATCTTTACAAAGTTCTTAGAAGTTGCATGTATCATCTTCCCATATAGTAACATAAATCTTATTGAGTCCTTTATGATTTTTCTTTCATCTTTACCCTTTTTCCTCCTGTGGAATTGCATTTGAAAGTTTTTGTTTTTATTCAGCACTGGTCTTTTCATCAGGAATGCTGAAAGTTCTCTCTTTTATTAAATATCCATTTTGTCCCTGAACAGCAATATTCAGTTTTTCTAGGAAGGCTCTTCTTGTTAGTAATTTTAGGTTTTTGCCTTCTCGAATATGATATTTCAAAACCTTTACTCCTTTAATGTGGTAACTCCTAAATCTTGTGTGATCCTGACTGGCTTCACAGTATTCAATTTTTTTCCTGGTTGCTTGAAGTATTTTCCCTTTGACATGGGAGTTCTGAAATTTGGCTATAATGTTACCAGGAGTTTTATTTTGGAATCTCTTTCAAGAAGTAATCAGAGAACTCTTTTAGTTTCTGTTTCACCCTCTGGTTTTAGGGTATTGGGGCAGTTTCCCTTTATAATTCTTGAAAAGTGGTATATAGAACCTTTCTTTTATCATGGCTACCCAATGATTCTTCCTCCTCCCTTTTTTATCAATCAATTAATTAATTATTATCTTTTTAGTTTTCAGCATTCACTTTCTCAAGCATTTGAGTTTTAAATTTTCTCCGCCTCCTTCCTTTCCTCTCTCCCCAAGACAATGTGCAATCTTATATAGGCTCTAAGTGTATATTCTTATTAAACATATGAATGGGAGGTACCACGAGAAACAAAAAACAAAGCAAAAGAAAAAGAAAGAGAACAAACAGTCTGCTTCAATCTGCATTCAGACTCCATAGCTCTTTCTCTGGATGTGGATAGCATTTTTCATCATGAGTGTTTTGGAGTTGTCTTAGATCCTTACATTGCTGAGAAGAGATAAGTCTATCAACATTAGTCATTGCACACTACCCAATGATTCTTACATTGTATCTTCTTTAATTTTTATCCAGGTCAGTTTTTTTTTTTATTTCCCATGAGATATTTCACATTTTCTTCTAATTTTCTGTTATTTTGAGTTTGTTTTGTTTTTTCTTGGAGTTATTATCTTCCATTTACCCAATTCTAGTTTTTAAGTAATTATTTTTTTTCTTTGAGCTTTTCTACCTCTTGTTCTCTTTGACCATTTCTGTTTTTGTGAAATTATTTTCATTAGTGAACTTTTGTACATCATTTTTCATTTGGTCAGTTCTGGTTTATAATATATTATTTCCTTTTATATTTTTTGTGTCTCTTTTACCAAGCTATTTATTGTCTTTCCCTCATTTTATTGCATATTATTATTATTGCATATATTATTGCATAGCTCTCATTTATTTTCCCTTTATTTCATCTACTACTTATTTGATTTTTTTTTAAAAATCATTTTTTCTGGGAATTCTTTTTGGGCTTGTGTCCAACTCACATTTTCCACTTTAAGGCTTTGTTTGTAGCTATTTTTACATTGTTTTCTTCTTCTGAGTATGTATCTATATCTTCCCTGTCACCACAGTACCTTTTCATAGTCAGGATTTTTTTATAGACTGATCATTTTTCTGGACTCTTTTTTGAGTTTAAACTTTATCTTAAAGTTGGACTCTGTTTCTAGAGGTTGGGGGTGGGGGAAGGCATAATGTCGCAAAGATCAGGCTTTTTTGCGCTGTTGCTTTCCAATCTACTTTTGGGGGTTTGGATGTTTTCGGTGCATGCAATTTGGTGTGATACAGGCAGAGCTTCTCCCTTGTGTCTGAAAGTGATACTCCTCAAGAACTCTGCTCTTCTGTCTTAGCAAGTGCTTTTCTCCACCCTGGAACTGTGACCCAGTAATGGATATAAGCAGTGCAGTTGTCAAATAGTGCCTATAAAAGGGATCCCCTGTAGTCTCTTTCTGATCAATTACCTAATGTCCTTACTAGCTCTGGTTTTAAAGCTCTCCAAACTACTGTTGTTGCCACTTCAAGGCCCATAGCTGGTGCTGCCACCATGAGAACTCTGTGCCAGCTACCCAGCTCTGTTTCACAGACCTCTCTTTATGACTTCTTATCTTGGGCTGGAAAAATGTCTTAACTCAATGTTTTGTTGACTTTGACACTTCAGATTTTGATTTGAAGCATTGTTTTAAAGTTGTTTAGAGAGGAATGCTGGGAAAGCTCAGTGGCTTCCTCTACTCCTTCATCTTGCTGCCACCCCTGGAAGTCCCATGTACTTTCACATATCCTATGTAGTTCTCCCCAAGATTTCCAGCCCTCTCCTGAATCTTTATTAATATTTTGAGGATTTTTTTAATGGGCATGTGATTTCATTGGTGTAGCAAATCTCCCTCTAGCTGGGGAAGATTCCTGTTATTGCAGACCATTAACCGTATTAAAATTTATATTCTTAGAGCAGCAGCAGCAGTAACTTTGGGAGTTCCCAACTTAAGGACAATAAGGGGACCAGACAACTGGTTACAACGAGACTACAGTGGACCCTTCGTTGGCACAGGATACAGCTGGTGCTGATCAGCAACTGGATTACTCATAAGCATTCTGGGTTGCAGTACCAGGGCAGAGAGTCACACTTCTGATAAGTCAAAAGGGACCAGGGACTCTGGTCACAGTTCCAAGGCTAAAAAGAGTACTAGTAGTTGTGGCTGTGGGGAAGCAAGGACCCTTCCTGGGTGAAGACCTGAGTACATACTAGGAGAGCAGTAAACACACCTTTCTTAGGATAACACCACCTTGGAAGCACTAAAAACTTGCCATCCCCATAACTAGCTCTGAAAATAGCAACAAGAAAAAGCTTGAAGCTTGGCACAGTCTCCTCACTCCCAGGTTAGCAGAGCCCAACTTTAAGTTCAAAACGAAGAACTAGGCTGGGAAAATGAGGAAATAACAAAAAAAGTACTTGACCATAAAAATATACTAGGGTGGTAGGAAAGACCAAGACATAGACTTACAAGAAGACAACAGTGTGAACATAGCTAGAAGGAAAGCCTCAAAGAGAAATACTAATTGAACCCAAGGAAAGGAAGAATTTTCAGAAGAGTTAAGGAAAGAAAATAAAATGGTAGAGGAAAAATTGGGAACAGAAATGAAAGTAATGAAAGAAAATTATGAAAAATAATTAACAGTGGGATAGAAGAGACACCAAAAATACTGAAGAAAATAACACCTTAAAACACAGAACTAGCCTAATGGTAAAATGGTCATAAAATTCACTGAAGAAAAGAGCTTTTTAAAAGCAGAATAAGCCACATGGAAAAAAGAGGTACAAAAATTCCCTGAAGAAAAGTACTCTTTAAAAAGCATAATTGGTCAAATGGAAAAAAGGTATAAATTCTCACTGAAGAAAATAATGCCTTAAGAATTAGAAGTGGGCAACTGGAAGCTAATGACTCCAAGAGACTCCATGAAACAAGGAAACAAAATCAAAAGAATGAAAATAAAAAGAAAATGTGAAATATCTCATAAGAAAAACAGCTGATCTGGAAAATAGATCTAGGGGAGATGATTTAAGAATTATTAGAATACCTGAAAGCCAAGATCAGAAATTTCAAGAAATTATCATTGAAAACTGCCCTTATGTCCTAGAACCAGAGAAATTGAAAGAATCCACCCATCACCTCTTGAAAGAGAGCTCAAAATGAAAACTCCCGGGAATATTATAGCCAAATGCCAGAGCATCCAGGTTAAGGTAAAAACATTGCAAGCAACTGGAAGGAATTCAAATATTTTGGAGCCACATTCAGGATCAGACAAGATTTGGGGAGGATTTGAATTCATGTCTTTCTGATACTGAGTTCTGCTTTCTATTTAGTCCTTCTAAAACTGTAAATATTTTGCAAAATAGTCACATACATATTGAAACCAGTTTTCTGAGTTCCTAAATGTTCTCCAAAGAAAAAGGAGAATCGAAAAGTTTGATTTCTATATCCTGAATACGCATCTGTTTCAAGTCAATCACCTTGACTTTCTTACTCTTTTTATTATCTATCATTTCAGTCTGTCCCATCACTAAGGACAATCTTTTTGCTCATATTTTTTATTTAAAATTTCCATTTTGGTACATCTCACAACTTGTTAGTTTTAGGTCACAAATTTTTCTTAAGGGTAAATGAAGTATATTAAAGTTTATATGAATCCTGTTTCTCTGACCTAGATAAGCAATATCTGTTGCAAGGTGAGAACATGTTTAAAATTAATCATAGAGGTCTTGAGCCACAGGCTTCATTATCATGTTTTCTGAATTTTTCAATTGATGTCATATTCTAGGGCATATGAATTTTCCACATTCTCTGTCATTTGAGCTTTTTCTTATATTTTCACCTGCTTCATTTACATCAATTAGGGTACTTTTTGGTGTCATATTATGACCTGACTTTGAATATGTGTGTGTGTGTGTGTGTGTGTGTATGTATGTATGTATGTATAGTCACAAATTATTTGATTAAACAAACCCAAACTAAATGAATATTTGGGAGAACATTTTGTCAAGATTACCTGGATACTATATTGACCTATGGCTAGGATCTAGCTGACAAAAGTAACTCCATATTTCACCCCTTGCTTAAGAATACCCTTGTGGTCAAAAAGCAGGGGGAGGGGATTGTGATTCAAATCATATATTTATTAACTGACTCAAAGGCCTTGCTCCCAATTAGTTCCAGCAATAACAATGAGACATAAGGGAAGAGACCCAAAGATCTGGATTCTACCTCAGGGTGCTATTGTATGCACATTTCTAATCTCAATTCAAGTTTAATGTTTGGGACAACATGAAAGACTCCATGAATCACTGAACCAAAGAAGTTTACTTTGTCCAAACACAATGAGAATGTACAGCAAGAACATCATGGTACTTGGCTTTCCCGGGTGTGGGTTCCCTAGTGTCCATTTCAAAATGGGTTTCAACAGTACATCAATAGGGTATGTCAACTTAAGTGGTCTCAGGCCCTACCAAATCTAAGATACACCAACCGTACAAAGCTGGGACCTATTATTACTCAAACTTGGAAGCTGCATCAGAAAATCTGGGGACAATCAGGTTGCCTGGAAGTGGAAGCTGCATCAGAGAAATTGGGGCCAATCATAGGTATGCATCCCACAGTATGCCTGAGCCTTTCCTTGTGCACCTGTGGTACTCTAGGACTAGGGAGCTGAAAGAATGCATGCCTATGAGTAATAACCACACTAACTCCGAATCTTTTGAGGACTAATATTCCTTCTGGGTACCACATCTACAATCTCCTCACATTGAATTCAGAGGCCAACTACTTCAGCCCATTTCCAGATATCCTTTCCTGTTAGTCATTTTGGACTTCATCATGCCTTGGCTTTGGATCTGCTTCCACTTCAAACACTGATTATTATGTCTGTCCCTTCAGCTCCACAATCAGGGGCTGCATGTGGCAATGGAAAAGACTGATGGATTTGGAATCGAAGTACCTTGATTTGGATCTTCAGTAATGTAGACAGATGCAATTGAACTTAGATAAACAACTAGAAATAAGACTGGTGTGACATTCTCTCAGAAAGAAAGTCTCTCTGTGGATTTACCCTTGGCAACAAATTACATAAAAGGATGAAAAGAACCCTTTACCTGAATCCTTTTTTCTGTCTTCTACCTTCCTCTGACCTTGTCATTCTGTCTTCTGGGAGAGGATACAGAGAGGAAAGGTAGCATAATCCAGAACCATATGGGGAGATGTAGACACTATGATCATCACTGATCAGAGAACAAGTAATCTTGAGGAGAGATTCTAAGAATAAGCAATTGATGACAACCTGGGAGGAAGCTGTGAGGAAAAATGTTCTGGAATTGATGATCCTAACAATTTTTGTGAATTCCATTCAACTGGTTTCCTTTTAGTTCATGAAACTAAGATGAGGAGTGGAAGCCACTTACCATCTTCTCCACTTTCTATATTTTTAATCCAGGAGTCAAAAATGGGGAGTGTGAACCCCTTTAGTAGATTGCTTCCTAAGAGCTATGGGCATGTGTGTTAGAAATTCCTTTCCCTGCACCCTAAAATCTGGGGCTGAAACAGGAGAGTTAAGAAATGGTTAGTGACAAATGTCTCAATGTAAGTATGTTAAGCTTAGTTTTCTTTTTGTTTTATTCTCTGTACCTCAACCTGTAATCACAGCAGCTAAAATTTGGACACAAACACTAGGCTCTTCTCTCCCTCCTCATTGTTGTGCCTTCCCCAGATTTATGAATACCGACCCTCATTTATAGATTGTGAAGATAAATAGAAAAGGATCAATCCTGAACCTTGGGATGCAACCAAAATTATGGAAGCATGTTGTGAATAAAGATGAAGCAAAGGACATTTAAAAGCATCATCAGATATGTGGGAGGAGAACCAGGAGCAAGTAGTGCCATTAAAAACCAGAGTGGAGAGACTATACAAGACAAAAAGGTGAGCAAGAGGTTAAAATGCTGCAGAAAAAAATGGAAAAGGATGAGAACCAAAAAACAGCCATTAGATTTGGCAATTAAGAGACCATTGGTGTCTCTTCTGTTTAGCATTTAAAACCTTTAACAATATGGCTCCAATCTATCTTCCAGTCACATTGTACAACAACCAACCCAACCATAGTCTGTGATCCAGCCAAAATGGTCTTTTGTCTCTCTGTTCCTCACACATGACACCCCCATCTCACTCTTAGAAAGCACTCCCTCCTCACCTGTGCCTCAAAGATTCTGCCATTTACTTCAAGATGCAGTTCCACTGTGATGTCCTACATGAAGTATTTTCTGATCACCTCAGCATCTAGTCCTGTCTCTTCCATAATAACTTTTACTTATTTGCATCGGCCTTATTATCTTTATCCTGTATATATAAATACATGTACTTCTTGAGTCCTCTATTAGAATGTAAGTTTCCTGAGAGGAGGAATTCTTTATATTTGTATTCCCAGTACCTACCAGAGTTGTAGAACTACAGAATAGTACCTAGGCACATATTCTTGTCAATATTGATTTTCATAGAGCAGTTTTATCTGTGTTGCTGTGAGAAGCCAGATTGTAGAGGGTTTAGAAGAGTATGAGAGGAGACAAATGGAGGAAATGAGGCACACAGCTTTTCCCAAGAGTTAGGGTACTGCAAAGGTTTTTTTGTTGTTGTTTGTTTGGTTTGGGTTTTTTCAGGATTTTAGAATGAAATTTGTCCATCTGATTAACTGAACAGTTTAAAGGAAGGTAGGTGCTCTCTTGAAGCATCTATGAAATGAAATGATTTTTATCTATTTGGATTTCAATACTCTTGAAATCATTTCTATTCTATTCCCTCCTCTTTCCACTCTCAGGCTCAAGATCATTTCCTTTGGTGGAGAAAATCTGAGCAAAAACCTATTTGCATATTTTAGTCTTATTGCCATCATTTGTGTTCATTGTCCTAAGCATCTATTTAGCAATCCTTTGGTCTTCCTATACCCCTTAAATTGGTGCTTAGAAAGCCCAATGTTCTCCTCGGCATTCATTGCCAGCCATAGCTACTGCCATTGTTATTGTACAGTTGTTTCAGTTGTATCCAACCCTTTCTGACTCTATGTGGAGTTTTCTTGGCAAAGATGCTGGAGTAGTTCACCATCTCCTTCTCTAGATCATTTTGCAGATGAGGAATCTGAGGCAAACAGTTAGATGACTTGCCCAGGTCCACACTGCTATTGTCTGAGGCCAGATCTGAGCTCAGGTCTACCTGATTTCAGATCCAGCACTCTATTCACTGTGCTGCCTAGTTGTGATAGCTACTGATAAGCTTTAATATAACCGATAATTCTTATGGAATTATTTGACTCTCTGATATTCATTCTCAGTTATCTGCTCTTCCATATTCTGGTTTCTTTTCTTTTTTCCTAGTTCAAGATGGTTATATTAAACATATGCAGAGTTTGTAGTGATAATGATAGAATTTCAATGAATTTGTGAATTAATACTCTATGGTACTTTTATAAAATATACTAATTTATATCATTAATAAGATCGTTTGCTTTTATTACAGATATCAGCAAATGGATTCCCTCACCTGTGTCTTTATCGTTAAATACATATGTGAAATTCAAATATTGAAAAGTCAAATGCATTACCTATGTGTGACATTACCAGTGTATAGTAATGTTTTTAATGAAGACAGAAAATCTTAATTTAAATAAATGATTAGCCTTGACTATAAAATTATTAATAGAACTCAAAATAATAATTTAATGTTCCCGACTTTAGACATTAGCTAGTGTTTAATCTTTAGTTGTGTATGTGTATTGTGAGAGGGAGAGTGGAGTTATAATACTCCTTGTTCCGCCCTGATAATTCTCGGTTCTCCTTCTACTGCCTTCACTTCATAACCTCTCTTCCTCTGAGGTTCATTCAATCAAAATGTATCATTCAATAAAGACTCTGGAAGCTGTTGTATATCAAAGTCTAAGACATTCTTTTTCCTCCTCAATGAGTTCAATTATTCAGTCTATCTGTCTTACCCAATTCCTGCCCTTATACCAGGATCGTTCAATTTTGATATTCCCCCGAACACCATAATCTCCCCAAATTGTCAGTTTGTTTATTTTCCATGAACTACTCTTAAACCCAACTCAACTACACACGGAGATGGTCTTATATTTAATCTCATCATTACCCATGGTGGTCCACTCCCATGTTTATAAACTCTGAAATTTCTTTAACCATAACTTTCATTCCATCTCTACCTCTTCCTTGCATTCTCTAACTCCATTCTTAATCATCACAGTGACTTCCAATCCCTTTACCCCACTGGTCTTTCCCAGACCTTCACCCTTTCATTGGCTAGACACATCTCTTCCCTATCCTGAACCCTTGGTCAATCAGTTTAATTCTACACTACTCTCTTCTTTCCAGTACTTTGCCCCTTTATCTTATCAAAGATCATGCCCTGTCAAGCCTCAATCTTAATCTTCTATCCATTGCCTTCCCTTCTATTTATGTGCTGCTGAAAGAATCTAGAGAAAATCTTGAAGCTATACTGATGGAGCCCACTAAAAACTTATGTTATATAATATCAACTGAGCTTTCACTAAGACAATACAATCCTTTTACACCTATTTAATTGATTTACTGTCACATTCAGTACAGCACCTTTTCCAGACCTTTTCATCCTTCTTCAAATCTTCCAAAGGCTTTCCATCTTCCAGCTGAGAACTTCATCTCATATTTCATTGAAAAAGAAAAGTAATTTGCTGAGAGTTCCCTCTTCTCTTCTCCTCGGCAACTTACATTGCTCAGATGACTTCTGTCACAATTTCATTCTTCATCACTCTCTCATATGTAAAGATGGTTTTTTTTCCTTTGTTATGACTAACCCATCTAACAGAATAAGTGATTTTATGCAGCTATTGATTCAGTGGATAAAACATGGGACTTGGAACCAGGAAGACTCAGCTTCATGAGCTCAAATCCATCCTCAGACACTTACCAGCTGTGTGAACCTGGGTAAGTCACTTAACCCTGTTTGCCTCAGTTCGTTATCTGTAAAATGAGCTGGAGAAGGATATGGCAAGCCACTATAGTATCTTGCTAAGGAAACCTCACAAGGGATCACAAAGAGTCAGAAATAACTCAACAACAAAAATATATTTTATATACACACACAGTCATAGTCAAGTGTGAGAGTAAATCGGTTAGGGAGATCCATAATAACAAAACAAAACAAAACTACATTGCTGTAGTGAGGGACCCAACTGAGATTCTGTTATAAATATATATATACACATACATATATTTATATGCATATTTGCATGTATACATATATATGTGTGTTGTATATATACACATATATGCATATATTCATTATCTGTCTACATATCTACATGCAGAATAAATATAAAATTATTAAACATAGTGCAGGTAAAATGATAAATATTAGCAGTTAGAGGAATTAGCAAAAGCTTCCTATGAAATGTGACGCTTGAATTGCCTCTTGAAGGAAGGAATTTAGACTGGTAGATAATATAGCCAGCGCAAAGGCAGAGGAAGGAAAGTGGTTTTTGCTCAGTCAGGTTCGATTCTTTATGTTCTTTGTTGGGTTTTCTTGGCAGAGATACTGGAGTGGTTTTCCATTTCCTCTCCAGCTAATTTTACAAATGAGGAAACTGAGGCAAACAGTTAAGTGACTTGCTCAGGGCCACACACCTAGTGAATGTCTGAGACCAGATTTTAACTTCCTGAGTCCAGCTCCAGCACTCTATTCACTCAGCCACCTAGCTGCCTCAGAGGAATGAAAGCTGGAGTACTAAATATGAAGGACAAAGAAGCCAATTTGACTATTCTGTAGACTGCGGAAACAGGAGCAATTGAAAATGAAGCTCTAAAAACATGGTGTTGTCCACATAAGCAAACGAACAAGTGCAGTCTGAGCACAGTACAGCTAGTTTGCATTTCTAGTGCTATTTATTTTTTACCTTTTTTACCTGGACTTTAGGGGTCTTCATTTACCATGTAACATATCAGCTTTAAAACTGAGGATTGTCTTAGGATGACTTAATAGAAGCATTAGGTCCCAGATGAATTAGATGGAGGTCCTAATGAACTCTGGCCTGGTCAGACTAGGAATACTGTGTTTGGATTTGGGAAATCTTTTGTAGGCAGGATACTGACAACCTGCAGAGGGTCCAGAAGAATACAGTGACAGGCTGGCAATCATGCTATAAGAAAATCACTTGAAAAAATGGTATATTTTGCCTAGGAATTATAAAACTTACTGATGGGTGTGGTCAGGCAGGCATACTGGTTCTAATGAAATATTTGAATGGATGACATGTAGAGGAGGGTGCTACTTTGTCCTAGATGGCAGAAATAGGAGCAAGGAGTAGAAATCACAGAGAGAAGAATTTGGATTTGATGTTCGGAAGACCTAACAAATAGCATTGTCTCAAAGTTACCTTAGGACCTAGTTAGACTCCTTCAATGGAGGTCTTCATTAAAGCTTTGAAGAAATCTGTTATAAATATGATACTGGGGGGAGCAGCGGGGAGAGGGACAATCAGTATTCCTGTTCAGATATAGCTTGCATCAGATGATCTCTGGAGACTCTAATTCTGTGATTGTGTATGATATCATCACACAATTTCAGGCTATTGAAAATTACAACACTTCCACTTCTGGGCTATATATAAGTAAAGGGAAAATGTATCCTTACAATTTGGCTGTGTTTACATGCAAGGTAGCAGAATTGTCCCAAATATTTTTATTCTAACTTTTTAGCCAATCTTTTTGGTCCTCATAAATAGCAACATAATTAGAACAAAATATATTTCTGCATCTCTGCTAATTCAACTCCTTTGTAGATAGATAGCCAAAATTCAGCAAGACTGGAATTTATGGTTAGGATGAGCCTTAAAATCATCCCGCTACAATTGCAAAACCTTCATCAGGAACTATTCTTCAAAATATGGTGAATGAAGGAAATGTTTTAATATTCTACATTCACTTTTATCATTCCTATCTTGCAGCAGAAGGCAAGACAATTGATTATGGTAATAATAATAATTTAAAAAGACATTTCCTTCTCTTTTTTACTAACAAGATGGCCAAGTAGAAAATATGATAGATTTAGAGTGAGAGGTTGTAGTTAAACTGTTTCAGTCATGTCCTATTCTTCATTGACCTCATTTGGAGTTTTCTTGGCAAAGATTCTGAGTGGTTTGCCATTTCCTTCTCCAGCTCATTTTGTAGATAAGGAAACTGAGGCAAACAGGGTTAAGCAACTTTCCCAGAATCACACAAACAGTAAGGGTCTGAGACTATATTTAAACTCGGTAAGCTGAGTCTTCCTGACTCCAGGCCTAGCACACTATCCACTGCCAAATAACTGCTCTGCCATATACTGTATATCATGTAACCACTTTGGGCCTTGTTTTCCTCATATGCAATATAAGAGAATGACGCAAGATGATTTTCAGTGACAAACATTTACTAAATCTCATACTATGGTCAAGCACCTATGTTAGGTGCTAAATACACAGTGATAATTTCTGCTTTCAAGGAGTTTTCATTCCTCTAAAAGATTCAACATGCACATAATTAAGTAGTAGATGATTGTTTGAGGGAGAAGAGAGCCCAAAACTAGATGACCCCCTGTTAGAGCTGTGAAAGATAGATGTTTGTATGGGATTTGCAGTTACATTGGGTGACCTCTAAGATCTCTCTCATTTTAAGATTCTTATTTATACATTCTTTAGGCTTAGCCTTAGAAGTCAGCAAAGGATAGATTGTAGAAGCCTTGACACAGATGCACTAAGGCACAGAACTTAAGTAGGGGACTTAAGAGTAAGTTAAAGAGACATTCAGAGAGATAGAAGAGAATAGGAAAGGAAAATCAAACATCTGGTCATCTACTACAGAAGCAACCCAATTTTATTATTCACTACAAACACTTCTCACCATGCTAAGATGTTTCCCTAGCAACATGATCCCACTAGGGTGATAAGTAGGGGATGGTAGTTTATATTCCTAGCCCTCTCTCCTAGTGGTACCTCCCCTTTCTATGAAATAGTTTGCAGGCATTTTGTAAGCCTGCTGCAACCTGAAATCCCCTGCCATGTTCTTCTTATAGAGATAACACAGATAATTTTGTATTTTATACTCTCCCCCAAACATACAATGCTAACCTAGGTGCTATAGTAGGTGCTAAGGAATATATGTTGAATTTGATATATTTTGCATATAAGTTGAATTTAATAATTGTCTCAAGTCTCCATTTTATCACATCAGTGAGGCTCCAGATAATATGGGAGTTCTGAAGATAATAATTGCTTTTTACTTTGTGCTAGGATAAACAAACAAACAAATAAATGAATGAATAAAAGTGTGTGTGTGTGTGTATGTATGTGTGTGTGTCTGATGGTGGCCATCTCTAGGGCAGGGAGGGGAGGAAAGAAAAAAAGGAAAAAAAAGAAATTTACATGATAACTTTATTATATATTTAAAAGGAATTTTTAAAAAGTTGTACATAATAGATTTGTATTTTCATGTGCAATCATCTTTGTAAATTATAATGTTATGGTGATATTTGTTTTATTCCATAAATTAAAAATAAAATAAATTTTAAATTATCTCATTTTACCCTCAAAATGACCCTATTAGTTAGGTGCCCTTATTATTCATATTTTTTAAAGGAGGAAACTGAACCTAAGATAGGGTAAATGGTTTTCCCAGGGTCAAACTGCTAGTTAATGTCTGAAGTGGGTTTCAAACTCGGATCTTCCTGATGCCAAATCTCGTACTCTTCTCACCATGCTCTACTTCCAATCTGTCCGCTATGCCATATTTCTTCCCTTCTACAGAGAAATAGTAATAGCCAAATTGCTAAGTGAATTCAAGTGTTGGACCTAGCCAAAGACATCACAGCTAGCTTTTGAACCAGCTGTCTCAAAGCGACATACGAGCCAAAGGCAACATAATTCCATCAGTTCCCAGGGAAGAGTTTGAATCAATATGGCCTAGCTGCTGACTTCTGGGAAGGAATGACAGTGAATAAATCACCCAGTCATGCCAGAAGATAGAGCTGGAAGGCTTTTTTTTCCTTTCATGTTTGACATAACAAAAAGATAAGCTTTGCAGGATGGCAGTCTTTTTATGTGTGAACATGTATGAAAGTTCATGTGTTGACGTGTGTGTGTGTGTGGGGGGGATTTGCATCCTCAGGTTTCCCCTTCATAAATATTTGCCTCTATAAATATTAACTAAATGAAAACTTTAGATACACTTGCTAAGATTGACTGAAGTATATTTTCACTAAATTTCTTACCTTGCTATTATTGTTTCCTTATTCCCATATCTTATTAGCCTTTTGTCCTTTGTAATGAAATTGCTGAATTTACTCCAAACACCTGTCCTTTGTAAATAACTACCATGTTATCTTTTTTCCCCCTCACAATACTTGAATGTCAAGGATTTCCAGAAAATGTGTTGGTATTGCACAGTGGAGCCTCACATTTTAGAATTATACCTTCAATTCAGAGTTAGAGAGCTTCTTCCCTTCTCTGGCAGGCTAGCCGATTCAGGATGTCCAATGGAAAATTATAGCTATTCATCAACTAAGGCGAGGGAGTCATCTTTTATTGTAAAACCTTAGTCTCTTGGATGATTGTAAACTATAGCAGACAGAATTACTCCCATTGTACTCCTCGGGGGCTCCTTGCTTCTCAGAAAAGAAAAACAGAGATAGTAAAGTTTGTTTGTTTCTTAACCACTGACTACCAGGAGATTCCAAATACATTCTCGCTTCAAGCCTGTCCTATACCTAAGCTGGGGTTTATTTAGAAAGTGCTAAAAATTCCATGGAAAGTGGTCATTCTAGACAACATGACTAAAAATGTGGTCTAGACTGTGGACTGAATTCTCAGAATCAATTACAGTTGGCAAAGGTAGTAGATGAATCATAATGGCTAGTTTCTTACTAGAAGGATTGGAAAGTCAAAGAGAACTTCCTGTCAATAACTGGGCTGGAAATGGGGAAACTCATCAGGTAGTCAATCTTACAACAAAAACAACCATATAGCTGTATTAGTCAACAATGAGTGCAAAAGATAGTTTTCATCATCTTTTATTCCCTCAAATTGACTGATTAGAATGAATAAAGAAGTTAATTGTCTTAAGATCAGTAGTTGGGTACATTATGGTTTAATTGTTTTCCCTGATAACTCCCTTCTGTCTCCTCTCCATCACAACCCTCAATTTATAAAGTAACAAATGTCCAGATGTGTGAAAGCAGGTAAAGTGTACTTAATCAGCCCCATGCTTTTCCTCTTTTAATGGGCAATCCCTCAAAACGGATGATATATAGTGATAGGGACATTTTCATTAGAATAGAGAAATTTCAGGTGAGGAAACTCCTTGTACTAATGGAGAAGGTCTGGATTTTTTTTTCTAAATTACGTTCTTAGAGTGATGCCTAAAACACTGAGAGATTAAGTGATTTGCACATGATCACATAGTCAGTATGGGTCAGAGCTGGATCTCTAATAATCCAGGTTTTGCTGCCTTTGAATCTAACTCTCTCATCACTATCCCAGGATATTTCTCTGTCATGTAATGATAATAGTAAAACTATGAACACCCACTAATCTGTTCCTTTGAATTAAAGTTTTCCTTTTAAAATGTTTACCAATGGGCAGCAGCTAAATGGAAGATAGCGTTAAATTCTCATTGGTAAATCAAATATAATTATTAGAATGGATTTGTGTGTATTTTTATTATAATGCCAAAGGTAGTAAGAATTTTATTTCATGGAATAGTTTATCATCTCACAGTACAGAGTGCATGATGAGTGGCAAAAACTATAAAGATAATCACAGATTATCTGCTGTAGAGGATGGCTTGACAAGGCCTTCTAAATTATATCAAAATCAACCTTGATACTTGGTAACTTCAATTTGAAGGTGGAACTTGGCAGAAAATATGTTGGAAAATGTAGTTCCGGCCTAAGAATCAAAGATAAGTCCAAAGGCTTGTAGCATAGAACCAATCAATCACCAACAAGCCTTTATTAAATACTTTCTATTTGTTAGGTATTATTCTAGATACTAGAGAGATAAAACTGAAAAGAAAAAAAAAACTGCCCTCAAAGAGTGTAAAATCTCAATCTACATACATATTTATAAGTGGCCCGACTTCTATCCAAAAGTGGGACATTTTCTTGAGGAACAGTCTTGTGGTTTTGAGGGTTACTTATTCAGAGAGATACGATACTTGATTGGCTGAGGGGCCTCTGAGCTGACAGCCCATTCCTATCGAGATGGGCAAACACTTCAAGGAAGAAATTAAAATGTAGTAAGGAGAAGTAAATGTGATCTTTTGGTCACAGTAGATAGGAGATCTCCCTGGAATTGTCGATGGGTGAGGAAGCCACCCACCATCCCTCAACATATCCCTCGATTCTCAGTGCCTTTGATCCTGGATACTACAAAAAGTGGGCTCCTTCTGCTCCACTGCTTAACATTCTCTTACTGTTTGAAGTGAGATGTTACCTCTCAGATGAAGATCTCATTTGTTCTTCTGAATTCTTTCATCTATTCTAATCTAATTTACCTAATTTCTAGTCTCTGCTTAACTTGATAAAAAGGTTTGCTAGCTATTTGACATAGTCATTTGTGTAGAATGGATTGGGCAGGAGGAAGCATGAGCAGCTAAGGGCAAGGAGAGGTCTCAGAGTGACATGAACTGAGCTTTGAAGGAAACTATGAATTCTGAGGAAGGGAGTGTTTTGCAGGCATGGGAGATAACAAAGGCAAAGGTTTAAAGGCAAGAAGTGGCTTCTATTATAAACAACGTACAACATGATGTCCTGTGGAGGCAAAGTTCGAAAAATAATGTTTTTTAAAGGATTTTAAGTGCTCCAAAGCAGAATTCATATTTGATACTAGATATAATAGGGAGTCACTAGAGTTAACTGAGTCTCAAATGGATTGTATTATGGGTATATTAAACTCAGCAAATCCAAAATAGAACTCATTAACTTTTCTTTTTAAATGAATTTAGTGGATTAAAAAATTATTGATAATTTATTTTTTCTCCCTCCCAAATCTTTCTCTTCCCTTTGCAAGGAGAGAGGGGAAGGGGAAAGAGGGGGAACAAATCTTTGTAGTAAATATATTTAGTCAAGTAAAATAAATTCCCATAGTGGACTTGTCAAAAATATGATTCTTTATCTTCATCTTCAGTCCATCTCCTCTATGTCAAGAGGTGGGTAGATACACTATCATTGGTCCCCTGGAAACATGGGTGATCATTGCGTTAGTGAGAAGTCTTAAGTTTTTTAAAGTTTTTGCTTTGCTTTCTTTTGATGATATTGCTAACTCATTATTTTTTCCCTCAAAAAACACTCTCCCCTTTTCCAAACTTTTCTATTACTTTTGAGTTCACTGACTTGTGCCAGTTACAGTATTACTTTCCCCATACTCTATGAACCCCTGGTTAGATCTGCTTACCGTTTTTGTACATGGTAGATCATATTCTGTCTCACAGCCTTTATAACGACTGTCCCCCTTTCTTGATATACTCTTTCTCCTTACCTCTGCTTCCTGGCTTTCCTGGCCTCCCTTTCAAGAAAGGTCACATTGACACTTCTTTAAGAAACTTCTCCCAGTCTCTCAGAGTGATAGTGCCTTCCCTCTGAGATTACCTTCCACCTATTTTGTAAATTGTTATTTGCGTGTTGTCTCTTCCACTAGAATATGAACTCTATGGGGGCAGTTATCATGATTTGGTCCATCTCTTTATCCCTATCCCCACCTCTTAGCACAGTCATCTTTCATGACAAATCAAGTTGATGTTTCTGATGCCTGAAAATGTGGGCAGAGTACTGATGACTCTACCAACATATAAGCTCTCAGAAGTCCCCACTCCATTAACCATAGTTTCCAGGGACAAAGAGCAATGTGGCTAATTTTGTAATGTAAGCTTTGGATGCTGCTTTATTCACCATTCAGAGTATGACCCACTGAGAGATCACACCAATGTGTACTGTAAAATTCAATTCAATCCAGTTCATCCTTTCAAGAACGTATATAGCTTTAACACTATCCACAAACACACTTATTTATCCTCCCTAGATCCCATTTTAATTCACTTAGGCTTTGGATAGGAACAAATTCCAATACATGACTCAATTTTCATTGAATTGACAACTATCTGTTCATCCATTAATCTGTCTATCTATCTATCTATCTATCTATCTATCTATCTACTTAGTTACTTTTTTGGAGGTTAGGTCTCACAATCTCACTCAGATTAGAAGTGAAGCAGCTCATAGGCTGCTTCATAGGTTTCTGATTGGTACGGGGGGTTTTCCTACTCTGGGTCTGACTTATCTAGTTTAGCCCTCCTTAGGAAGTTAGGTGGTTCTATGCTGTTAGGGGCTCACTATATTAATGCTAGACTTATAGGGACGACAAATCAGCTTAGCACGCTGCAGCTCAAAATTTCCAAGCACAACTGATCCACTAATCTCAACCTTGCAATAGTAGGTATCATAGGCATGAGCCACCAAGTCTAACTTGATCTAATTCTCATGAAAAGTTGAGGTTAGGGGCAGCTAGGTGGCACAGTGAGTAGAGCACCAGCCCTGGAGTCAGGAGGACCTGAGATCAAGTCCAGCCTCAGACACTTGACACACTTACTAGCTGTGTGACCTTGGGCAAGTCACTTAACCCCAACTCCCCCACCATCCTCCCCTCCAAAAAAATTTTAAAAGGTTGAGATTAACTGAACCGTATTAAGTACAAAAAGAATAAAATTTGACCGATTATATAATTTTGAAGTCACTGAAGGATATGGTTTCAAGATATCTCAAGGAAGAAAAAAATACCAAATAATTTTGGGGGGGGGGGAATCACAGATGGCATTATTTTTAAGTGATGAGAAGATGTTAGTAATTATCAAACCGTTTACTTACATTTTTATCTCTACAAAATACTTATGAGTTTTATAAACTAGAACTCTTGGGAATTCTGGGAAGACGGTAAAATTTGATATTTCCTAGTACTAGCTTTGCCCCAACACCCAAACAATACCAAAAAGATCCCAAATTTAGGAGGCTTATTAAAAAACAAAGTAAGTATGTGAAGACTTTACCTGGAGGAATGATAGGATGAGAACAATCCTGGATCCTGGCCATAGCTGGTCATTTTGACTTCTTTGTCTTGCCACTGGACTTTAATGACTCTGGAAGAGAGAGTGAGGCTGACAAGTTTGTACAACTCTGCCTCTCTTAAATCCAATTCAGGTCCAAGTCAAGACATCACCCATGATATCACTGGCCCTCTTCAAAAGCAAAGGATAAGTAATAACACCTATTTTTCCACAGGATTTATACAACTCTGAAACAGAAACGTTTAAGTCTATAGATACTTCTTGTCATTCAGTCGTGTTCGACTCTTTGTGACACCATGGGACATACTGTCCATGGGATTTTCTTGGCAAAGACACTGGAATGGTTTGTCTTTTCCTTTTCCAGTGGATTGAGGCAAATGGAGATTAAGTATCTTGTCCAGGGACACACAGGGAGTAAATGTTTGAGGTGAAATTTGAACTCAGGTCTTCCTGACTCCAGGCTCAGTGCTCTATCCACAGAGCCACCTACCTGCCTCCTATACATATTAATGGCTTACTATTAATGTCTTACTGCATTTTTTCTATTTTTTTCTTTTAAGAATTTCCAGCATTTATGTTATTTGATGATAATACATTCAATATTTTTTAATTGCGTATGCAGATTTTATGCATAACGTAGTTTCTCTATTTGTTTTTCATTTTTCAATTTTTATTGTTTTATTCGAAAACATAATTGTAACTTATTTTTAGAACTCAAAAGATAATAAATTTTTCTCCTTTCTCCCCTTTTCATATTTTTCACAACCTCCCTGGGCCTCTCTTTTCTCATACCCTATCATAAATCCAGCATATATTAAGTTTTTACTTTGTGCTGATAAGATGTAAAGATGAAAATCAGGCAATTCTTGCCCTCATGTAACTTATATTCTACTTTATGTAAAAGAAGGGCTTGGACTTAATGGCATCTCAAGTCCCTCCCAGGTCTATATCTAACAGAAAAAAATGAAACCAAATCACAGTTTGGAGTAAATCTCTTCATATATCCTTATTCAAAATCTTACATTATCAAAAAGGAAATAAAATAAATTCTGGGACTGATTATCCTGTTAGTGTGTTAGTGTATTTTCTTAATTTTGCAAAGTGTCGTATAGGAAATATTAAAAATGTACACTTACTAGATATTAGAGTCAGAAGTCGCTTCAAGGGGTGACATAGTCTCGCTCTCTGGCTCCTGACTGGAAAAACATTGTTACTGAAATTTTATAGATCAAGTGACCCATTCCAGCTCTATAGCTAGTTAATGGTAAATTAATCTGAGAAGTCTTTTTTTTATTCTTTGAAAGCAGACTCATACAATTTTACTTTGCAACCTTTTTCAACACTCCTCTCCTGGAACAAGAACAAAAAAACTTTTAATTTTTCAAAACTATTATATCTCTTTACTATATTCTATCCTGGTTTCAGAAAGCAGGGAATAACTCAGTCTCATATACAGCTACAAAATAATTGACCTATCTTTTCCTTCCCTTTAAGTCTATGATACTATTACAGTTCCTAATGCTAAAGGTAAATGTGAGCATGATTTCTGTTAGAAGAACACATAGAAATGATTTAGTTTCCATGTGATTCATTACATGAGCATCAAGATGCAAATAACAGCCTATATTACAAGGGCTATATGGCCTATACACTGAATACCATATTTTATAAACCCTGCATTCAGATCTTGACAGGTAAACATGAAGAATTGAGTTAAATTCCTTTTTTAAAATGCAAATATATTCATAACTTCAAAGTCAGCATACAGACTCTACTACTGATTTGGATTTCTAAAGACTTCACATTTTCCTAAAAAGGCTTTTATGAAATTTTCATTCTTTTGTTGTTATTATTGTTGCTTTTAAATTTTCTTTTTCGTTATTATGAACTTACCAAACATCCAAAAATGTGAATATTTCCCTACACTAAGGACAGAAAAAGAGGACTTTGTAGGAAATCATGAATCTCCATTAGAAACAGCTTTCTGATATACTTTGATTTTACCATGATAGTTACAACATTGATTCTGCTTCTCTGATGACATATTTATTCATTTATTTAAAAATCATGACTGCACTTCATTTAGCACCCACACAATTCCTCCCCCAAATAAAAGTCTTTCCTTGTAAGAAATCAATATAGCTACACCAAAATTTACTATGTCTGAAAATATATATTTCATTCCCCATCTCCTGTCTATCACCTCACTATTAAGAAGCATGATTCATCATTAGTCTTTGTGATTCTGTTATTCCTCTTACCACCATTTTGAAATATTTTTACAAGTTGTATTCCTCTACATGTTGTAACCATGCTATTATTGCAACATGTTCTTCTTGGTTCTATTCCTTCACTCTGTATCAGTTCATACAAGCCCTCTCAAATTCCTCTTTATACATTGATTTAATCACATCTTTTGGTACAATATCATTTCTTTACATTCATATATCATGATTTGTTCAAACATTACCTACTTGATGGGCACCCATTTTGTTGACCACTTGATGGGCACCCATTCAATTTCCTATTCTTTACTACAACACAAAAGATCTTATTAGAAATACTATTTTACATGTCAGTCCTTTTCATCTTTCTTTAATCTCATTGGTATATATACCAGTAAGTGATATATTTAGATTAAAGTATAGGATCAGTTTATTCATTCAAGGAATATGGTTTGAAAATGCTTGCTAGAACAGCTAGAGTGCTGCACAGCTTCCCCAAATTAAACTAAGACACCTGTCATTCTACAATTCTTCCAATAATTGCTTGATTACTATGGAGTCTTGTGTATGTAATTTAGTTAATTGGTCAACTTTTCTTATTTTTTTAATCATTCCTAAATATTCTAGGTATTTGCTGCTTTGAGATCTGATACTTTTAGGCCCCCTTCCTTCTCACTACCCCATCCCAGTCTTATGATTTCCCTTGAAATTCTTGATCCTTTGTTTCACCAGATGAATTTTATTAATATTTATTGTAGTTCTATAAAGTAAACATTTAGTAATTTGTTATTGAATTTGTAATTAGTAAAGTAAACCTTTAGTAATTTGGTATTGAATTTGCCATCTAATTTAGTAGTTTGGAATTGAATCCATAAATTAATTTCAGTGGAATTGTCTTTTTTTATCATTTTCCTCAGATCAGCCATAATTAATTTTTAGATTCCTAATGTATAAAATGTTAATTTCTGTAGAGAGTTATTTTGGGGTTGTATTTAAATTATTACTGAGTATATCTTGATAGATGACTCCCAGATACTTTATATATTTAATAATTATTTTGATTGGCATATCATTTTCTACCTTTTCCTACAAGATTTCAATGGCAATATAATGAAATCATTTATTTTATGTTCTTCCATTTTAGCGAGTTTACAAATTCCTACAATTAATTATCATTAGAGTTTTATATGTAAAAATATCATCAAATTAAATTGATTGTTTTTATTTCCTAGATGCCTATGCTGATTTTCTCAGTTACTTTTTTTCTTGTGCTATTATTTCCAGCATTTCTTGAATTACATCAAATAATAGTGGTGATAATGGAAATCCTTACACTATGCTTGAACACATGATAAATTTCTCTAGTTTTCCTCACTTCCAGATAATTCTAGTTCTGAGTTTAGAACAGATTCCATTTATCATTTTAAGGATAAATTAATTCTTAAACTTTTTAGTATTTTTTAACATATATGCATGTAGTAATAGCAATATTGTAACAATGATCAGCTGTAAAACACTTGGCTGCTTTGATAAAAAATAAATCATCCAATACAATTCCAAAGCACCCATGATGAAAAATGATATCCACATCCAGAGAGAGAATCCAGATCTGAGTACAGATTGAAGTATACTTTTTCATTTTCTTTATTTTTCATGTTTTCTTTTGCAACACAGCTAATATAAACATGTGTTTTGCATGATTTCAGATGTATAATCGACATTATATTGCTTGCCTTCTCAAGCAGTGGAGGAGAGGAGAGAAAGAATTTGGAAATCAAAATTTAAAAAAAAGAATGCTACTTTCTTTTTAAAAATGTAATTGGGAAATGTTTAATGGAAGAAAGAAAAATATATTTTAAAACACAAAGGTGTTGCAATTTGTCAAAAACTTTTGCTGCATCTATTGAAATAAACGTGATTTGATTTTATTTTTTAACAGAAACATATCTATATCTATATCTATATCTATACCTATACCTGTATCTCTATCTCTATTTCTAAATATCAATGTTTACATCTATGTCTATATTTATATATATATCTATATCCACACACATACACACACACATATGTATATATGTATATATAGTTGTCCTCCTATCAAACCAACCCTGTAATCCTGGTACAAATCTAGACTAGTCATAGTTGATAATTTTTTTTTATTATTCTATGTGTTTAATATTTAGCTTCCATGTAGGCCTCAAATAGTTTAGTGTGTTCTTTGTTCTTATTTTTGTTTGTTTTGTTCTCATTTTTGTTTTATTTTGTTCTCAATTTAATAAAGAAAAAGAAGATGATGATTTTAATACTCTTGTCACTTTTTTGATAGAGTTCAGAAAGAACACAGACAAAGCAATATCCTACATTTTTTTTTCTTTCTGCTTTGGATTAAACTTTCTGGAATCCTTTGCAAGGTTGAATAAAGGACTTTTTGTAAAAAAAAAAAAAAAGAAAAGAGAAAAAAAAAAGATCAAGATATGTGGGCTTACCTGAATGGAAACTTGGCACAAATCTATTAGGGGGCAGGACAATATACATGACATGCACTTTATCATATGCTACTTGATCTTAGCTGTATTTTAGTCCTGTATTTTAGGCATGACATGGCCGCTTCAGTACCCCAGTTCAATTCCTCCCTGAGCCGTCCTTTTCTTTCTTGGCTGAGCTAATTCAACATTTATTCCTTTCTTCCATATTTGATGGAGGACAAGCCTAGTATTCTGGGCACAATCTCTGTAGCATGGGGAGGGAGGGAGGAGGCATTCCCTAACATAGGAAAGGACCCCAGTTAATAAGCAGGCTGTTTTCAGAGCTCTCACCTACACTACCCCTGTCCTATTCCATCTATCCCCTGTTAATTTCAGCTAACTGGGCTGAGTCAGTTTCATGCCTTTTATTTCCAAGGTGGTAGGAGGCAAAGGTAATAAGTAATGTTCTATCAGAATCTATGGAACAATAGGGAGACCTAACAAGTACTGGACACAGCTGTAGTTGGCTCAAACTATCCCCAATACCTTTGGAGTTTAGTGGGAGTAGAAGGTGCTGAGTGAGCACTTTAATAATTCAAGGTTTCGAATGCTAATTAATAAGGATATTTTCCCTAAAATTCAATGTTCTGTCTTCTTTCTTCTGAGAATTTAACTGTCTAACTATAAGATGCCACATCTTGTACATAAATCTATGTTTTAGAGTTTGGGAGAATTGAAACGGTTTGGAAAAATTGTTTGATGTACCATCTTGCTGGTGCCATGACCCAAAAATCACTAATAAGTCTTTTAATATATTCAGCCCAAGCTTTATCCTTGATATCTTAATGTTGAAAGTCTCCTTCCTGGAGGATAAAAAATATCTGTAAGTTTTGACCGTATTGTTGTTATTGCGATAATTGTTATCCTACTCTCATCTTTCTTGATAGGGTTCAGATAGGAACTATCCTGGTACATTTCCAGACTGCCATTATTCTTTTATATTTAATACTGTACTTATTGCTCAGATGAATTAAAATAAGTACTTTTTATTGTTGAACAAAAATATTAGTATGCCAGCTATTCACTCTGTGATCCATGATCCATGAAAGAATTCTTTGAAGTTCAATTACAGTAACAGACAAGACTACCAAAATTATATATACGTCATCCTTCTCCAACGTAATTTTGATTTCCTCTGCTAGGTCTCTATATGCTGAAAGATTTTCATTTAATATACTTCAAAGATGATTATGAGTATTTTTTTTGAGTTTTCTCTATTTTCTTTTTTTTATTTAAATTTATTTATTTAACATATTTGGTTTTCAGCATTGATTTTCACAACAGTTTGAATTACAAATTTTCTCCCCATTTCTACCCTCCCCCCACTCCAAGATGGCATATATTCTGGTTGCCCTGTTCCCCAGTCAGCCCTCCCCTCTATCACCCCCCTCCCCTCTCATCCCCTTTTCCCTTCCTTTCTTGTAGGGCAAGATAAATTTCTATGCCCCATTGCCTGTGTATCTTATTTTTTAGTTGCATGCAAAAATTTTTTTTTTGTTTTTGAACATCTGTTTTTAAAACTTTGAGTTCCAAATTCTCTCCCTTCTTCCCTTCCCACCCACCCTCCCTAAGAAGTCGAGCAATTCAACCTAGGCCACGCATGTATCATTATGTATAACCCTTCCACAATACTCACGTTGTGAAAGGCTAACTACATTTTGCTCCTTCCCAACCCATCCCGCTTTATTGAATTTTCTCCCTTGACCCTGTCCCCTTTCCAAAGTGTTTGTTTTGATTACCTCCACCCCCATCTGCCCTCCCCTCCATCATCCCCCCCCTTTTATTTTTTTTATCTTCCTCCCTCTTCTTTCCTGTGGGGTAAGATACCCAACTGAGTATGTATGGTATTCCCTCCTCAGGCCAAATCTGATGAGAGCAAGGTTCACTCATTCCCCCCTCACCTGCCCTCTTCCCTCCTCCCACAGAACTGCTTCCTCTTGCCACCTTTATGCGAGATAATTCACCCCATTCTATCTCTCCCTATCTCCCTGTCTCAGTATGTTGCTCTCTAGTCCCTTAATTTCATTTTATTTCTTTTAGATATCTTCCCTTCATCTTCAACTCACCCTGTGTCTGCTCTCTCTCTTTTACATGTATATATGTATATATACATATATATATATAAAACACACATATATAATATATATACATACATACACATGCATAGATACATACATACACATTCACTTATATATATACATAAACATATATATATATATGCATATTCCCTTCAACTACCCTAATACTGAGGTCTCATGAATCATACACATCATCTTTCCATGTAGGAATGTAAACAAAACAGTTCAACTTTAGTAAGTCCCTTGCAATTTCCGTTTCTTGATTACCTTTTCATGCTTCTCTTGATTCTTGTATTTGAAAGTCAAATTTTCTATTCAGTTCTGGTCTTTTCACTGAGAAAGCTTGAAAGTCCTCTATTTTATTGAAAATCCATATTTTGCCTTGGAACATGATACTCAGTTTTGCTGGGTAGGTGATTCTAGGTTTTAATCCTAGCCCCATTGATCTCCAGAATATCGCATTCCAAGCCCTTCGATCTCTTAATATAGAAGCTGCCAGATCTTGGGTTATTCTGATTGGGTTTCCACAATACTCAAATTGTTTCTTTCTGGCTGCTTGCAGTATTTTCTCCTTGATCTGGGAGCTCTGGAATTTGGCGACAATATTCCTAGAGATTTCTTTTTGGGATCTATTTGAGGAGGTGATCAATGGATTCTTTCAATTTCTATTTTGCCCTCTGGCTCTAGAATATCAGAGCAGTTCCCCTTGATAATTTCTTGAAAGATGGTATCTAGGCTCTTTTTTTGATCATGGCTTTCAGGTAGCCCAATAATTTTTAAATTATCTCTCCTGGATCTATTTTCCAGGTCAGTGGTTTTTCCAAGGAGATATTTCACATTGTCTTCCATTTTTTCATTCCTTTGGTTCTGTTTTATAATATCCTGATTTCTCATAAAGTCACTAGCTTCCACTTGCTCCAATCTAATTTTTAAAGTAGTATTTTCTTCAGTGGTCTTTTGGACCTCCTTTTCCATTTGGCTAATTCTGCCTTTCAAGGCATTCTTCTCCTAATTGGCTTTTTGGAGCTCTTTTGCCATTTGAGTTAGTCTGTTTTTTAAGGTGCTGTTTTCTTCAGTGTATTTTTCAGTATTTTTTTGGGTCTCCTTTAGCAAGTCATTGACTTGTTTTTCATGGTTTTCTCACATCCTTCTCATTTCTCTTCCCAATTTTTCCTCTACTTCTCTAGCTTGCTTTTCCAACTCCTTTTGGAGCTCTTCCATGGCCTGGGACCAGTTCATGTTTTTCTTGGAGGTTTCTGTTGTAGGCTCTTTGACTTTAGTAATTTCTTCTGTCTGTATGATTTGGTCTTCTTTGTCAGCAAAGAAAGAATGCAAAGTCTGAGACTGAATCTGGGTGCGTTTTCGCTGCCTGGCCATATTCCCAGCCAACTAACTTGACCCTTGAGTTTTTCAGTGGGGTGTGACTGCTTGTAGATTACAGAGTTCTATGTTCCACGTTTGGGGGGGAGGTGCCAGCTCTGCTGCACCAGCACTTCTCCTTCCCCAAGGACCCCCAACCCAAACTGGGCTTAGATCTTCGGCAGGCTGTGCACCCCTGCTCTGATCTGCCACTTAATTCCTCCCACCAGGTGGGCCTGGGGCCGGAAGTAACAACAGCTGTAGCTGCCCCACCTCCGCTGCCCCCGGGGCTGGGGGCGGAACCGGGAACTCCTTCCACTCCCGCAGCTTTTCCCACTAACCTTCTCCGCAGTCTTTGGTGTTTGTGGGTTGAGAAGTCTCGTAACTGCCGCAGCTCACTGAATCAGTGCGCTAGGGCCCCCTCCGCCCGGCTTCTGCTCTGGATGGTCCACGCCGCTCAGGCTGGGCTCTGCTCCACTCCGTTCCCAGCTCCCAGCTCCCAGCCCCCAGCTCCCAGCTCCCAGCTCCCAGCTCGGAGCTCCGTGTGGGATAGACCTCACCCAGAGACCACCCAGGCTGTCCTGGGCTGGGGCCCTGCTTCCCTCTGCTGTTTTGTGGGTTCTGCCGTTCTAGAATTGGTTCAGAGCCATTTTTTATAAGTTTTTGGAGAGTCTCGGCATGGAGCTCAGACTATTCCCTGCTTACCAGCCGCCATCTTGGCTCCACCCCTGATTATAAGTATTTGATATAGTATCATTTACTAAAAAAAATACATTTTTAATCAATCAATGTTATAGCCAGGAAATAGTAAGGTCCAAATCTAATACCATTCATTGTACAGAGTCTCCAGGATATTTTAAGGTCTCTGTTTGTCCTATGGGAATCTGGCCTCTACCATTACATGATAGTGAACATTTGGTGTATATAACCAATAGCTTTTGTTTTGCTGGAAAATTGATGAGTGCTAATTTTTTGCCACCAGCAGATATGTGTCACATACTTGTTGTTGTTTGTTTGTTTCTGTGTTTTCTATTCCTTTGCATCACCTACATTGATACTAAAACTGACCTGCTTAATGATAACATTTCTATAGTGTCTGGGACAATGACCTAGTCCTGAAATGTCATCCAAAGTTATACCTTTTTGGCAAGGTAGCTGCGTGAAAACAGTGTCTTACTGGAACTCTCTCACAAGTTCTGTCAGATACCTTTAAAAAAGTGAGTCTGAGCAGATTTGAGAGAGTTAGAAGCCACTAGTAGACTGAGTGAGGAAAATTTCTAAGCCAGGAGCATCCACAAGTTCAATAGGACAGATATATAGGCTGAGAGAGCACCTGGCCTGTGAAACTGCACCAGACCACACCAAAGCTGAAGCAGCTGTGGAAACCAGCCAACGATCCAGGCTGGGAGAAAGCTGGGCACATGAAGGTGGAGATCCTCAAGCCTCCCAACACAGGACAAGAATCTATCAAAGTGGTGGAAGGCAGTAGTGCAGCACAGACCCTGCAGCCACAAAGACACGGACTCCAAAGTCTTGCAGCACGAAGGTTTGAAACTCACCTGTTTGAACTTCTGGGAGTCATAATGGCCAGGTAAACAGCTCTCATCCCTCCCTCCCTGACCCAGAGAATACCTTGGGAAAAACTCTGGAATAGAGGAACCAGAAGTGGGGCTTCAGTAGCCAAACAGTGGGAATTCCTGAGTCCCAGAAGGGCAGAGCCAGCAAGGATCAACACCAGGAACCCAGACATGCCTTTGCACAGCCAGGGGAAGTGGCAAACACCAGCATAGATCACGGCTGAGATCACCCATGCTGGAAAGCAGGCCCAGGGGAAGAGGAGACTTTTCACAGCCAGACAACCCCTCCCTCACACCTCAGGAAACCAGAGGCCATAACAGACAAAACCAGTAACTAGGCTCACAGTTCCCAGAACAAGAAACCTGGGACAGAGCTCCCTGAGACCAAAAAGCAGAAATCCACTTTAAAGCCAGGAAAAAGTTAACCAACATGAAGAAGAATATGAAAAAATGGAGGACCATTGATTCTTACTATAAAGACAGGGAAGATTAAACTACCAATTTAGAAGAGGTCAGCATTGACACTATGTGTTGGTAAGCAAAATGGGCTCCTTAGCACTTAGTTCAACAAGTGCCCTTGAATAGTTTGGCTTTTGTTCCCTTTGAGTAATTCATTGAGCCTTACTAGGTGCTAAGCCCCAGGCCCAAACCCCTATTAGTTGTAAAACCTTAGTCGGTGTGGATTGGCAACTAAGGTAGGGCCCAAGGTGGGGCTAACTCCAGGGAGGTCCTAGTTTACATGTCTGGGACAGCAGAGGCTCTTAGACCACGTGAGTTTAAGTTGCCTCTTTGTGACGATTTTAGGTCACGTGGGTGAGTCGCATGTGTGACTCACCCCTGAAGCTGAAAAAGATATAAAAACCAGGGATTGGCTTCCTCTTCCTGGGAGCTCCTCCTTACAGCAGTGGTGGCACGTGACTCTGGGCGAGCCCTTGTTCTGAGCTCCTGGGCTGAATCTAGATGTTGGTAACTATGAATCTGTATTGGGTCTGTCTGTTGATGTTTATAATTTGATTGTATGTTGCTCTGGAGTTCAGGGTGCTGGTCTTCTCCCCTGAACTAAAGTGACTGATATTTGTATGCTGAATTAAAGTGAGCCTGTCAACCCCTTCACCTTGCTTTCCTTAGTTAAGCAGATCAAAAGAACCTGTGCTGTTGGCAGCTTTGTGGGTGCTGGCTGTGGGTGGATCTTACACCCCCATAGAAGCTGCTAGCAGGATTGTTGAAACACAGCATACCCACATCTGATACCTCAAAAGAGAATGTGAACTGGTCTCAAGCCAAAAAGCATTCCTGGAAGACCTAAAGGAGGATTTAAAAAAACAAACTAAGGAGGTAAAAGAAAAAATGGAAAAAAAAATTACTGAGGAGAACAAATTTTTTAAAAGTAAAATCGGTGAAATGGCTAAGGAGATTCAGAATCTAATTATAAAAAATGACACCCTGAAAGGTAAAGTCAACCAATTGGAAAAGGAGACTTAATCTCTGGATCACTACTGATTAGAGAAATGCAAATCAAAACAACTCTTAGATACCACATCTCTCCTGTCAGATTGGCTAAAATAACAAAACAGGAAAAAGATAAATGCTGGAAAGGATGTGGGGAAATTGGAACATTGGTACATTGCTGGTGGAATTGTGAGCTGATCCAGCCATTTTGGAGAGCAATTTGGAACTATGCCCAAAGGGCTATAAAAATGTTCATACCCTTTGACCCAGCAATACCACTTCTAGGGTTGTATCCCAAAGAAATCACACAAGCGGGAAAAGGACCCACATGTACAAGGATATTTATAGCAGCTCTTTTTGTGGTAGCCAAGAATTGGAAATCAAAGGGATGTCCATCAATTGGGGAATGGCTGAACAAGCTGTGGTATATGAAGGTAATGGAATACTATTGTGCCATAAGAAATGGGGATGACACGGACTTCGTAACAACCTGGAAAAACCTACACGACATAATGCTGAGTGAGCAGAGCAGAGTCAGGAGAACATTGTACACAACCACAGATATATGGATTCTGTGATGACCAACCCTGACATACTTCGCTCTTCTCAGCTATGTAAGGTGCAAGAACAACTCCAGGGGACTCACGATGGAGAATACTATCTTCATCCAGAGAAAGAACTGTGAAGTTTGAATACAGATGGAGGCACACTACATGCTTGCCTTTTTTCTTCGCTTTTGTTTTTTTTTTGGGTTTTTTTTCTGGTTCTGTCTCTTCTTTCTCATGATTCATTCCATTGGTCATAATTCTTCTCCACAACTTGACTAGTGTATAAATTAATTCAATGAGAAGTTATACATGGTAGTTATATGAGATTCCATGCCGTTTTGGGGAGGGAGTGGGGAGGGAGGGGAGAAAATCTGGAACTCAAAATTATGTAGAATCATGTGTGGTAAACTAAAAATAAATGAAAAAGAAAAACAAAAAAAAAAAGAAAAAGAAAAGAAAGGAAAAGGAGACTCAGAAGCAAAATGAAGACAAGAATTCATTAAAAATTAGAATTGAGCAAGTGGAAGCTAATGACTCTATGAGGCGTCAAGAAGTAGTCAAAGAAAATGTAAAAAATGAAAAAATGGAAGAAAACATGAAATATCTGATTGGAAAAACAACTGACCTGGAAAATAGATCCAGGAGAGACAATCTAAGAATCATTGGTCTACTGGAAATCCACAATAAAAATAGGAACCTGGTCAGTATCTTCCAAGAAATCCTCAAGGAAAGCCATCCTTAGGTCCCAGAACCAGAGGGTAAAACAATCATCGAAAGAATCACCCCCTGAAAGAAATCCCAAATTGAAAACTCCAAGAAATATTATACCCAAATTTCAGAATTATCAAGTCAAGGAGAAAATACTGCAAACAGCCAAAAAGAAACAACTCAAATGTCATGGAACTACAGTCAGGATCATGTAGGATCTTTCAGCTTCTACCTAAATGACAGGAGAAATTGGAACACGATATTCCAAAAGGCAAAGGTGCTTGGACTACAACCAAGGATTAACTACCCAGCAAAATTGAGCATAATTTTTCAGGCAAGGAGATGGATATTCAATGAAATAAGATAATTCCAGACCATCCTGATGAAAAGGCCAGAGCTCAATGGAAAATCTGATCTTCAAATACAAAACTCAATAGAGACATAAAAAGGTAAACAGGGGAAAAAACCCTGCAAACCTTGTTAACCCATAAGGGCAAATTGTTTACATCCTTATATAGGATTATATTGTTTTATATATGTGTTTCATATATATATATATATGTATATATACATATACATATATATATATATATACACAGTTAATATTACAATTGAAAGCAATACACATAGACTGTGAGTGTCAGTATATGTACTGATATAATGAAAAAAACATAAGAAGTGTAAAGGGAGGGTTTGGGGAGAAGAGTTAAGGAGGTAGCATGAAAGAGTAAATTACATCACATGAAGAGGCACAAAAACCATATTATAGCAGAGAGAAAGAAGGGAGGGAGAAGAGAAGTATATGAGCTTTACTCTCATCAGATTTGGTTCAAGAAGAAAATAACATACTCTGATAAGTATAGAAATCAAACTTGTCCTAAAGGCAGTAGGATGGAAAAGGGGAAAAGAAGGGAGGGAAGAAATAGCAAGGGGAAAAAGGTAAGATAAGGGAGGAGAATCAAGAGGGAGGGTAAATTGAGGAAGGCAGTGGTCAAAAGCAAACCTCTGTTGAGGAATGGAAGGGAAAAGGAAGAAATAAAAGTACAAATGGGAGGGGGGTGGAAACAGGATGGAGAAAAAGACACAGCTTGTAATCATAACTGTGAATGGGATGAACTCTCCCATAAAACAGAGGCGGATGGCAGAATGGATTAAAAACCATAATCCCACAATATGTTGTGTACGAGAAACACATTTGAAACATTGGAATACACACAGGGTAAAAATAAAAGGCTGGAATAGAATATATTGTGCGTCAGCTAAAGTTAAAAAAGCAGGAGTACCAATCCTAATCGCAGACAAAGCAAAAGCAAAGATAGATCTAATTAAAAGAGATAAGGAAGGACACAATATCCTGGTAAAATGCAGCATAAACAATGAAGCGGCATCATTGTTTCCCACATATGCACAAAGTGGCATAGCATGCGGATTCTTAGAGGATAATTTAAAGGAGTTACAGGAAGAAATAGAAAGCAAAACCTTACTAGTGGGGGACCTCAGCTTCCAACTCCCTGAACTTGATAAATCTAACCTAAAAACAAACAAGAAGGAAGTGAAGGAGGTGAATAGAATTTTAGAAAAGGCAGATATGACAGTCCTTTGGAGAAAACTGAATGGAGGTAAAAAGGAATTTTTTTTCTCAGTGGTACGTGGCACATACTCAAAAATTTACCATGTACTAGGGCACAAAACCCTCACAATCCAGTGCAGAAAGGCATAAATAGTCAATGCAAACTTCTCAGATCATGATGCAATAAAAATTATTTGAAATAAATGATGAAGGAAAGATAAATTAAAAAATAATTGGAAACTAAATAACCAAATCTTAAAGAATGAGTGGGAAAAAGAACAAATCATAGAAACAATTAATAACATCATTCAAGAGAATGAGAATAATGAGACAACATACCAAAACTTGTGGGACGCAGCAAAACAGTTCTTAGGAGAAGTTTTGTATCTCTAAATGCTTACATGAATAAAATAGATAAAAAGAAGATCGATGAAATGGGCATTCAACTGAAAAAGCTAGAAAAAGAACAAATTGAAAATCCCCAGTTAAATACCAAATTAGAAATACTGAAAATCAAAGGAGAGATTAATAAAATTGAAATCAAGAAAACTATTGAACTAATAAAGTTAAGAGCTGGTTTTATGAAAAACCCAATAAAATTGATAAATTCTTGGTCAATTTGATTAAGCAAAAAGAAAGAAAACCAAATTAGCAGTATCAAAAATGAAAAGGGTGAATTCACCTCCAATGAAGACAAAATCAAAACAATAATTAGGAATTATTTTGCCCAAATGTATGCCCATAAATCTGACAACCTTAGGGAAATGGATATTTACAAAAATACAAATTGCCCAGGTTAACAAAAGATGAAGTAAATCATCTAAATAACCCCATCTCAGAAAAAGAAATTGAGCAAACCATCAATCAACTCCCTAGGAAAAAATCTCCAAGGCCAGATGGTTTTACATGTGAATTCTATCAAACATTTAAAGAACAATTAATTCCCAAACTTTATAGACTATTTGGAAAAATAAGGGAAGAGAGAGTCCTACCAAATTCTTTTTATGACACAAACATGGTACTAATACTTAAGCCAGGAAGAGTCAAAACAGAGACAGAAAATTATACACTAATTTCCTGAATAAATATTGATGCAAAAATTTTAAATAAAATATTAGCAAAAAGATTGCAGCAAATTATCAGGAGAATAATACACTACAACCAAGTAGGATTCATTTCAGGAATGTAAGGCTGGTTCAATATTAGGAAAACTATCAGCATAATTGATCATATCAACAACAAAACTAGCAGAAACCATATGATTATCTCAATAGATGCAGAAAAAGCTTTTGACAAAATACAACACCCATTCCTATTCAAAACATTAGACAGCATAGAAATAAATGGAGTCTTTCTTAAAATTATAAATAGCATATACCTAAAACCATCAACAAGCATTATATGTAATGGGAATAACCTCAATGTATTCCCAATAAGATATGGGGTAAAAAAGGATGTCCATTATCACCCCTATTATTCATTTTGGTACTAGAAATGTTAGCTTCAATGTTAAGAGAAGAAAAAGATATTGAAGGAATTAGAATAGGCAGAGAAGACAGTAAATTATCATTTTTCTTGCAGATGATATCATGATTTACTTAGACAGCCTAGAGAATCAACTAAAAAACTACTTGATATAATAAATAAAAACTTTAGCAAAGTTGCAGGATACAAAATAAGCCCACATAAATCCTCAGTATCCCTATACAATACTAGCAAAGCCAACAGCAAGAGAAAGAGAAATTCCATTTAAAGTTACTGTAGGTAGTATAAAATATTTGAGAGTCTACCTGCCAAGACAAATGCAGGGCTTATATGAACACAACTACAAAACACTTCTCATACAAATAAAGTCAGATCTAAATAAATGGAACATCAGTTGCTCATGGTCAGGCTGAACTAATATAATAAGAATGACAATTTTACCTAAATTAATTTACTTTTTCAGTGCCAACTGAACTACCAAAAACTATTTTACAGAGCTGGATAAAATAATAACAAAATTAATCTGGAAGCACAAAAGTCCAGAATATTAAGGGAATTAATGAAAAGAAATGGTAGTGAAGGTGGTCTAGCCATACCACATATCAAACTGTAGTATAAAGCAGCAGTCATCAAAACTACCTGGTTCTGGCTAAGAAACAAAGTGGTGGATGAGTGGAATAGGTTAGGTACATGAGACACAGAAGTCAACCACTAAAGCAATCTACTCTTTGATAAGTGATAAGCCCAAAGAATCCATCTTCTGGGCTAAGAATTCACTATTCCACAAAAACTGCTGGGAAAGTTGGAAAATGGTGAGGCAGAAACTAAACAGAGACCAATATCTTACACCATATAACAAAATAAAGTCAAAATGGGTTCATGATTTAGAAATAATGGCTGATATTAAAAGCAATTTGGGAGAGCAGGGAATGGTGTACTTATCAGGTCTATGGGAAAGGGAGGAATTCATGACCCAGCAAGAGATAGAGAGCACTACAAAATGCAAAATGGATAATTTTGATTATGTCAAACTGAAAAGTTTTTTGTATAAACAAAGCCAATGCAACAAAGATTAGGAGAGAAGCAGAAATTTGGGAGAAAATCTTTACAACCAGTGTCTCTGATAAAGGCATCATCTCTAAAATATACAGAGAATTGAGCCAAATTTTTAGGAATAAAAGCCATTCTCCAATTGAGAAATGGTCAAAGGTTATGAACAGGCAGTTTCCAGAGGAAGAAATTAAAGATATCTATAGGTATAGGAAAAAATGCTCTAAATCACTATTGATTAGAGAAATGCAAATCAAAACGACTCTTAGGTACCACATCTCTCTTGTCAGGTTAGCTAACATGACAAAAGAGGACAATGATAAATGCTGGAGAGGATGTGGGAAAATTGGAAAATTAATACATTGTTGGTGGAGTTGTGAACAGATCCAGTCATTTTGGAGAGCAATTTGGAACTATGTCCAAAGGACTATAAAAATGTGCATACTCTGATCCAGCAATACCATTTCTAGTGCTGTATTCTAAAGAGATCACACAATTGGGAAAGGGAGTTGTATGTACAAAAATGTTTATAGCAGCTCTTTTTGTGGTAGCAAAGAATTGGAAATCAAGGAGATGCCCATCAATGGGGGAATGGCTGAACAAGTTGTGATATACGAATGTAATGGAATACCATTGTGCTATAAGAAATGGGGTACATAAGGACTTCATGATAACCTGGAAAGACCTACATGATGTGATGCTGAGTGAGAGGAGCAGAACCAGGAGAACATTGTACACAACCACAGACATATTGATTCTGTGATGACTAACTTTGATAGACTTGGCTCTTCTCAGCAATACAAGGCTCAAAGACAGCTCCAAAGGACTCATGATGGAAAAAGCTATCCACATCCAGAGAAAGAAATGTGGAGTCTAAATGCAGGTTGAGGCCAACTATTTGCTGTTTTTTTTCCTCTTCTTTTTTGGTTTTGTTTCTTCTCTCATGATTCATTCCATTGGTCATAATTCTTGCAACTTCACTATTGTGTAAATATGTTTAATGTGAAGGTATATATAGAAGATACATGGGATTCTCTGCCATCTTGGGGGCCAGGGGAGAGGGGAGGGAAAGGAAGAAAATTTGAAACTCAATAACATGTAGAACTAAGCATTTTAAACTAAAAATAAAATATCTAATTAAAAAATAAAAAACAAACTTTATTTTTCAACTAAATAAAAGGTACTCCTTTTGCATAAACAAATCCATATTACTCAGCCATTTGAAACTTCTTTGTATATATACATGTACACATGTACATATATATGTGTGTGTGTGTGTTTGTGTGTGTGTATGTATATGTGTATATAATATCATACATTTTTGCCTGAGTACAAACATATGCCACCCAGAGAGGGCCTATTGATTACACTCTATTCGTTACCTTTATTACAGACCACATCTATAAGCAAACAATTTTTTAGTCATAAGCATCAAATCTAATGTCCTGACCCTGTGATCAAGTGATATCTAATTATTTTTTCCATTTATTTTTTATTTTTAGATTATAACACTCAATTTCATAAGTTTTTGCATTCCAGATTTGCTCCCTTCCCTCCCCTCACAAACATAGCATCTAATGCAATATAGGTAATATATATATATATATATATATATATATATATATAAGCAATTGGCATATATATATATATATAGATATGTATATATAATATATATATATATATATATACATATAGATATATATATACCTTTGCAGTAAACTCATTTTCAAGTTGTAAAGAAGAATTATAGCCAATGGAATGAACCATGAAAAAGAAGAAACAAAATCAAAAAAAAGAAAAAAATAGGGAGAGAGAGAGAGCAAATAGTTTGCCTCTATCTTCATTCAGATTGCATAATTCTTTCTCTGCGTGTATATAGCTTTTTCCATCATGAGTCTTTTGGAGCTGTCTTTGAACCTCGCATTGCTGAGAAGAGCCAAGTCTATCAAAGGTAGTCATTACAGATATCATGTGTCTATAATCATGTATAATACTCTCTTGTTTCTGCTCCCCTCACTTAGTATCAGATAGGCAGTTCTTTCCAGTTTATTATGAAGTCCATATATTTCCCATTTCTTATAGCACAATAGCATTCCATTACATTAACATACCAAAACTTGTTTAGCCATAGCCCAGTTGATGGGCATCCCCTTGACTGCCAATTCTTTGCCACCACAAAAAAGATGCCATAAATATTTTTGTACATACTGGTCCATTTTCCACTTGTGTAATCTCTTTGGGACACAACCCTAGAAGTGGTATTGCTGAGTCAAAAGGTATGTACATTTTTATAGCCCTGTGGGAATGGTTCCAAATTGCTCTCCAGAATGGCTGGATCAGTTCACAACTCCAACAACAAAGTAACAGTGTTCATATTTCCCACATCTTCTCTAGCATTTATCGTTTTTCTGTTTTGTCATATTAGCCATTCTGACAGGAGAAATATGGTACCTAAGAATTGTTTTGATTTTCATTTCTCTAATCAAGAGTGATTTAGAGCATTTTTTCATATGACTATAGATAACTTTAATTTCTTCCTCTGCAAACTGCCTGTTCATATCCTTTGACCATTTATCAATTGGGGAATGACTTGCATTCTTATAAATTTGAATCAGTTCCCTGCATATTTTTGACACATGGCCTTTATCAGAGATACTAGTTATAAAAATTCTTACTCGATTTTCTGATTCCCTCCTCATTTTGGTTGCATTGGCTTTGTTTGTACAAAAATTTTTCAACTTAACATAATAAAAATTATTTATATTGCATTTTGTAATGTTCTCTATCTCTCATTTGGACATAAATTCTTCCTTTCTACATAAATCTGACAGGTAAACCATTCTTGCTCTCCCAAATTGCTTATAGTATCAGCCTTTATATCTAAATGGTGAACCCATTTTGACTTTATTTTGGTTTATGCCATAAGAAATTAGTTTATGCCTAGTTTCCACCACACTATTTTCCAGTTTTCCCAGCAGTTTTTGTGAAATAGTGAGTTCTTAACCCAGAAGCTGGACTCTTTTGGTTTATCAAAGAATACGTTGCTGTAATCATTGACTACTGTGTCTTGCATACCTAACCTATTCCACTGATCCACCACTCTATTTCTTGAGCGGTACCAAGTATTTTGATGATTGGTGCTTTACAATACAGTTTAATAACTGGTATGACTAGACCACCTTCCCTAGTATTTCTTTTCATTAATTCCCTAGATATTCTGGATGTTTGGTTCTTCCAGATGAATTTTGTTATTATTTTATCTAGCTCTATAAAATAATTTGTTGGTAGTTTGATTGGTATGACATTAAATAAGCAAATTAATTGAGGTTAAATAGTCATTTTTATTATATCATCTCAGCCTAACCATGAGCAACTGATTTTTTTTTTCATTTATTTAGATCTGATTTTATTTATGTGAAAAATCTTTTCTAATTGTGTTCATATAGGTCCTGGGTTTGTCTTGTCAGGTAGACTCCTAAACATGGTATAGTGTCTACAGGAACGTCAAATGGAATTTCTCTTTCTATCTCTTACTGAGGGCCTTTGCTAGTAATATATAGGAGTTCCAAGGATTTATGTGGGTTGACTTTATATCCTGCAACTTTGCTAAGGTTATTTATTTATTTTCATATTTCATTATTTAATATTTTTAGTTTTCAACACTGATTTCCACAAGATTTTGAGTTACAAAATTTCTCCCCATTTCTACTCTCCATCCCCACTCTAAAATGGCATATATTCTGATTGCCCCATTCCCCAGTCAGCCCTCCATTCTGTCACTCCACTCCACCCACCGCCATCACCTTTCCTCTTACTTTCTTGTAGGGCAAGATAGATTTCTATACCCCATTGCCTGTATATGTTATTTCCCAGTTGCATGCAAAAACAACTTTTTTTTTTGAGCATCCACTTTTAGAATTTTGAGTTCCAAATTCTCTCCATTCTCCTCTTCCACCCACTCTTCCTAAGAAGGCGAACCATTCCATATAGCCCCCATATGTATCATTATGCAAATCACTTCCACAATAATCATGCTGTGAAAGACTATATTTCCCTCCACCCTATCCTGTCACCCTTTATCCAACTTTCTCTCTTGACCCTATGCCTTTTCAAAAGTGTTTGCTTTTGACCACCTCCTACCCCGAATCTGCCCTCACTTCTATCATCCCCCTTCTCTTATCCTCATCTCCTTACTTTCCTGTGGAGTAAGATACATAATTGAATGTGTATGTTATTCCCTCCTCAAGTCAAATAGGATGAGAGCAAGATTCATTCATTCCCCCTCACCTGCCCCCTCATTCCTTCAAACAGAACTGTATTTTTTTGCCATTTTTATGTGAGAAAATTTACCCCATTCTATCTCTCTCTTTATCCTTTTGTCAATATATTCCTCTCTCATCTCTTAATTTTATTTTATTTTTTAGATATCATCCTTTCATATTCAACTCACCCTGTGCCCTTTGTCAATATATATGTATATTCCCTTCAACTACTCTAATACTGAGAAAGGACTCATGAATTACAAACATCATCTTTCCATGTAGAAATGTAAACAAAACAGTTCAACTTTAGTAAGTCCCGTATGATTTCTCTTTCTCATTTACCCTTTCATGCTTCTCTTGATTCTTGTATTTGAAAGTCAACTTTTCTATTCAGCTCTGGTCTTTTCACTGAAAAAGCTTGAAAGTCCTCTATTTTATTGAAAATCCATATTTTGCCTTGGAGCGTTATACTCGATTTTGCTGGATAGGTGATTCTTGGTTTTAATCCTACCTCCTTTGACCTTTGGAATATCCTATTCCAAGCCCTTCTACCCCTTAAAGTAGAAGGTGCTAGATGTTGTGTTATCCTGCTTATGTTTCCACAACACTCAAATTGTTTCTTTCTGGCTGCTTGCAGTATTTTCTCCTTGACCTGGGAACTCTGGAACTTGGTGACAATATTCCTAGGAGATTTATTATTGGGATGTTTTACGGGAGGCGATCAGTGGATTCTTCAATTTCTATTTCACCCTCTTGATCTAGAATATCAGGGCAGTTTTCCTTGATAATTTCTTGAAAGATGATGTCTACACTCTTTTTTGGATCATGGCGTTCATGTAGTCCAATAGTTTTAAAATTATCTCTCCAGTATCTATTCTCCAAGTCAGTGGTTTTTCCAATGAGATATATCACATTTTCTTCCATTTTTCATTCCTTTGGTTCTGTTTTATATCATCTTGATTTCTCATAATGTCACTAGCTTCCACTTGCTCCAATCTAATTTTTAAGGTAGTATTTTCTTCAGTGGCCTTTTGGACTTCCTTTTCCATTTGGCTAATTCTGCCTTTCAAGGCATTCTTCTCCTCATTGGCTTTTTGGAGCACGTTTGCCATTTGGGTTAGTCTATTTTTTAAGGTGTTATTTTCTTCAGTATTTTTTTGGATCTCCTTTAGCAAGTCATTGACTTTTTTCATGTTTTTCTTGCATCACACTCATTTCTCGCCACAATTTTTCCTCTACTTGTCTTACTTGCTTTTCCAAATCCTTTTTGAGCTCTCCGATGGCCTGAAACTAACTCATATTTTTCTTGGAGGCTTTTGATGTGGGCTCTTTGACTTTGTTGACTTCTTCTGGCTCTATGGTTTGATCTTCTTTGGCATCAAAAAAGATTCTTTAGTCTGAGTCCATTTTTGCTGCCTGTTCCCAGCCAGCAACTTTATCCTTCAGCTTTTTGTCAGGGTATGACTGCTTTTAGAATATAGAGTACTTTGTCCCAAGCTTTAGGGGACTTGTCCTGCTGTTTTCGGGGCTACCTCTACTCCACAGTCACTGCAAGCTCTGCCACACTAGCACACCTCTGCCCCCAAGAACCTAACTCGACCCAAATCTAAGCAGGGCAAAACAAGAGTTCCCTGCCTCTGCACTAGCAAAGTGTTCCCTGCATTCCTGCTCTGAACCTCTGCTTGATTCCTCCCACCAGGTGGGCCTGGGGCTGGAAGCAACCACAGCTGGAGCTCTTGAAGCAGCCACAGGAGCTTCCTTCTGCTTCAACTGCAGCACTACCTCCGCCACCCCCGGGCCTGGGGTCAGACCACTCACCCTGATCCAGCAGTTTTCCCCCTAACCTACTCAGTCGTCTTCAGCGTTTGTGGGTTAAGAAGTCTGCTAACTGCCATAGCTCAGTGATTCATGGCCCTATGCCCTGCTTCTCTCGAATCCTGGTTTGGTTGGTCCTGATGTGGCCCATGCTGGGCTGTGCTCTGCTCCCAGCACCATGCAATAGACCCTTCCCAGCGACCTTACCCGGTGACCATCCAGGCTATCCTAGGCTGGGCACCTGCCTCCCTCTGCTATTGAGGGTTCCACAGCTCTAGAATTTGTTCAGATCCATTTTTTACAGGTGTTTGGAGGGATCTGAGGTAGAGCTTAAGCATGTCCCTGCTTTTCAGCCGCCATGTTGGCTCTGCCTTCCCTAAAGTTATTTATTATTTCAAGTACTTTTTTACTGATTCTCTAGGATTCTCTAAGCAAATCATCATATCATCTGCAAAGAGTGAAAACTTAGTTTCTTCTTTGCCTATTCTAATTCCTTCAATTTATTTTCTTCTCTTATTGCTAAAGCTAACATTTCTAGTACCAACTTGAATAATAGGGGTTATAATGGACATCTTTGCTTCAACCTTGATCTCATTGGAAATGCATCTAGCTTATCCCCATTACAAATAATGCTTGCTGATGGTTTTAGGTAGATGCTACTTTCATTTTTAAGGAAAACTCTGTTTATTCCTATGCTTTCTAGTGTTTTTAATAGAAATGGACGTTATATTTTGTCAAAAGCTTTTTCTGAGGGAGTGTGGAGCCAAGATGGTAGCATGAAAGTTGGAACTTTTTTCAGTTCTCCCCCAAATCTCTCCAAACTCCTCCAAAATATTAGTCATTTTTTGCAGGACTTTGGAGAGATTTGGGGGAGAACTACAAATTCTAGAGCTACTGAACCCACAAAATGACAGAGTGAAAAAAGTCTCTGGCCCATTATGGCCTGGATGGTGTTTCAGCAATTCGGCTAGCAGCTGTTGTGGGGGTGAAAGCCCAACAACAAGAACGCTACCAGTATGCTGCAAAAGCACAGGTTCTTTTGATCTGCTTCACTAAGGAAAGCTATGTGAAGGAGTTGACAAGCTTACTTTAATTCAGCATACGAATATCATTCACTTAGTTCAGGGGAAAAAGACCAGCACACTGAACTTCAGAGCAAAATACAAAGTACACACATCAACAGACAGACCTTGTCCGATTCAAATCCCAATACATAGTAACCAGAGCTCAACAAAGTCTCAGCATCTGGATTTATGAGCTGGAGAGCTCCTTAGCTACAGCTGCCCAGAGTCTCTGCATCAGCACCATCACGAGTGAGAGCCCTGAGCAAATGGCTCTGTGCTCTCTTCTTATAGGGCTTCAGATGTCATCAAATGTCATCTGAATGACCAGAACTTAGGCTGCTATGATTGGCTCTTGAGTTAGCCCCTCCCCTTAGGACCCTGGGAGGTTCACATCCACATAGGTTGGGTTAACACCTAATAGGGGTTAGAGCCTGGGGCTTAGCACTTAGTAAGACTCAATGAAATATACTGAATTACTCAAAAGAAACAAACCCAAACTCTTCAAGGGCATTTGTTGAACTAAGTGCTAAGAGCCCATTTTGCTTACCAATACAGATGGTCACTCAGAAAGGTCTATTGCACCATGCTAGGAGAGGTGTGAAGCCCAGCTTGGACCATGCCAGGACAAATCAGGACAGAGCAGAAAGGGCTGAACAGGCCTCCGGGCCCCAAATCACTAAGCTGTGGGCGTTTCCAGACTTCTCAACCCACAAATGCCAAAGACAACTTAGCAAGTCAGTGACAAAACTCTATTGGACCTGGGTGACATAAGGGCACAGTCTGGCTCCAGCCCAGGCACAACGGAAGTGGCTGCTCTAGGCCAACAGACAGTGGGGGGAATCAAGTGGCAGGTCAGAGTGGAAGTGCAGGAATCTCTTTGCTGGCACTGAGGGGGAAATAAAATGGAGATAGAGATAGTAATAATAACTTTGAATGTGAAAGGGATGAACTTTCCCATAAAACAGAGGTGCATAGCAGAATGGATTAAAAACCATGATCCTACAATATGTTATTTACAAGAAATACATTTTAAACAGGGGGATACACACAGGGTAAAGGTAAAAGGCTGGAGTAGAATATATTATGCTTCAGCTGAAGTAAAATAAGCAGCAGTAGCAATCCTAATCTCAGACAAAGCAAAAGAAAAGACAGATCTAGTTAAAAGAGAGAAGGAAGCACCCTATATTCTGCTAAAAGACACCATAGACAATGAAGCAATGTCATTATTTAACATAAATGTACCAAGTTGCATAGTATATAATTCTTGGACGAGAAGTTAAGGGAGTTACAGGAAGAAATAGACAGCAAAACTATACTAGTGGGGGACCTCAACCTCCCCCTCTCTGAATTTGATAAATCTAACCTCAAAATAAACAAGAAAGAAGTGAAAGAGGTGAATAGAATTTTAGAAAAGGTAGATATTATAGATAAAAAGGAATATCCCTTTTTCTCAGTGGTACATGGCATATACTCAAAAATTGACCATGCACTAGGTCATAAAAACCTCACAATCCAGTACAGAAAGACAGAAATAGTCAATGCACCTTTTTCAGAACATGATGCAATAAAAATTATTTGTAATATAGGACCATGGAAAGATAAACTATAAGTTAATTGGAAACTAAATAATCTAATCCTAAAGAATGAGTGTGTCAAAGAACAAATCATAGAAAAAATAACTTCATTCAAGATAATGACAATAACAAGACAACATATCAAAAATTATAGGATTCAGCAAAAGCAGTTCTTAGGACAAATTTTATATTGCTAAATACTTACATGAATTAAATAGAGAAGAAAGGAAAACAATGAATTGGACAGAAAACTGAAAAATCTAGAGAAATAACAAATGGATTATCTCCAATTAAATACCAAATTAGAAATAGTGAAAACCAAAGGAGAGATTAATAAAATTGAAATCAAGAAAACTATTGAACTGACAGCTGGTTTTATGAAAAAGTAACAAAACTGATAAAACATTGGTCATTTGGATTAAAAAAAGAAAGAATAAAACCAAATTACCAGTATAAAAAATGAAAAGTGTGAATTTACCTCCATTGAAGAGGAAATTAAAAGAATAATGAGGAATTATTTTGCCCAGTTGTATGTCCACAAATTTAACAACCTTAGGCAAATGGATAAATATTTACAAAAATATAAATTGCCCAGGTTAACAAAAGAAGAATTAATATATCTAAATAATGCCATCTCAGAAAAAGAAATTAAGCAAGCCATCAATGAACTCTCTAGGTAAAAATCTCCAGGGCCAGATGGTTTTACACGTGAATTCTATCAAACATTTAAAGAACAATTAATTCCCATACTTTATGGAATATTTGGGAGCATAGGTGAAGAAGGAGTCCTACCAAATTCTTCTTATGACACAAATACGGTACTAATACCCAGACCTGGAAGAGTCAAAACAGAGAAAGGAAACTATAGACCAATTGCTCTAACAAATATTGATGCAAAAAATTTTAAATGAAATATTAGCAAAAAGATTGCAGCAATTTATCACAAGAATAATACACTATGATCAGCAGGATTTATTCCAGGAATGCAAGGCTGGTTCAATATTAGGAAAACTATCAGTATAATTGATCATATCAACAACAAAACTAGCAGAAACTATATGATGTTTATCTCAACAGATGTAGAAAAAACTTTTGGCAAAATACAACACCCATTTCTGTTAAAAACACTAGAAATCCGTAGGAATAAATACTAAAATTATAAGTAGCATCTACCTAAAACCATCAGCAAGCATTATATGTAATGGGGATAACCTCAATGCATTCTCAATAAGATAGGGGATGGAACAAGTATGTCCATTACCATCACTGTGATTCAATTTGGTACTAGAAATGTTAGCTTTAGCAATAAGAGAAGAAAAAGAAATTGAAGTAATTAGAATAGGCAAAGAAAAAAACTAAGTTATCACTTTTTGCAAATGATGTTATGATTTACTTAGGGAATCCTAGAGAATCAAGTGAAAAACTACATGAAATAAGAAATAATTTTAGCAAAATTTATAAAAAAACACACATTTTTCCTTTGCATTCCTGTATATTACTATCAAAGCCCAACAGCAAGAGATAGAGAAATTCCATTTAAAGTTACTGTAAGCACTATAAAATATTTGAGAGTCTACCTGCCAGGACAAAACAAGGACCTATATGAACACAATTACAAAACACTTTTTACACAAATAAAGTCAGATCTAAATAAATGGTAAAACGTCAGTTGTTCATGGTTAGGCTGAGCTAATATAATAAAAATGACATTTTTACCTAAATTAATTTTCTTATTCATTGCCATACCAATGAAACTACCAAAACATATTTTACAGAGCTGGACAAAATGATAACAAAATTCATTTGGAAGAACAGAAAGTCCAGAATATCAAGGGAACTGAGGAAAAAAAGATGCTAGAGTAGGTTGCCTAGCCACATCACATATTAAACTTTATTATAGAGAAGCAGTCATCAAAACTACTTAGTACTAGCTAAGAAAGAGAGTCATGGATCAGTGAAATAGGTTAGGTACATAAGATGAAGTAGTCAACAACTATAGCAATCAACTCTTTGATAAACCAAATGAGTCCAGCTTCTGGGTTAACAATTCACTATTTCACAAAAACTGCTGGGAAAATTGAAAAACAGTATGGCAGAAACTGGGCATATACCAATACCTTACACCATATGCTAAAATAAAGTCAAAATGGGTTTGTGATTTAGGAATAAAGGCTGATACTATAAGCAATTTGGCAGAGCAAGGAATGGTTTATATGTCAGATTTAAGGGAAAGGGAAGAATTCATAATCCAACAAGAGACAGTGAGTGTTACAAAATGCAAAATGGATAATTTTGATTATGTTAAATTGAAAAGATTTTGTACAAACAAAGCCAATGCAACAAAGATTGAGAGGGAAGTAGCAAATTTGGAGAAAATCTTTACAACCAGTGTCTCTGATAAAGGCCTCATATCTAAAATATACAGGGAACTGAGTCAAATTTATAGGAATACAGTTCATTCCCCAATTGATAAATGGTCAAAGGATATGAGCAGGCAGTTTTTTCAAGGGAAGAAATTAAAGATATACATATATGTATGTATATATATATCATATATAGTTATATATGTAGTTATATATATAGTTATATAAAAAATGCTCTAAATCACTATTGATTAGAAAAATTCAAATCAAAACAACTCTTAGGTACCACATCTCTCCTGTCAGATTGGCTAACATGACAAAACAGGAAAATGATAAATGCTGGAGAGGATGTAGGATAATTGGAACACTGTTACATTGTTGGTGGAGCTGTGAACTGATCCAGTCATTCTGGAGAGGAATTTGGAACTATACCAAAAGGGCTATAAAAATGTGCATACCCTTTGACCTAGCAATACCACTTCTAGGGCTGTATCCCAAAGAGATTACACAAGTGGGAAATGGACCAGCATGTACAAAAATATTTATAGCAGCTCTTTTTGTGGTGGCAAAGAATTGGAAATTGGACGAGCATGAGGCCTAGTCCATTTGGCACAATCTGGGAAGGCTTCCAAGGCCCCTGCCAAGCAGGGTGGAGGTGTCCCATAGGGCAGGAGCTGGAGAGGAGGAGGTTGAGACCATGGTAGTGCTTGGCAGACATTGGTTAATCTTGCTCAGCCATGTGGCTCAAGTTCAGGCTGGAGCCTGCCTTCCTGAATGGTGCCAGAGCCAGGAGATAGCACCTGGAAGCTGATGCGCTTGGCAGAGGTGGCAAGCCTGGAGAGGACACATGGTGATCCCATGGCCAAGGAAAGGAAGAGGGGGACAAAGCTTATCCTTTGAATTTTGTGGGGGCACTTGGGGAGCAGTCCTATCAGAGCACTGTGGTGGAGACCTTCAGGTAGGACCCTGATCCTGCAAGCTCCCATAACTGAAGCCCTGAGTGGCCCAGTTAGGGGGCACCATATTTTTAGTACTCTCTACTAGCCTATCATTATTATCCCTTGGGAATAAAGGCCATGTCTTTTTCATTTTTGTTCCTCACATAGGCTAGCAAACTTTTATATCATAGGTGCTCTTTTAAGGTTATTTTTAATTTAATATATTCTAGTGAATAAAGAAAGAATTTCTATACTTCCTGTGCTTTGACTATATTGTAATGCTATGTGCCTCCAATTAACACAAATGTTTTAGAATTGATTGCCATAGTATTTCCTTGTCTTGAGAGACTACAGGCTACTCTAATTAGACAGTGAGACAATACTAGTTTAAGCATGAATTCATTCAGCAACAAGAAAAGAGAAGCAAGAATAAACCTATTAATGGGATAATTAGCTACTGAATAATTGTAATAAGAGTTGAAATGGTACAAGATTGTTAGAGAAGTTGGAGGAAATTTTTTTTTTTCTCCACAGAATGAAAAAAAAGTACTTCTGAGTAATTGATAGAGGAAAATATAATTGAATTTATTTGGAAATATAATTACTACGTACTTGTAAAGAAATATGTACTAACACAATAAATTTCAGTCTTCTACCCTAATTCATATCCTGTTATATTAAAGAAAATTAAACAACTTTGAAAATAAAATTAAAAAATTGAATTGGTAAATAAAAGTAGGAGCTGTTCTTGAAGAAAATAATGAAAGCAGCATACCATTAGCTAACTACGGCCCTAAAATGAAAAAAAGAAAATTGTTATAAAATATCATGCCTAAGTACATGCCAACAAATCAGATGATGAATGGCTATTTGTAAAAGTATAAAATAATCATCTTATCAAACCAAGAAATAAAGAATTTAAATAATTGAAGCTCAGAAATATTGAATAAATCTTAAATGACTTCCCAAAAGGAAGAAAAAACAAGCAGAGACAAATGGATATATAAATCAACTGTGTCAAACATTCAAAGAACAATAATTCCATTATTCCATAAATTGGGAGAGAGAGAGAGAGAGAGAGAGAGAGAGAGAGAGAGAGAGAGAGAGAGAGAGAAACCGAAGACTTCAAAATACTTCTTTAAAATAATACTATGTTCCCAAGTTAGGGATTATATTTCTATTAACAAATGGATAAATGGAGATACAGAGACTTACCCAAGGTCACACAACCAAAACTTTTCAGAGGCAGGTTCAACTCAGAAGCCAGTTCTCTTTCCACTATGCAACATTTGCAAACCAACTCATTTGAGAGCAACGAAGTTCACAAGTGTTTACTGAATGACTGATAGATAAATATGTTGGGTGGGTGTGAGGAGCTACCAAGAAGGAAATATTATAGGTGTACTATCTAATCTAGAAAGAGAATAATCCTCATACAGATAATTAGAAGATACCCATGTTACTGAAATGAAGCTATTTCATTTTTCTAGTTAATATAGTCAAACTTCTGAATCAGGGTGTTATAGTGGAAGTTTGAATACACATCCATATATGTAGATGCACATGCATATGCAAATGCATATGTAAATATGCATATGCAACACATGTAGCTACATGTGTAGATACATTCATGGTACATGTAAGTATGTGATGTGATACACAGTAAGTTACTTACATGGATGTAACATATATACACACAGGCACATGCACATTTTTAATATTTTAATATTTACTTAATATTTTTAGTTTTCAGCATTGATTTCCACAAGATTTTCAATTACAAATTTTCTCCCAATTTCTACCCTCCCCCCCACTCCATGATGGCATATATTCTGATTGTCCTATAACCAGGCACCCCACTCCCCCCATCACCTTTTCCCTTGCTTTCTTGTAGGGAAAGACAGATTTCTATGTGCCATTGCCTGTATTTCTTATTTTCCAGTTGCATGCAACACCCCCCCCCCCTTTTTTTGAACATCTGCTTTTAAAACTTTGAGTTCCATTGTACCATTATGCAAAACCCTTCCACAATACTCATTTTGTGAAAGGCTAACTATATTTTTCTCCCTCCTATCCAGTCCTGATTCATTCAATTTTCTCCCTTGACCCTGTCCCTTTTCAAAAGTGTTTGCTTTTGATTACCGCCTTCCCCTATCTGCCCTCTCTTCTATCATTCCCCCTTTTTTATTCCCTTCCTCCTTCTGTCCTGTGGGGTAAGATACCCAATGGAGTGTATGCATTATTCCCTCCTCAAATAAGGGAGATTTTCAAATCCATTTGCAGGTGTATGCTACTCCCTGCTTAAGCCAAATCTGATGAGAATGAGGTTGACTCATTCACTTTCACCTCCTCCTTTTTCCCCTCCAAGTTAAAAGCTTTTTCTTGCATCTTTTATGTTAGGTAATTTACCCTAGTCTACCTCTCCCTTTCTCCTTCTCCCACTACAATCCTCTCTCACCCCTTAATTTTATTTTTTTAAATACTATCCCTTCACTTTTGACTCACCCTTGCAATTACCTTAATACCGAGAAAGGTCTCATAAGTTACAAATATCTTTCCCTGTAAGAATATTAACAATTTAAATTTAATATGTCTCTTATGATTTCTCTTTCCTGTTTACCTTTTCATGCTTCTCTTGATTCTTGTTTTTGGAAGTCAGATTTTCTATTCAACTCTGTTTTTTTTTTCCTTCAAGAATGCTTGAAAGTTCTCTATTTCAATGAATGTCTATTTTTCCCCCTAAAGGATTCTACTCATTTTTGTTGTGTAGGTTATTCTTGGTTGTAGTCCTAGTTCCTTTGACCTTCAGAATATCATATTGTAAGCCCTTTCATCACTTAATGTAGAAGCTGCTAAATTTTGTGTTATCCCAGTTATATTTCTACAATACTTGAATTGTTTCTTTCTGGCTGCTTGTAATATTTTCTCCTTGACCTGGGAACTCCGGAATTTGGCTACAATATACCTAAGAGTTTTCTTTTTGGAATATCATTCAGGAGGTGATGAGTGCATTCTTTCAATTTCTATTCTACCCTCTGGTTCTAGAATATCAGGACAGTTTTCCTTGACAATTTCTTAAAAGATGATGTCTAGGCTCTTTTTTTGATCATGGCTTTCAGGTAATTCAATAATTTTAAATTATCTCTCCTGGGTCCATTTTCCAGGTCAGGTGTTTTTACAGTGAGATATTTCACATCATCTTCTATTGTTTCATTCTTTTGGTTTTGTTTTATAAATTCTTGATTTCTCATAAAGTCATTAGCTTCCATTTGCTTCATTCTAATTTTTAAGGAATTATTTTCTTCAGTGAGCTTTTGGACCTCCTTTTTCATTGGGCTAATTCTTCCTTTCAAGGCATTCTTCTCCTCATGGACTTTTTGCAGCTCTTTTGCTATTTTAGTTAGTCTGTTTTTTTAACGTGTTATTTTCTTCAGTATTTTTTGGGTCTCCTTTAGCAAGTTCTTTACTTGTTTTTCATGATTTTTGTGCATCACTCTCATTTCTCTTCCCAATTTTTCCTCTACTTCTCTTACTTGCTTTTCCAAATCCTTTTTGAGCTCTTCCATGGCCTGAGACTAATTCATATTTTCCTTGGAGGCTTTTGATGTAGGAGCTTTGACTTTGTTTTCTTCTTCTGGTTGTATGTTTTCATCTTCTTTGTCACCAAAGTAAGATTCTATAGTCTGAGTTTTTTCCCACTGTTTGTTCTTTTTCCCAGCCAATTACTTGACATTTTAGCTCTTTGTTAAAGTAGGACTCTGCTTCTAGGGTGTATCAGTAAGGAAAGATTCATAATATCGATGGTGACCATGAATAAGCCTGTATAATTAGGAATTGCAAAATATAAGATACTCTCTGTATAGAAGGCAGAAGAACTAAAACATTTATTCAGACACCAGAGGATCAAATCCCAGAACCAATAACCCCAATTCAACATAGCAATAATTGTATTCCAAAACCAATAAGTCCACCTCAATATAACAGAAAGGACAGTAAAACACAGTATCACAGCAAGTTGCCAAGCCATCCTGTAACCTTCCCTTCTGCCAGGGCCTTCCCATAAACACTCACTCATGAATCTTAACTGTCTGCTTGGCTGTGTCCTCCCTTCCCACAGTTCTGAAAGCCCTTGCACTTCTCAGGGACATTCCTGTTCTCTCTCTGTCTCTTCTTCTCTGTGTCTCTTCCAGTTCTCTGTCTCTCACAGCTCTCTCTCCACTCTGTGTCTTCTTCTCTCAACTCTCTAGTCTCTGAGTTCTCTAGTTTGACCTTAATGACTACTCACAAGGTATACATACCCTGTGTACTACTGGGGCTTAGAACATATTTAGCAAAAGGATGTAGACCTGGGGCTTAGCACCTACTTAGAAAATGGGCCTTCCTACAAACCAGCCTCTCCTAATCAAGCTTCCCTTAACTTGCTCCACCTGAGGCCTATTAAATGGGCATGGAAGATCTTTGATCACCTTAGCACCACACAGGTTGGAGGGCAAACTGTCCTGAGCTTCAGGTGTTTTGTACAGTTGTTTTCACTGATGCTCCTAGGGATCTATACATATTCTGCTCTTCCAAGGTAGTATGATGAAAGGACAAGTATTTATTCCTCTCCTGGCCTGTTCTCTGGTCTGTGATTGACCACAAGCATTCTTTTCTGCCTTGTTACTATGAAAAGGATTCCCTCTCCACCACTGTCACAAGCTCCACCAAGCCAGCTCTTTTCCTTGCCTCAGGAGTGCCACCCTGGACTGTAACCCAGCTGCCGCAGCCTTGGGGCTGGACCATGCTCCTCTCTCACCCAGGTTCAACAGACCTTTCCTACTGACCTTCTAAGTTGTCGTTGGTGTTTATGGGTTGAGAAATCTGAAAACTGCCACAGCTGTTGGTGATTCGGTCTCCTAAGGCCTGTTATGGTCCCATTTGTGCCTGCACAGCCCATGCTGGACTGTGCTCTTCTCTCAGAACGGTGCAACAGATCTTTCCTGGCAACCTTCTAGGTTCTCTTGTGTTGGAAATTTGTTCACTCTGTCATTTTGTGGGTTCTGCGGCTATACAATTTGTTTTGAGCCATTTTTACAGGTTATTGGAGGGGTTTGGGGGAGAGCTCAAGCAAATCTCTGCTTTTACACTGCCACCTTAGCTCTGCCCATATTACGTTCTTTTAAAGCTTAAGTAATGCTTATAGAGCAAAATATAGAGATATGCTAGTAAATGTTTAACAACCAGACTATCTATATAAGGAAAAATATTTGCAGTTTAACCTTTAATGGAATTATTAGCATTTTTTTAATTTAGGTAATCAATAAAATAATAAATCAAGCCCTGAATTTTAGTGATTATCTTGAGTTCTGTGGTAAAGATGATCACATTAAACATTTAACAATAAAGTCTTGCAAGTTAGGGCAGACTCCAGAAGATTCTGTACTCTATTATTTACTACCTAGGAAACTTTGTAACTCAATTTTTTGGTCCTTGAAATGTAATTACAATATCTTATTTTGGGAGATTAGAATGCAGAGAGAGAATTTTTCTAATTCTTCAGAAGCTGTAATTGTGACTTTAAGAGGGAAAATTAATCACACCATCTTTTTCACTTTGTTTGCATATTTTCTAACAATATACTGATTCAACATACTGAACATCATCCTTGTTCGCCTAAAGATGCTCCTCTGTAACTGCTTTATTTGCTTACACTAAATAAATAATTTACAAACTCAGCAGGTCCAGGCTTGGCAGTTATACTTTCTTTAGTAGCTGAATATTTTCCCCCTAATATGTTTGAAATTTATTTTGCCCTTATTAGAGCTTCTATGTATTATTATATGGGTTGCCTAATTTAGTCTCATAGCAGACTGATGTCTGCCCTTTTTCATTTCTTTATGGCTGATACTGATGCAAGGAATAGCAGAAGGAAATTATTTAAAAGCAGGCTGACATAGAACTGTGTTCATTTCATCATGCATCCATGCTGACTGGAGAGGCAGGCAGAGAGCAGCAGAAAATACCTCTATGAATGAATGAATTTTTTTTGATTTATGGAATAAGGATATTTTCACTTCAATATACTATTTTCTTAAAAGCAAAACAAAACTTACACCTGAAATCTTGCTGGATTAATTTAGGTGCTAATGATATAGTCCATTATTCTATGTAATTAATACATGTTACATTAATTGATATTTAGAAATAAATGCAGCATGGTATACTTGACACAGCATTGATACCTTGGATGAAATTGATAGAATTGGGCTCTAATGCTTAGTGACTCATGTGATCTGATCCAAGTCACTTGACCTCTTTTGGCTTTTTTTCTGTCATTTTTAAAATTAGTTAATTGAATTAGTGATTTGTAAAGTCTCTGCCAGATTCATGTTTATGACTCCATGATACTAAATCTCTCATACATATGTTGTACATAGAATATTAAACCTAGAAGAGATCTTATCTAGCCCAATACCCTGATTTATCAAGGAAGGAAGGGAAGGAGGGAGGGAGGGAGGGAGGAAGGAAGGAAGGAAGGAAGGAAGGAAAGAAGGAAGGAAGGAAGGAAGGATGGAGAGGGAGTAAGGAAGGAAATAAACATTGCTTAAGTGCTTACTATGTGGGAAGAACTGCTCTAAGCATTCTAAAAATATTATTTGCAAACGTTATCTTGTTTAATTCTCACAATAACTCTCAGTGGTAAGAGATATTATTATCCCTATTTTGCAGTTGAGGAAACTGAGGAAGAGGCTACATGACTTCCTCAGGGATAGTATAACTCATACGGGTCTGAGGTCATATTTGAGATAAAGTTTTCCTGACTTCAGGCCAATCAGGGCAGCACTCCAACCACTACAGCATATAGGAGCCTCATTAGAAATGAAAACATTGTCCTGGTTCAAAAAGGAGGTACTAGAAAAGTTAGTTTGTATTCCCCACCCCATATTTTTGTCTCTCAGTCACTATTCTTGTCCCTGTCCCTTTCACTCTCCTTCTCTTCTCCCTCCTTCCATCCTTCTCTCTCACTCTCTCTCTCTCTCTCTCTCTCTCTCTCTCTCTCTCTCTCTCTTTCTCTCTCCTTCTCTTGTTCATTCATGGGGGTAGAGAAGTAAAATTAAAAATGTGGGGAGGTTTGAAGCTCCTAGTTATGAATTTAAAATAACAAACATTTCAATTAAATTAATTTAATTAAATTAACAAATACTTATGAAGCACCAACTGAGTATAGAGCAGAGCTAGGAATGAGGGGAGATATAATGGTTAGATAAGAGAAACAGAAGATACTTTGCCAAGAAGACTTAGAAGTCCCCTTTGGCCCACGGGGCTTGCCAAGACAAAGCATCCTTTCAATCTGCAGAGTATAGTTGCTGTTTCTGTCAAAGAGACCTTTTCCTCTTCTGACAGGCTTGATTAATTGGTTGTGACAGGGAGACATATTACATCAAGATTCTCAGGTCAGTATGCTGCTACTGGGAATGACTGTGGATCTCTGGGTAGAGTGGGGCCAAGTAGACCATTAACCTACTACAACAAATGTCTCTTTCCTAGTTACAGCTAGTCACACAAAAAAGAACAAAACGTATATATATATATATATATATATATATATATATATATATATATATATATATATATATATATATGTAAATATGTAAATATGTATATGTGTATAGCTTATATATACAATCTATACATTATCTATGACTGTATTATATACAATATTATTATATATAATATACTTTTATCTTGTTATACTATATAAGCTTATATATAATGTTTAATAAAAGCATTATGTGCAAATTATTATTACATATTTTGCATATAATGCTATATTATAGTATATTTATACGATGATATAAAATATAGTATTTCACAAGCTCACATAATATATCATTCTATATTATGTGCAATATAGAATGCTATATTATTGTATGAGACATATACAATTATTTTATGCTATGTATTATATTGGATAATATAGTCATGCATTTTTTGATGAAAAGATTAGAGCTGAATAGATAATTTGACTTTCAAATACAAGAATCAAGAGAGGCATTAAAAGTTAAATGGGAAAGGCAAATCACATGGAACTTAATAAGGTCAAACTATTTACAATCCTACATAGGAAGATGACATGTGTAACTCATAACATTCTAATTATTAGAGCAGATAGGAGTACTGCAGGTCACAAGCATGTGTTGAATATGAATGAATGATATCTAAAAAAAAGCAAAATTAAGGGATGAGAGAGGAATGTACTGGGAGAAAGGGAATGTGAGAGCTAGAATGAGGTAAATTATCTCACATGAGAGAGGCAGCAATAAGCTTTTCTAGAGAAAGGTAAGGGGTGGGGAGATGAGGGAGAGTGAATGAACTTTACTCTCAACAGTATTGGCTCTAAGAAGGAATAATATACACATTTGATTTGGTATAGAAATCTATCTTACCCTACAGAAAAGTAGGAGGGGGAGGGCATAAGAGAAGGGGGGCTGATGGTAGAAGTGGGGGGCAGTCTGGGAGAGAGGCAGTCAGAAGCAGAACACTTTTCAAGAGGGACAGAGTGAAAGGTGAGAGGGAATAGAATAAATGTGGGGGTATAGAATGGAGGGAAATACAGTTAACAATAGTAACTATGAAAAAAAAATGAGGCAAACGTCTCTGATAAAGGCCTCATTTCTCAAACATGCAGAGAACTGAGCTAAATTCATAAAAGTGAGAGCAATTCTCCAATTGATAAATGATGGAATGATATGAACAGTTTTCACACGAAGTAATCAAAGCTATCTATATCCATATGAAAATATGCTCTAACTTGATATTGATTGGAGAAAGGCAAATTAAAATAATTCTGAGGTACTATATCATGCCTATTAAACTGGCTAACAGGACAGAAAATGAAAATGACGTGATGGAGGGATGTGGGAAAATGGGGCATGAATACATTGTTGGTGGAGTTGTGAACTGATTAAACCATTCTGCAGAGCAATTTGGAACTGTGCCCAAAGGGCCATAAAACCATAGCAATCCTGCTATGAGGTCTGTATAACAAAAGAGATTTTTAAAAAAGGAAAAGAACCTATATGAAAATAAGTATGTATTTATAGCAAATTTTTTTTGTAGTGACCAAGAATTGGAAATTGAGGGGATGCTCATCAGTTGGGGAATGACTGAACAAGTTCTGGTATGTGATTGTGATGGAATAATATTGTTCTATGGGAAATGTTGAGCAGGATGACCTCAGAAAAGCCTGGAAAGACTTGCATGAGCTGATGCAAAGTGAAATGTACTGCGTACAAAGTAACAACAATATTGTAAGATGATCAGCTATGAATGACTTAGCTATTCTCAACAATACGCTGATCCAACACTATTCTGAAGCACCTATGATGAAAAAAGCCATCCATCCCTGGAGAAATAACTGATAGTGTCTGAATACAGATTGAAGCATACTTTTTTTACTTCCTTTACTTTCTTGACATTTTAATTTGTTTTGTTTTTGTTTTTGCACTGTTTTCTTTTTCAACCTATCATGGAAATGTTTTGCTTGACCATACATATATAACCTATATAGAATTGTTTGTCTTCTCAATCTGCAAGGTGTGAAAGTAGGGAGGGAGGGAGAGAATTTGGAAATCAAAGTTTTAAAAATGAATGATAAAAATTGTTTTTACATGTAACTGAGGAAAATAAAATATGGAATAATAATAATAATTAATGATAATAATAATATTGACTCAAAGTGGGAATAACACACACATTTAATGGGGTATAGAAATTTATCTCACCCTACAGGAAAGTAGGTGGAGAAGGGAATAAGATAAGGGGGGCAATGATAGAAGGGAGGGTAGATTGGGGGAAGGGGTAGTCAGAAGCAAAACACTTTTCAGGAGGGACAGGGTAAAAGGAGAGACAGAATAGAATAAACAGGGTGGAGGACATAGGATGAGGGAAACACAGGAAAAGTAACTGAAAAAAAATTGAAGCAAGTTTCTCTGACAAAGGCCTCATTTCTCAAACATATAAAGAACTGAAACAAATTTATAAAAATAAGAGCCATTCCCAAATTGATAAATGATCAAAAGATGTGAACAGTTCTCACATGATGTAATCAAATCTATCTGTAGCTATCTGAAAAAAATGCTTCAACTTGCTATTGTTTAGAGAATTGAAAATTAAAACAATGCTGAGGTACCTCATACCTATTAAATTGACTAATAGGACAGAAAAGGGAAATGACAAATGATGGAGAGGATATGAGAAAAGTGAGACATTAATGAATCAAATACAAGACAATAATGAATCAAATACAAGAATCAAGAGAAGGATGACAAGGTAAGTGGGAAAGGCAAATCATATGGGACTTAATAAGGTCAAACTATTTACAATCCTACATAGGAAAATGACATATGTAACTCATAAGAACATTCTCATTATTAGAGTAGATAGAAGGAGTAGTGCAGGTCACAAGTATGAGTTGAATATGAATGAATGATAACTAAAAAAAAGCAAAATTAAGGGGTGAGAGAGGAATGTACTGGGAGAAAAGGAAATTGAGATCTAGAATGAGGTAAGTTATCTCACATGAAAGAGGCAAGAATGAGCTTTTCCAGAGGCAGGTAAGAGGTGGGAGGTGTGAGTTGTGAACTGATTTAACTGTTCTGTAGAAGAATTTGGAACTATGCCCCAAAACTATAATACCATGCATTGCCTTTGATCTAGCAATACCACTACAAAGTCTGTAACCCAAAAGACATAAAAAAACAAAGAGGAAAAGACCTATATGTGCAAAAATATTTAAAGCAGCTCTTTTCTGGTGGCAAAGACTTGGAAAATGAGGGTGATTGAACAAATTATGGTGTGAGATTATGAAGGAATATTATTGTGCTATAAGAAATGATGAGAAGGATGCTCTCAGAAAAACCTGGAAAGATTTATGTGAGCTGATGCAAAGTGAAATGTACTGTGTACAAAGTAACAGCAATACTGTGACATGATTAACTGTGAATGATTTAGCTATTCTCAGAAATACAGCGATCCAAGACAACTCAGAAGGACTTGTGATGAAAAATGCTATACATGCCCAGAAAAAGAACTAATGGTGTGTGAATACAGATTAAAGCATGCTTTTTTTTTGCTTTATTTCTCTTGAGGTTTTTTTTGTTTTGATCTATTTTTTCTTTCACAACATGACTGTTACAAAATTTTTTGCATGACTATATATGTATGACCTATATAGAATTGCTTGCCTTTTCAGTTTGGCAGGCTGATTGTGGGGAGAAAGGGAAAGAATATGGAACTCAAAATTTTAAAAATTAATTTTAAAATTATTTTTACATAAAAGTGCAGAAAAATAAAATATAAAACCATAAAGAAAAAAGAAGAAAATCTTAATCTATCAACTAAAGAATAAACGTAAAATCTGTAGCCCCATACTTCTACAAATGCCAATACTACAGGATTTTAGAGTTGTTGTTGTTGTTCAGTTGTCTTCAGTTGTGTCTGACTCTCTTCATGACCCCATTTGGGATTTACTTTCAAAAAATACTGGAGTGTTTTGCCGTTTCCTTCTCCAGCTTCGTTTTTAGATGAGGAAACTGAGGGAAACAGGATTAAGTGACTTGCCCAGGGTCACACAGCTAGTAAGTGTCTGAGGCTGGCTTTGAGCCCCTGAAAAGAAGTCTTCCTGACGCCAGCCCCAGCACTCTATCCACATCTTCACCTTGAGTCCAGTCACATTAACTGTTGCTCAGGCACATTCAATTTTGCATCAAAGTAAGACAGATCTGGAAAGCTGATACTTTCTAAAAAAAATGTAAATGCGTTGAAAGCTTGTCCAAGCTTACTTGTTGCTCTTCCCAAATAATGGGAGAAATAAGCAAGCTTCTTCTTGGGACTATATATTTAGATTTTAAAGGCACTTTAGAAATCGCTGACCTAAACCTTCATCTGGACAGAATGGAGAGGGGATTTTGCTACAAGTTTTCAACAAACTATTTCTAAGGTGCAAGCTTCCTGGCACTTTCTTACTTGCAACAGCAAGCCACTGCAAAATGGAATGAGATAGAGCATTAGTTCAGTACACTTACAAAAAATTATCAAAGTTGAATTACATTGGTATTGATGATTCATATTTAACCTTAGTGGTTTGCTTACTTGCCATATGCCAGCTTGACTAACCCAAGGGTGCCAAAAAAATTACCATTGATCAATAGTTTGAAATTGGAGCATTTGACCTTTCACCTTTAATTCTGCTGATTTGTAGTCTATGTTCTCACATGGACTTTCTAGAATGATTTTTCTGGCTATAGACCAGTACTTCTCAGACACCTGCAGAATTTTAAAAGTGCATTTTGTTCTGGTTATATTATTCAGCAAAGAAACAAAATAAATCTCACTTGGCATTGGAATGGGCAGGTGCACTTTGCGTACCCAAGCACAGTACTGTGAACAAACTTGAAAAAGGTTAGATTAGTAGCAAGTGAGATACTGAGATGGATGGTGAGTTGATACTAATGGGCTTTTAAATGAGAGACAGAAGAAAAGTGACCGTGCTTGTTTTGTGCCCCTTTTTCACTAGAGAAAGAACACATGATCTCGTGAAATAAGGCTTATATAGGTTTAAGTGATATATCTTACTAAATAGCATTAGATAACTGAAAGAGTTAAAATTCCTGCTCTGTGTCTTTACCCTAAAACTAATCCCTAGGCTCTAATCTCACAGTTTTGTGCTTCATAGTCTGATTATGGGACCTTGTTACCTGATGTCATCACTCAGGCTAAATCCACTCTTCCAAATAGTCTCTCTCTCTCTCTCTCTCTCTCTCTCTCTCTCTCTCTCTCTCTCTCTTTTTCTCTCTCTCTGTCTCTCTGTCTCTCTCTCTGTCTCTCTCTGTCTCTCTCTCTCGCCCCCCTAAAATAGGTAGCAAACATTGATTTTGCCCAGTCAGTAACAAAAAGGGGAATACATAGGACCTTCTACACGTGAACAAAAAGGGACTAGAAACCCAGCTGTGGTTTTCCTTTCCTTGTACAGTTAGGTCCTGTTTATTGTGAATAATGAGTCCTATGAAGTGGTAATTTTATTTGAATTTTAGTTGCAAGTTTTTCTTAATTTTTAATATATTTTATTTTAAATTTATGAAATAACAAATTTCCACAACATATTAGAATTAAAAAAGATGATTGCATATGACACTGCAAATCCATTATGTATAACTTGCTATTATTTTAAATATACGATAGTCATCATGCAGCTTTTTTCCTTCATATATGTACATATATATGAAAAATATATATGAAAATCATTCTATACATACTTCTGTTCGTCAGTTCTTTCTCTGGGTGCAGATAGGTCCCTCATAGGGCCTTTATACTTTCTACTTATTTTGGGTATTAATAATAATCAAAATGACAGCTGCTTTAAGTGTTTTTAAAACAATATTGCTGGTACTATATACTACATTCTTTTGGTTGTGCTCATTTTTCTTTTCATTATTTCATGTAAATCTATCTATGTTTTTCTACAATCAAGGAGCTTGTCATTTCTTATAGCACAGTAGCATTCCATCACAATCATATGCTGCAACTTGTTTAGCCATTCCCCAGTTGAATAATTCCATTGGGCTGAAAGTAAGGACCATATTTTACATTGATTTGTAACTCTGAGTCTTGTGAATTTGAAAAATGAAATCTCTTAAAAATATTTATTATTTACATTAATTGGGATCTAGCTATAGTTTACTTTGTGCAAAAAAGAAAACCTACCCAGCCCCTTAAATATTAATCTTCTCTTATCTTTTATGTTCACTGATATGGCATACTTCTTTGTTACTTGTTTTGCAGTCAGACTAAAGCAGCTAGGATAAGAAGGGAAAGCATAATGGTGGTTGCGGGTGGTGGAGGAGGTGGGAGATCTCTACCTTAGAAATCTCTTATAATGGTTTAATAGATGAGAGAGATATATATATAGAGAGAAAGAGCCTGTAAGAAAGACTGATATGTGTGTGTGTGTGTATATACATATATATATATATATATATATATATATATATATATATATATATATATATATATATATATTTAGAGATAGGTACCTATACATAAGTGAGTCTATACTAATATAATTTCATATAAAATATCATATAATACATCATATATAATACCATATATCTTTTTACTTATAATTGGTCAACCCAAGCCTCATAGAAGAATTGAGAAAATACACTTTGTTTCTCTCTGCAGAGATGGGGTTCTATAGTTATGCAATGTTGTATTTGCTGTCATGTGTGGCACACAGGGCAGGTGGTCTTTTGCTTTTCTCAGTTACAAGGGAAGGTTAGCTAGGCTAGGAAGCAGAGAGGGATATCTATCTGAAAATGTATGTGACCTCAGAAAAAAAAGCATCCAAAAATTTTTTAAAAAGAGAAGACTGAGTTTCAAGAATCTTGAGTTTTAGTTCTAGTTCTTTCCTGCATCTTTGTGTGGTGACTTTAATAAAATTGCTCACTTTCTGCTTTAAAAAGGGAACATCAGTCTAGACAGTCTCTAAGTCTAACTCTGAAACTCTAAGTTGTATTACTATTTTCACATATGTCTTTATAATTTTCTGTTTATTAAATACAAAGGATCTTTATTACTAAATCAAATCAATACATTTATCGAGGACTTACTAAATTCAAAGCACTATGCCCAGTATGCACATAGCTACAAGTACAAATGAGGCATAGTGTTATATGTACTTCCCCCCGCCACAACGAACCAGTTATGAAACATTTACCAGCATACATACCTGCTTTAGTCTCTTTAGCTTTTGTGGGAACAAGCAGTTCCAGCACAGTTATTTGCTTTAGTAAGGTGGAGAAAAAATTTTAATCTTAGCTGCACAAATGCAAAGCAGAAGTCTACAGCTCTATACCAACTCTTCCTCCTTAAGACCTATCAAAACTTCAAGATATTTTGTTTTCTTGGTGATGATTTATGTGGCTTAGATGCTGTGGCATACGTGTAGAGAGCAATTGAGAAAGAGAGAACAGTAAAAAGTTTAATAGCTACTTTAGAAGCCTTTACGTGTGACTGGCAGACCTGGCCATAGGCTTGACTTACAAAAGAGCTAAAAATATGATTAACTCCAGAAAGCTTAGGAAAAAAAGGTAACTTTTCCTTTGAGGAAAAAAGCTACAGAGGATAACCAGTACAGCTCCAACTGAGAATAATAATAGCCTGAGAGAAGAAACTATAAAGATTGATGACACCTCCAAGAAATGGCAATAGTGACCAACATCTCTGGGAACAGGTTGCAACAGCAGTGTACAAAGTAGTATGGAGAAGTAGTAAAGTGTGTAGCCCTGAGTGTGAGTTATGACTGGTTTTATAGTAGAAGCCTAGGAACATGAGTAATCTATATGAAATGTTTCTTCTTCCAGGGGCATTAGAACCTATGTAAAATTGTCCTCCCTTTGTACATTGTGATAGAGACTGACCTTGCTGGTTGATTTCTCCTGTTTACTTGCTTATTCTGTCCTAACTAAATGCTTTTCTATTTGATTTAATGAGCCTAAATATCTTGATGGAGATTTCACTACTTAATGGGGGCTTGAACCCCCATTTACTACATAAATATAATTACCGAAAACATCTCTCACTGAGCTAGGGACAAGAGGAATCAGAATTGTAGGGGACTTACTACATCCATGTATACATACATACACACAGACACATGCATATATGTACAATATACACAATATACACAATGTGGAATATATACACGTGCACATATATGTATATACATACATGTAGACACACGTGTGTGCATGTGCCTGTGTGTGTGTGCAGACCTAGATATATATCTGTGTCCAAGAGTCTAGAAGAGAATTTTGTTGTTCAGTCATTTCAATTTTATATGACTCTACATGACTTCATTTGTAGTTTTCTTGGCAAAGATACTAAAGTGGTTTGCCATTTTCTTCTCCATTTCATTTTGCACACAAGGATGAGGCAAACAGGGTTAAGTGACAGGGTTAAGTGACTTGCCCAGGGTCATATAGCTAAGAAGTGTGTGAGGCCAGATTTGAACATAGGAAGATAAGTCATCTTGACTCCAGGCCCAGCGCTCTATGCACTGTGGTGCCAACTAGCTGCCCAAAATAGCATCCATACTCTTACACGCATATAGGACATCTAATCCATTTGTTGTAGCCAGGCTTATAAAGAGCATTGCCATGGATTCCGAGTCCTTTGAAAATTTATAACAGTTCTGCAAGAGATTATCAGCATGAAGCATGGCTGAAGTTTGAGAGGGACTATAGCCCAATGAAAAGAGGGCTGGAGTTGCAGTCAGAGAACAAGGATCCTAAATTCTTCTTTTGCCACATACCATCTACATGAGGCAAATGATTTTTTTTCCTTTTAAACCCCTTCTCCTATTGTTAAAATTAATGGATTATACTTTATGTAACCTAAAGTCCTTTCCAATTCTAAGCTGATGATCATATGACCTTTTCCACATTACTGCCTTCTTAAAATCCCTGAGATTAATATTCTTTCTCTATTTTTTTTCAGTAACACACTTTAAAAGACCCTACACAATCTTAGGCTCAGTCGACTAAGAAGTCAGTTCGATAGGGCCAATGCTTTGTTCTACCTTTGAATATTCAAAGAATTCATTTCTGCTACTTCCCACAGCAACCCATTCATATTTGTACCCTATCTAAATCCTTCTTACTTCAATTTAAGCCCTTTCCCAACAGGTCTCCTCTCCTGTTCAGTCCTTATCTTCTTTTTTTATGATCATACTGGTATAGTATTGGCATTTCTTTTCAGGTTTTCCCTCTTTGAGTTCTTCTCAGCAATAACAAAAGAAATGAAGTTTTAAATCTGTTTCTGGGAGCAATTTAGTGTGTAGAGGCTTTAACATGATTCACAAGAGATATGGAGTCAAGTTTCCTTAAGGGTTTTAGTAATACTTGTACAATAGCTTGCACAAGAAGATACATTTCTGTCCAGATTATGATTGTCTAGGTTTCTATAGTAGAGAAAACTTTAGGGTAAGATTATTAAAGACAGAAATTTGAGTGCTGCACCCCCACCCCAGACTCTTGCAAGGCCCAATAAGGAAAAAATAACTAAAGTAGTTATAAAAAAATCCCTTAGACAGGCTTTCCAACTCAACATTGGCTCTATAAGGATCATAATACATAAATGTATACACATAAAAATATAAAATGGCAGAGATAGTTTTGATTTTCTTCTAAAAACTGCCTGTTCATATCCGTTGCTCATTTATCAATTGGGGAATGGCTCTTATTTTAATAGATTTAACTCATTTCCCTGATATATTTGATAAGTGGCCTTTACCAGAAAAAAAATCTTTCTATAATTTTTTTAAAAAATATTTGTTGTCTATGGTACCTTTTATCAAAATGTGGTTTCGCTGAATATCTCTTTTAAATGGGTCTATGTTTGCTTTTGCTTTGCCTGAGATAGTGATTATTACCCCTGCCTTTTTTACTTCAGCTAAAGCATAATCTATTCTGCTCCATCTCCTTAGTTTAACTTTGTGTTTTTGTGTGTCTTTCTGTTTCAGGTGTGTCTCTTGTAAACATTATATTATTGGATTCTGATTTCTAATCCATTCTGCTATCTGCTTCCATTTTATGAGGATTGATTCCATTTTATAGGTTAGCTCATCTCATTCACATCAACAGTTATGACTACTAGCTGTGCATTTCCCTTCATCCTATTTTCTTCAACTAATACTTAACTTTTTATCCTGTCCCTCCTCAAAAGTCTATTTTGCTTCTAACTCACTGCCTGTCTTAATCTTTTCTCCCTTTTATCACCCCCCTTATTTTTGTTATCCCATCCCCCTCCTATTTCACTGTTGAGTAAGTTAGATTTCTATACCCAACTGAGTATGCGTACATTATACATATATGTGTATGCATACATATATGTGGATATGTATTGTGTATTCATGCATGCATGTATTCTTCCCACTTTGAAGCAATTGATGAGAGTATGGTTCAAATTTTTCCTGTCACCTTCCCCTTGCCCCCTTCCACTGTGATATAATTTCCCTCATTTAACCTCTCCTTGCCCCCTTTGCCCAATGCATCCTTCTTTCTCACCCCCTCATTTTTTTAAGTTGTCCTAATCTAATGACTCATACCCATCACCTCTTGCTCTGTGTGTGTGTGTGTGTGTGCGCGCGTGTGTGTATGTGTGTGTTTGTGTGTAGAGCAAAACCATTTTTTTATTTCTGGCAGCCTCATATTTTTTTTGAATTTTGGGGCAGCTGCTTTCTGGCTGGGTCCCTTCTTGGCTGGCACCTTCTGCCTGGATGCTTTTTGACCTATCTGTCTGGGGGCTGCCTTCTGGCCTTCAGCCTTGTTTGAGGGAATCTTGTGGGCAGTTTCCTTCTTAGGAGACCCCTTCTGGGTGGATGCCTTCTAGAGCTTCTTCACTTCATGCTTGATAATTCTGTTTCTCATTTTCTTGGCCTTCATGACTTGGTAACAGTCAAAATCTGTCATCTTAGCTTTCGTTTTTCTGCCTTCAATCTTCTTGACCCATCTTTTGGCTTTCCATTTTGTACTGATCTTTTTTTCTTTCCCAAGCAGCCCCTTCATACTTCTGATGAGCATTGTGTGGGAACTTGAGCGTGAAATTGGTAAGCTGCATACATTTAAATGCCGTGGCCTCCCTGTTCTGATCAATGGTGGGAGTGGAAAGTCTCAGAGGCCCTTCAGATACAACCCATGATTATCATGTTTGGAGGTGACAGCTTGCACATTCTTCCCCAAGTAGACTGAGCTCATTGAAGTCATGATTATCTTGGGACTTTCTCCCTGTTGCCACTGACACTTAGCAGGGGCAGAATAAGGCCTTGCACATAAATACCTGGGCGCAGCCACTGCTGGTGGCCCTGTTTTGGCCCTAACCAGGGTCCAGGGGTTTGTCTCCTACCCTCCCCTCCCCACCGTGGGGTCCACATCCGTGGCCTTTTGTTTATGTAGACTGCTTTCCAACCGCCCTACAATAAAGTTCATAAGAATTACATGTATCATCCTCCAGTACAGGAATGGAAACAGTTAACCTTATTGAGTCGCTTATTTCTTTTTCATTTTCTTTGCTTCCTTTTTTGCTTCTTTTAAGTATTTGTTTGAATATCAAATTTTCTACATAATTCTTATCTTTTTCATTGGGAATTCTTGAAAGTCTCATATTTCATTGAATCTTATTTTCCCGGGGGGCAGAGCCAAGATGGTGACTGGAAAGCAGGGACTTGTGTGAGCTCCCCGCTAGGTCCCTCCAAAAACCTATAAAGATGGCTCTGAACAAATTCTGCAGCTGCAGAACCCACAAAATAGCAGAGGGAAGTAGGGCTCCAGCCCAGGACAGCCTGGATGGTTGTGGGGCAAAGTCTATTGCCTGGAGCTTGGAGCGGAGTGGACCAGAGTCCAGAGGGAAGCAGAGCCCAGGGTGGGCCACGTCAGGACCAACTAGACTGGAAGCTGGGTGGAACAAGCCCTAGCACCCTGAATCAGTGAGCTGTGGCAGTCACCAGACTTCTCAAACCACAAACACCAAAAACAACAAAGGTTAGTGGGAAAACCTGTGGGAACGGAGTGAAAGGAGTTTGCGGTTCAGCCATCGCCACGGGGGCAGTGGAGGTGATGCAGCTCTGAGGCTGCTTACAGAGCTACAGTGGCAGTTGCTTCTGGCCACAGGCCCACCTGGTAGGAGGAATTAAGTGGAAGTCTGAGCGGGAGTGCAGAGCCAGCTTAGACCTGAGTCTGGTCCAGGTTGGCAGTTCTTGGGGGAGGAGTAGTGCTGGTGTGGCAGAGCTTGCTGTGTAGAAATAGCTCTGAAAATGACAGCTCAGACCCTCAAGCTTGGAACAAAGTAGTCTGTACTCTACAAGCAGTCATACCTCGATGAAAAACTCAAGGGTGGGGTAGTTGGCTGGGAACCTGGCCAGGCAGAGAAAATGGACTCAGATTCAGACTCAGACTTTGAAATCTTTCTTTTATGACAAAGAAGACCAAAACATACAGCCAGAAGAAGTCAACAAAGTCAAAGAGCCTATATAAAAAACCTCCAAGAAAAACATGAACTAGTCTCAGGCCAGGGAAGAGCTCAAAAAGGAGTTGGAAAAGCAAGTTACAGAAGTAGAGGAAAAATTGGGAAAAGAAATGATAATGATAAGCAGAAACCATGAAAAACAAGTCAATGACTTGCTTAAGGAGACCCCCAAAATACTGAAAAAAACAACAAAAAATTGACTAACTCAAATGGCACAAGAGCTCCAAAAAGACAAGAAGGAGAAGAAAGCCTTGAAAGGCAGAATTGCCAAATGGAAAAGGAGGTCCAAAAGACCACTGAAGAAAATACTAACTTAAAAATTAGATTGAAGCAAGTGGAAGCTAGTGACTTTATGAGAACTCAAGATGTTATAAAACAGAACCAAAGGAATGAAAAAATGGAAGACAATGTGAAATATCTCATTGGAAAAACCACTGACCTGGAAAATAGATATAGACAGATAATTTAAAAATTATGGGACTAACTTAAAGCCATAATCAAAAAAGAGCCTAGATATCATCTTTCAAGGAATTATCAAGGAGAATTGCCCTGATATTCTAGAGCCAGAGGGTAAAATAGAAATTGAAAGAATCCACCAATTGCCTTCTGAAAAAGATCCCAAAACGAAAACTCCCAGGAATATTGTCACCAAATTCCAGAGCTCCCAGATCAAGGAGAAAATACTGCAAGCAGCCAGAAAGAAACAATTTGAGTATTGTGGAAACAATCAGAATAACACGAGATCTAGCAGCTTCTACCTTAAGTGATTGTAGGGCTTAGAATACGATATTCCAGAGGTTAATGGAGCTAGGATTAAAACCAAGAATCACCTACCCAGCAAAACTGAGTATCCTGCTCCAAGGCAAAATATGGACTTCCAATAAAATAGAGGACTTTCAAGCTTTCTCAGTGAAAAGACCATAGCTGAAAAGAAAATGTGACTTTCAAACATAAGAAACAAGAGAAGCATGAAAAGGTAAACAAGAAAGAGAAATCATAAGGGACTTACTAAAGTTGAACTGTTTTGTTTACATTCCTACATGTAAAGATTGCGTGTATAATACATGAGACCTCAGTATTAGAGTAGCTGAAGGGAATCTACATATATAGAGAGACAGAGGGCACAGGGTGTGTTGTATATGAAGGGATGATATCTAAAAAACATAAAATTAAGGAATGAGAGAGGAATATATTGAGAGAGGGAGAAAGGGAGAGATAGAATGGGGTAAATTATCTCACATAAAAGTTGCAAGGAATAGCAGTTCTGTAGGAAGTGAAGAAGGGGCAGGTGAGCAGGAATGAGTGAATCTTGCTCTCATCGGAATTGACCTGAGGAGGGTATAACATACACACTCAATTCGGTATCTTACCCCACAGCAAAGAAGGAGGAAGGAGATAAAAGAGGGGGGATGATAGAAGGGAGGGCAGATAGGGGGAGGAGGTAATCAAAAGCAAACACTTTCAACAAGGGACAAGGTCAAGGGAGAAAACTGAATGAAAGGGGATAGGATAGGAAGGAGCAAAATATAGTTAGTCTTTCACAACACTGTGGAAGGGTTTTACATAATGATACACTTGTGGCCTATGTGGAATTGCTTGCCTTCTTAGGCAGGGTGGGTTAGGAGAGAAGAGGGGAGAGAATTTGGAACTCAAAGTTTTAAAAACAGATGTTCAAAAAAAGGTTTTGCATGCAACTAGGAAATAAGATATACAGGCAACGGGGAATAGAAATATATCTTGCCCTACAAGAAAGTAAGGGAAAAGGGGAGGTGGGGGAGTGGGGTGACAGAAGGGAGGGCTGACTGGGGAATGGGGCCACCAGAATATATGCCATCTTGTAGTGGGGGGGAGGGTAGAAATGGGGAGAAAATTTGTAATTGAAACTCTTGCGAAAATCAATGCCAAAAACTAAAAATATTAAATAAATAAATAAATAAATAAATAAATAAATGATCCAAAACAAAATCTTTTTTTCCCCTAAAGCATTGTATTCAGTTTTTTTAGGTAGATTATTCTTTTTTGTGACTAACTCCTTTGCCTTCCAGAATATTATATTTTAAGCCAGAGGTGGGGACCCCGTAGTCTTGAGGTCACATGTGGCCCTCTTGGTCCTCTGACTGAATCCACACTCTCCTTAAGGGGAATCTGTGAAATTAGGATTCAGTCAGAGCACCCAGAGTACCACATGTGGCGTTGAGGCTGAAGGGCCCCCACCCCTGTCTAAGCCCTCCATTCCTTTAATGGGAAAGCCACTATTTTTTTTTTTTGTTTGGTGATCTGGACTTGAGTCCTACAATATTTGAAATATTTTATTTTTCTGACTGCCTGTAATATTTTCTCCTTTATCTGGGAGCTCTGGGATTTGCCTTAATACTCCTGGGAGTTTTAATTTTGAGACCTCTTTCAGGAGATGATCAGTGGATTCTTTCAATTTCAATTTTACCTTCTGAGTCTAATATATTGGGACAGTATTCCTTTATATTTTCTTGAACTATGATGTATTATAATGTCTTACAGCACGTCAGCTTAAAGGCTTTTTTTTTTGTTATGCCTTTCACGTAGTCCAGTAATTTTTAAATTAATTCTCCTCAATTGATTTTCCAAGTCAGTTAATTTTCCAATTAGATATTTTACATGTTCTATTTTTTTTTCATTCTTTTGAATTTGTTTTATTTTTCTTGACGTTTTAGCTTCCATTTTCCCAATTTAAATTTTTAAGGAATTATTTTCTTCAGTGAGGTTTTATACTCCCTTTTCCATTTGGGCTAGTATGTGTTTTAAGGAGCTCTTTTTTTTTCAGTGAATTTTTGTGTCTCTCTTTCCATTAGGCCAATTGTCCTCTTAAAGGTATTATTTTCTTCAGCATTTTTTGTGCTTCTTTTACAAAGCAGTTGATTCTCTTTTAAAATTTTTCTTGCATTACTCTAATTTCTTTTCCCAAGTTTTCGTCTACTACTCTTGTCTCTTTCTTTAACTAATTTTTCCAAGCATTTTCGTTGGGCTTGTGTTTTATTAGCATTTTTCTTTGAGGCCTTGGATGTAGGAGTTTTTACATTATCTTCTTTTGAGTTTGTGTCGTGGTCTTCCCTACCACACTGCTAGCTTTTTATGGTCATTTATTTTTTTTCATTTTGCTCATTTTCTCTGACTCTTTCTTTACTTTGAACTTTATGTTGAAATTGGGCTTTCTGCTTACCTTGGGATGGGGAGGCACTGTCTTAAGCTTCAGGGTTTTTTTTGTGCTGTTATTTTTAGAGCTAGTTCTTGAGATGTTAAACCTTTTGGTGCTTCTAAGATGTTGTTAATCTTGGGAATGGTGTGGTCACTGCTATCCTGGTCTGTGTTCTGGTCTTTACCCACTAGCAGTGCCTACTGCCTGATAGCCTCAAGCTCTAGAGCTCCTCTTGGCCTTGGAATGGCGACCAGGTCTCTAGCTCTCCTTCAGCCTCAAATGCTTATATTCCTCTTGGCCCTGTACCTGTGACCAAGACCCCTGTTTCCTTGCACAAACTTTCTTCTCCATGGAACTGCAACCCAGAACTGCTATAGGCAATAGAGTTGTCAATCAATGCCCATTTGTGCCCAGTGTTAGCAATGGGTTTCCTATAATCTCCTTCTGATGAGTTGTCCTACCCACTCACCATCTTTAGGCCAAGAGCTCCCGGAAGCTACTGCCACAGCTGTCTCCAAAGATTACTGCTGGTACTAATGTTGCTGTAGGGTGTGCTTTGTTTTTCTCTCCACCCTAGTATCACAGACTCCCCCTACCAACCTCCTAAGTTGTCTTAGGCTGGAAATAAATGTCTTCCTATGACCTTTTGTTGGCTCTGCCACTCCATGATTCAATTTGAGAAATTATATTAAAGTTTTTCAGTTGGGAATATTGGGAGAGTTCGGCTGGGTTTCTGCCCCAATACACCGTCTTGGCCCTGCCCCATCTGCATGGACTTTTAAAAGTTATAGTTTTTTCAGTCCTCTTTGAGCCTCAATTTGCTTCACTTGTGAATTGGAGATGTGTATGTATGTAAAGCCTTTATATGTATGTAGGTTTTTTTATGTAAAGTATTTTATAAACTTTGAATGTCGATTATAAATGTCAGTTACTATTATTGTTACCTGGCATGGTTGGCATTCTCTCAACAAAGAATCCAAAGAAAAGTATGATTAGAGGAACATAATAAGTAGTACCCCACAGCAGTTGTATGAAGCTAAAATACAAATGGGGACTGCTAAACTATTTACTCACTTAGAAACCACATATTACCATCATTTATGGTTTGTTATATATTCATTTTATTTTATTTTTCAAATTTTCTGGTTTGGGTTGCAGAAGTATTATGGGCCTGCTTATAGGCCAACATCCTTCATGTTTGACACCTTTGTCCCGCAAGATCAAAGAGAAATAGAAGTCATTTGATGATAACCAACGAGTAAGAAGAATTTATAGATGGAATGTATTTATTAGGTAATCCATTTTTGATGAATGAGGCCTAGCTTGAAAAAATATACTTATTCTCATTTTCTCTGCTAGGCCTAGACTAGCTAAACCTTGCAGAACTTTTTTAGTTCTAAATCTATGATCTCATTAGTTTTAAATCTATGATCCTACAGGTCTATTATGAGTGGCTTCAGGTTAGAGATAAACAGGTATTAGCATCACATTTTTTAAATGACTATGACAATTCCTGAATGTCATTCGCATAGATAGTCAATGCTCATGCCAACTGTGTTAGTTATATTTTCTTGTGTCAGCTACACATCATACAAATAAACTATATTAATAATTTTTCTTTTAATTTTTTTTTGCTTATTCAAGTTAATTGATACTTTTAAAATAGAAAAGTAGCACACATAGCCACAGCGTTCTTTCTTTGCATGTGTGTGTTCATTAAAAACAACAATTTTATATATATACCTCTGGGAATACCTTTATCATCTATTTTCTTTTGTTATTCCCAGATTCTGCCCTAACTTTTTTCTTAGCTTTTATAAAATACATTTATATACATTGACATATGCGTATATGGTACATGTGTGGGTAGATGTTGTGACAGAATTGAAGAAATGAAATCACGAGAGACCAGCATAGAAACAATATAGTCCCACATGCTCCCCTAACAGTTTATCCAAAGTAATTGCCTCAATGAACTTGTCATTCCAGCAGTTGACAAACCTTCTTTAAAAGTGATATTCAGTTATATTCCTGAATTATTTAAGGATAACATGAAAATCATATCTTTTAAATAAAACTTATTTCAATTATTTGGAATTCAGATCAGTAACATATACTGTACTCTCTCCTCTCTCTCTGTAAGGTGAAAAAATGATGAGTTTGAATCCCAAAGCAAAAATCATGGAGCACAGGCTATAGGGAAACTATCCCAAGTAGTTAGAATTCACAAGATCTTTTCAGTGTAGGGCACAATGATACCAAGAATGCCAACGTTACTCATCTGCATAGCTGCTGCCACATGCTAGTATGAATAAGGGAGACATCATTAATAGTGTCAATTATAATAGTTTCAATCTATTAGCTGGCACTGTCTAAAGGTATGGCATAATAAAATCAATTTGCCTCTAAGATAACACTGTTGAGAAAATTCTTATTTGTATGGAAGAATTAATCAATATTATTATGAACACATTTGTAAAATTTTATGGCAGTTCCAAAAAATAGCTATAATGATTATTAATCTTCACACATGAACATGTATGCACTATTATATACATTACATTTATAGATAGGCACATTATGCAACCTCATACTACTATACATGCAGAATGTATGCATACATATATACGTATGCACACAGCATATCTGACATGTATATGCACCTGTGTACATATGTTTGTATATATGTATATGTAGACATACATAAACACACTATATGTCTATGTTACATGCACATATAGCCACACATACATGTGTACACATATGAGGTGCACTATATACACATTATTGTGTGGGTACATGTACAATGCACATAAGTATATTTGTACACACATGCACATGCACATGCACATACCTATACCTATAAATATACACACACACATACATGCATACACACACTGTGAAGTATTATAACATATAGTAGATCTATGACCCTGGACAGTTAAATCACTTATCCATTTAGTATTCCAGAGAAACTGATATAAATGAAAAGTCTGAGAGACAGTTTTTGGGTACTTAGTAATCAATTAATTGAGGTCAGTGGTCTCTCCTTGAAACCAAAGACCAAATGGAGGTCATTGAATGATCAAATGTAAAAGATGATGTTCCTGAGATTAAAATCAACTTTGATTAGGTAACATAACGAGGAGATAGGCAAAAAGTCTTCAGCTTCTCCTGCTGAGGATGTGGCTTGATTAGACTCAGGTGAGTCCAACTATCTGGACAAACAATTCCATTTCCATATAGACCACTTAAGTTGCTGAAACATAATAGCCTAGAATTCACTTAGATTAGATTCTCCTTACCCTTTAATCAGAAATAAAACTCTCCCAGCCAACTGGGGTCCCACCCAAGATAGAGGAGAATGTCTCATTGTCAGGCCTCTCCTTCACAAGGACTGGGCTTAAATGAGGAAGTAAAAAGAGAAAAAAAAACCTTACTAATAATGAATCTACTAATAATTGGTTATTAATAATTAAAAAGCAGAGCTTTGGGCCATGTATATAAAATTAGTTATTAATATAATAAGAAAATTTTTTTTTCTCACAACTCTTTAAAGCTAGAAAATACAACATATTTGTTGACCTAAATTTAGGGAGGCAATTTCCTCAACAGAAGATTTCAACCTACGAAATTCACTTGTCCAGGAACATGGCAGTAGCAAAAGGATAGAGATGAAAAAGGAAATTATTTTCAAATTAATCTTAATTAAGAAATATGACTATATAGCATATATGTATGCATAGACATATATTCATGTGCAGTTGCACATGTATATTTTATACACATATATAATACAATTTTAAAGAAAATACTTATCTTGATATAAGAATTATGTGTGTATGCACAAATATATGTCATTTAGATTATATTTATGTTCATATAAATTATCTAGAAGACATGAATTTCTGGAATCTGGTATCTCGCTGATCATATTGTTCAAGTCTAAGGGAAATGGCATTTAGATTCAAGCTGTTTTTTTCCTGTTACTATTTCTTCCTAAAGACTACGAAGTTTGCATCCCAAGTCAAAGCTTCATGGACAAATCCTTTCAATCAAATTGCCATCTACATAAACATTCTTCAGAAATAGTGAATAATAACACATTTTATCCAAGTATATTAGCAAACAAATCAGAAAAGTTATACAAAAGAGTAGAATATAATATTATTTAGAATAAATAGATTTCTCTATTGGGAGCAAGATGTTTCAGTTCAAAAAAAAAATATAGAGCTCTTTGACTCTCACCCATCTACAGGCAAGCCTTCTCTGAAGGTACTAGGAAATAGAAACAACATTAGGCTTTCTCCTAAAGAAGATACTTTCCCCTCTTGCTCTAATTACAGGAAGGAAGAAGAAATAGATTTTCTCTTTTCTCCCAAACTTTTGTGTCAATGCCATTCAAACAAGATCTACAGGCAAGAAATCATTCATTTTTTTTTCCACCAATGAGAAGAACATTGTACAAAAGCAGCAGGCCTGAAATCCAAATATATGAAATGTACATATATTTATTGATTCATTCATTCACTTACATAACAACATTATTGGAATAATTATCTCACTTCTAGTTGGAATTTTAACAATCTCATACAGAAACTTATCTTAAGGGACAATGGATACAGGCAACTTGCTCTATCACTGGAGCTGGAGAACAATGAAAATAAAATATTGGGGAAAACTTAAGGAAAACAGTGTTTATCTAAGAAAGCAAAGGTATCAATATGACTATAGAAATATTAATTGGAACCACTGGTGAATTATTTCATAGTACTGTGAATTTTATTGAAGCCTTCTGTTAATATTTGTAGCAATCCTGATCTCAGACGAAGCAAAAACAAAAAAAAACAGACTTAATTAAAACGAATAAGAAAGGAAACTACATCTAGATAAAAGGTACAATGACAATGAATAATATCAATACCAAACATATATACACCAAATGGTACAGCATCCAAATTCTTAAAGAAGTTAAATGAGTTACAGATTCATGACCAAACAAGTATGATCATATTAAATTGAAAAAACTTTTGCACAAACAATGCAACCAAGATTAGAGGGAAAACAGGAAGCTGGGCAACAATCTTTACAGCCAGTGTCTCTGATAAAGGCCTCATTTCTAAAATATGTAGAGAACTCAATTTATAAGAAAACAAGCCATTCCCCAATTAATAAATTTTGGTTAAATGATATTAGAAGGCAATTTTCAGATGAAGAAATTAAAGCTGTCTTTAGACATATGAAATCATTCTTGATTAAAGAAATGCAAATTAAAACTATTCTGAGATACTACCTCATACCTATCAGACTGGCTAATATGAAAACAAAAGGAAAATGATAAATGTCAGAGAGGATATGGGAAAATTGGGACACTAATGTACTGCTGATGGAGTTGTGAACTGATCCAATCATTCTGGAGAGCAATTTAGAACTATCCCCAAAGGGCAACCAACCTATGCCTACTCTTTGATCCTGCAATACTAATACTAGGGGAAAATGACTTACACATGCAGAAATATTTATAACAGCCTTTTTTCTGGTGACAAAATATGGAAACTGAGGGGATGCCCACAAATTAGGGAATGGCTGAACAACCTGTAGCATATGAATGTAATGGAATGCTATTGTGCAATAAGAAATGATGAACAGGAAGATTTCAGAAAACCTGGGGAGACTTGTAGAAATTGATGCAAAGTGAAATGAGCTGAACCAGGAAAACACTGTATACACTCTCAGCAACATTGTTTGATGATCAACTATGAATAATGACTCAGTTCTTCTCAGCAACACAATGATACAAGACAAGTACAAAGTGACTCATGAGGGAAAATGCTATCCACATCCAGGTAAAGAATTGATGATGGACTCTGAATGCAGATCAAAGCATACTTTTTTTTCCACGTACTTTATCTTTTTTTTTTCCTTTTAATTCCCTTCTTTCACAACAGTGACTAATATGGAAATATGTTTAACATGATAACATATGTATAACCTGTATCAAATTGCTTAGCATTTTTGGAAAAGGGAGGGAAAAGAGGGAGGGAGAAAAAATTGGAACTCAAAATTTGTAAAACTGAATGCTAGAAATTGTTTTGACTTGTAACTGGGAAAAATGCTATTAAAAGTTTAAAAGATTAATATCACTTTATGTTCAATATAGATAAAATGCTGCTATATAAATTAAAAATTTATTTAGAAGTTATTTGCCTCATAAAATTAAGAGTTGAAAGTGACTTTTGTTTATTGATTGAACTCTCCTCTAGAGGTGAGGAAAAAAAAATATGCTAAAGAACTGGGAGATGTCACACTGACAAGGGAATCTGTATAGTTGAAACATGGGCTCTGTTGAATTATGTTCCACATATTTTTAAGTGCTTGTGAATGGGAGAGAAGGGAATAAGCATTTATATAGTTAGTGCCTACTATGTGCCAGGTGCTATGATGAATGCTTTACAAATATCTCATTGGATCCTCACAACAACCTTTTAGAGGTGGGTACTGTTATCATTCCCATTTTACCATTGAGAAAACTAAGGCAAAGAGATGTTAAATGACTTGCTCAGATTTACACAACTTAGACAAGGAGTAAATAAATGTCTGATTAGAAATTTGAATTCAGTCTTCCAGACTCTTGGCCTACAGATCTATCTATTATGTCACCCAAATGTAGTAAAAGCAAAATTACCCCATGATGTGCCTGTAGGACTACTTGCAGACAGGGTTTGGGTTATGTTATATAATATGTAATTATATTATATATTATTATGAACACAACTTTTATATAGACACATATGTAAATACATATGTATGCAAATATATATAATTCAAATTAGCCACTGATGTAGTTTTCTTCTAATAGCACACAAGACAAGACTTAGGGATTCCTGTAATTATACATGACAAAAAAAAATTCTCAAAAATGGAAAAATAATAAAATAATGCCTGGATGTTTGTGGTGTTAATATGATTAAAGATCTTTTTTTGCACATTTAATAGGCCTCAGGTGGAACTATTTCAGAGAATCTTGATTAGGGGAAGCTTGTTTGTAGGCAGGTCCACACCCTTGTACTAACTAGGTGTGAGGCCCCACACCCATACCCTTTTGCTAATTAGGTGAGAAGCCCCAGGCCCACACCCTTTTGCTGATGATGTATAAAATCCTTGGTCCCTAATAAAGGTATATATATCCTGAGGGTAGCCATTAAGCTCAGGAGAGAGAACCACAGGGGAAAAGAGAACTTCGAGGGCAGAGAAAACTACCAGAGGGGAGAATTGCAAGGACTGGAAGAACTTCAAGGGCTCTCAGAACTGCAGGAGGAGAGGACTCAGGCAAACAGACCAGCTAGGATTTGTAAGTGAGTGTTTATGGGAAGCCCCCGGCAGAGAGGAAGGTTACGGGATGGTTTGGCTTCCTGCTGCTATACTGTTTTTTAATCTCATTGCTATTATAATGAAGTGGACTTACTGGTTTGGAGATACAATTGTTGCTATGTCGAATTGGAATTATTGGTTTTGGAATCTGATCCTCTAGTGTCTGAATAAGTGATTTACTACTTCTGCCTTCTATATGGAGAGTCTCTTATATTCTGAAATACTGAACTATAAAGGCATATTCACGATCACTATCAATATTGTGAATCTTGCCTTACTGATACAATGTTTAAGTAGAATATTAAAATATTAATGAAAATAATTTAGTTATTATTTGTCTGGGCCTTGGGCATCTTTATTAAGACTGAAATAATTTTGATTAGAGGGCCCTCTGTACTGCCTCAAAGTTACTATGTTCATAATTTTCTGTTTATGAAACTGCTGGTTCAATTCTTAAATTTAGTCTTTAAAGAGCCCTCCCCCCCCCACCCAGGGGATGATTTTGGTGTTTTAAAATTATCTGTCTTTTGACTTCTATAAAATTTGGAATTTTCTCCCTTAAAATATCAAAGATCCTTGATTATACTATCTCTAATATTTATTAATTTCCTCATACCTCCCTTTAAAATGTTCAAAATCTATATCCCATTAACTTATTTTCTTTTTAGAATACTTCAATTATTTGTAATGTTATATGACTATGCCAATATGCCCTTAGGCTTTGGTAGAAAAGTACAACTTTTAAGAAATTCAAGAAATAAGTAAGTCATAAATATTTGACTATATTCACATTTCTCAGAGATTCAGCTAGAAAAAGCATTGGCAATATTTATTTTCCAATTCCCTCCAAAACAAAACCTGTGCCATTTGAATTCTACTGTTTTCTATATTGCTGGTTAAGTGAACTCAATCATCTGTCCACAGAAACTCCATTCAACATTCCTCTATAATCATAGATTTCTATGATAAAAATATACAAAAAAGCAAAATTAAACAAGGAAGAAGAGGTGAAGACTATATTAAATTTCTCTAAGGGTGACTGCCAGATGTCCATATATATATCCATTATTTAACTTGACTGACACAAGAAAGATTCTAGCATTTTAAATGTAAGCAAAAACACATGACATCATCAGGGTATTTTAAAATTACTATCAAATCCTGCATGAAGACAGAAATATAGTGGAAAGGGAAGAATAAACTGAATTTAAGGGGCCAGGAGTAAGGGGTCTTGGTTACCTGTGCTATGCCTTTGGGAAGTTAAGACGGCACTGACAAAATACAAGTACATTTTGATTTGTTTATTTATTTATTTTGTTTTTTTCTGTCTCACACAGGGTTAACTTTCCTGTTTCACATGTGGTCAATTTATTTTATGACCTGAACAAAGAGAAACGTGCTATAGATGTAGAATAGGAAGAAGGTGACAAAGGTCCTCTTTATTTCTTGAATTATGTCCTCACTTGAGAGGAACAATCCACTCTTTGCTTTGTCCTTGCCTTGGATTCTGGTACTCTGTAATGAGGAAGTCCCAGAGCAGCAACACCTGATGCCAACTTTGATGTTTGTGTACATTGACATAAAGCTGAGGCTGGAGGAGAGTTTTTGAAGGGTGGAAGGGTTGGGCTGAGGGACATGTTGACTCAAAGGGACTTTGCTGACACGGAACACAGAGGAATTGACTTCAGAGTTAACCACGGCAGAACTGGAATCCATAATCTGTAACTGCTCTTGCTTCAGGAACTGGAGGCCTCTTTTGATTGATTGAAAGCCCACCATCCACATCCAGTCCAGGCAGGCCATTGCCAAGATGAAAAGCAATTGGTACTGTATGGTCCTCAAGATGACTTTGTAAGCATTCTGCTGGTAGAAGATGACAAGGCCATAATAAGTCCAGTGGACCCCTTTGAGTAGAGCCTTGCCTGGTTGGTATCTCATGTACCTCATCAGCTGATGGATGCATTTTTGGATCTGATGGAACATGGTGGATAAAAAGTTGCCTACCAGCAGCAGTCTCTGCCACAGGGTCCAGTATATGGGTATCAGCACCTCCATACAGAGCTCTTGAGCCAGGTTAAAGAAGTTTACCATGAGGAGGTTCAGGTAGTAGTAAGCCACGTTTACCGTGATGGAGGTGGCACAGAGATTTTTAGCTAAACAGTGTGAAAGAATCCGTAGACGATGATTATGAAGTGAAATGGCTGCTAGCCACCCTTCCAGGCTCTGTGGGGCATTACTGAGGCCCCTTGTTCTTGGGCTATTCAGCACCCTGCTTTGGTCTCTAGCAGGCAAAAGCCTCTGTGATCAGAACAAAATGTTGTGGCCCTCAATAAATCTGCTCCACATGAATGGATGACATCATAATCAATGACACCATAAAAGACCTGGGAGTGGCATCATCCAGAAGGATACACTTTTTTTACCCTAAATGGTAAGATGTATAATTATTATTATTATAATTATTAATTATTATTAGCCATTCCACCATCCATGGTCATATCCTTGGAAATGTGATATAGGGGCTTCATTATCCTTTCTATAAAACGAGAGGAAGACTATTAGATTGTTTATAAATTCACTTCCACTTAAATCCTACGATCTTATACCAAAAGAAGCTTATTATTTGGTGCCTTAACCTTCCTCCTTTTACTTCTCCTGTTTCTGACTATAGCACCTTGTAATAGTAATTAAGGTGGGACTTTTTGCTGTTGACCTTTAATGATTCTGGCCTTTGAATGGAACAGATAAAGAGGGATGTTTTTGTATTTCTCAGCACTGAGACAATTGGGAGCCATTGATTTGTATCTGATGTGCTATTGGGGGTGGGGAACTTCTCCGCGCCCAACCTGGGTGAGGCCCTGGCACTGAACAGGATATACAAACACAGAGGTTAGCATTCTTGCTTGGAGCTCTGAGCCACAGCAGGAGTGGCACGTGACTCTCGGCCAGCCGTCATAATGAGCTCCCCTGTTGAACACCCAGATGTTGATACCTACGAATTTTATGTGGTCTGTAATTCAGGGTGCTGGTTGTTTCCCCTGAACTAGGGGAATGTATGCTGCATTAAAGTAAGATTGTCAACCCCTTAACGTTGCTTTTCTTAGTAAAGCAGATGAAAAGGACCTGGGCTTGCAGCGTTCCATGAGCTGGTTGTTGTTGGTTTACACCCCTACAGCAGCCGCTAGCCGGACTGTTGAAACATACCTCTGAAATCCACCTAAACCTTACTCCTTCTTTCAAGTTACCAAGGGTGAGATTCCTATCTCCACAGTGTCACTCAGTCATGCTTTCTTTTCTTTTCTTGTTGCCTTGCCTCTAGTAGCTAAAAAGAGAGATGTAGGGGAACACAGCTACAACATAAGGGCTAAATGACTTCAGGTAACCTAGGCCTAAACAGGATATGCCTGATGGTGGTGAAAACTGTTCTAGAGGATGGTTGTGACATTGTTAATAATCTCTGAAAGATCATGGGGAATGGGAAAGGATTCATAGTTTGAGAGAAGTACCAGGAAAACCAAACCATCAAATAATTCCAGGTTCCTTCCAGCCATATATTAAATTTATACATTTCAAAAACAGAGATAAAAAAATGAAATAAAGTATTTATCTCAGTTGCGTAGGAGAGATTTTAATTTTTAATTTAACAAAATTAAAATTGGGCCAAGCTTGACTGCATTAAAATAAATATAACAATATCACAATATGATAAAAATCCAGATTAGGACAAAGGTTTATAGCAAATGTCACATAAATAACCATTATATATATATATATGTATGTATGTACATGTATATATGTATATATGTATGTATATATGTATATGTGTGTTTTGTATGTATATGTATATCTACACACATATCTACACATATATGCATGTTATATATTATATGTACATGTGTATATATGTATCTATGCATGTGTGTACATATTTATGTACATATACATATATACACATACACATACACACACATTCCTGAGCATGTGTGTGTATATATATATATATATATATATATATATATATATATATATATATATATATATATGTTCTGGAGTTTTAAGCTATTAAAACTTAAAAACATAATGGCTCTAATAAAACTGTTTGAAAAGTGACAGTAGAAATGGCTAAGTTGACTCATGAATTGTCAGTCTGTAAATAAGTATTTATCAGGAACTTTCCATGTTCCAAACAGTGATAAGTGCTTGGCATAAAAAAAAAATCCCTGGCATCAATGTTTCAGTATTCTGATTCAGACCTGTATAACTTGGCAGTAGATAAGGGCCAAAATTAAAATAGGCTCAACTTCTTTGGGCAGCAGATAAGTTTTTAGTGGCTCACTTTCCAAGTAAAGGTATAATTAATCATCAAACTATTTTGCAAATGAACTATATTTTTTAAAAAGGGAAATTTCAATTAATATCAACTAATTACACTTATTCCTTAAAATTTTTATTTATCATGAAATTGTTCCTCTTAGACTACATAAAGACTGATGATGGTTGGCTGTAGTGGGTCACATGACAAACAGGAGAGCACTCTTAATGGCAACCCACCTGCCAAGTAACATAAGGGGCACAATAGTGACTAGTGGGAGGCGGGTTAAGCGGGACACAGACAAAGCTTACTTTCTTTTACATTCTCTACATTTTTCGCTGGCCACCTGAAATCCTTTACAAGCCATAAATGGCTGGCGGGCTTTATGTTATGCTGGCCTGTTCTAATTAATGGTGGTGGTGGGAGGAGTAATTAGGTAAATTCAAGATTCATACAGTAGGTATAGAAGATGGAAGGCAATCTCAGAGGGAAAGGCGCATCCCAGGAAAGGCCTCCTATAAGAGATAGGATTCTAGATGTCTTGAAGGAAAGCTAGGGAATTTCCTGAGCAGAAGTGAAAAGTAAGAACATTCCTGGTATGGGGAAAGGTAGTGTAAAGACATGGAGTTAGGAGAAAGAGTGTCACATGAGAGAAACCTTAAATAGGCTAGTGAAGCTGGATTACAGAGGGCATAGAGGAAAATATGGTACAAGAAGACTGGGGAGAGGGGAAATGACTGTGAAGAACTTCAAATTTCAGTCAGTCAATAAACATTTATTAAGCTGTATTGTGCCAGGCACTTTGCTAAGCCCTGGGGATACAAAGAAATTTAAAAAGGTAGTCCCTGCCCTCAAGGACCTTGCAATCTAATAACATAGAGAAGTTTTTGGTTTTTTTTTTTATATGATCTTAGAGGAAGCCACTGGAGTTTTTGTGAGAGGGGTGTGGTTGGGGGAGGTAACATGATCAGACTTTCAAGTCCTTAGGAAAATCTCGTTGAATTCTGATTAGAGTAGGGAAAAGACATGAGGTAGGAGACCCAGTTAGCTCTCACAATAGTCCATTCAATAGGTAATAAGCACCTGAAGTAGGTTGTGGTTGTGGGAGTAAATATGAAATGACTCATAAAAGAGATATCGTAGATGCAGAAAGGACAAGATTTGGCAATTAATTGGACATATGGAATATGTGAAAGTGAGGAGTCAAGAATAATACCAAGATTTGAGCCTGGATAAATGGAGGTTGGTAGTACCTGTGATAATAATAAGGAAGTTTGGGAGAGGGAGATATTTGTGGGGAAAGAAAATGAATTCTGTTCTGAGTGTGTGGAATTTGAGATGGCTACAGGATATCCAGTTCAAGATGTGAAATGGATAGTTGATGATGTGAGACTAAAGGTTAAGGGACTAATTGGGGAATCATCCTGATAGAAATGATAATTAATCCAATAGGAGTTTATAAAATCAACAAGTAAGATAGTATAGAGAGATAAGAGAAGAGGTCCCAGAATAGATCCTTGGGAGCCAGCTATGATTAGTTGGTATGGCATGCATAATGATGCAACAGAAGAGACTGAAAAGAGTCAGTCATGTAGACAGGACAATCACCAGGATGGAGCAGTATTATAAATACCTAGAGCACAGATGGGGAGCCTGTGGCCTTGAGGCCACATGTGACCCTCTATGTCCTCAAGTACAGCCCCTTGCCCGCATCCAGACTTCACAGAACAAATTCCTTAGGGGGCCCCACTTGAGGACCTAGAAACCCACATGTGGCCTTGAAGCCACAGGTCCCCCACCCCTGGCCTAGAGAGAAGAAACGAATTCAGGAGGAGAGGCCATTAAGAACCATATTAGATGCCACAGAGAAATTGAAAAGTATGAGGACTTACAAAATTTTATTCATTAGATTGGCAACTAAGAGACAACTTTTGATGGGGTAATTCCTGTTGAATGATGAGATTAATTGCCAGATTATTGTAACAACAATGTTACTTGCAGCTACTATGGCTGGGTAAAGCCAATAACACCAGCACACAGGAGTACTGAAAGCATAGATTCTCTGATCTGCTTTTCTAAGGAAAGCAACTTTAAGGGGTTAATAATCTCACTTCAATTAAACATACATATATCATTCACTTAGTTCGGGGGAAAAGGTCAGCACCCTGAACTTCAGAGAAAACCAAAACAGAAATTATATAAACAGAGAAAATAACACAAATCATCAGACAGGGCTTCTAACCATCTATCCATAGAAATACGTACATAGTTACCAGAGAGAGAAGTACCAACATCTGGGTATTCAAAGCCTAGGGAGGCTCCTTAATGGCTACCCAGAGTTTCATCTGGCCAAATTGCACCAACAGTCTTCCAATGAGTGAGCCCTCAATGCAAAATGCTAAGCTCAGAGTATACATACATACATACATACATACATATATAAATACATACATATACATATACATACATATATAAATACATACATATACATATATACATATACATACATGCATACATATATACATACACACACATATATATGTGTATATATGTATATATATATATATGTATATATATATATATATACATGTATAATACACACACACACAGACACACATTACCTTAGTGCTGAGAAGCACTCCAAAAGAAAAAAAAGCAGCAAAAAGTCCCACCCGGCTTGCCATTCTGATTTGGATGTGTGGAGTTTGAGATGGCTACAGGATATCCAGTGCAAGATATAAAATGGATAGTTGGTGATTTGTGACTAAAGGTTAAGAGAGTAATTGAGGTTTGAATATACATCTGGGAATCATCTTCATAGAAATGATAATCTAATAGAAGTTTATAAAATCAACAAGTGAGATAGTGTAGAGAGATAAGAGGGGTTATTATAGAGAGGTAGAAAAGAGAATGAGAAAAGAGGAAGTGAAAGCATCTACTCAGTCAGCTTTCCCAAGGAGTATAACAGAGAAAAAGAAAAGATATCTATTTCTAAATATTTATATGCATGTATACATACATTTGTATATATGTACACAGAGAGAGAAAGGATGAAGACAATCAGATCAAGTGATTTTTTTAAAGAATAGGAGAAACAAAGGAAGATGCATAGATAGCAGGGAAGGTGTCAGTAGATAGGGAGATACTGAACATTAAAGGGAGTTTTGGGACAATCTGCTGGAGAAGATGATAGGGGATAGGATGAAAGGAGCATGAAGTCGGCTTGGCCATGCTAAGGAGAAGCTCCATTTCTTCATCTGATGCAGGAAAGGAGAAGATAGGATAGAAATATGTCTATGATGGTTGTGAGATGAGGAGAGGAAAAAAAAAGGATGCTTTCAGAGATTGGTTTCGAATTCCCATCCCTCCCCTCCCCCCGAAATCTGAAACCAAAAGGATGAGTGTGAGGGGTTAGGAGGGAGTGTGCTGTGTGAAGTCTGAGATTACTGGGGAGGTTTAGAAAAGTTGCTGTAGTGATGGGCGTCGATCAGAAGGATTGGAATGATTGCTTTGCTGCAGCAAGGGTCCAGTTGAGTAATCTCAGTAACATAAATATGTAATAGAGACAATTAACACAGTTTTGTGATCATATCTGGCTTTCATTAAGTAGCACATGAATAAGATCTAAAATGGTGAACAGGGCAAAGAGTCAAATTATTTGAAAGTAGAGGACAAGACAGGACGTTTCTCTGGCAGAGGGAGAGAGAAAAGAAAGACATTGGGAAAATATAGGTGGTATAAAAAAAGAAGAAATTACAAAATTTTATTTTTTAAAACAATTATGATGGAACCTTCCTTTCTACCATAGATACACATGGTGATGAATGCTTAAAGGGAATGATTATTTTATTTATTTAAAAAGCTATATGATTCCTTCTGTTTAAATATCAGTTAGGTAGATATGCCCCAGTGAGCCTTCCCTTTTAACAAAGGAAAACAACCATGGTAAATCACTACTAACTGATATATCAGATTATATCAGACAATTTTTGCAACATTCTGTGCCCATATTACCATAACAATCCAAAGAAAGAAGTGAGGTACATTTCTTCAGCTCTTCTCCAGGGCCAAGCTTGGACACTATAAATAGCTAGAACTCAGGACAACTTAATAATTCTTTCAATTCACACTGTAGTTATTATACATATCATTTTGCTGAATTTACTTGCTTCACTCTGCATTATTTCATATACATCATCACATTTTTCCTGAATTTCTTACAGTCGATGTTCTTTATACACAACAATATTACATGCACTTACATACTAGACTTTGTTGTCATTTCTTAATCAAGTAGGATATTTCTAAATCTTCACCACCACATGTGTTGCTATCAGTACTTTGATATGTGAATAGCCTTTCTTTATATACTTTTCAAGTCATCCTTGACCCCATCGTAGGCAGATGTCATTGACTCCCTTCTGAGATGGGTATTTGATTGGGAGGCTACCCACCCAGCTCTCACATTTTTACTCAGGTAAAAAAAAACAAACAAACAAAACAGTTCACTTCAGTTCAAATAAAGAGAAAGAAACCCAATGAGAAACTTGTGTGACAATTTCCATGTCAATTTTACAAAATCAAAAAAAAATCTATCAGAAGCATAGGAGTTTTAGGAAAAGGAATTCCTCCAGCAAGCAAGCACCAGTGCAACAAGGGACAGAACGTATATATGAGCTGCAAAGCTTTGTGTTCAGAGGTAACAAAAGTGAAGGATTCCCTTGAGGAAGCCCAAGGGTGCTCAGAAAGCTTCCCTTTCCTTCTACTTCTCTGTCAAATTAACATGATAACTTTTTGAAGGGTCAGAGGTGAGCAGGGAGGGAGATTCTCTGTAGGAGATGGTGAGGAGGAATTTATCTTTTGATCTGTTCCTGGGCACAAGCCAGCTTGTGTACCTACCTGGGAGTAGTGTGATCATATTGGCTTGAGGCTAAGAAGCGGATGTTTTAAAGGATGGAGCTTTTCCATGTTAATTTAAAGGATTTTACCTTGTTGGAGGTGTTCTTTCCTTTGCACTTGGAAATCAAATGTAACTGTTCTATCTTCTTCTTTAGGTATGGCATAAATCATTTTTAGAGGGTTGGAGATGTAAAAGGATCTGAAAAAAATTACTAATCCACCATCCTGACGATCATGTGATATAGGAATCCCTCCTCATCTTTGTTAATTGTACATTTATTTGATGATATGCATTATACTCTTTTTTTAAATTCTCAGTTATGTATTGCAGGCTGAATATAGTCATGAGTCTCTGTTAGATAATCATCAGTGTGACCCTGGGCAAGTTACTTAACCCTGTTTGCCTCAGTTTCCTTATCTGTAAAATGAATTGGAGAACTCAGAAATGACAAACCAATACAGTATCTTTACCAAGAAAACCCCAAACGAGGTCAGGAAAAGTCAGACATAATTGAAATGACTTGAACAAAAACAATAACAAAATTAAACAAAACCAAAAAACAACAAACTTAAGTATAGTTGGGTAAATTAAGTTAGAAATGTCTTCTCTGTCAATTGTTAAGATCAACATGAATCCAGTGACAGTCACTAGTTGCTACCCATTAAAATCTTCTGGTCAGCATTTTGGAATTGAGAGGCTTGCCAGAATCTCCCCATTTCATGGTTGTGCCAGTTTGGGGATCTCCAGACGGTCTCTGATGAGTCATGTGACCAAGCACCATGGATTGCTAACTTGGTCTTCACCACTGCAGTACCACTTTTGTCCACTCTCAATAACTAACAGCGTTTGCTTTAGTCCACATGGATACCATAGGAAAGGAGCATCTTGAGAGCTGCCAGGGGGCAGGAGATATAACAAATGGTGTCCTCTAGTAGATATGTTGCCCAACAGGTTGCAGGAATTAATTTTCCCCTAATAAAACTTCAGAAATAGTTTAGGGGCACCTAAAAATATAAGAATCAGTGTGTTATACTGGATAGAAGCTAACCTTAGAGATCGGGGTTCAGGTCTTGCCTCTTATACACACTGACTGTAAGATCATGGATAAGCCTCTTTACCTCTAAGTAATAACAACGTAATAATTTTAATAATAACTAGCATTTGTATAATACTTTAAGGGTTGTTCAACAATGTACTTATGTTATTTCATTTGAAAACCTCCAGTCAATTTTCTAAGACTGTAAATCCCAGAACATGTGCCAACCTGCATTACTGGAGTGAATTATGTCACTAGTTCCCTATACTAATGAAATCATAGGTCTTGTCAAAATATACTAATATACTAAATAAAATATACTAATAAATCAATTATATACACACCCGTACATAAAAATAAGAAAGTACTGACTCTACTAGAATACTGTTAGAGGCAATGATGTAGATGTCAAATAGTCAAATGTCTATGTCATTTAAATACATATTATAGGGAAAAAATGCTCCCATGGTGTTAGGCTTTTTGCCTGTAATTGAGTATGCTCTCCCAAATTTGCCTATATTATGCTAACTGCCTTGGAGTCTCCCTGACAGTGAATAGCTCATTGCCATTTCTGTTCCCACACACTCTTTATCTCAATGAATCTTTAAAATTTCTATAGGAAAGTACATGCAAGAAATGAATGGGGGACTTCAGGAACTTTTAAATTAAGCTCAACCTCCTGTGGTAAATTGTTCAAGACAAATTATCTCTGGTGAACACAGAAACTGTTTCTACAAATGTCTTAGCTAGGGATTTGCTTCATGGAGAACTCAGGTGGTTTTTTTGGTCTTTTTTTGTTTGTTTGCTTTTTCATTTTGTTTTGTTTTTAACACTCAGCAGGAATCTTCTTCCTGTATTTTTTATGTCAGAGTTTCAAATCAACCACTGTTTTTTTCTAGGATAAAGGAAGAAGTAAATTTGATAGCTATATGTCAGCTAGACCTTATTCTAGGAGGGAACAAGCTCCTTTGTGCTTAACTTACCACATAACAGACTCAAGTAGAATGGGCGCAGAACAGGGACTGAATGCCCAGTCATAGCTTGCATTTTCCTTATTCTGTTCTAGAGAGTAGGGGTCACTAAAGTTTTTTTTTTAATTGTACAATTCTCTGAGTAAAAAAGAAAGAAACTACACCCCCAATATATGCACATTTATTTATATATAAATTACATACATATACTGCTGTGCTATCAAATATATTTTAAGCTTACACAAAAAAGACATGACAAAGATGAAATAAAATGTTTATTTTCTTTATTAACAGCAAAAGTACACATGCATGCATTTGCATGTATATACATGTATGTACATGTGTATGTATGTGTATATCCAGGCATATATGCATGCACATATACATATGTATGTACATATACATGTACATACACATATACCTATAGACATATACATGTGTACATATGCGCGCATATATATATATACACACTATGTACACATACATATACATACACATACACATATATATGAGAACCATGTGACTGAATATATTTTATGGGGAGAGAGGAAGCCTGTACATTTCCTGGGGTAAAGGATAGGGAAGATTTGGAAAGAATAACTGCTTGTTAGCATTAGAAATTAATTATTCCTTTACTCTGATAAATGCAGGTACTCAAGCAGATGAGTTTCTTTTTTCTTCTTTAATATATTTTTTCCTTATAGAGGCAAAATACAACAATGACATTATAGTTGGTGACAGTCTTGAACATCCATGGCTGCCAAAACTGTGTGATACACCGTGTCCCACTCAAAATGGAAAAAAAAAAGAGCAAAGAGATTCTTCCTAAGGAGGACCTGATGCAGCCATGAGGTTATGGGGGAAGGGGTAGTGGGAAGACTCCTCCCCAATCTATGTTAAGCTGCTGGGAACTGGAGATTTCCCAGTGAAACCTGAGCTGCTGTTAGAGATATCTCACTGGTCATTTGTTATTGCCCTGCTGGGACCTTGCATGAGGTCCAGAAAAGATAGAGTATGGAAGTTCTGGGTGACAGATAAAGGATGAAGGATAGGTTTATCAGTGTAGGAGACACGCCCATGATTTTTTATTGTGGGAAGGGTAGGATGTGTCCAATCTTCCCATCCTCCAAATGGTTGATAACACACCAATTTCAATTATGTCACAGTTTCCCAGGGAACTTCAGTCCTCTCCCCGAATACTATTACTGTAGAACATAGAAAGATACATTCCCAACATAATAGTCTTATCTTCTGAATGTATTTTAAATTGCATATTTGAACACTGCCTAGATTTCAGAGCCTTGTAATTCATTTTGGGCACAGGGAATACTGCCACATTTTAACATTATTTCCTAATCACTAACAACTAGTTTATAAGACATTTCTAGTAGTCATTCAGTCAGCCAGCATTGATTAGAATTAAGCACAGTATCACAATTGATAGAATCACTGTAAAATAAATGGGCAATAAATGTCAGAGTAAGGAGTCAGACCAGGAGCCTCCTGACAGTGAAGATAGAATTCTTCCCACTATATCATGATGCCTTTCATTCAAATAATCAAATAATTAGAATAGGCTTTACAGTAAAACATATATTAAAGACAATACAATCTGTTCAAGAAGACACATTGGAAAGATTTTTTATGTATCCTAATTCTGTCAGCTAAAATGAGAACTATTTATTTCAGTTTTGTAGCATCCACAAATATGAAAAGCATGCCATCTATCTATGCTTTTATCAAAATCATTGATAAAAATGTTGAGCAGGACAGGGCCAGTGCTGTATAAGCACAGCCCCAGAAATTTATCTTCTCCATAGGTGACATTTTGCAGTTTCTGGTCATATTGATGTAGAAATCATACTAGAGAGATAGATGCTAGAATAGCTTAGGTGGATTCATAGTGGATAAAACAGGCTCTTCCCAAAGTGCTGAATGATATTTTTATCAATCTTGGGTGGTGTCATTAAGGCTTTGTCCTCAGTCTTGTTCTCTTGAATTTTTTTTAATCAATGGTGAAAATGAAGAAATAGAAGGTATATTTGTCGAAAATATGTAAGACAGAAATCTAGCCAATATAGTAAATAATTTACAAGTCAATATCAGAGTTCCCAAATATTTTGATGAGATGAGCAATGGTCATTATCTTAATAAGATGGCAGAAAATTGTTCTGATATCTTAGAATGAGGGGGCAAAATTGAAATTGAAAAGAATCCACTGATCATCTCCTGAGAAAGATTTCCAGAATCAAAACTCTGAGGAATATTTTAGCTAAGTCTCAGAGCTCCCAGATAAAGGAGGGACTATTGCAAGTAGCTAGAAAGAAGCCATTTAAATATCATAGAACTACAGTCATGATCACACAAGAGTAAGTAGCTTCCATGTTAAAGAAACAGAGGGATTAGAATATGATATTCTGGAGGACACAAAACATAGGATTGCAACCAAAAATAACCTACTCAGCAAAGCTGAGTATAATCATTCAGATGGAAAAATGGTCATTTAATGAAATAGAGGAATTTCCAATAGCCATGATGAAAAGACCGGGCTGAATAGAAATTTTGACATTCAAATACAAGGCTCAAAAGAAGCATAAAAAGGTAAACATGAAAGAAAAATCATGAGACTCAGCTATATTTAAGTGTTTCCATCCTTACATGGGAATATGAAACATAAAACTTCTAAAAACTTTATAATTATTAGAGTGGTAAAAAGGAGTCTACACAGAGGGCATAAGAGTGAGTCAATTATATTGGGATCATATCAAAAAAATGAAGGATGTGAAAGAGGGATGCATTGGGAGAAGGGGGAAGGGAGAGGAAAATGGGGGAAATTTTCTCACATAAAAGATGTGCACGAGCACAAGCTTTTACAATTGAGGATAAAATAGGGAGTTGGAGAGCAATGCTTGAACCTTAGTCTCATTGGAATCAGTTCAGAGGGAAGAATATATATTAAATACACATTCAGTAGAGTTTAGAAATCTATCTCATCCTGCTGGGAAGTAAAAGGACAAGGGGACAAGAGAAACTGGCTATAAATAAATAGGAGGAAGGAATGGTCAGAAGGAAATAGACTTTGGAGGAGGGATGGAATAAAAAAATGAGATAAGGATAAATAGAAGAAAATAGGATGGAGGAAAAGTGTGATAATCATACCTGGGATGAGCACACCTATAAAGCAGAAGTAGATAGCAAAATGGATTACAAGCCAGAATCCTACAATATGTTGTTTACCAGAAACACATTTGAAACGGATAGACACATACAGAATTAAAATGAAGGGTCACAGCAGAATCAATTGTGCATCAGATGAAGTAAAAAAGGCAAGGGTAAAAATGATGATTTGAGGAAAAGCAAGAGTAAAAATAGACCTATTTAAGAGAAATAATCAGGTGTAGTACCTTTTACAAAAATGTACCATAGACAATGAAATAATATCAATACTAAACATGTACACACTGAATGGCATAGCAACCAATTTTTTTTTGTTTAAATCATTATTTATTTATTTATTTATTTAATATTTTTAGTTTTCAGCATTCATTTTCAAAAGAGTTTGAATTACAAATTTTCTCCCCATTTCTACCCTCCCCCCCCACTCCAAGATGGCATATATTCTGATTGTCCCGTTCCCCAGTCAGCCCTCCCTTCTGTCACCCCATTCCCCCCAACCCCCTCTTCCCTTATTTTCTTGTAGAGAAAAAGGGATGTTTTTGCCCCATTGCCTGTATATCTTATTTCCTAGTTGCATGCAAAAACTTTTTTTTGAACATCTTCTTTAGAAACTTTGAGTTCCAAATTCTCTCCCCTTTTTCCTCCCCACCCACCCTCCCTAAGAAGGCAAGCAATTCAACATAGGCCACACGTGTATCATTATGCAAAACTCTTCCATGATACTCATGTTGTGAAAAACTAACTATATTTGGATCCTTTCTATCGGATCCCCCTTTATCTTATTTTCTCCCTTGACACTGTCCCTTTTCGAAAGTGTTTGTTTCTGATTACCTCCTCCCCCTATCTGCCCTCCCTTCTATCATCTACCCTTTTTTATCTCCTTCCTCCTTCTTTCTTGTGGGGTAAGATACCCAATTGAGTGTGCATGTTATTTCCTCCTCTGGTCAAATCTGATGAGAGCAAGATTCACTCATTCCCCCTTACCTGCCCCCTCTTCCCTCCCAACAGAATTGCTATTTCTTGCCACTTTTATGTGAGATAATTCACCCCATTCTATCTCTCCCTTTCTCCCTCCTCAATATATTCCTCTCTCATCCCTTAATTTGATTTCACTTTTTTAGATATCATATTCATATTCAACTCACCCTGTGCCCTCTGTCTATATATGTGTGTATATATATATATGTATATGTATATATATGTATATATATATATGTATGTATATGTGTATATAGGTATACACACACATATATACATATATACATATGTATACATACATATACACACATATATGTATGTATGTATGTATATATGTATATTCCCTTCAGCTACCCTAATACTGAGGTCTCATGAATTACACACATCATCTTTCCATGTAGGAATGTAAACAAAACAGTTCAACTTTAGTAAGTCCCTTGTGATATCTCTTTCTTGTTTACCTTTTCATGCTTCTCTTGTTTCTTATGTTTGAAAGTCACATTTTCTTTTCAGCTCTGGTCTTTTCACTGAGAAAGCTTGAAAGTCCTCTATTTTATTGGAAGTCCATATTTTGCCTTGGAGCATGATACTCAGTTTTGCTGGGTAGGTGATTCTTGGTTTTAATCCTAGCTCCATTAACTCTGGAATATCGTATTCTAAGCCCCACGATCACTTAATGTAGAAGATGCTAGATCTCGTGTTATTCTGATTGTTTCCACAATACTCAAGTTGTTTCTTTCTGGCTGCTTGCAGTATTTTCTCCTTGTAAATAGGAGGCCACAGAGAAGCGAGATGGTATAAGGCAAAATCGTATACATGCTTCCCCTCTACGGTAAGAAGATTACCCACTAGCCTCTAGTCAGCTCTGCTACCGGCAGCTCAGCTTCGGCTGTAGGCATCTCTGGCTCCAACCGGAAAAGGAAAGGAGGATCTTCAAGCTGTCCTCTCCCCTCTTATAGAGTTTTTGACATCATCAAGCGCCGCCTGAACGACCAGGGCTGATTGGTTCTTGACTTGGCCCCTCCCCCAGCGTAGACCACGTTAACACACCTCCCCTCAGCCAGTGCCACGACTCATCACACAGGAAGCTCTGGTCCTGCCCCGCAAGAGCAAGCCCCAGCATCCAGGGAAGCTCAATGAGGCAAGCTGAGTCATTCAAAGAAAACAAAGTCCATTCTGGCTACATCTGGGAGCTCTGGAATTTGGCGACAATATTCCTGGGAGTTTTCGTTTTGGGATCTTTTTCAGAAGGCAATTGGTGGATTCTTTCAATTTTTATTTTACCCTCTGGCTCTAGAATATCAGGGCAATTCTCCTTGATAATTCCTTGAAAGATGATATCTAGGCTCTTTTTTGATTATGGCTTTAAGGTAGTCCCATAATTTTTAAATTATCTGTCCTGGATCTATTTTCCAGGTCAGTGGTTTTTCCAATGAGATATTTCACATTGTCTTCCATTTTTTCATTCCTTTGGTTCTGTTTTATAACATCTTGAGTTCTCATAAAGTCACTAGCTTCCACTTGCTTCAATCTACTTTTTAAGGTAGTATTTTCTTCAGTGGTCTTTTGGACCTCCTTTTCCATTTGGCAATTCTGCCTTTCAAGGCTTTCTTCTCCTCATTGGCTTTTTGGAGCTCTTGTGTCATTTGAGTTAGTCAATTTTTTAAGGTGTTGTTTTCTTCAATATTTTTTCAGTATTTTGGGGGTCTCCTTTAGCAAGTCATTGACTTGTTTTTCATAGTTTCTGCTTATCATTATCATTTCTTTTCCCAATTTTTCCTCTACTTCTCTAACTTGCTTTTCCAAATCCTTTTTGAGCTCTTCCCTGGCCTGAGACCATTTATATAGGCTCTTTGACTTTGTTGACTTCTTCTGGCTGTATGTTTTGGTCTTCTTTGTCATAAAAGAAAGATTTCAAAGTCTGAGTCTGACTCTGAGTCCATTTTCTCTGCCTGGCCATGTTCCCAGCCAACTACTTGACCCTTGAGTTTTTCATCGAGGTATGACTGCTTGTAGAGTACAGACTACTTTGTTCCAAGCTTGAGGGTCTGAGCTGTGGTTTTCAGAGCTATTTCTCACAGAAAGCTCTGCCACACCAGCACTACTCCTCCCTCAAGAACTGCCAACCCGGACTGCAACTCAGATGTTAAGCTGGCTCTGCACTCCCACTCAGATCTGCCACTTAATTCCTCCCACCAGATGGGCCAGGGGCCAGAAGCAACTGCAGCTGTGGTTCTGTAGCTGCACGTCTTCCATTGCCCCCAGGGTGGTGACTGAAAAGGGAACACCTTTCACTCTGTCCCAGTAGCTTTTCCCACTAACATTCTCTGTTGTCCTTGGTGTTTGTGGGTTGAGAATTTTGGTATCTGCCACAGCTCACTGATTCCGGGTGCTAGGGCCTGTTCTGCCTGGCTCCTGGTCTGGTTGGTCTGGGTGCAGCCCATGCTGGGTTCTGCTCCACTCTGTTCCCATCTCCGTGTGGGACAGACCTTACCCAGTGACCATCCAGGCTGTCCTGGTTTGGAGCCCTGCCTCCCTCTGCTATTTCATGGGTTCTGCAGTTCTAGAATTTGTTCAGAACCATTTTTTTTTTATCCGTGTTTGGAGGGTCATGGGGGAGAGCCCTAGGCAAGTCCCTGCTTTTCAACCACCGTTTTGGCTCTGCCTCCCCCAGCATACAAATTCTTAAAGGAAAAGTTAAATGAGTTAAAGAAGGAAATAGTAACACCATGCTAGTGGGGGACCTAAACTTTCCCCTCTCAGAACTTGAAAAATCTAGCCATGAAATAAATAAGAAGCTTAGGAGAAAAAGAGAATTTGAGAAAAGACCTCTAGAGAAAAATTAAATGAAACTACAAAAGAGTATACCTTTTCCTCAGCTCACACCATCACAAAAAAAACCAACCAAACAAACAAATAAACAACAACAACAATAGTAACAAAAAAACAAACCCTGAGTATATATTAGGGCATTCAACTTCACAAACAAATGTAGAAAAGAAGAAATATTAAATGAACATTAAAAATAATGCAATAAAATTACATTTAAGTAAGGGCTCTGGGAGTGTAGATTAAAATTACTTGAAAACTTAATGATCTAATCTTAAACAATAAGTGGATCACAGAAGAAATCACAGAAACAATAATTTCATTAAAAATAAAGACAAGATAAGATACTAAGATGTGTATCATGTAGCCAAAGCAGTACTTAGGGGAAATGTTATGTCTCTATATGCTTACATCAATGAGAAGGGGGGGGGGGGGAGAACAGGCATGAAATTGAAAAGTGAACTAGAAAAAATAACAAATTAAAAATGCCTATTAAGCACTAAAATAAAAATCTTGAAAATTAAAAGAGATTAATAAAGTTGAAAGAATAAAAACAATCATTGAACTAATAAATAAAAATGGTATCTAGTTGTATGGGGAAAATACACATACTACATACATACATATAAACATATACATATATATAAACCTTTGACTACTTTGATTTAAAAAAGAAAGAAAAAAAATTTCTAGGAAAAAAAAAGAAAGAAAAAGAAAGTAGTTAACTAGTATAAAAATGAAAAGAGTGAATATACCCTCAAGGAAGATTAAATTAAAGCAATTACTAGAGTTATTTTGCCAAATTATAGGTCAATAAAACTAATAGCCTAAGTGAAATGAATGAATATTTACCACAAAAAAAATAAAAATTGCCCAGATTATCAAAATGGGAAATAGAGAGTTTAAATGACCCTATCCTAGAAAAATGAAATTAACTCCCTATGAAAAATGCCCTCAGCAACAGATGTATTTACAAGTGAATTCTAACAAATTTTTAAAGAATAATTCTTCTCAGTTCTATGTAAACTATTTAAAAATAGATAAAGGAGTCTAACCAAAATCCTTTTTTGACACAAACTTGGTTTTAATACCTAAACCAGGGGAAACAAAGAAAGAGAAAGAAATCTATAGCCAATTTCCATAATGAATATTGATTCAAAAATTTTAAATAAAACAAGAGAAGAGAGATTACAGCAAAATATCACAAAGATCATACATTATAACCAGGTGAGATTTATACAATGAATGCAGGGGCTGGTCCAATATTAGGAAAACTATAAGCATAATTGACCACATGGATAACAAAAATTATATCATTACCTCAATGCAAAAGGCCTTTGACAAAACGCCCAATTCCTATTTTAAAATTATTAGAAAGCACAGGAATAAATGGAGCCTTAAAAAAAAAAAACACGCTTATCTAAAACCAATTGCAACCATTATCTGCAATGGGTATAAGCTAGAAGTCTTCCGAATAAGATCAGAGTTGAAACATGATGTCCATTATCATCACTATTGTTCAATATAGTATTAGAAATGCTTGCTATAAAAATAAGACAAGAAAAAAAGAAATTGAAAAAGAAATTGAAGGAATAAGCAAGGAGGAAACAAAACTATCACGCTTTGTAGATGCTATGATGGTATACTTAGAGAATCCCAGAGAGTCAAGTAAAAAGGTACTCTTGCAACTTTAGCAAAGTTGCAAGGTTTAAAATAAACCCATAAATCATCAGCATTTTAATGTATAACTAACAGAAGCGAGCAGGAAAGAATAGAAAGAGAAACTATGAAACACTTTTCACACGAATAAAGTCAGATCTGAATAAATGGAAAAATATCAGTTGCTCATGGTTAGGCCGAGCTAATATAATAAAAATGTCAATTTTACCTAAATTAATCTATCTATTCAGTGCCATACCAATCGAACTACCAAAAATTATTTTACTGAGCTGGACAAAATTATAACAAAATTCATCTGGAAAAACAAGAGGTCTAGAATATCTAGGATATTAATGAAAAGAAATGCTAGAGAAGGTGGCCTAGCCGTACCAGATATTAAACTGTACTACAGAGCAGCAGTCATCAAAACTACCTGGTACTGGCTAAGAAACAGAGGTGTGGATCAGTGGAATAGGATATGAAGTTATTTTTCATATTTTTTCATATTGCCAATATTTGAGCCTGAGTTTTTCTTCCTTCTCCTCCTTTATAAAAATATTTTTAAAAAAAAGAAAAAAGAAGAAGAAGAGAAAAAGAATAGGTAAAATTGAAATACTGAGAAAAAGTCTGATATTACATGCAGCATTTTGCACCAGCGCACTCAGATCTCTATAAAGGAAAATAGTGAACTGTCTTCTTATCTTTTTGGCATGGCAAGTGTTTTCTTTATCTTTCATAACATAAAGTTTTAATTATTTTTTTCCCACAAACATTTTTCAAGCTTCTGCTACATGCCAGGAGCAGTGCTAGTCAATGCTACTGTGAATATAGAAGAGGAGATTACATAGAATTATGTCAGTAAGGTACATCAACATGATCAACACTCCTTTAATGGATATTTTTTGCATGATGGTCTTAGGATAATATATACATTTATGCTACAATTTATAGCCATCTAATAGCTCTGTAGGAATCTGTTGATAACCATCATATACCCCTTCCACTGTTAGCTCTATGTTGTCATTTAGGTTTTTTTTTTAATGGAAAATAACAGATTTGCCTCATCTCATCTGTGAAATGGGTATACTAATAACTGAGTCATTGTGAATATCACACTATCCATATGTCAGTATCTCATTTTATATTTAACTTAATCTATTATTTCTCTCTATTCATTTATCTATCTATCTATTTGATGGGGACTAGACCTAAAATTTCATTGGTATAGGGAATGCTTAGATATGTTTTACTAAGGTAGGTTAGAACCTTCTCTACAACTTAGTCTTAGAAAGTTGGCAAATATTTTAGAAAAATCAAAGCACCATAAATATTAAAGTAATGACTGCCTGGTAGTACTCTAGATATATAAAAGAGACCTGGAAACCTCAGAAGATTTGCTTATCAGTTACATGTAGGTTGACAGTAGGATCTTTGTATAAATTAATCTCTTGATCAACTATATTCTGCCATGGTGCTTCCAGGCCATGTATCTGAACATGACCCTGCTTTATTTCTGTAGCTTTCTCTGGCAAAGAAATACATGTTAAGATGAAGTTATGCTGGCAGAATAGGAATCTTTGGCTTGTCTCAATCTGTAGACTGAAGAAAGAGAGTCTTAATGAAATGGGTTGTTTTCCCATTGCCTTGGGGTGAAATCCCTTAGACTGTGAAAGCTGAACAAGCACAGAGAAGATTTACATGGAGTAACTCTGAAGTAGCCCAGTCATTTGGTTTAGGCTCTGGGTGGGAACCCTGCTTCCTCAAGGCCACATGTGGCCTTCAAGGTCCTCAGGTGCAGCCTTTTGACTGAGTCCAAGTTTTACAGAACAAATCTTTTTTTTTTTTTTTTTTTTTTAACTAAAGGAATTTGTTCTATGAAGTTTGAATTCAGTCAAAGGGCTGCACTTGAGGACATAGAGGGCCACACGTGGCCACAAGGCTGCAGGTTCCCTACCTGTGGTTTTGGCTTTCAGTTGTGAATTTGAGCAAGACAGATGAAGCAGAAAATGCAGTAGAAGAAGATGAGGGTCTAGAATCAAGAGTTTAAAGGCAAACTATGGAGTCTGAATGCAGATTAAAGCATATCATTTACTTTCTCTTTTTTCTTCTTTCTCGTGGTTCCTCCAATTGTTTCTTATTCTTCTTTACAACATGACCAATGTGAAAATATTTTTAATATGAAAGTACATGCAGCGACTATATCAGATTGCACACTGTCTTGGGGTGGAGAGAGAGGAGGGAAGGGGAAAAAATTTGGAACTCAAAACCTTATGGAAGTGAATGTTGAAAACTAAAAATAAATACATTGAAAAAAAAAAAGGATGCGATCGAGATTGATCTTTTCCTGACAGCAGACAAGATGGCGGAAGTGAAGCAGAAGAAGAAGCGAACCTTCCAGAAGTTCACCTACTGCCATGGACCTGGATCAGCTACTGGACTTGTCCTGTGAACAGCTCATGTAGTTGTACGGGGCTCGGCAGCATTGGTGACTCAGCAGGGGTCTGCAGCGCAAACAGCATCCCCTCCTGAAGCGTCTGAGGAAGGCCAAGAAGGAGGCGCCCCCCATGGAAAAGCCAGAAGTAGTGAAGACACACCTTTGAGACATGATTATCCTGCCCGAGATGGTGGGAAATATGGTGGGCGTCTATAACAGCAAGACCTTCAATCAGGTAGAAATTAAGCCTGAGATGATCGGACACACCTGGGTGAACTCTCTATCACCTACAAGCCTGTGAAACATGGCTGGCTGGGTATTGGAGCCACCCACTCCTCACGTTTCATCCCTCCCAAGTAACCTGGATCCTAACCATATAAACACGCAGGTTCTTAGTGAAAAAAAAAAAAGGAAAAAAGGATGTTATAGGTACAAGTGACCAACACTAACTACGGGAAAGCCTAGGTCAACCGATTAGAGGAATGCCTAGAGTGGATTTTGAGAAGCACGATTGTCCCTTTGAGGAATGATTTTTGCCTGTTGCTGTTGCTTATCCATTGTAAGCCTAAGGAGTTTGGTTTCCCAGGATCCATGACCATAACAGTCTCTTGTTCCTGGGTGTTGGATATGAGTTCTGTGGTTGAAAACATCCCCACCCCATCCCATGTAGATTGTAGGGGCCAGGTGTCGCCTGTTTAGATTGTAACAGTCAGGACCCTGCAGCGGTGGAGCATAAATATAGAGCAGGTAGGCACTGGTCAGTGAGCGGGGAAACTTTAGGGTTGGAACGCACAAGCTAGGACTATGTGTGTGCCTTGATTGGCTCCCATCAAGGGCTGGGGGGCAATCTGTGTTTGCTTCAACTAGCCTCATTGAGGCTTGAAGGGATTTAGGGGAGTGCACAAGTTATGCTTGTCTCAATTGACCCCATTGAGATGTAGGGGGGAGTTGCACCCCCTTCTTGCAGGTTCCTGTAAGAAGGATGTTTAGGGAATGCTATAGGAGCTCAGCAACCCTTGTGAGAAGGTTAGATTGAATCAAGTCTGCATTGTTTAACAAAAGCAGGATTGTTAACCCCTTCGAAGCTATCTTTCCTTTATGAAAGCAGATCAAAGAATCTATGCTGGCAGGCCATCCTGGGTATGCTAAGGTGCTTGCTAATAAACCCATTCATTCTGTACCTCTGAACTGGATAAAGTTTATCTGTTATTTAAAGATTTTCTTTTTCTATTACTACAGATTCTGGCTGGATAAAATTTGATAGATCGTAGTTCTTGATATGCACATTTCATTATTTAAAAGGAAATCCAGAGAGAAAGGGGAAATCGTTTGGGCAAGAAACATGGACACAAAGCACAGGGGTAGAAAGCATCACCTTTGTCTAAACCAGGAGTGGGGAACCTGTGGCCTCGAGGCCACATGTGGCCCTCTAGGTCCTCAAGTGCAGCCCTTTGACTGAATCCAAACTTCGCAGAACAAATCTCCTTAATAAAAGGATTTGTTCAGTAAAACTTGGACTCAGTCAAAAGGCTGCGCCCAAGGTCCTAGAAGGTGACATGAGGCCTCGAGGCCACAGGTTCCCCACCCCTGGTCTAAACTGTCACAGGAGGAGTAACTCTCCCCAGCTGTAGCTACTGAATTGTATTTGAAAGAAATGTATTGATTGTTATAAATTACAAACTTCCCAAAGCAAAAAACACAATGTGTGTATGTGAGGGCATAACTTGTAAGTCACTTAATCTTTCTACTTCATTTTTGTCAACTATGAAATGGGGATCACAATACCATCTTCCTTACAAGGCTGTTGTGTGGCTCAAACAAGATAAATATGAAGTGTTTAGCACAGTGTGTGGCATATAGTAGAGATTTAATAAATTCTTCTTCTCCCCATCTGTTTAGTAGGAAGTCAGTTTTGTGTGGTGGACACACAAGTCTTCATTACATTGCTCTCTGCGTAGACACAAAGAAGCCTTCTGCAGGGAGTAGAGCCTGGTAGGGAAACTAGGGGAGTAGCTGAACTCAACTGGAGGTGACCAAATTTACAAGGGTTAGGGAACAGAGAAGAGTGAGTGAAGACCCTTCTCTTCCTGTACTAGTTTGGCAGTGACCAATCCAGTGACCAATGTAGGCTTGGGCTGGGACCTATTGTTGACTAATCAGTGATGTCAGAGTAATTTAGATTTAAGGCACGGTCCTTAAAAAAGACATTTAGCCTGAAACCCCCATGTCATATATGTACATATAAAAATATGTATGATGAAATATTATTGCCCCCACAACAAATGATGAGAGTGATGGATTCACAACTACCTGGAATGAATTTGACTTTGTTCTAATATTTCTTGGAGTCTTGTTAAGTCATTGAATTTTGATAGTTTTACTCTAGTTTTCAGTCATTCTTGGATTTTTTTTTTACCTTCTCTTCTAACTGAACTTTTTGGACATCTTAAACACACACACATGCACACACACACGTTTCACAGACACAGTTATATCTTTGTTCTTTTTGGTATACTTTTGTGTTTATGTCATTGTAAATAGAACTGAAAGGAACCTAATAGGCCATCTGAACAAAAATCCCCATTCAGGCCTGCAAGTAGCCATTTAGTCTTTTGCTTGAAGGCCTAGACCTGAGAGGGGACCCCACTGTCTCAGAAAGTGGCTCATCTGACTTTGATACCTCACTCATTGTGAGAAAGCTTTTCCAGACAGTAAGACTATATTTATTTCTTTTTAAACTTCTAATTAATGCTCTCATTTTTAATTCAGGGGCCATGCGAAACTCTGTTCTAGGTGATGGCCCTTCAAATGTTTGAAGACATTTATTACATCCCTCTGCCCCCTTATTATTTTGTTCTCTATTATTTTCTTTATTTTCTCCATTTATTGTGAATTCCTTTTTCTGGATTTTGATTTTGTTCATTTAAATACCCTCTCTATTTTTATAGCATATTAGCTAGTGGTTTGTCTATTTTATTGGTATTTTGAAAAAAAATGGCTCATTTTGTTTTTTTAAACATCAAAATAATTTTTTTTTTAAATTTCTATTACCCTTTTTTTTTCAATTTTTTTTTCAAATTTCTACTTTTTTTTTCCTGTTTGGGGAAATTGGTCAGTTAATATGATGTTTTTTTAATTGTATACCAAATTTATTTATAATTTTTCTCTTTGCAACTAATATTTAAGTCTTTAACATTTTATTACTATTTTTTTCTTTTTATATATCACCTATATTTCCCAATATAGTCTTCCCCTTCCTCCTTCCAGAGGACAATTCTGTATAAGAAATAAAAAGAGAAACACAATTTAGCTAAACTAATCAATATACTGAAAAAGGCTTACATCATGTGCAATATTCCATATCCATAGTTCCTCACCTTGGCAAAGAAACAGAGGAATGTGCTTTCTTATATTTCTTCTTTGGGGTCAAGCAGCACTTATTCTTTAGCAAAGGACTAGAAATTAAAGGACATATGCATATAAATATACACATGCATGCATGTATATTGTCCTTTGTTCTGGAAGAGGACCATGATATCAGGAAGATGATGTCATGATTTGCAAGTGAATTGGATTTAAATGAGGCCGCTGAACCACTTGGTTTCAGTGACAAAATATAAATCAGGATGACTGGAGATATCCCTGGATGCAGTGGGAGATGTTGGCCTTTTTAAGCTTAGGTCTCTCCCAGATCTCAGTTTGTCTGAGGCAATGCCCATTCAGTGACTAAGGCTTGGTAAAAAATGAGGCAAAAATGATCCCTTTTACCTAGTTAAAAAAATCAATATGGGAGGGGAAGAATCTCAGGGTTTCTGGCCAAAATGGAAAGAATTGCTATTTACATTCACTCTGAATCATCAGAACCCAAACAGTGACCAATGTAGGCTTGGGCTGGGACCTATTGTTGACTAATCAGTGATGTCAGAGTAATTTAGATTTAAGGCATGGTCCTTAAAAAAGACATTTAGCCTGAAACCCCCATGTCATATATGTACATATAAAAATACATATATGTATGATGAAATATTATTGCCCCCACAACAAATGATGAGAGTGATGGAGTCACAACTACCTGGAATGAATTTGACTTTGTTCTAATATTTCTTGGAGTCTTGTTAAGTCATTGAATTTTGATAGTTTTACTCTAGTTTTCAGTCATTCTTGGATTTTTTTTTTTACCTTCTCTTCTAAGCTATAGATTCTCTTTCTACTTCACCTTCTTAAGACTAATTTAATTTTTTACCTCTTATTTCTTTTCCCTACTCTTTGGTTCTGTGCCATTGTAGTATTCTAGTCTCCCTTCCCAAACTCCCTATTTGTATTTGTTTAGTAACTCCCTACTTGGGTTTCTTTTAATCCAGTTTGGAGTTTTCTTTTGTTTAGTCGAGATGACTAAACACAAACAGACACAAATCCTAGAAAATATTCTGGTGCCAGATTCTACCCTCTTCTGCTCTTCTGCATGGCATGGACCAGCCCTGTTTCATGTTATTCCCTTTGCAGTACTGATGCTGCTGTCATTGTCTCTGACATTTTCAATTTGGTTACTGCAGGTAGGCTATACCTTCTGTCATAATTCCTGGGTACTGTCTTTTTCTCCTAGTATCCCAATAGAGGTGTTGGTTTACTTTTGTTATTGTTGTTCATTCATTCCAGTCATGGCCTACTCTTTCTGACCTATTTGGAATTTTCTTGGCAAGGTACTGGAGTTTACCATTTCCTTCTCCAACTCATTTTACAGATGAGAAAACTAATGCAAACAGTCAAGTGACTTGCCTAGGGTCATACAACTAGTAAGTGTCTGAAGCCAGATTTGAACTCATGAAGATGGGTCTTCCTGACTCTAAGCCCCATGTCCTATCTATTGTGCCACCAAGCTACCTCTGATTTACTTTAGCCCATCTTTTTCTCCTTCCCCTTATCTCCTTCCCAAATTATTGGCCAGTTCTGTTCAATACTATGTCCCTGAGAGGCCACCAATCCAATATTGGAGATTACTCTGATCTCAGAATTCTTCCTGCAATGTAATTTGGCATAAATTCCCAATTCCTGAGCTTCAACTTTTTTTTCTATGGGTACAAATACCCCAACATGTAAACTATCTAATCTTTTATTTCTGTACAGTTAACTATTGTGGTCTAGATCTATTCTTGCTTTTGTTCCAATAGGCCAGAGTGAAAATCCAGCTGGCTTCAGGCCCCCTTTACATGACTCACTGCCTCCATGCCTCATGGCAGGAACTTGCTCAAAGCACTTTTAGGTTTCAATTCCTATTTACAAAAGATTTGGTGGGCTTCAGGCTTCACTGGAATATCTCTACTCAGAGTTTCGGCAGACATCAGATCATGTTTACCAAGAACTCATTGGCTTCTGGTTCCCTGAACATATCCCACTTCCAAATATTTATAGACTTCTGGACATCATGTACCTCTCTGGATCAGGTAGAGAAATGTTCTATTGTTTTTATGGTATTCTTGGTCACTGTTACATATGCTACCCTTTAAATATTTTTGTTGGCTATTTTTAGGAGAGGACTTTTCATATTGACATCTCAGTTGGAACTCTTAATTTCTCTTTGTTAGGTACCAGCCTAATGTCAGCACACTGTCAGTTGAGATTTTATTTGAGGAAAAAAATGAGGCATTTTTAAGTCATTGAAGAGTTTTTGTTGTTGGTGGTGCTGTTGTTTCAAAGGAGGCTAACTTAGCCCAAACAAAGCAAGGATATGTAACAATACTTTGGCACAATACAGTGGCACTTAGTTTCTATAAGTACTCCTTGTCTCCACGTTGAAAGCAAGGAGTAGTGACTCTAATGGTTTTCAGATATCTACCAAGTCAGGGGACCTTTACTTTATGGAGGTGGGGATTTTTTTTTCCCTTAAGTGACCAGAGAGGCTGGGCCAATCATATACTGGGGATAGTTTTATCAGCTTCCAGGGAAAATTATTCTCTTTCATAGGGAAATAAATATTGGAAACCCTGGTCCCATGTCATACCCATGGTGGTAAGATGCTATGGATCTTCTAGAGGACCTTCCACCAAGATCCAAATGATCTTAGGGCTTTCACTGGAAAATTTTCATGGCATATACATGGGAGAAGGAGGAGAAGAGGAAAAAGAAGAGGAAGAGGAGGAGGAGGAGGAGGAGGAGAAAGAGGAGGAGGAGGAGAAAGAGGAGGAAGAAGAAAGGAGGAGGATAAAAGCCAGAAATCATAGGTGTTGATTCCTCCTTTCAGAAGTAGCAAGCCTTAGGTATCAATGATCTCATGCACATGGTGGAAGATATTGTGTCTTTGCAGTTCATAGTGAGATTCCAAAAGCAAGATGATGATCCAAAAATCCAGAGCAGCACTAGAGATGCTAGAGATATAGCATAGATAATACTTCTAGCATAGACAATTCCTCATCTTGTATTAGGATCATCTACAGTAAAGTGGCTAAGAAATTATAAACTTCTTGAATGCAGTCTGTCCTGTGATCTTTGCCAATACTGCTACCCACATACATTATTAACCAAAACTTCTCACTCTGTGAGTACCATATTAGGGCAATGGTACCAAATGTTTGCCTTTTTAGTGTCTGGAGAATCTGCCCTCTTCTTGCACAGGACCTAAATAAAAATTCTCTCTCATCCCCATTCAGGAATGCAGAATTATAAGGTAGAGGATTCATTTTCTTCCAAATAAATACTCATTCACCATAGATACACAGCAAAAATTTGACTTCCACTATAATATTGGAGAGCAAGGTGCCTCCCAGAAATACCACACCTTGGTCCCCCAAGAACTATACAAATATGCATACATAGGTTCATATGTATGCATGTATGTATATGCACACATACACATATATACATATTTCCATGTATGTGTGTGCATTTTTAATATTTTATTTTCTCCAATTACAGCTAAAAACAATTTTAACATTCTTTTTAAAAATTTTGAGTTACATATTCTCTTCCTCCCTCCTTCTCATCACCTCTCACTGAGAAGGCAAGCAATTTGATATAGGTTATACATCTGGAGTCATGTGAAGCATATTTCCATATTCGTCATGTTGTGAAAGAAAACAGAAAAACAAAACAAGAAAAATACAGAAATTTTTGAAAAAATTAATTTAGTCTGCATTCAGATTCCATCAAGTCTTTCTGTGGATGTGGACAGCATTTTTGCCATAAATACTTCAGAACTTTCTTGAATCATTGTATTGCTGAGAATAGCAGTCGTTCATTACCTATTATCGTACAATATTGGTATTACTGTGTACTTTCTTCTCCTGGTCCTGCTCACTTCACTTTCCATAAGTTTATGTTAGTCTTTCCAGGTTTATTTGTTTGTTTGTTTTCCCTGAAATCAACCTGCTCATGATTTTTTTTTTTTGACTTGCCCAAGGTCACACAGCTGGTAATTGTCAAGTGTCTGTAGTTGCCTTAGGGCAGGTTTGAACTCAGCTCCTCCTGACTCCAGGGTGGTGCTCTATTCTCATCATTTCTTATAGTCCAATAGTGTTCCATCACAATCATAAACCACGACTTGTTCAAGCATTCCCCAATCAATGGGCATGCTTTCAATTTCCAATTCTTTGCCACCACAAAAGAGCTTCTATAAATATTTTTAGTACAGATATTTCCTTTTTCTTTCTTTCTTTCTTTTTTTTTCTAAATTTCTTTGGGATACAGACCTAGTATTACTGAGTCAAAGAGTATGCACTGTCTTAGAGTCCTTCGGCCACAGTTCCAAATTGTTCTCCAGAATGGTTGAATCAGCTTACGACTCCACCAAGGGTGTTTTAGCGTCCCAGTTTTTCCACATGCCCACCAACATTTGTCGTTTTCCCTTTCTGTCATATTTGCCAATCTGATAGGCGTAAAGTGCTTCCTAAGAGCTATTTTAATTTTCATTTCTCTAAGCATAGTAATTTGGAGCATTTTTTCATATTACTATAGGTAGATTCAATTTCTTTATCTGAAAACTATATGTTCAGATCTTTGGATCATGTATCAGTTGACGAATGACTTGTGTCCTTATAAATTTGGCACAGTTCTCTATATATTTGAAAAATGAGACCTTTATTAGAGAAAATTGCTGTAAATTTTTTCCACAGTTATGATTACTGTGCATTTCCCTCCATCCTGTTTTTTCTATTTATCCTTCTATCTTTCCTTTTACCCTCTTACTCAATTTTGCCCCCAAGCCCTTTCTGAGGAGCTCTTTGAATTATCCCAGAGGAAGAGAAATCTAAAAATTGAAAGGGATGTGATCTATTTCCTTTGCCCACCAACCAGGGCAGCAGGGTCTGTCACTCCTCCTCCATGACCAGAGTGCCTTTTTGTATTCATAGCAATCGACCAAGTTAAATCTGTCCCAAGTTCCAGTTCAAATTTCAGGAGTTAGTCCACCATATCTATATTGTTTGTGGTAGGAAAGACCTGTATTTAAAGTCTGAAACCATTTTGGAGGGGCTCCACCCAGAGGACTAGATTTAATTGCCCTTGAGGTAGATTAGGATATGGAAGCCTTGGGTGGGGGCATAGATTTGATCTATTAAAAACATTTTCTTTAGGAACCTTAACCCCTCCTTTGAAAATCCACATTGGGTAGCCATAACAGGAATCCATTTTTATGGAGTTATCTTAAAATGTTTCCCCATGACAGATACCTAAAAGGGGACAAAGGCAGTCTCATTCCGGAGGCTTTAATTGATTAAACCGACTATAACAATAAATCTTCAGGCATGACTGTGTAACTCCTATGGGAAAAGAATCTTAGCATTGGACCAGTTAAACTACTCCCTCAGGGGCTGCCTCTAAGATTTATCAGGTTTCTGTCTGAGCTTCTGATATAACTTGACAATTTCTTTGGCAGTAAACATCTTCATGCTCATGAGTAGTGATAAGATCAATCTTTTATTTTATTCTTTTAAACTCTTGGTGGGAGCTCCCAAGCCTCTTACATCTGTTCTTATTCTCCTCTCTCAGGGTTCTACTCTTGGCAGGATGCAGGAGAATCAGAACCCTGGATCAGAAACCATATGGTGGGCCCTTCTCTGGGTTTTGTCAGTTCCTACTCTCATCAAGAGATATATTTTCACTTGAGGAGTCACTAGTTATAGTATTAATCTGATCAAAGATCTTTCCTGCCCATTCAATAGGGCTCAAGTGGGAAGGCCTGATTATATCTCTGTTCCCAAGTAGGCCCCAAACCCCTACTTACTAGGTGCTAAGCTGATGTAGGCGGAAAGTCCTCAGAGCCCTGAGGGAAGTTGCTAAGACCAGAGACAATGTGCACTGAGTTCTAGTCAATCAAATGACTTTCTAGTCAATCAGATGAAGGTTAGGGCTGTATAAAAAGAGAGCCCAGAACTGGGAACAACACAACAGAACTGGGAGCAGTGGAGCAGAGAGCAGGAGGATTGAGAAGCAGCATGAGAGTGCAGAGTGGAGCGTGCTGAACAAGAGAGTTTCATTGATCAAGGAACTTGCAGTCAGCAGAGCTGCAGGAGAGAGTGCTGAGCTGAAAGTTAGGATTCACGGGTGATCTTTTTATAGGGAATTCCTAGCATCGAGAGGAAGCTACAGTATGGCTTGGTTCCTTGCTATAATATTTTGCTATAATTTCCTCATTAATATATTGAGGTGAGGGTACTGGTTTTGGAATATTATTGCTACAATAACAAACTTGGGGCATTGGTCCTTGAATCTGATCCCCTGGAGTCTAAATAAATGTCATGTCCTTATACTTTGTGATCTTGAACCATCCAGGCATGTCCATGGTCCTCTCTGAGATCATGAATTTTGCATTACTGCTATACTAGTACCATTAGTTGCCCTTTAGTTCTCATTGATAGTTTCTAATACCGAAGATCTCCGTCTTCAGTTTCTGTAAGTGCCGAACCACTTCACTTTAACGGTTTTTTTTTATGCTAGAAGTCTAACTTCTGAAGGATGTCCACCCACAACCAGGAAATGATGGACTTACCTTTTTTTTAAAAAAAACTTATTTATTTTTTAACTTTCTTTACCCCTTTGGGCAGCTTCCTTCATCATCCACTGAGATAATTGCTCCACATGAGCAGAACCCTCCTCCCTATACCATGAGGAGGACTCTTTACACATGTCAACAAGGGCTCTTTAGACTATGGTATTCAGGCATCTGATCATGCTGCCATCTGTATTTTTGGGAGTGCTCTTCCCCAACTCAGCTACAATTTGTACCATGAGGTCATTTAGTCCCAAATATCACCAAATACAATTAATGTTAGAGGGTGGGATTGATGCCAACACTGTTTGGGTTCAGTTTTAAGATGAAATGAGTTACTTTTAAGTCACTGAAGAATTGGAAAACTTAGCCCAAATATAGAAATAATATGAAACAATGATACAGTGGCACTTATCTTCTATAGATGTGGCTTCCCTCATCTCCATACCAAAATGAGATTATTCAGCAGAATAAGGTGTGCTGACTCATGTGGTCTTCAACATCCACTACATCAGAGGTCCCCAATGTCATATGGATGGCACTATTTCTATCCTTAGGAGGCCAGGAAGTTGTGTACAAAGAGGCAGGGGCCATTTAGGTCCTGAGAGAGCTTGTTACCTTTTGGGAAGGAAGGAAGGAAATAAACATTTATTAAGCACCTACTATGTTCAAGGCACTGTACTGAGCATTTTTACAAATGTCATTTCGCACAACAGCTCTGAGGCAGATGTTATAATTATTCTGATTTAGAGTTGAGGAAACTGAGGCAGACAGAAGGGAAGTGACTTGATCAGGACTTGTGTCTAGGGCTGGATTTGAACTCATGTAGTTTTCACTTTAGGCCCAGCACTCCCACCTACATCACTGCCTAGTGTATTGGTAATTTAGGTAGGACTTTTTTTTTTTTAACTGTTTTCTTTTTTGAGAGACTTACTTAAATCAAGTGCTCTTGCGGAGTCTATCTTTTGTTTCTTGGATTAAATCGGGAGTCTTTGATGATTTGCTTACCCCAAGGGAAAGTCTAGTTTATATCGGTTTCAGTCGCATGTTTGTGATACCTTTAGGTCACTTGGGTTTGACTTGCATGTTGTGACACCCTTTGACACTGAACAGGGTATGTAAACTCAAAGGTTGGTGTTTTGCCTTTGGGGTTCTCACTCACTGAAGGTGTGTTGGTGTGGAGACTCTGGGTAGTTGCTGGAGCCCCCCCTCCCCCCATCTTTGAAGAAACCCAGATGTTGATGCTTCTCTGGTAACTATGTATTGCTTTGGATAGACTGGTTTGTGTTGTTTGCTCTGTAGATATTGTCTCTGTTTGTAATTTGTATTTGTATTTGCTCTGAAGTTCAGAGTGCTGGCTTTTCCCCCTGAACTAAGTGAATGACATATCTGTGTTTGATTAAAGTGAGATTGTTAACCCCTTAAAGTTGCTTTCCTTAGAAAAGCAGATCAAAGAAGTTGTGCTGGCGGCTCTTGTTGCTGGGCTTGTTGGGTCTTGCACCTCAGCAGCAGCTGCTAGCCACATTGTTGTTATACCTAGCTATCTATTATTAGCTTTAGGGAATATTCATTCCTATTGTTGGGAAATAGGTAGAACCCTGATCCTATCCTACTTTTAGAAATTCCCTCAAAGGACAAATTGTCCTCGTTAATGAGTTAAACATTAAAAATAAAGGACTCATAATATGCTGGATATTCGGTGAACACTCTCTCTTTGAATACTTTTTTTATGTTGCTTTACTACATTTTACCTTAAAGTGTTTAAAAGAGAGCCTATTATGTAGCCAGGGAAGGCAATGGTTTATAGCTTACTTTTATTGCTATTAAGATCTAATCTATCACTTTTCAGTCGATTGTATTTGACAAGCAGCTTCTTAAACTTGAACTTTGTCATTTGGTGACAGATAACTCTGCCTATTTGTGCAATTTCTTCTTTTGCATATTATTTCTTATGAAGTGCCTTATTATTACTCACCACCTTTAAATGCCTACTAAGCATTTACTAAGTACTCGTTGATTGCCAACTGAGTGACAGATTCTATTTATGATAGTGTAATGGCTTGGGAAATATATTTTTTCTTCAAGGATAAATTGGAAAGCATGAGGAACTCATAGAATCATAGGATCACCTTGAATTGGTAATAAACGGAGTACTTAGAAAATACCCATATTGCAAAATCCAATAATATTTGATTGTTGAATAACATTCTGCATTATTACTCCATAATAACAGCACATATTCAGGGAACAAAATGACTATTCCTCATCACAATAATTTATGTATCTCTATTTATCTCAGCCATCACTTGAACATGTTTCAAAGTAAGAATTTTCATAAATTATATTTAAGGACATATTACCAGAGATTGTATGGGAAAGGGTCCTACCTCCTAAGTCATGTTTTGGGTATTTCTGATTAATAAGATGTTAGCTCCCATTAAAAATATAGAAGTTCTGTTGTAGTGCTCTTGAGATAGAGTCTTTTTTATTCTTCCCAAATAGTATTGAGTGGAATACAAGATTGTGAAAGCTTCCCTATGAATAATTCAGGCAAGGTGATAAATAGTACAAATTTAGTTAAGATGTAGACCTCACTAGGCCTAAGTTTCCTTTACCTGTAAATCATATGATTTCGGGGAAATCAGGTGATATTCCCCTCTCCCCCTCCCCTAACCTACTTACAAACTGCCATCTCAACATTAAAGTTTCCCTATAAGGTAATTCTGTAGTTTCTGTGCTGGTATTGGGTAAAACTTATTCCTGGTTAGATTGTGAGGCCACCTGTCCCTGCAAATGGGGACAGGGGTCCAGCCTCTGGGGTGGGATTTCTTAGAATTGTTTGTACAAGGATATATATCCCCTTGCTTGCCTTCTCCCTCTTGCCTCTCTTCACTACTATCTCCACCCTGGTAGTGGGAGATGCCCAATTCTCGAGACTTGATCAAATAAAGCTTCTGTTTTTTTTTCCTACCTTGAGAAACTGAGACATCTCTGTTTTGTTTTTTTTTTTTACTTGAGCCAGTGGTTTTTTGTCCCACACAGTATATATTCACTAGGTAAATAGTGGTGCCTACATAGGGCATTGACGAAGACATGAAGTTAGACATCAAGACATTTAATTTAGACATGAAGAAATATGAAAGATTGGGAGGAGCAGCAACATACAACCTGGTAGAATCTCTTATATTTTCTTTTGTTGTTGTTTTAAAATTTGTCTAGTGGTTTGAGGACTAACTCTACTTATAAACCATAAATTATAATTTAGAAACAAGGGTTAAATAAAAAAAGCACTTCAGACACTAAATTCATTATGTTCTAAGAACCTACGTACTAAAAATTCTACTCCTCCAAATATTTAATAGGTACCTTTCTCCCTGATTTGCCACCAGTCCTTTTATGATGCATTTAAATGAATTGTTATTTAAAATATTTGTTAATTTTCTCCTTAACACTCTGCTAATCATTAATTACATCTCTCACTATGGGGAGAAGTATTCTCTAAAGCAGGAGCTGAATCTAGTTGGAGGGCAGGGAGAAACCTGTGACTTGACCCCAAGCTTTAGATAATATACCCCAAAGCAGTGTGAGATCAATACACCCTAGGGTGTGAAGATGGATTGCATCCAACCTTCTCCAGATTAGCTAGTCATGAAGTTTGTCTCCAACAGAAACACACTTAGCCTTAACCCATTAGAGCTCAAAACTCCACTTTGTGAGTTTCCACGCTCCTTTTAGTAGGAGTGCTGCCCAATAACCTAACTACAACCCAGTAACTCTTAGAAGCAGCTTCATGATTTCCATTGGGAAACTGAGAAAATTCCCCAGACCCCATCCCCAACAGCATACCTTCCCATGCCCTCTCTACTATTGTGTAGTTCAGTGGTTTTAGTTATGGCTAACTCTTCATGACACCATTTTCAGAGGTTCTCTTCCTTCCTTCTTTCCTCTCTCCCTCCCTCCCTTCCTTGTTTCCTTCCTTGTTTCCTTCCTTCCTTCCTTCCTTCCTTCCTTCCTTCCTTCTTTCTTTCTTTCTTTCTTTCTTTCTTTCTTTCTCTCTCTCTCTCTCTCTCTCTCTCTCTCTCTCTCTCTCTCTCTCTCTCTCCCTCCCTCCCTTCCTTTCTGTTTTTATATATTCAGTATTTTATTTTTCCCAATTATATGTGAGAATTTGGGTGGGGGGTTGGGGTTCTTCGCAAAGACACTGGAATGACTTGCCGTTTCCTTCTCCAGTTCATTTTATAGATGAGGCTAGTAAGTGTCTAAGCCCAGATTTGATCCAGGAAGGTGAGTATTCCTGACTCTGGGCCCATGGCACTATCCCCCGTACCACCTAGCTTCCTAAGGCCTGATTTTGCCAGAGAAAATAACAAAGCTAAAATCATAAATCCGACCCCAGATGCTTGCCATCTGTGTGACAATGAGCAAGTCACTTAACCCTCTTTACCTCATTTTCCTCATCTGGAAGCTGAAGAAGGACATGGCAAACCATTGCAATATCTTTGCCACAAAAACTCCAAATAGGGTTATGAAGAGTCAGACACAGCTAAAGACTACTGAACAACAGAGTCAGTTCACTTTAAGGTTAAAAATGAAACAGACCCTAACTTCAGAAATACTGCATTCTGCAGGGGAAGTACTCTAACCACATTTCTTCTGGTCCAGTGCTATGAGTTAAACATGTGAAATTCTGCATCCCATAAGACATAAAAATGATAAACTGATATGAGTCAATATATTTAAGCTCTTTATAAATACTAAAAAACCTTTCTATAGCCTATTTCTTAAGTTCCATGCTAATATGTGGTATTTTCATTTTGCTTTCAAATTTGGCCAGAGCAGAATGTGAAGTCAGAGAAGCCTGTTTAGGTATCTCATTATATGGGATGGAATTTTCAAATAATAGGTGAGACATCTTTAGGAGAAGCAAAGTGAATTTTACTTTACAAACCTTGCAAGATTTGGGCACACCTCCATAATGGAGGAGGCAAAGTAAAAAGGAAGTGCTGATTCAGATATACTCTTAGTACAAAGATTCCCGCCCGCCTCTATCCTTTCTCATCATTGGCTGGGAGGCGGGCTTATAATCTAGGTGCGGAAAAACTAGACAGAGAACTAGGGGACCAAGGTTGATCTGGTCTGTTCAGGTTTTCCTCATCCGGAACTCGACTGCCAGGGGTGGTTTCCAAAAGTCTAGGAGAAGAAATGGGGTGGGGGGGATACCTTCTTGGAGCAGAGAACAAAGAGCTTGTGAGGTAGTCCATTATCTCCCTGTTTGGTACTAGCACCTGAAAGAGGGGGAAGAACACACCTACAGCTTCAGGCCCTGACTTTCCAGAGTCACTAGAATGTTAAATTCTAAGCCTCTCCTACTCCCTCAGACATTCCCTATTTCAGAAATATGAGAAGAATGTAACCCCTGTATTTTTACCCTGTGAAGTCTGCACAATTATCCTTCCTATTCATCATCTATTCTGCTTTCACTGCCTCTCTCCTTTCCTGACATTAAAGACCCTTTTATAAGAGCACTAATAGGTTCCCATTCTCAAAGGGTCTTGCTTTGAGACAGAAGCCATACTCCTCTTTCTGTTGCTATTTGAGAAAGACCTCAAGTATTTTACTTCTAAGAAGGCACTTGCCCTGTAAAAGAGGACAAAGTATTGCAAAGATTTCAAATCCATAAAAAATGAACCTCTAATTGCACTAGTGAATTTCAGAAACCTAGACACGAGTTATTTTCATCTGGCCTCTTCTCAAGCACATTTATTCTATCTACTTGTAAACCTATAGCTAATTCTAGTATCTTAAAAAATTTATAGATATTTACTTTTAAATCATATCATTGTAGAATATGTACTCCTACCCCTTCTCCCCTATCTCAAGAATCATATGAATCATATCTTTTAAAAATGATTTAAAAACAACAAAGTTCAGCAATGCAAAGACACTAACCATAATGGACAACATATAAAGCATGCCACAATCATAATTCATCACCTTTCCAATGAAAGGAAGACCTACTTTCCTCTTCATCAGGGATAAGGCTGGCTATCATGATCATATGGCATTTGATTTCACTTAATTTGTTTCAGTTTAAATTTTGTTACTGCATATATTTTCTCTCGTATTTTGTTCTGCACCTGTTTATTTTGTAAGTTTTCCAGTGTTTCTCTGAATTCCTTATATTTGTTATTTCTTATGATTCACTGAGATTCCATTACGTTCATTTGACACAATTTGTTTAGCCACTCTCCAGTCGATAAATTTTATTTATAATTCTTTCCTACCCTCAGAAGTTATGACATGCATATTTTGGCATAAATAGGAATTTTGCATTTATTTTTTACTTCTTTGAGGTACATGCCAACAGATGGTCAATGTGTGTGGGCATGAGTAATTATTACCCTTAGCTGAAAAAAATTTTTTTCAAAATATTTAGACTAAGTGGTATCACCAACAGTTTATCAATGTGACTATATGCACTCCAGTATTATTTCTACCTTTGGTAGAAATGGATGTAAGGTGAGAATTACAGAGTTGTTTTCATTTAAATATTTTTAACTTTGAACAATCTTTCAAATGCCTGTGAAGACTTCTTTGTTCATATCTCTTCACTAAGTAAAAATTGGTAAATAGCTCTAGTCTTTTTATATTTTTCCTAATTTCCTACAGATTTAATGGAGGTGTATGATTCTTTTTTTCCTAATCAAATTTTCCTGCTTTTCCTATCACTATTTTTTTTGTGTGTGAAAAAATTCAGTTTCACATAATGAAATCATTTGCTTTATCTTTTGTGATTTCTTTTATCCCCAGTTTGGTTAAGAATTCTTCCCCTAACTAAAGATTAGAAAGATACTGCCATCAATTTTCTTCCATTAAAAATGACTTACCCCATCATATTTGACTCAGTTATTGATTTGGAATTTATTGTGACATATAGCATATTATACGCACACATCCATATACACACATACATGTGTATACACACACATACATATATGTATATATACAAGTTTATACATGTCTATGTGTATGTATGTATATAAGTACAGATTTGTATGTATATATAATATAATTATATATACATATATTCATACACATATACACAAATAGTATCACATAGTTTTAATAATGACTGTTTTAGAAGTGCTACTCTACTTTCATTCCTACTTTGTCTTTATCTATGTGGTTTTAGATTCTAGACTTTTTGTTTCTCTAAACGATTAAATTATTCTATTTGCTTCCATAAAGTACTCTCTTTACCATTTGATTGATATGGTACTAAATCTTGAAAGCAATTGACTTAGTTTCTTCATTTTTATCATAGTGGGACTGTCAACGTAAGAACGATGAATATTTGTCCAAATATTTTTTATTTTTTTAAAAAGAGTTCTGTAATTATATTTACATAAATCTTGAGTACATCTTGATCGATTGATTCTCAGACATTTATGTATTTTGTGTGTATTTTCAATATGTTTCTTCTTTCTACTTTCCTCCTGGTTTTTATTATTGTTTTATAAAAATTCTGATACATTTTATGGATTTATTTTGTGTTGCACAACCTTGCTGAAGATAATAACGATTTTTTTTCCCCTGAGTCTTTAGGATTCTTAAAGCAAACTATCATATCATATGGAAATTTGGATAATTTTCTCTCCTGTTGCCAATGTATTTGTCTATCTAATCTGGTTGTAAACAGTAGGATTTCTGTAACTATGTCAAATAATATTTGGGAAGGTGATACCTTTACTTTGCTATCACATGTGTTGGAATATCTATGTTTGATCACAGCAAATGATGCTAACTTTTGGTTATAGATACGTATTTACTCTAATGGGGCAGTAAGATGCTTAGTGGATAGAATGTTGGCCCTGGTGTCAGGAAATCCTGAGTTAAAATCTGGCCTCAGATACTTGTAAGATCTCTTTGTCATTCCATATGAATTTAGGCATATTTTTTAGATATTGTCATTCTCCTTAAATTCAGAATTTTGTCAGTTTAAAATCATGTAAAGATAATTCTAGTTTTTAAAAGTTTCTCCTTTTAAGAAAAGATTTTTCCTTTAAAACAAATTTTGATATTTAATGTTTTCCCCTCTCCTTTTGATCAAATTAGCTAAATGTTTGTCAATTTGTCTTTTCAAAGAACTAGGTTTCACTTTATAATTTCTATTGTCTTTATGATTTCCCTTTTATTTAAATCTCTGCTTTTCAATATTTCAACTCTTTTCAGCTCAATTTTGCTTTTCTATCTTTAAAATTATATTCTCAGGTAATTAGTTTTCTTTTTGTATTTGTTTAGATTGGTGTGTTTCACCTTTCTCTGTGACTATCTTTCCTCCAAAAAAGAAAGGCACTTATAGTTCATTTGCCCGAAGGGATGGCAACTTTCTTGCTTGAAGATGTTTTCTTGATACTAAAACTAATAAGCTAACCAGTACACTTCCCTTTAATAGTTATCTAGTACTCCTAATTAGCTAAAAGCAATGATATTAACTGAGGTAGTATAGCAAAAAGTTATACAAATACAAAAATATTCCCCCTTCCCCCAAAACATACATACTCCAATGAGGATGGAAGGGGAGACAAAAAGTTTGCCATCCATGGGAAGATTGGGCTCACAGATGGAAACACATACATGGGGAAAACATGACCAAGGCAATCCATATATTTGACCCTACAGTGCCCCAAAGTCCTGTCTTTTCTTATAGCTTCCTTTCACTGCTCTGCTCTGAGTAATGTATCTCTGCTGGACAGGTCAATCAGATGGAGTCCCTGAACCTGTCCTCTCAACAACTTGAATGCCAACTCTTAGAACTATTTTTTTAATCTGTAACTAGTTTTCTTTTTGATAGGCCACCTCCTAGCTTAGCTATTTTGACCTGTTTTATTATGGGTGTTATGTCTCTTGCTGAGTGAATTGCTCTGATGCAGGACACCAAGCTGACATGTTAAGGACATGGGGAAGAGAGAGATAGGTCCTCTTCATCCCCACTTCCCTCTGTTGTAGGTATAAGGGAGAAAGAAAATTTTGATTATTTTTAAATGCTAGGTTCTTCTTCCATAAATTGTTCTCTTTTCTGCTGCCAGTGGTCACACTTCTTAGAAACTTTCTGGAAAGACTAACTCTATAGAGAATATGTCTCATTTTTTTTCTTTCAAAGGGGCACCAGGGCCATGGCTAATCCTTTGCCAGTGAATAACTAATTCTATCAATTTTGATCACAAATAAAAATACTCTTCTTTGCATTTTATTTAAATTATTAATTATTTGATCCACTCTACTGGGGAAAATCAGTGGCTTAGGGGTTGTTCTAATCAAATTCTGCCACTACTGTACTGGACTCTCCCTCTAGGTAAGTATTTGCTGTTCCTCAAAAATTTACTGGGCCATTTTTAGTGCCGTTGTCAGTAGTGCCCATTTTGAGCATTTGCCTACTGGCTTAGAATGTTCAAGCATTGTCCTTTCAAGTGCTTCCTTCCAACGCACTTAGTTAAAGAATTATAGTGAAGTCCCTGTGTCACAATTCTTGACTAATCATCCCCATACCTAGCCCATTGCCTGGCAGGTTTTTTTTTTTTTTGGTGAGGTGCTTAATAAATTTTAATCGTCTTACTGACAATCCCAAATTAACAATCTTCCCATTCTTCTGTGCTGCCATATTCCACCATCCCCCAATTGTCTGTACTCTCTTACCTTTGCCAGTCTAGGCAACTTAAACATCACCCACTTCTTAAAAGAATTGGGAAAAAAACGGATTTTAAAAAATCACTGTTGTAAGGGACCAGGCAAAGACTCCCATTATCAAACTCTGAAATCAAATGTTGCAAGGTGGCTTTGTTAATGTTCAGTCGTTTTTCAGTTGTGTCTGACTCTTAGTGACCCTGTTTGGGGTTTTCTTGGCAAAGTGGTTTGCCATTTCCTTCTCCAACTCATTTCATAGATAAGAGACTGAGGGAAATAGGGTTAAGTGACTTGCATAGGATCACACAGCTAGTAAGCAAGCATCTGAGGCTAGATTTGAACTTTCAAACCTGGCACTCTATTCACTGTGCTATTTTGCTGTCCTCAAGCCTGCTTATGTTGGTTAAGTTTACTACTCTATGAGTATGTACATTGAGTAGGGCTCTGGCTAATTTAACTACATATCACCTCATGAAGGTTTTTTTGGTGTTGTTTGTTTTATTTTGTCTTATTTTTTAACACCCCATTCCTCCCCCCAACCTCCTCCACCTCCTCTGTGCTGTTTCTGATATCTTATTCTGTGAAGTCAGCTTTAATTACTTTACTTTGAACATGTGTGCCTTCCTTTTGTAAATACACAAAGAAAAAGAAAACATTAAATCCAGTATGTTGGCGGGCCCCATGCCACTCTCATCCAATTTGAATGATCTTTAATATATTATCAAAGTATTCATTACTTCATTGTAATACAGCTCCTCCCCACCTTAATAGACTAATTAAAGTATCATAAAAAAGAGAGGGGAGGGGAGAAGCTTAGTCATGTATTGGCCATATTTCTGATGGTGAGCTTCCTTAAATGTGACTGAGCTGGTCCTTGGATGACAGTTTATTCCCTGGTATATGCATGACATTTCTGAGATTTGTAGTGTATGGTAGAATTTGAGATTTTCTGCCAAATTCTTGGAGAACCTGAGTCCCAAACCCCACATTAAATCAGACTTCAGAGTAGGACTTCAGTGTGGATATTATATTCTAAGTATATTTCTCAATTAGGGGATGGTTTCATTGTTGTTGTTTCTGCTTTGAAAGCATCAACAACTTTTTTGCTCATCTCTTCTCTTCTTTCTTGCCTATGGAGTTTAGTTTTGGTTACTGGGTCTGCTTATTGGTCAGTTTTACTTGGTAGTTCAGAAAAATTTTAATTAATAATAGAAAGCTTTTACACATTCATCCTTGTGATAAGACTATAATTGCATTTGGGCAATATTTCCAAGTTCTAGGCAACTTTTTCCTCCCAGGAAATAGTGATGAAAACAAACCTAAAGAGATGAGAAGTATGGTAAATTTGGGCTTGTAGTTAGATTTTCAGGCCAGTAAAATTTTTGCAGGCTGAGAAAGAATTTGTAATATAGGTTATGAGTTCTTTTTTATGTGTAAATCATAGAACTCTTCAGGATTCTAAAATATATAATACTATGGAATCTTGTTCACAATGGATCAGCATGACATCATAGACGGAGAGTTGGCCTCAAAGTCAGCATGACCTGGTTCAGTTTCCACCTAGATTATCTTGGCTTGTGAACATGGACAAATCACTTTACCTCTCAGTGATCTGTAATAGTGGAAGCTGGAGAATACATGCCTGTCTCCATTGGTAGAGGCAACTACAAACACTAATGATATTACTGACTTATAATCTTTTCCAAAAATGAGTGATAACTATTTCGTTAGAGTCATCCATACACACCCAAAACAATGTGCTAGAGAGAGCAATAATTCACAGGATAAGAAGTTTTCTTATTTCAGTTAACTAAAATTTAAAATATGCAACATCAAACAATTAGGCAACATAAGTTGATATTCTGTCTGTTGATTTGGAGCCATTCCTTCTAATGTAATGCAATTCAAGACAAATTTAATAAAGCGGACTTTTATTCCAAGAGCAGAACATTAGAAAATCATTCACAGTGCCCATAAAGCATCTGGCAAGCCTTTTGGCTGAATTCCTGATTTTTTTTTCAGGTGGTTCAATATATTTCTGAAAAAACAAACAGGCAGCATGTACCACATTGTATAAACCCATGATTAAATTATGTCAAAATATTTACCAGGACTTCAGACATGTAGCAATGAATCCTGTTATGAATTTTTAATATGCATTCGAAATTTTCTGCTGGATTATCACATGTATCTTCTTGGGTAATATGATCAGCTCTTGCTCAATTTCCTCAGCCCACTGAGCTGTTTCACATTCAAATGATGGCTCTTTGTTTGGGTGCAGGGTTGCACTGGCAGCCTCTTTGAGATATTGCTGTTATCAGTCACTAAGCACACAGGGAGTCAATGGTTCTTAGGCACTTGAGCCATATCCTGTATTGAAATTTTTATTTAACAGGAGCTGTTTGAAGAGGAAGATACAGGACATCAAGTTTTCTGATCAGGCCAGGTCTTCTCTCTTGGCAGTTCCTGAAAGACATAGAGATAGATTATTATTTATTAGGAGAATAATGACCAGTTCCTTCAAGGATTAAAAATAATCATACAGAACACTTGTAATTCAGGGCAAAAAAATGATACTAGAGAGGCAGTATATTTGAATACTCTGACAAGAACCAGTGACCAGCACTGTTCATGACTGAAGGTTGCTTGGCAAACACTGAATCTTGTGGATTAACTCAGTCCCACAGTAGGATCGACTGAGTTGTTTTACCTCCATTCACTTGACCAGATATATGGAATCTCAGAGCTGGAGGGCACCTCAGAGTCCATCTAATCTAGTGACTGGAACATAGTAAGTACTTTAATAATTATTTATTCAATTGAAGTAAGACAAATCTAATCTAATCCAAACTTGGTCCTGTATGCCTCATGAAATCACTAGCTTTGCTTTGTTTAAGGTTGAGCTTGAGTGTCACCTCCTATAAGAAGACTGTCCCAATCCTCCCTTGCTAAACTTTCCTCCTTCCAGAAACTATCTTATTTCTTTAGAAGAAACATTTTACCAATATTCTGATAATTGCATGAACAAGATGTAATTCCTTTCTTGTGCGTGTGTGAGTGGGGGAAAGAATTCAGCTTCCAGGAAGGGGCATGCAGAAAGTAGCTGGAAGAGGCTTGTGAGAAGTGATTTTTACATTTTCAGTGTGAACTAGTGGTTCCTGGAAATTGGCAAATGCTATAGTTCACAACTTTATTGTCTAGGCTTAGGATAAATGATGAAAAAAATGTTAATGGTGCAGATTAAATTTAAAATTATATCATGAGTGCATTTTTTTTCTTTCAGAAAGCCAAATGGTAAATATTTGACAGCAGACCCCTTGACTCTTCATCTGATCTGGACAGAAAGAATCTCTTAAAGCGGTTGAACAAAATCAGAAATAAAGCCTTATTTTTACCTACATACATAGATACATATATAAATACACACATATAAAATATATGCTTACACATGTTCAAATACATACATGCATATATACATACATAAATACACACAGATATATAATCTTATGGAAATAGAATTAAAAGATAGGAGTCATAGTACAGGGAAGTGAGAAGTACATGTAAGGAAGATGGGAAAAATCAGGTAGATGAAAACAACTATGGAACTGCTCACATAGCTGTTAGGGCTTAGGCTCTGCTCACCTAGGGATGCCAAAAATTGTTGTGGTTTCATGATGTGTTGTGGTGGAACTGTCTCAAAGAATTCAGTCAGACCACCTCTAATCCAAGGATAGGCATTTTTGAGATTGATGCCTCTCATGAAGCAAGCTAAGTTCCAAGAGGTACCAGCAACTTCAGAGAAAGCAAGATGGATTTTTATAGGGTAAAGATGCAATGGCATATCAGAAATTATGAATATTACAAAGGCAGGAGGGGATTTTTAAGGGATTAGGTAATAGGGGAAGGGTCTCAGCCAGGACAGAATTGTGCATGCAATTACCCAAAATACAGAAAAATCCATGTGTGTATGGTAATGATGTTATCAGAAGCCTTTCTACATCATAAGGTTACTCTAGGTCAGTTCTTTAGTATTATTAAGCAGATGCCTACTTAGAGAAAGTCTCTTCTATTGTTTTGAGGTCCACATCCTGCTTGAATATCCTGGTGGTGCTACTTTCTGATTTACTGAGTATTGTGGTCCTGTCTGAGATTAGATGGATATCGTTGTGGTTGAGTGCATGGACACACCTGCTGTTTCTGTGGGAAATATGAGGAATGGCTCTGTAGGCAGTGGCTAGCTACAGGCAGTGGCTGGGATCCCCTCACATGGACATGCCTGCTGATCTGTGAGAAATATGAGTTCATGGACACACCTGTTGTTCTAGTGAGCAGTGAGGCATATATGAAGAAGTTAAGATATTAAATGGCACTGGGAGATGAGTGGCTAGGTATGTGCAGTGGGCTTGCTGTTCAGTAGGGCCTATAAGGAAGTTAGGATATTGGGGTTGGGGGCAGCTTTATTATGATTCCATCATTAACTAATTGATATATTTAAAGGTTCAACACTGAGGCCCCAACTAACATATTTGTCTTTGATAGTCTGCCATAGGAACAATAACCTCAAATCAAAGGCCTTGACTGAAATGGAATCATATAAACATGAATATCAAGATTTTCCCCTCAAAAACCTGCAGAACACTCTGCCATAGCTGTACATAATGCCCTTGCTAAGAGTATGCAAGCATTTAGAGTACAGTAATAGGGAGTGGGAGAGAAGTGTGGGTAAGGAGACACACAGAAGGAGTTATCTTCATGAGTTCAAGTTTGGCCTCATACACTTTCTAGGTGTGTGACCTGGGGAAAGTCCTTTAATTCTGTTTGCCACAGTTGTTATTCTGTAAAATGAACTGGAGAAGGAAATGGCAAACTACTCCAGTGTCTTTGCCAAGAAAACCCCAAAACGCAGTCATGAAGAATCAGATATGACCTAAATGACTCAACAACACCACCCTTTATAGCATTAAATAAATCTATGTTATAATTTTTATTCTGCCTCCTAGAGTAACTGAAGTATTTTGTTGATATGTCATTAAAAGACAATGATACTTTCATAATGAGTTCATGTATGAAGTTTGTTTGAAATTCTTTAATCTTACATTTAATTGATGCTTGGCAGAGAAAATGAAACAGAAACCTGAAGATGTGAATATTCTTCGTGGAAGGACTGTATCTGCTTTTGGAGTTGCATAGATGCATGTGCTGAGAAAAGCCTAAACGATGACAGTCTGCAGCATGCAATGACATTGCCGCACCTCACAGATTGTGTGCCTGCTAATTGCAGTCTCATTTGTTCAAGTAAGGAAAATCTTCTCTTAATAAATGAAAATGATTGTATTCCTACAAGTATATTTGAATTTTATGTCTGGCATTTTCCTATGACAATTGCCGAAGGAACAATGTTATACTGCTTCTATAGATAGCCAAAAGAGTTCAGGTGAAGTATTATATGTTTATAATAACCCAAGGCTTACTACTGAGCTTACTGTCTAGCTATTTTTATATCAATGCATTCTACTACCAAAGTGATGCCTACTCCTGGGTTCATAATCTCCTCCTTCCCTTTAACACTCATTCCCCATTGTAGCACCCAACATAACCTAGAAAGAGATTCATAATCATGAATCATAAGACACCAGTATTGATTTTTGCTTTGAACCAATATCAAAGGACCATGTGAAGAGTGGGGAAGAAGTACATCAACCTCCAAGGCTGTGTCACCTCCCTCAATCCCTTACTCCATATGCATATACTTATTGGTCTAAGATTATGAAGGTTAAGATAACCTCAGAGGAAAGATAAATCTCTATGTCGACCTGGCTTTATGTTTGCCACCTGAGTATGTCACAGTCTTCCTTCCACCTTTCTTCCAGTTGCTCTAAAAACAGTATTCAAATCATGACTACCATCACGAGCATTACCTAATATTGTCACTCATAGTGGCATTTGTTTGTAGCACCTGCTACCTGTGAGGCTAAGTAGAGTGTATCCTTTGAGATTGAAAGTTTTGAGCTATTAGAGAGCTAAAGCTGATTCAGTGGCTTCAATAAGTAAGGCACCAATATGGAACTCCAAGTATTAGAGAGTAGGTTACCAGGTCACCTAAGGAAAGACAAACCAACCTAGTTTGGAAATTGATCATATCAAAGCTCTCATGCTGATCAGTAGTTTGGTGGTGGGATAAGGGCTATGAAGCGCATCCATAGCAAGATAGGGAGACCTAGCCTCAAAATAAACAAAAACAAACTAAAATAAAAACAAAGATAATTGCAATTGCTATTGGAAAAAGTACATCAAATTTATACCTGTGTGACTTCTTTTACTGTTTCTGTGATTTCCTAAACCAAAACTCATGGATAGCAAATAGGTTATCCCCTTTATCATCCCCATGTTTGAATTTCCTCATCTGTAAAATAGAGTAAGTTGAACTAGAAAATCTTTGACATTTCTTCTGGCTCTAGATATCTGAACACTAGTCTTCTATGAGTGAAATACCCTTATCTTCCCTGGAAATCATACACTTATAGTTGTTATATTATCTTTTTTTAATGTAACATTTTTGAAGATAGCAACTGTTTTGCTGTTGTATTTGTCTTCAACATTCAACATAATGCTTGTAAGTGGTTAATAAATGCCTTTCATTACTTTTTTCATTCATACAATCAGTCTTTCATCAAAAGAGATTTTTCTTCTCTAAAGGAGAAATATCCGGGTTACTCTTTCAAGGGACTATTTCTTCTTCAATCAATTTTCTTCAAAGGAACAAGAGTTCAGGGCTTATGTTAGGTGGTTTCTATTTTTCTAAGAAAGACTTGACTCCAGGTTAATTTTCATCTCTGTCTAATCCAACCCAAGCCACTTTATTCAATCAGCACTTAGAACTCCTTAATATATTCCACTGATCAGAAAGCTAAATTATTTAAGTAATTTCTGGATCCATGGTCACTAATCCATGTAGTATATGGACAAAAATTGTCTAAACATAAGATTAATTAATTTGTTGGTTTGTAATAGCTTTGTTCATGTACACCATTTAGTCTTTATCTTAATATTTATAGAGTTTATAAACATAGATATACTTACTATCCAAAGGTAATGCTGTTGGTGTAGCAAATATGTTGTTAAAATGCTTAGAATGTTTAAGTTAGTTGGAAGGAACCTCAGAAGTACAGATTCTATGCAAATTATGAATTCTATAAATACCAGACAGTATCTGATGAAAACTTCTAGTAATGATTTTTTTTCTCATTTTTATTCAATGGATTTCATATATAAATAGTCCTGGTAGAGATGACATGCAATTATTGTTATTCCACGCTTAATTTCATTAGGCCATTGTGAGAGTGGAAATAATAACTTCTTTTTAAAATGTGCAATGCGTACTTGTGTAAACTCACTGCAAGTATTTTTTGTTTTGTTTTGTTTTGTTTTGTTAGTGGAAACCTCAAAATGACAGGAATAAAATGTATTTCACCTTATTCGCACATTTTTATAAAGCTTATTCCCCTATTTCAGAGCTCTTTTATTTCATGAATATTGTCAGAAGTCTCTTATTATCATTATCATCCTCCCTGAGGTGACTGATTCCATTTTTAGACATCTTTAATTGTTTTTATTATGTTCAACTCCTATTTTCTTCCCTGTAACTTTTATTAATTCATCTTAGTACTACTTCTAAGCTCTGGACTACATGAATCAGATGTCAATGTCATTCCGCATGATAATTTGTGAAATATCCTGAGACAGTTCCTAATCTGCAGAACAAATATCTTCAATTCATTCAAGCTATATTATTATGGCATTGTTTTGAGTCATCTCACCATCCTGCCCACTTTATTCTTCGGGAACTACAGTTCAAAAACGTTCCTACTAAAATGTCACCCATTTTGTAAGATCAAGAGCCATTCCCTAGGAAATAAGTGACCAAACCATGTGAACAAACAGTTCTTAAAAGAATTTATAGTGTAACAACCATATGAAACATTGCTCAAAATAATTAGTAATAAGAGAACTACAAATCCAAACAACTGATACTTCCCTCTCAACTCAGCAAACTAATAAAGATGACAAAAGATGGGAAAGGGCAGTGTTGAAGATGTGAGGAAAAAAAACCAGGAGCTATGAATTGGTCTAAATAATTTCGAATTACATTAAGAAAGTAACTAAAAGTAATGTATTCTTTGATCAAGAGACTCCACCGGTAAGCACATCCTACAAGGAAGTCAAAGATGGAAAGTTCTTTATAAAACAAAATATTTCTAGCTGCAGGTTTTGTTTTTTGTTTGTTTGTGTTTGTGTAAAAGAAAAGAACTGGAAGCAAAGTGGATATCAATCAATTAGGGGTTGGGTAGGAAAAATTCTGTACATTAATTAAATGGAAGAATACTGAACTATAAAAATTGTATGGATATGAAGAATGCAGAGAAGATTAGGAAGACATATTATGATAGGTTCAAAATAAAGTGAATTGAACTATGAAAATGATATACACAATGACAGCAACAATGGAAATATAAAGAAAAATGGAATTCCGTATAGTTATAATGCTCAAACTTAGTCCTAAAGAAAATCTACCCAACTATTTCCTTTGCAGAAATGAGGAAATGCAGTGGTCAAACATTGAATATACTATTTATTTGTTGGTTTGTCTCTCTGTGTCTCTTTTGGTCTCTGTCTCTATGTCTGTGTGTGTGTGTGTGTGTGTGTGTGTCTCTGTGTGTGTATCTCTCTCTCTTCTCTCTCTCTGTCTCACTGTCTCTCTGTCTCTGTCTCTCTGTCTCTCTCTCTCTCTCCCTCCCTCTTTTTTTTCTCTCTCTCCTCTCATTCTTTATTAAAAAGTATGGTTTTCTAAAGAGGAAAGGATATATTAGAAAATAAAGGTGACGAAAAAGCAAAAATACTTCAACATTTTTATAAGTAAAATGCGGCATCCACAACTGTACACAGTACTCTAGATTTTATATGAATAAGGAGATTACAGTGGAACACTGTATTTCTATTATAATGCAACCTAAAATCATGTTAACTCTGTTGGCTGCCACATTAGATTGCTGAGTTATTACTGAGCTTGTGGTTTGCTATAATCCCTTATTTTTTATTGTTTTATTATGAACTGCTTTCTAAGCATTTTTATCTAACTCTGTACTCATATAATTTATCTTTTGGACCTAAGTAAAGGGATCACACTAAAGACAGCTGTTCGTCAAGGTTCCATCCTTGACTACCATTTTTTATTTCTATATTTTGTCTACACACACACACACACACACACACACACACACATATACGTATATATGTGTGTGTGTATATATATAATGAGAATATATATATATATATACAAATTCACACACAAATAATACATATTGTATATGTATGTATGTGTGCATACATATACAGATATACATGTATATATTTCGAGCTTTAACCTATCTTCTGATGTCCAGATATACAACTGCCTAAATAATATTTCTACTTGGATATCCTGCATCACCTCAAATTCTATATAGGTAAATTAAAATCTAATATGTTTCCTGATAAAACAACTTATTCTTCTGATATGACTATTTGTCTCCCAGTTATCACTATTCACAAAGTTTCTGACGTACAATATTTCAGTTCCATTTTTATTTTTCCCTCCCTGTCATCTCCAAAATACAATTCATCACTAATTCCTATTAAATCAACTTTCACATCTTACTTCTACCCCTCCCCCCTTTCATTGCCACCAAAAAGGATTTGCTCTCAATAACATCTAGTAGTATAATTCCAGTGGCCTTTGATCCACTATTTCTCCATTCTTTGTCTTTTAAGCTTTCCTTCACAGAGTATTTCTAGTTTTACTTTTTCCATGAATATATCCAGATTTGGTCAATTCTCTAAATAAAATTCTTTGGAAACTACTGGATAAAGTTCAAGATTATTTTTTTCTGGCATTTAAAGTCCTCCAAAAATCAATGCCATCCTACATTCTATTTTTTTTTCTTTGAATACTCCCCCAAACCTGTACTTTCTGCACTGGTAAAACTAAATTCTTTACTATCAAGAAAACACTCTCTGTTCTTTTGTTCATGGTATACCTCATGCTTCAAATTTCCTTTTCCCCCACTTTACCTACAACTAATTACGATCCAAAGCAAACATTCTAAGTCAGGGGTGGGGAACCTATGATCTTGAAGCCACATATGGCCTTTTCAGGTCCTTGGGTGCAGCCTTTTGACTGAATGTAAGTTTTATAGAACAAACTCTTTTATTAAGGGGATGTGATCTGTAAAGTTTAAATTCATTCAAAGAGCCAGACTTGAGGAGCTAGAGGGCCACATGTGGCCTCAAGGCCACAGTTTCCCATGACTGTTCTTTTTTTTTTTGGAGGGGGGAAGGCAGGGCAATTGGGGTTAAGTGATTTGCCCAATGTCACACAGCTAGTAAGTGTGTCAAGTGTCTGAGGTCATATTTGAACTCAGGTTCTTCCGACTCCAGAGACAGTGCTCTACTCACTGCACCACCTAGCTGCCCCCCCCCCCACCTTGCCTGTTCTAAGTGATTCTGGGGATAAAATAGAAGTTTATTAAATTTCTTGAAGGACAAGTCTCTTAAAGTATAGGCAATTTTAATGCTGTAAATCACTATTGATTAGAGAAATGCATATCAAAGCAACTTTGAGATACCACATCATACCTATCAGATTGGCTAACATGACGAAACAGGAAAATGATCAATGTTGGAAAAGATGTGGGAAAATTGGAATGCTAATGCATTATTGGTGGAGTTATGAACTGCTGCAACCATTCTGGAGAGTAATTTGGAACTATGCCCAAAGGGCTATAAAATGTGCTTACCCTTTGATACAGCAATACCACTTCTAGGTCTATATCACAAATTGATAATAAAAATGGGAAAAGGACATATAGGTACAAAAATATTGATAGCAGCTCTTTTGTGTGGTGTCAAAGAATGGGAAATTGAGGGGATGCCCATCAATTGGGGAATGGCTTAACAAATTATGGTATAGGAATGTAATGGAATACTATTGTGGTATAGGAAATGATGAGCAGGCAGAATTCAGAAAAAAAAAAAAAAACCTGGAAAGACTTACATGAACTGATGCTGAGTGAAGTGAGCAGAACCAGAAGAACATTCTATACAGTAACAGCAACATCATGTGATGACTAACTTTCATAGACTTGGCTCTTCTCAGCAATGCAAAGATCTAACACAACTCTGAAAGAATCAAGATGGAAAATGCTGTCCACATCCAGAGGAAGACCTATGGAGTCTGAATGCAGATTGAAGCACACTATTCTTTCTCATTGTTTCTCCCGTTGCCCTAATTCTTTTTCACAACACAGTTAATGTGAAAATATGTTTAATATGAATGTACAGGTAGAGCCTATATCAGATTGCACACTGTCTTGGAGAGGGAGCAGGGGATAGAGGGGGAGAAAATTTAAAACTCAAAAGCTTGTGGAAGTGAATGTTGAAAACTAAAAATTAATTTATTAAAAAGTATAGGCAATTTTAAACTTTTAAAATTAATTTGTATTAATTTAATTTATTTATGGATATAGTTCTTCCTAAATATATATTGCTTCTATTTTAAAGATAACTGGCATACTTTGCTCCAGAAATAACACTTACTAGACATATATCCTCAAAGATATCAAAGAAAGAAGGAAAGGATTCAAAGATACAAAACAGTATTTATAGCAGAAATTAACACATAGATTTATATATAGTATGTATACATGTGAGGAAATTAGAACAAAAAGTGGTAGTACGAATTGAGTAAACCACATTGACTCCATCTGGTGAATTAGTTCTGGATCTATTTCAGTTCTCTTTCTTTTCATTTATGGGTCTAGTCCAATTTCTGTGTTGTGAGACAACTTTGTTCAATTGTAGAAATTGTGAGATAACCTTCTTTCATTGCTTGAACCTTGCTTGATGTGGCTGGGAAGCTGGACCACCTCTACCAGCTGCTTAGAGTTCCTTAACCGAGGATCTAAATTATGCTGACCAGAATCCCAGTCAGAGCTGAAGATTGATGCAAGGAGTTTTCTCACAATTATACATTTCAAGCAACCCATATGTCTTATCTGAAAACTGGCACCATACTAGTCAATCAGTTATTGTTTCCACATTCCTTTGATTGAATACAGATACTTGGTGGGGTGTGGCGCATGTTTTTTTCTGATTTCAGGGAATTGTATCTGTTCTCTCTCCCTCCCAACTTGAAAGTCCCTAATCTTTCCTCCAATTAGAAATCAGACTGCCTAATTTTTGCATCATGAATAATTGTTTTCCTTTACTTAATTGCTTTTATTTGGTTAATTTTTTAATGCAGGAAAATCTTTCCCCCTGTATTCAGGGTCAAATGCCAAGGCTGAAGGGGTCTGGCTGCAATTCGTCATACAGTTGGCATGCATTGCTTAAGAAACCAATGGGTTTGGAAGCTTTAATCGCTGTTTCTTCAGTCATTTCATCTTTCCCCCATCAGACATAGTGTATATGTAATACATATATAGCATATATATGTGTGTGTATACACACACACACACACACACATATATATATATATATACATATATATATACATATATATATATATATATATATATACACTTACATGCATACCTACATATATTAATGTAGACAGGTATATGTGTGAGAAAGAGACAGAGACAGAGAGAGAGAGACAAAATTCTTCTATATTTTTCTGAAGCCAAGCCAAATGAACATTTCATGTCTGAGTCCCTCAAGATTTACCACATTGTAGAGATAGCGCTTTTATCTTGAATTTTGGAAAAAACAAAACAAAACAATAACAACAAAATTCAACTGGCCTACCAGGTGGAAACCCTGGAATCTATGTCTCAACCATGGGTATATTCTCCTCTTTCTCATTTTTATTAGGCAGTATTTTTGTTTGTTTTTGTTTTTACCCCCTGCACCTAAACTCTTGGGTTGCAGATTCTGGGGGAAATTGCTGCTGCTGTTTGTCCTTCATTCTGGAAGAGGACCATGGCATCAGGGGTGTGATGCCATGACATGCAAATAAATTGGATTTAAGTAAGAGAGAGCTGTGCAAAGACATCAGCTTCATTTTCTCCTCCGGAGCCATCTGGGTCCAGTGGCCAGATATGGATCAGAAAAACTAGAGATGGCCAGGAAAATGAGCATCCTCTTTTGACCCTGAAGTTGAAGTTCACTAATAGACAACTGTAGAAAAGATGATCTTGTCATTATATTGTACAGGTTTATAGTTGAGATACATATATCTACCCTTGACTCTATAGGTTTTTTTATTTTATTTTATTTTATTTTATTTTATTTTTTGCAGTGGGGAAGTCAGGGCAATTGGGGTTAATTGACTTGCCCAAGGTCACACAGATAGTAAGTGTGTCAAGTGTCTGAGGCCAGATTTGAACTCAGGTCCTCCTGACCTCAGGACCAGTGCTTTACTCTACAGGTTTTTTTAAACTTGATAATTGTATTCTGTGGTGAAAAATGCCTTTTTTTGGTAATAAAATCTATCATTTCTCTAATCTGTTAATTAACTTGTGACCTAGCTTCCAAATATTTAATAGATGGTTGTCTGAAACCAATGAGTACATTGTATTGCTTAAACGTCCGACTTCAGGAGAGGACAGGCCAGTTTTGGCTAGGCATTCTCAATAACAAGTGTACCCCCCCCCAAAAAAAAAACAAAGGTCAAAAATTTTATCATCTGGGTTATTGAGCTCACTGATAAACTTTATCTTCATCATTTATGCGGACTAGTTGAAAAATTCTTGAATATGGAATTCAGAGATATGTGTTCCATTCCTTTTTCAAATACTCATTTCCTGTATGACTTTGGACAAACCATTCACTTTTTTCTAGGTGTCATTTTTGTGATTTGTAAAATAAAGTTCTGGCACTGTCAGAGTAGAGAAGGTAGTGTATGGGAGAGATGTTCTAAAGATAAAATCAATAGGACTGGACAACAGATTGGATATGGTGGGGTGGGGTGAGAGAGGGAGGAGTCTTGGATGATATCTAGGTTATAGGCTCAGGAGACTGGGAAGAAGTTAGAGCCATTGATAGTAACAGGGAAGTTCAAAAGAGCGTAGGACCATGAGTTGCTGGTGCACTTCAGGCCTGGGTGAGCTATGGAGACTGAAACAAAAAAATGGTCACATACATGCTTTCTCAAAATAAATTTACAAACTGTTTTGGTCCAGTCATTTTTCAGATATGTCCAACTCTTCATGAATTCATCTGGGGTTTTCTTGGCAAATATAACTGAATGGTTTAACATTTCATTTTCTAGCTCGTTTTATAGATGAAGAAACTCCAGGATCACAGAGCTTATCAGTGTCTGAGGTCAGATTTGAACTCAGGAAGATGAGACTTCTTTACTGTAGGCCTGACATTCTATCCACTGTGACACCTAACTGCCTAAATTTACAATCTGTGACTTTACAACCAAGTTTTATAATGAATACGAAAACACCTTAATATATCTACATTTGTATATCCTTATTGTAGATGTATAGGACTTATCTATATGTGGTATAGACTCATTATTTGTTATCATTTGTTGAGTTAAAAATAACCTTAGAGCTCACCAAGAATTCTTCTTGGATTAACTTCTTGGTGTTCTTTTTGTTTATGTAGTATTGCTTTTCATTTGTTATGAAGAGACTGAAGGGAAATTATGCCTAGACATTGCATTAGGAACTTAAACTGAGTATAGGTCAAGCAGTAAATTAATAGAATATAATATAAAAGAAAATGTAGGTTATATAATTAAGAGAAATTTTAATATAGGGATAAGTTTACAAAAATGTGAGCTTTTGGCTTCAAAAAATGTAAATATAAAATCCACTTTTTTCTTTTAATTTTCATATGGCACTTTTAATATGCTCCTTCCTTGACAATGAAAAACCTGTATTCCAAAATATGTGTCCATTGCTGTCTGGTAGCCATCACTTTAAATAATTTTTTTTGGAAGGGGAAAGTCAGGGCAATTGGGGTTAAGTGACTTGCCCAAGATTACATACCTAGTAAGTTTGTCAAGTGTTTGAGGTGGGATTTGAACTCAGGACCTCCTGACTCCAGAGCCGGTGTTCTACTCACTGCACAAGCTAGCTGCCTCAAATATTATTTTTTTTCCATATCATTTAAGTTACTTGGACTACAAATGCAGCTTTATGTCTCTTGCCTGTGGTGATATGCATAATTATGTGAGGAATGAATATGAAATAAATGTTAAACAAATGAACCAATTTTCAAAGTTACAAATCTTAGTAGATTTTGAAAACTATAATTTATAGGGAACAGTCTGTCAAGGGATATCAGTTGAAGGAAGGAATTAAGAAAATAAATATTTACATTGGTCCATTCAACCTAATTATTCAGGGTTCATTGTGGCAAAATTTAATTGCATTATCTTCAGGATGCTATATGGCATACTATCCCATTTTGTTGTTTTTTTGTAATTCAGTCTCATTGTCTTATGCTGTCTTCTATATATTGGACTAATATTTCTCTCAAAACAAACCAAAAAACAGTTTAAATGACTATGATTGACTATTATGTATACATCTGCCAAGATACCTAGGCTATCTCTAAATTATCTCTCTTGTTTTGTGAGCAGGTCATGATAATAAAAAAACATTTTTAACATCTCATGAATCAAAATTGTTATGAAATTATAAAAATAATTAGAGAAAATAAGCAATAATTTTAATTAACTTTCACTGGACAAAAGTTGAATCATTCCCTGCAATATAACTGACAGCTTCCACTATAACTATAAATGTAGTCTCCAGGGATGTTCATATTCTAGAAAGCATTTTCCTCTCCCCACCCTGCCCCTCTCCTACCCCTCCTGAACAAGGCTATCCAAGCTGCAAATACATTTGCTCTTCTTCAGACTTTCAGCTATCACATTGTGCATCAAAGTGTCATGTCATCCTTTACCAGTCCTCAGGCCATTGCTATCAGAATATGTGGCAAGGCTCTCCTGAGTGATCCTAATCAGTCTCTCTTCAAAGAGCTGTAGTATTTCCCCACAGGCTTCCTCTTAGTTGTAACATTTGGTCACACCACATTTATTGCATGCTCATAGAGTCAGTGACAAGCAATAGAGCAACGTAAAACCACCTATCTTCTCACTTTCCTTTTCTTCCCTTTCCAATATCTTCTCCAAACTTAAAATTCCTCACAATTCCAAAATGGGATCTGACAGATCCCACCTTGGGAGCCTCTCTCTCTGATGTTGGGGTCCTGAAAAAGCTGCTACAGCGTCAAAGCACTTTGTGTGTCTGTAGCTATGAGATGTGGCTAAGCTAATGTCCATATTTTTACTGAATAGAAAGTATATTTATTTCAGGACAAAGGCAGTTAATGAGATCACAGAATAAGAAAACTGTAAACAAAATATTTTGCCCATAAATGTGAGGCAATCTTTTCCCACTGATTTTGTTTCCTCTGCCTTTCTTTGTATACCCAGTACTTAGCACAATGCCTGACACCTAACAGGTCCTTAAAAGTGTTTATTGACTATGGAAAAATATACTCATATCATGCTGCTCTTTTCTTTCTTCCTTTCTATGGCATCAATGTCATTTCGTCCATAACCATCACCATCCCAAAAGCATCTTTCCTTATAATAAAGTATGCTTAGACAAATAAAAGGCACATACTGTGTTATACTGTACCTACTCCACTACTTCTCTATCAAGGTGTGGAGATCACAATTCATGATCAATTTTCACAAGCTGTGCTTAGTTGCTGCACTGATCATAAGCTATTAAGTCTTTGACAATTGTTTTCCTTTATTGTGGCATATCTATTACATATATCTTAATTCTGTGTCTTCGGTCTGTTCATCACTTCCTATTTATTCTGTATATAACTTTGTACATTAATTGTTGGTGTGTTATCTGCCCCATTAGGTTGTGAGTCTCACAAGGGTAGGAACTGTCTTTTTCCTTTCTTTGTAACTCCAACACTTAGCAAAGGCCCTGTTATATAGTAGGTGCTTGATAAATGTCTGTTAATCGACATATATATACACATATATACATATATGTATATATACATGCATATACAGACACACATACACACATATGTGAAATAAAAAGAAAGAAAGGAAGGAAGGAAGAAAAGGAGGGGGGAGGGGAAAGAAAGAGAGAGAAAGAGAAAGAGAAAGAAAGAGAAAGAAAGAAAAAGAAAGAAAGAAAAGGAGGGAGGGAGGGGAAAGAGAGAGAGAGAGAGAGGTTCCATGGTTCTAATTATTTCACTCTGGATCAGTTCATTCTTGAAGGTTTCTGTGAATATATCCATTTCACCATTTCTTATAATATCACATATCACATTATTCATATACATTAATTTGTTCAAAGATTTCTCAATGACAGAAGTCAATTTTGTTTCAAATTCTTTGTTACAACAAAAAGTACTGAAATAGATTATAAATGCATGCGCACATACCTTACACACATACGTATATATCTATATATATATATATATGTATATATGTATATATATATATATATATATATTCCCTTTGCATCATTTCTCTCTTTGATATATTTGAAGTATATGCTTGATAGTGGTATTAATATTAGGTGAAAGAGTACAGTTTAGTGAGGGTTTCCATAAATTCCTTACTAGAATAATTGAGTCAACCTATCCTCACTTCCTTAGGAAGCTTGTCCTTTTGCAGCCACTCCAGAAATTATATCTATATCTATATTCCATTTTTAGCAATATGATGAAAAAAAAGTGAAAACAGTGTTTTTTTAATTCATTTACTCTTTTATCAGGGTATTTCGAGCACTTTTTTCATCTTATTATTTATAACTTTTCTTTCTTCTTTGGAGAACCGTTTTCATAACCTTTTACCATTTAATAGGGAATGTCTGTTTTTCTGATATATTTGAAACAATTTCCTATAGATGATGCCTAAACTTAGAGAAGTTTGCTCTACAGATTTTTCCAAGTGAACTGTTTCTTTCTAATTCTGACCTCAGGGAGAAGAGCCAGAAGATGTTTGAAGACTTTGGGGCTCCCTGTCTCTGACAGCAGCAAGAGCAGAGCACTCCCCCAAGAAAGCCCCAGAGTTGTAAACCCATAGCATGAAGTTCTTGGGAGCAAACACAGGGAGTAGTATATACATAGGATTGAAAAATGTGAGAGTGGCTCTGATCAGGATGCCTAATGGTTCTGAGAACCTTAACACCCTTTTCTGAGACGTCATGAAAAGTGATGCTGGTTTCTGTTCTCTTACCAATGCAGAGAATGCAGAGAGGTGCTGCACTGGTTCTATCTCCGATGTGACTTTGCTTGAGGACAGCATTTATCCTGCCTGGAAGTGGTAAAGATAGGACTTAATCCTATGTATTTCAAAACTGAGAGTTAAGCGACCTTTTGCTTCTGCCATTATGACTTCCATGTCAAGATGGTGTGATACAGGGAAAAAGAACTTTGGACCTAGACCCCAGAGAGAGATCTAGATTCAAATTATATTTTAGCTAGTTATTTGCTGTATTGCCCTGAGGAAATCACCTTACTTCATGGATCCTCAGTTTCTTAATCTGTTTAAAGAAGCAAATTGTATTATGAATTTTAGGATGAAGATAACTTGAAAATCCTTTCCAGAAAGCACTAACTATGAAGAACTGGGCTAGGTGAAAATTAATCAAAGATAAAAGAAAAAGTAAAAAGAGTAGTGCCTGCCCTCAATGAGATAATTTTACTTTTTCTAAATAAATATCTTATTTATGTCTTTTAAGAAGCTCATTTTATAGTACTTTAAGCTCTATAGAAGTGGGGATTTTTACTATCATCAATAGCACGACTCAAGAAGAAGGGAAGTATTAACTAAAGAACATCTCTATGGGAGCATTATTTCTATTATGCCCTCTTTTTCTCTAAGTGGGAAATTGTATCATTATGAAAATTTACTGATCCACTTAACACGTGTAGAGGCAATATGGTAATAATATTTCTTTGAAATATTGTGGGCTATGTGTGATAATAGTCTGAAACTTGTATGTATGATCATAGTTTTAGAGGCTTCAAAAGCTATTTAAACCAACCTCCTTCATTTTACAGATTGGGAAACTGAGGAACAGTCATATTAAGTGACTTGTCTAAGGTTATAGAAGTAATGAGTAACAGAGGCAGGTTATAAACCCATGTTCTCTGATTCCAAAGAGGACATCTTTCCATTTTACCACACTGTTACCCTGTGTTGTTTCTATTCAAATAAATACAATTCAAAGTTTAAATTGCTAGTGACTAGATTTACATAAAAATATTTTTATATATAACTGTAATTTCAAACAATAATTACTTGAAAATGTATGCCTACATGAAGGTCAAAGTTGGCAGAAGAGCTTGGAGAAAGAGAGATACTCCTCTTCTTTCTTTTGGGAGAAAGAGGACACATGTGGTTCCAAACTCTGGGGGACAAATCTAGAGAGAGAGAACAAGAACAAACTTTGGAAGGCTGATGCGAGAGGAAAATCAGGTATGGCCTTGATTTCCATTCTGTCTCCCTAGAGATTCTAGACAGTTTTCTGTTGGTTGAGATTAGGGATTATCTCCTAAATCACCTGAGCTATCTCATTCCCAGAAGCAGAGCTCATTCACTCTGTGTAATGTATGGTATAATCTTTATATTACTACTCAGACTTCTTTTTAGTATCTGCTTGAATAAATGGATTTACTTATCATTCACTATTTGTGATGGCCATTTGTGTAACTAGCATTTAGTGGGTAGGGGAATTGAGCCTTCAGGTACAAGCTTGGGGGACTCCTTCCTTTTAAAGAGATAATGACTGGAAAAGCAACTTGAACCAGAAGAGAAAATTTCTCCAGCCTAGAAATATACTTTTTGGGGGGGACTATATTTCTATTCCAGCATCCACTTTTCTGAAGATAACAGAGTAGAAAGTCTTGTAGCCTCTTCTCTTGATCTCCTTAAAGTTGGAATTGGAATCTCCCTTGGAAGAGGATGGGCAAGGTTCTTGAGATATTATCAAAGCTTCCACATGAGCTGCATTTGTGGACATGGGAAACACACATACACACTTTATATGTACATTGTAGGAAATCACCTGGACAATTATATGCAAAATGTATTTATAAGTTCAAGTTACTCACTGACAATTTTAGTTTAAGCACTACTGGGGATGGTAATTGTAATTAAGAGTCATTTTTTCTTATTTATCTCATCTTATATTTCATGAATTCCGGAGAGAAATTGTTATAGAAGTTACTTTCCTATTAGGAAAGGCAATATAGTCTATGGGATTTGGTAATGAACACAGAGGTTGAAAGAATTGAATTCAAATACTCTATTAACTTAATAAGCTCTGTGACCCTAGGCAAGTCACTTAACCTTCTGTTTCTCAGTTTCTTCATCTGGAAATTTATTGGATTAGGCTTGATGATCCCAATGGTCACTTTCAGCTCTACATCTAATATCCTATTATTCTTTTATGGTTGTTAAGCACTGTAAAAATGGGACTAATTCTTCACAACATCTTTTTTAAATGAATCAATATCATCCCTATTTTGCTGGCAACAGAAATCAAGCAAGAAAAAGATACTCCAGACAGTATGATCCCACAGTAAAATTTGAAGGGTCAGTTTTCTCCTTTGAATGTGGAAAAGCTGAAAAGGGCAAAAGAACCCCATGGTATCTCTGCTGTACCCAGGAAAAAATGTGGTGCATTTTGTGATACCCAGCCTAAAGTCTGCTACTGCTCTTGGGCACTGAATCAACTAACAAGAGAAAAATCCAGAATCCCATATTTTAAATTAATATGACTAGATATTTCTGGAGGAAGCATAATAACTAGACAATACTTCACCATATTGTAAGCGTATAGTCTCTTCTTTCTTCATATTTCAACAGGTTGTATCCATCACTGAGTTTACACATTTAAGGTTACACATGGGAAATGGGACCATTCATAAACTTTCACCGAACAGTGTCAGTAATTCTCTTGCCATTACATAATCTAGTTCACCCTATAGTGGGGATATTGGACTGGAGCTCTGTCCATTTTTAGGATCTCCTTCATAGCATCTTAGTCACTTATGGTAAGACAAGCTTTGGCTACTTGTGTACTCTGAAGATCTTAACCCTATTCTGCCTAATTGGATGGGGTTTGGAGGAAGTTGCTGTGTCGAAAGGAATTTACAATTGAGCTACAAAAACAACCCACTCAGTACTACTAACCAACTCTCAAGAGAGCAAGAAAGTCTGCCCTGATGAAATAAGGAGAGATAGGAAGCAGCACTTGTTGGTCAAGTAAATTCATCCCCATCACTCCTTTCCTTTGTTTTGGGGCAGCTAGGTAGTGCAGTGAATAAAGTGCCAAGACTGGAGTCAGGAAGACTTGAGTTCACATCCAGCCTCACACAATTGTGACCATTAACATATCGTTTAAATTCTGTTTGTTTCAGTTTTTTTCATTTGCAAAATGGGGAAAGTACCTTCCAGAATTGTAGGAATCACATGAGATAATAATTGAAAAGCTTTTAGCAGAGTGCTCAGTACATAGTAAGTGCTATATACATGTATTTTTGTATTATTATTTCTATATCTAATTAGGAGCAGCATGGGATCCTGAGAACAAGAACCTTGAAAATAGTAGCACCCATCAAAGATCATCATCCTTGCCACAGCAGCTGTCATTGAGGAGAATAATCCCTATAAAGAACCCTATAAGAATAATCCCTTTAAGGATTGTCCTGCCATATTCACCACCACCAATACCATCTTCTGGCCTGCTATAAACATGAATGCAAGCCTGAAAACCTGGTAATAACAGCACTCCCAGACAACTAGAACTTCGTCCAGCTAAGTTCCAGGGAAGCTCTCCTTGTGATGAAGAGGCCAGCTATCACCATCAACTACTTGGCTAAAGCAGCAAGTCAAAACATTTGCACTTTTACTACTACCTTCTCTCAGACCCAGATAAAGGTAGTCCTGGGCCCTGAAAACCAAAGCCCCAGGAATAGTGGCTTTCTTCTATACCCATACCACTGGATATTTTTATTTCCAAACTCCCATAACCATCACCTGGGGGTCAACCTTTGTGGAAATTGAGCCTAGCAAATGAATCTACAAATGCTGAAGCCTTTGCCTCCTCAGCAGTAATAACTGCTAAAGATCTGTAAAAGAAAGTTCTTTCTGCCAAAGTCCTTTTCACTTAATGTTCTTTGTAATTTTTCAACATTCATTTTTGAGTGTGTGTGTGTGTGTGTGTGTGTGTGTGTGTGTGTGTGTGTGTTGTAGCCATTGCATGTATTGTTGGTTGGTTCTGTTTATTTCACTGATGTCAGCTTTTGTAGGTCTTTTTTATTTTAGAATTCAATTTTTTTTTATTTTCAGTTCCAAATTATTTCCTTCCCTCCACCCTTTGAGAAGGAAAGAAATGCTAAATTCATTGCAAATATGAAGTTATTCAATACAAATGTCCACATTAGCCAAGGGTGGTTTTTTTTGGGGGGGGATGGCAGAGGAAGAAAATAAAAGAATGGAAGAGAAACAAAAATGTTTAAACCTGCACCTTGAGTCCGTAAGTTCTCCCTCTGGATTATTTTTCATCATGAATGCTTTGGAATTATGGCGAGTCATTGATCAGAATTACTAAGTCTTTCATAATTGATTATCTTTTGCAATATTGTTGTTACTGTGTACATTGTTCTCTTGGTTCTGCTCACTTCATTTTGCATCAGTTCATATGTCTTCCCAAAGTTTTTTTTTTAACTTTTTTTTTTCTGAAACCATTCCATTCGTCATTTCTTACAGAACTATAATACTCCATTACATTCATATACCTTACTGGTTTAGCCATTCCGCAGCTGATGGGCACCTCCCCCTCCATATTCAATTCTTTGTCACTATAAAGGAACTCATAAATATTTTTGTACTTTTGAATCCTTTTCCTTTTTCTCTGATCTCTTTAGGTTATAGATCTAGTAGCAGTAGTTTTAGATTAAAGTACAGTATCTTTCTAAAAATTATTATTGAACTGAATACAACAGTTTAACCAATTTTGTGGGATAGTTCCAAACTGTTCTCCAGAATGGCTGGGACTAGTTCACAATTTTACCAATACTTCATTAGTGTCTCTATTTTTCCAACATCCTTTCCAGCAGTTTTAATTTTCCTTTTCTGTCATGATAGCTAATCTGATACCTCAGAATTGTTTTAATTTACACTTATATAACTATTAGTGATTTTGAGTATTTCTTAGGACTATTTGATAGCTTTGATTTCTTCCCCTGAAAACTGCCTGCTAATATTTTCTAATCATTTATAAGTTGGGGATGACTTTTACTTTTATATATTAGGTCAGTTTCCCTAAATATTTTACAAATGAGACCTTTATTAGAGAAACTTGCTGCAAAGAATTTTCCCCACTTTACTTTGTTTTCTTTTAGCTGCATCTGTCATATTTGTGCAAAAGCTTTTAAATTTTTTTGTAATCAAAATTATTTATTTTGCTTCCTGCAAACCTCTCTATGTCTTCCCCTATCCATGGATTGGACTTGTAATTTCTTTTATACTCCATTAACTTACTTATGATATTATCCTTTATGTACAGATCGTGTATCCACTTTTAGCTTTTCTTGGTATGTGATATGAGATATTGATCCATATCCACTTTTTGCCAGATTATATTTCAATTTTCCAAACAGTTTTGGCAAATAGTGAGTACTTGACCTTAAAGCTGGGATTTTGTGGTCTATCAAACACTAGATTACTGTGCTCATTTGCTTCTGTATATTGTTCATATAGAGCTTTCCATGCTTCTCTGTGTTTATCATATTCACAATTTCTTAAAGAACAGTAATATTCAATTACATTCATGAACCAAGTTTTGTTTAGCCATTCCACAATCAATGAACACCCATTCTTTTTTCGATTCTTTCCTATCACAAAAAGTGATGTCAACAATGTTTGGTGTATATGAGAGCTCTGCTTTTTTTTTTTTTTATCGCTGTTCCCCTTGGAGTATAAATGCAGTAATGGAATCTCTGAGTCAAAGGGTATCAACATTTTAGTCACTTTATTTGCATAATTTTCATTTGCTTCCCAAAATGATGGCACTGATTCACAACTCCACAAGCAACGAACCATTGGGTGTGTCTTCCTATAACCTCTTTAATACTGACTGGTCTCATCTTTGTCATTGCCAATTTACATGGCATAAGGTAAAAACTCAGCATGTGTTTTGATTTGCATTTCTTTGATTGTTCATGATTTAGAGTATCTTTTCACATGATTTGTTCATAGCCTTTGGCCCCTCATCTACTGGGAAATAGCATTATACATGTTTATGTATCTCATATATAATATATATATGTGCATATACATACATATATGAACACATACATATACACATACATATATAGATAGCTATTATTTGTTTATACATCTTAGAAAATAACACCTTATCAGAAATACAAAGGTTTTTCCTGCCTTCAAACATTTCCCGTTATATCCTAAATACAATAATTTGTTTATGCAAAACTTTTCAATTTCTTGTAACTAAAGTTATCTATTTTATCTTTTATAGTCTATTTTTTCGTTTATTTGATTAAATACACATCTCTGATCCACATTTTTGAAAGATACATGAGGAAGTGAACATTATTTTCTTTTTTTCTGGATGTGAGAGGCATGAGCATTTCTGTAGGCAGCAGGGAAATAGTCTGTATAAAATAAGTGTTTGAACATTATAGAGAGGACAGGGATATTGGAAAAGTTGTGAAGGAATAGGATCTAAGGTGCTGTAATATCAATTAAGTTGTATCCTGGAAAAATGGGTGGAGTGTGTCGGTAAAGCAAAATGGGCTCTTAGCACTCAGTTCAACCAAGTGCCCTTGAAGAGTTTGGCTTTTGTTTCCTTTGATTAATTCAGTCTATTTCATTGAGTCTTACTAAGTGCTAAGCCCCAGCCCCAAACCCCTACTAGGTGCTAAGCCTATGTGGGTGTGAAGCTCCCAGGATACTAAGGGGAGGTGCTAACTCAAGAGCCAATCATAAGAGCCTAAGTTCTGGTCGTTGAGATGACGTTTGATGACGTCTGAAACGGTATAAGAAGAGAAGATAGAGCTATTTGCTCAGGGCTCTCACTCTTGGTGGTGCGCTGATGCAGAGGCTCAGGGCAGCTGTAGCTAAGAGCCCTCCAGCTCATAAACTCAGCTGCTGGGACTTTGTTAAACTCTGGTAACTATGTATTGGGATTTGAATCAGACAAGGTCTGTCTGTCGATATTTGTACTTTGTTTGTATTTTGCTCTGAAGTTCGGGTTGCTGGCTTTTTTCCCTGAACTAAGTGAATGATATTTGTATGCTGGATTAAAATAAGCTTGATAACCCCTTAACGTTGCTTTCCTTAGTAAAGCAGATCAAAAGAACCTGGGCTTTGGCAGCATTCTTGTTGTTGGGCTTATGTTGGTCTTCCACCCCCACAACAGCTGCTAGCCAAATTGTTAGGGATTTACCTTGGAGTGTAGAACAATGGTCTCTTTAAGTAAGGCAGGAGAAAAAGGGGAGAAAGGAAGGAAATCTTGTGTGAGATGGCTACTGTGCATTACAATCCATGCTTATTTGCATGTGACTGTTGTCAGAGTTGTGAAGGACATAGCCGACACATTAAAAAGTAGTTAGAGACTATGGGAATTTGGGGGACTAGCTTTATAGTCCCAATATGACTGTCATAGTCATACTGGACAGAAAGATGTAATTTTTTTAGTTTCATATCATAAGTTAGAGGTGTCAGTTTAAGGCATTAGAAGAGAGAGATAAAAGAGGTAGGAAACAACAAGATGAATACAGAAGTAGGAGAATTAGCCCAGTGCAACTTAGTTCAGAAAACCCCAGTGGCAATGAGAGATGATGCTTACAGAAGAAGGAATACTGAAACTTACAGGATTGGAGCAAAGTTGGCAGGGAGGCTCTGCTGCCCTTCTGGGGGAATGAGAGAGGGGTGCTTATTGGAAGAGAAGCTTTGTTTCGTTGAGAGCTGATTGGCTGTGAAAAGCAGGATAGCCCCATGAGCACCATCCACAGCCTGAGAGTGGGGAAACATTTTAGGGGATTTCTTGAGTTGTCTTACACTTCTCTCTCTGGGTTGAGACAATTAGAAGAAGAAAGGAAGGCTTTGCATTTACTTTGCTGTTGGAATAGCTATGACTTATTTATTTTTTTTTATTTAAAAAAAAAGGAAAAATAGACATGGCTTTTCTGAGAGCTGATTAGAGAAAACAAAATTCTCAAAATTGAAAAACACACTGAAGAAATTCTGCATGGTTCTTCTCCTTTCTATAGCTCAAAAAAATAAAAACTCCTCATGACCCCTGAGGAGATATAAAGAAGTTGGCAGTCCTCTAGCTTGCCACTCAAAGAGAACATTTTTCTCAATACCTTGCCAAGGCCTGATGGTAACAGAGAACTGGTTTAGCCTGATGACAAAGCTGTAAGGAATTAAGGGCAGAAGAGAGTAGAACAACTGAGAAGTGGTTCAGACTTGTCTAAAGTGAGCAATGACACCAAGTCAGCTATACAGCTTTATTTTTCATGGATTATCTGAGTACATGAGTTTCCTTCCTCATGTGTACACCTGCTAAGTTTCTGAGTTTTGTTGTCATTGTTATTCAGTGATTCAGTCATATCTTACTCTTTGTGACCCTGTGTGGAGTTTTCTTGGCTAAGACACAGGAATGGTTCACCATTTCCTTCTCTAGTGGATTAAGCAATTTGTTGTTCAGTCTTTTTTAAATTGTAACCAACTCTTCACGACCTCATTTGGGGTTTTCTTGGCACAGATACTGTAGGGGTTGCCATTTCCTTCTCCAACTAATTTTACAGATAAGGAACTGAGGCAAACAGGGTTAAGTGACTTGCTCAGTGTCACAGAGCTGGTAAGTGTCTGAGGCTGGATTTGAATTCATATCTTCCTGACCCTAGGCCTGGAGCTGTAGTCACTAAGCCACCTAGAAGCCTCTATAGTGAAATCTACCTCTCATTAATGAACTCTGTGATACAGTATATACTCTATGAATGGTAACACAAATACAGCGTTTAGTTCTTAGAGACAAAGAAACTAAAATTCAGAGACAAGCCTTTTTTTGCTCCAAAATCACATAGGTTTAGTCATAGAGGCAAGAATAGATCACATATCTTCCAGTTATCTATCTTGTACTCTTTTCATCACATTAAATAATGGCAACTACCTAAAATACATGTAATAAAATTCATGGCACATTTTCTCCCTTTTACTGGACTGAGTTACCATAACTACAAAGAAGTTGCAACAAAGAGGTTCACTATCATAGAGAAAATTTTACAATTGGCAAGAGGAAATCATGTCTCCAACACTTTGTCAACCTTTATAAATTACTTACAAGATTTACAAAACTTAATAAACAGAAAACTGACTTCCTTGACCTTTTTCTGTCTTTACAAGTCTCATTTAATAATAGCATTGGTTTCAATAAGTATGTGTCTGTACTTATTATCCAACTTAATGTGATGCAATGCCTATAAAGTCCATATAGTGTGTAAATTAATTTAGTATATTAAGTGTCTGGTCTGGAGGGAGGACTAGATTAACTACACTAGACAGAGAGTCTTCCAGAGATAGCTAGCAAAGTGTTTTTGTAGTATTTTATTTTTGCAGTGTACAATTATCAACAGTGACTTTTTCCCTTAATTAAGAGAATATCAAGGAAATGTATTGGCAACCCTTGATTAGCATCTAAAACACTGCACAGACTCAAAATACAAATAGGCAAGAAAGTTGATTTAAAAATTGCTTTACGATACTTTAGCAGACACAATTGGTATGGCTTCTAATATATATCTTTCTGAAGTTCTCTTCCGATTTGGCTTTGCATAACTAGGTCCCTGCTGTATTTATAGTAACAAACCTACTTAGATGAAATTTACCTACATTATTCTCAATTCTACTTTGTTGTTGATCATTTTGTATGGAAGGCCCTGGGTATGTTTTCAATATGTTAACAAAACTTAAGACAGAGACAATTTATTTCCATTATTTCTTTCGTCTTTACAAGTTTTACTAAATAAACAAATAAGAATGTTTTCACTTTCACTAAGAATGTGTTTATACTTATACAGCAAAATGTGATTAAGAAAATGGTGACATATGTTATGTAAGTGCTTCATTGTATGGCTCTCTGTTCAAGCCTCTCCATAACATGTGGTGCTGGGGTTCCAACAATTTCCCAGAAACCTAATCAAGTGGGTGCTGGTAAAAAATGCACATTTGAAGAGTCCATATAGTGGCCTCTGCTTCAGTCCAAAAGTTGATGATAAAACTGTAATCAAATGTACTTTGGCTTTTGGGGAATGCTTTATGATTTTGTCCTGCACATATTCAACTCATTTAAACCTCTTTTTGATCAACTCCCACAATATTCTGCACTTACTATCCCATCATTCTAAAGGCAGAGAAAGAATTTGAAAACCTTTAATTTTTCTACCCAAGACGTAAACAGCTATTATTTGGGTCTTTCTTTTTCATCTTCTTTCTCTATCTAAGAAATTTTCCTTTGATTTATCCTTCCACCTATAACATTGATTTACCAGGTTAAGATCTTTTTTCCTTGAAAAAAATTCCTTGAAGTAAAAATTTCTTCTATGAATTTACCTCTTGATTCTACCTTTCATTCCTTAGCATCTTTTTATTGTTCAGTCACTTTTCAGTTTATCTGACACTTTATGACCTCATTTGGTTATTTCTGGGCAAAGATACTGGAGTGATTTGCCATTTCTTTTTCCAGCTCATCTACAAATGGGAAAACTGAGGCAAGTAGAGTTAAGTGACATGTCCAGGAGCGTGAGGCAAGATTTGAACTCAGGAAGATGAGTTTTCCTGACTCTAGGTGCAGTGCTCTATCTAATGCATCACCTAGGTGCCCCTTAGCGTATTTAACACATTAATATTTGCCTTTTCTTAATTTTCTTTTGATAACATACAAATGGATTTTAAATGAAATCAAATTATAATCACAAAGATGCTCCCACTCTGTAAACGTTTTTGCCATCTTTTAAGGACACAGTCTTTCAATGTCCCAAACAGTTGTTTTGGGATTTGGAAATTAACAGCACTTTTTAATCATTAAGTAATTTTATGCCATGCTGATTATTTCTTTTGGGAGTTTGAAGATTCCCCCCTGCAGCCTCTGCCACTTTCTGACACCACGATTTCTTTCTCGACAATTTTAATGCCATAGTTTTCAAACTGGACTCTGTTGTTTCTTGGTGAATTAAACTTCTGATGGGTTTCTTTCTGATGTTGTTATTTTAATAGATGTTCCTAGCTACGGTATAATTTGCTTGAAACATTTCTGTGGGCTTTTCATGTATAATTTCTTACATTATTTAGACTTTCTTTTACATGCTGTTTTCTAGGAACAGCTTTAATCTTTAGATGATAGTTTCACATTATGTTGTAAGTTCAGTAGCCTATTTTTTGTAGAGCTCTTAAATGTTCTTCAAATATTGGTTTTATTTTTTAAAATGTGCTCTACTTTTTTCCTTCTGTATGTGCATATTTTTTGCATTTTTCTATTCTCTTTTTCAGACACACTATTACTATAGAGTGTTTCATTTTTTTCTCATGCATTTGTTTAATATTGTCATTTAAATCTTTAATTGCTCTTCTTTTTTATCTTATTAATTAATTTATTCTTAGCTTTCAAAATTCACTTCACAAGATTTTGTGTTACATGTTTTCTCCCCATCTCTCCCCTCCCCCCACCCCATGATAGCATGCATTCTGATTACCCATTCCCCCAACCTGCCCTCCTTTCTAACATGCTGCCCCCCTTCTCTTGTCACTTTCCCTTCTATTTTCCTGTTGGGCAAGATAGATTTGTATACCCCATTGCCTGTATGTCTTATTTCCTAGTTGCATGTAAAAACAATTTTTAACATTTACTTTTAAAACTTTGCATTGGGGGGTGGGGTTTGCTCCTACTACCCTAATACTGAGAAAGATCTCATGAGTCATAAATATCCTCTTTCTATGTAGGAATGTAACCACTTCAACATTAATAAGTCCCTTATGATTTCTCTTTCCTATTTACCTTTTCATGCTTCTCTTGATTCTTGTATTTGAAAGTCATATTTTCTATTCAGCGCTAATCTTTTCAGCAAAAATTACTTGAAAGTCTTCTATTTCATAGAATGCCTTATTTTTTCTCCTGAAGGATTATACTCAGTTTTGCTGCATAGGTGATTCTTGGTTTTAATCCTAGCTCCTTTGACGTCATAACATATTCCAAGCCCTCAGATCCCTTAATGTAAAAGCTGCTAAATCTCGTGTTATCCTGATTGTATTTCTGTAATACCTGAATTGTTTCTTTCTGGTTGCTTGCAATATTTTCCCCTTAACCTGGGAACTCTGGAATTTGGCTCCAAAATTCCTAGGAATTTCACATTTGTGATCTCTTTCAGGAGGTGATCAGTGTATTCTTTCAATTTCTATTTTCCCTTCTGGTTCTAGAATATCAAGGGAGTTTTCCTTGATAATTTCTTGAAAGATGATGTCTAGACTCTTTATTTGATCATGGCTTTCGGGTAGTCCAATAATTTTTAAATGATCTCTCCTATATCTATTTTCCAGGTCAGTCATTTTTCTAATGAGATATTTCACATCGTCCCTTATTTTTTAATTCTTTTGGTTTTGTTTTGTTGTTTCCTGATTTCTCATAAAGTCTTTACCTTCTACTTGCTCCATTCTAATTTTTAAGGAATTACTGTCTTTAGTAAGCTTGTGGACCGCCTTTTCCATTTGGACAATACTACTTTTTAAGGCATTCTTCTCCTCATTGGCTTTTTGGGCCTCTTGTCATTTGGTCTAGTCTATTTTTTTAATGTGTTATTTTCTTCAGTATTTTTTGGGTTTCCTTTAGCAGCCTGTTGATTCATTTTTCATGGTGTTCTGGCATCGCTCCCATTTCTCTTCCCAATTTTTCTTTTACTTTTCTTACTTGATTTTCAAAATCTTTTTTGAGCTCTTCCATGTCCTTAGCCGAATTCATATTTTTTCTTGGAGGCTTTCGATGTAGGAGCTTTGACTTTGTTGTCTTCTTCTGGTTGTACGTTTTGATTTTCTTTGACACCAAAGTAAGATTATGTAGTCTGAGGTTTTTTTCTAACATTTTCCTGCTGTTTGCTCATTTTCCCAGGCAACCACTTGACTTTTTAACTCTTTGTTGAGGTAGAACTCTGCTTCCAGTGTAGATGGTGTGCTGTCCCAAAGAGTTTTGTGCAGCTGTTTTTAGAGATACTTCTAGGGACCTGTAAATTTTCATTTCTTCCAAGGTGGTATGCTGAAAAGAGAGGTGTTTACTCCTCTCCTGGCCTGTGCTCTGGTCTGTGAGTGATCACGAGCACTCTTTTCTGCCTTGGAACTGTGAGGAGGATTCCCTCTCTACCACTGCTGAAAGTTCCACCAAGTCAGTGTTCCTTCTCACCCCAGGACTGTCACCCAAGACTTTGACCCATATCTGAAAAAGGGCAAAGCAAGAGAATCATGCTCAGTGCTTGCAAAGTGATCCCTGAAATCCCCTTTTGTATTGGGTGCTGGATCCCCCTGGCATCTGTGGGCTGAGAGCTCTAGAAGCAGCTGCTGCTGTTATTACTGCCACCACCCTGGTGCTGGGTCCTGACCATGATCCTCTCTTACCCAGATTCAACAGACCTTTCCAACTTACCTTCCAAGTTGTCTTCAGTGTTTTGGGGTTCAGAAGTCTGGAAACTGCCACAGCTGTAAGTGATTCAGTCCCCTGCTGCCTGCTCCAGGTTTTCTGTGGTAGCTTGTTTTGGGCTGGACTGTGTTCCTCTCTCACCCTGGTGCAACAGACCTTTCCTGTGAACTTTCTAGGTTGTCTTGGACTGAAAATTTGTTTTGCTCTGTCATTTTGTGGGTTATGCTGCTCCAGAATTTGTTTAGAGTAATTTTAAGGGGCAGCTAGGTGGTGCAGTAAGTAGAGCACTGGCCCTGGAGGCAGGAGGACTTGAGTTCAAATCTGGCTTCAGACACTTGACACATGTACTAGATGTGTGACCTTGGGCAAGTTATTTAACCCCAATTGCCCTTCCAAAACAAACAAAAAAAAAAAAACCCTAGAGTAATTTTAAAAAGATGTTCGGAGGGATTTGGGGAAGAGCTCAAGCAAATCTCTTCTTTTACTCTGCTATCTTGGCTCCACCCCCATTGATTCTTCTTCTGAACTATCCTGGAGATTATTAGAGTTGTTTCATGTTTCAGGGGTGGGGAGAAGAGGCACCTTGCAGAATTTTTTTGTAGCACATTCACACATTTTCAAGCATTTTAGGGAATTCACACCTTGAGAACAAGACCCTCCCTCTTTCCTATGCGGCTAATTGGTTAAATATTAAGTTGTTGCATAAAGTTGCAATATAGCTGGGTGTCAAAGGCCACTCCAGGCCAGTGTATGAGAAATAGATGGTATCAGAGAAGGCTTCAGGGAATAAAGTGGTTAGTGATTTAGAGGCTGAAGGAAAGGCAGGATTTTAAGAAGTATTTACTATACGCTAGGCACTATGTTAAGTGTTGGATATATAAAGACAAAAGGTATATGACAGTCACTGCCCTCAAGGAGCTCACAAGCTATTGGGGGAGAGCAGCAAAGAAATATGACAGAAAATCTATCTGCAGGATAAATAGGAAATAATAGAGGAAAGCTACTAGAATTAAAAGAGGTTGAAAAGACTTCCTGTAAAAGGTAAGATTTTAACTAGTACTTTAAAGAAGCTAGGGAAGTAAGAAGGCAGAAATGAGGAGGGGGATATTTATAGGCAAGATGGATAGTCACAGAAAATTCTTAGACCCAAGAAATACAGTTTCTTTTTCAGAGGCCAGCAAGATGGCTGGTATCACTGGTGAATGGTAAATGCTAAAGCATTTTTATGAGTGAAGGGAATGAAGGACCGGGGGTGTTACTCCAAATTTATTTAATAGCAAGAGCAAAGGCACGAAGTTGGGCGGTTGTGCGGAATATATATTCATTGGAAAAGGGGTGATCACAGGGTCATCAATTATCATCAGTTTTGAACTGAAAAGAAATTTCCTTAGAGAACATCTAGGGCCTGAGATGCAAAATGACTTGCCTACAGTCACAAAACTAGCAAATGCCATAAATTTGATGAACACAATGCAGCATACAGTATGTAGTATGTTGGCTAAGACATACATGAGGGAAATAAAGAAGACTGGAGAAGTAGAATGGTTCTAGATTGGGGCGACTTAAGAGAATAAATCCTTGAATAAAAAAAAAAGAAATGGGAAATTGATCAACAAATATTTGAGTGTAAATCACCTTATTCTTAGACTTTGTAGGGATATTGTTTACAAAAAAAGAGAGATAATATTTTGTTGTCAAATTGAACATCTATTTAAAAGGATATATATATACATATATTAAATATATGTTAAACATATATATATACACATATATGAAAGAGGTAACAAAAAGGTTATAAATAAGTTCTATATGAGTATTATATAAAATTGGTATGACAGAAGAGCAGAAAAGGAAGAGTTGCTGTGGATAACAGAGATCAAGAAAGGATTTACAGAAGAGGAGGGATTTGAGGTAAGTCTTAAAGGATGGATAAGATTTTGATAAAAGTAGAAAGGATGGTGGCAATAATCAAGCTTGGGAATATACTATGAGCAAAGCCAATAGGATAGGAAAATAAAACTATGAAGAATATTTCATATACCTCTTAGCCTCTCAGAAAACTGTGATAGCAAAATAACATAATTGTATCAATTCAAACATTGGATTGGGTGATTTCTTGGGCACCAAAGTCAGTGTTTTTGTTTATTTTATTTTTTGCTTGAACTTGTGCTATTATCTTTAAATCACAAGTCCACAGAAATATGCTGAAGTAGAGTCATGCCACAAATAGTCTAGTGTGGGTGTATTTTCCAAGGTATAGATATGACCTTGGATCCTGAAAATAGCAAAAAAAATTAAGTCAAAAGAGGCCCCAACAAGGAAGTATTGATATCAGACCATGCCAGTGACTGGAATACTCCAACATCCTACCTTCCTTGGCAACAATGGAATTTTCAAAAAGAAGATGGGGAGGATACCCAATAATGAACTTGATGTACTACCACACACAAACACACACACACACATATTTTAATTCAATTAGAGGTGCTCTCATTGATTAAGACTTCGAATACTTCAAGGATTTATGATTTTATTAGTGGGGATACTGTCCCCTCCACTTAATCATTTTATAACCTTCTTCTGAGTGGTGGTAGCTTGTGTTCATGAGTTTCTGCAGTTAAACATGGGCATCTCCTTGTCACCAATATCCTTATAATGAGTCTCTGCAAAATTATTTATATTCATGTTCAGATAATAATTCACTGATGTGCCTGAACTTGAAGCCTAAGTTTGGTAGTATTTGCAAAGGTTTCAGCTCTTCTGACATACTCTTGGAAAACCCAGGGTCACTTCTATATCACAATGAGGTATTAGACAAGGACTTTAGTAGAAAATACTTAAAATATCTTCTTCTAAAAGTTTTAATAGTATTTTATTATTTTCCCAATTACATGTTAAGGCAATTTTTAGCATTCATTTTTGTAGTATTTTGAGTTCCAAGTTTTTCTCCCTTCTTCCCTCCTATCTCTTCTTTTGAAAATGGTAGGCGATTTGATATAGATGATACATGTAATATCATGTAAAACATGCTTCCATATTAATCACCATTGTAAAAGAAGAAACAGATCAGAAGAAAAAAAAAGCATGAAAAATAATAAAGTCAGTGAAAAAAGGATACTTCATTCTGCATTCAGAGTCCATAAGTTCTTTATCTGGATGTTGATAGCATTTTCCACTTCTGAGTCCTTTATACTGGATTATGTGTCTAAGAAGAACTAAGTCATTCATACTTTATCATCACACAATGTTGTTGATATTGTGTACAATGTTTTCCTGATTTTGCTCAGTTCACTTTGCATCAGTTCATACAGGTCATTCCAGGTTTTTTTTCTTAAATCCATTTGCTTATTGTTTCTTATAGCACAAAAGTATTCCATTTCATTCATATGCCACAGCTTGTTTAGCCATTCCTCAATTGATATACATCCCCCTAATTTCCAATATTTTGCCACCAAGAAAATGGCTACTACACATAATTTTGCACATGTAGGTCTTTTTCCCTTTTTTATGATCTGCTTGGGATACAGACTTAGCAGTGGTATTGCTGGATCAAAGAGTATGCACAGTTTGTTTTCCCTTTGAGCATAGTTCCAAATTGCTCTCCAGAATGGTTGGATCAGTTCACATCTCCACCAACAATGCATTAGTGTCCCAATTTTCCCACATCATCTCCAACATTTATCATTCTCTTTTATTATTTTGTGTTATATTAGCCAATCTTATAAATGTGAGGGTACCTCAGAGTTGTTTTAATTTACATTTCTCTAATCAAAAGTACTTTTAATATTCCTGTAGATAGCTTTGATTTCTCCATCTGAAAACTACCTGTTCATATTTTTGACCATTTATCAATTGAGAAATGGCTTGTATTCTTATAAATTTGAATCAGTTCTCTACATATTTGATAAATGAAGCCTTTATCAGAGATACTTGCAGAAAAGATTGTGTCCATCTTTCTGCTTTCCTTCTATTCTTGGTTACATTTGTTTACTTGTGCAAAACCATTTTAATTTAATATAATCAAAACTATTTTACATTTCACAATGCTCTCTATCTCTTGTTTCTTCATGAACTTGCAACTTATTTAACTTCTCCTTTAAGAATTTGGATGCTGGGGCAGAGCCAAGATGGCTGGGTGAAAACAAACTCTTATCAGAGCTTTCTCACAAGTTTTGTCAGATTCCTATAAAAAAGTGAATCTGAGCAGATCTGAGAGAGTTAGAAACCATGAGCAGTCTGAGTAAGGCAAATTTCCAAGCCAGGAGAGTCCAAAAGGCCGAAGGGATGAATCTGTAGGCTGGGAGAGCACTCAGCATGTGGAGCTACTCCAGACAGCACCAAAGCAGAAGCAGGGATGGAAACCAATGTGCGAGACAGGCTGGGAGAAAGCTGGGCACCTGAAACCAGTGGAGATCCCCAGGCCTCCCAACACAGGACGGCAGTCTGTGGAAGCAACTAGAGGCAGCAGCGCAATGCCACCGGCCATGAGATAGCAACTCCTGAGGCTTGCAGCCCAAAGGTTTGAAATGTGCCTTCTTGAACTTCCAGGAGACATAATGGCCAGATAAATGGCTCTAATCCCTCCCCTTAACGCCACCCTCCTGCTCCAACCCAGAGAATTCCTTGGGAAAAAAAAAAAACGCTGGAATAAAGGAGACAGAAGTGGGGCTTCAGTGGCCAAGCAGTGGGAGGTCCTGAGTCCCAGAGGGGCAGAGCCAGCAGGGGTCAACACCAGGAGCCCAGACGTACTCTTGCTCCCTCAGGGGAAGTGCCAGACACCGGCTCAAACAACAAACAGCTGAGACCATTGCTGAAGAGCAACAGTGCTGGAGAGCTACCCCAGGGGAAGAGACTTCAGGCAGCCAGACCCCTCCCCCACACCTCAGGAAACTGAAGGCTATAATTCACGAAGCCCGTAAATAGACTCACAATCCCCAGAATAAGAAAGCTGGGACAGAGAGCCCTGAGCCCCAGAAGCAAAAATTTATTGTAAAGCCAAGAAAAGGCTAACCAACATGAAGAAGAACACAAAAAAAAAATATAAATAAATAAATAAAAAAAACGAAGGACCATTGATTCTTTTTATGGAGAGAGGCATGATCAAAATACCAATCTGGAAGAGGATAGCAATGATACTATACCCACATCTGATACCTCAAAAGGGAATGTGAACTGGTCTCAAGCCCAAAAAGCATTACTGGAAGAGCTAAAGGAGGATTTAAAAACCAAATTAGGGAGGTAAAAGAAAACATGGAAAAAAAAACACTGACGAAATCAAGTCCTTAAAAAATAAGATTGGTGAAATGGCTATGAAGATTCAGAATCTAAATAAAGAAAATGACACCCTGAGAGGTAAAAACAACCAATTGGAAAAGGAGACTCAAAAGCAAAATTAAAACAGCAACTCATTAGAAATTAGAATTGAGCAAGTGAAGCTAATGACTCTATGAGGCATCAAGAAGTATTCAAACAAAATGTAAAGAATGAAAAAAAATAGTAAAAAAATATGAAATATCTGATCGGGAAAAAAAAACTGACCTGGAAAATAGATCCAGGAGAGACAATTTAAGAATTATTGGTCTACCAGAAATCCACGACGAAAAAAAGAGCCTTGACAGTATCTTTGAAGAAATTATCAAAGATAACTGCCCAGAGGTCCTACGACCAGAGGGTAAAGCCATCTATGAACTGCCTAGGAAAAAATCTCTGGGGCCAGATGGTTTTACATGTGAATTCTATCAAACAATTAAAGAACAATTAATTCCTATACTTTGTAGACTATTTGGGAAAGTAGGTGAAGGAGTCCTACCAAATTCTTTTTATGACACAGATATGGGATTGCTTATTTTGCCCTTTGGTTCCAAGACATTAGGGAAGGTTTCCTTGATGATTTCTTGAAATATACTGTCCAGGTCCTCCTTTTTATTATGGCTTTCAGGTAGTCCAGTGATTCTAACATAGGCTTTCCTGCTTCTGTTTTCCAGATCACTTTTTTCCCCCAATGATGTATTTTACAATTTCTTCTATTTTTTTTAATTCTTTTGAATTTGTTTGATTGATTCTTGATGTTTCATGGAGTCATTAGTTTCCACTAGCCCAGTTCTAACTTTTAGGAGATTGTTTTCCTCAGGAAGCTTTTCTATTTCTTTTCCATTTGGTCAATTGTACTTTTTAATGAGTTTTCTTCAGTAGAGTTTTGTACGTCCTTTTCCATTCGGCAAATTCTGCTTTTTAAGTAGTTGTTTTCTTTTTCCAAGCTGTCGACTCTTTTTTCATAATTGTCTTAGATCATTCTCATTTCTCTTCCTAATTTTTCTTCTACTTCCCTGATATTTTAAGCTCCTTTTTGAGTTTTTTTCATGAGTTCTTTCTGAGCTTGAGACCATTTCCACTTTTTTGTCTGGGATTTTGCCCACAGATGTTTTGACATTGTTGTCATTTTCTGAGTTTGTCTTGATCTTCCCTGTCACCATAACTTTCTGTAGTCAAATTCTTTTGTTGTTGTTGTTGTTCTTTGGTCATCTTTTTGGCCTTTTTCCTTTCTTTTATCTTTGAGCCCTACTCCCAGGGTAGAAAGGGCACTATCTCAGGCTTCTTGTTCCAGTGGCTACAGGCCCTGGCTTTCTACCTTGTGCTGCACTGGTGTTGCTCTGAAGCCCATGAGGGACCTGGTTTCTGGCGCTCCACTGAGGGGCTGGGGTGTGGTGTGGCTGGTGCTGCTGGAAGGCCTAGGTGTCTGGCATCTTACCTTGTGGTAAGCTGGGTTCCTAGTGCTGGGGTCTGGTGTGTGCTGAAGCCAATTGGATGTTTTTGCATTTCCCTGAAGCTTCACTGAAACATGCGGCTTTCTGGCCACTGGCCTTTTTGCCTAGGGCTACAGTGAAGCACATGGTAGTTCTCAAAGGTGGAGTCTGCCCATTCCTCTTGCTATACTGAGGTATGTGGGGGATTCTGGTGTTTGTGTTTGTCTCCTCCATGACACTGGGGCTCAGGATTAACAGCTGGCTTGCTGGGATGCTTCCTGTCCTAGATTGTGCTCCTCTTTTTACCTGAGTGAGAAAGACCTTTCTTTTTAATCTTCCAAGTTTCTTTTGCTAAATATTGCTTTACTGCATATTTATGCTGGTTCTACAGTTTTAGGATTTGTTTTGAGGCACTATTTTATGATTGTTTGGAGGTGAATATGGGAGAGTTATGACAATTTAATAAAGGCAAAATATTTGGATCCATTTGTCTCAATTTTTGCCTCCTGAAGTAACTTAGGTTACAAAAGCTAGTTAAATAATATGAATAAAAAAAGTCATTTTGTTCTTTCTAATGAAAATAAATAACCTTTTGCTGAACTTGTTAGGATAGTTCATTATTATTTTTACATATAAATTTAATCTTTTTCTTATTTATAAGACCCAACTTATTCTTTTTTTTTCTCTCTGCAATTTTATTTGAGTAATAAAAATGTATGTGTGCATGCAGATATATACATGTGCATATTAAACTTATGTGTATATATACATTTTGTGTTTATTGAGTCACTATATTGGATATCATACACATGTGTGTACATATGTGTGTATAAACAGATGTGTGTGCATATATACACACATTGTGTGTGTGTGCGTGTAAGATGAATATAGAAAGCTACCTTTGAAATCAGGAAGAACTGGGTTAAATTACTGCTTTTCAGACTGATTGAATGTATGACTCTAGGAAAATTATGAAATCTCTCAGTGTTCTACACAATTCTCTAAGACTATAATTTTAGGGAAAGTTATGACTTGCACTTATAGGTGAAATGTCCTCCCTTTGGAATTTCCTATAGCAATGAAATAACAGATCTAGTCTCTTTCAATGATCCCCCCCAAACACAAAAATGTACATATTTCTAGATGTTTATGTGTGTATACTGGGTGTTCCTAAAGTTTGGACACATAGGCAAAAATGCATATTTTCAAGAAATGAAATGATTGAAATTTTCAAAAACATTTTATTTAATTGGAATATTAACAAATAACATCTCCAACTTCAAATAGCATCATATGATTTCGTATTCATATTCCAAGAGTGAATGTGCTAAAATTGGTGGCAATGTGGAGTGACTGAGATATTGCATCAAGTTCACGTGAATCTTGCAAAACACATCAACCTTTGCATCACAAATGATGGAAATCATAATGAAGATGTTATTTGTTAATATTCCACATACACACATCTGACACAGAAAATCATTGAATTATTAATAATAATTCATGATATAATATTTGAAAAAATTACTTTGTGGTCATTTCTCCTAAATTCTTTCCCCAGAAAACTGAGGGGTTAACATTTTATAGATTACAATAACTTCATGAAGTATTGCACTGTTTTTATTAAAGCAAAGTATATGGAAAAAGACATAGCACCATTAGACTTTGCACAGGTGAGATCATCTATGTTTAGTTCTTTAAGTACATCAATAATCAGAACCCATCCAGAAAAAGGTTTTCAAAATGATGAAGAGACTGAGAAAAACACCTTATGAGAAATGTTTGAAGAAAATTGAAATCTGGAGCCTTGAAAATAGAAATATTTTAAAAGATATGCTAACTTCAAGTAGATAAATCAGTATCATTTAAAATCAATGAACGAATGAAGGCATTTGTTTAATATGTATCAAACACTGTGCTGAACACTGGGGATAAAAACAGAAAAAAAATGAGATAGTCATTATTCTCAACAAGCCAACTACATTTTAATTGTAGGAAGCCACACACATAAGAGTTCAGGGTGGCTAGAATAGCCTAGAACTTCTAAGCATACCAGGGTAGTGCATAAGGAAAGGTCCCAGAGCATTTAGGGTATATTAGCAAGTTACAATGAATCCATTAAGGGTCTGGAAGACATAACTAAAGGGTAGATTCTTTGTCCAGAAGGCCAGATGCAGTAGAAGGGCAGATGATAAGGTTTAATGGTACTCCAGAAAGATTGTAGTTATTGAGACTCAGATCATCTGAGCAGCCATGTAATCCATCCCACCTGGCCATGCCAAATGGAATCAGAACAGTCAGGGTATGGACAAAAGGAAGGAACTAGAAAGCATATTAGACTTATTCTCTATAATTATCAATGGTAAGAACAAGGACCAATGATTAGAAGTTATAGAAACACAGCTTCCAGTTCGATAGCAGGGAAAACTATCTAATGATTAGAAACTATTTCAAAAAAAATCTACTTCATGAGTTAGTGAGCCCCCATCATTGAAGATGTTCCCTTGGGCGATGGACAACCACTTCTCATATGTTAAAAGGGATTCCTACATTTGGTAGGAGGCTATGATGACTATCTAAGGTTCCTTCCAATTCTTGATTTTTATAAATTATTCATCATTTTTAGAGTTAAGAAATCCACAAACTGGAGACGTTGAATATTAAAACATTTTGTATTGTATCAGATATGCATTATCTGTGCTAATGTGAGTATTAGTACCATTTGCATGAAGGTTGATTTGATGCTGATTACTATGCTGATGAAGAAAAATTCATAATTAACTAGATTCTGCCAGTATGTAATTACTCACTGGGTATATTTAAAAGGATGACCAGTCAAATTAGAATAAAGCATTTTAATAATAGGCAGTTGTATTATTTTGGAAAGAACATTGGGTTTGGAATCAGAAGACCTGGGTTTAAGCCCAAGCTTGTTGTCCCAGCAGTTAGATGGTACAGTGGTTAAAGCTCCACGCCTGGAGTCTGGAAGACCTGAGGTCAAAGCCAGCTTCCAAAACTTACTAGCTGTGTGGCCCTGGTAAAGTTACTTAACTTCAATTTGCCTCATTTTTTTCTCACATGTAAAATGTGGATAATAATAGCAAGTACCTCACAGGGTTGTTGTGAGGCTCAAATGAGACAATGATACCAGGCACGTAACAAGTGCTACATTTGTTTTCAATTGTTTCAGACATGTGTGTCTCTTTGTGATCCTAACTGGGGTTTTCTTGGCAAATATAGTGGAGTGGTTTGCCATTTCCTTCTCTAGCTCATTTTACAGATGAGGAAAGTGAGGCAAACAAGGTTAAGTGACTTATCTAGGGTCACACAGCTAATAAGTGTCTGAGACCAGATTTGACCTCAGGATAACGAGTCTTCCTGACTCTAGGCCCAATCTGCTGTACCACCTAGCTTCATAATGTTAGCTACATAATAATGCCAGCTTAATAAATGTTAGCTATTATTATTATTGTCCCAAAGTTCTTACCATCTCTCAAGTTTAGTCCATCTCCAAAATGTGAATAATAGTGATAAGAATAGCAATAACGAAACAATAACAATAAACTTACCACTCCCAACAAGGGCATTGTGCAAATCAAATAAATGAATGAATGACTGTGCATGTAGGAGATAGGCAGTGGACTTCTGATTTCATTGGTATGGGGAACTGTCAGATGATGAAACTCCCTTCACCAGTGCAAGCAGAATTTTCTGTGAAATCTATCATCTTGGACATCTAGAGCAGACGTGTCCAACATGCAGGAATAAGCCATGTGGTTTTGGCAACACTCCTGAATGCTGGGGGAATCTCAGTAAAATAGTATTGGGAAATAGTAACAAAATAAATGAAAATGCAATAAAACATAGATAATGTTAATATATGATTTTTTAAGTCAATATGTAGCCTGCTGGTGTCCTAATATATATATTTTGGTGGTCCTGGTTTCCATTTGAGTTTGATGCCATTCTTCTAGAGTACTGAGATAGTATACTTTGTGCACAGGTATTATGTTTCAGAGGCAGTACTTGACCCTTGGTCTTCCTGGATCAAATGGTAATTCTGTGTCCACCAGACCACATTATATCTGTATGAAATTTTGAAAAATAAAAGTATTTTGTATTTGCCAGCCAATTTTATCAGCATCCAATATGATTATTACTATCAGTAGAAGAAGTGATGGTAGGATTTAGTCAATCTTCCTCATATCTTAAAACCACACACACACACACACACACACACACAAACATACAGAGTACCCCAAATCCCAATAGTTTACTTCTTCTCTTTTCTTTCAAGAAAAAAAAAAAGATCTTAACTTTCTAATCAAGGGAGATTGGGTACATTATACAAATTGCCAGATTTGGGTAATGGAACTAGAATCTACTCCTCTCTTCAGCTGAACAAAGTTCTTACCTGACCATCAGGAGAAATGAGTTTGTGAGTGGAGAAAGATAAAATGCACACTAGGAAGTAACAATGACAAACACAATGATGACATCAACAGCAACAAAACAACACAGCAACAAGAATGAATTACCACTGATATAGCTAAGTAACTGAGTAGGCAAGGGTAAAAACTTGTCCTTATCTTATAAGCTTGAGTGACTTGTGGGAATAGCTTTACCTTCAGAAGAAATAGAGACGTTAAGAGCTTGAGCAATTTTCATTTGTTTGTTTGACTTTTTTTTTTTGGAAAAGGAGGTATATGATGAGTTTGTTTTGTATAAGTTGCAGTTTTTGAGATGTCATTGAGACATCCAGGTGGGAATATTCAAGGAAGAAATTGGAAAGAAAACCTCAAGTTTTGTGGAGAGGATGGAGCTCGGTTAGAAGTATAGATCTGGGAGTTTTTAAATAGAGATTATATATGAAGTAACCAAGGCAAAAAAAAGAACCTCAGACAGAACTACAGGATGACATACGCACAGAATATTAAAGTGTAGAGCAAGAAACAGAAAAGGAAAAGCTAGAGAAATAGGAAGATAAGCTAAAACAAAAACAGGAGTGACAACATATTGCAATAGGAGGAGTATTGGCTTGGGAGACACAGTTGGAATCCAGGTTCTCACTTGCTAGCATTTTGGCTTCAGGCAAATAATTGAATCTTGCAAGTCTCAGTTTTCTCGTCAGTTAAATGACATCCCTTCTACCTGCAAATCTAGTATCTAATGTGTAATGTCATACAAACCAAGGAAGAAGACAGGGCTTATAAGGAAGAATGATCAGAGATGTTCAAAACTGGAGAGAGTCTGGGAATGATGAGGGTTGAAAATGTAAGAGATAAAATGATCAGTAACTCACAGATGTAATGAAAGTAACTTTGCCCATCTTGGTATTTAGACACTATGTGTGGTGTCTTGGTGTGGAAATAACATGAAACATTTTTTTTTACTTTTTCACAAACTTTGTTACTGTCCAGTCCCAGAGAACTATACTTACTTAAAAAAATTACTGTCACCCCTCCACCATTTAATAAATTGCAATAAGACCCTATTGCCTCCAGGTTCACTCCCTTTCTTTGTACCCTGGTGCTTCAGGTAGTGTCTAGCACATAGTAAGTTGACTTGGTACTTTGGACTTAATAGTTAATGTATTTGCCATGGCTCTGTTACTTTCCTAGTAAAAGACTGTTCTCAGTGACCTCAAATGATGCAATGACAAAGATAATATTTGAAATTAACTGGTTGATAGTCAATAAGAACTGTTAGGTTTGTGTATTTTTCAGAAAGTGAATCATTGCCAGTTGAGTGTTTTGGAAGGGATGGTGAAAAAAGGTTAAAACCAGCAACACTGGATCATAGTTGGGGGTGCCTACAACCATGAATTCCACATCAAATATCCTCAATGCGTGGAGTTTTCTCATTTTTCTAGTTGCTGAATAACCGGAGGGAGGATACAAATGACAGCTGTGTCATTCTCTGATACATCTGAGTCTTTGAGTGAAGAGTTTTCTGTCCTAATTAGAAATTATAACTTAAATACAACTCCAAGCAAGGAGAGGGATTCAGTCAAAACCTTAAAGCTATTTGAAGAGGAATAAAGGATTCTTTTCTTAAGTCAAAATGACTCTCTCATTCTTTGTCTCTCTTTGTCTCTTCTTCTCTTTTCTTTCTCTCTTCCCTTTTTTCCTGCCTTTCTCTCACTCTCTGTCTCACTCACCCTTCCTCAACCTCTCTCTCCCTCCTTGCCTTAAAACCCAATTTAAAGAGAACATGTTTACTGCAAATCCCTTCAATGTTTCTGCCAGAAATGCTTTGATAACCAAGTACAATAATATAATCAAGACACTTGTCACTCTCTTGATCCATTAAAATCCCAAGAGATCCATCAGGAGATTGACACTAGCTGAGACATCTTAGAAATTTGATTGCCCCTTGTAAATTTTATTAGGGAAGCACTTTTGGAGTAAAGGTTGTCTCAGCACTTTCCTTCTAATCCCATTTTTGATGGGTTATAACAACTATCCTCAGCCTGGAGCAGTTCTTCTTGCTCAGCTTCTTTCGCCTATCTCCCCTTCCCCTTTTGGGTCAGGAACTTCCATATTCATTATGGATGCTATAATGATACCATCTTTATTAATAAATAATTCTTTATATTGAGATTAAGTAATGTAACAGCCCAAAATGGATCAATATTTTGCTTTCATCTCTTAAAATAGAGTTACTCTTGGAATTTTTCTAATAGTTGAGATGTGCTAATGTGATCAAATTATTTAAACTTTACTGCCATGTATTAGTAATATAGAATGAACAATTCTGCATATCCTAATGACCTAATAAATCAGATTGTTTCCATCTGTCACTTTCAAAGACACAGTGTAGCTTGTAATAGTTTGTGACATTACACAGGATAGTGTAATTAGATGAATATCTACAAATACAAGATTAAGGAAATGGCAAAAGCTAATTCAACCCAGGAGATTTTTGTTCTTACTATACATGATACCTTAAGTAGGTGTGTGTGCGCAAAATAAAGATGTCTAGAGATTTTGTGGATGAAATGAAAATCAGAGATAGATGTCATTTTTACTCTTATCTCAGCCATAAAACCCATAGGCTTTTTCATAATAAAAACGTGGGCCCTAAATTATCATATGTAGGGTATCCCAAAAGTCTTATTGAATTTTAAGTTTAATAACTTTAGATAAAAAAAGTGCTACAAACTTACAAATGCATTATTTGAGAGTATATTTGCATTTCTTTACAATTATTTATTTTTGTGACTTTTAATAATACATTTTTGATTTTACAAGGACAGGGAGCCCTATTATTATGTGTTATGTGTGCAAGAGCTTCTGGATGAGACTTTCTCAGACTGGGGGATCTGTAAAGAAGTCCTCTGGACCACCTCGGTCACCTGAGTTATTTCCACTATACCCTCATCTGATTTCACTACTTCTATCAATGTCTCAAGCTTAGCTTCCTCTCCTCTATGACTGGAGGGGCAGACAGTGGAGTACCAAGTTCCTGCTAACGCCTTCCTTTATAGAGAGAAGAAACCGGACTCTTAGCTCACTCCACTTTTCATCTGCTTCTCTTGCTCATTTAAATTCCATGGATACCCTCAGGTGACTCAAATTCTGCCATCCCTTACTTTCCATCCTCCTTTTATGTATTGTTTCCTTGCATTGAAGTGTAAGCTCCTTGGGGGCAAAGGCTACCTTTCTTTTATTAACCATGTCCCCAGCAGTTAGTACAGAGCCAGGTACATAGTAAACACTTAATAAATGTTGACCGGATTGGATTGAATGTCATCCCTAATCACCCAATCTCTTGGCTTTGAAAATTTGCCTCTGTCACTTACTACTTGAATAATGCTGGGTAAGTCACTTAACCTTGGGGGCTTCAGTTCATCTATAAAATGAAAGCTTTAAACTAGATGGCCTCTCATGTCCCTTCCAACTCTAAAAGTATGATCCTAGATTCATCATTGTCCTTTACCTTGAGCTCTTACAGTCAATCATTTACCAAGTTCTGTTGGTTCTAGCTCCAAAATTATCTGTATACATACATTCTTCTTCTATTCTGTGGCCACTGGCCTTAGCATAAGTACCCATTGTCTTCTACTTAGACTACTGTAATTGTTTCATAACAGGGCTCCCGGTCTTCACTCCCCATTTCCCATTATTTATCCATCACACTTCTGATGGTCATATCTTCCATATTCCTTGTTCTATTCAACTTGATCTTGCCTAGTAAGTGAAAATCAGAACCCTTTGTCTGGAATTCAAGCCTCTCCACACTATTGCTACTTGACTTTTATAATCTTGTCTTGGATAGCTCCCTTCCACATAATCTGGCCAAACTGTACAACTCCTTCCCCCCACCACCTTCCAGACAACTAATATCTGCCTACATACCCCTTGTGTATTCTTTCCTTAGACATTCACTGAATTACCTCCCCACCATTTTATAACCAGTTGAACAGTTCTTCATCCTTTAAACCCAACTAAAATGCTGCTTTTTTCATGAAACTTTCCCTGAAGTCTCCATTTAGACTTTTTTCCTACTCACGTGTCACATGACACTTTCCTTGTACCTCTCTAATGAGTTTATCACGTGTTATTTTGTATATTTATCACTTATATAATTAACATGTGCACCTAAGTACTCAAATTCTGCTAAATTTCTACTTTAATGATTCACATTGGCATGGATATAATCTTGGATTTTCAAAGTCTGTGAGAGTCCAGAGTAAGCTCTGATAGGCTTATCAAGCTGGAAAGGGTTTGGATTTAAAAGGTTTAAAAACAAATGTCTGTCACACAGAGATTAGCAGACATAAATTATGAGGTGTTTATCATCAAGTTTTCCACGGAGATACGACCTTTTCATCTATAACAAGTTTTTAAAAAATTCTGCTAAGTCTTAGTATAAGTTACATGGACATTTGTGAAATAATGTGAAGCAATGTTATTATTTTTTTCAAGTTGTTGGGGTATTAAATGGTAGACGTTAAGCTACATACAGGGAGAGGCCATATCTTAATTACCTTTACATCTTTTCCATATCCTGGAAGTATTTTACATGCAATATCTTCTCTGATAAATATTTGCTTAATTGAACTGGATTCAATGATAGATTAGGCAGTGCACGTTTTTCCTTAATGAAATTAGAGTTAAAATTCAAATTAGTTTGGAATTTAAAAAAAAAGTGATGGAAAGGAAAAAATCAACTTCACTAAAAATGTTTTATTCCCCCCTCTCATTAAAGTTAACACTTACTCTAATTCGATTATCTATAAAAAAGGTCAACACCAGACACTCTAAAGCTAATTGGATTAGATGATTACAAGAACTAAAAACATAAAGGCGTAACTAGTCACAGGTTTTTACTAGTTAAACTCAGTTAAAGTCAAGGTTCTTTAAAAGGATACTAAAAATCCAATCAGAAATGAAGTCCTCCTTTGTGATAATTTTTAAAGCACTTTTGGAAAGTTTATCATAGAAACTCTTCTAGCTTCTGACTGTTCTTTGGGAAATGAGATGCAATGCTAAACAGGGGCCTAAAACATTTTTGAAACAAAAAGTGAGCTATTCTATCGTCCTTTGAATAGACCACTGTAGCCCTCTAAGCTAGCCTTTGATTGACAAGGTCATAATAGCTAACTTTTATAAAATGCTTACTATGTGGCAGGCACTGTGCATAATAGCACCTACCTCAAAAGGTGGTTATAATCACTGTGCTAAGTGCTTATATCCACTTTTTGAGATAGGTGCTATCATTCCAATTTTGCAGTTAAGGAAACAGAGGCAAAACGCCTAAATGATTTTCATAGGGTCACACAGTTAGTAACTGTATGAAGCCAAATTTGAATTCAGATGTTCCCAACTCAAGACACAGCACTCTGTTCACTGCACCACCTAGTTGCCAATTCCTGAAGAATTTCCTACAAGCAGGAATCAGCACCCATCTCCAAGTCCAAATTCCCTAGTCCCTACCCCTAAAAGTAGTCCTCATTGATCCAGTTAAGAACTCTATAAAAATCCACTTTATTTTCCTGGTTTTGGTTTCTCCTTCCTTTGGCTTCCTAGCAAACCTGTTTCTGTCATCCCTGACTGCCATTCTTATTGTATTTCCTCTCAGTAAAGCTGACTTGTTTTTCTTTCTCTCTGCAGACTCCCATCTCATGCTGTGTCCTGTCTCGTTGTGATCCATCTTTCCTTGTGCTGTGCCTCAGAATTCTGAACCTGATATTGTGGTGACAATGCTGAAATAATTTTTCAAGAGTGACCAGTGAACAGCATGCCATTGAGGGAGTTGGAAAAAATATTGTGGAGAATAAGATCTTGACAAATGTGATTGCAAAGAGGGAGGAACAATAAAACATCGGATTCTAAGCTTAACAGAAACAGTGTGGTAATCATTTAATCAAATCAATCAATAAAAATTTATTAAGTGCTTACTTTGTACCAGACACTGAGCTCAATGCTGGGACTACAAAAGACAGTTCCTGCCCTCAAGGACTTTATAACCTAATTGGAGAAACTCTCTCTCTCTCTCTCTCTCTCTCTCTCTCTCTCTCTCTCTCTCACACACACACACACACACACACACTATATAAACAAATAGAAAATAACTAAGAGAGGTAAGGAACTGGAATTAAAAGAGGTTGGGCAGGATTTTTGTAGAATGTGAGATGTTAACTGAAACTTAAAGGAAACTAGGGTAGTCAGTAGTCAGAGAAGAAGGGGAAGAGTACTCGAGGCATGTGGGACAGCCAGAAAAATTCCCAGAACTTAGTGATGAGGTATCCTGTTCCTGAAATAGTCAGGGGCCCAGTGTCACTGTAATAAAGAGGACATATTGGGGAGTAAGGTATAAGAGAGCCAGAAAGGTAGGATGTGCTAGGCAATGGCAGGCTTTGAATGCCAAACAGAGCATTTTGTATGTGATTTTGGAGGCAACATGAAGATACTGGAGTTAATCGAGTAGGGGAATGGTATGAAGATACCTGCACTTTAGGAAAATCACTTTGGTGGCTGAATAGAGGCTGGATTGGAGGAAGGAGAGAGTTGAGGCACAGACCCACATATTGAAATAGGTTATTGAACTAATCCAGGCCTGAGAGATAGTAGAAAGTTAAGAATGACCTCTGAGCCTGACTGGGAGGATGGTGCTGACCTTTACAGTAATAGGGAAGGTGGGAGGGAGTTGGGGAAAGATGATGAGTTCTTTTGTGGATATGTCGAGTTTAAGATGTCTACTGGACATCAACCTCAAGATGACTGAAAGATAATTGGAAATGCAAAATACGAGATCAGCAGAGAGTGTGCATCAGTGTAGATAGATTTGAGAATCATCAGCATAGAGATGGTAATTAAATCCATTGGCATTGTTGCAATCACCAAGTAAAGTGTATAGAGGAAGAAGAGAGGAGGAACCATGACAAAACCCTTAGTAACACCTATCGTTAGAGTATGTAGAAGATACAACAAAAGAGACAGGAAGGGAGTGATCATATACCTATTAAGAAGGAGACAGTGACCAACAGTATCAAAGGATGTAAAGAGGTAAAGGATGTTGAAGATTGAGAAAAGGCCACTGTATTTGGCAACTAAGAGATCACTAGGAACACTGGAAAAAGCTGTTTCAGTAGAATGATAAGGTCAAGAGCCAAACTTTAAGGAGTTAAGGAGAAGAGAAAGTTGAGGCACCCACTGTAGATGGGTCTTTTCAAGGAGTTTAGTTACAAAAGGTAGAAGAGATATAGGATGACAGCAGGCACAGAAGGATTAAGTGAGGATTTTTTTTTGGATGGAGGAGATATGAGCAAGTTTTTGGTAGTAAAAATGACTCAATCGACAGGAAGAGATTCAAAATAAGTGCAAAAGTGGGGATGATAGAGGGAACAATTTGTTGGAGAAAACGAAATGAGGGGTTAGCCTTGGTAAGGAGTAATGCCACTTCATGAAAAATAGAGATGTGGAAGAGAAAATAGCAGAAGATGTCTGAGTTGTAGAAGATGGGGAAGAGGGGAGAAGAGGGAATTCATGGTGAATGGTCTCAATTTTTTCCTTAAAATATAAGGCAAGTTTCTCAGTTGAGAAAATGAGGAGAGGGGAGCCATGGGAGATTTTAGGAGGGATGAAAATATTTGGAAGAGCCACTATAGACAGTGAGATAATGCATAAAATAAGTGACATATGGTAGGGTTACCTAGTAGTAGTGATGGACCAGTAGACATTGTATACACAGATATGCACTGGACACAGTGAGAACAGTTGTATAGTTTTCTCCACCTTCATTCAGCAGCACATGTGTAGAAGGGAAGGTGGTGAATTATGAGAGTGATCCAAGGCTGAGGCTTGGCTGGTTGTAATTTGTGATATGATAAAGGAGATAAAAATTGAAGAGAGGACAGTGCAGATTTAATTGCTTTGACAGTAAGTCAATCTGGAGATAAGAGGAGATAGTGGCTAGTACAAGGGGGATAGGCTGGGAAAAAATTTGAGGGGTGACAGTGTTGGGAGTCATTATGTGAACAAATAGTAGAGTTATGTAAGGCAAGGCAAATGGAGAAATAAGAAGCCAGTTGATTATAGTTGGATATAGAGATCTGAGAATTCTTAAATCATAGAGGTGGTACCTTTGTAGGTGATGGCAAGATCAAGGGTATGAACATTTTTGTGTGTAGCTGAGAGAAGTAGTTCATGATAATTGTTGAGTACATTATTCAGTCGAGGAACTGATTGGTGAGAGTGTTTGAGGGAGAGTGAATATGTATGTTGAAGTTTCCTAGTTTGAGAACATGATTTGGGGAGGAGAGAAAGGTTGCAAGCCAGGTACCAAACTCATTGAAGAAGGAAGGAGAGTCACCTGAGGGTCTGTAGAAAAGAATTACCAGAATTTTGATTAGGTGGTGGATATGATGAACCTGGGATGCATGTCTTATTGTAGAGGTTCCACTTAGCTCCTCTACTCTTTAAAAACATTTTTAGAACATGAATTTCTTCATTTTTCCAGTATAACAGGCAACTTTCCATAATTCTTCTTGAAGTCCACCTATGTAAAATAAAAATAGGAATCAACAGTCTTTTCTCCTACTATTTCCCTGCATGTAATTCACACTCCTGTCAAACTGGACTACCTGCTATTCCCCAAATATCCTCTGTGCTTTTCCATTTCTTTGAACATTGCAGTAGTTTATGCATATAATGGTTAAACCATTAACCCTCACTCTGACACTATGTTGAAATCCTGCTGCTTAAAAAGACTAATTCTTCCCTGGCAATGTTTATCTCATAGTAGAGACAGGGATCATTAACAAATAAGGTCATTACTGAATTATTTCAATATTGACATTCTTGCTATAAATGAAACCAGACTATAGAAGGAAGTCACAAGTAAATAGAAGAATGACTCATAGGTTCTCCTCAGAGAAGTGACTAAAGAATTTGATTTCATCATTGCTTCAAAAATCAATAAGAAATATCATGAGACTCTTATCTTCCTGTCTTTCTGTGAACATAAAAAACGTAAGCAAAAAGACCATCATCAAGATAATTGCAACTATGGAGTCACATCTGTTTTAGAGGATGAACAGGTACAAAAAATCAGTGAAGAGCTCCAGTTAATCAACACATGCTTCACTACTTGGTAACTTGAATGAGATGTACAGAGGATAGGAGAGTGAAAAAAATATGTTACAGGATTAAGAGAATAGAGACCAATGGTTTGAGGTGCAAATGCCACACAATGGTATGTAGACTAATCAGAGAAAAATGATAAAGCTGTGAGATGTTGGTGCTGGAAAAGGAACAAAAGTCAAATCATCACTCAGAATGAGGACTTGAAGGGAGTTTTTGATTCAATGTTTAACAAACTTCTAGAATCTAGATATAAAACTGGAATGGATAGCAAATACACTGAATGCCTGCTTGAATATTTATAAACATCGTTGGGCTCAATGAAGAAGATAAACTTTGATAAGAATAACTATGATGTCTTACAATTGGGTTCAAGAATTCCAATCCAGGAGAAGATGACTGATCAGTAGATTCTCAGAAAAAGATCTAGCAGTGCTGGTGGTTATTATTGTTGTTTTAACAAACTAAATAATTCTAACTAGGATCATGAAATGAGAACCAGAGAGGACCTCAGAAATTGTTTAGTCCTACTATCTCATTTTTCAGATGAGGAAATTGAGGGATGGAAAGGTGAAGTAAACTGTGACCAAGGTCACACAGTTAGTAAGTAGCTGATCCTATATATCTCTTGGATTCTGTTCCAGGGATTTGGCAGCCAAGGGAGTTAATGAAATCTTAAAACATATTAAGAAGGAAGCTTCAAAAATAAGAGAAAACAGTTCCACTATACTTGAGTCTAAGCAGACCACAATGAGCTACTGTGTTTAGTTTTTGGAACACCATCTTGGGAAGTAAACTGGTTAAATTCAAGAGTTTCTAGAGGGAGATAACCAGGATAGTGAAATGGTTCAAATTTGTAGAATATAAAGATTAGCTGGAAAAAAATGGGTGTGCTTGGCCTAGAGAAGAGATGACTTCAAAAGGTTATTTTGTGGAAGATGGATTAGACTTGCTTTGTTTAGTCCTGGAAGGTAGGACCAGTAAGAAAAAAAAGATATAGGTACAATAAAGAAAGAGGAGAGGAGAGAAAAGGATGGAGACAGAGAGAAAGAGAAAGAGAAAAAGAGAGAAGAAGAGAGACAAAGAGGCGGAAAAGAGACAGAAAGATAGTCACAAAGACAGAGAGACAGAGGCAGACACAAAGACACAGAGAGAAAGACAGAAAGGCAAAGAAAAAGAGACAGACAAAGGGAGCCACAGAGACAGAGATACAGATACAGAGAAACAGACAGAGCAGAAAAACACAGAAACAGAAAGACAGAGACAAAGAAATAGAAACAGAGTCAGAAAGACGGACAAGGACAGAGACAAAGAATTAATTTAGGCTAGATTTAAGGAAAAATTTAATAAAAATGGGAACTATTCACAAGTGCTACCTTGAGAGATAGAGATTTCTCCCTCATTAAAGATCTTCCAGAAAATGCAGCATATCATGTGTTGGGAATTCCTCAAGAAGTCATTTTTTTAGATATGAGGTGAACTAGATAGCCACTGAAGTCTCTTCCAGTTCTGAGATTCTATAATTCACAGATTGTTTAATGGAGAAGGGATGAAAATTTCCCCCTGTGCTGTGGATGTTCCTAGAAAAACTTTGTTCATTGATCTTTGCTGGAAGCTTTCTAAGGTGTCAGGTACAGATTACATTAAAGGACTGAGTGAGGATGACTCTATGTCACCAGGTCAATAACAGCTGCCTTCTAGACAAGACCTTCTTTATTTCCTCCCTATTTTCTCTCTTATGTAGTCATAACCACTGGGTCTTATCCAGACTCAGTAATCAGAGGTCATGGAGCCCAAACAATAAGTGGTCAGAGTTCTTTGACACCTCAGAGGAAATAGACAGTATGTAAGAGGTAAAAACTCAAACATGTTAAGTGATGGAAATGATCAGAAGGATATGTATTTAAATTTACTTGGATTGGTATGTCAAATCAAAATGAATGCACGTTTCCTTTCCTACTTTCTAGGAGAGAAAAAATGAGTATTATTGTTAATGGTCTATTAAAAAAGTTAAAAGTCAATATAAGTACATAAAAGAAGAAAATGTCACAGTGTTGTTCTAAAGCTTTCAGAATTCTTTCCTGAAATTATCATGAAACAAAGTTAATAGACTCTTGAGTTTTTATAGTTAATCCTATATTTCAATTTGAGGGCGGATCTTTAATGTTGATAATGTTTTCTTTCATGTGGCTATAGGTACTATAAAAAGGTGTTAACAGTAGGAAGTATGTGAGAGATTAAATATGGAAAAAAATGTTAAAATGCACTAGTATTCAACACTGTAGTGCTGGAAACCAATCATCCAAATATCAAAATTCATGTATACACATATCTATATCTATATATATAGAAAGACATACAGCATCTCTCTATGGACTTCTGTGCATGCCATCATTCAAGCTATAGTATATGCCATTGCTTTAGAAAATAATAAATCATTTAATGAATGACAGTGCAGGTATATTTTATAGGTAAAAAATCTGGGAGGAGAAAAATCTCAAAGCCTTATTTAGTCATTTATTCTGATTTGAAAGATGGCTTTACTGCTGAGGAAATTGGGCAACTACCCTATCATTACTACTAGATTGTAAGTAATGCCCCCCTCTGCTGGTAGGCCTGATTAAAATGTGAAATGCGATAAATCTATCATTTTCTTGTTTTGATGAAAGCAGTATAGACTAAGAAAAAATATATAGATCACCTAGGAAATCTCCTCTTGGTGATATTGAGTAGTTCCAAATGGCACTGTATATTTTCTTAGGTTTCAAACTGTCTAATTTTAAACGCTGAGATTGCTATTGTTCAGCTCTTACTTCCTCTCACTACTTCAGTTTTTGTGGATAAAAAGGCTTGGTTTCCCTTTTCTTTTTTTTTTCTCTTCCTTTTTTTTAGTGAGTAAAATTTGTATTCATTTTTTCCTTCTGTTTTTCTTTGATATTTTTCATTTTGTCAAGTATGACAAATGCCAGTGAAAAGAATCAGATGCTCAGATAAAGTCAATGAGAGAAAATAAAGTGAGTTCTACATAATCTTTAGTGAAACACCATATGTACACACCAGACATCTACATAACAAGCACACAAAAGGAACATTTGCCATCCTAAATATTCATCATTTTATAAAATAATTTTCCCATTCACTTAAAAAATTAAGTTTCAGAGATTTTTACATTTCATTCCCTTGGAACCTTGAAATACTGAAGAACACACTTTCAGAAATGCACAACAATTTCTGTTGCTGTCTGTCTTCTAATCTTGGCTCCACCATAAGCAGCATAGAGGATTAAAGCTGCAAGGAACCTTAAAACTTGTAATGTAGTGATCGATCACGACTTTAAAGGATGGATGATACAATATGCGTCCCATCTCTTGGCAAAGCAACAATAGACTACAGATGCAGAATGAAGTATATGTAGTCCATCTGGGCCAACGCATTGATTTGTTTTTGCATAGTTGTGTTTGTTTCAGAGAAAAGTTTCATTGAGTAAAGAGAGTCATTAGAACATGATAATGTTTAAAAAATAACAGAGCATTAAGAACCTTTTCTGAAGATTATCTAACGTTTCATTTTACCAGTGAGCAAGCTGACACTTGTCAAAAGTTCCATTGCTGAGGGCTTGAACTAGGTTTCCTCATTCTCAGACCAATACCCTTTTCACCATCATTACATGTCATCTAAATGACTGTGGATAAGTTGTTTCACCTTTCTGAACTTCTCTTTCTCTGCCTATAAAATAAGTGATCGTCAGGATATCTTTTTACTTTGAAATTTTTTATTTTCATGAGTTTTGCTACCTTTGGGTTGCTATGCCACAATAATTTTTCAGTACGCACTATCTGAAAATACTTTTCCTTTTAACAAAGAAAAATATTCAAATGAAATTAACAAAAAATGTCATAAAATGCAAAATTATTCAACAGTAGTTTTAACTTTATTCTCTGACAGCAAGATGGTGTGTTTCACCAACATCTGGAAATAATATTGGTCGTTGATTTAATCCCAGTTTGGCTCTCCTTTAGGGTCTTTGTGCACCCATATTGTAGTCATCATTTTCTGTATCGTCTTCTTGGTTATGCTTCCTTTGCACTGGATCAGTTCATATATGTCTTCCCATATTTATCTGAATTCTTCATATTGTATCTTATGACAATACTATTCCATTATATTTTTAAAGTAAAATTCTCTTGAACATTCTTCAACTGATAAACCCACTTTACTTCCATTTCGTGTTGCTATTATTATTACCAAAAGTACCACTATTGACATTTTGGTATGTGTAAAATTCTTTTTTTTCTGCCTTTGGCATGACTTTTCTGCAGTAAATCCTAAAGTATTTTCCAGAACAATAAAATAAATTCACAGTTATATTCTTCCAGGGTAGAAGGTACACTGTCCTAAACTTCAGGGTTTTTTTTTTTTTGCAGCTGTTTTCAGAGATACTTCTAGGGACCAGTAAGTTTTCATTTCTTCCAAGGTAGTATGATCTAAAGAAAGGTGTTTATTTCTCTCTTGACCTGTGCTCTGGTCTGTGAGTCACAAGCATTCTTTTATGCCCTGGAACTGTGAGGAGGGTCTTTGCTCCACTGTAGCTGCAAGCTCTGGTGTGCTAGTGCTTCTCCTGGCCTTGGAACTGCCACCTAGGACTACAACCCTGATCCAAGCACAGGCAAAGCAACGGAATCCTGCCTTAGTGTTAGCAAAGACACCCCTGTAATCTCCTTCTGACCCATTGTTCAAACTTCTTACTCTCTGTGGGCTGAGAACTTCAGAAGCAAGTGCTGCTGCTACTGATTCAGTGACTCCCAAGGCCTGCTCCTGGTTTTCTGGGGTCTGGGCTGTGGTGGCATGGCCTACACTGGACTGTGCTCCACTCTCATCTTGTTGTGACAGACTTTTGCTGCCAACCTTCCAAGTTGTCTAGGTCTGGAAAATTGTTTCACGTTGTCTTTTTTGTGGGTTCTGCTGCTCCAGAATTTGTTTAGAGTCATTATTTAAAGGGATTTGGAGCAATTTGGAGGAGAACACAGGTGAGTCCCTGCCACTACTCTACCATCTTGACTCTACCTCAGATATGCCAAATCTCACCTTGGGTATATGGTTAAAATAAACAAATTATTAATAATAATAGATTAACATACTTGGAGTTAGTAAAACCTGAAGTCATATCTTGTCAAAGATATTTATAAACTCTATTTCCCTGAGAAAGCCTTTTTAACCTATCAGTCTCAATTTTCTCATTTGTAAAAGGTGGATTAGCAGCTAATTCTTATTGTTACTGTGGGGATAAAATGAGGTGATATGCATACAGTGCTTTACAAACCTTAAAACACCCTAAAATTGTTTTGTATTTACAAATGTTATGTGAATATAAATCCTACTATAGATATTTAGTAGCTATGTGACCGTGAGAAAGTCACTTAACTGCTCTCTACCTCGTTTTCCTCATCAGTGAAATGGAGATTAATAATAGCACTTTAAACAAAGAGCTGTTGTTAATATCAAATGAAATAATATATCTTAAGTATTCATAAACTTTAGAATACATTGTTGTTGTTGTTATCAACAACAATACCACCAACAATGTACAAAACCATCCCTTCCCTACTTTATGGGGAACCATAGAAGTCAAGGTGTTATTCATGCTCTTCTCTCCATTTTCTAATAGCCATTACCTAATTTCTAAAATTCTTAATGAAAATTATCCAATAGATGGAGACTATGTTGTGTAGCATTTTGTGTGTGTGTATATATACATATATATGTGTATATATATCTATATATATGTATATATATATGTATATATGTATATTTATACAGTGACTTGTATTCTCATAATTTTAAATAATTTCAGTTGCAGATACAAAGAAGCAATTTGGACCTAAAATGGCAACTGCCTTAGGTCATACTTGATTGAGACTGCTTCCTAAAAACAAAAACAAGCTAACAAAAAAGATTCCCTTAGTCTGAATGTCAGTTAGTACACATTCATTAACTATATAAAGAATTCCCAGCAAAATGGAGCATCTGAGTCTTCCTCAAGGTGGTTAATTTTTGAAGAACAACGTTGTCCTAAGCAATGCCAATGGATTTCTCATCAACTGATGATATTTGCAAAGCTTCTAAATGGACATTAGGAGCTGACTATGTTTCCCAGTGATTTAATACATAAAGAAGAGAAACTTGCTTGGGAATCAGTCCAATAGAGCTCTCAACTTGAAGTTGTCAGTATAGGACACCCTAATTAGTATTCTATTATTCTTGTTGTTTAAAAATAGTTTATGCTCAAACATTCATTTTTGAATGAAGACTATGACAATTTAATTAAAGTTTAAACTCTAGTAGCTGTTGAGCATCATACATAATCCAATTGCTTTTTATTCAATTAATTTAATAGAGAACCACTTTGCCATAATTACTGTTAATCCCCTGATTTTTCTTCTCAGCTGTTTATCAATGGCCTGTGAGATATCTTTGAGAAAATCATATTGGGATGTAATTATTCACAGTCTCTGATGGAATTAATGTACTAAATAATACTTAATTATGAACAGTTTCCCATTACTACATTGGTTAGCAAAAGAGATAGTGGACACATGGTTAAAAGCCTTCAAATTTATTACAGCATTAAAGATTTTAGATTCCTTGATGTTACAGTACTTCTCCAGAGATCAGCAGGAAAGGAATTAATGTTATCAACTAAGAGGAGGTATTAGAGGACGGCAATAGGATCTATAACTTTATATAGAGCTTTCTGAATGGTATTACCATTGGCAAATTAGTGTAACATTTTAGGATTTGACATGACTTTCAATCTTAAAGTTATGTAGCTAAATGAGGATACTACGCAAGATATTGTTATTGAAATTTAGCATTGAAGTAATATTGGAATAATAGACGTGTCTAGATATCACATTATCTCTATTTAATACAGAATTATTTTAAAAAAATATCTGAACTCTAAGGGGCCTTAGAGATTATCTAGTCCAATTACTTCATTATATAGATGATGAAATAAGCCTACAAAGATGAAATGATATGTCCAATGTTGCATAGATAAATATAGATAAAACCAGGATTAAAACTCTGGTCTCATTTCCTCCAATTAAGCTCTCTCTTAGACATAACCCAGTATCATTCAGAAGTGGTGTTCATGCTGCACGTATACCATCATACATGATTACTCTATACAATCTTAATCTATCCTCTAAGACTTTTTGATAATGTTACTGGTATTGTGGAAATGGACAAAGTACTGTAGGTTATTTATGTGTTGTATCATCTATTTCAACATTTATATCTTTATATCTAGAAAGGAAGAGAGAAAAATGTGTATCTATGTATATCATCTATGCTGTAGCTAGGGCCTTATGTATATGCATAAGTAGCCAGTTGGATAATATTAATAGCTATATAATATATGTCTGGATATATGACTATAGCTCTATTTGTACTAGCTACATGTATAGCTATATCTTTAACTGTATCTATATAGGTCTATCAAGAGAGAGAAAGGAAAAGTTATGAATACATATGGAAATGCATATGCCCACAAGACTTAAAGAAGGGATTCTTAACAGAATCAATGAAAGTGTTCTTTTATTTTTTTATTATTTTGATAACTGTATTGCAATATAATTGGTTTTAATTATATTCTTATGCATTTTATTTTATTCATTCAAAAATATTATTCTGGTAAAGAGTACATAGACTTCATCAGTCTACCAAATGACAACATGAAAGTGAAAAAGTTTAAGAAAACCTTGGCTTAGAGGATAGAAGAAATACATAAAAGTCAAGTCTGTCTAGAATTTTAGGTAGAATTTGTACTTTGAGAGCTGGAGGGACCTTAGACATCAATTAAATCCAAAAACCTCATTTTCTTTGCTTTTTATTTTTCTTATTTTGTAGACAGGTGGCACAGTGACTAGAGCTCTGGGACTGGAGTTAAGAAGAGCTGAGTTCAAATCTGTAATAAGACACTTCCTAGTGGTATAATCCTGGGCAAGTCACTTAACCTCTCCTTGCCTCAGTTCCCTAATTAACTGCCTAATTAACAATAGCACCTATATCCTAGAATTGTTGTGAGGATCAAATGAGATATTAATTTTTAGTGCTTAGCACAATGGCTGGCTAATAGTTAATGCTATGTAAGTGTTAGCTATTTTTATAATGGTGACGTTGATTTCAATGATGACAATGACAATGACAATGATGATGATGATGATGATGATGATGGTAATGCAACTGAGATGAAGAAAGTATAAGGGATTTGTCAAAGATCATTGGTGGTGCTAGGATTTTACCTTGAGTTTTCTCACTCCTCTAAATCAATCATACAGTTCATCAATAGACGTTTATTCAGCATCTTCAATGTGCCAGGAACAGTGCTAAGTGTATCTAATGCATCTGAAAAAAGTTATATGCAATCAGTCTAGAAAGAGGAGTCAGATTGTGAAGGGTTTTAAATGTCAAGTGGATGACTTTGTAGTTTCTTATAAAGGCAATAAGAACCACAAAAGTTTCTTCCATGGTGAAATGAGATAGATCCCTGCTTTATTGATACCAAATTGGAAGCCATGCAGAGGGTGGAACGGAAAGAAGAAAGACTAATGTAAGGGGGGAAAAATGACAACAACAACAACTAAAAAACTTAAGAGGCTATTAAAATAACCCAGGTGAAAAGTGAAGAATTGGAGCAATCATTGTATAAATGCAGAGAAAAGAATAGTTTTGCATAGATAGAATCAAAATATATTGGTTTTTAAATTTAGATTAATTTATTTTTTAGTTTTCAATATTCATTTCCACAAGATTTTGAATTACGAATGTTCTCCCCATCTCTATCCTCCCTTCACCCCAAGATGGCATATATTTCTTTCCCCAATCTGCCCTCCCTTCTATCATCCCACACTCCCTTATCCATTTTCCTCTTACTTGCCTGTAGGGCAAGATCAACTTCTATACCCCATTTCCTGTACATATTATTTCCCAGTTGCATGTAAAAACAATTTTTAACATTTGTTTTTAAAATTTTGGGTTCCAAATCTTTCCTTTCTTCCCTCCACACCCACACTTATTGAGAAGGCAAGCAATTCAATATAGGTTATACATGTGTCATTATGCAAAACACTTCTAAAACATTCATGTTCTGAAAGACTAACTATGTTTCCCTCCCTCTTATCCTACCCTCATCTATTCTATTTTCTCCTTTAACCTTCTCCATTTAGAAAAGTGTTTGCTTCTGACAACCCCCTCCCTCAGTCTTCCCTGCCTCCTATCACCACCCCCATGCTCTTCCCCACTACTTTCCTGTAGGATAAGATATCAAATTGAGTGTGTTATTCCTTCCTTAAGCCAAATCTGCTGAAAGTAAGGTTCCCTCATTCCCTTTTACCTCCCCCCTCTTCCCTTGCATTATAACGATTTTTTCTTGCCTCTTTTATGTGAGATAGCTTACCCCATTCTATCTCTCCTTTTCTCCTTCTCCCAATATATTCCTCTCTCACCTCTTAATTCTATTTTTTTAGATACCATCATTTCATATTTAACTTACCCTGTGCTCTTTGTCTAAATATGTGTATATTCCCTTCAGCTACCCTGATAAAGGTCTTATGAGTTGCAAATATCATCTTTCCATGTAGGAATGTAAACACTTAAACTTTAATAAATCCCTTATGATTTCTCTTTCCTGTTTACCTTTTCATTCTTCTCTTGATTCTTTTATTTGAAAGTCTAATTTTCTATTCAGCTCTGATCTTTTCATCAAGAATGCTCGAAAGTCCTCTCATTAAATGTCCATTTTCCCCCCGAAGGATTATACTCAGTTTTGCTGGGTAAGTGATCCTTGGTTTTAATCCTAGCTCTTTTGGCCTCCAGAATATCATAAACAAACCCTTTAATCCCTTAGTGTAGAAGCTGCTAGATCTTGTGTTATCCAGATTGTGTTTCCACAATACTTGAATTATTTCTTTCTGGCTGCTTGTAATATTTTCTCCTTGACCTGGGAACTCTGGAATTTGGCTACAGTATTCCTAGGAGTTTTCTTTTGGGGATCTTTTTCAATAGGTGATCGGTGGATTCTTTGAATTTCCATTTTCTATTTTCTCCTCTGGTTCTAGAACATCAGGGTAGTTTTCCCTGATAATTTCTTGAAAGATGATGTCTAGGCTCTTTTTTTATCATGGATTTCAGATAGTCCAGTGATTTTTAAATTGTCTCTCTTGGACCTATTCTCCAGGTCAGTAGTTTTTCCAATGAGATATCTCACATTGTCTTCTAATTTTTCCTTCCTTTGGTTCTGTTTTATAATTTCTTGATTTGTCATAAAGTCATTAGTTTCCATTTGCTCCATTGTAAATTTTAAGGTGGTATTTTCTCCAGTGAGCTTTTGGACCTCCATTTTCATTCAGCTAATTCTATCTTTTAAGGAATTCTCCTCCTGTAGTTGTCTTTTTGGAGCTCTTTTGCCATTTGGGTTAGTCTATTTTTTAAGGTGTTATTTTCCTCACTATTTTTTGGGTCTCCTTCAATAATCTGTTGACTTGTTTTTCATGATTTTCTTACATGACTCTCATTTCTCTTCCCAATTTTTCCTCTACTTCTTTACTTGATTTTCAGTATCCTTTTTGATCTCTTCCATGGCCTTTGACCAATTCATACTTTTCTTGGAGGCTTTGGTTGTAAAATCTTAGACTTTGTTGTCTTCTTCTAGTTGTATATTTTGATCTTCTTTTTCACCAAAGAAAGATTCTATAGTCTGAGTTTTTTACACTCCCACCTCATCCACCCAGCAAATTACTTAACTGTTGAGCTCTTTGTCAAGGTATGACTGCTTCCAGAGTAGCAAGCTCTCTGTCCCATGCTTCAGGGGTTTTCTTCAGCTGTTTTCAGAGCTACCTCTATATGGCTGTAAATTTTCAGTTCCTCTGAGGTGGCATGATCAAAGAAGAGGTGTTTACTACTCTCCTGGCCTTTACCTTCAGCTGTGAGTGACCTCAAACTATCTTCTCTGACCTAGAACTGCAAGGAGGATTCCTTCTCCACAGCCACCACAAGCTCTGCCACACCAGTACTCCTCCTCATCCCAGACCTACCACCCAGGACTGTGACCCAGATCCAAGCAGGGCAAACAAGAGAATCCTGCCTCAGCACCAGTAAAGAGATCCCTGCAATCCCACTCTCATCAGTGTCTTGATCTCCCCATTTTCTGTGGGCCTAGAGCTCCAGAAGCAGATGCTCTTGCTGCCACTGCTATCACAGCCACCTCTGTTACCTTGGGGCTGGGGCAAGACCATGCTCTTCTCTCACCCAGGTCTGACAGAGTTTCCCCACTGACCTTTTCTGATGTCTTTGGTGTTTGTGGATTTAGAAGTCTGGAAACCACCACAGCTACCAGTGATTCAGTGCTCTGAGGCCTGCTCTGTGGGTCTTCTCTGGCCTGGTCTATGCTGGTGCAGCCCATGCTGGGCCACACTTTGCTCCCAGCATGGTGCGATAGACCTTTCCCAGCCACCTTCCAAGCTGTATTGGGCTGCAGACTTTTTTCACTCTGTCATTTTGTGAATTCCATAGGCCAGACATCCCCAATCCATAGTTTGGAAGCCATTGTTCCGCATGATCTTGAAGGTCCATTTTGGCTTTAAGTCTAATGATAATTCTCTTAAAAATGCTTGAAGAATTGTAAAATGGAGGAGTTATTAACTTTAGCACACATAACTCTGGAGCAGTTAATAAAGACCAATGGGTAAGACTTATACTGGCAAAGATGTTGGCTCAATTTAAGGAAGAACTTGCTGACAATTCAAAATTAAATGAACCACATTTTAAGATAATGAGTTCATTATTACTGGAAGTGTTGAAAAACACAACCACTTTTCTTAAATATTATAATGAATTATTGCTTGAGAATTTGAAGCAGATGAACTTATATTTTCCATCCAATTTAAAGATTTCTTTAACCTAATCATCCTTACATCTGATACCACAATCCTGGATATTTTCTATATACCCCAATTTTATTTTATAGGAGGATTTTGTCTGAGAAAAAGAATCCTGTACTGATTGTGATCCAAAAACTTGCTCCCCCAGGGTGTTAGAGGGCTACGTCACTACAGCAATTATACTGCAGTATTCCCCAAGCTAACCTTTCATCTACTTGTAAAATAAAATCAATAATGTCTAAACAAGGACTGAAATGGCATTTTAATGTTTGCCAAAGAGCATTCAGATATATGAGCTGCCTTTTAAAAAGTTGCAAGAGCCATTTGAAAAATGAGACAAAAAAAGAAGAAAAAAGATTATCTGATGTGGATACTAGAAAAGCAATTTCATAGCTATTTAAGAAATATAAAAAGTGTAAATGGATGGTTATAATCCATGTTAACTCCGTGAAAAAAGATTTATTTTTATTTTCAAAAATAATATATGTTGTGTGTTGTTTCAAGACAATTCAGTGTGCAGAGGAACAGATTACTAAAAATACTTTTGGTTTCTTTTTTTGTTACTGATTACAAAATCCAACTGAAATACAGTGGAGGGTGTCTTTAATTAGTATTCATTGTCTTCTCACATTTAACGTTTAAAACATGGAATTTATCCAAAATTCAATGACAGCTTGGCAATATCCTTTCTACAAGGTTACATAAAGAGATTGATTGTTCCTGGCAACCCTTTACACAGAGGCAGTCTGCTTATAAACATGGGGAGAATTGTGATTTTTTCCCCTAATGTAACAAAAGAAACCTGGAAAAAATTAACTTTGATGCTTATGCACATCCTTAGTTGCAGTATAACTTCTTTAGCAAGTATAATCATTTTGAAATATCTTCTTCGTTCTCATTTGATTGAATCTAGAATCATAAAATTACAAATTTGGAAGGAATTTCAGGAGTCATTTAGTCTGACTCTTTTCAGAAATCTTCAAAAATTTGAAGGCAACACTTGTATCATCAGCCTCATCTACCATCTCTATATCACTTTTTCAACCTAGAGACACCATTTCCTTTGACCAATTTTGTGTGTTATGTTTTCATCAACATCTTGGACACCCAACTTTAGCTCATTGTTGACTGTCTTTCCTAAAGGATGGCATCCAAAAATAGACATGATAAACTCGATGTACTCTGAACAACAGCATGATAATTTTGCTTGCTCTAGATACTACTGTCCATTTTCAACTCACAATATTTCATAACCTTTTTTCACTGTGCCACTATATTGTTGGCTAGCAAAAACCCCGGATCTTTTTATACAGGTGTTTGTATGAAGGATTGTATTTACCTTGTCTCCTTAACTTCAACTTGTGCAGTGAGACTTGCTATTTATCCCATTTATGTGTTATTTGATCTTCAACCCCTCATTCCCCACTGTGGAGCTCTTTGGGGTACTATCATTTTCATTAAATAATCAGTAACTCCCCTAGCAGTGTCTTATTCAAATTTGTTGAGCAAGCCATCTTTGCCCTCCCTTAAGATGATAATAAAAATGTCAAGCAGAATAGAGGCAACAACAGAGTACAGTGGCACTTGACTAAAGATCTCCCTTGAGGATAGTACTTTTTTAATTTAAAAAAAAGATAAATATTTCCCAATTTCATGTAAATTTTAACATTCATTTCTTTTAAATTGGGGGTTCCAGATTCTCTGTCTCCCTGACAGCCCTCCCCTCCTTAAAAAAGCAAGCAATTTAATATCAATAAACATATATTCTTATATTAGCCATGTTGCAAAAGGAAACACAGACAAAAAAATAAAACAAAACAGGAAAAAACAAAGTTTAAAAATGCTTAAATATGCATTAAAATTTCAGTAGATCTTTGTCTGGAGGAGGATAACTTTTTTAATGCTACATCCTACAGAGTAATCTTAGATGATTGTCGTGATCAGAGGAGCTATGTCTTTCACAGTTAACCATCCTTACTATATTGCTGTTACTGTATACAGTGGTCTTGCTTCTGCTCACTTCATTTTGCATCAGTACATATTAATCATTTTTTCTTAAATCACCCTGCTTAACATTTTAATAGGACAATAGCATTCCATTACAATCATATATTTCAAGTTGTTCAGCCATTTCCCAGTTGATAAATATCTCCTCAATTTCGAATTCATTGCCAGGACAAAAATTATTGCTATAAATATTTTTTAATGAAAAGGTTGTTTTCCCTTTTCTTTATTCTCTTTGGGATAAAGACTTAGTAGTAGTATTGCTGGGTCAAAGGGTTTTATAGCCCTTGAGCCCACACAGTTCAAAATTATTGTCCAGAAAGTTTGGATAAGTTCTCGGATCCACTAATAGTGCATTAGTGTTGTAATTTTCCATATCCCCTCTGGAATTTGTCATTTTCCTTTTCTGTCATGTTAGACAATCTAATTGGTGATAGATGGTGCCTCGGAATTATTTTAATTTGCATTTCCTTCAACATGGGTTCTTAAGAGCATTTTTTGTGTGATTATAGATAGCTTTGATTTCTTCTGAAAACTGCTCATTTATATCTTTTGACCATGTATCAACTGGAAAATGTTTCTTACTTTTATAAATTTGACTCAGTACCCTATATATTTGAGAAATGAGACAATTATCAGAGCAACTTGATGTAATTATTTTCCATTTCCTGTTTTCCTTCTAATTTTAGCTGCCTCGTTTTTGTTTGTACAGAAATGTTTTAATTTAATGAAATCAAAATGATCTATTTTATTTTCTGTGATCCTCTCTATCTCTTGATTGGTAATAACCTCTTACCCAATTCATAGATCTGACTTGTACATTTTTCCATGCTCTCCTAACTTACTTTTTAAAAAAAGTTTCCTTCTTACTTTTATTACATTAACACACATTTATGGAATAAAACAAACATTTAAATAACATAGTACTATGAAAAGATGATTGTACATGAAACTGTGAATCTACTGTATACAACTTGCTATTTCTTTCAAATATACAAGAAAATTATCATGCGAGTTTCTTTTGTTCTCCTTTATTCTACCCTCCTCCCAACCCATTCTAGAGATGGCTACCATTAGACACAGATGTATGTGTGTGTGTGTGTGTGTGTGTGTGTGTGTGTGTGTGTGTAAAATTACTCTATACATTCTTTCATTTATCAGTTTTTTTCTGTGGATGCAGGTAGCACCTTTCTTCATATGTCCTTTATAGTTAACATGGGTATTTATAATAGTCAAAATAACTTCTTCACTCAAAGTCATTCTTAAAAGAATATTGCTGTTCCTGCATGCAAGGTTCCCTTGGTTCTGCTTACTTTGTTCTTTGTTATTTCATGCAGTTCTTTCCATGTTTTTCTCAGATCACTGAACCTATCATTTCTAGTAGAACAATAGTATTCCATCACAATCATATAACACAGCTTTTTCAGCCATTCCCTAATTGATGGTCATCCCTGCAACTTCCACTTATTTGCTACCACAAAGAGAAGTGCTATAAACATTTTAGAACATGTAGGTACTTTTCATTTTTCCATAATCATCTGAGAAATAAACCTATTGGTATTATTGCTGGGTTAAAGGATATAGGTAGCTTAATAACTTTTTGATCATAATCCCAGATCGCTCTCCAAAATGGTTGGATCAGTTCACAACAATGAATTAGTGTCCCAGTTTTTCCATATTCCCTACATTTGTCACTTTTCCCTTTAATAATTTTAACCAATCTGGTAGATGCAAAATGATGTCTCCTAATTTACTTATGATATAACGCTTTATGTCTAAAGTTTCTATCAATTTAGACCATATATATGTACATGATGTAAGATGTTGGTCTACATCTAGTTGCTGCCAAACTTCTTTCTAGTTTTCTCATCAATATTTGTCAAATGGTAAGTTTTTACCCCTGAAATTTGGATCTTTGAGATTATCAATCACTAGATTACCATGGTCATTTACCATCATTTATTTTGTACCCATTTACTCCTAAAAAACCTGTACGTGGGTCCAGAAGCAACAGTTACAACTATACATGGAAAAATGGATGGGTTCAAGATTGGGAAAGCATGTTATTGTCATCATATGTATTTAACTTGTGTACATCATGTGAAATACCAGGCTGCATTAATCAAAAGCCAGAATGGGGGGGGCAGAGTCAAGATGGCAGAGTAAAATCAGGGACTTGCTTCATGTCTCCCCAAAATCCCTCCAAATATCTGTTAAAAATGAATCTAAACAAATTCTAGAGCTATAGAACCTACAAAATGACATAGTGAAACAAATCTCCAGTCTCAGACAACCTGGAAGATCCATAGGAAGGGTTTATCACATCAGACTGGGTGGGAGCTGGCACAGACAGGGTTGGAGCAGGCCTCAGGGCACTGAATCCCTGGCAGCTGTAGCAGTGTCCAGACTTCTCAACCCACAAATGCCAAAGAGAGCTTAAAAGTTCAGTGAGAAATCTGTCTCACCTGAGTGAGAGAGGAGTGTGGTCCAACCACCTATGGACCTGGTGGGATTATCAAGTGGTTGGTGAGAGCCAAACTGCAAGGATCTCTTTGCTGGTGCTGAGGCAGGATTCTCTTGCTTTGCCTTTCTTGCATCTGGGTTGTGGTCCTGTATGGAGTTCCTGGGTTAAAGAGGAGCACTGGTGTCAGAGCTTGTGGTGGCTGTAGAGAAGGAATGCTCCTCACAATTTCAAGGAAGAAAAGAGTGCTTGGGGTCACTCATAGACCAGGAAGCAGGCCAGTAGAGCAGTAAATGCCTGTCCTTGGATGATATAATCTCAGAAGAACTTAATTTACAAGTGCCTAGGAGTAGCTCCGAAAATAGCTGCACAAAACCCTTGAGGCTTGGGACAGAGCACTCTCCACTCTGGAAGCAGAGTCATACCTTGACAAGGAACTCAAAAGTCAAGTAATTTACTGGAAAAATGAGCAGGCAGTGTAAAAACTCAGATTATAGAATCTTACTTCAGTGACAAAGAAGATCAAAACATACAACCAGAAGGGAAAAGGGGTGATAAGGAGGGGGATGAAAGTAGGAAGATTGGTGGAGGAGGTAGACAGAAGCAAACACTTTTGAAAAGGGACAGGATCAAAGGAGGCAATAGAATAAATGAAGGATGGGATAGGATGTTGGGAAATAAAGTTAGTCCTTCATAACCTGAGTATTATGGAAGTATTTTGCATAATGACACATGTACAATCTATATTAAATTGCTTGTCTTCTCAATGAGAGTGGGTGAGGAGAGAAGAATGGAGAGAATTTGGAACTCAATGTTTTAAAAACAAATGTTAAAAATTGTTTTTTGCATGCAGCTGGGAAGTAAGATATACAAGCAATGGGGTATTGAAATCTATCTTGCCCTATAACAAAGTAAGTGGGAAGGGGATAAGGGGAGGGGCAGTGACAGAAGGGAGGCCAGACTGGGGGAAGGGGTAATCAGAATGCATACCATCTTGGGGTGGAGGAGCGGAGAGATGGGGAGAAAATTTGGAACTCAAAATCTTATGTAAATTAACATTGAAAACTAAAAAAATAAATAAATTTAAATTTAAAAGAAGCCAGAATTAAGGTCTGCAGGAGAACTCTACACAAACTCAGATATGGAAATGTTACTTATTTGGGGGCAGAATGTGAAGAAGAATTAAGATAAGGTGAAAGAGGAGAATGTAAAAGGTGGCTTGAAGCTTAACTTAAAAAAAAAAAGAATCATGGCATGTGGTCTCATCACTTCCTGGCAAATAGAGGGAGAAGAATTTGAAGCTGTGTCTCAGTTCATATTCTTAAGCTCAAAGATCTCTACAGAGGGTGAGGGCAGGCATGAAATTAAAAACATTTGCTCCTTGCAAGGTAGGCTATGATCAACCTAGACAGGATACTAAAGAGAAAAGACATCACTTAACTGATAGTAGTAATATATGACTGCAAGAGTTAGACTATAAGGAAAGCTGAGCACCACAGAACTGACACTTTGAATTTGTGGTACTACAATACACTTTTTTTGCAAGAAACATCTTTTAATTTTATTCAATATTAACATTTCCTTAAATCTACACAATGAACAGGGAAATAAAATAATCCCTGATTTATAATGTTCTATGGATTCTGAAGGGTATATGCTCACATTAAACTTTTAAGAATGACTTTCAAGTTAATTAGAGCTTGCTTCAGCACACTCCTACCTCTCTCTAACTCAATTAGTTGTGGACTTATCCCTATAATTTTTTTTTGTCACAGGCATTTTTATTAACAGACCATTAGAAAAATATGATGGTAGAGTCTTTAGTTCATTCTTCTAATAAGCCTACTGCATCAGTAAGGCAATAAGCACATCAATGATAATCATGAAAATGCGTGTGTAGTTCTATATAGCCAAGTATGAGAGACTCTCCATAAAGAAGGTAAAAGAAGTATAACATTTATTCAGACATCAGAAAACCATATTCCATAAGCAAATGTTCAGCTCCCACAGCCAGTCAGCCCACTTTATCACAACAGTAAGGAACTTCAAATACAAGGTAACAGCCTGTAACCTCACCATCCCAAAACCTCTCCAACCCACTGCTGGGGTCTTCCTCAAAACAAACTCACAGTACAATTAATTCAGCCTGTTCAGTTTTAACCATCATGAGGGTGGTCATTAGCAGCCATAACTTTCTCTCTCTCTCTCTCTCTCTCTCTCACTCTCTCTCCCTCTCTCTCTCTCTCTCTCTCTCTCTCTCTCTTTCTCTCTCTCCCTCTCTCAGCATTTCCTGTGACATAACTTCCTTTTCTGGTCAGGAAGTTCTTTGCACCACACATGCCTTAGGCTTCCTGTGACCTAAGCAGGTTACATGGCCTATTAATGGGTGGGAAAGATCTTCAAATCTAAATTGCTACTAATTTCAGCCCCAAAATCTTGCATATACATTATATAGGGCAATGGGAATTCTGGGATAACTGTTGTCAATAGAACTTTACACAACAATGTAAAAGAGATAACAAGTATATAAAACAATGTCAGCATTCCTCCCTCAAATGAATGGGACTCAAAATCTTGGGGTTAGGAGTGAAGATCTTGTTCTCCAAAGCTTCTTCCTGCTGAAATTGGATGTTGAGCTGTCCCTGCCCCAAGAGATTAAGAGCCCTATTCGAGAGGCCAGTTCTTTAGCAAGCTGGCATCTGGAACTCAGTTGACACTAGGTCCAGAGATGACACATCACAGTTGTGGACAGGTCCAGAGGTGACATCTGAAAGCATCAGAGGGTGACATCTCGCTTAAGCAATCAGGCATCTGCAGGTGGATGGTACTAAGCCTGCAGGAAACAAATCTCACAAACAAATTTAATAGACAAAAATCCAAAAAGAAACAAAGAGACTATCATTCACAATAGAATACATTAGTCAAGGATACAATTTCATAATTATTTTCTCTTGGGTAAACCACTATTACAGTATTTTCTTCTCATGTGCTATAATTTCTGTAGCACTTGGAATATCGTACTGATTCCATTTTAACTATACTTTAGCTCCCAATTTTATTCAATCAGGATAATCAGATACTTCCTTTCCTCTGATTGTTACTTTTGGAGGAGGGTCAGTTTTCACAGAGGGTATTGATTCACAAGGAATAATTATCATTTGAATTATTCTATCATTTCTACAAAGCAGTATAGGTTCTTCACCTAAATTCTGGAGTGTCACAATAATTTCTCCTTGATAACTAGAATCTACCACTCCAGCCAATACATGTATTCCTTGAGCTGCTAATCATGGTTTAGTTAATATCAGTCCAAAAAAGATTCTTAGGGATTCTCATAAATATCCCAGCAGAGATTTTTATTATCTTTTTTTCTATCCAACCAAAAGTTCTTTAAACAGTGTAAATCCTATACTGCAGAATCCGGTATTCCTGGATACGGTGGTGGAACATCTTCCCTCACTCAATATTTTGGATCTTATGTTTTTGCTGTTTTCTAATTTGCAAATTTAGGGTCATCATTCTGGCTAGAGGTATACTTCCTCCAATCTATTATTCAAATTACATAAAGCAGTGAGCAAATTATCCTTCCAATGTTGATACAAATTATTAGAACTTAACTTTCTTAACTTTTCTTTCAACAATCCATTCATTCTTTCTATTAACCCAGATGCTTGTGGATAATATGGAAGATGTACTATTGTATTGTGTATTGTATATGTATATATTGTATATGTATATGTTGTACAATACACAATATCTCTTCATCTCATGACCTTTGAAATGTAACCCACTGTCACTTTGAATATGCATTGGGGTTCCATAATATAGACTTATAATAGCTAGAGTTTTACAGGTGTTTTGCTGGGTTGTATTCTTATAAGGACAAGTCACTAGTACACCTGAATAGGTGTCAACATAAGTACATATAAATTTGCATCCTTTATCTTGGGGCAGTGGTCCAATATAATCTATCTGCCAAATCTGGGCTGAAACTTTTCCGCTTGCTATTTCCCCAGTTACTACCTGAGGAACAGTCCATTCCTTTTCCAATTGACATATATGACATTCCTCAGCTACTTGCTTTAACAAGGAATAAGAGATACCGATATGTTGATCTTGTGCCCACCAGTGTGTGGCCTGGACCCCTAAATGGCTGACCATTTGGTGGACCCATTTTGCTAGTACTGGACTATCAGTCGGTGTCAGAGTAGGGACAATATGTTCCGTAGCAATCTTTGCTAGTAGATCAGTATGTGCATTGCACTCATGTTCTGGCGTAGTGAGGCGCACGTGACCATATACATGAAAAACTGACAAATTAGTAACCAGAGACATGTCCCATATATCTTCCCATAGTTCTTTGCCCCAAACTTGTTTCCCATGAATTTCCCAATTTTGATTTTTAACATGGGCATCCATGTAGCTAACCCATTAGCTATTGCCCATGAATCAGTGAATATATGACACTGTTTTACTAGCTTGATATACTGCCATAAGTTCAGCATATTGACTACTTCCACCTATCTTAGTACTTTCCAAAGTTCTCTTAGTACATGGGTTATAGGCTACTGCTCTCCAATGTCTTTTACCAATGTTTTTATGGCCCAAATATTTTGCTGTCCCATCAGTAAACCATAAATGTTTCTTGTGTTCTTCAGTTAGTCCATCATATCTGTCATTCCATTTTACCAAGGATTGTACCAACTATTGCCTTGGTTCAGAGGCCTTTTTGTTTCCATCAGTGTTGATGCTTGCTATAGATTCATGTGCAACAAACATTCCACGTTTGCCTGTTTTCAATCTATTCTGAATATAACATTTCCATTTAATTATTCTAGCCTCTTGTGCATGTCCAGTTCTGTGAGATGTAATTGGGATTCCAGGCCTTGTTATCACTTCACCGCCCAGAATCAGTTATTCAGTCTCCACCCAATCCCAATATGCAGCTAACAACTGCTTTTCAAAAGGTATGTATTGTACTCCTTATGAAGGTAGTTTCCTTGACCAAAATCCTGAGGGTGCATTCTGGCTTTGATGTTTCTGCCATAAACTCCAATTTGTATAGTCATCTTGTACAGTCACTTGTAATTCCTCTGGGCCACTTTGCATAGGCCATAAATCTAAAGCCAGTAGGAAGCTTTGGCTTCTTCAAAAACTTTACTCTGTTCAAGTCCCAATCAAATTCATTTCGTCCTGGTAACTTTATAAAAGGGTTTCAAAATTTGTCCAAGATGGGAATGTGATGCCTCCAATGTCCAAACAGTCCTATAAACTTTTCTTCCTCTTTCTTATCTGTGGGGATAGGAAAATCTTGAATATTCTGTCGAGCTCGTGGAAGAATTTCTCACAGTCCTTTATTCCATTGTGTACCCAAAAATTTTTACAGTTTGAACTGGTCCTTGAGACTTTGCAGGGTTAATTTCCCATCCTTTGCTTTTCATATGCTCAACTAAAAGCATCAAACTCATCTCTACTTCTTTTAAATTTTCTACCTGTACCAAAATATCATCTATGTAGTAGGTAAGCTGTATACCAGGTAACTTTAACATCCAACTGTTCAGCTACTATCTTATGACAAATAATTGGGCTGTGCAGATTATCCTTGTAGCAATCATGTAAAAGTATATTGTCAGCTCTGCCTCATGAAAGCAAACTGGTCCCATTGTTTAGAGTCTATTGGGATTGTAATGAAAGCACTGGCCAAATCATTAACTCCATGCCAAGTCCCACCATATTTCTAAATCCTTTCTATTAAGGTAACAGTATCTGGAACAGCAGCATGCAAGGGAGGAGTCACTTTACTCGATTGTCTATAATCCACTGTCTTTCTCCACGTTCCATCCGACTGCTGTTGATCTGGTGTTCCCTGTTATCAGCATATTCACCTTCCACAAAATGCAGTCTTTTTCTTCATTCTGCCTCATGGAGAAGATAATTTGAAGGGCCACAGGAAGTTGTTGGCAGCTTTGAAATTCTTGCCAACAGTGGAGATCTCATGGATCAAGTCTTCCATGAAGATAATTCCCCTTTTTCCAAGAGATTTTGCAATAAAGGCATTATCCATCAGGGCAATTCTTTATTTCTTGATCTTTCTATAACCATGTTGGTAAATCAAGTCATTCACAGACTTCAGGTTTGGGTAACCCCATGCAATGTATGGTTCCACAATCCTTAGCATATTAATCGAAGCCTTATCAGGCTTAACAAACAAACGCGTCATTGAAGATTTGGCAAAGATGAAGAAGCTGCAATACTTTCCAGGCCTTTAAGCTAACACCACTGATTCCTCTGATTCTGATAAAAAAGCTAACTTGGTTTCAGCAGGTACATAGTAGTTGCCAGGTTTTTGTGCCATTCTAGCCATCTGGATTTCACTTCTGTACCCCTGTACAGGAGTACATCTGTATGTACTACTTATGGTAGGCTTTAGTTTTTATACAGATAACTTTTCTCCAAATTTACAGTGTTTTTAATGCCCATCTTCTTCTTCAAGCATTTGGCCTTTAGTATTGCAAAAACCTTTAGCTTTACCAGAAGGGATTCTAGAATGGATGGTAGCTTCTTCTTTTCTTCTATGCCCGCCATTATTCCAGCTGGAAAAAAGAGTTGTTTAAAAAAAATAATGAAAGTTATTTTGGTTTTCAACATTTGCTTTTATAAGATTTCGAGTTCTAAATTCCCCCCCCTCCTCCCCCCTCCTTAATACAGCATACTATATGGTTTGGTTATGCATGTACAATCATATTAAACATATTTCCATACTGGTCATGCTCTGAAGGAAGAATCAGAAAAAAAGGGAAAAACCATGAGAAAAAAATTAAAAAAAAAGAAATGAGAAAATAGCATAATTCAATCTACATTTGGATTCCATATTTCTTTCTCTGGATGTGGACAGCATTTTCCATAATGAGTCTTTTGCAATTGTCTTAGATCAGAAGAGCTAAGAGTATCAAACTCAATTACTGCACAATGTTTCTTAGACTGTGTACAGAGTTGTCCTGGTTCTGCTCACTTCACTCAGCATGAGTTCATGCAAGTCTTTTCAGGTTTTTTTCTGAACTCTACTCAGTATTTCTTATGGAAAAATAGTATTTCATTACATTCATATACCTCAACTTGTTCAGCCATTCCCCAACTGATGGGCATCCCACAATTTCCCTTTATTTGCTACCACAAAGAGCTGCTATAAATATTTCTGTACATGTGTGTCCTTTTCCCCTTTTTTATGATCACTTTGGGATACAGACCTAAAAGTGGTATTCCTGCATCAAAGGGTATGCACAGTTTTATAGACCTTTGGCCATAGTCCCAAATTGTTCTCCAGAACAGAAAGGATGGATCAAGTGTGAGGTGATACCTCAGAGTTGTTTTAATTTTCATCTCTCTAATCAAAAATGACTTAGAGGATTTTATCATATGATTAAAATAGCTATAATTTCTTCATTTGAAAACTGCCTGCTCATATGCTTTGGCCATTTAGCAATTGGGGAATGATTTTTATTCTTATAAATTTGACCCAGTTCTCTTATATTTGAGAAATGAGACCTTTATCAGAAACACTGTAAAAATTGTTTCCCAGCTTTCTGCTTGTCTTCTAATTTTGGTTGCATTGGTTTTGCTTGTGCAAAAACTTTTTTTAATTTAATATAATTGACATTATCAATTTTGTGTTTCACAATGTGCTCTATCCCTTATGTGGTCATAAAGTCTGTCCTTCTCCATAGACTTGACAGGTAAACTATTCCTTGCTCTCCTAATTTGCTCAGGGTATTATCCCTTATGTCTAAATTGTGTACCCATTTCAATCTTATTTTGGTAAGTGATGTGAGATATTGGTCTATTCCTAGTAACTGACATATTTTTTCCAGTTTTCCCAGCTATTATGATCAAATGGTGAGTTCTTATCTTAGAAGTTAGAGCTTTTCTGTTTATCAAATAGATATGTTTTGATCTTCTTTGTCACCAAAAAAGATTCAATAGTCTGAGTCTTTCACTGCTTGCTCTTGTTCCCAGCCAACTACTTGACCCTTGAGTTTTTTTGTCAGGGTACGACTGCCTTCAGAATGATGAGTGTATGTAAGTTTCTGCTTCTCTCACTCTCTTTTAAACCTTCATCTGACTGATTAAAAACTTCAGAATTCAAATGAAAATACTCTCTCCAAAGTTACTAGTGACCCCTTAATTACCAAAACCATTTGCCTTTGACAGTGTTGATAACCATCTACTCTAGAATACTTTTTCTTCTCTAATTAATTTTTAATATATTTAATTTTTTTACGTAAAAAATTCTCTTTTCTCTTTTATCCTCTTTACCCTTAAAGGAAATCTCTGAAAAGGAAAAAAGGAAACCAGCCACTTAAAACCAATATTCTTTTATATGTAAGTATGCATATATACATGCATACATAAATTAGCATTTATACACATATATACTTATGTATGGGCTTTAGTCCATCTTACACCATTCTTTTGATGAGTTAGGTACCAAACATTTATTAAACCCTTGATCTCTGCCAGGTATTATGCTAAATGATGGGGACACAAAGAATATGGGATAAAAAATAAACTGGTCCCTGACCTCTAGGAGTTCATATTCTAACAGGAGGGACAATATGTAAATAGCTAAGTATATAGAAGATATATATATATATATATATATATATATATATATATATATATATATATATATATATATATATATATATAGTAGATTAAAGGTAATCTCAAAGAAGAGAGCATTGCCCTCAGCCAAAGGGACCCAGAAAGTTCTTCTGCAGAAAAGGGAATTTTAGCTGAGTCTAAAGGGAAGGGAAAATAAGAAATAAATATGAGAGAGAATGCATTCCAGACATGGGGGAAGGACGGTATAAAGTCTCATAGACCCACAATTGTTCCACTTCCATGTTCATGAACTCTGAAATTCCTTTATCTGAACATAAATGTTTATCATTCGATCTCTCTTTTTGTCTTTTGACCCATAACTTTGTTCTTTATCCTCAAATTGACCTCTAAACATCAGTTCTTCATCAGGTCATCACCCCTGAAGTGATTAAATTCTCTATCCTTCCCTATCTTGACCCCTTAGTGAATAAGTTCAACTCTCCACCATTTTCTATATTCAAGTCCTTTGCTTTCATATTCTATCATTGATCATGGCTTGCCCATGCCCAACTTTGGAGTAATAACAGGAGCCACAGTCCTCAATTCTATTCATTTGATTCTGAATGGAAATGTTAAAAAAGTTACAAAACCGTTCTGGCTGAATACAGTACATATTTACCTTACAAAATCACAATAGTCTTTACTGTATTAAGGCAATACTTTTTTACCTCTCTAACTGATTTACTGTCTCAGTTATCACAAAGTCTGTGCTTAACCTTTTTATTACTCCTAAAACTACCTATAGTAATTCACCCCTTCAAGCACAATCTCACTTTTCTCCCCACTTCCTCATCTCAAAGTCAGCTACCATCTCTCCTCAGTCTCCTCCTTCACTTTATCCCAAAAGTCAAAAAGCATTATATCAACAATTGATCTCATTCCATCCTATCTTCTCCCACAGTTTGCCCTTCTGTCTCACTAATCTTTGATCTTTCTTTCTACTGATTGTTTCCCTGCTCCATACCCATATTTCTCCATTCAAAAAACAGAAAACAGCCATCACTCGATCCAACCATCTGGGCTAGATATGATTTTAAATCTCTCCTTTTTTCTCATGGCTAAATTTGAGATAGTAAATTTACCCAGCTTCCTCTCCTCTCACTCTCTTTTAAACCTTCTTTTGACTGATTACAAACTTCATAATTCAAATGAAAATACTCTCTCCAAAGTTACCAGTAACACCTTAATTACCAAAACCAATTGCCTTTGACAGTATTGATAACCATCTCCTCTAGAATGCTTTTTCTTCTCTTGTTATTTTTTAATATGTTTAATTTTTTCGATTAAAAAATTCTCTTTTCTCTTTTATCCACTTCACCCTTGAAGCAAACCTCTGAAAAGGAAAAAAAAAAGGAAATCAACCACTTAAAACAAATATTCTTTTTTTAATTAAGATTTTTTATTTTTTTAGTTTACAGCACTCAGTTCCACATGTTTTGAGTTCCAGATTTTCTTCCTTTCCCTCTCCACCCCTCTCCCCCTCCCCCAGATGTCATGGAATCCGATATTTCTTCTACATATAGCTTAGCATTAAAATTATTTGCACAATAGTCAAGTTGTAAAGAAGAATTATGAACAATGGAATGAATCATGAGAAAGAAGAAACAAAACCAAAATAAAAGAGGAAAAGAAAAAGAAGCGCAAAGAGTTTGCCTCAAACTGCGTTTAGACTCCATAGTTCTATCTCTGGATATAAATAGCTCTTTCCATCATGAGTCCTGTGGAGTTGTCTTTGAGCTTTGTATTGCTGAGGTGAGCCATGTCTATCAAAGTTAGTCGTCCAAGAATCAATATTTATGTGGGTATGTACAATGTTCTCCTGGTTCTGCTCTGCTGACTCAGCATTATATCAGATGGGTCTTTCCAGGTTATTATGAAGTCTGTATCTTCCCCTTTTCTTATAGCACAATGGTATTCCATTACATTCATATACCACAACTTGTTTAACCATTCCCTAATTGATAGGCATCCCCTTGATTTCCAATTCTTTGCTACCACAAAAAGAGCTGCTATGAATATTTTTATACATATGGGTCCCTTTCCCATTTGTGTGATCTCTTTGGGACACAGCCCTAGAAGTGGTATTGCTGGGTCAAAGGATATGCACATTTTTATAACCCTTTGGGCATAGTTCCAAATTGCTCCCCAGAATGGCTGGGTCAGTTCATAACTCCACCAGCAATGTAACAGTTTTCCAATTGCCTGACATCCTCTCCAGCATTTATTATTTTCTGGTTTTGTCATGTTAGTCAATCTGACAGGAGAGATGTGGTACCTAAGAGTTGTTTTGATTTGCATTTCTTTAATCAGTAGGGATTTAGAGCATTTTTTCATATGACTCTCTTTCTCTCCCTCTCTCTCTCTCTCTCTCTCTCTGTCTCTCTCCATATATATATATATATATATATATATATATATATATATATATATATATATATATATATACATATACATATATAGCTTTAATTTCTTCCTCTGAAAACTTCCTGTTCATATCCTTTGACCATTTCTCAATCGGGGAATGACTTACATTTCTATAAATTTGGCTCAGTTCTCTGAATACTTTAGAGATGGTGCTTTTATCAGAGACACTGGCTGTAAAGATTTTCTCCCAATTTTCTGCTTCCCCCGTAATCTTTGTTGCATTGGCTTTTCTTTACAAAACTTTTCAATTTAACATAATCAAAATTATCCATTTTGCATTTTATAATGCTCTCTATCTCTTGTTGTGTCATGAATCCTTTGCTTTCCCGTAAATCTGATAGATAAACTATTCCTTGCTTTCCCAAATTGCTTATAGTATCAGCCTTTATTCCTAAATCATGAACCCATTTTGACTTTATTTTGGTATATGGTGTAAGATAATGGTCTATGCCTAGTTCCTGCCCTACCATTTTCCAATTTTCTTAGCAGTTTTTGTGAAACAGTGAATTCTTAGCCCAGAAATTGGATTCTTTGGGTTTATCAAAGAGTAGATTGCTCTAGTCATTGACTACTGTGTCTTGTGTACCTAATCTATTCCACTGATCCACAACTCTGTTTCTTAGCCAGTACCAAGTAGTTTTAATGACTACTGCTTTATAGTACAGTTTAATATCTGGTATGGCTAGGCTACCTTCTCTAGCATTTATTTTCATTAAATCCCTTGATATTCAGGACCTATTGTTCTTCCAGATCAATTTTGTTATTACTTTGACCAATACTCTTTTTTTAATTGAATTTTATTTTTCCAGAACACAAATACCAGAATGAAAAATGTATCATAAATTTAAATATTGAAACTTAAATATAAAGTAAAAAAAAAAAGAAAAAAAAGCATGACATGTGCATAGCAGAACTTAGGAGAGGATTCAAAATATTTAACAATAAATTTTTATTTCAAGAAAGCCTGTATAATAAATAATACACCTTGTGTCAAGAATTGTCCACCTTTTCTTTGCTTCCTTGTGTTTTCTTTTGTTTTCTGCTGTGCACTTTTTAACTTTGTTCTTTTCTCCTCCCCTGCACCCCCTCAGAAGGCTACAATATAATTTAGATATTTCTTGATATATACATACACACAGATATATACATACACTTATACATATGTACATATGTATATAGACATATACTTTCCCAAACATAATCTATTCCTGATCTTTGTTTTTTATGTTTGTACATATCTTTTGTTTCCTATCCTTCCTGCCTGCTCTACTTTACTTCTACCCTCTACATCATCTTCCTATTACTTGCCTACTCCCTTCCTCCAGTGACCATCCTTCCCTCTTGCCCCACCTAAGGATACCTCTCCTATCCCACCATTCCCATTAATCTAAACTCCCTTTACCTATTCCCTCATTCTCCCCTCTAAAAATCCCTCCCTTGTCCTTATCTCCCTTGTCCTCTCCCCCCTCACTAAAACCCTACCATTTTATTTCTTCTAAATCCAGAAGACTTTTATACTCTTCTAAATATACGTGTAATGTTCTCTCTTAAACCCATTCCCGATGAAAGTAGGTCACCAGAACTACCATCCCTCCTCCCCCCTCTTAATCCTCTGTGTCTTTTCTTCTTCTTGTACCTCTCTTGTATAAAATAGTTACTCTTTCTAGCTGTTTCTAAATGGTTTTACTTTTTAAATTCATATCATAGTCAGGTTTATCCCCCTCTTTCTTACAAGCTCAACAATTATTAATAAGAATATTAGGCATACATTTTACATTTTAGGTTATATAAAAGGTAAGCAGTCTGTTCTTGTAAATCCCTTACAGTCAGTCTTTGGTATGTACCTTACATGTCTCAGTTCTTGTATGTCAAATCTTCTATTAAGTTGAGGACTTTTTTTTTAACAAAGTCTTGAAAATCTGGGGGTTTGTCAAATGTCCATTTTTTTTGAGTCAAAATAATACTGAAATTTGAAGGGTATGATATTTTTGGTCAGAGCCCCAGGTCTTTTGCTCTTTGATGCATTGTGTTCCTAGACTTGCAGTCCTTTAATGTCTCTGCTGCTAGGTCTTGTGCAAATTTGAATTGTTTTAATCTTGATGCTTTTATTATTTTATCCTTAATCTGGGGATTTCAGAATTTGACTATAATATTCCTATGAGTTTTTCTCATGGCATCTCTTTTAAGTGGTGTTTGATGGATTTTTTTTTCTATTTCTATTTCCCTGCCTTGTTCTAATGCTTCAGGACAATTTTCTTTAATTATTTCTTGTATTATTGTATCAAGATTCTTTTACTGATCATGACTTTCAGTTAGTTTGATTGTTTTTATGTTTTCTCTTCTTGATCTATTCTCCAAATCTGTTGTTTTTGTATAAGATGTTTCACTTTCTCTTCTATTTTTTCATTATTTATATTTTGTTTAATTATTTTTTGATCTCTTATAATTTCACTGGCTTCACTTTACCCAACTCTAATTTTCAAGGTATCATTTTCCTCCTTGGGATTCTGGATCTCCTTTTCTAATTGGTTGACTTTCCTTTCATAACCTTCTTGTTTTTCTTGCATTATTATTTTTTTTTTTTTAGTTTTTCCTCCATCTCTGTCATTTGAATTTTAAAGTCTTTTTTAAGATCTTCTATAAATTCTTTTTGGGCAAGTGACCATTTAACATTACTCTTTGAGGATTTCTTTATTTCAGTATCCTCTTATGAAGATGAGCCCCAGTCATCTCTATTCCCATTATAGGTTACTACAGCTGGCTTCTTTCTCCTTTGCCTATGCATTTTATTCCTGTGGTAATAATTTGATTTTTTTTTTTATTATCACCTCTAGCCCTGGCATATGGGAAATGGTACCTCTTGCCCCAGATCTTCAGTTCCCTCTAGCCTGGAACCAAAGCCAAGCCTCCAACCTCCTGTAAGTGCCTACAGTCAGGGGCTTTCTGCCCCCCTGCTTCTACACTCACCAGGAGTGTGTTGGTTCCTTCCCACCCCCACTGCTCTTCACAGCACAGCTGGGTCTGGCTTTCCTCCTCAGGAGAGGTTCCTGCAATCTTCCTGGGCTCAAAGGCACAACTCCCTTCACTAGCTTGGGGTAAAAAGTTCCAGTGGCTGGGGCGGAGGCAGGCTCTCAAACCAACTAACCTCAGGGCTTGCCCCTTGTTGTTAAAACCAAACCTAGCCTGGAGGTGTTTACTTCTCACCGGGACCAAACCCAGTCCTGGGGTTCTTCTTCAGATCTTCTCAGACTGTCCCTGGAAGATCCTGGTTGTGCCCCTATTCTTCTTTCTCTCCACCCCACTTTGCTGGCCCTAATGGGCTATTTTAACTCTTTTGTGGGGGAAAATCTTGAGAGCTTGGAATTTTCTGACCTACTCTGCCATCCTGCCAGAATCCTCCGACCAACATTCTTAATTGGGCAAAATGCCCACTTTGGTCACAGCCCCATATGTTTCATTGTTCCTGTGTGGCCCTCCCCGCCATTTCTGTCAGAAGGTCAGTGAAATTCTTCACTTCTAGTCCTTTGCAATCAGGGTTAGTAATGGCATTTACCTAGTGTTAGGGGTCCCTGACCAGCAAGGACCCCAATCTCAGTACACAACGATGAGGCGGGAGTCAGGGAAGATGCAACTCCGATTTATTGGGAGACATTATCCAGTTTTATAGGGTTTTGCACTACATGAGCAGAAGCAGGTGTTCAAGGGGTAAGGGGATGACAGCATGGGAAGATCGATACTGGGTGGGAAGAATCTGGATTGTTGTAAACTATGATTCCTACAAGTGTATGGGAAAAACTAGGGCTGTAGTAAGGTAGTTTCCATGGGAGTATGGGAACAAAGCAGGGTGCTGTCCTACAGTATCTATGGAGGCATGGAAAGGCTCAGGCATGTAGTCGGCTGATATTAGAGCTGTATGAGCTATGTGAGGCACGGGGCAGGATGCCCTTGTAAAGTATCAAAAATGTTCCAGTAAGTAAAGTATCAAAGCATTGTTGTGTTAGGCACTGGTTCAAGAGCATTAGGTAGTGGCCAGCTGGGTTCCTCCTTCTGGGCTTGTGAGTCCCTGGTGAATGGACTCTGCCTGCATGAGAAAGGATGGCTACGAGAGCAGGAGTGGGGCTGTTAGGGGGGCTGTTAGGGACGGAAGTTCTTCCTCTGGGCACCTACCGTTCCAACTCCTACTAAGCCTGTCTGGTTTTACCCAGGAAACAGGCCAAGTGCTAGGGTCTGAGCAGCCCTGGGGTTGGCACCAACTCCCTACAACCTAAGAGAATGATCTTTGTGAGATATGTATTTTTGCATACCCAGTAGTACTCAGTGCAGAGTAGAGAATTAAGAGATATTTCTTGAAATTGAAAAAAAGGGGGGATTGGAATAAAAGACTGTTGTAGAACCTCTAGAGACAATAAGAGCATCCATACGACTCCCATCAATTGGTAAAATGATACTACTACTATTTTCTTTCAGAATATGGGGCCTTTGGCATTGTGGCCTTTCACTTATGCCTCACCTTCTGATCCTGCCTCTGCTATGAGCTGTCCACATTATTGTTATGCTAACTGGAGGTGGTTGAATCCTTGGTCTGTTGATTCTGCTTCTTTCTAAAGGGTGCTCATATTTACAACATAGTGAGGAATTGCATAAGTCATTGCTTTCTTCTCTAAATTTTTATGACACTGCTCTATCTCCTGGTTAGCCTGACCACTTCTTCTCATTCTCCTTTGCTAGCTATCCACCTAGGTCATGCTTACTAACTGAGAGTAAATCACAAGGGATCTGTCCTTGGCCCTTGTCTCTTCTCCATCTATACTATCTGGCTGAGTTATTTCATCAGCTCTCAGAAATTAAATTATTATCTTTATAGAGATGATTCTTGGATCTATCCATCCTTCATCTGTCTCTGAACCTTCCAATCTTTTATAAACATCACAAACCCACCATGTCTAAACTCTCTTCCACACTTCTGTATTACTCTCAAGGGTAAAACCATATCCCCGAATTTGCAATAAAATCCTTCTTCATTTCAGTCTCAAATAATCCCTAGTTTTCCTCAAATCTTTGTTCATGTTTACCTATACATAGGCCATACTTAATCCTAACATGTTAGAACTCATCCAAAAATTCTTTTGTGTTGACTTTTACAAAATATAAGTAAACATTTACTTACGCTAATACATACTGATAGAATGCCAGCTCCTTGAGAGAAAAAAAAAAAACAATTTCTTTTCTCTCTTTTTATCCATGTGTAATAGCAATTTAGATTTGAAGATCTTTCCCACCCTTAATAGGGCATGTGACCTGCTTTCATCACAGGAAGTCTAAGTCACATGTGGGGAGAGGACCTTCCTGAGGGGAAATACTGAGACAATAGTTATGGCTGTTAAAGGTCATCATGGTAGTTAGAGCTGAGGTAAAGACAGCCAACCTGTGATAGCTGTACTTTGAGTTTGTTTTTTGGAAGGCCCCAGCAAGGGGTCAGAGAGGTTTTGGGATAGCAAGGCTCCATTTTGTTATACTGTGTTTTAAGTTCCTTGCTGTTATGATAAAGTGTACTTACTGCTTGCAGGAGCAGATTGTTTGATTATAGGATATATTGATCTGGTGTCTGAATAAATGTTTTATTTCTTCTACCTTCTATATGGAGAGTCTTTCATACTTTGCAATACAGAGCTACATAGACATATTCACAATTATTGTTGATGTGTTTATTGCTTTGCTGTTACATTACTTGGTGACCTATAGGATGGGATCTCAAGGTATAAGATCTCTATTTAGAGGTAGAAGGGCATTAGAAGAAGAAATGGTTGCCCCAGGATGGGATGATGTAACTTATTCCTCCCTAACAGGGGAATAATCTAAAGGCACTGGTTTTTGTGAGGATTGTAACAAGAACCCAAAGAGGGGAGAACTGAGAGATTTGGAAAGATGTCCAAAAGAAGTTACAGTTAACCCATGTAGAGAAATGCCAACAGCAATCTTTAGATGACGCTGGATTTTACTCACAGTATATCATATTATATATGAAAGCAGAGACAGTTGCTGAAATGTCTACTAACTCAAATGAGAATATTTCTTTTATACCACAGTAAGATGGGGAATCTCAGGTGATATCATTATTCAGGAATCTACTGATTTTGCTGTTAATTCAGCTAGAAGGCAGAGGAAGCCAAGGAGGTAAAGAGTGCAAAAAAACCCAAAATAATAAAAAAGGAAAAAAAAAGCAAAGAGGGCAGGTAGGTGGCACACTAAGTAGAGTACCAGCCCTGGAGTTAGGAGGACCTGAGTTCAAAATCCGGCCTCAGACATTTGACGCATTTACTAGCAGTGTGACCTTGGGCAAATCACTTAACTTCAATTGCCCTGCCTTCCTCCTTCAAAAAAAAGAAGAGTACATCTCAGTTCAGCCCAAGTCGAGTCTAGTAGCCAGTCTGGTTACCATGGTGATGGAGAGAGAGAATCTAGACAGGAGGACACATCAGAAGCTGAGGCACGAGATGATACTTTGTCAAATGTTGCTTCTCACACAGAGAATGAGACATTGTTAGACCTTCAGCCAGAATTGCGCCCCATACAGCGGAGGAGGCAAGAAACCCAAGATAATAATACCATGTTCAGAGAGATGTTGGAGGATTTTGCACAGCAGGAAATCACAGATATCTTGAGTAGGTTCACCCAGAGAATGGGAGAATCATTAAAATGTTGGATGGTGAGAATCTGTGATGAAGGGGCCACAGGAGTGTCTATAGATGCTGTGGACTGGATGAGCCAAAGCTGACAGATTGGTTGTTTGGTTACCTTCTTGCAAACGATAATCCTTAAAAATTTGCTGTACAAATGGATCCTGACTAATATCTGTCAGCTTTGGCTGCAACTGGGTTGTAATAGAGAATACCTTGCTAATTCTATGTGGCCTACTGCAGATAGACCCTGGTATTCACTTTGGGACTGTATGAGAAATTTAAAGGAGGAGGTAATGAAGACTGCAATTATGTTGGGAAACACAGATACATACTATGACACTCCCTTGGAAGTCTCTCATAGAAATTTGATAGTTAAAATGACACCCCCCACTTATAAACATGTAATTCTGACTTTGCTAATTGCAGAAGTAGGGAACCCTCTTTTGGAGGTGCTAGATAAGATTTCATAGTTAAGTGACTTAGGAGACTGAGGAAAAGATAAATTTCCTCAAGAGAGAAAGGTGAATAGCCAGGGGTTCAACATAGGAATAGAGTAACAAGAAAAAGGATTGTTTACTACTCTGTTGAAAGCAGGGGTAGATTTTAGAAAAATAGATGATATTCCAACTAATGAGCTATACAAAATGTACCAAGATAAGGGGCTTAATAGCAGACAGAATGGAGAAGTAAGAACTGCCTCTACAAATCCTACAGATCATGAACTCTTGTATCCAAGTGAGTCACACTTTCAGGGAGACTAGGAAATAAGCCAAGCCTCAGCTCAGATTGAAGAAACACACACAGACCCCATATTAATCTGACTATACTTTGGAAAAATGGATCAAATACTATAACTAGGGCCTTGATACACAATGAGGCAGAAGCCACTTTGATATAAGAAAACACTGAAATATTTAAGTATGGAAATCCTATTACCATCACAGGACTAGGAGAGGCTAAAATATCAGCCAAACAGGTCAAAATGCTGATGAAAATTGGATAATTGCCTAAGAAAGACTATATCGTAGTCATTGTACCCATTCCTGAATCTATCATTGAAATAGATATATTGAAAGGCATGACTCTCTGAATTTGCCTAAGGGGAGATATAAATTTGCAGTAAGGAAGATAAGAACTGATACAGTTTTGGTGGGAAAAATAAAAATGGACCCAATCACTTTACCTGAACCTTCTAAAGTAATTACTTTGAAGCTATATCATGTGCCAGGCGGGCAAGATAAAATTGCCAACACCATAAAGGAATATGTTGAAGCAGGAGTGTTAGTCCCTACAACCACTCAATGGAATAATCTTGTATGGCCAGTACAAAAGTTAGATGGAACATGGAGAATGACAGTGGATTATAGACAACTGAATAAAGTGACTCTTCCCTTGTATGCTACTGTTCCAGATACTGTTACCTTAATAGAAAGGATCTAGAAATATGATGGGACTTGGTACACAGCTATTGATTTGGCCAATACTTGCTTTATGATCCCAATAGACTCCAAACAATGGGACCAGTTTGCTTTCACAGGCTTCTCACAAGTATATCTGCATAGCCCAACTATTTGTCACAGGATTGTGGCTGAACATTTAGATAAATTAAAGTGACCTGGTGTACAGCTTATCCATTATATAGACAATATTTTGAGCAATATTTACACCACTTTGTATAAATCATTTATTACTTTTCTATACTTGTCACATTCATAATTTCTTGCTTCATGGTAATATTTTATTTCATTTGTGCACAATTTATTGTTTAGCTTTTTCCCAAATGAGGGGTATCTGTGTGGTTCCAGTTATATGCTGCTACAACAAAAGAGTTTGATGCTTTTAACTGAACATATGAAAAGCAAAGGTTGGAAAATTAACCCTGCAAAGATTCAAGGGCCAGCTCAAGCTGTAAAGTTTTGGGGTATACAGTAGAATAAAGGACTGTGAGAAATTCTCCCACAAGCTCAACAAAATATTCAAGATTTTCCTGTCACCAACAATAAGAAAGAGGCCCCAAAGTTTATGGGACTGTTTGGATATTGGAGATACCACATTCCTCACTTGGGACAAATTTCAAAACCCTTATATAAAGTTACCAGGAAATAATATAAATTTGATTGGAACTTGAACAGAATAAATCTTTTGAAGAAGCCAAAGCTGCTATCCCACTGGCTCTAGATTTATGGTCTATGCAAAGTGGCCCAGAGGAATTACAAGTGACTGTACAAGATGACTATACAAATTGGAGTTTAAGGCAGAAACAACAAAGCTGGAATGTACCCTCAGGATTATGGTCAAGGAAACTACCTTCATCAGGAGTACAATATACACCTTTCGAAAAGCAGTTGTTAGCTGCATGTTGGGATTGGGTGGAGACTGAACAACTGACTCTGGGCCATGAAGTGATATTAAGGCCTGGAATCCCAATTATGATTTGATTAATGAGTACCCTAGTGTCTCACAGAATTGAACATGCACAAGAGGCTAGAATAATTAAATGGAAATGTTATATTCCGAATAGATTGAAAACAGGCAAACATGGAATGTTTGCTCTACATGAATCTATAGCAAGCATCAACACTGATGAAAACAACAAACCTTCTGAACCAAGGCAACAGTTGGTACAATTCTTGGTAAAATGGAATGATGGATATTGTGGACTAACTGAAGAACAGAAGAAACATACATAGTTTACTGATGGGACAGCAAAATATTTGGGCCATAAAAGACATTGGTAAAAGACATTGGAAAGCAGTAGCCTATAACCCATCTACTAAGAGAAATTTGGAAAGTACTGAGATAGGTGGAATTAGCAAATATGCTGAACTTATGGCAGTACATCAAGCTATTAAAAACAGAGAAAGGAGGACAGTGTCATATATTCACTGATTCATGGGCAATAGCTAATGGGTTGGCTTCATGGATGCCAATGTAGAAAAATCAAAATTGGGAAATTCATGGGAAACAAGTTTGGGGCAAAGAACTATGGGAAGATATATGGGACATGTCTCTGGTTACTAATTTGTCAGTTTTTCATGTAGATGCTCACATGTCCCTCACTACACCAGAATGTGAGAGCAATGCACATGCTGATATACTAGCAAAGATTGCTACTGAACATGTTGTCCCTACTCTGACACCAACTGATGATCTGGGACTAACAAAATGGGTCCACCAAATGGACTGCCATTTATTTAGGGGCCTAGGCCACACATTTGTGGGCACAAGATGGAGGTATTAGTATCTCTCATTCATTGTTAAAGCAAGTAGCTGAGGAATGTCATATACGTCAATTGGAAAAGGAATGAATTGTTCCTCACATAGTAACTGGGGAAATAGCAAGGGGAAAAGTTCCAGCCCAGATTTGTCAAGTAGATTATATTGGACCACTACCCCAATATAAAAGAATTAAATTTATGTGTATTTCTGTTGATATCTCTTCTGGTGTACTAGTGGCTTGTCCCTATAAGAATGCCACCAGAAAGACACTTGTAAAACTCTAGCTATTATAAGTCTATATTATGGAACCCCAATGCAGATTTTCCAGAGAAACACTTGTAAAACTCTAGCTATTATAGGTCTATATTATGGAACCCCAATGCAGATTCAAAGTGACAATGGGTCACATTTCAAAGGTCACGAGATGAAGATATACTGTGTATTAACTAATAGAGAGTGGATATATCATATTCCATATTATCCACAAGCATCTGGGTTGATAGAAAAAAAATAATGGATTGTTGAAGGAACAGTTAAGAAAGTTAAGTTCTAATAATTCATATCAACGTTGGAATGATAATTTGTTCACTGCTTTAAGTAATTTGGATAATTAGACCATTAGGAGGAAGTACACCTCTAGCCAGAATGATGACCCCAAATCTGCAAATTAGAAAAAAGCAAAAACATAAGATCCAAAATATTGAGTATTGGACTGTGAGAGAAGATATTCCACCACCGTATCCAGGAATACTTGGTTCAGCAGGATACGATTAACACTGTTTAGAAAACTTTTGGTTGAATAGAAAAGAGATAAGAAAAATCTCTACTGGGATATGTATGAGAATCCCTAAGAATCATTTTGGAAGGATAATACATAAATTGGGATTAGCAGCTCATGGAATACATGTATTGGCTGGAGTGATAAATTCTAGTTATTAAGGAGAAATTATTGTAAGATTCCAAAATTTGGGTGAAGAACTTATACAGTTCTGCAAAAATGATAGAATAGTTCAATTGATTATTATTCCCTGTGAACAATACCCCTTGTCAAAATTGATCCTCCTTCCGAAATAACTATCAGAGGAAAGGAAGTCTTTGGTTCTACTGATGAAACAAAATTGGGAGCTAAAGTATGGGTAAAGTGGAAACCTGAAGATATTCCAAAGACTGCAGAAATTATAGCACGTGGGAAGGATAATACTGCAGTAGTGGTTTACCCAGGAGAAAATAGTGATAAAAGTGTGTCCTTGACTCATGTATTCTATCATGAATGAGGCTATGATAGCCTCTTTGTTTCTTTTTGGATTTTTGTCGGTTAAGTCTATTTGTGAGATATGTTTCCTGCAGGCTTAATACCATCCACCTGCAGATGCCTGATTGCTTAAGTCAGATGTCACCCTCTAATGTGTTCAGATGTTACCTCTGGACCTGTCCACAGCTATGATGTGTTATCTCTGGACCTGTCCATAACTGTGATGTGTCATCCATGGACCTGGTGTCAACCAAGTTCCGGATGCTAGCTTGCTAAAGAACTGACTTCTCAAATAGAACACTTTATCTCTTGGGGTATGGACAGCTCTTTGTCCAATTTTAGCAGGAAGAAACTATGGGGGACTAGACATTCGTCCCTTACTCCAAGATTTTGAACCCCATTCATTTGAGAGGGGAATGATGACATTGTTTTATACGCTTATCTTGTGTTATCCCGGTTATGTTGTTGTGTAAATTACTGTTGACATGAGTTATCTCAAAGCTCCCATTGACCTATGTCATGGATAAGAAAGATCTTGGGGCTGAAAGTCATAGCAATTTAAATTTGAAGATCTTTCCCATCCATTAATAGGCCATGTGACCTGCTTTCATAACAGGAAGTCTAAGTCACATGTGGTGGGAGGAGTTTCCTGAGAGGAAAAGGAAGTCGTGTCACAGGAAATGCTGAGAACCTTTATGGCTGTTAATGGCCATCATGATAGTTAGAGCTGAGGTAAAGACAGCCAACTTGTGATAACTGTACTTTGAGTTTGTCTTTTGGAAGGCCCCAGAAGTGGGTCAGAGAGGTTTTGGGATGGTGAGACTCCATGTTGCGATATTCTGTTTTAAATCCTTGTTGTTATGTTAAAGTGGGCTTACTACTTGTGGAAAGACATTGATTGGCTATGGGGTATGTTTATCTGGTGCCTGAATAAAGGTTTTACTTTTTCAACCTTCTATATGGAGAGTCTTTCATACTTTGCGATACAGAACTACGTAGGCATATTCATGATTATCTTTAGCGTTGTGTTTATTGCCTTGCTGTTACACCATGGCACTTAGCATAGAGGCTTGCATACAGTAAATCAATAAACATTTAATAAACATTTGTTGAATTAAATTGGATGAATATCTTCTTATGTTTGGTGATGCTTGCATGTCACTTTGATTTTTCTGTTCCTTTTGAATATAATGTACCTTTACAATGATATATTTCAGACATGAGTTGTAGCCCAAATGTCAGTAATACCTATAAGGAACTTGCAATACAGGTCATTTTATTGATCCGTGTATTGGTGGGCTTCCTTTGTGATTGATTTATATGCCATTACTGTTATTTGTTTCATTTTTGTTGTTGTTGTTCAATTGTGGTCCACTCTTCGTGACCCCAGTTGGGGTTTTCCTGTCAAAAATACTTGAGTGGCCTGTCATTTCCTTCTCCAGTTCATTTTACAGATAAGCAAACTGAGGAAAATAGGGTTAAATGACTTCCGCAGGGTCACACAGCTGGTTAAGTGTCTGAGGCCAGATATAAAATCAAGGAAATGAGTCTTCCTGACTCCAGGCCAGGAACTCTATCCACTATGCCACCTGACTGCCCATGTACTATTTAGTGCTAGCTATAAAATCTAATATAGCCCTCTACTTGAGTCCTGTGATCATCCCTCTCTAGTTCAAAACCTGATTAATGAGATCAGCCTAGTGATATTCTTTCCAGTTTTTGGTAGAGTATACATCATTCTTACCAACTGATCCATGGTCCTGAAAAACACATTCTATTTGCACAGCATCTCCTTAAGTAGATGTTTATGTCAAAAATCCTACTTTCTCTTTTATGAAAATGCTAGCTTTACTACCTCAATTTTCCATTTTCCTATTCAGGCTTCAGTCATCATAAGGTCAGAGATTGTGAGCTGGAAATGACCTTATAGTCCATCCAATCCCACCTTTTTCCTTTTGCAGATGGAGAAACTGAGATAGAGAGTGGTTAAAAAACTTGACTAAGGTTGTTGTAGTTCAGTCATTTCGTTCACTTGCTTCAGTTGTGACACCATTTGGGGTTTTCTTAGCAAAGATATTGGAGTGGTTTTCCATTTCTTTCTCCAGTTCATTTTACAGATAAGGAAACTGAAGCAAATAAGTTTAAGTGACTTGGCCAGGGTCACACAGCTAGTAAGTGTCTGAGGCCAGATTTAAACTCAGGAAAATGAGTCATCCTGACTCCAGGCTTGGCACTCTATCTGCTGCACCACCTAGCTGCCCAAGGTCACACAGGTGGTAAAGCTGGGAATCAATCCTGCCTATGTCTTTAAACACCAAATCCAGTACCCTTCTGATTGGGATCAACACTCTGAGATGCCTCTTCTTGACATGAGCAATGCATGTCCTTTCTCTTGCTGGAATTAGTATAAGAACCTCTCTACTCTTTCTCTGTAACATTGGAAGCTGCTATCTTCTCCAATGGTCTAAACACATTTTCTATGGAAGAACTTCACATCTGTTCTGTCACCATAATCATTCAGAGGTCCTTCTTATTTATCTTCTCCTCAGAGACACATTTCTCTTCTTTTGGCCTTTTAACACATATATTCCTCATTTGGATATCCTTAGTTCTCCTTAGAATCTTTTTTTATTTTAGAATCTTTTTTTATTTTAGAACTTCCTTTCTTCCAGTTGACATTTAACATCCCTGTTAAGCTAGAATGAAAGAGAGAGAGAGAGAGAGAGAGAGAGAGAGAGAGAGAGAGAGAGAGAGAGAGAGAGAGGAGGGGTGGAGGATAAGGATAATGAAAGTATAGAGAGGGGAGGGAAGAAATAAGCAAAGAGGAAAAGTAGGGGGAAAATAGGAAGGAAAAAGAGAACAGAGTGTCTGTATTCTCTAGCACTGAAATCCCTAATCATAAAAGTACATTTAACCTTCTAACAAATGGATACAGATATTTCAGCCTTGGCAAAAATCCAAAGAATAAATAAATAATAAAAAATCTATATTTGACAGAGGCAGATAATCATTTTAAGAAAGAAAGAAAGCTTAAAATGACTAAAAAGCAGCCTGAACTGATGACCTTTAACTGAGCAGGTCTAAACTGACAAATGATATAAAAGGCCAAATTTTCCTCTAAATTCTTAGAAGCCCTTCACTGCGTTCTGTGCAATCAAAATATTCAATTAATGCTCTATCTCATGCAATATTTAAGGTTCTTATATTAAGCAGGTCAGTTTGTTATACAAACTCACCTACTGCCAAGCATATCATTGTCTCATAGGTCAGTGAATAACAGTAAATTACTCAGCTTCTGCCCAAAGGGATTGCTTGCTTAACTTGTGCCAGCAGGAACCCTTTCTTCCACATCAACAAGGAAGGAAAACAGCAAGTGCTCCACTGTTCTCTTAAAGCTATAATGTCATTATAAATGTTCAACTTTTGATTATACAAAAAGGAGCAGTAAAATCCAAGTAATTTCAATCCAATACAATTTAATTATTTTTAGCTTAATTCAGTTCAATTGAGCAAACATATATTAAGTCAGTTTTATTGGAAAGGAAGAGGACAATGAACCAATAAGAGAGATTGAGGAGTACCCAGTGACTTGGGAAGGTAAAAGTATTAAGGAAAGTATAAGTAAATGAATTAGAGTAAACAAAGAAGAAAGACTATTAAGAAGGTAGTGAGATGGGGTGGATGTATGGGTAGAAGAAAGAAATGGGAGGGCAACAGTCTTAAATGCTTCCATAAGGTGAAGGAGGCTAAGGGTGGAGAAAAGATCATTTAGGAGAAGGGGAGGGGAGGGCAGAAAAAAGGAGGAGAGGTAAAGACAAAAGAGGAGAAGGACACATTACAATCTCAGTATTAGAGACATTATAGATTAGCTCTTATTCTCTCCTTTGAAATTCCATATAGCACTGTGGAAGGGCACAAGCTCCTGACACCAGGATCCAAGTGCCACCTTCCCATATCCAAGACTACTCCAACACATCAGGAACTACAAAATCAGTCAGGGGCAGACTATATGGTTCAATAACCCTATAAATCTCTATTGTAAGCTTAAGGGGTTCAAGACTACCAAAATTCTACACATGACTGAAATGACAGAGAGTTTGATTTGTGATAGATACCCTCTTCCAGGACTATAGGAAATCGCATGGCATAGGTTAGCTCAATGTTCCCATCAACAACATGGTCCTAGTTGTTGTTGTAAGGTTTTTTTCTAAATATCTACCCATTTTATTTAGATTGTCAGGTTTGTTGGCATACAACTAAAAGAATAGCTTTTAATAGCTCATTTCATGTCTTCATTTATTATGTACTCATCTCTTTTTCATTTTTGATACTGATAATTTTACTTTTCTCCTTCTCTTTTAGTTGTCTTTTTCATATCAAAGCCTTTCTTTAACACGGACTCAGGCTTTCACAGTTAAATCCTTCATTTTCCATCAGCTAGTCGGCTTGGTTCCAATGCCAACAACATCACACTCCCAAGCTGGGTACCTTATTCTAACAGTCCTCCTTTTTGTTGGGGCTGGAGTGTACATTTATTTTTAATTTTCGACATTCATTTCCACAAGATTTTGAGTTACAAATTTTGTCCCCATCTCCACCTTCCCCCCACACCCCAAGGTGGTATGTATTCTGATTGTCCCTTTGCCCAGTCTACCCTCTCTTCTATCACTCCCCTCTCCTCATCCCCTTTCCCATTACTTTCTGGTAGGGTAAGATGGATTTCTCTACCCTTTTGCCTGTATATCTTATTTCTTAGTTGCATGTTAAAACATTTTTTTAACATTTGTTTTTAGAGCTTTGAGTTCCAAATTCTCTTCCTTCTTCCCTCCCCCCCTCACCCTCCTTGAGAAGGCAAGCAATTCAACATAGGCCACATATGTATAGTTATGCAAAGCACTTCCATAATAGTCATGTTGTGAAAGACTAACTATACTTCCCTCTATCCTATCCTGTCCCCTTTTATTCAATTGTCTCCTTTCATCCTGTCCCTTTTCAAAAGTGTTTGCATTTGACTGCCACTTCCCCCAATCTGTCATCCCTTCTGTCATACCCCCCTCTTATCCCCTTCCCCCCTACTTTCCTGTAGGGTAAAATACCCAATTGAGCGTGTCTGTTATTCCCTTCTCAAGCCAAATCTGATGAGAATAAGATTCCCTCTTCCCTTTCACCTTTCCCCTCTTCCCTTCCATTATAACATTTTCTTGTCACTTTTATGAGAAATAATTGACCCTATTCTATCTTCCCTTTCTCCTTCTCCCAATGTATTCCTCTCTCACCCCTTAATTTTATTTTTAGACATCATCTCTTCATTTTCAACTCACCCTCTGCCCTCTGTCTCTATATATATCTATATTCCTTTTAACCACCCTAACACTGAGAAAGGTCTCATGAGTCACAAATATCATTTTTCCATGTAGGTATGTAAACAAAACAGTTCAACTTTAGTAAGTCCCTTAAGATTTCTCTTTCCTGTTTACCCTTTCATGTTTCTCTTGATTCTTGTATATGAAAGTCAAATTTTCTATTCTGCTCTGGTTTTTTCATCAAGAATGCTTGAAAGTCCTCCATTTCAATGAAAATACATATTTTGGGGGGCGGCTAAGTGGCACAGTGAGTAGAGCACCAGCCCTGGAGTCAGGAAGACCTGAGTTCAAATCCAGCCTCAGACACCGGACACTTATTAGCTGTGTGACCTTGGGCAAATCACTTAACCCCAATTGCCCTGCCTTCTCCCCTCCAAAAAAATAAAAATAAAATACATATTTTTCCCTGAAGTATAATACTCAGTTTTGCTGAGTAAGTGATTCTTGGTTTTAATCCTAGCTCCTTTGACCTCCGGAATATCATATCCCAAGCTCTTCAATCCCTTAGTGTAGAAGGTGCTAGATCTTGTCTTATACTGATTGTGTTTCCACAAAACTCAAATTGTTTCTTTATAGCGGCTTGCATTATTTTCTGCTTGACCTGGCAACTCTGGAATTTGGCAACAATGTTCCTAAGAGTTTTCTTTCTGGGATCTTTTAAAAGAGGTGATCAATGGATTCTTTCAATTTCTGTTTTACCCTCTGGTTCTAGAACATCAGGGCAGTTTTCCTTGAAAGATGATGTCTGGGCTCTTTTTTCCATCATGGCTTTTAAATTATATCTTCTGGATTTTTTCTCCAGGTCAGTGGTTTTTCCAATGAGATATTTCACATTTTCTTCCATTTTTTCATTCTTTTGGTTCTGTTTTATCATTTAGTGATTTCTCATAAAATCACTAGCTTCTACTTGCTCCATTCTAATTTTTAAGGTGGTATTTTCTTCATTGGTCTTCTGGACCTCCTTTTCCATTTGTCTAATTCTGCCTTTTAAGGCATTCTTCTCCTCATTAGATTTTTGGAACTCTTTTGCCATTTGGGTTAGTCCATCTTTAAGGTGTTATGTTCTTCAGTATTTTTGGAGTCTCCTTTAGCAAGTCATTGACTTGTTTTTCATGATTTTCTTGCATCACTCTCATTTCTCTTCCCAATTTCTCCTCTACTTCTTTACTTGATTTTCAAACTCCTTTTTGAGCTCTTACATAGCCTGTGATCATTAATATTTTTCTTAGAGGCTTTTGATATAGAATCTTTGACTTTGTTGACTCCCTCTGGCTGTATGTTTTGATATTTTTGTCACCAAAAATATTCTATAGTCTGAGTCCTTTTATACTGTCTGCTCATTTTCCCAGCCAATTACTTGACTTGTGAACTCTGTTAGGGTTTGACTGCTTTCAGAGTGGAGAGTGCTATGTCCCAAGCTTCAGGGGTTTTGTGCTGCTGTTTTTAGAGCTACTTCTATTCTCAGGGGGCATGATACTCTTCTCCTTGCCAGTGCTCAGGTCTGTGAGTGATCTCAAACACTGCTTTCTGCCATGTAATTATGAGGAGGGCCCCCTCTTCACAGCCACCACAAGCTCTGGTATAGTAATGCTCCTCTTCCTCCAAGGACCACCAACCAGGACTGTGACCCAGATCCTAGTTGAGTAAAGCAACAGAATGCTGCCTTAGTGCCAGGAAAGGGATCCCTGCACTCCTGCTCTGATCAGCCACTTGATTACCCCTACTGTTGGTGATCCTGGAGCTGCGGAAGCAGCCCTCACTGCTTCTGCTCCTGCCACTGCCACAACCGCCTCTGCTGTCCTGGAGTTGGGGCCAGACTGCGTACTTCTCTTACCCAGGTCCAACAGTATTCCTACTGACCTGCTCCATTGTCTTTGGCATTTGTGGGTTGAGAAGTCTGGAAAGTGCCACAGCTCAGTGATTCAGGGCCCTGAGTCCTGCTTTGCCAGGTCTACTCTGGCCTGGTCTCTTCCAGTGTGGCCCAAGGTGGGCTGTGTTCTGCTCCCAGCAGGGTGCAATAGACCCTTCCCAATGACTATCCAGGCCATCTTGGGCTGGAGACTTGTTTCACTCTGTTATTTCATGGGTTCTGTAACTCCAGAATTTGTTTAGAGTCATTTTTACAGGCATTTGGAGGAATTTGGGGGAGAGGTCAAGGGAGTGCCTGTTTTCATGCCACCATCTTAGCTCATTCCCCATCCCCCACTCTTCTTTTTCAGCTTTCTTTTATGTACTGTCTTTCCCCATTAGCTACTTGTAAGCTACTTGAGCACAGTGACTATTTTCCCTATGTTTATCTGTAGCACTTAGTACAGTGCTTTGTACATATATGTTTTGTTGTTGTTGTTATTGTGGCTGTTGTTGTTTCCATCTTCGATAGGTGGAATGGGGTGAACAATATGGGGGATAGGATCCAAGGGTCAGTTGTTCTACCCAGGACCATTTCTTATTTTTGTGTCCTTCCCCATGCCAAGTATTCAGAGACCCAGTGTGGCTGCTTTCAACTATCCATTCCCATCTCTCTTTTTTCTCTGAGTCACCAAGTCAACAAATGCTTATCAAGAACTTATTGTGTGGCAGGCAACAATGTTAAGAGCTGGAAATATAAATAAAAGTAAAAAGAATGACAGCCTCTGCTTTCAAAGAGTTTTAATTCTGGGGTGTGAAGGTATATAAAAAAAACAACTAGCTAAAATTGGAGGTGGGGATGGAGTGGGAGAATGGGGAGAGTACCCACTCAGGACTACAGTAAAGAAGTTTTGGTGTTTCCAAAGTAGAGTCAAGAGAAGAATAAGGATATAAATGGCCTGGACACTTTCTTTAAAATAGAAGGTCTGGGAAGAACCAACCAATCAGAGAAAGGAGCTGCAAGGATGACATGTTCTTGTAACATGAAAAGTCTTAAATACAGAGTCAGCTTACAGAGTCAAGCAGCAAAAAAGATTTTTAAAGAAACAGTAAAGGGTACACTTTTGCTAGTTATCCCTAGCAGAAAGACTTAATAAATGACAAAAGGGAGAAAAACCTTAATCCTATAAAAGATACTATGAATGAGAGAACCCAAAAATAAAATTCTAAAAGAAGAAAATATGTTTTACATACCTTACAATTAGATGCTTACAAAGGAAGATACTTAGATAGGTAAATGGATATATTGGATAGATAGATGATATATTTACATTTATAGAGAGAATGAGAGCTATATATAACTCTATATATCTATATGTATCTGTATATATGTGTGCGTACATATGTGTGTATTTGTGTGTATGTGTATATATATATATATATATATATATATATATATATATATATATATGCAGAGAGAGAGAGAGACAGAGAGACAGAGAGAGAGAGAGACAGAGAGAGGGGGGAAGACAGAGAGACACAGATAGAGAGACAGAGACAGACAAAGACAGAGACAGAGAGAGAGAGAAAATAGGAGTTCTCTTTTTGATCCTTTATATTTTGTAAGGCATCAACAATGGGGATTACATTCCATAACTTCTATTCTAAATATTTTATTCTTATGTGTTTTTTTGCTTCTTATTGCCTCTCTCAAAAGTTCTACCATTCTTCTTTTCTTATATTCTCCTTATATTTACTGTAGTAAGTGCAAAATCCATTCTCAGAATAATTGATATAAATCTATTACTATATCGCTGTATCTCTGTATCTGTCTATTTATCTACATATGTCTCTGTGTCTGTCTCTGTCTATCTCTTTGTCTCTGTCTGTCTCTGTCTCTCTCACTCTTTCTCCATATATAGATATGCAATGTACCTAAATCAAGATATGGTATGTAAACCCCTATGGTGGATGCCTTGCAAAATCTAATAGATCAAAAAAAGACCTCCCAATTCCTTCTCTATAGAGATATAGATAAATAAAGATAGAGACAGCTAGAGATAGCTAGATATAAGCATATATAGAGTTATATATAGTTATCCCTATATAAACATGTATGTATGTATATGAACATATCCACTCATCTATCCAACTACCTATCATCTGTCTATCTATCTATCTATCTATCTATCTGTCTGTCTGTCTGTCTGTCTGTCTGTCTAGCTAGCTAGCTATCCTTCTATCTAATCTATATTTCTTTCTAGGCTCCTAACAGTAAATTAGGTGCAGTTGTTTCCTTCTTTTAGAATTTTATTTTTAGATTCTGTCACTCATAGTGTCTCTTTATAGTAATAAGGATTTTCCTTTTTTTCACTTATTCAATCTTTCTGCTAGGGATAACTGGCAAAAATTTGTCCTTTAGTGTTTCTCTAAAACTCTACTTGCTGAATTAAAACTACTCTGAGCTACCACAGCACACCTATCAGATTGGCTAATATGAAAAAAAGGAAAATGATAAATGCTGGAAAGAATGTAGGAAAATTGGGACACTAATGCATTGTTGATAGAGTTGTGAACTGATCCAAGCATTCTGGAGAGCAATTTAGAACTATGCCCAAAGCATAATCAAACTGCATACCTTTTGATTCAGCAATTCTACTGGATCTATCTCAAATATTTCATTAAAAAAAGAGAAAAAGAACCTACATGTACAAAAATATTTATAGCAGCTCTTTTAGTGGTGGCAAAGAACTGTAAATTGAAGCAATATCCATCAGTTGGGGGATGGCTTAATAATTGTGGCATATGAATTCAATGGAAAACTAATGTGCTGTAAGAAATGATTACCAAAGGTGGCAGAGTAAAAGCAGGTTGCTCCTTAAGCTCTCCCCCAAACCCTTGCAAATACCTGTCAAAAAGAAATCTGAACGAATTCTAGAGTAGCAGAACCCACAAAATCACAGAGTGAAACAAATTTCCAGCCCAAACTACCCAGAGGATCTACAGGGAAAGGTCTGTTGCACCAGCATGAGAGAGGAGCACAGTCCAACATGGGCTGCCCAGGCACAGACTGGACCCTAGTAAACCCAGAGCAGACCCAGAGACTGAATCATTGGCAGCTGTGGCGGCTTCCTGATTTCCCAACCCACAGATGTCAAAGACAGCTTAGAACATCAATAGGAAATGTCTGTCAGGCCTGGGTGAGAAAGGAGCTCTGTCCAGCCCCAGGCCAAGGGTGGTGGCTGCTTCCAGAGCTCTAAGCCCACAGATGGTGGTGGGATTGAGCAGATGATAAGAAGGGGATGACAGGGATCTCTTTGCTGGCACTCAAACAGGATTTTCTTGCTTTGCCTTTGCTTGGATCTGGTCATAATCCTGGGTGGCTGGCATGGTGAAGCTTGTGGCAGCAGTAGAGAGGGAATCCTCTTCACAGTTCCAAGTCAGAAAAAAGTGTTTGTGGTCACTCACAGACCAGAGCACAGACCAGAAGAGGAGTAAACATCTCTCTCTTGATCATACAACCTTAGAAGAACTGAAAATTTTTCAGGTCCTTAGATATATATCAGAAAATAGCTGCACAAAACACCTGAAGCTTGGGACAGTACATCCTCCACACTGGAAGCAGAGTCCTACCTTAACAAAGAATTAAAAAAGTCCAGTAATTGGCTGGGAAAATGAACACAGAATGGTAAAAAATCAGACTATAAGATCTTTTTTTGGTGACAAGGAAGAACAAAACATACCATCAGGAGAAGACAAGAAAGTTAAAGCTCCCATAACCAGACCCTCCAAAAATAATATGAATTGGTTAAAGGCCTCTGAAAGGCTCAAAAAGGATTTTGAAAATCAAGCAAGAGAAGTAGAGGAAAAATTGGGAAGTGAAATAGGAGCAATGCAAGAAAATCATGAAAAACAAGTCAACAGCTTACTAAAGGAACCCCCCCACCAAATGCTGTAGAAAATAACATCTTAAAAATATACTAACACATAAGGCAAAGGTGGTCCAAAAAACCAATGAGGAGAAGAATGCCTTAAAAAGCAGATTTGGTCAAAAGGAAAAAAAAAGGTCCTAAAGTTCATTGAAAAAAATAATTCCTTAAAAATTAGAATGTAGCAAATGGAAACTGAGTCAATGAGAAAACAAGAAATTAGAATACAAAATGAAAAGGATGAAAAAATAGAAGAGAATGTGAAATACCTCACTGGAAAAACTACTGACCTGGAAAATAGATCCATAAGAGATAATTTAAAAATTATTGGATTATCATAAAGCCATGACAAAAAAAGAGACTAGATATCATCTTTCAAAAAATTATCAAGGAAACCACCCATCGCCTCCTGAAAGTGATCTGAAAAGTAACACTCTTAGGAATGTTGTAGCCAAATACCAGAGTTCCCAGATCAAGGAGAAAATACTGCAAGCAGCCAGAAAGAAACAATTTGAGTATTGTGAAAACACAATCAGGATAACACAACTTTTTGCATCTTCTACATTAAGGGATCAAAGGGCTTGGAATATGATATTCTAGAGGTCAAAGGTGCTAGGATTAAAACCAAGACTCACCTACCCAGAAAAATTGAGTAAAATCCTTCAGGAAAAAATGGAGATTCAATGAAATGGAGGACTTTCAAGCATTCTTGATTAAAAGACCAGAGCTGAATAGAAAATTCGACTTTCAAATACAAGATTCAAGAGAATCACGAAAAGGTAAACAGGAAAGAGAAATCATAAGGGACTCATTAAAGTTGAACTGTTTCCATTCCTACATTGAAAGATGATATTTGTAACTCCTGAGACCTTTCTCAGGATTAGGGTAGTTGGAGGGAACACACATAGATAGATAGATAGATAGATAGATAGATAGATAGATAGATAGATAGATAGATAGATGGATTAGATAGATTGGATAGATATAGATATATAGATAGATATAGATATTGACAGAGGACAAAGGGTGAGTTTAAAATGAAGAGATGGTATCTAAAAATAAAATTAAGAGATGAGAGTGGGATGTACTGGAAGAAGGAGAAATGGAGAAGTGCAATGGAGTAATTATCTCTTATAAAAGAGGGAAGGAAAGGCTTTAACAAAGGACAGGAAGAAAGGGGAGGTGAGAGGGTATGAGTGAACCTTACTGTCATCGGATTTGGCTTAAATATGGAATAATATGCACACTTAATTGAGTATGGCTATTTATCTTACCCTACAGGAATCTGGGGGAGAGGAGGGGGAAAAGAGAGGGGAGTTATAGAAGGAAGGGCAAATGGGTGAGAGGGAAATCAGAAGTCAACACTTTTGAGAAGTGACAGGGTCAAAGGAGAAAATAGAAAAAGAGAGGCTGGGATAGGATGGAGTGAAATATAGTCTTTTACAACATCACTAATATGGAAATGTTTTGAATGACTACACATGTATAACCTACATCAAATTGCTTACATTCCCATTGAGGGCAGGCGGGGTGGGGGAAAGTGAGAGAATGTGGAACTCACAGTTTTAAAAATGAATGTAACAAAATGTTGTTACATGCAAGTGGGAAATAAGATATATAGGCAGTGGTGTATAGAAATCTATCTTGCAGATTGGTGGAAGGGGTAATCAGAATGCATGTCATCTTGGTGGGGGGGAGAGATGGGGAGAAAATTTGGAACTCAAAATCAAGTGAAAGTGATTATTGAAAATTAAAAATTAATTAACAAAAAGATCTTTAAAAAAGAAATAATGAGGAGATATATTTCAAAAAATCTGGAAAGATTTACATGAATTATGCAAAGTGAACTGAGCAGAACCAGGTAAACATTGTACACAGTAATAGCAACATTATAGGATGATCAACTATGATTAACTTAGCTCTTCTCAGCAATACAATGATCCAAGACAATTCCAAAGACCCATGATAGAAAATGCTATCCAGAGAAAGAACTGATGGAGTCTGCATGCATATGTAAGGATACAATTTTCATTTACCTTATTTTTCATATTTTTTCCTTTTGTTTTGTTTGTTCTTTCACAATATGACTAATATGAAAAAATGTTTTACATAATTGCACATATATAACCTATATCAAGCTATTTACTGTCTTGGGAAGGGAGGGGGGAAGAGGAGAGGGGAAGAAAGGAGGGAAATGTTTTTAAACTGAAAATTTTATTTAAAACATGAATTTTAAAAATCATTTTTACATGTAATTGGAAAAATCAAATAATATTAAAAATCTACCTGTTGCTGCACTCTGTAAGTTTACTCTGTATGCTGGATTTCTCATTCTGCAAGTAGTCTCCATCTTTGTAGCTCCTTCTGATTGGCTAATTTTTCCCAGAACCTATATTTTAAAGAAAAAAGATTGACATAGAAGGGGCAGCTAGGTGATGCAGTGGATAGAGCACTGGCTATGGAGTCAGGAGGACGTGAGTTCAAACCCCTCCTCAGACACTTGACGCTCACTAGCTCTGTGACCCTGGGCAAGTCACTTAAGCCCAATTGCCTCATGAGATAGATAGATAGATAGATAGATAGATAGATAGATAGATAGATAGATAGATGGATAGATATACAGATAGATATACAGATAGAGATATCAAGGACTCTGGAACTATGGAATATAACCTCCATAATGGATGCCTTGCAAAACACAATGGAGCAAAAATAGAATTCCCAACTCCTTCTCTTTCCCCTTGACCAGATTTGGGGCCATCTCTAGTAGTCCCAGTAGATCTATATTTTTGCCACTGGACCAGATGGCTCCAAAGAAGAGAGAGTGAGCCTGGTGATTTTGCACAGCCCTGCCTCACTTAAGACCAATTCACTTGCAAGCCATGACATCACCTTCCCCATGTCATGGTCCTCTTTGAGAACAAAAGACAAACAACAAAGACAAGAAGAGAACCTTATGAAATTCAGAAGAAACTGAGGATTTGAACTTTTCACTGTCCTCCTATCAGCATCCCTAGGACAACAGAGACTGGCCAGGTTTCAATGTTTGTATTAGGAACTGATGATAATAGACTGGATATAATGAAGAAAGGCAGATACAAGGCCATATAAGGAACCCACAGGGAAAAATAAAACTGTACTATATCCTGAGGACTTCAGGAGAAAAATAAAGACTTCCAAGAACTATGTGTTAAACCTTTACTGGACGTACTCTTTAAACTTGACACCACTTCCCTCCTTTCCCCCTGAAATCTGTGTATACTGGCGGGAGAGTAAATTATAAACTTCTGAAGTAATGTTTTGACAACTTACCCAAGTATACTTCCATAGCAAACAATTATTTCTAAAAAGTTACCTAAGTCAGTCTAATTGAATTTCAACTGATAACTGTGTAAGGGCACACAGCCCTTGTGGGCATGTGAGCAATAGCACTAGAATTGATACAACCCCTCAAGACTTACTACCCCTCGAAGTCTGAGCAGACAAATGCCAGTAGAGCTCTGGAAGTCTGACATTCTAATATAAATGGTGATTGTGACAGTAGTTGTAGAACCAATGCTACATTAGAATAACTGACAAAAGCACATATCAGGTAGTCATGACTAAGAATAACTGACCTGAAAATGGGACACGCAAAATTAGTTTATGAATCATTCGTCTTCCAAACAATTTCAATGAAACAAACAAATAAAAACCCTAGAGAATATATTTCAAGATATCATTAAAAGAAAATTGGAATCAGGGGACAAAGTAAAAATAAAGAGAATCCATAGATCTTTCAAGTTGGTAACTCAAAGAAACAGCAAATTTTAATATACCCAGATGTACGATTACCAAACTCTTGATCCATCCATCTATCTGTCTATCTATCTATCTATCTATCTATCTATCTATCTATCTATCCATCTATATCTTGTTTCTGATGAAAGAGAAAAATAGCGGAAGGAAAGTAATGCATAAAGAAAGAAATATCTGATCTTTTCATTAGGAAATATTAGAAGTCATTTATCTGTATTATATTAGTCTCCACCACTGCTTCCTCTGGATATTAAACACAATATGTTTTATAGGATCTTTGCATGAGCTCGGGACAGTGAGGTACAAGCTTTCTGACTTGTAAATTATGGTCTGATATAGAGGGTGTTCCAAGCATTACTTTTCCAGTTTCAGCTTTTCAGACTCCTGACTTGAGTCTAGGTTCAGAGAAAAATATAGCTATGCTTCTAGGAATCCCTTGATCAAGTCTATTCCGTGCTCTAGAGGACTTTCTAATGCTGCATTCTTGGACTGGTTTGTTTTTTTTCAAATGGACCCTTTCTCTAGTGACTACATACTTACAGCTATCTCTATGGATCTAAAGCTGTAAAAAATGCATTTATTTTTTATTTTTGTGGACTTCTTAAATATATTTTTTGTTATTTTTTACTTTAAAAAAATCCCATAAGTATTGGGATATTTGATACAATCGATATATGGTATATTGCGATATATAATATAGGATACATATGTGTGTATCCATATGTGTGTTGCCTACCCATTGTGTGTATAGCATATGTGTATATTGTATCATATATGTACACTTGTATATATAACTTATATCCCCACACAATATAGGTTATGCTATATTTAATACATGTGCATATATTATATCCATTGTATCACATCTATATATTACTATATCTTATGAGGCACATGTGCCTGTACACGTGCTAAACACACATATATTTCTCCATTTCACAAGCTCCATCTTAAATTAAAAATAATGTAATTTGGGTATAACAATTATAAACTGAAGGTATTAAATGAAGAGTTTACTGGGGAGCTCCAAATACAGATTTAAATTAAAAAATAAACTATTTAACCTTTAAAGAAAATATGATAGAGCACATGTTTAGATTAGAGTCTCAAAATATGGATAAAAACATTTGTTTTGTCACTACAAAAGGGGTAATTATTAGAAAAGCAGAACATAATTTAGTGGATAATGGATAATCTGAGAAAAAAGTATATATATATACATGTATGTATATATACATATGTATATATATACATGTACATATACTATGATACACACACATACATATAATATCGTATCTTATATAATTTATCCCAATATTCCATATATTGATTGTATCATCTATATCTCTATGTTTTATGTGTGTATCACATACTACAGATGGAAAATGAGATTTTTATGGAACTGAGGAAACTGAGGTAGAGGAAGAGAAAAGATAAAACTGTAATGCTTTTGAAAAAGTCTGTTCTGCTCTTAATGCTCTTCAACAGTTTGATGCTAGGACTACTTACCTAAGGAGAATGAGAAATGACAAATGGGTAATTTGAGTGCAGCACTGATAACTCCTGAAAAAACCTTTTCCAGGATTAACCCCTACTACATTTCCAGCATTCTTAAACCTTACTCTTCTCTACCCCAGCCCTCACCTACTGTGTGACTTTGAGAGAATAGTCTCCTTTATGTGCCCCACCCTCTCCTGGCTCCAGACATTTTAACTGCTATTCTCAATGCCTAGAATGTTCTCCCCCCTCCTTGTCTACCATCTTGCTTCCCTTCTTTCAAGTCCCAGATAAAATCCCACCTTTTAACTTTTTTTGGATTTCCCTTCATGCTAGTGCCTTTCCTCTCTCGATTATCTCCAATTTATCTTAGCTATAGCTTGCTTCCATATACCTGTTTCCATATTGCCTCCCCCTTTAGAGTGTGAGCTCCTTGAGGGTAAGGTCTGTCTTTTGCTTCTCTTTGTATCTTCAGGGCTTAGCACAGTGCCTTGCACATAGTAGTTGCTCAATAAATGCTGATTGATGGATTGGTTGAAACAGAATGAGAGAAAGGCTTCCAGCCCATTGGACAGATTCTCTATATTGAATTCATTTAAACTCAGATCAAAATTGAATAAGTTTAGAAGGTCTTCAATCAATACCAATAGAAAGAATAACCCCAAAATTAAAAGCATGGACTCATGAAATTTTGTTTAAACTCTGTTGTGTAAGAGGAGGAAAACATTATATAGTACCTACTATGTGCCAGATACCATGTTAAGGAGTATTACAAACATGATCCCCTTTGGTCCTCACAACAACCCTGCAAAGTAACAACAATAACAACAACTAATATTTATAATAGTACTTTTGGAGTGGCAGGAACTGTTTTAAGTGTATTACAATTATCATCTCATTCAATCCTCCAAACAACCCTGAGAGGTAGGTTCTGATACTATCCCCATTTTATAGACAAAGCCTCTGAAGCAATCAGAAGTTAAATGACTTGCCCAGGGTCATGTGGTTGGCAAATGTCTGAGGTGGGATTTGGACTCAGGTCTTCCTTACTCCAGACCCAGTGCACTTTCCACTGACTAACAGCCGCCTATACAACAGAATACTTTTCAGTCTTCCATTCTAAGATCTGTCTATAACTTCTGTCTTTGATCATCCATCTTTTCTAATAGCCCCATCTTTTTATAGTGATAAAGAAATTGCTTTCATCCACATTTGAATGCTCTAATTTAAATGTGCACTCTATTACATTTGCTTTAAAGGTTAAATAGTTTCTGATTTCATCTAAAGCTATTTTGGGAGCTCCCCAATAAACTCTCCATGTATTACCTTTGGTTTATAATCATTATACCCAACTTACATTATTTTTTAATTTGTTTAAGATTGAGCTTGTGAAATGGAGCAACACCACTTTTGGTGTCAGTGATCTAATCTTACTTTATTTTGGAGTTTTTAGAGGGGTGATGATTGCAAGAATATAAATGAACTGACCTTGTCAATTCTATTACACTAAATAGCCAAATAAATAACAATAAAGGACAAGCATTTTCAACCAGAAGCTAATACAGGCATTCTTTATTTATTCTAAATGAAAATACCACCAATCTAATTACTATGTCAGTAGGTAAATTAGCATTGTGATGAGACTGCACTTTTAATTTCTAAAAACGAATATTGGGAGCATCTTAACAACTATCTTCATACAAAACATTTCAACCTAAGAATGAGGTCATTGTTCAAGCCCCTCTGACACTGAGTTTTAGCTAAGTCAGGAAAAACACACACACAGACACAGAAATAGTGAAGTTTTCTTTCTATTTTATAACAGGCTCAACAAATTAAGGCTAAGAAAATTTAAACACATGCTTAGAGACCAAAATTCAGTTCTTTAGTTTATTTCATGATGGTTATTTAAGGAACCAGTTTTTTTTTTTAATTCAACATGTATCAGTGCTATTCCCAGGACATGTAAAAATAAAGTCAGAGCAGTTCAAATGAAATGAATATGCTCTTTAAAGGAGAATGCTTGGGATTCCATTTCTAGTCCTTATTAAGACATATGAATGAAAAGAGCGTGGGGGTGGGGAAGGACTGTGTCCAATGCACAGATGTTTCATGGACACTGAAGTGGAAATCTGACAATTTGAAGTTCAGATAATTATTTGTATTGTGGACTTTGCTTTGGTCTGTAGGGTCTATTCCTTAGAGAATAATCAAAGAAAGCATTTCTGCTTCTTTTGAATCACTAATTCCAGCTGCTTGTGTGTGTGTGTGTGTGTGTGTGTATGTGCATGTGTGTGTGTGCATACATGTGTATGCGGGCATGTAATTCCTTTCTTAATCTCAGATGAATTACTGTTGATATAGGAATGGACTTGTCCAGGTTTAGAGATGTCCTTTCAAGTTTTAAAGGACCAAAATGCCTGCTCTATGAGATCAAAGTTGAATGGCAGCAGGAGAAGAGTCTACAACAATCATTGCAATGTTCTTGGAAAGGATAAGCATCAAGGGGATTGAACCAAGACTGAAACCTTTAAACATGTACTGGGAAGTATTTGAACTATGCAGAGCTGAGGTTAATGTCAAATGCTCAATAAGCACCTTTGCAAACTGCTTCATGTTTTGATAAAAATGTAAGTATTGAATGCCAGGGTGTGGAGCCAAGATGGAGGCTGGAAAGCAGGGACTTGCTTAAGCTGTCCCCCAAATCCCTCCAGACACCTGTAAAAAAATGGCTCTGAACAAATTATAGAGCCATGGAAGCCACAAAATAGCAGAGGTAAGGAAGTCTCTAGCACAGGACAGCCTGGATGGTTGCTGGGAAGGGTCCGTTGCAGGGTGCTGGGAGTGGAGCACAGCCCAGCATGGGTGCCGGCTGGACAGACCAGACAGAGAGTTGGCCTGCAGCAGGCCTTAGGGGCATGAATCATTGAGCTGTGGAAGTTAACAGACTTCTCAATCCACAAATGCCACAGACCATGGAGCAGGTTAGTGGGAAAACTGCTAGATCGGGTTAGAAAGAAGTCCAGCCCCAGCGCTGGGGGTGGCAGAGGTGGTAAGACTGTGGTGACAGCAGCAGCCGGAAGATCCTGTGGCTGCTTCCAGAGCTCCAGTGTCAGCTGCTTTCAGAGACCCTGACACACATATTGGGAAGAATCAAGTGGCAGACCAGAGTGGGAATGCAAGGCTTTCTTTGCCTTGCTTGCATCTGGGTCATAATAGCAGTTGGCAGTTCTTGGGGGTGGAGGAGTACTTCTGTGGCAGAGTTTGCAGTGACAGTGGAGTAGAAATAGCTCTGAAAACAGCAGTACAGACCCTAAAGCTTGGGACAAAGCACTCTCTACTCTGCAAGCAGTTATACCCTGACAAAAACCTCATGGGTAAAGTAGTTGGCTGGGAACATGGCCAGGCAGTGAAAAAGGAGGCAGACTCAGACTCAGACTCTAGAATCTTTATTTGGTGGCAAAGAAGATTAAAAGATACAGCCAGAAGAAGGCAACAAAGTCAAAGAGCCAACATCAAAAGCCTCCAAGAAAAACATGAATTGGTCTCAGGCCATGGAAGAGCTCAAAAAGTATTTAGAAAAGCAAGTAAGAGAAGTAGGGGAAAAATTGGGAAGAGAAGTGAGATACAAGAAAACCATGAAAACCAAGTCAATGATTAGATAAAGGAGACCAAAAAATATTGAAGAAAATAGCACCTTAAAAATAGACTAACCCTAGGGGCAGCTAGGTGGTGCAGTGAATAGAGCACTGGCCCTGGAGTCAGGAGGATCTGAGTTCAAATCTGACCTCAGACACTTGACACACTTCTTAGCTGTGTGACCTTGGGCAAGTCACTTAACCCCAATTGCCCTGCTATTCCCCTTTCAAATGAAAATAAAATAATTTAAAAAAATAGACTAACCCAAATGGCAAAAGAACTCCAAAAAGCCAATGAGGAGAAGAATGCCCTGAAAGGCAGAAATAGCCAAATTGAAAAGGAGGTCCAAAAGACCACTGAAGAAAATACCACTTTAAAAATTAGAATGGAGCAAGTGAAAGCTAGTGACTTTATGAGAAATCAAGATGATATAAAGCAGAACCAAAGGAATGAAAAAATGGAAGATAATGTGAAACATCTCATTGGAAAAATCACTGACTTGGAGAATAGATTCAGGAGAGATAATTTTAAAGTCATTGGACTACCTGAATGCCAGGATCCAAAAAAGAGTGTAGACATCATCTTTCAAGAAATTATCAAGGAAAACTGCCCTGATATTCTAGAACCAGAGGGTAAAATAGAAATTGAAAGAATCCATCAATCACCTCCTGAAAAAGATCCCAAAATGAAAACTCTTAGGAATATTGTTGCCACATTCCAGAGTTCCCAAGTCAAGGAGAAAATATTGCAAGCAGCCAGAAAGAAACAATTTGAGTATTGCGGAAACACAATCAGGGTAACACAAGATCTAGCAGCTTCTACATTAAGGGATTGAAGGGCTTGGAATATGATATTCTGGAGGTCAATGGAGCTAGGATTAAAACCTAGAATCACCTACCCAGCAAAACTGAGTATCATGCTCCAAGGTAAAATATGGATTTTCAATAAAATAGAGGACTGTCGAGCTTTCTCAGTGAAAAGACCAGAACTGAATAGAAAATTTGACTTTCAAGCAGAAAAATCAAGAGGAGCATGAAAAGGTAAACAAGAAAGAGAAGTCTTAAGGGACTTGCTAAGGCTGAACTGTTTTATTTACATTCCTACATGGAAAGATGATGTGTGTAATTCATAAGACCTTTCTAAGCATTAGGGTAGTTGAAGGCAATATACATATGTACAGAGAGGGAACAGGGTGAGTTGAATATGAAGGGATGACATCTAAAAAATAAAATAAAATTATGGGATAAGATAAGAACATATTGAGAGAGGGATAAAGGGAGGGATAGAATGGGGTAAATTATCTCACATAAAAGTGGCAAGAAAAAGCAGTTCTGTTGGAAGGGAAGAGGGGGCAGGGGAGGGGGAATGAGTGAATCTTGCTCTCATCGGATTTGACTTGAGGAGGGAATAACATACACACTGAATTGGCTATCTTACCCCATAGGAAAGTAGGGGGGGAGGGGACAAAAAGGGGGGGCTTGTAGAAGGGAGGGAAGATAGTGGGAGGAGGTAATAAAAAGCAAACACTTTTGAAAAGGAACAGGGTCAAGGGAGAAAATTGCATAAAGGGGGACAGGATAGAATGGAGGGAAATATAATTAGTCTTCCACAACATGAGTAATGTGGAAGTGTGTTACATAAGGATGCATTTGTGATCTATGTTGAATTGCTTGCCTTCTTAAGGAGGGTGGGTGGGAAGGGAAGAGGGGAGAGAATTTGGAACTCAAAGTTTTTTTTTTTCCCTATAATATTTTTAATTTATTTATTTAACATATTTAGTTTTCAGCATTGGTTTTCACAAGAGTTTGAATTACAAATTTCTCCCCATTTCTACCCTCCCCCCACTCCAAGATGGCATATATTCTGGTTGCCCTGTTCCCCAGTCAACCCTGCCTTCTGTCACCCCACTCTCCTCCCATCCCTTTTTCCCTTCCTTTCTTGTAGGGCAAGATACATTTCTAGACCCCATTGCCTGTGTATCTTATTTTTTAGTTGCATGCAAAAACTTTTTTTGTTGTTTTTGAACGTCTGTTTTTAAAACTTTGAGTTCCAAATTCTCCCCCCTCTTCCCTTCCCACCCACCCTCCCTAAGAAGTCAAGCAATTCAACACAGGCCACATGTGTATCATTGTATATAACCCTTCCAAAATACTCATGTTGTGAAAGACTCACTGTATTTTGCTCCTTCCCAACCCATTCCCCTTTACTGAATTTTCTCCCTTGACCCTGTCCCCTTTCAAAAGTGTTTGTTTTTGATAACCTCAACCCCCATCTGCCCTCCCCTCCATCATCCCCCCCTTTTATCTTTCTCCCTCTTCTTTCGTGTGTGGTAAGATACCCAATTGAGTATGTATGGTATTCTCTCCTCAGGCCAAATTTGATGACAGCAAAATTCACTCATTCCCCCCTCACCTTCCCTCTCCCCTCCTCCCACAGAACTGCTTCCTCTTGCCAGCTTTATGCGAGATAATCCACCCGATTCCATCTCTCCCTGTCTCCCTCTCTCAATATATTGCTCTCTCATCCCTTAATTTGGTTTTATTTCTTTTAGGTATCTTCCCTTCATCTTCAACTCACCCTGTGTCCTCTCTCTCTCTCTCTCTCTCTCTCTCTCTCTCTCTCTCTTTCTCTCTCTCTCTCTGCATATATATATATATATATATATATCCATACATAAAGATTCACTTATATATACATATACATAAACATATATGTATATATATGCATATTCCCTTCAGCTACCCTAATCTTGAGGTCTCATGAATCATAAACGTCATCTTTCCATGTAGGAATGTAAACAAAACAGTTCAACTTTAGTAAGTCCCTTGAAATTTCTTTTTCTTCCTCTTTTTCTTGATTACCTTTTCTTGCTTCTCTTGATTCTTGTTTGAAAGTCAAATTTTCTATTTAGTTCTGGTCTTTTCACTGAGAAAGCTTGAAAGTCCTCTATTTTATTGAAAATCCATATTTTGCCTTGGAGCATGATACTCAGTTTTACTGGGTAGGAGATTCTAGGTTTCAGTCCTAGCTCCATTGACCTCTGGAATATCATATTCCAAGCCCTTCGATCTCTTAATGTAGAAGCTGCCAGATCTTGGATTATTCTGATTATGTTTCCACAATAATCAAATTGTTTCTTTCTGGCTGCTTGCAGTATTTTCTCCTTGATCTGGGAGCTCTGGAATTTGGCGACAATATTCCTAGGAGATTTCTTTTGGGGATCTATTTGAGGAGGCGATTGGTGGATTCTTTCAATTTCTATTTTGCCCTGTGGCTCTAGAATATCAGGGCAGTTCTCCTTGATAATTTCTTGAAAGATGGTATCTAGGTTCTTTTTTTTGATCATGGCTTTCAGGTAGTCCAATAATTTTTAAATTATCTCTCCTGGATCTATTTTCCAGGTCAGTGGTTTTTCCAATGAGATATTTCACATTGTCTTCCATTTTTTCATTCCTTTGGTTCTGTTTTATAATATCTTGATTTCTCATAAAGTCACTAGCTTCCACTTGCTCCAATATAATTTTTAAGGTAGTATTTTCTTCAGTAGTCCGTTGGCCCTCCTTTTCCATTTGGCTAATTCTGCCTTTCAGGGCATTCTTCTCTTCATTGGCTTTTTGGAGCTCTTTTGCCATTTGAGTTAGTCTATTTTTTAAGGTGTTGTTTTCTTCAGCATATTTTTCAGTATTTTTTTGGGTCTCCTTTAGCAAGTCATTGACTTGTTTTTCATAGTTTTCTTGCATCCTTCTCATTTCTCTTCCCAATTTTTCCTCTACTTCTCTAACTTGCTTTTCCAAATCCTTTTTGAGCTCTTCCATGGTCTGGGACCAGTTCGTGTTTTCCTTGGAGGCTTCTCTTGTAGGCCTTTGACTTTGTTAACTTCTTCTGTCTGTATATTTTAGTCTTCTTTGTCACCAAAGAAAGAATCCAAAGTCTGAGACTGAATCTGGGCGCGTTTTCGCTGCCTGGCCATATTCCCAACCAAATAACCTGACCCTTGAGTTTTTCAATGGGGTATGACTGCTTGTAGACTAGAGAGTTCTATGTTCCACGTTTGGGCGGATGTGCCAGCTCTGCCACACCAGCACTACTCCTTCCCCAAGAACTCCCAACCCGGACTGGGCTTAAATCTTCAGCAGGCTGTGCACTCCTGCTCTGATCTGCCACTTAATTCCTCCCACCAGGTGGGCCTGGGGCCGGAAGCAACTGCAGCTGTAGCTGCCCCACCTCCGCTGCCCCTGGGGCTGATAGCTGAACTGCAAACTCCTTCCACTCCTGCAGCTTTTCCCACTAACCTTCTTTGCTGTCTTTAGTGTTTGTGAGTTGAGAGGTCTGGTAACTGCTGCAGCTCACTCATTCAGGGTACTAGGGCATGCTCTGCCCAGCTCCTGGTCTGTTTGGTCCGCACTGATCATGCTGGGCTCTGCTCCACTCTGTTCCCAGCTCCCAGCTTCCAGCTCCGTGTGGGATAGACCTCACCCAGAGACCATCCAGGCTGTCCTGGGCTGGAGCCGTGCTTCCCTCTGCTGTTTTGTGGGTTCTGCAGTTCTAGAATTGGTTCAGAGCCATTTTTATGGGTTTTTGGAGGGACTCGGTAGGGAGCTCACACTAGTCTCTGGTTTCCTGCTGACATCTTGGAACTCAAAGTTTTAAAATCAGATGCTCAAAAGAAAAAGTCGTTTTTGCATGCAATTGAGAAATAAGATATATAGGGAATGGGGTATAGAAATCTATCCTGCCCTACAAGAAAGTAAGGGGAAAGGGATGGGGTGGGAGGAGTGGGGTGACAGAAGGGAGGGCTGCCTGGGGAATGGGGCAATCAGAATATATGCTATCTTGGAGTGGGAGGGGAGAGTTGAAAATATGTAACTCACAATCTTGTGGAAACCAATGTTGAAAACTAAAATATTAAATAAATTTAAAATATAAATTAAAAAATGTAAGTATTAGCCTCCTAGCAGATTGTAACCTATGGGTCCTGTGTGTCTCTTGCATATTTTATGGTGCACTCTTCTATACTAGATCTATCCTTATCCCCCAGGTCCAATAGCATTCTCCGCAACTATTTGTATTTACTCTACACACACGTCTATGTGAATATGTGTGTGTGTGTGTGGACACATAGAAATATATATATGTGTGTATATATATATGTATGTATATATATATGTATACATATGCATATACATATACATACATATATATTTTTTCCACTTAAGTGGAATTGTTCAATGAAGCCCCTTATCAATTCAATGAGAGTGCACTGATGAAGTCAGTAGTATTAAAAGAGGTAAAGAGGTTTGGAGAGGAACCTCCTATAATTAGTTCCAAATGGCTTGAACTACCTGGGCAGAACCTCACCAATAAGAAGGGGCTAGAAAGGAAGGATAATCCCATGGTGAGAAGGAAGCTTGTGTAAAGGTGGAAAATATAAGAAACTCAGAAACAGAGCCAGGAAAATATACTGAATTGAAGAATGGAAAAAAATATTGTGCACATACACAGATTGAATGTAGAAGTTGCACAGAACAGATTTTAACTTACTATCATGGAATTATTCATAACTAAAGTTGCCCAAAATAGAATGGGCTGAAAAGAGGTGGTGGCTTCCCTTTCACTGGAGGTTCTTAAACTGAGTCTGGGTGGACACTTCTCAAAAGAGAAGGAAATCTTATACAGGTGTGGTTTGCACCTGGTGATCAATGAGGCCACAGGATAATTGTCATTAGATTCTGAAGTGTTCTTGGAGGTTAGCTAGTACAATTCCTTCATTTTACACATAAGGAAAATGAGTCCCAAAGAAGGAAACTCGTCTGTTATGGTATTGGTATTGTGACTCTTGACTAGACAACAAATTGATTTCATAAGCATTTATTTATTGTCATGGGTTGTAATAGGGAAATAATAAATAATAATATGTTAAGCCAGAATATTAATTCTTTCTCAAACTCACCACGTCATCTACTACCTCACACAGGTTATCCTACCTACATCTAATTCATTCCATCTTTATCTCTTTCCCTTAGATATTTTTCTTGCACTTTTCCCTCCACGTCTATGCTCAGTTGCCACATCTTTGATGAAACTTATCCTTGCAACCTACCTGAAAGCATTCTCTCAGTTTTCAGATTATCGATACCACCCTGTACCTTTCCTTTGCCTTCATACCCATTGCCCTTATTATAATTACATGCTCAATGCCATGCCACTATGTTACACCTTCCCCAGATGACAACTCTGTGATCATTTGATTCTCTGGCTTCTTCCCCTCAGACAAGTTACCCAATTTCATGGTACTCGTTATGTTTGTACTCACAAAAGCCTCATAAATGTGTTTACTTTTAATAGCAACCAAATGATACAAGTTTCAAAGCAAAGATATTTTTAATGTATTAAAACAAAGAAAAATACCAGTAAAACCTTTGCCCTATTAATGTCAAGGATACTCTCACATAAGTATACATACACCAAATAATCAATTTCCCAGGGAACACATATTAAACTGTATACACTCAGGGGATAAAAGTGGCCAGAGTACATGCATTAGGGGCACAGTAATAGTGTTTGGCTAGTATACACATGCTGCAAAGGCCGAAAAGAGGGAATGCCTATAACTAGGTCACACTTGACACAGGGAAATCATACTTTAGAAACACAGGGCTAATGATATGTCTTCTCAAGACATTGTTGTGCTGCTTCCACTTGGCCTACTCCCTTCCATTTTCTCATGGCATGCAGTTTCAGGCATGTAATCTCTATTAAATATGTGGGTATTACATGTAGTCTCTAGTTGGTGTGGTTCCTTTATAGTTTCTCATGAACACTAGTTTTCTTCTGCTTCTTATAGTATCAATAGTCATCAGCTAAGGTGCTACTCCTTCCCTATAAAAAAGAAGATTGGATTCTACCATCTGTATTTTAACTTAGAACTCAAAAACTTAAGAACTCTTTATAAATTCAGAGTCCACAATAAGTCATCTGACTGGGAGATAGCCTTCTATTCAACAAACAATCTATCATTGAAGCCTTGGATTTCATAGGTATTTCATCTCAAAAATAAAGTACTAGAACCAAGTCCTAAGATTTTTTGGAGCAGGGATCAGCCAGTGAAAGTAGTATTTGAAGGCACCGTTTTTCTTTTTTTTTTTTTAACTTTCACTTTCTTTTCACCAAGGGTGGTGTTTATTTCCTAAACTTCTTCACAACTTAAGGTTAAAAAATCTTGCAATTATTTCCTTATATATAATTGAAAAACTTCAACATTTCATGACCATTTTATGTGTTTCTCTTTCCAAAGCTTTCCAAGAACTCCATGAATTTGGGTTAGGCCCTCTAGCTTCCTCAGCCCAGAGATTTTGTGTTGTCCCCCATGCAAGTTAATGGGAGGAAGAAACACAAAGGAAGAAAACCCCATTAGGTGGAATCACTTTGAAGGCACAACCCTAAATGTCAATCCTTTAAAATGTCTGCCTTAATAAGCATGTGGCTGCCTTTGAGTCACCTGTATTCTCTACAGGTAGTCAATGAGTAAAATTTTCCATCAATGAATCCCCTGTTTTCCATGTTAAATTGGTACACTGATTTTTTTTCCACAGAAGGGATTACTTTAAAAAAAATCAATCCACAAACTATCCAGTCAAATATACGTGTTAAAATGGAGTAACGTTCTTTTTTCCCCATATGAAATGCTTTTCTAAGTATTATATCCAGAGTCACCTCTATCTATGCCTGCAATTGCTGACTTCTCCAGACACTAGAACCATAATCCTAGCATTCAGCTATGTCCAGGTATCTTATACAGATGTTCAAATATCTTCTATGGATGTTTTCACCATAGCATAAAAGTTAAACTCACTTGTCTCAAAATTTCTTCTCAGACTTTCTCCATTAATGCTGACTCATAAAATCCCTCAGGAAGGAAGTGCACTTAGTCTTTTCTCTGTATGCCTTGCAAGTGTCTCTCATCCCTGATAGTTAACTCACTCCACATGATAGTTAAACTGTCTCTCTCCATGATTCCATTCACTCTTAACAATACAATAGCAGTACTCAATATCTCTCTTAATGATTAAAATATTCAGTGTATAATAATAGAAGACTTGGGACAATATTTTCTTAAGTGGCTTTTATGGTAAGAGACCTAAGAAGAGGAAAAAAATCTGAGAAGTAATCAGCTGATTTAAGGATAGTTTCTAAAAATTCTACCTCTCAATTTATATCTTCTTGACAGCAAAACAACTTGAAGAAAAAAAATTCTAATGCCTATTATCCAAATGCCTGAACTTTTCACTTCTAATAAAAAGTTACAGTTAATATAGCATTTTAATATTTTCAAAGTTTTTTCCTCCTGAAAATCCAGAGGCAGTTAGTACAAGTATTAAAGCTGAGGAAGATGACACCCTGAAGGATTTAGAGACTTGAATGATCGCATAGCTAATAAATATCAGAGGCAAAGTTCAAAGCCAGAGATACAATGATTCAAAGTCTTGAATTAATGTTCCATGCTGTTTTTTCCTCTGAATGTTTTGTTCTACCCAGATATTCCCCATACATTTATTTAAACTCAAGGTATGATATAACAAGAAGATCTTTCTATTGTTTGTTTGCCAGGACGTGTAAAGTTAGAGTAATGTCAGTAGCATCTATCAAAGCCCTGGTGGAGATAATGCTTTATTATACTTACTTCCAAATTTGTTTTCTCATTTTTGGCTACACTGATTAGTAAAATATGCAATAGCCCCCAGTTTCAATCTTTCAGGATAATTTCAGATCATCTTAATAAAAGACATTGATGTATTGTGATCCAATGACATAGTAAATGCTAGTTATGATGGATTACTGAAAATCTAATCCAAGAATGAAGTGGAACTATGCATGGAAATTAGTGGCTCATGGTTTGAATTAACATATCTTTAATTGCTATGGAACAATTGTCAATGATTATAATTTTATTAAGAGATTTATAATGTTTAGTTTTCTGAAACTAAAACAAAACAATTTTCTTTCAGTACCTAAGGTGATAAAACAATTTATCCTGAATAAATAACAATTCTTTGAATTTGGAATCATGTCCACACCTCCCCCTCTAGAATTCTAAAATAATTCAAATGTGATTCCAGTTCACCAGGCATATGAACTAGTTTGATTAAGATGTCATAAAATTAAGCATGACGTATAAAGAAAACACAAAATTATTAGGTGAATGTCTCTCTTAGTGATTAATAGATGTAGTATATGATTACACAAGACTTGGGTAATATTTTCCTAAGTGACCTTTATGATAAGAGTCCTCAGAAGAGAAACAAAAACAGCTCTGAGAAGTAATCAGCTGATTTAAAAGATTGTGTCTGAAAATGGGATTAAAATTTCTGTACCATCATTTAAAATACAGAAAGGACAAACTCAAGGTTGTTGTGTACTTAGCATGGGAATGTAAAATGCAGTTGTCTGGAATCTTGCAAATTTAATTAAAAAGACTTTAGAGTAAAAGGATAGATTCCAATGAATGAAGACCAATCTAGAAAAAAGGGAACATCTACAATATAAGAAGAAAAATAGTGGTGACAATGTCTAGATGATTGCATGAGACAAAATCTAAGAAAGAATCCAGATATAGAATAACTGGCCATGAGTGTTTATGCACAATTCTCAAAGTATAGGTAACCACCAATGTATACTAATGATCCTAAGTCAAGTAGGCAAATTTGACCTCATAGTTATAATTGACTGGGTAGATAAGCAACAGAATAATTCTATTCTCTACCACCCTAAGTATGTAAAGAAGCACATAACCTGACAACTTGGTAATTGCTTGTCTGGCCATGGGAACCCGTAAAACAGAAAAATAAAAAAAAATATGCAATCACTGTCAATGTCTTTTAGATTCCTCGATGAAGGTGGCAAAACTCGGGAAACAAGAAAGATGGTGTTAGGAAACATATAAATTTAGGCTTCCTATCAGTTTTAACTTGGTTGTTGGCACTTTAAATATGGAATACTCATTTACTGTCCTATGAGTTGATATATTATAGATATGGATTGTATCAATTGTGAAATTCTTGACATAAATGACACAAAAAGGAAGTTACAGTAAATGGGAAGATGGCTCATATATTCTCCTTATAGAGGTAAATAAAGGAATTAACACACTTGATTTTTATTCTGCATTCAAGGGCCAACAACAACAAATATTGTATGGGACATTTGATCATCTTTTATTGTGGTGAGCATGATTAGAATTTGTTAAAAAAAAAGGTCATGAAGATAATTGAAGCTCATATGATAACTACTGATACAAAGGATGAAGGAAGAGATAAAAAGATTCTCTGGAAAACTTGGAAAAGATTCTCCAAATTAAATAAACATGTAATGCTCAGTGCTTCAAATAAAAATGTGAATAGGTGAAGATGGCAAGATGTATATTGTAAAAGATGGATTGCAAATAAGGGATCATGACTAAATAACATGAAAATCTTATGTGAGTAAAAACCCTAGATAGATGAATCTTGAATAATATCACAAAATCAGAATTGATTTTTTTTTAACTGTAAGAATGACTTGCAATGAATAGGAGAGTCATTCTTGAATTAGCTGTCAGTAACTTATTAGGACAAAGATTATAGAATAAGCTTAGAAAGAAAAACAAAAATGAGAAAAAGATAAAATGTACAATTGAACTGATTCAAATCTGACCCAATTTAAAAAGTTATTCAACACAGACAGACTGTAGTTAAAAGGAAGGACATAGATATAGCTTTCAATAATTTCACAAAGAAGCTTAATTAATGTAAATTATTTGCCATGAAAAGGATACAAAAAGAATAGAAAATTCTTGAGTTATTTATCAAACATATGCATATGAAATTGAAAAGCAATACCAGTTTATAATATGAACTCTTTTACTAAATAGTGTGGAAATGTATAATGGAAAACAGTGAACGATTTCAACTAATAGAACAAAGAAGCATCAAAAGGTAAAACCAGTTTAAAGAAATCTTGTGAGAAACCTAATTAAGCAAAGTCACCCCAGACCAGTTAAAGATGAAAGTGGAAGGAGATAAACAAAGAAGAAAAATGGAAAAGATGTGTAAAATAAATCATAACATTATCATTATTGTTGCTGTTTTTTATCATTATTATTTGACATCAATGAAAGGAGAACCACCATACTTGGACTTCAGATGAAAATACGCACATAAGAATATGTAAAAGCTTCGCTAATGAGAAAAAAGGTAGGAAAGTGCCTCAATTAGATCAAAAGTACATGAAGAGTAGTGATGTTGGAGGAACAACCAACTAATCAGACAAATGATGATGATACTAAAATGCAAAGAGCAAAGGGAAAAAAAATACAACCATATTTTCAACTGAATTTACCGCTGATCTAGTCCAAACCCTCATTTTACTGATAATCACATTAATGGTTTGAGAGGCTAAATAGCTTGCCCAAGAGTAGACAAGTAAGTCAAAGGACATATTTAAACCCTGGTCCTCTGATTCTAAACCCAGATTGCTTCCCACTTTACCATGAGAACCTCCTTTTTATTCTACCCATTTTGTTATTGATGTTTTTCCCCCTGAGTAGAGAAAAGCATCAGGAATTAACTAAGTGGTATATTCCAGGCTGCAATAGGATAGCTAAATGAGGATAGCCCTATATAATCTTGTAATATATAAATTGTGGTTTAGTTCAGTTCATCTATTATATAATGTCTTTTGAGAAATATCTCTAATTAGAGAAGCTGAAATCAAAAGTATTATTAGAATTCAAGGTATAATCCTTTTGGTTGTATTTAGGAAAAAAATATTATCCCCATTGTGGAAAAGGAACGATCCTGCTCTCAAATAAGAATAATCTGATCCTATGTTCTCCTTTCTGAAAGCTGTTCTTCTGAACCTAATTTATCTGGCACTGATGTACTCCTCAAATTGGCACATGCCTTGTGGGAAGGCATGTTGCCACTGTGACAGATGAGAATAAATGTAACCAGGCCAGTTAAACAAGCATGTGCCTTGAGTAATGCAAAATTGGCATTCAAAAAAGTGAGAACAGCAGTTTGTGCTGAATGTATGTGCTTTCAATAAAAAAAAGATATGCTATTGCTATGCTACAGAAGAGGCTTATTGTGCTAAAAGATCTTTAAAACACTTTGCACACACAAGAAGCCCTTTTTTTGGCCAAGTGATAACAAAATAAGAACTGAATATTGAAAGAGAGGGTAATAAAGTCCTGTACTTCACCAGATGTGGCACAGATCAGAAGAATTCTCACCACAGATTATATAATCATCACATCATACCACAGTCATGCTTTATTTAGATTGCCACAGGTAAATCCTTGAACATGACACAAATTTGAAATGAAAATGAGAATAGTAGTATAAGGTTGAATTAGAGTCAAAGAAATTCAGGAGTGAGTTCAGAATCTGAAGTATTTTGCATTTAGACCAAGGGTAAGCAAAATGGGAATGCTCACTCCTTGTCAGTGCTTCTAAAGTTTCAAATTTTGTAAGCACATTGAATGTGGAATTAGATGACCTCAATCTGCAGCCTTACTTTCTCACTTTTTTAAAAGCATTTTAATTTCATGTCATTTTTTTGCTGGGATTCTCAGTTTTATAATCTGTAAAATAGATATAATAGTGGTGAAAACCAATGTCATAAAGGAGTCCAGAGAAGAGTATTTTGGTAAATTCTAAGAGCTTATATAAAGGTGAGTTTTTGTTATTATTATAATTAGTTTTGTTAGGAACAATATCTGTTAGAGTCAGCTACCCCCCTTTTTGCAGAGGGAATTGGCATTAAGGGAAATCACCCAATACTTCATTGGCCCAGGGAGCTAAGAATCGATATGAGCTTAGATTTTTGGTCACTTAAGGTGATAAAGGAAACATTCAGTGCTCCGTCAGACTTGATGCCTTACAGTCATTCCAGTCACCAGCTTCTTTTCTACTGCTATCAGGTGTATTTTCTATATGGTGAGAACAGGTACAAAGACTACTTGAAACAGTGTTGTTTCCTTAAGAAGTATCTTTCTATACTATAGCTAAGTAAACCTTTTTTTTGTTAATTAAAGAATGGTCAACAAATATCCCATTTCCTTCATATCTTGAACCTGAATGACATACTGGCCTGATTCAAATCTGACCTACAATGCTAGACATCTAATTTAAAACCAACAAAACCCTTTATTAAGTGTGCAACTAATTATAGGATAAACCTACTAACACCTGCCCAGTGGAACCTTGGATCAATTAAAAAAAAAAACAAAAACTAAGGACTCAACAGGATCTTACTTCCTTAGGAAGGACTGAAAATAAGGTTAACCTGGAGACTGGAATATTGCATTAGTTGGCTCAGGTAAGTGAATGACTCGAGCTTTATTTTCAGTGAGCATCCATTAACCAGACTGACTACCAACTGCTCCCTTGACCCATGAACCACAAACTCAACCCTCTCTTCCTGCCTAGTCACTGTGTGATAACCTATCCTAACTAGACTTGAGGTCTGAGATTGTTCAGTAAAGTGTATCAATCTCTTGTCCTATGGTTGGTAAATTGTTTCCTCCTCCTTTCCCTCCACTCAACATCTTTGTGATTTAGAATTGAAGGATACCTAGATGAAAACTCTCTGCCCCAGCTATCATTTCCTTCTCCATCACTGTTATCTATCTTCTACTCATTTTATGTCTATCTTTGTAACAAACCCATCTCCATAATAGACATCTTCTCAAAGTCCTTTCGCTTCTTTGAAATAATCAAAACTGGGATCTCCCCAAATAGAAATTACATCACTGACTACTATCTCCAGTTCCAGATGTTCCTTCTCTATCACTGAGAAGGAAGGAAAGAAAAAGAAAAATTATATTCTTGAAGTTAAAAAATTGTAACTCTTCTTAAAAAGGGGTGTATATGGGCCCTGAGGAAGAAGCTATTATTTGTTCTCCTAGTATGCAAAGTAGAGACACAAAAATAATTATATCAGGGATAAGGCAGTAAGGTAAAAAGTGGCAGCTCAATCTTTGCTTTATTTCCTGAGGTAGGTACTCATCAGCCTGATAGCAACACTAGTGTTTTTTTTTTTCTTTACTTCTCAAGCCATGTATCTAAAACAAACAGATTCTCCCAATCTTTGTAAAAGTATTTCAGGTGACTCACATTGACACAATGCTACAGGAAAGAGATTAGAAATGATTATCCAAACTACAAAATTCTGGGTAAAAAACTGAAGACTAGAAGGACATAGATGGTATTTTCATCACTTCTGCCCAATACAGACAAAAGGTACAGAAGAGGGGAAAAATGATTTTAGAAGTAAACACCTAGCTAAGAATGTGCCATTGGAGAATCAGATTTGGATTTCTTGATCACTGCTTAAACTGTAGAAATGACAAGCTGTTGGGCAAGCATATAATTCATTTAAAAGTCTGTTAATATATTTGCCTTGTGTCTAATCTGGCAGTCTAACCAAAAGGGAATTACAATAAAAAAGGACAGGGGGTCATAGTATAAGCAAATTAAGAGGATAAGGAATAGTGTACCTGTCAGATCTGTGGAGAAGGGAAGAAATTATGGCCAAACAAGAGATAAAGAATATTATGAAATTCAAGATGTATATTTGTCATTACATTAAATTAAGAAGTATTTGCACAAACAAAGCCAGTGCAACCAAGATTAGAAGGGAAAACAGAAAGCTGGAAAACAAGTTTTACAGCCAGTGTCACTGATAAAGGTTTTATCTCTAAAAATATATAGAGAACTGAATCAAATTTATAAGAATACAAGTCATCCCCCAATTGAAAAATGGTCAAAGTATGTGAAAAGGCAGTTTTCAGAAAAATAAATTAAAACTATCTACAGTCATGTGAAAAAAATGCTATAAATCACTATTGATTAGAGAAATGCAAATTAAAATAACTTTGAGGTACCACCTATCAGATTGGTTAATATGACAAAACAGAACAATGATAAATGTTGGAGAAGATGTGGGAAACTTAGAACACTAATGCATTATTGGTGGAGCAAACTGATCCAACCATTCTAGGAAGCAATTTGAAACTATGCCCAAAGGTCTATCAAACTATGCATACCTTTCAATCCAGCAATATCACTATGAGGTCTATATCCCAAAGATATTTTTTTAAAAAAAGGGAAAGGGAACCATATGTACAAAAATATTTATATCAGCTCTTTTGGTGATGGCCAAGCATTGCAAATTAAGGGGATGCCCCTCAATTGGGGAATGGATGAACAAGTTGTGGTATATGAAGATAATGGAATACTATTGTTCATAAGAAATGATGAGCAGGCAAATTTCAGAAAACCCTGGAAAGACTTACATGAAATGATGCTGAGTGAAGTGAACAGAATCAGGAGGACATTGTAGGCAATAACAGCAAAATTGTGCAGGGATCAACTTTGATAGACTTAACTCTTCTCAGCAATGCAATAATCTAAGACAATTCTAGAGACTCATGATGGAAAATACTATGCACATCCAGACTAATAACTATGGAGTCTGAATCCAGATTGGAGCATATTGTTTTCTCTCTCTTTTTTAATTCTTTCTCATGATTTTTCCCTTTTATTCTAATTCTTCTTTCACAACATGGTTAATGAAAAATATATTTAATATGGTTGTACATGTATAGCCTATATCAGATCATATGCTCTCTTGGGGAGGGTAGAGAGGAGGGAAAACAAAAAAATTTTACAAAAGACAATGTGGAAAACTAAAAATCAATCAATCAATTAATTAATTTTTTAAAAAATGAGAGATCACAGTAGTGATAATAAAAGGATAGAAGGAAGGATGGAGAAAACTGTCTTCACAACCAAGCTATAATAAGTGGAGGAAGAAGAATAGTAGTAGAGGTGCTGAAAAGATCTTAGGAGAGAAGATACAGGAAAGGAACTCGTAGTAAAAATCCATGGCCTGAAATTTCTATAAACAAATTATTGAAATTTAACAAGTGATAGGAATTAGAGATCTTAATGCAAGGTGGCAATTTTTGTCTCATAGATATCAACAAGAATTTATGGGATGAAACCCATGACTGGACTGTGGCTCTGGATGGGCATACTTTTTTCAAAAGTTATAGAATAGGTAACATGTGTTGGGACCAATTGTACATTAAGAAGTAATACTTAAAGAAATCCAGGAACCAGAAAAGGGAAGCAGGATGAATAGCATTTAAATGAAGGTCAATGGAGGGAAAACAGAAGGAATTTTATCGTTAGAGTATTCTGCAGACCACCAGAACAGAAAAAAGAAAAAGAGGAGTCATTCAGGGAAGAGAGAATATGATTAGTTCAATATTAGGAAAACTATCATAAGTGACCATATCAGTACAAAAAATCAGCAGAATTATATGATTATATCAATAGTTGCAAAAAAAAAAACCCTTAGACAAAATACAAGACCATTTCTATTAAAAACCCTATAAAGTGTAAGACTAAAGAGAGTATACTAAAATCATAAGTAGCACTTATTTAAAACCACCAGTAAGCATTGTCTGTAATGGGGAAAAAGTGGAAAATTTCCCAGTAAAATCAAGGGTGAAGCAAGGATGCCCATTATTACCACTGTTATTCAATATGAATCTAGAAATGCTAGCTATGATAGTAAGAGAAGAAAAAGAAATTGAAAGAAATAAAATAGGCAATGAGGAAACAAAACTAAAACGCTTTGCAGATGATATCATATTTAGAGAATCCTAAAAAATGGTTAAAATAATTAACAACTTTTACAAAGTTGCAGGATACAAAATAAACCCACATAAATTATCAGCATTCTTATATATTACCAGCAAAGTCCAGAAGCAAGAAACAGAAAAAGACATTCCATTTAAAATAACTGTAGACAATATAAAATGCTTGGGAGTCTACTTGCCAAGAAAAACTCACAACTTTATGAAGACAATTGCAAAACACTTTTCAAACAAAGTCAGATCAAAATGATTGGGGAAAAATTGTCAATTCCTCAAGGATAGGTTGACCCAATACAATAGAAATGAGAATTCTACCTAAATTAATCTACTTATTCAGTACCATACTAATCAAACTACAAAAAATTATTTTATAAAACTACAAAAAATAATAACAAAATTCATCTGGAGGAATAAAATGTCAAGATTATCAAGAGAATCAATGAAAAATAGATATGAAGGGAGGCGACCTAGCTGTGCTAGATCTCAAAGTATATTATAAAAGTGATAATCATCAAAATTTTGTGATACTGGCTGAGAAATAAAGTAGTGGAGCAGTGGGAAAAAATAGGTACACAATACTTAATAGTAAATGACCAAAGTAATTTGGTGTTTGATAATCTCAACCATCCAAGCTTTTGGGATTAAAACAAAACAAAACAAAAAAAAACCCTTTGTATTTGAGGAAACCTGCTAGGAAAACTGGAAAACAATATGACAGAAAACAGATATAGACCACATCTCACACTGCATACCAAGATAAAGTCAAAATGGGTACATGATTTAGACTTAAAAGGTGATGTTGCAAGCAAATTAAGAGGTATATGGATAAGGAAAGAATTTAGGACCAAAGAAGACATAGAAAGCATTACAAAATGTGAAATGGATATTTTCTTAATTATATAAAATTAAAAAGTTTTTGCACAAACAAAACCAGTGCAACCAAAATCAGAAGGAAAGCAGAAAACTGGGAAAAAAATAGAGCAAGTGTCTCTGATAAAATACATCATTTGTCAAATATATAGAGAACTGAATCAAATTTGTAAGAACACAATTCATTTCCCATTTGATAAATGGTCAAAGGATACGAACAAGCAGTTTTCAGTCAAAGAAATCAAGGCTATCTATAGTTGTGAAAAAAAATCACTATTAATTAGTGAGAATATTAATTAGTGAGAATAAAAACAACATCTCCGCTACCACCTCATAACCATGTAAATGTGAATGGGATAAACTTACTCATAAAATGAAAGTGGAAGGGAGAAAGGATGCAATGAAGAAATAGAATTTGCAATTCAAAACTTTAAAAATTCCACATGTAGTAAAATTTGTTTTATATGCAATTGGGGAAAGATAAAATACTCTTTAAAACATTTATTACATATTATTATATATTCAGCATTTATCCTATATTAGACACTATGAACTAGGAAGATAATTTTTTGCAAATATGATGAGACATATTGGAAACATTGTAAGGATATAATTATTCTCTCCTTGAATTTGTGTTAGAAGAGTTGAGAGTCAGGCAACATCTGATGTGTAACCTAGGTTTAGAAAGTAATTTTCAAATATTTTAACGTGATGATAGCCTGCTACAGATTAAAGTTCTACAATGCAAGACATGTACTAACAGCAGAGAAAGATAATTACTAAACATAAAATGTCCTCACACAACACCCCTCCCCCACTACCTACCATCTACCATGCTCTGGCAGGGAGTCTTAAGCCAATACACTGGCTTGCACAAGAACTCAACTCCTGAGTAATTCCATCCTACCAGTCCACTGTAACATCAAAGGGCAGAATCTTGCAAGAGCAGGTTGTCACAGTGTGTACATATCCACCAGGCCTTCATGAAGCAAAGTACAGAAAATTCAGCTGGAGCTAGTTCTGTGCCTGCAGCAGTATGACAACAATGTTGCTAGCAGCTGATGTGGGGGTGTAAGACCAACAAAACCAGCACACAGAAGAACTGCCAGAACAGTTTCTTTGATCTGCTTTTCTAAGGAAAGCAACCTTAAGGGGTTAACAATCTCACTTTAATCAAACATACATATATCATTCACTTAGTTCAAGGGGGAAAGCCAGCACCCTGAACTCCAGAACAAATACAAACAGAAATTACAAACAGAAAATATCAAAATATCAAATAACACAAACCAGTAGACAGGCTTCTAGCTTTCTGTAACCAGAGCGGTGGGGTCATCTTTGGGGAAGCCCTTCACCTTTTCCCGGTGCCTGCTGCTTCTCTTCCAGGGCAGGAAGCCCAGAGACCCATGCCTGGGAGCAGAGAATTTCCTGTATGACGATTCATGGGGCTGACTGAGGGGAGGTGTTAACTCCAGAGCCACGCCCTATTGGGTGTTAACCTAGTCTACATGGACGTGAACCTCCCAGGGTCCTAGGGGGAGGGGCCAACTCATGAACCAATCAGCCCTGGTCATTCAGGCAGCGCTTGATGATGTCAAAAACTCTATAAGAGGGGAGAAGACAGCTTGAAGATCCCTTTTTTCGGTTGGAAAGGCTGGGGTGGCGAGTGTGACTCTGGGCCAGCCCGAGCTCTCTGGCTGAACCTAGATGTTGGTAACTATGAATTGTATTGGGTCTGTGTGTTGATATTTGTAATTTGTTCGTATTTGTTCTGAAGTTCAGGGTACTGGCTTTTTTCCCCTGAACTAAATGAATGTTGTCTGTGTGCTCCCCTGAACTAACTGAATGCTGGATTAAAGTAAGCTTGTCAACCCCTTCACCATGCTTTCCTTGTTTAAGCAGATAAAAAGAACCTGTGCTTTCCCGGCATGCCGGCAGCCTCCTGGGTGCTGGCTGTGCGTGGATCTTACGCCCCCACAGAAGCTGCTAGCCGAATTGTTAAAACACTTTCTGTCCAACATTTCAGTACATAGTTACCAGAGAAGAACCAACACAGGTTTTCAAGGGGGGGCGGGGCAGCTGGGAGAGGAGGGTGCTTTTGAACAACAGCTACCCAGAGCTGATCAAATCACCCAACAGTCTTCCTGTAAGTGACAGCCCCAAACAAAATGGTAACCTCTGAGTTTACATACCCTTCTTAGGGCCTGAAGGCTTCACACCTAATCAGTAAAAGGTTGTGGGCCTGGGGCTTAGTACCTAGTAAAATTTAATCAAAGGCACTTGATTACTTTAGCATTGTAAAAGAGAAAACAGTAAAAAAAACGTCCCACCTTAATTACCATTACAAGCAGTAACTAGAGATAGAGACTTGGGGCAAATATGCCTATGTAGGCAGCTGGGACAGCTTTGAGGTCTATCCCCCCAGTGAAATTAACATCAAAGTGGAAGGAGTTAAAAAAACGAGTAGTAAGTGAATATTAGGGAAAATGACTGAAATTACCAAAGAGCACAATAAGAAGAAAACTCAGAGACTACTCTGGCATAAACAGATAAATGAACAGGGAAAATAGTAAAAGAAAATAGTATAGTCTCCACAGAAGCTAGTATCCAGACTAATGAGGCTTAGGGGTGCTAGGAATCCTGAAATTCAAAGGTACATGGTGGGAATCTGCCTTACAAGAATCCAACTACTCAAGTCTCCTTTCAGTCCAAGTAGTGAGTTTATTATGACACTGGTTGGGTGGGTGAGATTCCTAGTAAGTCTTCCATATTTGTGATGCCAATAGAAGAGGGGAGATTTTAAGAATCTGTGCATTTGATGTGGATGGGGCTGACACTTTTATACATTAAAAAAACTGAGAAAATGTGGATGGGTGGTCCAGAGGTAAGAGAGAAAGGGGTCTAGATGGGATTAAGGAGTGTCAGGTAAGCTAATTAACTAATCAAGCTGGGGTGGGATGGGCTAGATGCTTCAGGTAAACATCAGGAACTGGGTTTTAAAAATCTGTGGGAAAGTTCAAGGGCTTTTTCTTTGAGGGGTCCTGATCCCTGCCCCCCATTACAGACATCTATGAATAAATATGCCAAGACAAAGGAAAATGAATCATCACCTTCAGAAACAAAGGACCCTGTAGATTCCCTGAGAGAATATGAAATTGAATCAAACTGTTCTTGAATGGTTTAAAAAAACAATAAGAATTGTAAAAGCAGAATTTATGGCTTGCACAGCAGAAGTGATTGGCAGAATAGAAAGACCTGAATTCATGGTAGCAGGTAGCATGATAGCAAAACATATTGATCTCAGAAACAGGGCAGGTAAAGACAAATTAAGAGTTATAGGCCTCCCAGAAGGCAATGACAATTCAAAAAACCTCAACAGTATAATGCAGGAAATGATACAAGAAAACTAACTTGAACTCCTGAACACCAAAAACAAAATCTAGATAGAAAGACTCCACAGATCAACTCCAGAGGAAAAAAAAACACAAAACACAAAACAAAACAAGCTAATAAAAATAAAAACAAAAAAACAACACTTCATGGGAGTTAAATTTAACACAAACATATTCTTCAAGTGACTAGGAGAAACACCTTCAAATATAAAAGAAAATAAATTCAAGTAATACAAGACTATTCTATATATGTCAAAAAGTTCAGGAGGGAATGGGATAATGTGTTCCGAAGAGAGAGGAGAGAGGGTAAATGTGTCAAGGTGATACTGTGTGAAAACCTGATTCTAACCGCTAATGAAAAAGATGGATGTTCATTAAAAAGAGGCATTCTAAGCATTCTTAAAAATAATACCAGAACTGAAGAAATTATTTGTTTTTCATTTTTTAGAAACATAAGAAAGTTAAACAAATAGAGAAACCACAAACAATAACAAAATTATAATGAAGACTATTAAGAGATTTCTAAAGGTACACAAAAAGATAAAAGTGAAAGCATAAATCGAAAGTGACAGTGGAGAAACAGACCTGAAACATCATGAACTAAAACCACTCAAAACCTTGCCATAGGTGCTTCAATATTTTTGTAGGATTAAATTACAAAAGGTGAGGGGGCTTCAAAAGGGAAATGGGAAGAAGAAAAAGGAAGGGAATATGTGATATATCCCAATCAAGTCAAAGGGAATGGTAAGGGGAAAATAACTTACAAAGGGAGCTTACAGGAGAACAGATAAGGAGAGACAGGTAGAGATTGAAATCGGATGGAGAGAGAAGAAATCTCATATGAGTAGTGGGAGAGTTTATCACTGACAAAAGTTTCCATCAGGGAAGAGAGATATTCTATAAATGGAGATAGATACCTTAATATGGGTATACGTGGGAATTTGGTACTAAGAAAGATCATTCCTTCTGGCTTGGAAAGAGAATTGGGAGTCAATGGGGCAATTGACACCCAAAAGAATGGAAGGGTATGAATCCAGAGAGGAGATTTCTTGGTAGATACGGGGAAGTGATCATGGTTAGGGCAAAGTTGAATAACAAATTGCACAATCAGGGAGAAATACAAAATCCCATCATGGGGAAATAACCTCTTCATCAGCTGCAGGAATTGATGTTTTTTTTTTTTTTTCTTTAAGAAAGCACAACAGAGAATTGGTAAGACCTACAAAGCAATAACTGAAGACAGAGATGAGAGGAACAAAATGCCCTTAAGAATAGCTATTGATTCAAATTAGAACCCCCAAATCCACTGTTTTTGAAGGTAATTGTCTTGAAATAAGACTGAAAGGGTAGACTGGATCTATTCTATGAAAAAATTGTAAAGGCTTCTATGAATTTTATCCTATAGCCAAATGGGGTACACTGAAAATTTTGCTGCTGTCCAGTTTTATCCTTTATATTTTGACATCTTTTGTTGACTCACACATTCATCATCCTAGTTCAAAACCTCATACCTATCACTTAGATTATTGCAAATGCCTTGAGTAGTCTTCTTGCCTCCATTCTCTCCCCACTCCAGTTCATTTTATGCTCTACTGCTAAATTGATTTCCATTTACAGCATAGGTCTACCCATGTCACTCCTTGTATCTGGAAGGCAAGTATCACAATATTGATGGTGACCATCGATATTCATATATAGTTCTGTATCACAGAATATAAGAGACTCTAGATATAGAAGACAGAAGTAAAACATTTATTCAGACACCAGAGGATCAAATCCTAAAACCAATGACTCTAGTTTAACATAGCAGCAATTGTATCCCCAAACCGTTAAGCCCACTTCATTATAACAGCAAGGAATAACACCACACTCCTTGCAAAAAAAAAAAAAAAGATGAAAACTAAAGGCTCCCATCATGTCCAGGATCAATTATAAACTCTTCTGTTTAACAATTAAAACCCTCCATAACCTGTACCCTTCATACATTTCTAGTATCCTTACACAAACTTTTTCTTCTCATGATATGATCCGGCAATAGTTGTATACTTGTTCTTCTCACAGGACATTCCATGTCTCAATTCTCTCCTTTTTATTGCTTTTCACATTCCTGGAATAGTCTGTCGCTTACTATATAGCCTTTTAGATTCCTTGGATTTTTTAAAGACTCAATTCAATCCAGTCTTCTGCAAGAGGTCTTTTTTTTTTGTTCATCCTATCTCCATACCCAATGAGTGAACATAAACAATACTTTCCCTCAGAGGTTATTTTCTTTGTGCTCTGAACATATGTTGTATGTACTTAGGTTTTTTTTTTTTATGTTGACTCATCCATGAGAAGCTTAGGTCCTTGAGGATAAGGACCTCATAGTTTTGTCTTTATTTTGATGCCCACAGATTAGCACATTGCCTGGCACATAATAAAAACTTAATGAAAGTGTGTTGACTGACTAACTACAGGGGATTGATATGACCATTCTTTTTTTTTAATTTATTTAATATATTTAGTTTTCAGCATTGATTTTCACAAAAGTGTGAATTACAAATTTTTCACCGTTTCTACCCTCCCCCCACTCCAAGATGGCATATATTCTGGTTGCCCCATTCCCCAGTCAGCCCTCCCATCTGTCACCCCACTCCCCTCCCATCCCCCTTTCCCTTCTTCTCTTGTAGGGCAAGATAAATTTCTATACCCCATTGCCTGTGTATCTTATTTCCTAGTTGCATGAAAAAACTTTTGATATGACCATTCTTTTGACATTAGGGGGATTATTTTACCAGCCACATAAGTATGGTTTACTTAGAGACATTTGATGAAGGAAGACTAATTATGAAATAATTAAAGTTGGACAAAAAGTCCAGATGAAAGATAATAGGAAATTCTGAAGTAGGTTGGCAGCAATTTGAATAACGCTGCAAAAATGTGTAGGATACCATCACCAATGTTTTGTTTTATCCCAGTGCTTAGCATGAATTCTTGGAACATATTAGGCACTTAATAAATGATTGCTGATGACTTGACATCTCATTGAAAACAACAACCCTGTGAGGCAAGTACTAAACTTTAATTAACTCTATTAATTTCATTTTACAATTAAGGAAACTGAAGATCAGAGAGATAAAATGACTTTCCCATAATCATCTAAGTAGTAGGTGTCAGACAGAATTAGAACTCAGGTCATACTGATTCTAAAACAAACAAAAAAATAAAAAACAAAATCTTTAGTCACTAATTTTGTGATCTTGGGCAAATTGCTTAATCACTGTCTGCCTTAGTTTCCTGAAAAGTAGTGTGGGAATAATAACACTGCCTACCTCTCAGGCTTGCTCTGAGGAACAAATGAGTAAATATTTTTAAAGTGCTTAGAACTTTGCCTGACATATAAGTCATATATAGCACATATAAGTTCTATATAAGTGTTAGCTATCAGATTATTCTAGAATTGGCATGTGTGGGAGAGATTGGAAGCAGGAAGGCCAGTCAGATGACAAATCTAGATTAGAGGTCATAGTGCCGTGGGATTGAGAACAAGATGCACCTCAGAGATCTCCCAGCCTCATTATACTCAGCAGTTCCAAAATTTGAGCCCAGTTCAGGTTGAGTTTCCAAATCAATTCATTTCAATAAGAAATTAACAAGTGCTGACTCGGGCTATGGTCCTGATGTTCCTGGTGCTCTTCTGGTGTATCATCACCACTTCATAAAGAACTGAAAAGATTTGTCATGACCCACCACATGGAACAGTTTGTAAGACTTAGTCCTTCCAAAGGGGCTTGTGTAGTGGGAATAATCATGTTAACTTAGGATAAGTGACTCTATTTTGTTTTAAGCCTCCATTTTGTGATAAAATTGTTGTTATGTAAGTCGTTTTTCTATTACAGCATAAGAACTTGAGTGAGTGTGTACCTCAGATTTGTTAACAAATTATACATTTGTGCATCCACAGATCTGTAAAGAACTGCTAATGAAGTGTTTATCCCAAGTCTGATAAACAATTGGCAATCACCTGCAAATGTCCTTAACTTTAGTAATTTCATTTTATCATGAACTTAATTCATCTTTCACAAATCAGAACTCAGATATAATTTGTAAGCTCCCTTAGACAGAACCATAAACACACACACACACACACACACACACACACACAAATCATTAATCCCTCAGCCTACTCCTGACTTATAACTATGACACGCTTGTGTGTTCTCTTCATTTCGATGTTTAAGCATCCTGTGTTCACATGAGAGTAGTGATGATTGATGGAAACTTACCAGAATGTGACCTTGGAGAGAGACACATGGCCTCTGAATGGTCAGAGAGACCGTTCAGAGATATGTTTGCCTTTATGAATCAGAGTAGTGGTATGTTTCTAGAGGGTTTGATGTTTGTACTATTAATTCATCAAAGTTTGGTTAAATTCATTGTAAGAATTCTTAGTATGCCATCAACACTAATGAGAACACATAATGGTAAATCAGATATATGAGTCTACCAGATATTACATTTGGTGACAAGGAGGGAATAGACTTGTAGTGCCCCCTGAAAGGGGAATTTGGGGCTATAATTAAAGATCTTGTGCCCTGAGAATTTAGCTTAGGGAAATATACTGGGAGGATCCTCCTAGACCTTCCATTTAAGGCAGTGGTCCAAGGCAGCTGCCTCCTTATTTCCTACCTGGCTATTAAACTTCATCATTTTTTTTTTCAGAATTTCATCTTCCTGCAAGATTATCTCAACTTTAAACTCACATCTTCTAAGTATCCCTTCCCCCAACTCTGGTGCTTTTCTCTCTTTCTGATTAGAGACAGTGGTGGCATTGGGGAGTCAACATCACAGACATCCTCACAATCTGTTGTACAATCTTCCACCAGCTCCAGGGCGTCATAATTCCCCCAGCGTTACTGTCCCTCACTTTTTTTGCATCCCTAGTGCTTAGCACAGTACTTGATATGAAGTAGGCAATTAATAAATGCTTATTGACTGCCTGACTGACACTATTTCTAGTTCTGTCCAAGTTGGAATTTAAAGAGAAAAATGAGAGGGAAGGGGATCCTGTCTGCATTTGCAGAAATTCATGGTATTGAAACCTAAAAAGGAAGTAAATTTGTGACTAAATTATAATATGTTTAATGAGTATTTCCAAATTATGAAGAACACTCCTAGGGGAAAGGTGGAGTAAGATGGTGTAGGGAAATGTGTAATGTATGGTATAGACAGAAGTAATTCTTTTTTTCTTGATTTTCTATTTTTTAATTTTTTAATTTTTGTAGTTGAATCTCATTTTATTTTTTAAAATTTATTTTTAGTTTGCAACATTCATTTCCACAAGACTTTGTGTTACAAATTTTCTCCCCATCTCTACCATCACTCCCACCACAAGATGATGAGTATCCTGATTGTCCCTTTCCCAAGTCTGGTCTCCCTTCTATCACCCTCCCCCCACCATGCCTTATCCCCTTTCCCCTTACTTTCTTGTAGGGCAAGATAGGTTTCTATACTCCATTGCCTGTATGCCTTATTTCCCAGTTGTATGTTAAAACATTTCTTTTTAACATTTTCTTTTAGAACTTTGAGTTCCAAATTCTCTTCCTTCTTCCCTTCCCACCCACCCTCCTTGAGAAGGCAAATAATTCAATATAGGTTATACATATATCGTTATGCAAAACATTTCCATAATAGTCATGTTGTGAAAGACTAACTATATTCCCCTCCATCCTATCCTGTCTCCCTTTATTCATTTTTCTCCTTTGACCCTGTCCCTTTTCAAAAGTGTTTGCTTTTGACTGCCTCCTCCCCAAATAAGCCCTCCCTTCTATCATCACCCCCCTCCTTATCCCCTTCGCCCTATTTTCCTGTAGGATGAGATACCCAATTGAATGTGTATGTTAGTCCCTCCTTAAACCAAATCTGGTGAGAGCAATGTTCACTCATTCCATTTCACCTATCCCCTCTTCACCTCCATTATAACAGCTTTTTCTTGCCACTTTTATGTGAGATAATTTACCCCATTCTATCTCTCCCTTTCTCCTTCTCCAAATATATTCCTCTCTCACCCCTTAATTTTATTTTTTAGATATCATCCTTTCATATTCAACTCACCCTATGCCCTCTGTCTAGTTATATGTATATTCCCTTCAACTACTCTAATACTGAGAAAGGTCTCATGAGTTACAAATATCATCCTTCCATGTAGGAATGTAAAAAGTTCAACTTTAGTAAGTCCTTTATGACTTCTCTTTCCTGTTTACCTTTTCATGCTTCTCCTGCTTCTTGAATTTGAAAGTCAAATTTTCTATTCAGCTGTGTTCTTTTCATCAATAATGCTTGAAAGCCCTCTATTTCATTGTAAATCCATATTTTTCCCTGAAGTACTACACTCAGTTTTGCTGGGTAGGTGATTTTTGATTTTAATCCTAGCTCCTTTACCCTCTGGAATATCATATTCCAAGCCCTTTGATCCCTTAATGTAGAAGATATTAGATCTTGTATTATCCTGATTGTGTTTCCATAATACTCAAATTGTTTCTTTCTGGCTGCTTGCAACATTTTCTCCTTGACCTGGGAACTCTGGAATTTGGCAGCAATATTCATAAGAGTTTTCCTTCTGGGATCTTTTAAAAGAGGTGATAGATGGATTCTTTCAATTTCTATTTTACCCTATGGTTCTAGAACATCAGGGAAATTTTCCTTGACCATTTCTTCAAAGATGATGTCTAGGCTGTGTTTTTCATCATGGCTTTCAGGTAGTCCAATAATTTTTAAATTATCTCTCCTGGATCTATTCCCCAGGTTTTTCTGATTCAATATTTCACATTGTCTTCCATTTTTTCATTCTTTTGGTTCTGTTTTATAATTTCTTGATTTCTCATAAAGTTACCATCTTCCACTTGCTCCATTTTAATTTTTAAGGCATTATTTTCTTCAGTGATCTTTTGGACCTCCTTTTCCATTTACCTAATTCTGCCTTTTAAGGCATTCTTTTAATCATTGGCTTTTTGGAGCTCTTTTGCCATTTGAGTTAATCTATTTTTTGAGTTTGAGTCTAAATTTTAGTCTGAGTTCGAGTCCGAGTTCATTTTCACTGCCTGTTCAAGTTCCCAGACAACTACTGGATTCTTGAGCTTTTTGTCAGGGTATGACTGCTTGTAGAGTAGAGAGTACTTTGTCCCAAGCTTTAGGGTCCAAGCGCTGCTGTTTTCAGACCTACTTCTACTCCACTGTTACCCCAAGCTCTATCACAGCAGCTGTCCTCCTCCCCCAAGAATCACCAACCAGGACTACAATTCAGATCCAAGCAGGGCACAGCAAGAGAATCTGCCTCTGTGCCCACAAAGTGCTCCTTGCACTCCCATTGTGATCTGCTGCTAGATTCCTCCCACTGTGTCGACCAGGAACTCGAGAAGCATCTGATGCTGGAGCTCTGGAAGCAGCTCAGGAGCTTCCTGCTACTGCCACTGCCATTGCTGTACCACCTTCCCCACCCCAGGAATGGGGTCAGAACACTCGAAACTCAATCCTGAAGTTTCCCACTAACTTGCTTTTTGGCATTTATGGGTTGAGAAGTCCAGCAACTGCCACAGCTCAATGATTCATGGCCCGAAGGCCTGTTCTGGCTGGCTGACTCCCAGTCTGGTCTGTCCTGGCATGGCCCATGCTGGGCTGTGCTCTGCTCCCAGCATTGTGAAATAGATCCTTCCCAGGGACCATCCAGGCTCTCTTGGACTGGAGACCTGTTTCCCTCTGCTATTTCATAGGTTCTGCAGCTCTGGAATTTGTTCAGCCGTTTTTTACAGGTGTTGGGAGGGATTTAGGGGAGAGCTTAAGCAAATCCCTGCTTTCCACCCACCATCTTGGCTCTGTCCCCTAGTCTATTTTTTAATGTGTTATTTTCTTCAGCCTTTTTTAGGGTCTCCTTTAGCAAGCTGTTGGCTCGTTTTTCATGATTTTCTTGCATCATCTCATTTCTTTTCCCAATTTTTCCTCTGCTTCTCTTACTTGATTTTCCAAATCCTTTTTGACCTCTTCCATGGCCTGAGACCAATTCACATTTTTTTTTCTTGGAGGCTTTTGATGTAGGTTCTTTGACTTTGTTAACTTCTTCTGGCTGTATGTTTTGATCTTGTCACCAAAGAAAATTCTGGAGTCTGAGTCCTTTTATGCTGCCTGCTCAATTTCCTAGCTAATTATTTGACTTTTGAGGTCTTTGTCAGAGTATAACTGCTTCCAGAGTGAAGAGTGCTCTGTCCCAAGCTTGAGGGGTTTTGCACTGCTGTTTTCAGAGCTACTTCTATTCTGAGGTGGTATGATACTTCTCTCCTTGCCTGTGCTCTGGTCTCTGAGTGAACTTAAGCCCTCTTTTCTGCAGTGTAATTACCAGGAGGACTCCCTCTCCACAGCCACCACAAGCTCTGACACCACATTGCTCTTCTTCCCCCAAGGACTGCCAACCAGGACTGTGACCCAGATCCAAGCAGGGCAAAGCAAGAGAATCCTGCCTCAGCACCAGCAAAGTGATCCCTGCACTCCTTCTTTGATCAGCCACTTGATTCCCTTCACTGTCTATGGGCCTGTAGCTCCACTAGCAGCTGCAGCCAGTCACCACTGAAGCCACTCTGCTCCCCCAGGGGCTGGGGCTGAACCACGCCCTTCTCTCACCCAGGTCCAAGAGCTTTCCCCCTGACCTGCTACTTTATCTTTGACATTTGATGGTTGAGAAGTCTGGTAACCACCACAGCCTCATGATTCAAAGCCTTGAGGCCTGTTTCCCCTTGTCTAGTCAGCTCTGGCCTTGTCTATTCTGGCGCGGCCCTCCCCGAGCTACGCTCTGCTTCCAGCATGATGCGATAGACGCTTTCCAGCGACCATGCAGTCCATATAGGGCTGGAGACGTGTTTTACTCTGTTATTTTGTAGGTTCTGTTGCTTTTGTACTTGTTTAGAATCATTTTTACAGGTGTTTGGATGGTTTTTTGGAAGAGCTCAAGGGAGTCTCTGTTTTCATGCTTCCATCTTGGCTTTGCCCCCAGTAATTATTTAAAAAAGCTAATTGGAACAGAGAAGGAGTACTAACATTTGGGTTCTCTCCAGTACATCCTCATGTAGGATGTAGCACTTGGGTTGATGGTGAAGGAAAATAAAGATTCTAAAAGGCACATTTGAAGAAGGAGTATATTCCAGGCATAGTGGTAGCTTGTATAAATACATGGAGGAAAGAGATGGAAAATTGTGTTTAGGTAACAACTCATCTAGAAAGGCTGCAACAAAGACATCTATGACTCTTCATTCACCTTCACCTCCCTAATGACTGGTTCCTGGATATTGCACTTAAGCAACAAATAGCTGATACTTCTGATTCTCTTTCATCTACTTCCATTATCCTAGTACATATTCTCATTGCCAACTTTTTGTTCTTTTGAGCCTTTTGATGTGCTTCCCTGCCCTATAATTTCTCTCACCTCTTTATATCCCTTTAGCTTTTCCCTTTGAAGGTTAAAAAATCTTATATTTGGCTATTTTCTCCAGATGTTTTATTGTGATATACTAATAGATAGATAGATAGATAGACAGATAGACAGATAGATAGATAGATAGAAAGATAGATAGATAGATATAGGTAGATAGATATAGATATAGATATATAGATATACACACATGCACATACATATATACATATACATATATACATACATGTATATATAATGCTTTATGAGCATCAAGAATATACACTTCATACACTGATTATTTCTCCGATTTTGCCTATATGAGGAGCATTATCTGCAGGATTCCTAATATCAAGCAGAGATTTTCATCTAAAAGTCTTCTATGCTGCAGCCTAATAATTCTTTATGAATAGAGAAATAGTCATGTTCTTTCTTGCTCAAAAAAAATGAGTGATTTACCATTGCCTGCCAGAGATAGATCAGACACATTTGCCAGAATTCCAGCTTCCTTGCAGTCCTAGAAAGGTACCACCATACCTTTCAAGCCTTTTTGCTTATTGCTCACTCCAAACTATGCTCAGGTCAAACCAACTCTGCTCCTACCTCCACCTCTTAGAATCCTCAATGTCCTTCAAGGTTTAATTCAGGGACTACCTCCTATCTAGAACCTCATCAGATCTCCCAATTATTAGTGCTCCTTTCCTATAGAAATCACCTTAGATTTGCTAATCTGTACCCTTGTTATATGTCTAACAGCAGAATGTAAGTGCCATGAGGGATGGAACTAGTTTTCATTTTGTCCCAGTGCCTTACACAGGAGCTAGGAAATATTTGCTGAATTAAACTTGTAGGCAGAACTCGTCTCCCTCTTAACTTTTCTCTTCCATATGTATTTTATTATCACACTCCTTGAATAGGGAATTTTTATCAAAAGCCTTTGGGAAAATCTAAATTGCACTCAGCAGAAGTCTCAGTGAACTCATGTCTAGGGCTTAAATTGTTCTAACAAGTGCATATTCTGTACAAGGACTCTTTCATACAATTTGTCCCTCCTACATTATAGGAATGGCCTGAATTAGAGCACTGAACCTCCCAGCTTGATAACCTCCCTCCCACACTGTCCCTTTCCTTATTACTCTAAAGGAACAGAGAACATACAGAATGTTTAATTTGCCAGTGTCACCTGCCAAATATAGGATAAAACATTCTTCCTAAACTCCAGTGAGAATTAACTATCATTCTATCATTCTGAATTATCAGGTTTAATTACCCATTCTTAGCACAGACAGTCGCAAATGTCATTGGTCATAAAATTGTGCTTGCTTCTTTTGAATTCTGGTTTCTCTCCTAAATGTGATGATCTTTCTTAGCAAAGAATTCTTGGTGCTGACTAAACACTATATTTCTTTTAATTTGATTTAAAGTAAATTCTTTTAACTTCATTGAGTGACCCCCTTTTCACTTCTCTTTATGGGATTCTGTCAGACACAGTTTATGGGATGTCTCATAAAAACAGAAAAGGGGGTCACCCACTGAATTTAGCAGGTAGATTTAAAGGGAGTCTTTATTTTTTTTACTATACCCTCCATAATCTTAAATGCCTTACATCCCCTCTAGCTCTTCCCTTTGAAGGTTAAATAATCTTGGATTTTGCCACTTTCTCCAGATGTTTTATTGTGCTATGCTAAGGTCTTTTTTCCCCCTTAGTATGCTTTAGGAGAATCAAGGAGACAGGCTTCAAACTGGTTATTTTTCTCTTAGATTTCACTACCTTCAAGATTCTTAATATTGAAGTATATTTAAAAAGTCTTCTCTTAAAGGAGCAATTCATGATTTATTTTAAACATAAATGACTGATTTTCTAGGGATGATAAAAAAATTAAATGGGTTAGATTATACTTATGAATGCACATTTAAACTTGTATTAAATATGTATAATTGGGGGGAGTGTATTTTACACTAATCTCAGGTTATTACTGGATACTTTATGAAATATCAATAGTGATATCATGGAGATACTCTAGAGGGAGTTAATAGGGCATAGGGCTTTACATGAAAAGACTGAAGGTATTTTCCTGCTCCATCTTTTGGCACAATCAAACATTCACAACACTTAATTCTTATATCACCATACCCTAGACTTTAAGTCCAAAGAGTTGGGATCAAATTCTTTCACTATCACTTATGCTTATTGCTTATGTGGCCTTAGCCAACTCACTTGATCGCTGTGAATTTCAATTTTATTGTTTGTAAGATGGGAGTATAATTTCCTTTCATGACCTACCCCTCAAGATTGTCGTGAACAAGGTGCTTTGTAACATGCTTTATAAATGTGACTATTATTAGTTATGGGAAGAGGAAAACTAAGGTTCTTCCTTATCTTACATTTTGAACAAAGGAGAGGATGCCTGAATAGAAGCTAGAAATCTATTAAGTAAGCACTTAGTTAAGTTAAAAGTGATATATAACTCCACATGACCAAATATTACACCCCACATCCTGCCCAAAGTAACAATCTTATTCACTGCAGAAAATCATAAGATTTATCATTAAAAATGAAGCTTGGGGATTTTTTTTACTTCAATTCCTTCCTTTAAAGATGGGAAACTGAGGCCAAAATAAGATAAATTAATTGTCCACCGTCACTGTTGTTTAGTTGTCTTCAATCCTGTCCAAGTCTTTGAAACCCCATTTGGAGTTGTCTTGGCAGATATTGGACAGTTTTCAGATTTCCTTCTCCAGCTCATTTTACAGAAGGAGAAACTGAGGTAAATATAGTTAAGTGACTTGCCCAGGGTCATGTAGCTAGTAAGTATCTGAGGCCAGTTTTGAACTAAAAAATGTTAGTCTTCCTGACTCCAGACCCAACATTCTATCCACTGTGCTACCTAACTGCCCCAAGGTCACACAGGCAGTAAGTAGTAGGTCTGGTATTCAAGTTCAGCTTTTATGACTCCAAATGCCATGATCTGTACAGTATAACAATACCAGCAAAGTGTTGATTTGATAAAAGAAATTGAATTTTGAAAAATCAGCATACTCTAAGAGGCAGAGACAAGATAGCAGAGTGCTAGGAAACAATCTAGTGAGCTCCCCTTCATAAATTTCTCCTAACAGTTCTACAATATGCATCAAACCAAATCTTGACAGGAAAATCCATAAAAAGTCACGATGAGTTATTTTCTTGCCTAACTCTCTGTAGGGAGGCAGATAGGGAGGTCTACCATCATCGGAGGCAGGGATAGGACTAGGAAGACTCTACAGATGGAACCCTTTAGTACAGGGAGAGACAATGCTCCAGGGAGGTCCCAGACCCATAGTGGGATACCCTTAGACCCACACAAGGGCAATACCATAACAACAGGTAGAACTGGCAACTATGTCACCCACTGCCCTGTCCCAGGTTAGAGATGCAGGGCAGAGTGAGTGAGAAGGGTACCTGTTCGTGGCAGATATATACACACATATATATTATCCCAAAGGTCAGAGCCAGAAACCATACATAGAATTTGCAGAGATAATGCCAGCTTGTTATAAGGAAAGACTTGTTAACAATTGAAGTTCTCGCAAAGTGAAATATAAACCTAAAACCTTAAAACCTAAAGAATTACTCCATTGAAAGGTTGTGTTTTCCTGATCAACAGGGATCTTCAAGCCAAGACAAGATGACCATTTTTTTTTGGCAGAAGTAATAGAGTGTATATTTTATCAGACACAGTTTGGACAAAATGCTTGTGATGTCCCTTCTACCCTTAAAATTCTACAAATGTGATTCCTGCTTTTGCAGTAGGCAAATCAATAAATCAATACCAAAATATAGCCATTGCTTTATGTATATATATACATATATATATGCATATATATATATATATATATTTATATTTTAACTGTGCATGTGTTACTTCCTGTTGTCCAGTTGTTTTCGGTTATATCTGACTATGACCTCATTTAGGACTTTCTTTGCAAAGATACCGGTATGGTTTGTCATTTCCTTCTCCCACTCATTTTACAGATGAGGAAACTGAGTCAGAGTTAAGTGACTTTCCTAGTGTAACACAGCTAATAAGTGTCTGAGGCCAGATTTGAACTCAGAAAGATAAATCTTCCTGACTCCAGGCCTAGCATTCCATCTATTGTGCCGCGTACTAACACATGCTATTCTTTACTCTTTAAAAAAAGGAAAGAATAAGATTGAATATTTTTTCAAAGCTTTGTTAGTATAAACCTCAAGGTCTTTTACTATCCCCCTTAATTGTGAAAATATTTAAAGAAAAAAATCAGAAATACACTTCATGGATGCACTCATTCCATATGATAAATAATGCTGATACTTAAATTAGAGTTGTGAGGTCATAGCTTACCATAAATCTAAGTCAGGAGTTTCAGGGTCACTTTAGCATTTAGCAATTACAGAACTAATCATTTTAAAGTATTATTAAAACATATCCTTTAACTAGGTAGATATCTTTTTGCTTTCTAAAACCAAAAAGTGGAGATAAATTGATTTAAAATAGCAAAACCCCTGTTCTGGTTACTGGCAATGTAATTGAGAGTGGACAGTAAAATTAAGTAGCTGTCATAGGTTTTTTGTCTACTGACTTTGAAATGTTAGAGAGGCACAGTTTATAATTGATGTATTTCTTAGTGCTATTGTGCAGGTGTGTGTATGTATATGTGTGTGTGTGTGTGTGTGTGTGTGTGTGTGTGTAAGAGAGAGAGATAGAGAGAGCAACAGAGAGACAGAGAGAACCCATGTAGGTATGACTATGTATTTGACTATGCCTATGTTTTCATAGGAGTAGAAAGCCACCTGTGAGGAAATTCCTTCTACCAATGCCTATCAGTAATTGTCCTGGTACTTAAGAGTCTTAGAGCTCCCTAGGGTATTGACAGATTAAGTGACAGGATCCTATAGCCAGAGGCAGAATTTAGACCCAAGTCATTTCCACTAAGAAGTTAGCCACCAACCTACTTCACCAAGCAGCCTCTCTGTGTGCATACACAATGATTGATTTCTCCTTTCTTTTTTTTTCTTTTCTTCTCTGTTCTTTTCCCTTTCCTTTCCTTTCCTTTCCTTTCCTTTCCTTTCCTTTCCTTTCCTTTCCTTTCCTTTCCTTTCCTTTCCTTTCCTTTCCTTTCCTTTCCTTTCCTTTCCTTTCCTTTCCTTTCCTTTCCTTTTCCTTTCCTTTCCTTTCCTTTCCTTTCCTTTCCTTTCCTTTCCTTTCCTTTCCTTTCCTTTCCTTTCCTTTCCTTTTCTCTTCCTTTCTTTTCTTTCAAGAAACTCTTTTAAGAAACACAATAAGTATTAACATAATGCAGTAGAGGAAAGACACTCATGGATGAAACTGCAAATCTATCATGTACCACTTTCTATTCCCCCCAAGTATACAACAAAGCTATCATGTCAATTTCTTTTTCTCCTTTTTTTCTGCCCTTCCTCTCTCCCCCGCCCAAGAGACGGCTATTATTAGATCCAAACAGGCATATGTACACACACACACACACACACACACACACACACACACAAACATACACATACATATGTGTGCATGTATGTATATGTGTATGTGTATGTATGTGTGTAAATAGATATGTGTGCATATGTGTATGTATATATGTATATGTGTATATATGTATGCGTGTGTTTATATATGTGTGTATACATATATATATAGACATACATATACACACACACACATATATACCTATATGTAAATCTATATATGCTTATATATTTTTATACACACAGATACATACATACATATACCTTTATATACACACATGTGTATGTGTGTATATATATACACATATATATTTATGTGTATATATGTGTATATATTTAAATATATAGGCATATATTTATACACACACATACACATATATAGATACACATATATACGCACATATACATGTATACCTATATATAAATCTATATATACCTTCATATTTATATACACACAGATACATATATACATATACCTTTATATACACACATGAGTATGTGTGTATATATGTACATATATATTTATGTGTATATATGTGTGTGTATATATATAAATATATAGGCATATATTTCTATATACGCATACACATATATAGATACACATATATATGCACACATACATGTATACCTATATATAAATCTATATATGCCTGTATATTATATACACACAGATACATGCATGTGCCTATATATACACACATATGTATGTATTTATGTATGTATGTATGCATGTATATGTAAATAAGTATTCTATGTATCTTTTTTTTCCAGTTCTTCCTCTGGATGGAGATAGTGTATTTCTTGATATGTCCTTTATTTTCGATTTGTGTATTTATAATAGCCAAAATGACTTAGTTACTCAAAGTCATTCTTAAAATACTATTGCTGTTACTGTATACAGGGTTTTCTTGGTTCTGCTCACTTCATTCTCCATCATTTTGTGCAAATCTTTCCATGCCTTTTTAAGATCAATGAGCTCATCATTCCTTACAGCACAGTAGTTTTCCATCACAAACCATACACCACAATTTGTTCAGCCATTCCTCAATTGGTGGGGATTGCTGCAATTTCCAGTTCTTTGCCCCTATAAAGAGAGCTGCTATAAACATCCCATTCATATTCAAAGTTATAATTGCTATCTATGAATTTTCCTCCATATATTTGTACAATTATATATGTACATATATATTTTTACAATTCTATATTTTTATAAAAAAATTCTACTTTAACAATTACTTCAGTGGCTCCACTGAAAGAAATAAGATATGTAACATGGACAGCTCTGATAGTTTCCCCACGGTGGTGCTTTCATCTATTTCCTGATAAAGATGATAATAATCACACATTTATCTAATGCTTTAAGGTATGAAACTGAATGCCCTTTAATTATAACAACCTATTCTGGAATGAAAAAGAAATGAGAAAACTCACCTTCTCTCCTTTGCAGAAGTGGAGGAAATATAGATTTGAAATATAAGATATTCGGTCAATGTTGCTGGCCCAAATCAAACTTAGAAAGTAGAATAATCGATTGTTAAAGTTAAAAGAGAACTTACGGATTATTTACTTAAGCTCCCACATTTTGGGGAAATTATTTTTAAATATTTTGAATTTGAGAAAGATTTATAAAAAGGACATATTCAGGGTGTAAAAACAGATAATTTTAATTACATTTAATTAGAAAAAAAGGCTTTTGAACAAATTAAACAAAAGTAGTGAAGATCAGAAGGAAAGCAGAAAATTGTGAAAAAAAGTTGTAGACAGTTTCTCAAATAAAGGTATCATCTCTGAAATATATAAAGACCTTTGTTAAATATGAGTCATTCTCTAAGTGATAAATTGTCAAAAGATATGAATAGACAGTTTTAAGATAAAGAAATCAAAACAATTATAGTTATATAAAAAAGCTCTAAATCACTATTGATTAGAGAAGTGCAAATTAAAACAACCTAGAGATATTATTTTACACGTGTCATATCAGCTGCAATGATTGAAGGGGAAAGCAACAAATGTTGGAGGAGATGTGGAAAAATTGGGACACTAATTCATTGTTGGTGGAACTGTGAACTGAGCCAACCATTTTGGAGAACAATCTGGAGTTATTCCCAAAGAGTTATTAAACTGCCTATACCCTTTGATCTAGCAATACAACTACTAGGTTAATTTCCAAAGATGTTTGGGAAAAAGGAAAAGAACTTACATGTTCTAAAATATTTATAGCAGCTTTCTTTGTGATGGCAAAGAACTGGAAATTGTGACGCTTTCCTTCAATTGGGGAACAACTGAATAAGTTGTGGTACATGATTGTGAGGGAATACTATTGTTCTACAAGAAATGAAGAGCTCAATGATCTTAGAAAAACAGAAATAGATTTGTATGAAATAATGAAGAGTGAAATGAGCAGAACCAAGAGGTTATTGTATACAATAACAGCAATATTGTTTGAAGAACGACTTTGAGTAAATAAGTAATTTTAACTATTATATGTACCCAAATTAACTAAAAAGGACATATGAGGGAAGACTGCATTCAGAGAAAGAACTGATCAATACAAGTACGTATAGAATGACTCCATATATGTGTGTATGTGTGCGTGCGTGCATGCATACACACATGTCTAATAGTAAGCATCTCTGGAGTGGGGGGGGAGGGAAGAAAAACAAAGAAATCTGAGTGGCAACTTTATATTTAAAAGGAATAACAAGTTGTACATAATAGATTTACAGTTTCATGTGCAATTGTCTTTTTTTGTTATACTATATGTCATACTATGTTATACTATGTTATACTATGTCCATAAATTAAAAATAAAATAAAAAATTTTAAAATAAGCATATTTACCATTTTAGGCCTCTCTTGAGTCTTGTGTTTGAGTGACAAATTTTCTATTCAGGTCTGTTCTTTTAATCAAAAATTCCTAGAATTCTTTTATTTCATTAAATATCCATTTTTTTCTCTCTTATAAGATTATACTCAGGTTTGCTGGGTAAATCATCCTTCATTGTAATCCTAGCTCCTTTGCCTTTTGAAATATCATTTTCCTAGTCCTCTGTTCCATTATTGGGTCAACTGCTAACTATTGTGTGATCTTGACTGTGGTTCCATGATATTTGAATAATTTCTTTCTGGCACGTTGAAGTATTTTTTCTTTGACCAGAGATCTCTGGAATTTAGCTATAACATTTCTGGGAGTTTTCACTTTGGGATATTCTATTCTTCTGTGTAGTTCTAAGTGTCTGGGCAAGGGGTGGGGAACCTATGGCCTTGAGGCCACATGCGGCTTTCTAGGTCCTCAAGTGCAGCCCTTCAACGGAGTGCAAACTTCACAGAAAAGAATTTATTCTGTAAGACTTGGTCTCAGTGAAAAGGCTGTAGCCAAAGACCTAGAAGCCTACATGTGGCCCTGAGGCTACAGATTCCCTACTCACTGATATGGGCAGTTTTCCTTTATTATTTCTTGAAATAATGTGTGTGTATACATATGTATGTATACACATGCATATATATGTGTGTGTATGCATACATATATGTATACACACACACACACACACACACACACACATATATATATATATATATATATATATACTTGTTAAATTAGCTCTTTTCATTCTATTTTTCAGGTCAGTGGTTTTTCCAATGATCTATCACATTTTATTCCATTTTTTCGTGTCTTTTGATTTTGTTTAATTGTTTTTTGATGTATTTTTTATATATTTCTTGAGTAATTGGAATCCATTTGTCCAATGGAAATTTTAAAGAAATTACTTCCTTTAATGATTTTTTATATTTCTTGTACCATTTGGCCAATTTTACTTTTTAAAGGATCTCTTCAGTGAAGTTTTCAATTCAAGAAAGATTTACTAAGCACCTACTATGTACCTGGCACTGTGATAAGTCTGAAAATACAACTGAGGAAAATAAAGACAGTCCCTGCCCTGAAGGAGTTCACAATCTAATGGGAGGAGACAATACACAAAAGGAAGCAGGAAAGAGTCATGGGGTGGGGGCAAGGGGGAGGCAGGCAGAAAGCAGAGGCTACCTTGTTCAGTGGAGCTGAAACTCTGCCAGATGCAGAGTGGAGTGAGCTGAAAGTCCAATTTCTTTGCTCTATAAAAGAAGGCTGTGGGAGGAGTTTGCTATTCCACTTTATAGCCTTCCAAACAGAGGGGAGAAAAGGTTGAGGAAGGTAGTGATTTTCTAGAATGGTGATGAAGTTAAAATTGCTGAGTTTATCTTGAAAGGGGCATCTTATCCAGAAGAGTTTAAATCAGTCATAACAACAAATGCAGAACAAAATGGTTTTGTACTTCTTTTGTATTTTAATCAAATCTGCTTTTTTAAGGAGTTACTTCTTCAGTGAGATTTTGTACCTTTGTTTTTTTTTTTTTTTAATTTGGCCAGTTCTCCCCCCTCCCTTTCGTAAGGTGTTACTTTAAGTATTTTTGTGCTTCTTTTTACCAAGATGATAGTTCTCTTTTGCTTTCTTTGCATTGCTTTCTTTCCCCAATTTTTCCTCTATTAGTATTATTTGATTTTTAAAATATTTTTGTATTTTGCATTTTTTTTTTCCATTTTCTTTAGCTCTTCCAGGACTTCTTTCTGGGCTTGTGTCTAATCTATCCTTTTCTTTGAGTCTTTGCTTGCTGATGTTTTTAGATCATTGTCTTACGAGGTTGTCTTGAGCTTTCTTTTCAGGAGCCATAGTTTTGTTTATTTATTTATCTATCTATTTATTTTATTTCATTCATTAGTTCATCTACCTATTCATTCATTTGTTTGTTTATGGTCAGGTTTATTTATTTATTTATTGTTATTGTTTGATCATTTTTTGAGACTCTTTCTTGGCTTTGAATTTTATAATAAATTTGGGTTCTTCTCACAGTGTGTGTGTGGGGTGGGGGGGAGTTTTTCTTTGTCTCAAGCATCACTCTTCCACCCTTGTGTTTTCACTGCTGGTTCTGGAGTTCTGCAAGTTTTATTGCTCCCAAGGTGGTGCCATCCAGGAAGAAATATGGTTACTTTTTTCCTGCTCAGCATTCTAGTCCTTACCTGGGAAGAATCCCTGCTCCCTTACAATAACAAACACAAGCCCTCCTCTCCATCCTGGAAACACAGCCAGGCTGGAGGGCCCCTGCCCCCTCTTAGACCTGGAACTGTGATCAAGGAACCAGGGCTTATAGTCCTCTTCTATTTGCCCTGAAATAGGAAATAGGCAATGGCAATATTGAATAGGCAAAAGGTAATGGAGATGCTAGATAGATTTGGCCCTATACCCAGTGCCATCACAGGAATCTCCTGTAATCTCTTTTTGACCAGGTGTCCAATCCTGTTTTTGTTTCTAGGTGGTGACAGCTCCAAGTACTATTGCTGCTGCTGCTGCTGCTGCTGCTGTTGTTACAGCCACTATCTTTAAGGCCCACAGCTAGCTTTGCCACCATATTGTGTTCCCCCACCTCAGTGCAACATAAATCTCCTGCTAACCTCCTTAATTGTCCTGGGCCAATCTCTTGTTAGCTATGTGGCTCTAGAATTTGATTTGATGTGTTATTTTAAAGTTGCTTGTAGGAAAATATTGGGAGAGTTCAACTAGAATGCCCATCCTGCTATAACTCAGACCCTTTTCTACTCCCTTCTACTCTCTTCTGTATATTATAAATGTTTCATTGCTTCTCTTTTTAATTTTTTATATCATTTAACCACCTCCAACTCCTATGCCCTGAAATGCTGCCACTTCTCAAAAAAAGTCTTCTTTGTTAAAAGTAAGAATATCACATGAAGTTTTTGTTTGTTTTTCATTTCTTAAGGAGTTAAAATTGCTAAGAAATATAAATGTACATACATGTATGCATGTGTATATCTGTGATACTTAGAAAATGAACAGAAACAGCAAAACCAAGTTTAGTACCCAAAAGAGATTTGAGAAGACTCCTTCCTTTTACAGAGACTCCTTTTGTAAAAGTGGTAGTCATATGTGTATATTCATACTTATATAATATGTATACAAAAGAGGGATATAGATGTACACATAAGGTATGTATGCCTTATATGTATTATATATGTACATCTTATATGTATACATAAGATATACATGCCATCTATGTGTGCATGTATACACACACACACACACACACATATACACACACACACACACACACATGTATATATGTAGTTGAAGGTATATATACCCAGTGGCAAACACACGTAAACACACATGTACACATATGTTTATATATGAGGAAAGACCAGGCAATTTAACAAAATAAATTATGCATAAAGGTATTTTTAAAGGACCATTTTTCTTCTGTCAGATGACAATCTTTTTTCTGGGTAAATTATTTTTAAAGCCTTTATCATTTATTTGGCACAATGTTTTACATAATTTCCCTTTAAAATCTCAGTCGCTATTTTAATCTTTTGTGCTCTTAACTGTAACTCCTAGATACTAGATTTTGGTGATTACTTTTCTAGGAGTTTTCATTTTGGGATGACTTCAAGAGGTGATAAATAGATTCATTTTATTTTTTCTTTGCTCTCATGTTGCAACAGACCTGGATAACTTGTACTCTTGAAGACTTGGTAGGTGATATTCAGGTCTTAAAAAAAAAAAAACCCACTCTTTTTTTTCATGAACATGGGTTTCTGGGAGGCAAATTACTTTTCTTTTTTTTTATTCTCTCCCCCTGACATGTTTTCCAGGTTAGTGGTTTTTGATTAGGTGATATCACAGATTTTCTTCTACTTTTTCAGTCTTTTGATTTTTCTTTTTTAAAGTATTTACTGTTATCATGGATTTCTCTTTGGTCTTTTCTTTTTTTCCCATCTTTTCCTTTTATTTAATATTTAATATTTTAGTTTTCAACATTGATTTACACAAGATTTTGAGTCACAAATTTTCTCCCCATTTTTTTACCCTCCCCCCAATTCCAAGATGGCATATATTCTTATTGCCTCGTTCCTCAGTCAGCCCTCCCCTCTTTCACCCCACTCCCCTGCCTCCATCCCGTTTCCCCTTACTTTCTGGTAGGGCAGGATAGATTTCTATGCTCCATTCCTTATATATGTTTTTTTTTCAGCTGCATGCAAAAAAACCCAACTTTTTAAAATTTTTTTACGCATCTATTTTTAAAACTTTGAGTTCCAAATTCTCTCCCCTCTTCCCTTTTCACCCACCCTCCCTGGAAAGGAAAACAATTCAACATAGATCACACATGTATCATTATGGAAAACACTTCCACAATACTCATGTTGTGAAAGGCTAACTATATTTCCTTCCATCCTGTCCTGTCCCCCTTTATTCAATTTTCTCTCTTGACCCTGTCCCTTTTCAGAGGTGTTTGTTTGGATTACTTCCTCCCCCTATCTGCCCCCCCTTTTTATCACCTTCCTCTTACTTTCCTGTGGAGTAAGATACCCATTTGAGTGTGTATGCTATTCCTGCCTCAAGTCAAATATGATGAGAGTAAGATTCACTCATTCCCCCTCACCTGCACCCTCTTACCTTCCAACAGAACTGCTTTGTCTTGCCACTTTTATGTGAGATAATTTACCCCATTCTATCTCTCCCTTTCTCCCTCTCTCAATATATTCCTCTCTCACCCCTTAAATTTATTTCATTTTTTTAGATATCATTCCTTCATATTCAACTCATCCTGTACCCTATGTCTATATTCCCTTCAACTCCCCTAAAACTGAGAAAGGTGTCATGAATTACACACATCATCTTTCCATGTAGGAATGTGAACATAACAGTTCAACTTTAGTAAGTCACTTATAAATTCTCTTTCTTGTTTATCTTTTCATGCTTTTCTTGATTCTTGTATTTTAAAATCAAATTTTCTATTCAGCTCTGGTCTTTTCATTGAGAAAACTTGAAAGTCCTCTATTGTATTGAAAATCCATATTTTGCCTTGGGGCATTATACTCAGTTTTGCCGGGTAGGTGATTCTTGGTTTTAATCCTAGCTTCTTTGACCTCCAGAATATTATATTCCAACCCCTTCAATCCCTTAATATAGAAGCTGCTAGATGTTGTGTCATCCTGATTGTGTTTCCACAATATTCAAATTGTTTCTTTCTGGCTGCTTACAGTATTTTGTCTTTGACCTGGAAACTCTGGATTTGGTGACAATATTTCTAGGAGTTTTCTTTTTGGGATCTTTGTCAGGAGGCAATTGGTGGGTTCTTTCAATTTCTATTTTACCCTCTGTTTCTAGAATATCAGGGCAGTTTTCCTTGATAATTTCTTGAAAGATGGTATTTAGGCTCTTTTTTTGACCATGGCTTTCAGGTAGTCCAATAATTTTGAAATTATCTCTCCTGGATCTATTCTCCAGGTCAGTGGTTTTTCCAATGAGATATTTCACATTGTCTTCCATTTTTTCATTCCTTTGGTCTGCTTTATAATATCTTGGTTTCTCATAAAGTCAATAGCTTCCACTGGCTCTAGTCCAATTTTTAAGGTGGTATTTTTTTCATTGGTCTTTTGGACCTCCTTTCCCATTTGGCTAATTCTGCCTTTCAAAGCATTCTTCTCCTCATCAGCTTTTTGGAGCTTTTTTGCCATTTGGGTTAGTCTATTCTTTAAAGTATTATTTTCTTCAGTATTTTTTTGGGTCTCCCTTAGCAAGTCGTTGACTTGTTTTTCGTGGTTTTCTTGCATCACCCTCATTTCTCTTCCCAATTTTTCCTCTACTTCTCTTACTTGCTTTTCCAAATCCTTTTTGAGCTCTTCCATGGCCTGACACCAATTCATGTTTTTCTTGGAGGCTTTTCCTGTATTCTCTTTGACTTTATTAACTTTTTCTGCCTGTATGTTTTGGTCTTCTTTGTCACCAAAAAAGTAATCTAGAGTTTGAGTTTGAGTCTGAGTTCGTTTTCACTGCCTGTTCATGTTCCCAGGCAACTACTTGACCCTTGAGTTCTTTTGTCAGGATATGACTGCTTGTAGAATAGAGAGTAGTTTGTCCCAAGCTTTAGGGTCCAAGCAATGCTGCTTTCAGAGCTGCTTCTATTTCACCATCACCCCAGGCTCTGTCAGTGCAGTGCTCCTCCTCCCACAAGAACCACCAACCAGGACCTCAATACAGATCCAAGCAGGGCACAGCAAGAGAGTCTGCCTTTGTGCCCACAAAGCACTCCTTGTACTCCCACTCTGATCTGCTGCTACATTCCTCCCACTGTGTGAGCCAAGGACTCAGGAAGCTGCTGATGCTGGTGCTCTGGAGGCAGCCTCAGGAGCTTCCTGCTGCTGCTATGGCCACCGCTACACTACTTCCTCTGCCCCCAGAGTTGGCAGCCAGACTGCTCTGAACTCAATCCCACAGTTTCCCCCTAACCTGCTCTTTGACTTTTGTGTGTTGAGAAGTCTGGTAACTGCCACAGCTCACTGTTTTATGGCCCCAGGCCTGTTCTAGCTCGTTGACTCCAGGTCTGGTCTGTCCCAGAGCGGCCCACGTGGGGCAGCCCTTGGCTCTCAGCACCGCGCGATAGACCCTTCCCAGTGACCATCCAGGCTGTCTTGGGCTGGATACCTGTTTCCCTCTGCTATTTTGTGGGTTCCACAGCTCTAGAATTTGTTGAGTCATTTTTACAGGTGTTTGGAGGGATTTGGGGGGCAGCTTAATCAAGTCCCTGCTTTATAGCTACCATCTTGGCTCCGCCCCAGGTCTTTTGTAATTTAAAAAAAAATCCCATCACATGGGTAAAGTTTTGTACCTCCTATGCAAATTATCTTCCTTTCAATTATTCTTTCCTAAACTCTGATTTCATTTCTAACATCATTTTAAAATAATTTATTCCATTCCATCAGACCAACAGACCTATTAATAAAGGTATATTTTTTGTTTTATTTTAGGCTTTGCTTTTGTGGAGTTTTTCTCTCTTCTGAGTTTATTTTCCTTCGGCATCCTTGGATCCATGATGTTTCTTTATTAACAATGTCTTTTGTTTACTTATTCACTCCCCCCCCACCCCCGCCACCCCAAGCCCTTTACTTTATTACCTGGAACTTAATGCAAGAGGTAGGCTCTCAGCATTTCTGAATGGAATGGTGGGGCCTTCTGTGGTCCTAAACTGTGTAATTAGGGTTTTAGCATAGATTTTTCATAATACTGATTGATGCATTTTCCATGGTTCTCAAGATTTAGATCACTCCAAACCGTTGCCAATTTCCTGAACCCCTTAAGGCACAATTCAAGTGTGGCCTGCCTAGTCTAAGGCTTTCTTTCCCCTCTATTAGTTTCATAACCTGGCTCCTTCCTACATTTCTTCTTTTCTTAGAGTTTATTCCTTTGTATTCTGTGTATCATACAGCTACACTGGACTACTTGCTGAACCTAAAAGACTAATACTTCATCTCTTATCTCCATGCTTTTGTACAAGAATGTACAAATAAACTTGAACTATTCTCTCTTCTCACCTCTGCCTTTTATTTTCTGTGACTTCTTTCATGTGTCAACTGAAATTCTCCTTTTTTGCCGATGGCCTTTCCATCTAACCTAGATGCTCTTTCTTTTCCCTGAGATTACTTTCTATTTTTTTCTATCTTTCTATCTATCTATCTATCTATCTTACAACTGTTTTCTTGTTGTCTCCCCATTTGAATGTGAACTCCAGGAGAATAAAAAATGTTTACATTTTGGGGATTAGCCCCAGCTTTTAGCACAGTATCTGACACATATGTGTTTAACAAATGATTTTGGATTTATTGCTTTTAAAAAAAATCTTTGCTGGAGTAGTTGTTTTTCTGCTGTGCTTCTGCTTCCCATCATCCTATCATCTTATCCAGACATCATGATATTCTCTAGCAAATCTAACATACAATTAAATAACTTTGTTTAAAGCAACATCTCCTTCAGCTCTACGTGTTCATCTTGTGTTTGATAGTACCTTCCAATTCTTTAAATGAGATCCTACTTCTATATTCTTATGTTTTACTCTAAAATGTTAGGACTTTCTTCCATGAAAAAGATAAAATTCATGAATAACACCAAAGATAATAGACAGTTCTGTTGTGTTCAACAAAAATAAATGCATCTACTCAGATGAGGTTCAAACAATATGCATAGCAAAAAGAATATTTCACTCTTCTTCCTTTATTTTCCATTTGAACTCACACAGGCCATCCAATCATAGGAAATGCATATTCAAAACATGGAGACATGACTGATGACCAGGTAATTCAAAGAATTCTATGAATATCACTTAACTGGTCAGAAATAAAATTAGCATCATTTTTAATAGCATTTTAAAAGGAAAAAAAAAGTTCAACTGTATTATGTTTTTAATTGTCGAAACAATGTACTTAAGTGTGCATCTGTGCCTGGTGTCCAGTAAGTAGTATCATTGGCAATTATCAAGACTACTTGTCAATTAAGTACAAATGCATTCGTTCACTGGAGAACTTTACATAAGCATATCATTGAAGGATTCTGGATATGATTGCTCAGATAGAATTTCAGGGAGGATGTTCCTTAAAATACTGGAGAATGTTCACAAGATTTAGAAATAAATATTTCTCAAAGCTGTCAGCTTTTTCATTATGACAACTGAATATCTTCCTTCCTTTAACCACAGACAACAATCCTCTAATGCGTTCTACTGAAATCCCTTCTAATGCTCAAATTCTGTTTCTCTGCATTTCTATAACTATATTATGTAAATTGACACTTTTCGCATGATGCGATAATCCATACTTTAAAACTTAAAGAGAATATCAGACAATTAAATTACAAAGCCATCTATTGTTGTTGTTTTAGGATATTCACACCATTTATTTATACCTTTTCTGTAGGACAACTCCTCCTTGCTCACTAGTTTGAACTACAGGCAATACACCTCACACACAAAGCTTACATTCAAAGCCTTCTCCACTGGGTAGAATATTACGGTATGTTTTTTGCTAGCATATCCTTCTAGAATCTAAGGTTTCAAACATGGGAGATAATAACAGTAATGTTATTGAAAGAGAAAAGTGAATCAGGATGAGCATTTGATTCAAGGAAAAAAAAGTAGGCATTTTTTTTCCACATATTCAGTCAGAAGTACCAGGAGAACACCTAGTTAGAGAAATCAGTAACCATTTAGAAGCACTACCAGATAAAACCAGATGGGAAATATGTTTTTGCAAGTCATAATTTGAGAGAGGTAAGAGCTGAAACTATGGAAATGAGATAATTTCCAAGGCAAAGAAGGTAAAATTAGAAAAAAAGTAAGGAGAAAACCATGAGTAATATCAATATCAAGGAGTCAAAAAGAGGCTAAGGAGATGGAGGAAAAGACAGTATTGAAGTGATTATAGGTAGGAGTGGGAGCAATTGAATGCATTGTGTCTGAAGCCAATGCAGGAAAAAAAAAAAGTATTTCAAAGAAACGGATTGTCAGTGGTGGCAAATGGTATATGCCTGGAATGGAGTATGGAGAAAATATTATCATCACCATCATCATCACTTCATCATCATCATCATCATCATCATCATCATCATCATCATCATCATCATCATCAAGAACAGAGGGGAAATTTACTGGTGAAGAAGAAAAAATACTGAATGTTGAAATCTTTATAGAAGTTTATTTTTTAAGTTATTAAAGTTTCTTCAAGGGAAGAAGAAATAGGATGGCATCTAGAAAGAGCAGAATAGATAAAGGAAGGCTTTTTAATGAGTAGGTGGAACTAAACCTGTTTTTAGGTAGATGAGAAATGACCAGTAAAGAGAGAGAGATCAAGATGAAAAAAAGCAGACCTCAGAGAGAATGATAAGGGATGAGCTAAGGGAAACTTTAAGGAGTATTAAGATTATACAAGGGTAGAGAAACCTGGATCTCTGTGATTGAGAGGAAGGGGGTAAAACGAGTTATTTTAAGCTGTAAGAAATTGGAGAGGGGATTCCTAGGATGGTATTTATCTTCCCAGTGAAGTAGAAGCATAAAAGTAATATGCAATAAATGTAAGAATCTGAGCGCAGTTGGGAAATTGAGGAGAGAGGGAAATTTTTAGAATGTTCACTATAGAGAATAAGTAGGGAGTTGATAAAAAAAAATGCCTTAAAGTGATTCCCAGCAACTTCCTGAACAATTTTGCAAAAGCATACAATAGTAAGGTGTCTGTTTCTGCTTTTTATATTTCCTGGCTCATTCTTACTGCAGATGTTGCTATTTTTGTCTTGTAATCTTTCCCTTCTTCAATCTATCCTCCCACACTGGTATTGCTAAAGCATAAATCTGACCTTGTCACTCCCCTTCTCCATAAATTCCAATGATTTGCTATTAACTCAAGGATCAAATACACACACCTAGATTTTTCACAGTGATTAGGAGTAGACAGAACACTGGCTTCAGATTCAAAACATCAGAGGACCTGGGTTCAAATCCTGTCTCTACCACTTACTATCTTCATGATCTTGAATAAGTCACTTGGTCTCAGCTCCTTCATCTGTAAAAGAACGAAGTTAGATTAGCCTCTAAAGTCCCTTTTGCCTCTAATCAATGATCGTTTGGCACTTAAAGTCCTTCATGGTTTGTCTCCAAACTACTTTTCTAGCCTTATTATACATCAGACTCTTTTGCAAACCATCCAAAATAATCTTCCTTTTAGTCCTTACACTGACCTCTCAACTCCATGATTTTTCACAGTCTGTACCTCATGTTTGGACTATGTGTTCTCATCACCTCCATGCTTTCAGAGTCCCTATCTTCCTTTAAACATCCTACATGAGGTTTCCTGATCCCCAACCTTCTACTCTCCCCTCAAATTGCTTTTAAGTGTATTTTGTACATGCTGTTATGTGCACAGCTTTTCTCCCCCTAAAGAATGTAAGCTCCTTTAGAAGGACTATATCATTTTGTCTGTATATCTCCAGTAGTTAGCAAAATGCAAAATTCACAGGAAACATTTAATTAGTATGGATTGATAGATTGACTGTCAGCCACTAACTATAGGGGGTGTGGGTGTCTAGGACTTTCTGTGCCTTTTGTCCTGATCTTTAAAACAGAACTGGACTAAGTAAATATTATGGCCTTTTGTAGTTTGAGTCTTCCATATTTCTGACTTTAGGGAGGGAATGATAGAGGAATAAAGGAGACTCAGTACATTGTGGGTAGAGTAGGAATAATGTAGCATTTGAAGTCAAAAGCTTTCAACTCTGGTTATGTTGCTACCTTCTCCACCTTGGGTAAATATGCAAATTTACCTTATAGGCTTTCTCACTTCTAATTTACTTGGAGGGAAAGGTGGAGATTAATATCCCTTTAATTTCTGAATCTATGATTTGGTGACTCTAATAAAGTAACAAGAACACTCAATCTGGAGTCAGAAGTTCTGGGTTCCAATCCTAAATCTGCTATTTAATGATCTCTGTGACCTCAGAATATTCCACATTTGAGACTTAGTTTCCTTGTCTATAAATTAAGGATGTACTAAATGGTTTCTAAATTCTCTTTTGCCTCTAAATCCTATGACCTTGTAAGGGATTTATTTTTTTTTCCTCCTGTCTGACTTTGATTTCTCTCACACTCTACATGGGGTTGACTTGTAAAGTTCTGAAGAGGTATCTGCTGTGTATGAGCATTAACTGCAATCAGGATGAGAAAGGACAGAAGGAAATTGAGTTTTCTCTAGTTCTTTTGTTTTATTTTTACTTCCAATGCCTTAAATAATCTAATCACCTCTATATTACAAAGGAATCTAAGCTACCATGCCATCTACCAAAACAAAATAATCCACAGTGTACATTTCCATGCAGGTGTGAGAATGTGTGTAATTGGGCTCATGCCTACATTTGGATAGAGAAAAAAAAATTTGACCTGAAAGTCAATGACAATTTCCTTCAGAAGTTTCTTTCTATTCTATTAAGAATACTTGCTTATTCTTGGTAATTCCTTGGCTACTTCCTTTAGAGGTAGAAATATATCTGTTTTATCTCAATAAAAACACTTTTAAAGACTGAAGATGAGATTTTTAAAATATTCGTTATAAGAGGCAACTGTAATGCAATGTAAAAAGAACTGAATTTTGAGTCAGAAGACTTGGATTTAAATTCTGCTGCCCCTCTGTGACATTCTATTTGTTCTATTTTATTCTTAATTTATGGAATAAAACAAGCATTTTCATAACATAGTATAATATAAAGAGATGATTGCATGTGAAACTGCATATCTATTATGTACATCTTGCTGTTCCTTTTAAATATATAATAAAGCTTTCATGTAAATTTCTTTTTGTTTTCTTCTCTCTCACTCACCTGGACTAGAGATGGCTACCATTAGGTACAAATTTATATCTATGTATATACCTATGCGTGTATATATGGTTTTATATATATATACATACATATTTTTTTCTCATATGGAAAATCAAAATAATAATGTTGCTGCTACCTACCTCCCACATTTAAAACCAAATGGGATAATAATTATGTGGAAGCTACTATTATGACCTGAATAATTCAATTTCCACCAACCACAGCAAAAACAACAACCAAAAATGTATATTTTATGGAATTGTTCAGATTCTATTCAAATTATATGTTTTATCAGGTGGCTTTTATATGTAAAAATGTGTAATCTCAGGTAATTCACCTCAACTAGAGTAGCTTCAATTTTTCATCTTTACATAACCTATGTCTCATGGTCTCCAAAGCTCTGGAGTCTTCTATTGGATCCTAACTTACTTAGTGGCCTCTCCCAAAAGTTACATTCTATCTCTTTGGTTTATTATTTGTTATTGGAAACCTCTGAATATAGTGTAAGTATATATATGTATACGTATAGATATGTGCAATATATATATATATATATATATATATATATATATAGAGAGAGAGAGAGAGAGAGAGAGAGAGAGAGAGAGAGAGAGAAAGAGAGAGAGAGAGAGAGAGAAAGAGAGAGAGAGAGAGAGAGAGAGAGAGAGAGAGAGACAGAGACAGAGAGACAGAGACAGAGACAGAGAGAGATGTACAGATTTCTCCAACAGTGGATATAAGGTTTCAAATTCTTATGCAAGTAATCAAGGTAACAAATGCATTTCTGGTATAGGGCAATCTCTATTTTTCCCCACGGAAAAATAAAATTGCGTAGATAGGGTTAAGGACTCAAAATAGCAATTAAACAGATTTAGAAGATAAACACATACTGTATCCACAGTGCCTTTCAGAAGAGAACCCAAATTGGAGTTGCAAGCAAGGGAATTCCTTTCCATTTCTATGAAATCACTCTTTCCCACAGCATCTTCCTGAATCCCCCTCAGAATTATAAACTATTCTGTGATTTGTCATCTCCCCTCCCAAATATATACATTGTGGGCGTGCCATCTGGGCAATACCATTCTCAGCAGACATTCACCTTTCCCTGTACAAATAACTCATGGTAATAAGGAGGAATAAAGTTTCATTCTTTTGGTCTTCCAAGCCATGGACTTAATCTCTTATTATGTCACATTAAAGTGGTCACATCAATAATCTTGTCTTTCTCAGAGCTGAGTTACCCGGAAATTCTCTTTTTCTCTTTAAAAAGACAAACCTTTGAACTCTTGATTTTGATGATCTTGAGGTAATTCCCAAAAGAGACACTACCAAGAAATCTACCTTCTTTGTCTAAAAGGCTAGGTTCTTGTATTATCCTACTTAGTAAATTTCCTGTTAACTAAGATATAGTGGTTTGTATTGCTATCCATAAACTACGCTCTCAAATTACATATATATGTGTGTGTATATGCACACACACACACACATATATATGCACATATATACATATATGAATATATGTGTGTCTGTGTTTGCTTGTGTGTATGTTTATGTGTGCATGCATGTATATGTGTATGCATGTATATGTGCACATATGTGTACACACAGATACACACATATACATAGACACACATACTTTGGTTCCCATGTGGACCTGCTTAAAGGCAACCTTTGACATATCTGGAAGAGAGGGAATGAAGATCTTCTTTCTGGTACTGAGCATTCCCACTCTTCAATTGTTCTTCAGAAAGGAAGTCTTGGGGAAAAAGAAGAGAGGGATCTAGGAGTGAATTATTATCTCTCCTTTACAGGCCAGTACACAAGAGTGGCTCCTTTGATGAGTCCATCTTCCTAGGAGTCTGCAAAGGAGGGGTATGTGTGGGTGGGGGCATGTGGAGGTAGAAACTTAGTCATGGAAATTCAATGAGACAACTACCTTCTGTCATCTTAACAGGGTGTTAAAAGGATATCTACACTGGGGAGAGAAGTGTGGACAATTAAGTGCTTAAAAAAAGTTCACTTCTCCCTGTGTTCATCTAATGAAGGGATTGGAATGAAATAATCTTGGAGGCATTTCCCATCTCTGAATGCTATAATTATATGATAATTTGGGGCAGCAGTGAGAATATCTACATTTTATTTATATGGTTGCTGAAAACAAGCAATTTTATCAAAGCATTCATCTATTAAGTACTCTGGAGATTCTGCAATTCACAGCCAACTTCTCAGATAATACTTCTACCTGAGATCAATTTCAGGTTTCTATAGTAGCACCTTCTGTTCAGTTGGCCTCCACTTTAGTCAGCAGGAGATTCAAAATAACGCAGTCAAATTCTCGGGCCTATTCTACTTGTACATATGATAACAATGGTGGCTTTGAGCTCTGCTCCATTGGAGCAGCAGTTTTCAAAGCTAGCCTAGAATGAAAGTAAGTTGTTTATTTTAAGAAAAAAATCCCTTGAACAATCCATTGAACATTTATAACATACAACATTTTCCCATACACCAGAATCTAAAGATTTCTCTGAAACCCTCATCTGTCATGAATCGGAAAACATGAGGACATTAGACAGAAAGCTGAGCCTTTTCTACTGATAATGAAACCATTTGCAACATCAATTTCCAATAATGTTGGTCATACAGTATGTTGAAATACCACTTCCCTTCAGACAAGCATGCAAAATGCTGAAGTACTTTGGCAGGGGTGTATGCTGCAGAAATCCTGGTTAGAACCGACAACCCTAAAAATTAAGCTGATTTACTTGTGACTTTTGCTGCCTCCCTGTCAATTCTTGGCAGAAATTGTCTCTTTAAACAATGATGTTGCCATATGTTCAGTAATTCATCATTTGGCAGCCTGACTCCTATTAGTATAGCATCCATTTCAATTTTTTTAAAGTGATCTCCTGTGCTATGGACCCACATGCTCAAGGAGATTTCTAATGCCATTATCAACTTTATCTAATGCCCCTAAATGTCTATGCAAAAAACCTTATAATTCCTAGGCCTTTATCCAAGGTATAGACCATTTCTAGATTTCAATGTAAAATGCTAATGTACTGCCAAGAATAAAACTATAAATGCATTGAACAGGAAATAAAACACTTATTTGTACTGTTTAGCTTTGAGTAAAATGCTTCTTCTGCAAGAAACATTTCAGAATGTGAAATTCTTCATTGAAAGTCATGTTATCAGTTTTGGTTTTATTCTTTTTTCTGTGATTTCTTTCATTACTGTGAGGGAATTACAGAGTAGAAATGTTCTTTACTAAGGAGATTTAAAATTACCCTCTAATTTATAACTTTTGAGAGTTCCCTGAGGTACTGAGAGCTTAAGTGACTTGCCCATGGTCACATAACTCTGGTATGTGTCACAAGAAATATTTAAATACATATTTTCCTGACTCCAAGGTCAGGCTGCTATGTATTGTGCTAGTAGTTGTTACACTTTTTTAATGGTGTACCTTATCAGAAAAAAAGTAATGAGCGTGCAATCCCAATATGTATGGGTAATACACACACATGCACACACATACACACAGACACAAAAGTCTTAGTTCAGCTTTAAGCACTAGACAGGCTGTAAATCTTCTAGTTAACTAGCATATCTGATCCATTACAAAATTAATACACATGCAAAAATTGAAAAGTTTGAGATGCATATGAAGAAATGATATTTGCATTTTTAGATTTCATTTATTAACAGAATATAATTTTATTACTAATAATTTAAAGCTGGGCATGGTGGTACACACTTTTAATCACTGCTACCAGTAAAGCTGAAGCTGGTGGGTCACCTGAGCTCAGGAGTTCTAAGCTGCATTACGCTAAGCTGTTTGTGTGTCTTCACTAAACTTGGCACCAATATGGCCAATTCAGGGAAACTGAAGGCTACAAACCTGCATAAAACCATCCTTACAAACTCAAATTATAAATTGAGTAGGTCAAAGCTCCTGAAATGATGAAAAATATGGTCTGATCAGATGAACAGCAGTTCTGCACCAGCCTAAGGGAGAAAGATATTTATTCTCAAAATAATATTAATACTAATAATATAATAATAGCAACTGAATATAATCATTTTAATTTTTTGAAAATTGCCTTAACAATTTGCAATATAGTGATTCAAAGCTCAAATTTTAACTTCAGTTTACAGTAACACTAAATTATTATTAGTGTTGCAGATGAAATATGAAAGGTATACATAGTATATTCACCAGAATATATCCCCCCAAAATTAAAATAATGAAGTGATACATGGGTGAAAAGGTATTGTTTTAATCACCAACTCATTATACTCAGATTTTTCTTAATTCTTTAAAAAAGAAAATGTGAGCAAAAAAATTAAATTAAAAATTTTAACTAGGTAGATTAATGAGATTAAACAGAGTTCTTAGTTCCTAGAAGTACCACCTCCTCTAAGAGATTTTAGCATATTTCTTGAGTATTTTATACTCGGTCTACTCATCCTACTCTCATCACTTTTAAATTATTTTTACATATTTCACATTTAGTTATCTCTGTATGTAGTGTGCTATTTTGCCAGTAGGATATCATCTTCTAGATGGCAGGCACGGTTTTGCTTTTGTCTTTACATGAACAGTGCCTAGCACACAGAGTAGGTACTTAATAAATGCTTGCAGAATTCACTTTTCTCTCTTTGTACATTATTATACACAGCTTTTACCTGTGTTACTTTATTGAGTAATTATTGGCTGTGAAGAACAAGGAATAAATGATTCTATCCTGTTTTTATAAGACAGAAGTGAGAACAATCATATAGCCGGATCTTCATCGTATGACAATGATGGGAAGGTGGGTGTGAGAATGTGAATAAGAAGAAAGATGACATTGCTAGTTATGGGAGCAGTTTCTTACCACCACCTCCCTCTCCCCTCCCCTCCACCATGAAAATCAAGCTAGAGTGTTCCTTAAAAGATATTGAAACCATCTTCTAGACTTCATTGGCTCAGGGAACTAAAATTATTATTTTTTTTGAACACCTGCTTTTAAAACTTTGAGTTCCAAATTCTCTCCCCTCTTCCCTCCCCAACCACCCTCCCTAAGAAGGCAAGCAATTCAACATAGGTCACAAGTGTATCTTTATGTAAAACCCTTCCACAATACTCATGTTGTGAAAGACTAACTATATTTTGCTCCCCCCATCCAGTCCCCCTTTATTCAGTTTTCTCCCTTGACCCTGTCCCTTTTTGAAAGTGTTTGCTTTTGATTACCTCCTCCCCCATCTGCCCTTCCTTCTATCGTCCCCCCTTTTTTATCCACTTTCTTCTTCTTTCCTGTGGGGTAAGATACCCAATTGAGTGTATATGTTATTCCCTCCTCAAGTCAAATCCAATGAGAGCAAGATTCAATCATTCTCCCTCACCTGCCACCTCTTTCCTTCCAATGAACTGCTTTTTCTTGCCACTTTTATATGAGATAATTTACCCCATTCTATCTCTGCTTTTCTCCCTCTCTCAACATATTCCTCTCTCATCCCTTAATTTGATTTTATTTTTTTAGATACCATCCCTTCATATTCAACTCACCCTGTACCCTCTGTCTATCTATCTATCTAGATCTAGATCTAGATATAGATATATTCCCTTCTGCTGCCCTAATACTGAGTTCTCATGAATTACATGCATCCTTTTTCCATGTAGTAATGTAAACAAAACAGTTCAACCTTAGTAAGTCCCTTATGATTTCTCTTTCTTTTTTACCTTTTCATGCTTCTCTTGATTCTTGTGTTTGAAAGTCAAATTTTCTATTCTGCTCTGGTCTTTTCACTGAGAAAGCTTGAAAGTCCTCTATTTGAATGAAAATCCATATTTTCCCTTGGTGCATGATACTCAGTTTTGCTGGGTAGGTGATTCTTGGTTTTAATCCTAGCTCCATTGACTTCCAGAATACCCTTAATACAGAAGCTGCTAGACCTTGTGTTATACTGATTGTGTTTCCATAATACTCAAATTGTTTCTTTCTGGCTGCTGCAATATTTTCTGCTTGTTCTGTGAGCTCTGGAATTTGGCAGCAATATGCGTAGAAGTTTTCATTTTGGAATCTTTTTCAGGAGGCATTCAGTGGATAATTTCAATTTCTATTTTGCCCTCTGGCTCTAGAATATCAGGACAGTTTTCCTTGATAATTTCTTGAAAGATGATATCTAGGCTCTTTTTGATCATGGCTTTCGGGTAATCCAATAATTTTCAAATTATCTCTCCTGGATCTATTCTCCGGGTCAGTGGTTTTTCCTATGAGATATTTCACATTGTCTTCCATTTTTTCATTCCTTTGTTTCTGTTTTATCATTTCTTGATTTCTCACAAAGTCACTGGCTTCCACTTGCTCCAACCTAATTTTTAAGGTAGCATTTTCTTCAGTGGTCTTTTGGACCTCCTTTTCCATTTGGCTAATTCTGCCTTTCAAGGCATTCTTCTCCTCATTGGCTTTTTGGAGTTCTTGTTGCCATTTGAGTTAATCTATTTTAAGGTGTTATTTTCTCCAGTATTTTTTTCGGTCTCCTTTAGCTAGTCGTTGACTTGTTTTTCATGATTTTCTCACATCACTCTCATTTCTCTTCCCAATTTTTCCTCTACTTCTCTTAGTTGCTTTTCTAAATCCTTTCTGAGCTCTTCCATGGCCTGAGACAAAGTCATATTTTCTTGGAGGCTTTTGATGTAATTTCTTTGACTTTATTGACTTCTTCTGCCTGTATGTTTTGGTCTTCTTTGTCACTGAAAAAAGATTCCAAAGCCTGAGTCTGAATCTGAGACCTTTTTCACTGCCTGTTCATGTTCCCAGCCAACTACCTGACCCTCGAGCTTTTTGTCAGGCTTGTAGAGTAGAGAGTACTTTGTCCCAAACTTGAGAGGCTGCACTGCTACTTTTCAGAGCTACTTCTACACAGCAAGATCTGCCACACCAATCCTCCTTCTCCCCCAAGAACCGCCAATCAGGATTTGGGTCTAGATCCAGGCAGGGCAAAGCAGGCTTTGCACTACCACTCTAATCTACTCCTTAATTACTCCCACCAGGTGGGCCAGTGGCCAGAAATAACTGCAGTTGTAGCTCTGGAAGCAGCCTTAGAGCTGCACCACCTCTGCTGTCTCCTGGGGAGATGGCCAACCATGAACTCCTTCCACTCTGTCTCAGCAGCTTATCCCACTACCCTTCTCTGTTGTCTTTGGCGTTTGTAGATTGAGAAGTCTGGTAACTGCCATGGCTCACTGATTCAGGGCACTACTCCTCTTTTGCCCGGCTTCCAGTTTGGTTGGTCCTGGCACTGCCTACATTGGGCTGTGCTCTGCTCCACTCCCAGCTCCATGCGATATACCCTTCCCAGAGACAATCCAGGCTGTCCTGGGCTGTGGCCCTGCTTCCCTTTGCTAGTTTGTGGGTTCCACAGCTCTAGAATTTGTCCAGAACCATTTTTATAGGTGTTTGGAGGGACCCAGGCAGGGGGAGCTTAAGCAAGTCCCTGCTTTCCAGCCACCATCTTGGCTCTGCCCCTTGCACTAAAATTATTGACATTAATTTTTGATGACCTAAGAACAAAATAGCCATGAGGTATTCTAGACATCTCCTCTCCCATGTTTGGTGGAACATGGTCACCTTAAGTAAGGGAGGTTAGCTCAGCGTAAATCAATTCAGTGTTCTCTATGCCTATCCTTGCTAAATATCATTCTGTGATACGAATAAGTCAATCTCCTTTTGTTGATTGTTGAGTTAATTATGAGTTTCTCATTTTGTTCTAATATTGATCCTAAACTATTATATTGAATCTAAAACCAGGGGAACAGTCTAAGTCTGGCCCAACCCAGAATTGATGCCAAAGCAGGGACTGACAAGCAGAGGGTAGGGATAGTTTCATCTTCTGCTTTATTGAAGACTTGGAATAGTAAGAGCTAACTTACTTGAACCATCCTATGCTAGTTTTTTTTTTTTGAGTTTTTAAACAGTTTTGCCTAGAAGATAGGGAGCTGGCCTTGGATTTAGAAAGGTCTATGCCTCTAACATATACTGGTTATGTGATCCTGAGAAAATCACTTAACCTCTCATTTCCAGGTAATAATCCAAAATCCTAAGTTGCAGAAAAGTTACTATCCTGAATCTTTACAGTGAGTTTCCTTATCCAGGATTTCCTTGTACCAGTGGAAATAAGGAGTACAGTGTGTACCCCAAGAATGTCAGGGTGCCACCTGAAATGGTGAGGAATAGATGTTCAGGTCCTATTATCCTGAAAGAATTCACTCTCCAAGTTAAAGAAAGACATTTATTGGAGTGATACAACCAACCAGGTCTGCTCTCATGTGGGAGCACAGGAGGCAGGCCCTGGCTTTCTTAGGAAGCAAAGGCAGTTAGCCAGGTTAAAGGTATGGTTTAAATACAATTTTGTGGAATGGGGGAAAGGGGACAAGAGAATGGCAAATGCCTGGATTATCAGGTGGTTGCCTTTATCATACAGATAAGCAAAGAGAATAGGCAAGGGGAAGGGAAGAGTTGTGGAATTAGGCAAGCTTTGTGAAAGGACACAGATAAGTCCACCGTGGGGGGCTTCAATGCTTAGTCTACTTTTATCACTTTTCTGGCTGGTCACATCCTGCATCTTATCTCATATTTCATATCCTGCATCCAGCTTGCTTCATCTGACTCAATACTCCTTTCTACCTCATCAAAGCCACAGGTCCAGTCTTTATCCTAAGCTTTTCTGTGACTCAGTGTTCAGCAAATAGTGCTTACAAATTATCATTATAAAGGCATTTGCAAGTACTATAGCTACTTTGGAGTCTATTCTATTTTATAAACAATGACAACACTAGGGTAAATAGTGTTATTTTAAGTCAATATGCTATTCCTCCCTAGGGCATTTGCATTTTGAGCTTTGTTTATAATTAAGAATGAAAGGCTTTGTCCTCTGTTAAAGGAATTTTGAACATTACTGGAGCAAAATAATTTTTTTCCAGGCAGGGGGGTCTTTCCAGGTACCCATAAAATTGTAGTAGGTTTATCTAAGACTAGCTTTGTTTAGTAAAGTACACAGTGTAAATGGAAGCATGAAAACTTGAATGAAAAATGTCATGATTCTAGGAGAAGACAAAATCATGATGGATAATAATTCTTGAGTCACTAGCAGGAATATGGAGCTGTGCTAGGCATTACGCATTGAAGACAGTGTGTCTTTTAAAATCTTTTTGTTTATTTGGGGTGTGTGTGTGTGTGTGTGTATCTTTTCATTTTGACATATTTAAAGAAGAGAATTAATAGTAGAAAATCTGTCCAACACAACACAAAAATAAAAGAAAAAGAAAAGCTAAAGTTTGATCATTGCTATGGGCACAAGGCCACTATGGTACCTGGAATCACTTAATCTGTAACCACTAATCCATTTACCATTTTGGTCCAGTTATGCCAATGGGATTAGAAGAGAATTAGAATTATCTATCAGTTGTTCCAATGCCATTATTATGTGTAGCAACTAAACAGATTGATTAGGCCAAAAATTAAAATTAAGATAATTCTTGAAACAATTCAGCTTTAGTATACACTTATCCACAAATAAAAATTCTTAAGTTTTCTTGCTAGCACCTGACATTCAATAATTTCATTGTTAAATGAAGATTCAATTTTATTATGAGAAACAATTTTCTTTGGAAAGATTGCCAATACAGACCTTTGCATAAAATAGGTGATCAATATGCCTTAATGTAATAAAATTTTGAGTGAATGAATAAATAGATGGTTGGAGGGATGGAAAGTAAGAAGTTTTATTCACATAAAATCATTTATTACTGCCATTTTGTTGATTAAGATTGATTTAAGGGAGGTAAATTGATTTGTTTAATAAAATATAACTGTAATAATGAATTCATGAACTATTTTCTAACTTTCCAGTCTATGATTCTCATGTTGTAATCTAAAGTAGTCAGTCTTTCCAAATGGAATGACACATTGATAACGACTGCTTTTCTGGTGGGCGAGGGTGTTAAATATGTTGGATGATGTGACCTTGTTAGCTTTCAGAAGCTTCTGTGGTTGCCTTTCACTCAGTGTTAGGAAGGAAATTGTGATGACTTTGTGATGTAAACCACAAGTGGTCTTCTTACCATCCCCTGCTCTGGAAATAATTGTCCTAGTGAGCACTAATCAAAGAATCATGGATTTAGATCTAGAAAGGATCCTACAGATCATTAAATATGATCCCCTCTTTTTGGGGGATGGAGAAACCATAGGAGGATAAACTAAGTGATTTGTCCAGGGTCATACATATAGTAAGAGTATGGGTTTTGAACTCAGATTTTCTAGATGCCAAGTCCAATTCTTTACCCACTACACCGTACTACCTATGGTATGTATCCCAGGATACTGCTATTCTAATCAAATAAAATCTCTTTATCTGCATTTTATTCCCTGCCTCTCCTCTCTACTTAAACAAGTTTGACAGTCATTCCCTAACAACAATATCTCTAAACAGACAGATGCAGTTAACATCACTTTTCCAGTAACTGAATACCTTCTACATTCTCATATTAATATTTTACAATGAAAGACAGAGGCTGTTAATCTATCATGGGAACTAAAAATGGCCTTCAATGTGATCTCAAGGAAAGGATGAGAATTAATGCAATGGGGTGGGACTGGGGTAGCAGAAGAGAGGAGAAATGACAAGGAGATGGGAAAGGGCCATGAAGTCCATTTCTATTTGGCAAATATAACACCCTTTTGTTCCATACCTTTCTGGAATATTAATCATTTAATTATAGATTTTAAATTCTTCATAAAATAAAATATTAGGAAACAAAAGTAATATACCCTTTCAATGTCTTTTCACATATGATCACAGCAAGTATCAACGTAGCTAACTCTTTGCAGGGGTGATGCTTCCCTCTTTTTTTTGCAATGTTTAACATTCAGTAATTAAAATGTAGTCACCCAATTCAGGCAGAGCTCACTTATAACTTAACCTATGACACTGATGAATCATCCTTTTATGTTTTTTTTTTAACTTTTAAAAATTTGTCTCTAGGATAAGCCTCTGTGGTAATTGCACATTAATTTGGACACATTTGTCCATTTTTTTTCAAGTATTCAGAGAACATCAAGTGTGAATGGTTAAAAATTCCCTCCTTTACTTCACATCATTCTCCCCCATTTCAAACGTCCAACTTAATTCCCTGAACTGGTTTCATTTCTTTTGTATATCCACAACTTATTTGCCCCGTCTTATTCTTCCACACATTCCAATTTACTGTTGTTTGAGAGGGTCCAATTTTTTTTTGTCAAAACTCTTTGGCATAGGACAGCTAGGTGGCAAAGTGAGTAGAGCACCGGCCCTGGAGTCAGGAGGACCTGAGTTCAAATCTGGCCTCAGACACTTGACACACTTTCACCAGCTGTGTGACCTTGGGCAAGCGACTTAACCCAAATTGTCCTGTCTTCCCCCCTCCAAAAACAAAACTAAACAACAAAAAAAAAAAACTTTTGTCACTCAAGTATCATCAAACCAGAAATTCTATAAGTGGGATGAGGACAGACAGGGAAGAGAACTAGACCATGACAAACCCATGACATTGGTCAATGTCTATGACAATGGTCCCAATTCTACCATTGGAATAGAACTTTTTTTTTTAATTAATGTGGTAGAATCATGCTTTTTGGGACTATTCTGACCACCAACAGCTGTCACTGTCCCAGAAGATATGGTTAGGGTACATTAAGGGTGGAGCCACTAGCTGCAGCCAGTTAGTAACTCTGTGACATGTATGACAGTCATTGATGCACTTCTGGTGAAGAAGTTAATAGACTTGACTGCAGGAGGAAATATAAGAAGATGGTAGAGAAAGGGTCTGTTTTCCTCTCCCTTCCATGTGACAGAAGACTTTCCTAGAATCTAAAAGAGAATAAAGCTCATTAAATATACAAAACTTTGTTTTTTGTAGTAATTAATTAAATATTTTGAAATAAAACATTATATATAGAATGCTCCTGTCCAGAGTACTTGTCAACATATTTCAGCTTCTTGTCAGGTTTCTGAGAACAGCATTGAAAGCTAATCAATAAAAACCAATATCTATTTATTTGTTGCTGTCTTTGTGGTTTTTTGTTTGTAGTCCATATTAAGAATTGTTTATATTATTAGGACGTAGAGCCCTGACATCTATTTTTAAATAACAAGGTAGCAGCTCAAAACTATTAACATCACAGGAAAAAGAAGCATTCTTCTGCTGAAATGGCACTGCTAATCTCACATATTATGACTCTACTTTTAATTTCTTATATTAAAGCAAGCTTACTGAGAAGGATGTTCAAAGTAATTCTTAGTATCTTAATTTACTTGACTTGTCTGTCTCAACCTGGTTTGTCGCTTGGGATTCAAGTGGAAAGTTTATGAGTTAGAGTTGACTGTGTCATTAAGCAATGTTATGATATGTGAAAAAATATGTGATTTTCAGAAGGTGCTTGACATTCAAAATTCTAGCTCATTTATATTTTAGTAATTTGAGGAACCACATATATGCTTTCATTATAAATTCTTCTTGATGATAACAGAACACCTGTTGAATGAATGAAAAAGGCCAATATTGAATACTTAATATGTCCCAAGCACTATGCTAAGCATTGTTAGAAGTTTAAAAAAAAATAAAGTGAGATAATCTATTCTCTTTAGAGGAAGGGGTTCCTTTTAAGGGGTTTTCTCTAAAGGTGAGCTTTAGGAACTCACACTCTAAAAGAGGGAGACCACGTATAAAGGAAAGCTCAGCTGCCGCATAGATGGAAAGGCTGAGGAGTTGTAGAGGTTGAGTGACAGTGGATGACAAAGTCCAAAGATTGTTAGGTCTGATGACAATTCCAGGAGGGTAGAAGACCAAGAATCAGGCCTAGAGAACCACAGATAGCAGAGACAGACTAAATACTAAAGCCTGATGGTTTTCCAAATTACCAGAAAGAATTAACTTGATTACCCTCACGACTTACTTGCCATCTGAACAGTCAAGCAGTACAGACAGATACTAAGTTGCCAAAGAAGGGGATGGAGGTGGAGTAAAGTAAGGAGAGAGAATGCCTCCAGGGATGACAGAGCTTTCTTTTGGACCTTCCAGCATGATCAAAGACAATTTAAACTGTGTATTTGAATCCAAAGAATAACATAGATGATGCCTCAGAAACTCCCTGATTATGGATAATTTTATGAGGATCAGATGTGTGTGTGTGCATGTGTGTGTGTGCGCGCGCGCGCGCGTGTGTGTGTGTGTGTGTGTGTGTGTGTGTGTGTGTGTGTTTGAAAGTCAACCTTAGTAAAAGTTGAACTGGCTTGGCCAAGATCACATAAGTAGCAAATGGAAGATTGGAAAAACAGCTTTGGCAGCGAACAGGGCACTTAGTTCAACTGGCATGTTCAAAGCATTGCTTTCATTTGGTTATTTAATTCTCATTTCCTTTGCTAGAACATTTTGTTTCAAAAAAACCTTGAACTAAAATAAAATGTGGTTAGAGAAAAAGTTTAAGTTCAGAAATGTCTAACTCATCAACATGTGAAAGAGAAAAATAGCATTAAAATCTGTTGGGTTGTTTATTCTATTATCATAGTTTTATGGCATTTTCCACTATGGAGGCAAATTCCTCGTATTTGAGTCAGTGAACAAGTTAATTTTGGGATGGAATATTTACATGGGAAAAATAATATAATTTTATTACAGGGGAATACTGGTATTTAAAGAGATCAGGAAGGGCTTCTCATAGAACGAGTTACAAGAATTGATACTAGAATTGAAGGAAGCTGGGAAATGAGTGAGGGTCCCATACCCATCAAATCAGATGCCTCCCATGTGATTCCCTGTAGTGGCCTGTTCTAAAGCTTTCACTTCAATGTTGTGTCTACACAATTCTGAAATTAAAACCAATTCAAAATTCATTTGACAAAAACATTTGGCTTCCTGATTGAAATTTTGGCTATCTTGATGAAATGGTTTGCCACACTACATGCTCAGTACTCTTTCCTTCCATAAAAGAAAAATCAAATGCTTAAAATTATAGCACTTAGGAGTTAGTACCTGGTTGATTAAACCACTGAAAATCTCAGCTGATAGTGTTATATTTACAAATGTTTTTTAATCACTTGGATTTTGGTTTTCCAAACATAGGCATGCCTCACTGCATGCAAGTTGATAAGTGCTGCTAATCTATAAACAACTACAAAAAATAGAAACTGATTTGGAATGACTTTTCTTCATAAAAGAGCATATTCCATGAAATCTGTAAAGAAGATGACTGACATTGCCATTATTTTATGAGGTATTTCTATGTTTCATTCACTGCCAGGTGAACTTTTGTTTTTATTAAAAATAATTTCTCGCAGTCTTTTATCATCTATTCAGTTACGTGTTTCCACATTTAATCTGCTCCTTCATTTATGGAACTTCAGAAAGTTACTCTACATTTTAGGCATTTTGTAACAGAAGATCCTCTCTAAACTATTAGTCTTGAGACACCACTTGTGTAATTCCTTTTAATAGTCAAATGGAGGACACACTTAGATTAAAGCTAAAACATTTAATGAAATAATATTGTAATAAAAATAATGACAAAGCCTTCCCTCCAGAAACTCTGAGCTCACACTCCTATAAATATCCACAAAGGAAGACTTAAATTTCATAAGGACCTCTTAGAAGTGTACACAAATGGGGAGCATATAGCTATAACACCAACCTGTAAGAGTGTAAATTCAAAGAATATATGTTATTGGAATGCACTGATAGAGTGACAACTCACCCCCTAGTGTTTCTGAGCACTTAATGTCTTCTGGTGATGTTATTGGCTACTCTCTGCTCCCTATTGGACATCAATTTTTGATGCTCCCTTCAAGGAATCAAAAATTAATCTTTTGCTATTTACATCTCTGTTCTTTCTAGCTGTCATCTATCCATCATTTTTTCTATTTTTTGCTTTAAAAAGTATTTTATTTCTTCCTACAATTACATATCAAGAAAATTTTTAGAATTCTTTTTTACCAGATTTTAGTTCCAAATTTCTCTCCCTTCCTCCCCTCCCCTCTTCTGAAAACAGTAGGCAGTTTAACATAGTTTATGCATATGCTATCATGTCAAACATATTTCCATATTCATAATGGCTGTAGAAGAAGAAACAAATCAAAAAGGGAAAAAAACATGAAAAAGAATAAAGTAAGTAAAAAATGCTTTGATCTGCATTCAGATTCCATCAGTTCTTTATATGGATATGGATTCCATTTTCCTTCACTACACCTTTCTACTTGTCTTGGATCATTGTGTTGCTGAGAAGAGCTGAGTCATTCATAGTTAAACATCATACGACGTTGATGATACTGTGCACAGTGTTTTCCTGGTTCTTCTCATTTTATTTTGCATCAATTTGCTAGGTTTTCCTGAAATGTGCCTGTTCATCATTTCTTATTGCACAATAGTATTCAATCATATTCATACACCATAGCTTGTTCAGCCATTCCCCAACTGATAGGCATTCCCTCAATTTCCAATATTTTGCCACCATGAATAGGGCTGCTATAAATATTTTTTGTACATGTAGGTCTTTTTCCCTTTTTCATAATTTCTTTGGGATACAGATCTAGTAGAGGTATTGCTGGATCAAAGGATATGCACAGTTTGGTTGCCCCTTGGGCATAGTACCAAATTGCTCGTCGGAATGGTTGGATCAGTTCTTAACTCCACCAACAATGCATTAGTGTCCTAATTTTCCAACATCCTCTCTAAAATTCATCATTTTCCTTTTCTCTCATATTAGCCAATCTGATTGTTATGAAGTGATATTTCAGAGTTGTTTTAATTTGCATTTCTGTAATCAAAAGTGATTTAGGGAACTTCTTCACACACCTAAAGATAGCTTTGGTTTCTCCATCTGAAAACTGCTTGTTCATCTCCTTTGACCATTTATCAATTGGGGAATGGCTTGTATTCTCATAGATTTGACTCAGTTCAGGGCCTGTTTGCCCCGGGCTGCACTTAGGTATGTGGAGGTCTGGGTGCTGGAGGGCACCCGACAGCCTGGAGCCACTCTAAATCACGTGGAGGTCCAGCTGCCTTAGGATTCTTGCCCTAGGCAGTGTTGAAGCAGGTGGAAGTCTGGCAGCTGGAGGATGCCTGCAAGTGTGGGGCTGTGCAGAAGCACATGGTGATTCTTGGAGCTGGAGTCTGACGGTTCCCCTGGCTATGCTAAAGCAAGTAGCAGATCCTGGTGTTGGCATTTGCCTGCTCCACCACACTGGAGTTCAAGATCTCACACTGGTTTGCCTAGGTGGGGTTTGCTGCTGGCTTGCTGGGATACTGCTTGTCTTTGAATATACTTCCCTTTTGCCAGAGTGAAGCGGACCAATCCTCCAAGTCTCCTCAGCTAAAAGACCACTCCACCCAGTCTTTCTCTTGGCCCTGCTGTTCTAGGATTTGTTCTGGATTTGTTATGGATGTTTGCTTATTTGGAGCCTAATATGGGAGAGCAACAGTGATTTCTTGCTTACTCTGCCATCTTGGCTTTTCTTTGAGATTTTTTTTATTCCTTTCACCTAAAGTGCTGTGATTCCCTAGCCTCTCCTTTGTCACAAGGGACAGAACTCTGCTAACCAGATATTTTATTCACTTCTCTTGTCTACTGGAGAGTGATATGATTATCATATTTTTCCCTTAAGTGCAGCACTTTTAGGCTCTCATCCATAATCAACTCTGTTGTTCATTTCTTCAAATGTGTCCAGCACTTCATGACACCATGGACCATGTTGCCCATGGGAATTTTTTTGGCAAAGATACTGGAGTGGTTTGCCATTTCCTTCTTCAGTGGATTATGGTAAACAGATATTAACTGATTTGCCCAGGGTTACACAGCTAGTGAGTGTCTGAGGCCAAGTGTTCCCCAGCTCTAAACTCAGTGTTCTATCCATTGAGCAATTTAGCTGCCTAAGGAGCTATTTTCAGTGTCCTTTTCTCCTCTTACCACTATCCATTTAAAATATCTATTGTTCATAAACTTTCCCCACCAAAGTAGCACTATTAATTTCTTCAATCAGCGCTCTCAGCAATTTGGCGTTATATAGGACCTTAAGGTCATAAATCTAGAGTATGAAAGGACCTCAGAAGGCATGTAGTCAAATCCTTCATTTTACAAATGAGGGAACTGAAGTCCAAAGTCATACATGTAAAGTAAAGTAAAGTAAAGTAAAGTAAACATGAAAGAGGTGGGATCTTTTAACCAATGGCTATGGTTCTGTTCCCCTCAGCCAGATTGCTCCCAAGTAGGCTAAGATAGCAAGTCTTCTTTAAAGTCTTCTCTTTTCTACTCTCTTTTCTGACTCCACCAGTTAGACTTTCATCAGACATGGTCAAAAGCCCTTCTTAATTCTTTTCAGATTCCTTCAGGTTGTGGCAAGTTTTCCCAGGCCTCTATTTCCTGAAATGGAAAATATGCTGAATAAAACTAAGGTAAATCAACTGCTTAAATCATCCCATCATGATCTTTTCTGCACAGGCTCTTTAAAAACATAGAGACTGGATCCTGAAGATCTGATCCCGGAGGCCTGACTCCATAAGACCAGTATCTCTTATTGGCTTTTATCTCAACTCCAGAGATTTATTTTGGAGACAATGTCATGCATAAAGTTTAGGCCTGACTTATGTACAGGTTTCTTAAAGAGTGATTAATATGATCCCCAGATCTTCCATAGACACTCAATGCCCATTGTAGGTATTGGATATGGCAGCTTTTCTCCCCACATGCAGTAGTAAATGCATAAGTTGCAAAGAACTCATAGGAACCCATGAACGAGTCTCTCTTCTTTTGCTTTTTCTTCTGAAGTCATGCTACTGGGTGTGTAGAAATGATGAGAAGTTAAAAAACTCTGTTCCCTGGAGGAAATTTCATAATGCCTACCTTTTTTTGTATTTTTATGACATCATTATCCATGCTTTTGTGAATCACCAGAAGTTTTCATGTAGTTTGATAAACCTTGGAAACATGGTTTGGATATGTTATTTTGTTACTAGGTAACTCTTTTGTTATTAGGTAAAGAGATATATACCTCAGTAGCCATTATAACCTAGTATCACCACCCATAAACTTTTAATGTGGCCCATTGTTCTTTTCAATAGCTCCAGGGAAGTTTAGTTTATTTTCCTTGCTATTGTTTCTTCTCACCTTTTAGTATTGCTGCTAGTTCTTTCCTCTTAGGACAAGAAAAACAGCTATATTCCATTTTCCATGTGATAGGATTTCAGATAATGAACGATTGCCAGTATGCCTCCCTAAATCTTTTCTTTGCCAGACAAAACCTCCTTAATACTTTTACCTAATGTTCATATGATGTAATATTTATGCGCTTGGCCATTTTGGTGGTACTCCTTTGACTATAAGTACTAATCTCTCAACTGTAAACACTTGTGGATATGTCATCATTTCTTTGAGGATAAATAAATTCTTCCTCCTCAGAAAGTCCAAATTTCTCCTTTGGGGGAAATTTTATGTCTGATAATTGGCTCCAAGTGTTCAATGGTTGTTTCTCTTCCCATTCTCCTCCTTTTCACCTTCTTTTATCTATCACCCTTCTGGCAAATGTGAGGAAACCATTATGTTTCTTTATATCTTTTTTTCTTTGTTTACATATTGAAGCTTTTCTTTTTTTCCCTTTTAAATAATTGAAATTTTTGAACAAAGTGATGAATGAACTAAACTATGCTTGGGCAATAGTACTATTGTATATAGAAGATGCAGGAGCAGTTAGGTGACACAGTGGATAAAATGCTGTACATGAAGTCAGGAAGACCTGATTTCAAATCTGACCTCTGTGACCCTGAGCAAGTCACTTAACCCTGTTTGCCTCAGTTGCTCATCTATAAAGTGAGCTGGAGAAGGAAATCATAGGCCACTCCAGTATTTCTAACAGGCAAATCCCAAATGGGGTCACAAAAATTTTCAATTGTCTTACATTGCTTTCCACATTAATCTCCAAATCCTAAACATTCTAGGAGCCAAGATAGTAAAGAAAGCAGTAAATTGCTCTAGTTCTCCTATAATTTTCTTTGGAAGTTACTATAAGATTTACCCTATCCTGGGATAGCAGAGCCAGCACAGAGACAGGGTGGACCTGTCTTTTAGCCTAGGAGACTCGGAAGATAGACAAGAAAGGTTCATCTCACTCGGATTAAAGGGGAGTAGATTACAGAATAGGAAGTGTCCCAGAAATCCCCACCTCAGGAAACCAGTGTGAGATCCTGAGCCCCAGTGTGGTGAATCAGGCAAATACCAACCTTAGCATAACCAGGAGAACCAGCAGAGCAGCTCTGAGAACTACCACATGTTTTAGTGTAACCCCAGGGAAATGCAGAAAAACCCCACCTGGCCTCATCACACACCAGATACCACCACTAGGACCTCAGCTCAGCACCAGGTAAGTTGCTAGACACCTACAGCCTCCAGAAGGGTTAGTCTCCCCCCTCCATGTCCCCTCAATGTACCAGCAGACATCACAGTACTCCATGGGCCTTAGGGCAACATCAGTGCAGATTCAGGTAAGCAGCCAGGGCTTGCAGCCACTGACACAAGAAGCCTAAGACAGAGCCCCTTCCACCCTGGAAGCAGAGATTACATTTGAAAAAGGGGAAAAAAGTAAAAAAAAACCAGGAATTTGACCATAGAAAGTTATTAAGTTGACAAGGAAGACAAAGATACAAACTCAGAAGAGGACATCAATGTCAAACACCTATAGGCAAAATCCCAAAGAAAAAAAAAGGAAGTGGTTTCAAGCCCAGAAAGAACTCATAGAAGAGCTCAAGAAAAGGAGCTTAAAAATCACATAAGGCAGGTACAAAACAACTTGGGAAAAGAAATGAGTGATGCAACAAAAGGTCCAGAATATCAAGGGAATTAATGAAAAAAAATGCTAGGGAAGGTGGCCTAGCCACATGAGATATTAAACTGTACTATAAAGCAGCAGTCATCAAAACTAGTTGGTACTGTCTAAGAAACAGAGCGGTGGACCAATGGAATAGGTTAGATACACAAGATGTAGTAGTCAATGACTATGGCAATCTACTCTTTGATAAACCCTAAGAATCCAGCTTCTAGGCTAAGAATTCACTATTTAACAAAAACTGCTGGGAAAATTTCGGAAACGGTATGGCAGAAACTGGGCATAGAACAGTTATTATCTTATCTCATCTCATCTCATCTCATCATAAATTATATATATATATATATATATATATATATAATATGTATATATAATATATATACATGTCTTATACTGTATACCAAAATAAAGTCAAAATGGGCTCATGATTTAGGAATAAAGGCTACTACTGTAAGCAATTTGGGAGGGCAAGGAATAGTTTACCTGCCAAATTTATGGGAAAGGGAAGAATTAATGACTCAACAAGAGAGAGGGAGCATTACAAAATGCAAAATGGATAATTTTGATTATGTTAAATTGAAAAGTTTTTGCATAAACAAAGCCAATGCAACAAAGATTAGGAGGGAAGCAGAAAATTGGGGAAAAATCTTCGCAACCGATGTCTAATAAAGGCCTCATATCTAAAATATATAGGGAACTGAACCAAATTTATAGGAATATAAGTCATTCCCCAACTGAGAAATGGTCAAAGGATATGAACGGGCAGTGTTCAGATGAAGAAATTAAAGACATCTATAGTCATATGAAAAAATGCTCTAAATTGCTGTTAATTAGAGAAATGCATATCAAAACAACTCTTAGGTACCCTATTTCTCCTATCTGATTGGCTAACAGGACAAAACAGGAAAATGATAAATGCTAGAGAGTATGTGGGAAAATCAGAACACTAATTCATTGCTGGTAAAGTTGTGAACTGATCCAGCCATTCTGGAGAGCAATTTGGAACTATGTCCAAAGGGCTATAAAATGGTGCATACCCTTTGACCCAGCAATATCACTTCTGGGCTTTATCCCAAAGAGATCATACAAGTGGAAAAGGAATCTGTATGTACAAAAATATTTATAGCAACTCTTTGTGGTGGCAAAGAATTGCAAAACAAGGGGATGCCTATCAATTGGGTAATGGTTAAACAAATTGTAATATATTGTAAGGAATGAGGAGCAGACAGACTTCATTATAACCTGGAATGACTTATACAAACTGATGCAGAGTGAGAGGAGCAGAACCATGAGATGATTATACATGATTACAGACACATGGTATCTGTAAGTACTAACTTTGATAGACTTGACTCCTCTCATAAATGCAAGGTTCAAATACAACTCCAAAAGACTCATGATGGAAAATGCTATGCACATCCAGAGAAAGAATTATGGAATCTGAATACAGATTGAGGCAAAGTTTTTGCTCTCTCTTTTTTTTTCCCTCTATTTTGGTTTCATTTCTCCTTTCTCATGATTCATTCCATTGGTTATAATTCTTCATTGCAACTGGACTATTATGTAAATAATTTCAATGCGAAGGTATATGTAGAACCTACATTGGATTAAATGCAGTCTTAGGGGGTTGGGAGCAGGGGTGGGATGGAGAGAAAATTTGGAACCCAAAAACTTGTGGAACTGAGTGTTATAAACTAAAAATAAAAAAAATAAATTTATTAATAAAAAGAAAGGAGTCATGCAAGAGAATTATGAAAAGACTCAACAGCCTGGAAAACTGCTTAAAAAGTAGAACTGTGCAAATGGAAAAGGAGATACAAAAATTCACTAAAGAAAACAACTACTTTTAAAGTTCAAATTACCAAATGGAAAAGAAAGTATAGGAGCTCACTGAGGAAAATAACACCTTAAAAGTTAGAATTGGGCAAGTGGAAGGTAATGACTCTATGAGGCATCGTGAATCAATGAAATTCAAAGAATGAAAAAAATGGAAGAAAATGTAAGATAATGCATGGGAAAAACAAACAAACAAACAACCTGACCTGGAAAACAGATCCAGGGGAGACAATATCAGAATCATTGGATTACCTGAAAGACATAATCGAGAGGAAGACCTCGACAACATCTTTCAAGACATTATCAAGGAAAACAATGCTGATATCCTGGAACCCAAAGGCAGAATAGGCATGGGAAGAATCCACTGATCATCTTGAGAGACCCCAAAACAAGAACCCAAAGGAACATTATAGCCAAATTTCAGAACTATTAGCTAAAGGAAAAAAAAATACTACAAATAGGAAGAAAAAAACAATTCTAATATAGGGGAGTCACACAGAACTTGGCAGATGGAACTTAAACGTTCAGAGGTCATGGAACAAGGTATTCCAGATGGCAAAGGAGCTAAGGCTGTAGTCTAGAAATCACTTACCAGGCAAAAGTAAGCACTGAGGGAAAAAAAAATCATGCAACAAAATAGAAGGGTCTCAAGCCTTCATGAGGAGAAGACCAGAATTAAACCAAAAATTTTACCTCTACTATTAAGAACCAAGAGTAGCATAAACAGGTAAAATGTAAAAGAAAATATAAATGATTTAATAAAGCCAGACTCTTTTCATGCCTACACAGGATGATGACACTTGTACCTCTTAAAGATTGTATCAGTAATAGTACAGATAGAGGGAATATACTTAGAGAGTGTGTAAGTTTAAGGCGAATTTGAGGGAATGACAGAAAAAAAAAAAGAATTAAGAGTTTAGAAAAGAGGAGTACAATGGGTACAGAAGGAAGGGAGAGGTAGAATGAGATAAATTATCTCACATAAAAAGGTGAGAAAGACCAATAAGTGTGGAAGGGAGGAGGGGCAAAAGACATTGTTGAACCTTACTCTCATCAGTATTGTCTCAAAGAGGGAATAATATGCACAATCATTTGAACATAGGGATCCATCTAACCTGAGAAGGAAATAGGAGGGGAAGAGATTAAGTAAGGGGGTGGGAGTAAGTACTGATGAAAGGGAAGGCAGATCAGGGAAGGTGGGAGACAGAAGTTAAATATTAATGAGGTGCGAAAGGGTAAAAGGAGAGAGATGATAAATAGCAGGAAGAGTAAGATGAAGGGAAATACATGGATGGTAATCATAACTGTGAATGTGAATACAATGAACTTCTCCATAAAACAGAAGCAGACAGCAAAGTGGATCAAAAACCAGAATCCTGCAAAATAATGCTTACAATAAACACACTTGAAGCAGAGAGACACACAGAGTAAAGGTAGGGGGCTGGAGTAGAATCTATTATGCTCTAGCTGAAGTAAAAAAAAAAAAGCAAGGATAGCAATCCTGATCTTAGGCAAAGTAAAAGCAAAAATAGAGCTAATTAAAAGAGATAAAGAAGGAAACTACATCTTGATAAAAGGTACCATAGACAATCAAGCAAACTAAAAGAGCAAGGAATAGATTACCTGTCAGATCTGGGGGGGGGGGGGCAGGGTGAGAGGGAAGGAGTCAGCACCAAACAAGAGGTAGAGAGCATTACTAAATATAGAATATATAATTTTAATTATGTTAAACCAAAAAGCTTTTGTACAAACAAAACCAATGCAACCAAGATTTTAAGGAAAGTGAGAAGCTGGAAAACAATCTTAAACAATGATTATAGCTAGTGTCTCTTATAAAGCCTCATTACTTGAATATATAGAGAATGGAAACAAATTTATGAGAATACAGGCCATTCCCCAATTGATAAATGGTCAAAGGAGATGAACAGCAATTTTTAGATGGAGAAATCAAAGACATATATAGGCATGTGAAGTGCTCTAAATCACTTTTAATCAGAGAAATGCAAATTAAAATGATTCTGAAATGCTACCTCATACCTCTCAGATTGTCTACTATGACAAAAAGGGAAAATGATGAATGTTGGAGTGGTTGTGGGAACATTGGGACACTAATGCACTGTTGGTGGAGTTGAGAACTGATCCAATTATTCAGGAGAGAATTTGGAACTATGTCCAAAGGACAATCAAACTGCGTATACCCTTTGATCCAGGAATACATCTACTGGATCTGTATCTGAAAGAAATCATGAAAATGGGAAAAGGACATATATGTACAAAAATATTTAAAGCAGTCCCATTCATGGTGGCAAAATACTGGAAATTGAGGGGAGGCCCATCAATTGGGGAATGGCTGAATAAGCTGTAGAATATGAATGTAATGGAATATTGTTGTGCAATAAGAAATGATTAACAGAAAGATTTCAGAAAATCCTGTAAAGACTTGTATGAACTGATAAAGTAAAATGTGTAGAACCAGGAAAACACTGTATATAGTAGCAGCCTACATCACATGATGATCAACTATCAATGATTCAGCTTTTCTCAGCAACACAGTGATCTAAGACAAGTACAAAGGACTGATGAAAGAAAACGCTATCCATTAAGAACCGATTGACTCAATGTAGATTGAAGTATTGTTTCACTTACTTTCTTCTTCCTTGCGTTTTTTCCTTCTGATCTGTTTCTTCCACAACTGTGATGAACATTGAAATATATTTTACATCATTACATATATATATAATATATATAGTGTCTGTGTGTTTGTGTGTGTATGTGTGCATATGTATATGTATGTATATACATATATGTACACACACATACACATATATGTATGTGTGTGTGTGTGCATGTGTGTGTGTAAACTCTATCAAACTCCTTATCATTTTTGGAAGAGGGCAGGGGAAGGGAGATGGGAGAAAAATTTGTAACTCAAAATCTTGCAAAAATGAATGCCAAAAATTTTCTTGATATGTCATTTTGGGAAAAAAATAAAATTCTATTTAGAATTTTAAAAAATAAGCCCAAACTCTTCAACCTGCCATTCAAGGCCCATCGTAATTTTTTCCTACCTAGTTTTAAAATCTCAATTCTTCTATGGGCATCCTATGTTACTGTGAAACTACATTAGTTTCATTCTTCTATGAGCCAACTTTTCTTCTTTCCATAGATTTGTTCATTCTTCTCCCTAGAACTCAATGCAATTCAGCAGACATCTATTTAGTGGCTTCTGTGTTTAAGATAGTCTTTTCAACACAGATGGTAAAAAGACAAAAACACCTATGCAGTTCATGATTTCAAAAAGTTTACATTTTGCCGATCGAGTATAACATTTAAAGAGATGAATAAACAGGTAACAAGAGGAGAGAGAAAACACAAATAGATATCAAGAAAGAGTACATGGAGATATTGATAATTTGAAGGATGATAAGGATTCTAATAAGCAGAGTTGAGGAAGAAACTCACTGTGATCTTGGATGAAGGGTTGTGCAAAAACAGAAAGTCAAGATATGGAAAATTATGGTAAGATTTCTCATCTTCTAGTTTCCTGGTAAAATTCTATTTGTTCTTCAAAAACCTAGCTTAGTCCCCTCCAAGCCCAATCCCTAAACAACCACAAAATGTTTTCTGATAACTCAAGTTGAAAACAATTTTTTCTTCCTCTGAAATTCTATATAATTATAGCATGGCATTTATCTTGAATTATTGTTACTTGTTTTGGAGCTACTACTAAAAATAGACAGGAGGTGAGTTCCAGACTACGTCCATATCAAATTGTTGAAGCAATAAAATTATAAACTGCTCCCTCTCCCCCACAAAATTCATAAAACACAATGAAATACATTATCCAATCCCTTCAGGCTAATAAAGAATGCAAAAGACCTCCCTACTCTAAGTTATTAGGGAGAGTATTTTCAATGTGAATATATATATATATATATGAATATAAACAGTGATATATAAAACATATAACCATAACATTCAGTTCACTACCATATGGCAGTGTATTATCCACACACATGCGTATATATGTACCTGTATATGTATATGTATATGTATGTGTATATATATTTATCACATACATCTATAGTGGTACAAATCATATGGTAATGTAGTACATTATATATACACATATAAAGTACATATATGTATATAGTACCTTATATATGTATGTGTGGTGCATACTTATACAGTTCAGATATTCAAATATCAATAAATATGTAGACATATAAATATGCATGTGTGCATTAAATGTTACAATGTAAAATGAATAAAATACAAACTGATCACTCAAGGAGTTTATAATAATCAATAGGGGAGAGAAAAATAATAACTAACACATATATTACTTTAAAGTTTGCAAAATGTTTTACCTAGTTATCTCATTTGATCATCTCAACACAGCTGCTTTTAATATTCCCACTTTACAAGTCAGGTAATGTTGGCTCAGAGAGCTTAGAGAGTTTAAGTTGTTTGCCCTGGGTCTCACAACTATTTAATGTTTGAGGCAGAATTTGAACTGAGATCTGATAGATATCTTAATCTCAGTTCAAATATATACACACAGAGAAACACATATGTATATGGAGACATACACACATATATAAATTATATTTCTGTGTATGTTGTTAAGTGATTTCAGTCATTACTGACTCTTCCTGACCCCATGTGGGGTTTTCTTGCCAAAGATACTGGAGTGGTTTGCCATTTCCTTCTCCAGCTAAATTTACAAATGAGGAAATTGAGGCAAAAAGGGTTAAGTGTCTGTCCCAGTGTCACACAACTTGTAAGTGTCTGAGGCCAGATTTGAATTGTGGAAGATGAATCTTCCTGACTCCAGACCAAGTTAGTGCTCTATCCACTGTGCCTCCTACATGGATACGTATCTATGCACGTGTGCATGTATGTACACATATATGTATATGCATGCAAGTATATACCTATATGGTTGGTTGGCTGTAGTCCTTCATTCTTAAAGAGGACCAAAATAACATCACTATGCTGGAGTCAAGTTTCATTGTGTCTGTCTGTGGCTGATCAGATCAATATGATCTCAGAATGCTCTACTGCAGTTCAGGCACAAATAGTCCATGTGAACATTTGGGGTGGATTCTCTAAATTTGCACATCTTGCATTTCTTTTGAGCTGTTTTAATTCTGCTTTGCTCATAGAACACAGCACCTTCTCTGATGCTATACCTATGCCAATGTCTCCCATGTAACTAAATCAATTCTAAAGTTCTTAAAAGAGACTTTGAGAGCGTCCTTGTATCACTTCTTCTGACCACCATATGTGTGAGTTCTCCATGAAATTGTCTTTTTGGTAAGCATATGTTTTGAAGTTGAACAATGTAGCCAACCCATTTAAGTTGTGCTCTCTGAAGCAGAGTTTGGATGCTTGGCAGTTTGATTCAAAAAAGGATCTCAGTGTCTGGTATCTTATACTGCTCAGTAATCTTCAGAATCTTCCTAAGGCAATTCAAATGGAAGCAATACAGTTTCCTGGCATGGTGGTGGTATATTGTCCAGGTTTCACAGTCATACAACAATGAGGTCAGTACAGTGGCTCTGTAGACCTTCAGTTTGGTAGTCAGTCTCTTCCATACTTTCCTTTGGAGCCTCCAGAGCTAACTCTGGCAATCATGCAATCATGCATCACTCTCATTATCAATGTGTACATCCCTGAAAAGTACATTACCAAGGTAAGTGATCTTATCCACAGCATTCAAAATTTCTAGATTTGCTGCAACCAATGGTTCCACATATGGATGGTATGGTGGGTGGCTGATAGACAACCTATGTTTTCTTGGTGTTAATTGTTAAACCAAAACTAGTACTTTGGTCCATCTCTGATTCAAAGGCTACATTGAATGCACGACCATCTTCAAACAAAATTATACACCAATATTCCCTCCACTTTGGTCTTTGTAGCCTTTTCAATTTGAAGAATTTACCATCAATGCAGTAGCTGACCTTAATGCCATGTTCACTCTCACTGAAAACATTTCATAACAAGGCTGAAAACATCATGCTAAAAAGCATAGGAGCAAGCACACAGCCTTGTTTCACTCTGTCAGTGACTGGGAAAGCACAAGAGGACTGTCCATTATCCAGAACCTGGGCATGCATGCCATCATGAAATTAACATACAATGTTGATGAACTTCTCTGGGGAACCAAATTTTGACATAATTTCCCATAAGTCCTCATGACTGACAGTATTAAAGACCTTGGTCAGATTCACAAATGTTGTACACAGACCTCAGTTCTGTTCCTCGCATTTCTCCTGCAGTTGTCAGGCAGCAAACACCATATATACAGTTCCTCAGCCCTTTCTGAAGCCACACTGGCTCTCAGAGAGATGACAATTTTCTTGGTGAAGGATCAGACTCTGGCTAGAATCTTGCCAGCAATTACCAACAGAGAGACTACCCCCTCCGTGATCGTTACAAGGCAAACTATTTCATTTACCAATGTAGAGATGGACAATGGAAGTGTCTTTGAACTCCTAGGGGATAACCTCCTCTTGCCATATAACTGGGACTATTTCAGTCAGCTTTTCTATGAGCAATGGACCCTCCACTTTCTAATTCTCAGTTGGCTTAACTTTCACTCCTTAGCAACAAGCTATTCCCACTCAGAGAAAAGTTCTAATCTGTTGACAATAATTCTTTTTGTTGTTGTTTGTAAGGTTTTTATTATTTAATATATTTAATTTTTAACATTGTTTTCCACAAGATTCTGAGTTACAAATTTTCTCCCCATTTCTTCCCTCCCCCCACCCCAAGATGGCATATATTCTGATTGCCCCTTTCCCCAGTCTGCCCTACCTTCTGTCACCCCCTCCTCCATGCACTTTCCCCTTACTTTCTTGTAGGGCTAGAGATTTCTATACCCCATTACCTGCATATCTTATTTCCCAGTTGCATGTAAAAACAATTTTTTGAGCATTTGTTTTTAAGAACTTTGTGTTTCAAATCTGCTCCCTTCTTCCCTCCACACATACCCTCCCTAAAAAGGCCAGTTATTAAACATAGGTCACATGTGTATCATTATGTAAAACCCTTCCACAACACTCATGTTGCAAAAGACTAACTATACTTTGCTCCTTCCTATCTTTTCCCCCTTTGTTCAATTTTCTCGCTTGACCCTGTCCCTTTTCAAATGTGTTTGATTTTGATTACCTCCTCCCCCTATCTGCCCTCCTTTATATAATCCCCCCTTTTTATCTCCTTCCTCCCTCTTTCCTGTAGGTAAAATACCCAATTGAGTGTGTATATTATTCCCTCCTCAGGTCAAATCCGATGAGAGCAAGATTCACTCATTCCTCCTTACCTGCCCCCTCTTCCCTTCCTACAGAACTGCTTTTTCTTGCCACGTTTATGCAAGATAATTTACCACATTCTATCTCTCCCTTTCTCCCCCCCTTAATACATTCCTCTCTCATGTTTTAATTTGATTTTGTATATATATATATATATATATATATATATATATATATATATATATATATACACACACACACACATATATATATATATATATATGTATATGTATATGTATGTATGTATGTTCCCTTCAGCTACCCTAATACTGAGGTCTCATGAATTATACACATCATTTTTCCCTGCAGTAATGTAAACAAAACAGTAGTTCAACTTTAGTGAGCCCCTTATGATTTATCTTTCATGTTTACATTTTCATGCTTCTCTTGATTCTTGTGTTTGAAAGTCTAATTTTCTATTCAGCTCTGGTCTTTTCACTGAGAAAGCTTGAAAGTTTTATATTTTATTGAAAATCCATATTTTGCCTTGGAGCATGATTCTCAGTTTTACTGGGTAGGTGATTCTTGGTTGTAATCCAACTCTATTGAGCTCTGGAATATCTTATTCTAAGCCCTTCAATCCCTTAATGTAAAAGCTGTTAGAACTTGTGTTATCAGTCTTGGGGGCAGAGCCAAGATGGCAGCTGGAAAGCAGGGACTAGCATGAGCTCCCCCCTGAGTCATTCCAAAAACCTATAAAAAAGGCTCTGAACCAATTCTAGAACTGCAGAACACACATAACAGCAGAGGAAAGCAGGGCTCCAGCCCAGGGCAGCCTGGATGGTCTCTGCGTGAGGTCTATCCTGCATGGAGCTGAGAGCAGAGCTGAGTGGAGCGGAGCAGGGCCCAGCGTGAGCATCATGGACCAATCAGACCAGGAGCCGAGGGGAGCGTGCCCTAGTGCCCTGAATCAGTGAGCTGCAGCAGTTACCAGACTTCTCAACCCACAAACACAAAAGACAACAGAGAAGGTTAGAGGGAAAAGCTGTGGGAGTGGAAGGAGTTCACAGTTTAGCTACTGCCCCGGGGGCAGCGGAGGTGGGGCAGTTACAGAAGTACAGCTACAGTTGCTTCTGGCCCCAGCTGGTGGGAGGAATTAAGTGGCGGATCAGAGCAGGAGTGCAGAGCTTGATGAAGATCTAAGTCCAGTCTGGGTTGGGGGTTTTTGGGCAAGGAGGAGTGCTGGTGTGGCAGCACATGCACCCAACTTGGAACATAGTTCTCTAAACTCTACAAGCAGTCATAACCCACTGAAAAACTCAAGGGTCAAGTTAGTTGTCTGGGAAAATGGCCAGGCAATGAAAACACACCCAGATTAAGTCACAGACTTTGGATTCTTTCTTTGCTGACAAAGAAGACCAAAACATCAGACAGAAGAAGTTAACAAAGTCAAAGAGCTTACAACAAAAGCCTGCAAGAAAAACAGGAACTGGTCCCAGGCCATGGAAGGGCTCAAAAAGGATTTGGAAAAGCAAGTTAGAGAAGTAGAGGAAAAATTGGGAAGAGAAATGAGAAGGATACAAGAAAACCATGAAAAACAAGTCCATGACTTGCTACAGGAGACCCAAAAAACTACTGAAAAATATACTGAAGAAAATAACACCTTAAAAAATAGACTAACTCAAATGGTTAAAGAGCTCCAAAAAGCCAATGAGGAGAAGAATGCCTTGAAAGGAAGAATTAGCCAAATGGAAAAGGAGGTCCAAAAGACCACTGAAGAAAATAATACCTTAAAAATTAGATTGGAGCAAGTGGAAGCTAGTGACTTGATGAGAAATCAAGATATCATAAAACAGAACCAAAGGAATGAAAAAATGGAAGACAATGTCAAATATCTCATTGGAAAAACCACTGACCTGGAAAATAGATCCAGGAGAGATAATTTAAAAATTATGGGACTACGTGAAAGCCATGATCAAAAAAAGAGCCTATATATCATCTTTCAAGAAATTACCAAGGAGAACTGCCCTGATAGTCTAGAGTCAGAGTGTAAAGTAGTAATTGAAAGAATCCACCGATTGCCTCCTGAAAAAGATCCCAAAAAGAAAACTCCTCGGAACATTGTTGCCAAATTCTACAGCTTCCAGATCAAGGAGAAAATACTGCAAGCAGCCAGAAAGAAACAATTTGAGTATTGTGGAAACATAATCAGAATAATCCAAGATCTGGCAGCTTCTACATTAAAAGATCAAATGGGCTTGGAATACGATATTCTGGAGGTCAATGGAGCTAGGATTAAAACCAAGAATCACCTACCCACAAAAACTGAGTATCATGCTCTCAAGGCAAAATATGTATTTTCAATAAAATAGAGGACTTTCAAGCTTTCTCAGTGAAAAGACCAGAGCTGAATAGAAAATTTGACTTTCAAACACAAGAATCAAGAGAAGCATGAAAAGGTAATCAAGAAAAAGAACAAGAAAAAGAAATTGCAAGGCACTTACTAAAGTCAAACTGTTTTGTTTACATTCCTACATGGAAAGATGATGTGTATGATTCATGAGACCTCAGTATTAGGGTAGCTGAAGGGAATGTGTATGTATATATATATATATATATATATATATATATGTTTACATATATATAAGTATAAGGGAATGTGTATGTATGTGTATATATATTTGTGTGTGTATATGTGTATGTGTATATATATATATATATATATATATATAGAGAGAGAGAGAGAGAGAGAGAGAGAGAGAGAGAGAGAGAGAGAGGGCACAGGGTGAGTTGAAGAGGAAGGGAAGATATCTAAAAGAAATAAAATAAAATTAAGGGATGAGAAAGGAATATATTGAGAGAGGGAGATAGGGAGAGATAGAATGGGGTAAATTATCTCGTATAAAAGCGGCAAGAAAAAGCAGTTCTGTAGGAAGAGAAGGCATGTGAGGGGGGAATGAGTAAATCTTGCTCTCTTCAGATTTGACCTGAGGAGGGAACACCATACATACTCACTTGGGTATCTTACCCCACAGGAAAGAAGAAGGAAGAAGATAAAAAAGGGCGGGGGGAGATGATAGAAGGGAGGGAAGATCGGGGTGGAGTTAATAAAAAAGAAACACTTTCAAAAAGGGACAGGATCAAGGGAGAAAATTCAATAATGGGGGATAGGTTAGGAAGGAGCAAAATATAGTTAGTCTTTCACAACATGAGTATTGTGGAAGGGTTATACATAATGATACACATGTGGCCTATGTTGAATTGCTTAACTTTTTAAGGAGGGTGGGTGGGAAGGGAAGAGGGGAGAGAATTTGGAACTCAAAGTTTTAAAAACAGATGTTCAAAAACAAAAAAAATAAAGTTTTTGCATGCAACTAGAAAATAAGATATACAGGCAATGGGGTGTAGAATTTATCTTGCCCTATAAGAAAGGAAGGTAAAAGGGGATGGGAGGGGAGTGGGGTGACAGAAGAGAGGGCTGACTGGGGAACAGGGTAACCAGAATATATGCCAACTTGGAGTGGGGGGAGGGTAGAAATGGGGAGAAAATTTGTAATTCACACTCTTGTGAAAATGAATGCTGAAAACTAAATATATTAAATAAATTTAAAAAAAAGAAATTAAAATAAAAGAACTTGTGTTATCCTGATTGTGTTTCCACAATACTCAAATTGTTCCTTCCTGGCTGCTTACAATATTTTCTCCTTGATCTGGGAGCTGTAGAATTTAGCAACAATGTTCCTAGGAGTTTTCTTTTTGGGATCTTTTTCAGGGGGCAATCGGCGGATTCTTTCAATTTCTACTTTACACTGTGACTGTACACTATCAGGGCAGTTCTCCTTGGTAATTTCTTGAAAGATGATATATAGGCTCTTTTTTGATCATGGCTTTCAGGTAGTCCCATAATTTTTAAATTATCTCTCCTGGATCTATTTTCCAGGTCAGTGGTTTTTCCAATGAGATATTTGACATTGTCTTCCATTTTTTCATTCCTTTGGTTCTGTTTTATGATATCTTGATTTCTCATCAAGTCACTAGCTTCGACTTGCTCCAATCTAATTTTTAAGGTAGCATTTTTTTCAGTGGTCTTTTGGACCTCCTTTTCCATTTGGTTAATTCTTCCTTTCAAGGCATTCTTCTCCTCATTGGCTTTTTGGATCTCTTTTGCCATTTTAGTTAGTCTATTTTTAACATATTATTTTCTTCAGTATTTAGGTCTCCTGTAGCAAGTCATGGACTTGTTTTTCATGGTTTTCTTGTATCCTTCTCATTTCTCTTCCCAATTCTTCCTCTACTTCTCTTACTTGCTTTTCCAAATCCTTTTTTGAGATCTTCCATGGCCTGAGACCAATTCCCATTTTTCTTGGAGGCTTTTGATGTAGGCTCTTTGACTTTGTTGACTTCTTCTGGCTGTATGTTTTGGTCTTCTTTGTCACCAAATAAAGATTGTAAAGTCTGAGTCTGAATGTGAGTCTGTTTTTGCTGCTTGTTTATGTTCCCAGCTTACTACTTCACCCTTGATTTTTTGTGGCAATATGAATGCTTGTAGGTTAGAGAGTACTTTGTCCCAAGCTTGAGGAGCTGTGCTGCTATTTTAAGAGCTACTTCTGCACAGCAAGCTCTGCCATACCATTGCTCCTCCTCCCCCAAGAACCACCAACCCAGATTGTGACTCAGAAGCAAGCAGGCTCTGCACTCCTCCTCTAATCTACCCCTTAATTCCTCCCACCAGGTGGACCTGGGGCCAGAGGCAACTGCAGCTGTAGCTCTGGAAGCTGCCTCAGATCTGCACCACCTCCACTGCCCTCAGGGTGGATGCCAACCATGAACTCCTTTCACTCTGTCCCAGCAGCTTTTTCCACTAACCCTCTCTGTTGTCTTTGGCATTTGTCGGTTGAGAAGTCTAGTAACTGTCACAATTCAGTGATTCAAGTCCCTGAGGCCTGCTCTGCCTGATCTTCTCTGGCCTGGTCTGTCTTGACTACTCTGGGCTGTGCTCTGCTCCCAGTATCTTGTGATAGATATTTCCCAGCAACCATCTAGGGAATCTTGGGCTGGGAACTTGTTTCCCTCTGTTATTTTCATAGGTTCTGGAGCTCTAGAATTTGTTTAGTGTCATTTTTACTGGTGTTTGGAGGGATTTGGGGTAGAACTTAAGTGAGTCCCTCTTTTCTAGCCACCATCTTGGCTTTGCTCCCCCACCCTATTAATTCTCCTGGTTGTCATTTTGCCTTGGGGATGCCACTTCTGTTGAATGCAAATACTTAGCTTTGGAGAGGATAAGTCTATGATCAGTCCAGCACTCTGCACTACACATTGACTTCCTTACTCTCACACCTGTCTGTCTCTTCTCCTTAAGATCACACAGTCTATTAAATGCCAGTGTTTGTGGTGATGGTGCATCCATGAAGTTTTATTGCATTTAGGTAAATGGAAGACAGTGTTGGTGATGAGGTCATGAGATGCGCTCGTCTTCAGAGGTAAGTGATTATTGCTGTTGCTTTTTACAGCTCTATTCCTCCCTAGGACTCCCTGCCAAGTCTGGTTGTTTGAGCTTACTCTCGCTTTAAAGTCACTCAGAATTTTAAGCTTGTCCTCTTTTGGCACATTGATGATAAGAGTCTCTAGGTCTTCATAAAATTTTTCTTTGACCTTATCAGGGTTCATTATGGTGGGACCATAGGCACTGATGATGGTGGTGTGACATTTTACTGCAAGTGGCTATCTCATTGTGATGGGTCTGTTGTTTGCTCCTTTTGGCAGGTGTATAACCTTGCTGACTTGATTAGTTTAACTGCAAAACCTATGCCAGCTTCAAAGTGTTCCCTTTCACTGAAGCCATTCCAGAAAAATTGTTTATCCAGTTCTGACTTCAGTAAGTTGATCTTCATTTGCCAGCCTTGCTTCACTTATGGCTGCTATTTGGATGCAATACCTGGTGTGTTTACTTGCAACAATAGTTGTTTGCCTCTCAGGTCTACTGGATTTTGTGTTATCTGCAAGTGTGCACACATTGCATGTGGTTGTAGTGAGTGGAAAATTCTTTGCAGATTTTTATGCATTTTTTTCTGTGTGTTTTGACCACAGTGGGATTCCCTGCCTGCTGCAGTAATCAGTCCAGGGTTGGGTAAGCAGAAAATTTTTAGAACAGCTTTTCTTGCCCCTTCCTCACACCAGGAGTGAGCAGTAAGATCCTTAAAAGGCTGCTCAGACACTCAGAGGACTGCTGAATCCCACTGCTCTTTCCAGTGAGAATACAACCCTATGGCTGGGATGCCTGTGAGCAGCACTGTGACTACAACTCCCAGTGTATCTGCACATGCTGCTTTATCACTTGCCTGCAGCTACAGGACTTTGAGATAGGTAAAAAAGCAAAGTTATATGGGTAATGTCTTTTGATTCATGCATAAATTGAATTTAAGCAAGTCAGAGATGCATGAAGTCATAGGTCTTACTTTCTACTCCAGAGTCATCAGAGTCCAATGGCAGGACAGAATCAAGACAACTGGTTATAGCTCAAGATGCAGTGGATGACCTTGGTGTCTCTGATGTCTAACCAAAGTCTAAGTGCTCCATAGCACCTACTTCAACTGCCTTCATGGCCATTTGGAAAAATTGTTCTTATCCTCCCATTTCACCAGTGGAAATCTTCATATATTTGGAGTAGACAACCTGCTAAGACATCAATGGGTTTGAGAAAACTTGGTTACCTTCAATGTGATTTAGTCTGTCTGCTGAAACTGCTTACAAATATACATACATATACATATATATATATATATATACACACACACATATATATACATATATACATATACACATACACACATATACATACACATGTACATACACTTATGTAAACATGCATATACATATATGCATATACACATGTATGCATATATATCTATGTATGTATTTATCTATGCATATGTATGTGTTATACACATACACATGTGTATATATATATGCACACATCTAAATACATATCTCTTTATAGGTATATGTGTGCACATATGTGCATATATGGCTATGCATAATGTGTATATACATTCATATACACATAGATATTCAGAAACATACATACATATCTATATCAGGAGTTTAACAACTATTTTTCATGGATAAATAATACTCCAGAACAATGAATTTATCTGAATTTCTCAAATATCAGTAAGCAGCTGCATTGACTTTAAACTTCAGTAGTGTCAGAACTATCAGAAATTATACAACTTGGTTGACCTCTGTCCTGAGATTATTAGCACATTGTCTCCCAGCAGACCTATTTTCTTTGCAGGTGCGTGTTTGATGCTTTTAACCTCTTGCACATGGGCCAAATTTTTAAAACCTTATTTTCATTGGTCTTCCCAGGTTACTTTTAATTCTCAAAAATTCATCTGGAATGGGAATGCCCCAAAGTGAAAGAAACTCTCCAGCTGTGGCCTCATTAGTATTGTATAAAAAATGAGTGATTCCTCAGCCAGATCAGAGAAAATGAGAAGAAGCCAAAACCTTTTGCCCATACTCTGAGTCAAGCCTTAAGGGAAGTGTAAAGTTGGGAACCACTAAAGATTGAGAGGTTTAAGTAAATGTTTGAAGTTCAGGCTGTGCATCCAAACTGAACAGAAATCTTTGAGGTTCAACCATCATTAATTATGACCTTCCTTGTTTTATTTAAGCTCTTTCCTCTTACACTTTCTGAGACAATTCTATCCCATTTCACAGTAATGCTGCCCTGAAGGCAAAAATTAAAATTCTAATCTTCCATATGGAATCCTTGCATTCCAATTTCTTATTTTTAGAATGATTTTATAAACTTTTAGCTATATAGGATATTATTTTATCCTGTGGGTGAGGGTAAGAGTCTTCAGTGTGAATTAAGATGCTATAGACAAGAGATAAGTAACAATACAATATGTCCCCAAAGTCTTAGTTCACTTTAAGCTTAAAATTGAGAAGCAATCATCCCCGTTTGTTTTCAGTCATGTCTGATGCTTTGTGATCCTTTTGGGGGTTTCTTCGCAAAGGTACTGGACTGGTTTGCCATTTTCTTCTCCAGATCATTTTACAAATGAGGAAACTGAGACAAATAAAGTTAAGTGCCTAGGGTGCCATAGGTAGTGTCAAAGGGCAGATTTGATCTCAGGAAGATAAATCTTGACTCTAGGACAAATACTCTATCCACTGCACCACCTAGCTGCCCAATTAATGTCCTCATTGTGGGGAAATAATCTTTTTTTCAAAATAATTTGATGCTTTAAGGAAACTCAAACAGGTCTATAACTGGGATAATGAAAAAAAAAAAACAAAACGCAAACAAAAAACAAATGAGAGAGACAAGGAGGCATGCTTAGTGAATGGTTTTCAGAGTTACATAGCATTTTGTTAATTCCCTAAAAAGGATGAACAGAGCCGCGTTAAGTCTGGGGCTCATACTCACCTCTTCCTTGGTAGGCAAACCAAATGATAAATACAGTTATACCAGATGCTGTTAGGTTGATATATGTGTCTCTGAGGAGCTCATGGTTATGAGTGGAGTAATTTAGATGGCAAAAGTTTGGATTTTTATTTAGCCTAGATGGGAACTCCATACTCCTTATTACACAGGAGTGTTGGAGGAAAGAGAAATAGCTTTCTCTTCTCAAGCACCACCACCACACACACACACACACACACACACACACACACGCACGCACACACACATACATGACACACACCCCTTTCCATATCACCCTCCCACCCTCAACCATATGTAATGGTGGGTGGGAATGAGGGTGGTGGTGTAAATGTCCAAGACAGAACATCCCAGGCCATTTTTGTCTTACAATGAAATGACGTAAGTTGCTGCAAAAGTGTCAGTTCATTACAGAATTCATTACTGAATGCAGAGTCTTGTCAGTGGACAAGTGCAAGGAGTGAAATTCTCTATCTGTCCATTGGAAATTCTCATAAAATCACCTACATTCCATAGTTAATTTCTTCTGAACAAGTTAGACTAGACTGCAAGAGAACACATATTTTTAAAATGCTCATTGGGTCTTAATTTACTAATTTTTGGTCACTTATGTACTATTCATTCAATTCCATGCTACATTTAGTTTTATTCTCTAAGGTGCCTTACATCTTTTCCCATCTTTTATCATCAGAAATTTCGTCAGTGTGTTGTGCACCCTCAATCTTTTTTGATTGCTAATGAATATAGTCAATATTCTCAGACCTTGGGTTCACTCCAGGGAATTATACTAAGCACATATTCTTACATTTGCACAATACCATTAATAACAATCATGTGTTTGTTCTTGAGCCAATTACTTCTACTTCTTGGGCTCTAAAACTCTAACTCTAAAACTGATCTCCATGGATATTGTCCATTATTTTTCCCTCCTCTTCTGACCTTTGAGTTTACTGGGCAGATAACCCAAGTAGGAAAACTGCCTGAGAATTCTGCCTTCTCCATGACATTTCTTTTTTTTTTTTTTTGAGAGTTTTTATTTTTAGTTTACAACACTCAGTTCTACATAATTTTGAGTTGCAGGTTTTCTTCCCCCACTCCACACCTCCCTCCTCAAGATGCCGTGGAATATGACATATCTTCTATGTATAACACACTAGTCAAGTTGTGAAGAAGAATTATGACCAATGGAATGAATCATGAGAAAGAGGAAACAGAATCAAAAAAAGCCTGCAAAACAAAAACAAAACAGAAAAAAAGGCGAGTGTAAATTGTGCCTCAATCTGCATTCAGACTCCATAGTTCTTTCTCTGCATTTAGATAGCATTCTCCATCATGAGCCCTTTGGAGTTGTCTTTGCGCCTTGTGTGGCTGAGAAGAGCAAAGTCTATCAGGGTTAGTTTTTACAGAATCCATATATCTGTGGTTGTGTATAATGTTCTCCTGGCTCTGCTCCACTCACTCAGCATTATGTCGTGTAGGTTTTTCCAGGATGTTATGAAGTCCGTATCATCCCCATTTCTTATAACACAATAGTATTCCATTGCCTTCATATACCAGAACTTGTTCAGCCATTCCCCAATTGATGGGCATCCCCTTGATTTCCAATTCTTTGCTACTACAAAAAGAATCACTGTGAACATTTTTGTACACATGGGTCCTTTTCCCACTTGTGTGATCTTTTTGGGATACAGCCCTAGAAATGGTATTGCTGGGTCAAAGGGTAAGAACATTTTTATAGCCCTTTGCGCATAGTTTCCAATTGCTCTCCAGAATGGCTGGATCAATTCACAACTACACCAGCAATGTAACAATGTTCCAATTTGTCCCACATCCTCTCCAGCATTTATCATTTTCTTCTTTTCTCATTTTAGTCAATGTGACAGAAGAGATGTGGCTCTGAAAAGTTGTTTTGATTTGCATTTCTCTAATCAGTACTGATTTCGAACATTTTTTCATATGCTTATGGATATCTTTAGTTTCTTCCTCTGAAAACTGCCTGTTCATATCCTTTGACCATTTCTCAATTGGGGAATGACTTGTATTCCTATAAATTTGGCTCAGTTCCCTGTATATGTTAGAGATGAGGCCTTTATCAGAGATACTGGTTGTAAAAGTTTTCTTCCAATTTTCTGCTTCCCTCCTAATCTTTGTTGCATTGACTTTTATTATACAAAAACATTTCAATTTAACATAATCAAAATTATCCACTTTGCATTTTGTAATGCTATCTCTTGTTGTGTCATGAATTCTTTTCTTTTCCATAAATCTGATAGGTAAACTTTTCCTTGCTCTCCCAAATTACTTATAGTATCAGCCTTTATTCCTAAATCATGAACGCATTTTGACTTTATTTTGGTATATGGTGTAAGATATTGGTCTATGCCCAGTTTCTGCCCTACCATTTTCCAATTTTCCCAACAGTTTTTGTGAAATAGTGAATTCTTAGCCCAGAAGCTGGATTCTTTGGATTTATCAAAGAGTGGATTGCTATAGTCATTGAGTACTGTATCTTGTGTACCTAGCCTATTCTACTGATCCACAACTCTGTTTCTTAGCCAGTACCAGGTAGTTTTGATGACTGCTGCTTTATAGTATAGTTTAATATGTCATATGGCTAGGCCACCTTCCCTAGCATTTCTTTTCATTAATTCCCTAGATATTCTAGACCTCTTGTTCTTCCAGATGGACTTTGTTATTATTTTATCTAGTCCTGTAAAATAAATTTTGGTAGTTTGATTGGTATGGCACTGAATAGATAGATTAATTTAGGTAAAATTGTCATTTTTATTATATTAGCTTGGCCTAACCATGATCAACTGATATTTTTTCCATTTATTTAGATCTGATTTTATTCATGTGAAAAGTGTTTTATAATTATGTTCATATAGGCCCTGAGTTTGTCTTGGCAGATAGACTCCCAAATATTTTATAGTGTCTACAGTAATTTTGAATGAAATTTCTCTTTCTATCTCTTGCTGCTGGGCTTTGTTAGTAATGTATAGGAATGCTGAGGATTTGTGTGGGTTTATTTTATATCCTGCAACTTTGCTAAAGTTGTTTATTATTTCAAGTAGCTTTCTACTTATTCTCTAGTATTCTCTAAGTAAATCATCATATCATCTGCAAAAAGTGAAAATTTAGTTTCTTCTTTGCCTATTCTAATTCCTTCAATTTCTTTTTCTCCTCTTATTGCTACAGCCAACATTTCTAGTACCAAATTGAATAGTAGGGGTGATAATGGACATCCTTGTTTCACTCCTGATCTTATTGGGAATGCATCTAACTTATCCCCACTACAAATAATGCTTGTTGATGGTTTAAGGTAAATGCTATTTATAATTTTATGGAAGGCTCCATTTATTCCTATGCTTTCTAGTGTTTTCAATAGGAATGGGTGTTGTATTTTGTCAAAGGCTTTTTCTGCATCTATTGAGATGATCATATGGTTTCTGCTAGTTTTGTTGTTGATATGGTCAATTACACTGATAGTTTTCCTAATATTTTTTTTAAAGGTGTTTTATTTATTTTTAGTTTACCACACACGGTTCTACATAGTTTTGAGTTCCAGTTTTTCTCCCCTCCCTCACCCCTCCCTCCCCAAGATGGCATGAAGTCTCATATAACTGTCATGTATAACTTCGCATTGAATTAATTTATGCTCTAGTCAAGTCGTGGAGAAGAATTTTGACCAATGGAATGAATCACGAGAAAGAAGAAACAGAACCAAAAAAAAAAGAAAAACAAAACAAACAAGAAAAAAAAAAAACCCCAAAAACAAAAACAAAATAGAAGCAGAAAAGGCGAGCATGTAGTGTGCCTCAGTCTGTATTCAAACTTCTCAGTTCTTTCTCTGAATGAAGATAGCATTCTCCATCGTGAGTCCCCTGGAATTGTCCTTGCCCCTTTAGGTTGCTGAAAGAAGCGCAGTATGTCAGGGTTGGTCCTCACAGAATCCACATATCTGTGGCTGTGCACAACGTTCTCCTGGCTCTGCTCCGCTCACTCAGCATTATGTCGTGTAGGTTTTTCCAGGTTGTTATGAAGTCTGCATCATCCCCATTTCTTATGGCACAATAGTATTCCATCACCTTCATATACCACAGCTTTTTCAGCCATTCCCCAATTGATGGGCATCCCTTTGCTTTCCAATTCTTGGCTACCACAAAGAGAGCTGCTATAAATATTCTTGTACATATGGGTCCTTTTCCCGCTTGCATGATTTCTTTGGGATACAACACTAGAAGTGGTATTACTGGGTCAAAGGGTATGAACATTTCTATAGCCCTTTGGGCATAGTTCCACACCGCCCTCCAAAATGGCTGGATCAGCTCACAACTCCACCAGCAATGCAACAATGTTCCAATTTCCCCACATCCTTTCCAGCATTTATCATTCTCCTGATTTGTTATTTTAGCCAATCTGACAGGAGAGATGTGGTATCTAAGAGTTGTTTTGATTTGCATTTCTCTAATCAGCTGCGATCCAGAGCATTTTTTCATATGCCTGTAGATAGCTTTAATTTCTTCCTCTGAAAACTGCCTGTTCATATCCTTTGACCATTTCTCAATTGAGGAATGGCTTGTATTCCTATATATTTGGCTTAGCTCCCTGTATATTTTAGAGATGAGGCCTTTATCAGAGATACTAGTTGCAAAGATTTTCTCCCAATTTTCTGCTTCCCTCCTAATTCTTGTTGCATTGGCTTTCTTTGTACAAAAACATTTCAATTTGACATAATCAAAATTATCCATTTTGCATTTTGTAATGCTCTCTATCTCTTGTTGGGTCATGAATTCTTTACTTTTCCACAAATCTGATAAGTAAACTATTCCTTGCTTTCCCAAATTATTTAGAGTATCAACTTTTACTCCTAAATCATGAACCCATTTTGACTTTATTTTGGTATATGGTGTAAGATATTGGTCTATGCCCAGTTTTTGCCCTACCATTTTCCAATTTTCCCAACAGTTTTTGTGAAATAGTGAATTATTAGCCCAGAAACTGGCTTCTTTGGGTTTATCAAAGAGTAGATTGCTAAACTTGTTGATTTCACCTACTTGTGTACCTATCCTATTCCACTGATCCACACCCCTGTTTCTTAACCAGTACCAGGCAGTTTTGATGACTGCTGCTGTGTAGTACAGTTTAATATCTGGTGTGGCTAAACCACCATCTCTAGCATGTCTTTTCATTAATATCCTAGATACTCTAGACCTCTTGTTTTTCCAAATGAATTTTGTTATTATTTTGTCCAGCTCGGTAAAAAAATTTTTTGGTAGTTCGATTGGTATGGCACTGAATAGATAGATTAATTTAGGTAGAATTGTCATTTTTATTATATTAGCTAGGCCTAACCATGAGCAAGTGATATTTCTCCATTTATTTAGATCTGATTTTATTCGCGTGAAAAGTGTGTCATAGTTATGTTCATATAGGCCCTGGGTTTGCCTTGGCAAATAGACTCCCAAATATTTTATAGTGCCTTCAGTAACTTTGAATGGAATTTCTCTTTCTATCTCTTGCTGTTGGGCTTTGTCAGTAATGTATAGGAATGCTGAGGATTTATGTGGGTTTATTTTATATCCTGCAACTTTGCTAAAGTTGTTTATTATTTCAAGTAGTTTTTTACTTGATTCTCTAGGATTCTCTAGATAAATCATCATATCATCTGCAGACAGTGATAATTTAGTTTCTTCTTTTCCTATTATAATTCCTTCAATTTCTTTTTCTTCTCTTATTGCTACAGCTAATGTTTCTAGAACCAAATTGAATAATAGGGGTGATAATGGACATACTTGTTTCACCCCTGATCTTATTGGGAATGCATCTAGTTTATCCCCATTACAAATAATGCTTGTTGAAGGTTTTAGGTAGATGCTATTTATAATTTTGAGGAAGGTTCCCCTTATTCCTATGCTTTCTAGTGTTTTTAATAGGAATGGGTGTTGTACTTTGTCAAAGGCTTTTTCTGCATCTATTGAGATGATCATATGGTTTCTGCTAGTTTTGTTGCTGATATGGTCAATTATGCTAATAGTTTTCCTAATATTGAACCAGCCTTGCATTCCTGGAATAAATCCTACCTGGTCATGGTGTATTATTCTCCTGATAATTTGCTGCAATCTTTTTGCTAATATTTTATTTAAAATTTTTGCATCAATATCCATTAGAGAAATTGGTCTATAACTTTCTTTCTCTGTTTTAACTCTACCTGGTTTGGGTATTAGTACCATATTTGTGTCATAAAAAGAATTTGGTAGGACTCCTTCTTCACCTATTTTCCCAAATAGTCTACAAAGTATTGGAATTAGTTGTTCTTTAAATGTTTGATAGAATTCACATGTAAAACCATCTGGCCCTGGAGATTTTTTCCTAGGGAGTTCGTTGATGGCCTGCTCAATTTCTTTTTCTGATATGGGGTCATTAAGAAATTTCACTTCCTTCTCTGTTAGTCTGGGCAGTTTATGTTTTTGTAGATATTCATCCATATCTCTAAGGTTGTCAAATTTATGGGCATACAGTTGGGCAAAATAATTCCTAATTATTGTTTTGATGTCCTCTTCATTAGAGGTGACCTCACCCTTTTCATTTTTGATACTGGTAATTTGATTTTCTTCTTTCTTTTTTTTAATCAAATTGGCCAAAGGTTTGTCAATTTTATTGGTTTTTTCATAAAACCAGCTCTTTATTTTATTTATTAATTCAATAGTTTTCTTGGTTTCAATTTTATTAATCTCTCCTTTGATTTTCAGTATTTCTAATTTGGTATTTAATTGGGGGTTTTCAATTTGCTCTTTTTCTAGCTTTTTCAGCTGTCTGCCCAGATCATTGATCTCCTCTTTCCCTATTTTATTCATGTAGGCATTTAGAGATATAAAACTTCCCCTAAGAACTGCTTTTGCTGCATCCCATAAGTTTTGGTATGTTGTTTCATTATTGTCATTCTCTTGAATGAAATTGTTAATTGTTTCTCTGATTTGATCTTTGGCCCACTCACTCTTTAGAATTAAATTATTTAGTTTCCAATTAGTTTTTAGCTTATTTTTCCATGGTACTTTATTAAAAATGATTCTTATTGCATCATGATCTGAAAAGGATGCATTGACTACTTCTGCTTTTCTGCACTGGATTGTGAGGTTTTTATGCCCTAGTACATGGTCAATTTTTGAGTATGTGCCATGTACTTTTGAGAAGAAAGTATATTCCTTTTTATCCCCGTTCAGTTTTCTCCAGAGGTCTATCATATGTGCCTTTTCTAAAATTCTGTTTACCTCCTTAACTTTTTTCTTATTTATTTTGAGGTTAGATTTATCACGTTCAGAAAGGGGGAGGTTGAGGTCTCCCAATATTATAGTTTTGCTGTCTATTTCTTCCTGTAACTCCCTTAACCTCTCCTCTAAGAATTTGTGTGCCTTACCACTTGGTGCATATATGTTAAGCAATGATATTGCTTCATTGTTTATGGTGCCTTTTAGCAGGATATAATGTCCTTCCTTATCTCTTTTAATTAGATCTATCTTTACTTTTGCTTTGTCTGAGATTAGGATTGCTACACCTGCTTTTTTTACTTTAGCTGAGGCACAATATATTTTACTCCAGCCTTTTACCTTAACCCTATGTGTATCCCCCTGTTTCAGATGCGTTTCTTGTAAACAGCATATTGTAGGATTATGGTTTTTAATCCATTCTGCTATCTGCTCCTGTTTTGTGAGAATGTTCATCCCCTGCACGTTCAGGGTTATGATTTCTATCTGTGTCTTTTTCTCCATCCTAATTCCCCCTGTTTATGCTTTTATTTCTCCCTTTCCTCTTCTCCTCCCCAACAAAGTTTTGCTTTTGACCGCCGCTTTCCTCAGTTAACCCTCCCTCTTTATTCCCCTCCCTTATCTTACCGTTACCCACTTGCTACTTCTCCTCTTCCTTCTGCCCTCCCCCCTCCCTTTTCCCCCCTTTCCCTCCCACTTCCCGTAGGACAAGTTAGATTTCTAAACTTATCAGAGTATGTTATTCCCTTCTTGAACTAGATCAGATGACAGTAAAGCTCAAATACTGCTCTTCTCCCTCCCTTCTTTCCCTCTACTATAATATGTTTTTTTTGCCACTTCCTTTGGTGTACTTTACCCTTTTCTACAACCTCCTTACCACTTCCCTCATAGCCCTCCCTTTATATCTCTTATTTATATTTTATATCTTTACATCAGTTAATTTATACAGGCATTCACAACCTATGTATATCCCTTTCATTTGTCACAATAGTTGTACCATTCACAAGAATGACTTATATATGTATATGTATATATATATATATACATATATATATATATATATATACATAAAAAACATACATAAGATGATATAATCCCATATAAAGATGTAAACAACCTAACCTTATTGGTTAATGAAGTTTGTGGGGTTTTTCCCCCTGGTTACCTTTTTATGTCTCTCTTGAGGTTTGTATTTGGAGATCAAATTTTCCATTGAGTTCTGGCCTTTTCATCAGGAAGGTCTGGAATTCCCCTATTTCATTGAATGCCCATCGCCTTGCCTGGAAAATTATGCTTAGTTTTGCTGGGTAGTTGATCCTTGGTTGTAGTCCCAGCTCCTTTGCCCTTCGGAATATCATATTCCAATTTCTCCTGTCTTTTAATGTGGAAGCTGAGAGATCCTGCGTGATCCTGACTGTAGTTCCACGATATTTGAATTGCTTCTTTTTCGCTGCTTGCAGTATTTTCTCCTTGAGTTTATAGCTCTGAAATTTGGCTATAATATTTCTTGGTGTTTTCAGTTTGGGATCTCTTTCAAGGGGTGATCGGTGAATTCTTTCAATGACTATTTTGCCCTCTGGTTCTAGGACCTCTGGGCAGTTGTCTTTGATAATTTCTTCGAAGATACTGTCAAGGCTCCTTTTTTCATCGTGGATTTCCGGTAGACCAATAACTCTCAAATTGTCTCTCCTGGATCTATTTTCCAGGTCAGTAGTTTTGCCAATCAGATATTTCACATTTTTTTCTATTTTTTCATTCTTTATGTTTTGTTTTATTACTTCTTGATGCCTCATAGATTCATTAGCTTCTACTTGCTCAAGTCTAATTTTAAATGAGTTAGTGTTTACATTTTGCTTTTGAGCCTCCATTTTCAATTGGTTGATTTCACCTCTCAGGGTGTCCTTTTCTCTCTCTAGATTCTGAATCTCCATAGCCATTTCGCCAATCTTATTCTTTAGGGACTTTTCCAATTTTTCCATGTTTTCTTTTACCTCCCTAATTTGGTTTTTAAAATCCTCTTTTAGCACTTCCAGCAGTGCTTTTTGGGCTGGAGACCAGATCATATTAGCTTTTGAGGTATCTGATGTATCTACCATGTCATTGCTATCTTCTTCTATGTCGATATTTTGATCCTGCCTGTCTCCATAAAAAGAATCTATTGTCCTCGGTTTTTTTGTGTTCTTCTTCATGTTGGTTTGCCTTTTACTGGCTTTACAATGAATTTCTATCTGTGGATCTCAGGGCTTTCTGTCCCAGCTTTCTTATTCTGGGGGTTGTGAGTCTAGAATTATAACCTTCAGTTTCCTGAGGTGTGGGGGAGGGGTCTGGCTCCCTGGCGTCTCACTCCCTGTGGGTGCTCTCCAGCACTTGCTTTTCAGCAATGGTCTCAGCTGTTTGTTGTTTGAGCTGATGACTGGCGCTTCCCCTGGGGGAGCAAGGTTACGTCTGGGCTCCTGGCTTGGCCCCCTGCCGACTCTTCCCCTCTGGGACTAATGAGCTTCTAGTATTTGTCCTGTGAAGCCCCGCTACTCTCTCCTCTGTTTCAGTTCTCTTTTTTTTTTTTTTTTTCCCGAGGAATTCTCTGGGTGAGGGGGGGAGGGGTTAGAGCCGTTTACCTGGCCATTGAGTCTTACGGAAGTTCAAGAAGCCGAGTTCCTGGGTTTTGCAAGCAGCAGGGCTGGGTGTTTTCGCGGCTGGTGGCGCTGGTGGCATTGCGCTGCCTCTCGTCGCTCCCAGATACTGCCGTCCTGTGTTGGGAGGCCTGGGGATCTCTGCCGGTTTCGGGCGCCCAGCTTTCTCCCAGCCCGTCTCCCACGTGGATTTCCCGGCCAGCCGCTTCCACCTTGGTCTGGAGCAGCTCCGCACCGGGCACTCTCCGAGCCTGCAGGTTCGTTCCTCCGGCCTTTCAAACTCTCCCGGCTCGGAAATTTGCCCCACGCAGACTGCTCGCGGTTTCTGACTCTCTCAAATCTGCTCAAATTCACTTTTTTATGGGAATCTGACAGACCTTGTGAGAGAGCTCCGGTAAGAGGCTGCCTTCATGCGGCCATCTTCTAGTTTTCCTAATATTGAACCAGCCTTGCAATGCTGGAATAAATCCTACCTGGTCATAATGTATTATTCTTGTGATAAGTTGCTGCAATCTTTTTGTTAATATTTTATTTAAAATTTTTGCATCAATATTCTTTAGGGAAATTGGTCTATAATTTTCTTTCTCTGTTTTGATTCTACCTGGTTGGGGTATTAGTACCATATTTGTGTCATAAAAAGAATTTGGTAGGACTCCTTTTTCACCTATTTTCCCAAATAGTCTACAAAGTATTGGAATTAGTTGTTCTTTAAATGTTTGATAGAATTCACATGTAAAACCATCTGGCCCTGGAGATTTTTTCCTAGTGATGACTAGCTCTATTTCTTTTTCTGAGATGGGGTTATTAAGAAATTTTACCTCCTCCTCTGTTACCCTGGGCAATTTATGTTTTTGTAGATATTCATCCACATCCATAGGGTTGTCAAATTTATGGGCATACAATTGGGCAAAAAATTCCTAATTATAGTTTTGATTTCCCCTTCGTTAGAGGTGAATGCAGCCTTTTCATTTTTGATATTGGTAATTTGATGTTCTTTTTTTAAAATCAAACTGACCAAAGGTTTATCAATTTTATTGGTTTTTTCATAAAAGCAGATCTTTGTTTTATTTATTAAGTCAATAGTTTTCTTGGTTTCAATTTTATTAATCTCTCCTTTGATTTTTCAGTATTTCTAATTTGGTTTTTAATTTAGGATTTTCAATTTGTTCTTTTTCTAACTTTTTCAGTTGTATGCTGGATTCATTGATCTCCTTTTTCTCTATTCTATTCATGTAAGCATTTAGAGATATAAAACTTCCCCTAAGAACTGCTTTTGCTGCATCCCATAAGTTTTGGTATGTTGTCTCATTATTGTCATTCTCTTGAGTGAAGTTATTAATTGTTTCTCTGATTTGTTCTTTGGCCCACCCATTCTTTAGAATTATGTTATTTAGTTTCCAATTAATTTTAAGCTTATTTTTCCATGGTTCTTTATCACAAATAATTTTTATTGCATCATGATCTGAAAAGAATGCTCTGATTACTTCTGCCTTTCTACTCTGGATTGTGAGGTTTGTATTCCCTAGTACATGGTCAATTTTTGAGTATGTACCATGTACCACTGAGAAGAGAGTATATTCCTTTTTATCCCCACTCAGTTTTCTCCAGAAGTCTATCATATCTGCTTTTTCTAAAATTCTGTTCACCTCCTTAACTTTTTTCTTATTTATTTTGAGGTTAGATTTATCAAGCTCAGAGAGGGGGAGGCTGAGGTCTCCAATAATCATAGTTTTGCTGTCATTTCTTCCTGTAGCTCCCTTAATCTCTCCTCTAAGAATCTGCATGCCATACCACTTGGTGCATATATGTTAAACAATGATATTGCTTCGTAGCTTATGCTGCCTTTTCGCAGGATGTAGTGTCCTTCCTTATCTCTTTTAATTAGATATATCTTTGCTTTTGCTTTGTCTGAGATTAGGATTGCTACATCTGCTTTTTTCACTTTAGGTCAAGTGCAATATATTTTACTCCAGCCTTTTACCTTTACCCTGTGTGCATCCCCGTTTCAAATGTGTTTCTTGTAAATAGCATATTGTAGGATTATAGTTTTTAATCTTTTCTGCTATCTGTTTCTTTTTTATGGGAGAGTTCATCCCATTCACATTCACAGTTATGATTTCTATCTGTGTCTTTTTCTCAATCATATTTCCCCCATTTATGCTTTTATTTCTCTTTCCCCTTCCACTCCTCAACAGAGTTTTACTTTTGACTGCCGCCTTCCTCAGTTTACTCTCCCTCTTTATTCCCCTCCTTTATCTTTACTGTTTTCCACTAGCTTCTTCTTACTTCCCTTCTGACCACCCCCCTCCCTTTTTCCCCCTTTCCTCTCCTATTGCCTGTAGGACAAGTTAGATTTCTATACTTATAAGGGTGTGTTATTCCCTTCTTGAACCAGATCAGATGACAGTAAAGCTCAAATACTGCTCTTCTCCCTCCCTTCTTTCCCTCTACTATAATGTGTTTTTGTGCCTCCTCATTTGATGTAATTTACCCTTTTCTACTACCTCCTTACCTCTTCTCCCATAACCCTCCCTTTATATCTCTTAATTATGTTTTTTATCCTTATCTCAGTTATTTTATTCAGACATCTACAGTGTATGTGTATTCCTGTCAATTGTCATGATAGCTGTACTATTCTCAAGATTGACATATATATGTATATATATATATGACACACACACATATATATATATCATATGTGAGATGATATAATCTTACATAAAGATGTAAATAATTTGCCCTTATTGATTAATAAGTTTTGTGGGGGTTATTTCCCCTGTTTACCTTTTTATGTCTCTCTTGAGTTTTGTATTTAAAGATCAAATTTTCCATTGACTTCTGGCCTTTTCATCAGGAAGGTCTGGAATTCCCTTATTTCATCGAATGTCCATCTCCTTGCCTGAAAAATTATGCTCAATTTTGCTGGGTAGTTGATCCTTGGTTGTAGTCCCAGCTCCTTTGCCCTTTGGGATATCATATTCCAATTTCTCCAGTCATTTAATGTAGAAGGTGAAAGATCCTGCATGATCCTTACTATAGTTCCAAGATATTTGAATTGTTTCTTTTTGACTGCTTGCAGTATTTTTTCCTTGACTTTATAATTCTGCAATTTGGCTATAATATTTCTGGGGGTTTTCAATTTGGGATATCTTTTGGGGGTGATCGCTGAATTCTTTCAATGACTGTTTTACCCTCTGGTTCTAGGACCTCTGGGTAGTTACCTTTGGTAATTTCTTCGAAGATACTGTCAAGGCTCTTTTTCTCATCATCGATTTCCAGTAGACCAATAATTCTTAAACTGTCTCTCCTGGATCTATTTTCCAGGTCAGTTGTTTTCCCAATCAGATATTTCACATTTTTTTCTATTTTTTCATTCTTTACAATTTGTTTGACTACTTCTTGATGCCTCATAGAGTCATTAGCTTACACTTGCTCAATTCTAATTTTTAATGAGTTGCTGTCTTCATTTTGTTTTTGAGTCTCCCTTTCCAATTCGTTGATTTTACCTCTCATGGTGTCATTTTCTCTATTTATATTCTGAATCTCCATAGCCATTTCACCAATCTTATCCTTTAAGGACTTGATTTCGTCAGTGGATTTTTTTCCATTTTTTCCATTTTGCCTTTTACTTCCCTAACTTCATTTTTAAAATCCTCCTTTAGCTCTTCCAGTAGTGCTTTTTGGGCTTGAGACCAGTTCTCGTTCCCTTTTGAGGTATCAGATGTGTGTATAGTGTCATTGCTGTCCTCTTCCAAATTGGCATTTTGATCATGCCTGTCTCCATAAAAAGAATCGATGGTCCTCAGGTTTTTTGTGTTTTTCTTAATGTTGGTTAGCTTTTTCCTGGCTTTACAATGAATTTCTGCCTTGGGGCTCAGGGCTCTCTGTCCCAGGTTTCTTCTTCTGGGGACTGTATGTCTAGTTACTGGCTTTGTGTATTATAGCCTTCAGTTTCCTGAGGTGCCCTGAGGCAGGGGTCTGGCTTCCTGAAGTCTCCTCTTCCCCTGCTCTCCAGCACTGTTGCTCTTCAGCAATGTTCTCAGCTGTTTGCTGTTTGTGCTGTTGTCTGCCACTTCCCCTGGGTGTGCAAGGGTATGTCTTGGCTCCCGGTGTTGACCCCTGCTGGCTCTGCCCTCTGGGACTCAGGAACTCCCACTGCTTGGCCACTGAAGCCTCACTTCTGTCTCCTCTATTCAGTGTTTTTTTCCCAAGGAATTCTCTGGGTAGGGTGAGGGTGAGGGCAGATTAGAGCCTTTTACCTGGCTATTATGTCTTCCAGAAGTTCCAGAAGACGTGTTTCATACCTTTGGGCCTCAAGCCTCAGGAGTTGATGTCTCACGGCCAGTGGCACTACCCTGCTGCCTCTTGTCCCTTCCACAGACTCTCTTCCGGAGGTCTGGGGATCTTCCCCAGTTCCGGGTGCCTAGCTTTCTCCCAGCCTGTCTCGCTGGTTGGTTTCAGCAGCTTCTTCCGCTTTGTTGCTGTCTGGAGCAGCTCTGCAGGCCCAGTGCTCTCCTAGCCTACAGATTTGTCCTTTCAGCCCTTTGGACTCCCTTGGCTTGAAAATTTGCCCCACTCAGACTGCTTGCGGTTTCTAACACTCTCAAATCTGCTCAGATTCATTTTTTTATATGTATCTTAAAGAGCTTGTGAGAGAGCTCCGGTAAGACACTGTTTTCAGGTGGCCATCTTGGCTCCACCCCCCCCATGACATTTCTTATATTCATGCTAATGTTGTTTAATTATATAAAGCCAATAATATCTATATATCTATCTATCTCTCTATCTAGACACAGATACAAATAAACACTGTGCATGTGTGCACATGTATATATGGATAGATAGATATATAGATCTGTATAGATATATTGCCTCAAATTATTTTTTATGGGATTTCTTTGAAACCATGTAACAGGTATGTGAAGCTCTATGTCATTAAATTTTAAGTGCATGTTCCTCTCATTATTAATAATTATATCTGAATAAGATTATAAATATTTTCACATGGATTGTTTGTGAGTTAGTTTTTTTTTTTAACTTTTTGAGAAATTAAGTCATACTAGGGAAAGCCAGGAAAAAAAATCCCACCAAGTCATTTGCACCAAAGTAGTTTCTAAGCTCTATGTGTGTATATACATATGCAATACCTACATGCATACACATATGCACATGTACATTATATACATACACTTATACACACATATGTGTATATGTATTATGTACGCATGTATGTAGGGAGACATTAAATGAAAACAATGTCTATTGGTTACTAATATTCTCAGGAGTACCCACAGGAAAATGTGTGAAATTTGACCTTGATTTTTCAGTCACATGCCCTGAAACCTTCTTCTTTCTCTTACCCATTTTATGATACTACAAATTCCTCAAGTTTCTCTCTGTCTAGGACCAACATGGAGCAGTTACATAGTACAGTCAGTATTGTATTAGTTTATTTCTCTATTTTCCCTGTCTTCTCCCTACCTAATCAAACCCCTTCTTTAAAAGATGACATTTAGATAAGATCTGAAAACAAATTTATACTATGCTGACAAAGACTAAAAATAAATTTTACTGTTTCCAGAACAGATGAGCAATAAAGCCTTGACCAAGTGGAATTGGTCTCCAATGCTTTAGTTTAAAATAGTATTGACAGTCCAGAGGAAGAAGGGGATATTTAGGGAACATCAGGGGTTTCCTTAGTGTCTCATAAATCAGAATCTATAGAAATATGTCCCAATTGCCTACCTGTAAACATGGTCCTTATATAATCAATTCCGTTTACTCCTGGTTTCCATTTTTTGGTGAAGTTTATATTTATAACTCACTAGGATGTTTTAAAGCTACTAGGATATAAGTATTGTAACAATTTTTCTCTGAGGTGGTGGAGTAATATTATATTTTTTATTTCGTTAGCATTTCATTACCATTATTTCATTACTTTGTCCAAAATTTGTCTAAGGATTACACAAAAGAACATATTATGGAATAGGGCTGAGAAACTGCAACAAAGAATGGAATTCAAAATGGAAATCTAGAAAGCACAACTCAGAAAGCCATACTACAGTCTATGGAAGGCCTGAGGTAAAGAGGAAGAGGGGGAAGAACAATGAAACAAATAAGTGCCAAGTAAGTAGGAAGTTAACACAAGTAGAAGCCAAGGCAAGGAGTTCAGTAGCTAGAGCCAGAGTCAGCATCCAGAGAGTGCTAGAACAAGGAAGGGTCAAAAATATGAATCATTTACTCTGGAGATCACCTGGCAGGAGAAGAAGACACCAGACACTGAGGTCCTTTCTTAAACTAAACTGCCAAGCATTAAAGCTCTACAGCAAAGAGTACAACTAGATTTTACCATCTCTATGACCAAGAAAAAGGATTAACAAGAGTTTCAGGTAAAATGTTGCATTGTTTTTTTTTTTCTAATTTAGGGGAAGGAAAGATGGTGCCTTTCAGCATTAACTATGTCTCTTCTATTAGAGTTTGAGCACCTTGGGTAGAGGGACTGAATTTTTGTTATTCTTTGTATCCTATTACATAGCACAGAGCCAGGCACATAATTTTAAAAATAATGTCCTTCAGTTGTAAAGTGTTCACAAATAATAATCTGAATACCATATACAGATATCGTACACTATGTTCAACACATTATAATTATATATGAAGTTATTTCTTTGCATAGACCTCAGGTTTATCCACATAGATGTTGTGATAGTCCCAACCAAAATCCCACCTTCTACAGGAAGCCTTCACTGACCCCTCTTAATTTTAGCATTTCCCCTCTGTTAATTATTTCTTATTTACCCTGTATATAGCTTGTTTTGTATATGTTTATTTATATGTTGTCTTTTCTATTAGACTGTAAACTCCTTGAGGGCAGGGAACTGTCTTTTGCCTCTTTTTGTTTCCCCAGCACTTCACACAGTGCCTGGCATGTAATTAATATTTATTAAATTGAATTCAGGTAGACGGTCACAGTACTACATTACTTTGGACCCTGAAGTTTTCCCTAGCCCATAATATTCCCCAGGTTTACCATCTATGAAGCAATTTGAATTCTAGTTGCATGGAAGAAAGTCTGGAGCTCCTGGCTGTTGGTAAATTCTTAGAAGTTATTTCCAAAATGAGTAACAAATTAATTTTGGTGAAAGCCATTCCCTCACTCCTTTGTTTTTATACTTCGTTATAAGAAATGGCTTTGTAGAATAAGGAGAGGGTAAAAATAGAGTGGAAAATGAAGTTGATAGAAAAATAAGTTACCAAAACAAAAGTAAATTAAAAAAAGAAAACAAATACTAAAAGCTTGAAGTCACTTAGTTTGTGGTAAAGTGATGTGCAGAATGTTAGTGCATGATCCCATGATAAAAGAAGAACTGACATATGGAAAGAGAAGTAGTTTTTAACAGGAAGAAATACTGTGCAGATTCCTTAGTAAAGATCAACAGATAACTCTGATGATCTATAGAATAAAATCTACCAGTATTGACCAGTAATCAATAGGAGAGTGAAAACCAAATGGAATGATCCAGTGGTTCAATGGTTATTTGTTCTTTCTCTCCTGTCTCTGCCTTTAGAATAGAAACAGAAATAATCATCCGATGAGCATCATTTTTGGTGATGATCTATCTGAACAAACTAACATTATAAATCATGTTGTAAATTGACATAGCAATAATTGATTTTAGGCATTAAAATGCACAAAGCTGCCTAATGGGTCTTTGTGTTTACTTATATGTTGAATAATTTAGTATCATAGAATCTGCTTTTAATATATTTCATAATCTATTTTGCTTGAAACATTTCCCAAACCATTGGAATTTAAAGTTATTGTAGATAAATTGAGATTTCAGTACATTTTACCCTATTTTAGATGGATTGTTCCAAGAGCAAAGAAGTTGAAATGATCTTAATATTTAACGTAGTCATTTTGTTAGATTAAAGCAATATGAATTTGTGATCAAAATGTAGTGGCATAGCATTCCATCTAGGCCAACTGAATTGCTTAGTAGCTATAAAGACTTTGCCATGTGTTTAATCTATAGTCTTAAAATCCTAACACATGTCTTCATCACACATATATCTCAAATTGTTTTCCTCTAGTTTATTAATGAAGTCAATAATGTGGCAGATATTTTTAGATTAAGCATTCAGTAGGTTCCTGAAGCTAAACTTAGCCTGGGAGGGGGAAGGGGAATAACTGAGTAAAAGATAACTCACTGAAATGCGTGCAACAGGAAAACTATTCTCCGTGGATCAGTTTCTCATCTGTCTCAGCACCTTTCCTAAGCTGTTTCAAGCCTGGCACTTTTGCTGACTTCAAAGGTAGTTCAGTGCTTATATTAACTTTGTGGGGGCATGGAACTGTGCCACAAAAACTGTACCTCCTTTCATCAAAAGCAGTCAGTGAACCATATTTCTGAACAAATGTCCATTAATAAAGAGGTGGTTATATTGAGAAAGGAATTGGGCACCTGTATAAGACAGGTAGAAGGTGCTCTGGTATATACATTTTTTTCCTAAAAAAACAACAACAACAACAAAAAACAAACAAAAAAAGAAGAATGACATCTTTCAGTAATTTCATTGCAATTGAAGTCAGGAATTGAATGCATTCATTAATGAGGGTCACGATCATGGGATAGTGGCGCAGTGGGAGATCACTATTGTGCATATTAAAGTAATTTTAACTATAGAAAGAATTGCATATTCAAAAAGGAGATGGATATCCTTTATAAGCCTGTTTCATTATAACATATATACCTTGCCTAATATTCACTTTTATTTACATTCAAATCTTCCTCTGTCTTCATGAAAGCTCAGATTCAAGGAATAATGTAATCCATGCTCCTATGGTCACTGTTTCCATCTCTGCACAAATAAGTAGACCTTTAATCCAGCCAACACTTCAAAAAGATGTTTTGATTTTTCTCTAATTGGAGTATATTTCTCCTTGAATAAATAACATCAGGCACATTTCAGGTCATCCCTGCTCCTCCACCCTTGGTGTTCAGCTTCACACAACTTTCATTTGCTCTTCCAAGAAGCTGTAGTATGTGCAATGGCTATACCTTGGTAAAACTGTCTGGGTGGACTAAACCAACTTAAGGGTAACCGATAGGCCTCAAACCTGTCCATGAATTAGGGGGATGTGAAGATTTTCCCCTGCAGGATGGGAAGAAGAGAACAATTTTGTCCAACCATCACGAAGGCAGCTAAAGCAGACTCTGTGGATAACCCATCAAAGAGGCCAAGGTTATCTACTGCCTCCCATGCCGTTGCTAGCCATCTTGACTTTTGTACTGTCACTGAACTTTGATGACTGGAAAACAGCATGAGGATTATCATGACTTTAGGCAACTCTGCTTCCCTTAAATCCAGTTCATGCACAAGTCAAGTCATGCTTTGTGATGTCGTCAGTCCCATTCAAAAATGAAGGAAAAACAGCAATTTCCTCTAAGCAAATAAAATCATCATCATCATTAAAATGAAGAGTCTTCACAGGCCTCATTTTAGTTCTGAGGAAACTAAAAGTCGGAGAAGTTAAATAATTTAACGCAACAAAAATAGCGAGCATCAGAGCTGAGATTTATCCCAGTTTCTCTTGATTATAAATCAACAGTTCTTTCTAAGGCACCAATTTTTCTAGACAACTTTTTATGGCTTAGAAAGAGGAGAAAGGAGAATAAGCATTTATATCAAGCTTACTATGTGCCAGGTATAGTGCTAAACTCTTTTAAAAATATTATAAGTACTAATACTTATAGTTAACTTATAGTTACTATATAACTTATAGTACTAATACTAATAGTTAACATTTATGTAGCAGTTACTTTAGGCCAGGCACTATGCTAAGAGCTTTACAATTATTATCTCATTTGAGCCACTGAATAACCCTGTGAGGTAAGTGCCATTATCATCCCCATTTTACAAGTGAGGAAACTGAGGTAAATAGAAGCTAAGCAACTTACCCACAGTCATACAGATAAACAGTATCTTAGTTCAGATTTGAACTCAGGTCATCCTAAGTCCAGGTCAAGAACTCTACCTATTAAGCCCCCAAAAGACTCTGCAGATTCCAAAGAATGAAAATCTAACATTTTTTTTTCTGGAAACATGTGACAACACTACATGTTTCCACAAAAAGGCAGGATGTAACAGGGTTTATAACCCCAGTATTTTGATTTCTTTTCCTCTAGTGCCAAATTAAAAAGAGGACATCCATGGGTCATAGGAAAATTCCTGAATATAGTTTAATACAATTAGCACTAATTGAATTAAATATATTTTGGGGGTATAAAATTACAAATTTGTGATATTGAAGTGGCATGAATATTTTCTCATAATGTACACTGCTGCTTCAGAGGTACATTCTATATTGAAGGGAGTGATAAAATAACAAGCAATTGCTTGGGCCTCAGAAGATCTGTAAGTCTCCCCTTGGTTCTTACACTAATTTTCTATAAGACTTTGGAAAAGACACCTAAAGAGTCTCACCACATACATAGTGAGGAGTTTGAACAAGATTATGGCAAAGGTGCATTCCCGCCCCAGAGCTCTGAGTTTAAGAAATTTTTGAAGACTACAGACCCTGCATCTAAGATCTTTGTCACCTATGAGCTCCTCAGGGGCAGTGGGAGCAGCAGAGGTACTGTGGAGTCTTTCTAGTCAAACAATATAATGAAGACGCAATGAGGATAATTTTACTATGCGAATCCTCAATATTCACTAACTTAAAGAAACATATAGCAAAATGTTGGAGGTTAATGTTTACTGAAGAATAAACACCCAGGATCTATCCACTTGTGCCCAGGAGGCTGTGTCTGAAAGTGTAGTTTCCTTTGTACTCATTCCAAGGGAGAGATAGGTAAGGCACTGGAAGCTTTAGCTCCACTCCTGTTAAATAAAAGTTGTGCCTAATGTTGCTACATATGGACCAAGGGGAAGGTGGTATCACACCTGTGTGACATAGGCTGATAAGGCTAACAAAGTAATTGGTTCAGAGGAGACACAATAAGATGAATGAACTCCCCATCCTCTGCCTCTTCCCCCTACCTATGATTCTGTCTTCAGTGAGAGATGAATCTGTTTTTACTAATTTTTGCTCATGAGATGTCTTTTGACTATTGGTTTCGGCAGTTGCTATAAAGAAACTAGTTTCTTTAAATCACATAGCCATTGAGATCTTACTATGCATATCCTTGGAGGGGTAGGTGACAAGGTAACCAGGAAGAGGGAGTGATATAGTTTCATAACTACTGGGAACATTACCAACACTGGGGCTCAGGGTCACACTGGAAAGATTTTTTTTTAATTCTTATTTTATAATTTTCTAAATTCAAAGATAGACCCAGAGATAAGGACTAAAAGAAATACAAGCATAATTCAGTTTTATTTCAATCTCTCTGTATGTATTTGTGTGTGTGTGTGTGTGTGTGTGTGTCTGTGTCTGTGTCTGTGTCTGTGTCTGTGTGTGTTGGAAGATGGGGGAAGGATAGTGAGGGAAGTGTAGGGAAAAGGAAGACAGGGAAGGTTTGGGATTAGCTTCGTTTAGGGCACTTGCCTCAAGTGTCTTTGATCCCTTTAATCTGATACAAGTTCAAGTCCACTCAACCACCACTCCTCCTCCTCCCCCCACTTCCTTCAAGGAATTAGCAAAAAGAAATAATATCCATAAAGGAAGAATTTAGGAACTTGGCAAACCATGAACTTGAAGATAGAGGTTAGCCAAGAGAGAGTATTTTTTTTTTCATTACCCATCAACTCTTTACTTTATATGTATATGTACATCACATCACACACACATATATAAATATTAACTCACACATACATGTATACTTGTTTATATGGAGATATATAAAATACTAAATATTTTAAATTGATGCAGTTATGATTAATCCTTATTTCGCAAATAGATATCCTAGAAATTTGATATAAATCCATTTCCTACAAACTAAAATTTATAAGAAATGTTTTAGGATAGCTCAGTGTTCAAAACATCCCTATTTGCAATGCAAATATTGATATCTTCTTTTATGCATTTTGCAAGTTACATTTTTTTAAATATTTGGTTGAAAGTCAGACAAAACATGCAGTGTTTTACAAATAAATTGACTGCAATCAAGAAAACATTTTTAAAAGTCAAATTAGATATTTTAATCACAAGTCAGTATACACAAACACACACACACACACACACACACACATACACACACACACATTAAGGTTTCCCTGATAGGTATTTAATACAAAGTCAATAAATATAAATTGCTCTATTTAAGAGGCAGAGTCATTGAAAAATAACTCTAGGAACTGACTAATGAAATATATTTCATGGCATCAGCACATTTAAAATCAATCAGTATCTCTACCTGACACTTTTCATTTTCCCCCCAATTAAAATAAAATTGTGAAACCACAAAGCAATTTCAGGATTTATTTGAGCAAAATAGTTTCTGACAAATCAAAAACCACAGGTCCTTATCTTGGACCTTGGTACTTCTTGCTCTGGGAGAGTGCCATTGCTTGATGTAATGAGACTAAAGCCCTTTCAAAGGATTATCTTTAAAAAACTGGTTTGTTTAAAGGAATAAAATGCCATTAACCTCTGTCATAATACAATTTTTCATTTGTGAAATCTACATGAAAAGGGTATAACTTAGGAGTGAGGCAGTCCTAAATTTGGAGCTAAGCTGACTAGAAATATGTCCTTCATGAAATAGGAAAATGGTTTCCTTCCCACCAGCAATGTTTTTATGGTGGTAGTAGGGACAGATTTCCTGTGGTTTGCTTCATCTGAACAAAAAATTTGTATTCCTCAATTACTAAATATCCTGTTAGCAAATAAAAGAGGTTCATTATGACATTTTGCTTCATTCTTTCAAGAAGAGACACTGGGATTCAGATTTTTCTTGTTGTTCCATTGTTTCAGTCATACAAAGCTGCTATTCTCAAAAGGTCAGCTAGGAGGCACAGTAAATAAGGAGCTGGGCAGGAAAAATCAAGTTCAAAGCTGGCCTACACACTTAACTAGGTGTGCAACCCTGGCAAAGTCACTTTATCCTGTTTGCCTCAATTCCTCATCTGTAAAATGAGCTGCAAAAAGAAATGTCAAATCATTAAAGTGTCTTTGCCAAGAAAACCCCAAATAGGGTCATGAAGAGTCAGAAAGGACTGAACACAACTGAGTGACAAATTCTCAAGAAGCTTACAGTCAGATGGCAGAAAACACATCAAGGAAGCTAAAAAGCAAAGTCTGGAGCTAGGGGGATGTACATGGCATGGGGGCTATCATTTTAAATTCCAAAAAGTCAGGAATAAGATCGATGGAGAATGAAGGCAGGGTAGCCTGTTCCATCTCACAAAGTGTATATTCCAGGAGTTATTTACCAATGGTAAAAGCAGGGTGGACCTTGTGGAGGGATATTCCAGAGTGAAGAGATCACAGCCATGGTAGGATAATCCAGGATGAAAGACCACATGCCTCAGCAAGTTCCAGGATGAGACAATGGTAGAGAAATAATTTTCAAGTACAGAAAATTAAGAACAGGAGAGGGATAATGATGAGAAAAAAAGAAAACTAAAGATGATTCATAGCTTCACGTCAAACCTATCAGATCAATTAAGCTAACAAAAAAGGGGGCAGCTAGGTGGAGCAGTGAATACAGCACTGGCCCTGGAGTCAGGAGGACCCGAGTTCAAATCCAGCCTCAGACACTTGACACACTTACTAGCTGTGTGACCTTGGGCAAGTCACTTAACACCAGTTGCCCTGCCTTCCCCCCTCTAAAAGATAAAAATAATAAAAAAAGATGACAAAAGTGGAAAATAGCAAATACTGGAGGGGTTAGAGGAAAACAGATATACTAGTATACTGTTGGTGAGACTATGGATTGGTTCAGCCACTTCAGAAGGCAATCTGGAATGACTCCAATAGTTACCAAACCTTTTGACCCAACTACTACTAACCTGCCCTACTCTCCCAATTAAAGAAAGATGAAAAGGACCTATGTGTGCAAAATATTTAAAGGTTGTGTTTTCCTGGTAACCAAAAATTGGAAAGTAAGGGAGGAGTTCTCCCATTAGAGAATACTAAAATACATTGTGGCTTATGAATGTAATAAAATATTATCATAAGGCATGACAAAATGGACAGTTCGAGAGGAAACTGGGAAGAATTCTATAAAATGATGCGGGGTGAAGTAAGTAGAACCAGAACAATTTTTATAATAATTACATTACCGATAAATATAATTGTAAAAGATTCTGCTCAACACAATGATAAATCCTAATGATGAAACATGTCAATCATCTCCTGTCAGAGAGATGATAAATTTAAAATTAAGCATGATAAATATGCATTTTTATATAATCAATAAGGAAAATAATTTTGCTGGACTATGTGTCTATGCATTAAAAGTTTTCTTCTTTTTTTTAATTTGCTCGGTGTTGGAGGTGGGGTATGTAGTAGGAAAGACATATGAATAAAATAATAGGAACAAAAAGACATGAGGAATATTAAAAGAGAATATTAAAGGAGAATTTTGATAAGTGATATCACAAATTGCCTCAGAGTTACACACACACATACACACACACACACACAAATCATTCTGTGATTTCATTAGTGTAACAGGTTTAAAATGAGAAATCTCCCTCTATCAGTGCAAATTAGGACTTAAAGCATTTTTTGTGGTAGTTAGGGTTAAGTGACTTGTTCAGGGTCACACAGCTACTAAGTGACTAAAGTCATATTTGAAATTAAATCCTCCTGATTTCAGGCCCAGCACCACCTGTAATGGTAATGAGGGCAGGATTTTTTTGCTGTTCTTCTCTTTTGGGTTGCTAAGGCTATCAAGTGCCTTTGATGAGTCTGGCCTCCATTTGAATGGGGCAGGTAAAGTGGGATCTTTCTGTTTTGGACTATTTCTCAGCACTAAGATAAGAGAGTCATTCATTTGCCTATGATGTGGTGCTGGTGGTTGAGGAACTTTCCCACACTCTGGTTTCCCACACCCTAAATGCTAAGTTGACCCCAGCCCTCAGGGTCCTGAACACTGTGTATGTACTGAAGGTTAGCATTTGACTTTTGGGGGTATACTCATTGAAAGAGTGTTGAGACTCTGGGCAAGCCATTGAAAGAGCCCCCTAGCTTTGATAACCCAGATGTTGGTGCTTCTCTGGTAACTATGTATTGCTATGGATATAATGTATGCTTGTAATTTCTGTTTCTGTTTGTCCTGAATTCAGGGGCTTGATCTTTTCCCCCTGAAATAAATGAATGATATATGTATGTTTAATTAAACTGAGATTGTTTACCCCTTAAATTTGCTTTCCTTAGAAAAGATGATCAAAGAACCTGTGTTGGCAGCCCTTTTGTGAGCTGGTGTTGTTGGTCTTACAGAGCCACAGAAGTTGCTACCAACATTGTTGTTACAGCAGCTTCAGCTGCATATAATCTTAGAGAATCAACTGGAGCATAAAGATCTTAAATAGCTTGCCTGGTGTTATCTAGTCAGTCCAAGTTGGAGGCAGGCCTTGAACCCAGATCTTCTTGGGTGTAAATCTGGCTCTCTATTAACTATATCACACTACCTCTCCAAAATTATCTATGTTAAAGAAATACTCAACATGCTAAGGGGAATTAGTGCAAATAAGAAGACTTAAGGAATAAGAACACCTTTCTGAAATTGCAAACAAAGTATTGCCTCCATTGTTAGCAGAATGGTGCCTAGTCCAGGAAGGAGCCGTATTGTAGCAATGGCTACAATGTTGGAGTGGATTGCACTCTTTCCATATACAGTTGCTGAAGTTCCTGGTCCTTTATCAGCAGCATAGATGGTATTCTAATTCATGTTTTGACTACTGGCATAGATATTCATAACTTGGAGAGCTAAATTCATATTTGAATGATTCTGCAACTATGTTCCTGATAGGAAAATAATAATAATTGGCCCCAAAATGTTGTGACCTTGGCTAAAATATGCAAACCTATTTTTATTATGCTTTGGAAAAGCAGAGTTAAGTTAAAAACAACATCAAAAAATTTCCTGGTATCGAAGACTGGATATATTAATTCTGTAAGAATTACAAAATTCATTTTAACTTTCATCATAAAAAGAAGAAAAGTGAAATGCAATGACATAAATTTAGGTTTAAGTGTCTCATTAGTAACAAAATTCATTTCAATAGAACTGATAACTTCAATAACTTTAGCACTAGAAGGATTATCAGAGAGTAAGGCAAGCATAATTAGGCGGCCATCAGATTATTTAAGAAAAAAGGAAAGGTTTTTTTTCACAAATCTTTAATAATTTTTACCAAAATATTTGTTGAGAGGGAAAAAGCATTAATTAATAAGTGATACAAATGATTCTTCTATGTCTTTGTATAATGATCATAATACTTTTTTATTAGAAATTATCAATGGTAAAATAATTAGTAGGAAAAATGTCTACATTTAGTAAAATGAGTGGAAGAATGATGCAAATAAATAATATAGGAACAATAGATTGCACAGACTATCTACCATAACTCTCCTGCCCCATCCAATCAACCTTAGCTCTAGCCTATTACTTAATACTACTATTAAGGCATCTTTATAAAGTGGATTCTCAGGCAATATGGGAAAGGGAAAAAAAATTCTGGATTTCTAGTCAGAGCTCCTGGGTTTGAGTTCTTGCTTTGACTCTGCCTAGCAGTACTAACTTTACATTCACTTGGTTTCAGCTTCTGTATTTGGAAAATGAAGGATTTGGAGGATTTGGTTTAGATGATGTTTTGGTCTCATTCTGCCCTAAATCCATGACTATCCCTGGATTAGTACACTGGACTACATAATGGTAACCCATGTTTTTTTAATTGAATTTCTCTTTCCAAATTAGCTAACATTTAAAAGGGAATGATAATAGAATATAGACCCAGAGCGTAAAAAAAAAAACAAAACAAAAACAAAACTCAAAGCAGAAGAAATGCAACCTCACTTGATGAAGGAATCCTTTACTGCATTTTTAGTCATAGCTTAGTGACTTTGGGGACATAGTTCAGAATTGTTTTCTAGAATGGCTAGATCAATTCATAGCTCTACCAAAAGTGAAAGAAAGAAATATGCTTATTTTCTGCAACTCCTACCACATCTGTCCCTTTCCTTTGTTGTTAATTTCATTAATCTGGTGGGTATGAGATTTCAGATTTGCTTTGATTTGCATTCTCTAACTACTAGCCATTTGGAGCTACAGATGTGGCAGAAAAGGAGAGTGGGAGGCCCCCCCTTAGCTAGTACATCACTTAGTATACACTTTAGATATTGATCCTCCAAGTTCTTCAGATCCCTTCACCACGTTTGGTCATACTCTACTGTAGTTGAGAGTTGACCAGCAAGTCAAAACCAGATGCTTTTGTTTCCTGTGAATGTCAGAAATGTACACATATTTCCTATTACGTCAATGTGCCCTGCCCACTACTCTATCAATTTGCTTGACTTTTTATTTATTAAACTTAACCGTTTTCTTATTTACCTTCTTTTCTCTTGTTAATCACCTTCTTCTTATCTTTCTTGAGCATAACTCTTTAGGTTCTGTTCTCCAATTTCCCTTTATCTTTTCTAATTCCTTTACATCTGCTGCAATCATCTTTGATCTTGCTTCTCTTACAACTCTGAAGCAGGGTCCCCGACATCATTGGTATTAAAATTATTTTTTTTAAATTTTTCTAAATTCATCACAAATTTGAGCAAATTTCTGCTCTCCAAATTCAAATTTTGATCTATTTCTTTAGTCCACACCATTTAGTCACCTACATAATTTTCTTAATATTTGTCTAATGTCTTTCATTTCACATTCCTTTTACTACAACATTCTCCTATGGAGCTATCAGGCACATACTTACTAAGAGGAATAATCTTATTCAGATCTTTTTGACACCATGTTCAGCACTCTGTCCACTAAACCATCATACCATTCAGTCAATATCTTTCTGAAAGCATCTCTTAGACCTGAACACGGTACCTTAGTTATGTTCTGACAAACATGTACTTGTCATTTGCAATATTCTCAAGTATCTAGGTATAGAGGGAGCTTTAATGAGATACTCAACATAGACATATTAGAAATCTAATCTTGGAGCTCTTATTCCATTGATCATAATCACAGAATAGGTGAATTCCACTTGAAGGAACATTGAATGCACTCATTTGGAGATACGATATTAGTTTGATAGCTTGTTCTATTTTTAATAACATTGATTTCCTAAGTCAATTTATTTCTTTCTTTACCTTATCCTCCAACTGTGAAGTACATCATGGATTAACTATGCATTTTTTCTTATATTTCCTCATGTGACAGTGCTTCTGACTCGAATTTTTGTTTTTGCAGCTTATTTTTCAAATAGTTCCATAAAATTTATTACAATTATTGAAGGAAGGTCAGATTACATGAGTAGCTGAACAAACAAATAGTAGGAAAAACATATAAATGTTATTCATTGGAATGATTTTGGATAAAGTATGAATTCTAGCATGTTCTCCTAACTATGAATGTCTCAGTTAGTGGTCTGGGGGACATACTAAGACCTATAGCTAATGGCTGTTAATGCTAGTGTTCTTGTGGTTTCTTACAGACATCTACCACATAGTTTGTGGTTATAAATAACCCTTCTGTTAATCTCTCAGTTCAGTTCAGGAATGATTTCTTTTGTGAAATCTTCCTTGAATACCCCACTTTAATCATACTGTATTTACTTATAAGGAAGCATGTTACATGTTGGTTGTTATACTTTCTTCCCTAATAGGACTAAAATGACATTAATAAAGTTTCAATGTGTCCGACTGTGGCTGATGAGACCAATATGATCTTGGAATACTCTACTACAGGTCGGGCACAGATAGTCCCTGTGAACATTTGGGGTGAATACTCTAAATTTGCACTTCCTGCATTTCCTATGAGCTATTTCAATTCTACTTTGCTCATAGAGCACAGCCCCTTCTCTGATGTGGGCATGACACACTGAGTGGTCTGTGTCAGTGTCTCCCATGTCACACAATGTTAAATCTCAGAAGAATATAAGCCTTTTGAGGACAGGAAATGGTTTTTTTTTAATCACTAGTATTTTCATTGTTCCTTACATATAGTTGAAGCCTAAGAAATATTTGTTAAATGGAATTAAATTGAACTAAATTGAATGGAAAACAATTAATGGATATTGATAAAACTGTTAAAAGTTATACATCTATCAGTATATTTTATCTTTCTACTTTGGAGCTAAAACTGATGAAGGGAGGAGGGATGCCTGTCTCAGCAAGATAAAGAATATTTAGTTATTGACTTATTTTTTTATTTGCCTTTATCTTATTTCAAAACACATTTCTCATACTATATAATATCCTTAACTCCATTCAGTGGTAAGCAGGGAGAAATCAGCACCAACATCTAATTCACTGATTTTGTGATGCACTCTGCTTTAAGTTTGAAATGTGGATTTTGTTTCGTTTTCTTTGGTTTGGTTTTACTTGTGTAATTAACCATTATGAGTGAGTTAATATGGTAGAGTAGATGATGAGCAAAGCTGAGAGACCACATAAACATATCTGACATAGTACTGGCTGAATGACCCTGGAAAAGTAACTCAATCTCTCTGGTCCCAGCTAATTCCCTAATAGTGTAAATTGACAAACAGTTAATAATCTTCATTGTCCGAAGTTTCAAGTTTCAACCACTGGCCCTCCCACTCCCCCATCCAAACCCATTCACACACATACAAATTATCAGTAAATAATATTCTTTCTGATATTTCCCAATTTAAAATGATTTCAAGATATTGAACATTTCTGATTTTCTATTTTTTTTTCTCCACTAGAGTCCATGAAACTTAATTTTTTTACAAACAAGAAGGAAACTGAGGAAACACACACAAGGAAAGGGGAATCATTTAATACTAGAGTTGTATCTTTGCTGGTTCAATTGCCCACAGAAACTGGTTATGGTAGGAGGAAAGTTTTGTTCTCCACTGTGCACATATGTTATGTCACGGGGTATGGCTTAAAGAATCCATTGTACATGCTCAAAAGCTGGACAAGGTTTAAATAAAGTGATTCTACATCATTTCTTCTTATGGCTTTTAATGGTAATTGAAATCCTGCAAATAATTCAATTTGACAAACATTTATTAAAGGCCTATTATTAGAGAGGATTCTGGGAAGATGGTAGAGTAAGTCAGAAAATTCTAATCTCACAAGATTTTCCCCCACAAAAGAAATAAAATGGCACCTTAGGGTGAACAAAGTGAGGGTAAAAATAAATAAGAATAGGGACATAACTGGATCATCCTGGGATAATTTGAGAAGATCAGAAGAAAATTCCCAGAACAGGTTTGGTCCCTGTGAACAGCAAACAACTCCAGACCAGGGTCTGCTTTAACAACAAGCTGAAAGCCCTGGGGTTAGTTGGTTTGAGAGGTTTCCTCAGCCCCAGTCACAGGAACTTTTACTCCCAGGATAGTGAGGGAAGTTGGGTGTCTGAGTCTGGAATATCGAGGGAATCTCTGTTGACAGGGATCTCTAGACCTAGTTCGACTGCAAAGAGGGGCAGGACAAGAAAGAACCAGCACATGCCCAGTGAGTGCATAAGCAATGCGGCAGAAAGCCCCTGGCTGTGGGCACTTACAGGAGGTTGGAGATCTTGCTTTGGTTCTAGGCTAGAGGGTAAAACTGAAGATCTGGGGCTAGAGGCGATTACAAAAATCAAGCTATTAACACAAAAATGCACAGGAAAAGGAGAAAGAATTCAAACATAGAAAGCAATTATTAGAATAGAGATGACTGGGGTGCATCTTCAGAGGAGGGTATTGAAGTAAAGACACCCCTAAAGAGTAACATCAAATGGTCACCTGCCCAAAAAGAATTCATAGAGGATCGTTAAAAAGACTTTAAAAATGCAATGACAGAGATGGAGGAAAAAAAAAAAAGAATAATCCAAGAAAAACAAGAGTGTTATGAAAGGAAAGTGAACCAATTAGAAAAGGAGATCCAGAATCTTGAGGAAGAAAATGACACCATGAAAATTAGAATTAGGAAAGGTGAAGTCAGCAGAATGATAGGAGATCGAGAAATAATTAAGCAAAATATGAATAATGAAAAAAATAGAAGAGAAAGTAAAACATGTTATAAGAAAAACAACACATTTGGAGAATATATCAAGAAGAGAAAAAATAAAAATAATTGGACTAACTGAAAGTTATGATTAAAAAAAGAATCTTGAAACAATAATGAAAGAAATAATTAAAGAAAATTGCACAGAAACATTAGAACAAAGGGGGGATAGAAATAGAAAAAAGTCCATTGAACACCACTTAAAAGAGATCCTATGATGAAAACTCATAGGAATATCATAGTCAAATTCAGAAACTCCCAGCTCAAGGATAAAGTATTAAAAGCATCAAGGTAAAAACAATTTTAATATGATGGTGCTGCAATTAGAATCACACAAGACCTAGCTACGGAGACAGTAAAGGACCACATGTCTTTGAATACTATACTCAGAAGAGCAAAAGAACTGGGGCTGTGGCCAAAAATATTATGTCCTGCAAAGTTAATCATTATCCTGAATGAACAAAAAATGGACATTTGATCAACTGTCAGACTTTCAAGACTATGTTAAAATAAATAAATAAATGAATAAATAAAGACCTGAACTTATAGAAGATTTAACACACAATGGCCAAGAGGAAATATAGGGTACATACCAAAGACTGATTATAAGGGATTCATACTTTTTATATATATAAAATATAAAATGTATGTCTACAAGTATTATGAATAATTAGGTAGCTCATAAGAAAGATTGAGGTAAACCTGAGTATGATATGAATTTAAAAAGTGAAACCATTTAGGAACAGCTAAAAAGAGTAATTGTTTTATACAAATGAGGTGCAAGAGGTAGAATCAATAAAGAGGAATTAGATGCAGGAGGGGAGCAGGTAGCTCTGGTAACCTACTTTCAGCAAGAATGGGTTTAAGAAGGAACAATACATATATATTTAGAAGAGTATAAACTTATTTAAATTCAGAATAAAATGGTAGGGGCATAGGGAGGGAGGAGAGAACAAGGAAGGGATCTTCAGAGGGGATGGTGAGGGAATAGGTAAAAGAGGGTATAGAAGGGTCTTTAGATTTATGGGAAGGAGAGGATAGGGGAGGTATCCTTGGAATGGTGGTAGGCAAATAATCCACTTGGAGGTGGGTAGGACAAGGTAGCAGGTAGAAGTAAAGTAGAGGAGGCAAGAAAAATATCAAACAAGAGATATGCACAAACATAAAAATAAAGATCAGGAGTACAATTTGTTTGGGAAAGTATATGTCTATATATGTCTATATAAGTGTATGTGTATGTATTTATCTATAGCTATAGAGAAACATATCCAAACTTAATTGCAGCTTTCTGAGGGGTGAGGGGCAAAACAAAAAATTAAGTAAAAAAAGTGCATAGCAGAGAACAGAAATAAAACTTACAAGAAAGCAAAGGAAAGATGGACAGTTCACAGTACAATTTTTATTATTTATCATAACAGGCTTTTTTAAATGAAAATTTATTGTTACAAATTTTGAATCCTTTCTTATGTTCTGCTATGCATGTGACATTTTTTCTTTCTTACTTTGTATTTAAGTTTCAGTATTTAAGATTATGATATGTTCTTGTTTCTTCCCTCTATTCTGTATTTGTGTTCTGCCCTATGAGTCCAAAATTTAAAAAAAATTCTATTATGTGTCAGGCACTGTGCTAAGTGCTGGGGATGTAAATAAGAAAAAAATAGTCTTTTAGCTCAAAGAGCTTAGAATCTAATGGAGGAAATGACACACAAAAAGAAGCTGATAAGGAGGAATGAGTGAGTGTGGGGAAAAATAGAATTATCAAGAAGGTTCCTTTCTATAAAGGAAGGCTAAAGAGGAGTTTGAGTTTAGTACTCGGCCCTCCAACCCTCCAATCAGAGAAGAGGAAACAACTGAGAGTGAATTAATAAAGTGCAGGAAATCAAAACTTTAGTCATTCTTTATGGTCAGAAGGCTTCAGATGATCAGCTTGAAGTGTTGGTATGCTACTTCTTGGAATCAAACCCAAGCAGAGCAGTTGAAAAATGGAGTGGAAGTGGAAAATATGCTCAGAAATGTAAATTTAGTCTGTTAGATATCACCAATCTATAGGATAGAATTAAAAAAAATAATTTATGCTAAAAACATAAAACTCATAATACCTTTTGACTTGGTTATACTGCTCACACTCCCCAAAAAATCCCCAACAGGATCAAAAAAAGCAGAAGAACCAATCTTTTCAAAAATATTCATAGTGGCTTTATTTGTAAAAAAGAAAATAACTAAAATCAACCCTTATGATCAACAATTATAGAATTGATGAGTAAATTGTATTATGTTAGTTTAATAATATGTCGTGATTCAATAACAAAAAGGGAGAAATAAAAGGAAATAATAAAGTGATAAAAGGAAAGAGAGAGCGAGGAGGGGGGAGGAAGGGGAGGGAAGGAAAGAGAAGGGAAGGAAGGGAGTAAGCAATAACTCATATAGTCCACTATGTCTATCAGACTCTATAGTTCATGCTTCATATCCCATCCAACCATTCATCTTAACCATCTTTTTGTCATCTGCCCTCCCACTACTTTGTCCACCCTCACTCTTCCTATGTTGCTTTTCAAAATATAATCCCCATGGTTTCTGAAAAGACTTCATCAGCGTATTCCTCTGTGGCTCTGCCCACCATCCCTATGACTCCCAGGAGAAAAACAATGAACAAACAAACAAAAACAAAAGTTCCTTGGGCACCAATACCTCATATATGGTATCTCTTCATATTAGAATTTGAATCTTGTTATACAAGAATGTAAGAATCTTGAAGGCCGGGATTGCACCCCTTTTGTAACACTAGATAAGTATTTAATAGATGTTTTCATTAATTTACCTTCTCTGAAGCAAGTTTTTTTTTTTTTGAGTTAAAACATCTACTTGTTTCATAGTATAGGACAAATAGAAATAGATTGGGAATCCTACAACCCGCTTTCAAATCCTGTCTCTCTTAGTAGAAGTCATCACAACTCTTTAAAATATGAGGGACCTGGATAAAGTGATTTCTCTCTAAAGTCCCTTCCAGGTATAAGTCTTATTAGTCTTTATTGATTGTATTCTAGGGATAACATATTAATAAAAAATTAGTTCTCCTTTAATGTATCTGGACCTCCTTCCCACTTATTGAAAGGACAGAGTTCTTAGGAAATGGAACAGAAAACAGGTAAATTTTGAGAGGGATAATTGAAGCTAAGTGAGCTCCTCCTTAGCCTATCCCTGCTCTGATATTTCCATCCAACTAAATTTTTCTTAGAAAGTTGATTAAAGGCATATTTCCTGCCATCAATCCAGTTGGTTGCCACTTGCCCCATATTTTATTTTTTATTTTAATTTTCCCAGATTTTAAACACACACACATGAATTTATATACACACATATAAATATTCATATTTATGTATAAATGCATGTACGTAAAAAGCCGAGCCCTAACTTTATATATTTATGCACACAGAGACACATGCATACATATACGTACACACATATGTAATACACTCATGTATATATATATAATCATAACATAGAGACTCATGTATATATATATATACGTACACACATATATAATACACACACATATGTGTGTATTATATATGTGTGCTAAGTGCTGGGGATATAACTAATGAGTGTACATTGTGTGTGTACATATATGTATGCATGTGTCTCTGTGTGCATAAATATACAAAGTTGGGGTTCTGCCTTATACATAAGTCCTTTCTCTTTCTGTAGTTATTGACTTTATTGAACAATTTCTTTGCAATATAAAAATAAATGCTATTTATTTCAAATCACAAAATCAGTGGGAATTATTTTATCACAGGAGAATAATTTCAACAAGTTACTATTCTTTCTCAAGTTAAGCACCACTGGATGTTTTAAATGATGGCCCTGATTTATGCCCACCAAGCCTTTTTTGAATTATCATAGGTATTACCTTGCCTTGCCTTCCTCTCCATAGGAGTCTGGTGCATGATGCCATCTAAATCATCTCCTTGGTTTGTCAGTACAAATAATTCAGAACATTACCACTGAAATCCATATCCATGGAGAAATGAGGATCTTCTGATAGCTATGAAAAAAAAAAAAAACAGAAATCAGTTAAAAAAAGTGAGAAGCTCCCATTTTATTTTAGAATGTTTTGCTTTAAATTTAAATGAGAAAGGGAGTAGTATGTTAAAATCATGTCTAGAAAGGCAAAGGGAAAGAGGTTCACACAATTATTCATTGAATTCAGCACTTCCCTAAAAGCCAATCCAAATAGCTCAGGCAAAACAAATTTCAATCTATTTTGGGGGGATAAGATGTAATAGAAGCAAACAATAGCTATAGACTTGGAGGTACAGAGGAGCTTTAGGGCTATGTTAATGTAAAATGTATGTCCACGTATTATAAAATTCTGGATGTTATTTTTCAGATGGCTTCATGCACTGGAGGGAAAGTTCCTGCAAAATAAATTTCTAGCTAGACATTTTATTTTAATTGCTCCTGAAGAAACCCAATATAATAACGAAAACTCATATTTTATACCATTTCAAGATTTGCATGACACTTCACATATTTCTTATGTGAGTAACACAACAATATTGTAAGGTAAGTGTTATTATTCTAGTTTTACAGATAAGGATGCTAAGGCTTGTAGGGTCTAGGTGACTTATCCAAGGGCACAAATCTTTTAAAAATCCAAAGTGTCTCTAACTCCAACTACAGAACCCAACCCATTATTCTGTCTTCATTTCCAATATAAAGAGGTCCAGATGGAGAGTCTTGTGCAAAGAGCACAAGACTGGGAAACTGGAGATCTGGGTCCTAATATCCACTTCATTTCCAATATAAAGAGGTCCAGATGGAGAGTCTTGTGCAAAGAACACATGACTGGGAAACTGGAGATCTGGGTCCTAATATCCACTTCATTTCCAATATAAAGAGGTCCAGATGGAGAGTCTTGTGCAAAGAACACATGACTGGGAAACTGGAGATCTGGGTCCTAATATCCACTTTATCATCAATTAATTGTGTGACCTTGGAAATGGCAAAAACTTTTCTGAGCCTCAGACTCTTCACACATCAAACTAAGTTGGAAGATCTATTAGATTTCAGATTTAAAATTCTGTGACATGATAACTAGTTATAATATAATATACAACTTCCTTCTTTATATCATACGTACACAAAATTACTTTACATGTAGTTGTTAGGCTCAGTGTTACCTAAGAGAATTTTGAGAGAATCTGTCTTTTTCTATCCTACCAGTAGGAACTATGATAAAAAATTTTAATGTTTTTAAACTTAATGTTATTGATATGGATAATAAAAGAAGATGGTCCATATCATCATCACCAAAATTTCAGGATTTGTGTGAGTTTCAGAGCAAGTCCTTAATGGTTCATTTGCTATTTATAGTGCCAGACAGCACTCTTCCCTCCCTTAAAAAATAGAGCGCTTTCAAAATTAAATCACGAAATAGGCTAAATATGAGTTTAATGTGAAAGTATTTTATTGAAGACCTATAAAACAAGTTGGGCATAAATTAATTACATTTTAATTAGATTAAAAAAGCTAATCACCTTTAAAGTCATTTCAATAATAGAGTACACAGGAGGAATCTGAGAGAGCAGCTTGCAACAGAAGGCAACAAGACTAAAGGCTTGGGATGATATTAGTTAGCTATTGAACTTTAATATAATAAGAAAGGTATTTTATTGAAATGAAAGTTAAATACCTTGCATTAATTCTTTTAATATCATTGCAAGTGTTTAGGAAATTTATTGTTATTTTGCTGTTGTTGTTGTTGCTTTTCTAAGAGGACCAAAATAACATCATGATCTTGGAGGCGAGGTACGTACAGTGTGTACATCTGTGGCTGATCGAACCAATATGAACTCAGAAGGCTCTACAACTGATCGGGTACATGACATTTGAACATTTGGAGTTGAGATATCTAAATTTGCACATCTCACATTTCTTTTGAGCTACTGCAATCTGCTTCACCCATAAAGCATTGTGCTTTTTTGATGAGGGCATGCCATGCTGGGTGGTCCTTTGTCAGTGGCTCCCATGTCTCACAATTAATTTCAAAATTCTTCAGAGGGATCTTGAGAGTGTCTTTGTATCACTTCTTCTAAACCATGTGAGTACTTGCCTTGTGTGAGTTCTCCGTAAAATAGTCCTTTAGGTAAATGCACATTTCGCATTTGAGCAATGTGGCCAGCCCATTGGAGTTGCACTCTTTGCAGAAGAGTTTGAATGCTTAGCAGTTTAGCTTGAGAAATGACTTCAGAGTCCAATACCTTATTTTGCCAGATGATCTTCAGAATCTTCCTAAGACAATTCAAATGAAGTAATTCAATTTCTTGGAAAGGCACAGGTATACTGGCCACATTCCACAGGCATACAACTAAAGGTCAGCACAACAGCTCTGTCAACCCTTAATTTGGTAGGAAGCCTAACACCTCTTTTCCTCCACACTTTCCTTTGTAGACTCCCAAACACTGAGCTAGCTCTGGTAATGTGTGCATTAACCTCATCATCTATTTGTACATCCCTGGAAAGTATACTGCCAAGGTAAATGAACTTCTCTGCAGTATTCATATAATCTCCATTTGTTGTAACTGATGGTTCTATGAATAGATATTGTGGTGTTGGCTGGTGGAGAACTTATATTTTCCTGCTACTGCAGACAGAAGATTAGAGAAGAAAATCAGACTGAAAGTGTGGGTTCAATCGGATTGGATATTACAAACATACATTTGGAATGTCATAGAGGAAAATGGTATGGAGCTAGGAGGCCTAGAGTCAAACCTTTATTGCAAACCTTTATTATCTATGTGACCACCACAGACAAGTGAGCCTCTCTAGTCTCTGTAAAATGGGCACAATAATACTTGAATTGCTTAGATCTCAGAACTGGTGTGAATGCACTTTGCAAACCACAAAGAGTTTTATAAATGAGATTCATCATTATTTATAAGTAATAGATTAAATAATTGAGTGTTGAGCAATGAGAACTGCTACTTGCTCTATTACCTTCATCTAGATGAAAGTTTCATTCATCTTCATGAGAAAGAGCATCTAGCATACAAAGACTTAATTTACTGAATCAAGGACCATCAAGCTTCCCAAACACACTAGGCTATAGAATACGATCTAATGCAATCCAAGAAAGATGTATAACTACTTACTATGTGCATGACATTGTGCCTGGTGCTGGGAATATGAAGATGATTTTTTTTTAAAAAAGTCCCTGCCATCTTGGTAATTGCATTCAACAGCGGAGTTATCACAGGTAGAAAAGGAAAATGACAGTTGGAGAACCAAGGAGTGAAAAAGGAGGTAATGACAAGCAGAGAATCAGCAGGATTAGGGAAGCACTTCCTGGCTAAAATACTGTTACCTCAGTAATGTGTCCTGTCTAAAATATGATTCTGTGAATATGATTGAATTACAAAATTTAGAGAATACAAAACTTAGTCCTGAGTATGTAATACCACCCATATTTAACAAGACTACTTCTTTTGTAAAATAACTAATCCCACTAGAAATGTCAACCAGGAGAAAGAAACACCACACACACACACACACACACACACACACACAAACACAGGATTTAATCTTTTATTGAATACCAGTCTTTGTGGATCAGACTTTCATTTCTCTTGGCCCTGTGCAGATCTCCCTGGCATTAAAGATTCTCATTGATTTCAAAGGAAGAGAACTGGAAGGTATTAAAAGAAATGAAAAAATGTATCTTTCTCTCTCTCTCTCTCTCTCTCTCTCTCTCTCTCTCTCTTTCTCTTTCTCTCTCTTTCTCTCTTTCTCTCTTGCTTTTGTCAGTTATTTACTTTCTACATTTGTTTTCCTCTTTGATTGATCATTTCCAAAGGAAACATTTTATGTCCAAAGGGTTTTCTCTTTGCCCATCTCTCAAATGCCCATTTTTCTAATGAGAGTAATTTGGCCTGAGGCAGAACTAAATGTGGTTCTACCTAAAGCAACTGAATCATTCATTTCAAACAAAATTAGAGGTTTCCTTCTCATCAATTGGCAAGAAAATGACACAGTAATTTGGAATGTTTGAGGCTGACCTCATCAACGTGATTAATTTATTCCATAAGAACTCAGTTCTTTCCCTCCCCCACACTGTATCCTCCCCAGTTGCTACCAATATAGAAGTATGTAACCAGAAATAAGTTTATGAATCAAAATATCTATATACAAAATGTATATAAAATAGCAAAATAGAGTTCAAAAGAAATTGATAACTATGTACAAAAAGCACATGCCCAGACAAACAAGAGATAAAGATCTGACATAATTGAATCTCATAAATAAAAATCAAATTGTCATATATAAGTTTTCAAAATTAAAAACAAAACAAATCCAAGTCAGATAACAGTGTCCAGTAAATGCTAGCATTTAATAAATGTTTGATTGATTGATTGATTAACTGCAGGTTAATCTTGGGACTTTGGGTCACATGGACAGATTACTCACTTTCTTCAAACCACTTCAAACCACCTATAATCTCCAAATCTCAGAAAAAACTCTTATGAACAAGATATAGAAAAATTACATTTGAATGTACAGGAGAAAGAAGACAAAACCTTTGGATAACCAAGAGATCTAGACTATCAAGGAAAATAATGAAAATATTAGAAATAAAGGGGAAATTGTATTTCCAGGACTGAAAGTATATCATAAATAACTATCAAAATTAATTTTAATGGCTAAAAGGAGTTGAGAAATAGATCAGTGAAGCAGATTAGACAAAGAAAAAAGAGAATCAATCGAAGTCAATAACCCAGTATTCAATAAACTTGAAAATATAAATTACTTTTAGAAGAAATCCCCATTTTGACAAGAATTCTTGTGAAAACTGAAAAGTAGTGCTTTTCAGTGCAGTACAGAAACTAGGTTTATATCTACAGTCTCTCTCAGACAGTACAATAAACTCAAAACACACATATTACCTAAATACTAAAAATAATATGAGAGGAAGGGAGGGAGGGAAAGAGAGAGAGGGAGAAAGAGACAGAACAGATCATTTAAAATTTAAGCTACATTAAGCATGGATTCTTAACCCCAAAAAGTGGTAATCTAGAAAAATAAAATAGGTAATTTTCATATAAAAATTTTTTCCTCAATATAAAACTAGTTAGTTTACGAATAGACATTTTATGAAAGAAGAAATATGAACTATGAACAGCCATATGAGAGAATGTTTTCAATTGTCACTAGGGAAAAAATGTAACAAATTTTGCTGCTATGTACTTTTCCAAGCTTACTGTATATTACTCTCATTGCTTTTATAAAGACTGTTCTCTATGCCTACTGTGCTCCAATCTCACCTCCACCTTGTTAAAAATGCATTTATCTTCAAGCACAACCTCCTACAAGAAGCCAAACCTCACCACCACACCCCTCACACACACACTCACACCACTTGTTAGTCCCTCCCAACCAAGGAATTATTTTGGATTGTTCTGCATATATTACATATTTATTCATCCATGTTTTTGTTGTTTCCCTGTAATAAAATTTAAGTTTCTTAAAGGTAGTGACTCCTTTCAATTTTATATTCAGAACATTTAGCACAGTTCCTGGCATACAGTAGGTGCTTAATAAATGCATATTCAGTTAACATCTGATTTCTTCTTAAAATCCTTTAGTACTGGTGAACTTTCTGTTTCTCCCAAAGTGGTCCATTCCATTTTGAGGTAAATAGGTTAGGAAATTCTTTCTTTCATACAGCTGCATCTGCCTCCCAGTATTCCAGCTATTGCTATAAGAAAAATCTTATTCTTCATGACAACATTTCATATATTTGAAGAAAAGAATCTCCCATATGCTCTCTGTAAATCTTCTCTCTCTTTGTTTCAAGTTCCTCACCCTTCCGGTGAGATTCTTCTAGATACACATAATGTCATGAGGATAGTGAGTATAAATGCAAGGAATCAGGAGATGGTGAGTCAGGTCGAACTGATATTAAATCTCAGACTATGTGGAGAGGAGTAAGACATAATAATCCTGGAAAGGTTCCAGTTTATGCAGAATTTTAGGAGTCTAACAAAGAAAAATCTTATATTTATGCTGGAGGTAGTGAGGATCCTTTGGAGTTGATAATGATGACCATTTTATTATCAATTATTATTATTATTAGTAGTAGTAGTATTTATAAAGAACTTTAAGGTGTGCAAAGCACTTATCAAATATATTTTTATTTTATCTTGCAAAACCACTGTGAAATAAGTGTTATTTATTATCCCCATTTTACAGATGAGGAGACTGAGGCAGATACAGGTTAAATGATTTGCCTTGAGTCACACATTTATTAAGTGCCTGAGAATGGATTTAAACTCAGGTATTCCTGACTCCAAGTCCCAAATTCTATATGTTGTGCCACTCAATTATCTCTATTTTTATTGGCTATAGAGCAATGTAATTGGACTTATGTTTTAGGAAGATCACTTTGATACATGAATGGAGAATGGATGAGAGTGGGAAGAAACTTCTGGCAGGGTTACCAACCAGCAGACTATTGTAATAGTCTAGGAACGAGATGACGAGGACTTTGGGAACAGAGTGATGGCAGTCAAGGAGGAGAGAAGGGACATTAATCATTATCTTGCTCTCAAAGATTATATGATTGTTCCATGTTGATTACATTGAATTATGACAATCTTTTCACCATGTACTTCCTTCTTTTTGTCACTGCCTAAGTGAAATCCACCAGGAAATGAGATTATTCTGGTGTAACCTGGTCTTAATTAATCTGTATTGCTGAATAGTGATCTATGTGTCCCTAAATATTCAGCCACATCCCTTAAAAATCCATTCTAAATTCCATTCTAAGAGTTGAGCATAGCTAACCAACCTGTAATGGATAGCAATAGCTTTCATACCATTTATACAAAAAAGGCACTTTCTCATCATTAGTCTTAGTGAGCATCCTCTATTTTTATGGTCATTTAAACAGTAGTTCAGCAGTCACATAAGCAAGTTCTGAAACTACTTTGTACGTTTGTACCTTAAGTCTAAGAATATCTATGTTGTGCTTGGGAGTGTCTAGGAGAAATGCACTAGAGAACATTTTTTTATATTCATGCAAAACATATGTCCGTGTTAACTATATTGCAAAAAAGCAAAAAAAAGTGAAAAAATATACTTCATTTTGACCTCAGAGTTCATAAGTTCTCTCTCTCTGGAGGTGAATAGCATTTTTTCAACATGAGGTTTTCCTGACTTTTTTCCTCTACCACTGTTATCCCTTGTTTTAACTCTTCTAGGAATTCTTGTTGGGCTTCTGTCCAATTAGCATTTTTTCTTTTTAATTATAGATTTACTTGTCTTCTTATGTTATTGCGATTATCTTATTGGTTTATGTTTTGGTGCTCCCTGCCATTGTAGTAACTTTTTATGGTCAAGTTTTTTCTTTCTCTTTGTCTTTTTTTTTGGGGGGGGGGGTTGGTTTTTGCTCAGTTTTCCAGCCTATTTCTTGACTTTTTATTTAAGTTGGATTCTTCTCACTTTGGGGTAAGGAGGCAATGTGGCAAACTGCAGGCTTTTTCCTGCTGTTATTTTCAGAGCTAATTCTGGGGGTCTGCAAGTTTTTGATACTTCCAAGGAAGTGTTATTCTGGGAAAGGTGTGGTCACTGCTCTTCTGGTCTACCCTCTGGTCTTTACCCAGGAAGGGCTGATTCTTCCTTGAAGTTGCATGCACTAGTGCTCCCCTTGGCCATGGAACTGTGACTGACCAAGGCCCCTGCTCCCTTGTGACCAACCATAAGAGCTCCATCCTGCCCTGTAACTGTGATCCAGACCTGTGATGGGCAATAGAGTTGTTAATCAGTACCAGCTGAACCCAGTGCCAGAAAAACGTGCTTTGTAATCTCTTTCTTACCAGTTTTCTGACCGTCTTACCACCTCTGGGTTAAAAGCTCCTGAAGACGTTGTTATGGCCACTACTGTTGCCACTCTGTGCTTGTGCTCTGGACTGGCCTCTATCCTGGCATCATGGACATCTCCTGCTGACCTCCTAAGTTTTCCTAGACTGGAAAACTATATAACTATGACCTATTGTTTACTCTACAACTCAGAGGGGAAGGTTGAGAAAGTTTAGCTGGATTGCTGCCTGTAATGCCATCACTGATGTTTATTGTTCAGTGGTTTCAGTCATGTCTTGCCTTTGTGATCCCATTTAGGGTTTTCTGGTCAAAGATACAGAAGTGGTTTGCCATTTCCTTCTCTAATACATTTTCCAGATGAGAGAACTGAAGCAAGTAGGCTTACATGACTTACTCAGGATCATGTAGCTAGTAAATGTCTGAGGCCAGATTTGAAGTCATGAAGATAGGTCTTCCTAACTTCAGGCCCAGCACTCTATCTGCTCTGCCTCCTAGCTGCCACCTCACTAATGAACTTTATACACAAGTATGTCAGACTAGGCTGCTCCAGGGCCTATTACTCTCTGACAGTGTTAGGTAATTTTTAAGTAGTTATAGTAGCATAAGTTTGTATTACAAGGTCCTTGAGAGCAGAGACTTGTCTTTTGCCTCTTTTTGTTTTCCCAGATCTTAGCAGAGTCCCTGGCATATAGTAGTTGATGAAGAAATAATTAAGTATTGGTTGATTTGGAGCTCTAAAGGACCATACATTTCATCTAATCCAGCCCCGTCCTCTTGCATATGAGAAAACAAAGACACAGTGAGGTAAACCATAATAAACAATTACATAGGCAAACCACAATATTAGTGTTATTTGTATCACACTTTTTTGCTAAAAAATGCTAACTCATGTTTATAGTGTATGTTAATATTTACAACAGACTTTCTAGACAAAAACATGAGAAATTGGTATCTACCGTGAGTCACAATAAATCCTTCAGGCCATTCAGAGAATAATGAGTACACAGAAGACATAATGAACTTAATATTGCTGATAGTCTTTAAGTCTTTTTCTTAGTTTACCAATCACAGATAGAGATAAAACTTGGTTTGTTTCTAACAATGTTTATTACTTCAGGAAGTATATTCTGCCTACTGCATAGCTTGGACTGTTAAGTGGTGCAGTGGATAGAGCACTGGGCCTGGAATCAGGAAAATCTGAGCTCAAAAAATCTGGCCTCAGATATTTACTAGCTGTGTGACCCTACGTAAATCACTTAAGCTTACTTGCCTTAATTTCCTCATCTGTGAAATGAGCTGGAGAAGGAAATGGTAAACCACTGCAGTATCTTTGCTAAGACGGTCATGAACATAAATGGGGTCATGAATAGTCAGCTACAACTGAAGTGACTGAACAACTATAGATATATAGATAGATATAGATATAGATAGATGTATGTGTGTTTGTATATAAGTTGCTGTATATGTGCATGGGTATGTTTGTGTGTGTGTGTGTACATATTATGGACCCCTTTGGCAGTCTGACAAATCCAGGATGTTTTGAAATACATTAAAAAGTACATGAGATTATCTGAAAAAACTATATTGCAATAGACCCATATTTTTTTGAAAGAATACTTGCTTTAGAGCATATATAGTCCAGTTCTTCTTATTTTATTAAAATAAAAAAAAATAAGTGGGAAGATTCTAACATCCCAGAACTCCAACATTGTCTAATCTAACTTGAAATACAAGGGGGATTAAAGTTTGCTGAAGTTGTTGATTATTTCAACAAGTTTTTTAGCTGATATTATAAGATTCTCTAAGTATGCCACCATATGATCTGCAAAGGATTACAGTTTTTCTCCTTCATTGTCTATTCTAGTTCCTTTGATTTCTTCTTCTTGTCTTATTCCTATAGCTAGTATTTTGAATACAGTATTGAATGATAGTGGTGATAATAGGCATCCTTGCTTCACTTCTGATCTTTTTCTAGCTTATCCACATTACAAATAAAGCTTTCTGATAGATTTAGATAGATGCTGTTCATCATTTTAAGAAAAGTTCCCTATACTCTCTAATACTTTGCTATGAATTATTTGCTATGTATTGCTGCATTGTATTTTGTCAAAAATTCACATCTACTGTCTTACTTTCCTTCTTAATTCTGAACAGTCTGGCTTCTGACCTCATCATTTAATCACACTGCTTTCTCCAAAGTTACCAAGAATCTCTGTCTCTCTGTCTCTGTCTCTACCTCTGTCTCTTTCTCTTGCTCTATCTGTCTCTCTCTGTCTCTGTCTCTCTCTCCTCTCATTCTCTCTCTGTCAGTCTTTCTCTTATTTTACTTTGTGATCTCATCAGTTCCTATAGTTTCAATTATCATCTCTGTACTGATGATTCTTAGGTATACTCATCTAGCCCTAACCTTTCTTCTATATAGAATAGCACCTCCAACTTCCTTTTGGCTGTTTGAAATTGATATTTCATAGACATCTTAAACTCAAAGTGTTAAAACCTGAAATTTTTGGTAGGGAAGGAATTGTTTCCCCTAAAACTTTACCTTTTTTGAAATTCCCTAATACTAGCAGAGTCACTATCATCTTCCCAGTCTCCCAAGCTATCACCTCAGTTCTCATCTTCAGCTCCTATCTATCTGCAGACTCAATGGATTTTCCCTGCCTGTCCCCTATGCCTGGAATTCCCTCCCTTCTCATCTCTGCATCTTGGTTCTCCCGACTTCCTTGAAGTCCCAGATAAAATCCTACCTTCCTTCACAAGCCTTTTCTGACACTTCCCATCAATACTAGTGCCTTCCTCCTATTAGTTATCTATGATATATCCTTCATTTATCTTGTTTTTGTATAGTTGTTTTCAAGTGATCTCCTTTGTTAGACTGTGAGCTCCTTGAGAAAAAAGGATTGTCATTTTCCTTCCTTCCTTTGCATCCTCTGTGTCTAGCATAGTGTCTGGCCTATAGCAGGTGCTTAAAAATTCTTTTTTTTTTTAAAAGAGGTGTGCCAGATCAAGCTTAAATTGGCTTCCATCAGAACTGATCATTGATCATACATGCCTTAGAAATAGCTATTGTATTTTCTGCTAATTTTTGGTGACCTGGTTGTTAGGCATTTATTAATATACCCCTTCTTCCACCTTTCTTTACCAATTGGAAAAACAAAAATGAAAACCAAACCCTTGTAACTACTATGCATATTTGGTGAAAACAAATATTCATATTTGTCATGACTGAAAATTTTATATTTTGTACCTTAAGCCTATCGCTCCTTGGTCAGGGGATAAGTAGAAAACTTTTCCCCTTGATTCTCTGGAATTGTTATTGGTTTTTACATTGAGAACTCTGATGAGAGTTCTCAAATCTTTAAAGGATGTGCTTTTTTATAATGTTAATATTATATATAATAATATACATATATACATATATGTGAGATGTGAGATTATATTATACATAACAATAAGACATTAAATATCAGATATTTATATTATACATGCATTTATCACAATTCTTCTTACCATTTCACTGCATCATTTCATACAAGTTTTATAACTGTCACTAAAACTATCTTTCTTGTCATTTATTACCATGAAAAAATCATATTACATTTATAAAATCAATTCCTCAATTGATTGGCACTCCATCAGTTTATAAACTTTTGATATATAACAAAAAAGAAGTGCTACAAATATGCTTGCACACATTGTTCTTTTCCGCTTTCTTTGATCTGTTTGGGTAAAGGTCTAGTAGTGATATCACTTACTCTCCTTCTTTATGCTTCTGTCTAGAATTGGATACAGTCTTCATTATGACCTTGGTAGGCCCTCTTCCAAAATGTTGTGAATTTCCATGCTATTAGGTTTCCTGCATGATCTCAGGCACCATTTCTTCCTAGGTTCTGTCCAGGTCTTTAGCCTTTTTCTTGCTGTCATTTTAGATTGGTCTACATGGCCTCCAGATTGAGCACAGGCTTCCAAGGTTCTGGCTTTTCTCAGTACTGAATCCCTGTGTATTGCAACCAGCTAGAATCTGATCTGATCCTGTGTTAACACTTTCTCTTGATGTGTCTTGGGAAAGTGTGTCTGGATCTTTCATTGTACACTGGTCTGGAATAATGTCTATTGCTTCTCTGGTGTGGGCAACATAGATATTGGTCTATCCCTGTATTCTTTGTGGGTCTAAGACCTTAACTGTTATGCCTTCAAACTAACCTGGTTTGTCTCCACAGAAAGCCTCCACAGGTTTTCAATTCCTGTACCTGGATCCTCAGTTCTCTATGAGGATTAGCAACCTTTTCCCTAAGCACTATTCTTAAGGAAGAAAACACTTTTAATCCAAGAGTAATCCTATTAACAATTAAAAACCATTCTCTTAATCTAGTCATAGTGGTCATTGCTACCCTTTTTTCTGAGATCTGTTGTTCTCAGGTAAAAGAAAATGGAGGAAGAACCTAATATTATGACTCCCATTCTACATAATTAAAAAAATATAAAAGTTTCCTGAGACTTTTAAAAAAAGTGAAGAATGACTCGATTGTTCAAGCCAATATATAAAAACAAAATCTTCTATATTCTTGAATAAATGAACAAAACTGTTAATACTTTGACTTATATTATCATAAATACAAGACATTTGAAATGTCACTAGTCTTATTGTCCAGAGACATGGAATTTGTTGAAGTGTTTCTAGTACTTTGTTTTTGGTTTTTGGTCAATTAACTTAACCTCACATGGTCTAAGTTTCCTCATTTGCTAGTTTAAGATTTGAGACTAGGTAATTTCTAGGTTCCTGTGATTGAAAGTGGAAAACTATAGATTTACTGAAGTGTAGAGTGAAATATGTACATACGCAATGCATACACATGTATATACACATGCATACCTCTGTGTGTGTGTGTATGTGTGTGTGTACCAGCACTTTCGCAAGTTTTCTACAGTCTTGTGATAATATATGCATGTATATATGTATGTGTGTGTATGTGTGTGTATAATTATGTTTATGTGTATAAATACATGTGTAAACACACACAGACATACATATACATTCACACCAAAAAATAGACACTTTTGGCATCTTTCTCTAATCTCAAGCTGTATTATTATTGGACTAATTGGTTATAATGCAGTTTACCATTGGAACTACTTATGAAAATGGGAATGACCAAAGGGATCAGCTAATATAACTTAATTTTACTGCCTTTATTGATTTTTATTTTTTTCCTGCGTAATGGGTGAGGACCTTTTAAAAAATTAATGTTGTATAATTTGTTTTAACTAATAATTATCAGTCTTCATAATTAAGAAATGTTAAATCTCTTGTCAGTTTGCTTAATGAATGTCAAAATACACCTGTATCTTAAGATGAATGGATTTCTTGCAGTCTCAGAAGAACTTAAAAATTAAAAGCAAAAAAGAAAAAAGAAAAAGATTTTTATCATGTCAAGAATAAAAATAATATAGCTGGCTTGAAAGAGTTTAACACCATGGAGGAAATCACAGGTATTTATAAGGTAAGTAAGGCACAAAACTAAATAGATTGCCTTGCAAGTCTGTTCAATTTACCTGAACACATATTCATTGAACACCTATTAAACAGATAAAAGTCATTAGGCTGGTCATTGTAGGAGATATAAAGAAAGTTAAGATTTACTCTCTGACCCATGAAACTTATAGTGAAGGAGAAAAAAGAAAGTATATACATCAATAATTATCATAAATGCGATAATTTTAAAGTGTGATAACAGGAGCATGAAAAACTAGGCTTACTCACATTCAAAGTCCCCCGCCCAACTTTCAATATAAGCAAGTATTGAACCAATATACAAACATACAAAAAGGATTTTAAAAAAGTGAATTCTAGGTATTAAGAAACAAATGAACAAAGCCATAGAGAAAAAGATGAGTAAAGACATTTCAATTCGACTTAAAACATATGATGAGTATAGAGTAGCACAAAAAGTAAGCAAATAATATTTACTTGTTAAGTTCAATTAAAAATGTAAAATATATGAAGGTAAATTATATAGTGCGATTGTGCAAATTTTAGGTTAGTATCTCTAGAGTCAGAAGTGTTATTAAATGTCATATAATCTCAACCATTTATTTAACAGGTGAATAAACTGAGGCATAGAAACATTAAGTGACTTTGTCCAAGATCATACAGACAGAGGCAGAGGAAATATATGAACCCATATCCTCTGACTCCATATCCATTGTTTTATCCATTGTACTATAATTCCCTTAAGGAACTTTATGTCTTAGACATTTCTGACACTAAACCTATACAAATACAACTGTATTCCCAAGACTCACTCCCCAGCGGATAAGGGAAGTTAATGATATCACTAATGGTGGACACATCAAAATAGCACAGCAGATAGAAATAAGGACTTGGAATCAGGAAAGCCCTGACTTCAAATCCAGTTTCATATAGCATTGTTAGCTGTGTGACCTTGGACAAAGCCACTTAACATTTGTTTCAGTTTTTCTCATCTGCAAAATAGGAATGATAATAGCACCAGTTTCCCAAAGGTTGTTTTTTGTTTTATTGAGGCTCAAATAAGATAGTATTTGTAAAAGAATTTGCAAACTGTAAAAATCTATAAAATGCTAGTTATTGCTATCATCACCACAATCAATGAACAATTTTTAAAAGTACACTCCTATACACCATAGGATACGTTGCTAAAATCCATAATCATAACAATATGTAAGAGAAATACAACCTGTGGTTTTACCTCACATCCAACAAATTATCAAAGATCAATAAGATGCAAATAGTGAATGTTGGAAGAATTATGGATGGACAAGTCATTAATAAACAATTTCTGAAATCATGAATTCTTCCACCCACACTGCCTGGGATTTTTCTAAGAAAAGAAGAATGTTTCACACACTTTGACACTGCCAAGTATATCACCAAAGGAGGTACTGAGAGTTTGGGGTAAATCAGAGAAACTAATAGGCAGAGATGAGTTGGAAAAGAATTCTTGGTATGGGACAGCAGATAAAAAGACACAGAAGCAGGAGATTAAATAACAGCAAAAAGACTGGTGTCATTGGATCATGGAATAAGTAGGGGAAAATAAGTGTGAGAAGCCCAGAAAAGTAGGAAGAGGCAATGTTGTAAAAACTGTAAAATCCCAAATGGGATTTTATATTTGATATTGCAAGGAAAAAAGTCACTAATGTTTTGAGTAGGTGGGGAGTGGTGTGACAGGGTCAGCACTACACTTTAAGAAGAACACTTTGGCAGCTAAATGGATGAGAAAATTTGAGGTAGTTAGATCCACTTGGAAGGCTACTGCAGTAATCTTGTACAGATTAATGTGGATCTACACTAGAGTGTCAGTGAAGAGAATGGATAGACCTTAGCAAGAGACTAGATATATATGGTAAGGCAGTGAGAGTGAGAAGTTGATATAGATTCTACATAAACCTTTGCATTAAACTTATTTAACCCATAGTCAATTTGAAAAGAATTATGACCAATGGAATGAATCAAGAGAAAGAAGAAACAAAACCAAAAAAAGAAGAAATAAAAGAGCATATAATTTGCCTCAATCTGCATTCAGACTTCACAGTTCTATCTTGGATGTAGCTAGCATTTTCCATCATGAGTCCTTTGGAGCTGTCTTTGAGCTTTGTATTGCTGAGGAGATCCAAGTCTATCAGTTAGCCATCACAAAATCAATGTGTCTGTGTCTGTGTATAATGTTCTCCTGGTTCTGCTCCTCTCACTCAGCATCAGATCATGTAGGTCTTTCCAGATTATTGTGAAGACCATATTTTTCCCATTTTTTAAAATAAAGACTTTTTTATTTTTAGTTTACAACACTCAATTCCACATAATTTTGAGTTCCAGATTTTCTTCCCCCCTACCCAAGACAGCATGGAATCTGATATATCTTCTACATATAACTTTGCATTGAACTTATTTACACAACAGTCAAGTTGTAAAGAAGACTTATGACCAATGGAATGAATCATGAAAAAGAAGGAACAAAACCAAAATAACAAACAAACAAAAAGCAAAAGCAAAAGAGAAAAAAAAAAAGAAAAACCAAGGGAAAAACTGGAGAGCATACAGTGTGCCTCACTCTGCATTCAGACTCCATAGTTTTTTCTTTGGATGTAGATGGCTCTCTCCACCATGAGTCCTTTGGAATTGTCTTTGAACTTTGTATTGCTGAGAAGAGCAAAGTCTATCAGAGTAAGTCATCACAGAATCCATATATCTGTGATTGTGTATAATGTTCTCCTGGTTCTGCTCTGCTCACTCAGCATTATATCATGTAGGGTTTTCCAGGTTATTAGAAGTCCATATCATCCCCATTTCTTATAGCACAATAGTATTCCATTACATTCATATACCACAACTTGTTCAGCCTTTCCCCAATTGATGGGCATCCCCTTGATTTCCAATTCTTTGCTACTACAAAAAGAGTTGCTATAAATATTTTTGTACAAATGGATAATTTTCCCACTTGTGTGATTTCTTTTGGGATACAACCGTAGATGTGGTATTGCCGGATCAAAGGGTACAGACATTTTTGTAGCCCTTTGGGCATAGTTGCAAATTGCTCTCCAGAATGGCTGGATCAGTCCACAACTCCACCAGCAATGGAACAATGTTCCAATTTTCCCACATCCTCTCCAGCATTTATCATTTTCCTGTTTTGTCATGTTAGCCAATCTGACAGGAGAGAGGTGGTACCCAAGACCTTTTTTGACTTGCATTTCTCTGATCAACAGTGATTTAGAAAATTTTTCCAAATACCTATAGATATCTTTAATTTCTTCCTCTGAAAACTGTCTGTTAATATCTTTTGACCGTTTCTCAATTGGGGAATGAATTTTATTCCCATAAATTTGGCTCAGTACCCTAGTTGTAAAGATTTTCTCCCAATTTTCTGCTTCCCTCCAATTCTTTGTTGCATTTGATTATATAAAAAACATTTCAAATTAACATAATCAAAATTATTCATTTTGCATTTTGTAATGCTCTCTATCTCTTGTTGGGTGATGAATTCTTTGCTTTTCCATAAATCTGATAGTTTATATTCCTTGCTTTTCCAAATTACTTATAATATCAGCCACTATGCCTCAATCATGAACCCATTTTGATTTAATTTTGGTATATGGTGTAAGACATTGGTTTATGCCCAGTATCTGACCTACCATTTTCCAATTTTCCCATCAGTTTTTGTGAAATAGTGAATTCTAGCCCAGAAGCTGGATTCTTTGGGTTTATCAAAGAAGAGATTGTTTCAACCCACAAACACCAAAGACTGCGGAGAAGGTTAGTGGGAAAAGCTGTGGGAGTGGAAGGAGTTCATGGTCCAGCTTCCAGCCCCGGGGGCAGCGGAGGTGGGGCAGCTACAGCTGCTGTTACTTCCCGCTCCAGGCCCACCTGGTGGAAGGAATTAAGTGGTGGATCAGAACAGTAGTGCAACAGCCTGCTGAAGATCTAAGCCCAGTCTGGACTGGGGGTTCTTGGGGAAGGATGAGTGTGGGTCTGACAGAGCTGGCACCTCCCCCCCAAACGTGGAACATAGAACTCGTTAGTCTACAAGCAGGCATACCCCACTGAAAAACTCAAGGGTCAAGTTAGTTGGTTGGGAATATGGCCAGGCAGCGAAAACGTGCCCAGATTCAGTCTCAGACTTTGGATTCTTTCTTTGGTGACAAAGAAGACCGAAACATATAGCCTAAAGAAGACAACAAAGTCATAGAGCCTACAACAAAAGCCTCCAAGAAAAACATGAACTGGCCCCAGGCCATAGAAGAACTCAAAAGGATTTGGAAAAGCAAGTTAGAGAAGTAGAGGAAAAATTGGGAAGAGAAATGAGAAGGATGTGAGAAAACCATGAAAAACAAGTCAATGACTTGCTAAAGGAGACCCAAAAAAATACTGAAAAATACACTGAAGAAAACAACACCTTAAAAAATAGACTAACTCAAATGGCAAAAGAGCTCCAAAAAGCCAATGAGGAGAAGAATGCCTTGAAAGGCAGAACTACCCAAATGGAAAAGGAGGTCCAAAAGACCACTGAAGAAAATACTACCTTAAAAATTAGATTGGAGCAAATGGAAGCTAGTGACTTTATGACAAATCAGGATATTATAAAACAGAACCAAAGGAATGAAAAAATGGAAGACAATGTGAAATATCTCCTTGGAAAAACCACTGACCAGGAAAATAGATCCAGGAGAGATAAATTAAAAATTATTGGACTACCTGAAAGCCATGATCAAAAAAAGAGCCTAGATACCATCTTTCAAGAAATTATCAAGGAGAACTGCCCTGATATTCTAGAGCCACAGGGCAAAATAGAAATTGAAAGAATCCATCGATCGCCTCCTCAAATAGATCCCAAAAAGAAATCTCCTAGGAATATTGTTGCCAAATTCCAGAGCTCCCAGATCAAGGAGAAAATACTGCAAGCAGCCAGAAAGAAACAATTTGAGTATTGTGGAAACCCAATCAGAATAATCCAAGATCTGGCAGCTTCTACATTAAGAGATCGAAGGGCTTGGAATGCGATATACCGGAGGTCAGTGGAGCTAGGATTAAAACCTAGAATCACCCACCCAGCAAAACTGAGTATCATGTTCCAAGGCAAAATATGGATTTTCAATAAAATAGAGAACTTTCAAGCTTTCTCAGTGAAAAGACCAGAACTGAATAGAAAATTTGACTTTCAAACACAAGAATCAAGAGAAGCATGAAAAGGTAATCAAGAAACAGAAATTGCAAGGGACTTACTAAAGTTGAACTGTTTTGTTTACATTCCTACATGGAAAGATGATGTGTATGATTCATGAGACCTCAGTATTAGGGTAGTTGAAGTGAATATGCATATATATATGTTTATGTATATATATAAGTGAATGTGTATGTATGTATATATCTATGTGTATATGTATGTATGTGTATGTATGTGTATATATATATGTGTGTGTTTATATATATATATATATATATATATGTATGTAAAAGAGAGAGAGCAGACACAGGGTGAGTTGAAGATGAAGGGAAGATATCTAAAGGAAATAAAATGAATTTAAGGGATGAGAGAGTAACATACTGAGAGAGGGAGATAGGGAGAGATAGAATGGGGTGGATTATCTCGCATAAAGGTGGCAAGAGGAAGCAGTTCTATGGGAGGAGGGGTGAGGGAAGGTGAGGGGGGAATGAGTGAACCTTGCTCTCATCAGATTTGGCCTGAGGGGGAATACCATACATACTCAGTTGGGTATCTTACCCCACAGGAAAGAAGAGGGAGGAAGATAAAAAAAAAATAAAAGGGCGGGGGATGATGGAGGGGAGGGCAGATGGGGGTGGAGGTAATCAAAACAAACACTTTGGAAAGGGGACAGGGTCAAGGGAGAAAATTCAATAAATTGGGATGGGTTGGGAAGGAGCAAAATGTAGTTAGCCTTTCACAACATGAGTATTGTGGAAGGGTTATACATAATAATACATGTGTGGCCTAGGTTGAATTGCTTGGCTTCTTAGGGAGGGTGGGTGGGAAGGGAAGAGGGGAGAGAATTTGGAACTCAAAGTTTTAAAATCAGATGTTCAAAAACAAAAAAAGTTTTTGTATGCAACTAAAAAATAAGATACACAGGCAATGGGGCATAGAAATTTATCTTGCCGTACAAGAAAGGAAGGGAAAAGGGGATGAGAGGGGAGGGGGGGTGATAGAGGGGAGGGCTGACTGGGGAACAGGGTAACCAGAATATAAGCCATCTTGGAGTGGGGGGGAGGGTAGAAATGGGGAGAAAATTTGTAATTCAAACTGTTGTGAAAATCAATGCTGAAAACCAAATAGGTTAAATAAATAAATTTAAATTAAAAAAAAAAGAATAGATTGCTATAGTCATTGACTACTGTGTCTTGTGTACCTCCCCTATTCCTCTGATCCATGACTCAGTTTCTAAGCTAGGACCAGCCAGTTTTGAGGACTGCTGCTTTATAGTACAGTTAAATATCTAGTATGGCTAGGCCACCTTCCCTAGCATTTCTTTTCATTAATACTCTATATATTCTAGACCTCTTGTTCTTCCAGATGAATTTTGTTATTGTTTTATCCAGCTCTGTAAAATAATTTTTGGTAGTTGAATTGGTATGGCACTGAAAAAATAAATTAATTTGGGTAAAATTGTCATTTTTATTACATTAGCATATCCTAACCATGAGTAACTGATATTTTTCCATGTATTTAGGTCTGACTTCATTCACATGAAAAGTGTTTCATACTTATGTTCATATAAGCCCTGGATTTTGTCTTGTCAGATAGACTCCCAAATATTTTACAATGTGCACAGTAACTTTGAATGGAATTTCCCTTTCTATCTCTTGCTGCTGGGCTTTGTTTGTAATGTATAGGAAGGCCAAGGATTTATGTGGGTTTATTTTATATCCTGCAACTTTGTTAAAGATGTTTATTATTTCACATACTTTTTTACTTGATTCTCTAGCATTCTCTAAGTAAATCATCATATCATCTGCAAAAAGTGATAATTTAGTTCCTTTTTTGCCTATTGTAATTCTTTCAATTTCTTTTTCTTCTCTTATTGCTACAGCTAATATTTCTAGTACCAAACTGAATAGTAGGGGTAGTAGTGGACATCCTTGTTTCACTCCTGATCTTATTGGGAATGCATCTTGCTTATCCCCATTACAAATAATGCTTGTTGATTGTTTTAGGTAGATGCTATTTATAATTTTAAGGAAGGCTCCTTTTATTCCTATGCTTTCTAGTGTTTTAATAGGAATGGGTGTTGTATTTTGTCAAAGATTTTTCTGCATCTATTGAGATCATCATATGGTTTCTGCTAGTTTTGTTGTTATGTTCAATTATATTGATAGTTTTCCTAATACTGAACCAGCCTTGCATTCCTAGAATTAATCTTACTGGTTGTAGTGTATTGTTCTTGTGATAAGTTGCTGCTGTCTTTTTGCTAATACTTTAAAATTTTTTCATCAAAATTCGTTAGGGAAATTGGTCTATAATTTTATTTCTCAGTTTTGACTCTTCCTGGTTTGGGTATTAGTACCATATTTGTGTCATAAAAAGAATTTGGTTGGACTCCTTCTTCACCTATTTTACCAAATACTCTATAGAGTATAGGAATGAATTGTTCTTTAAATGTTTCATAAAATTCACATATAGAACCATCTGGCCCTGGAGATTTTTTCCCCAGGGAGTTCATTGATTGCTTGCTCAGTGTCTTTTTCTGAGATGGGGTTATTTAGGAATTTTATTTCCTCTTCTGTTAACCTTGGCAATTTATATTTTTGTAGATATTCATCCATATCCCTAAGGTTGTCAAATTTATGGGCATACAATTGGGCAAAATAATTCCTAATTATTGTTTTGATTTCCTCTTGATTGGAGGTGAACTCACCCTTTTCATTTCTGATCCTGGTAATTTGATTTTCATCTTTTTTTAGTCAAGTTGACCAAAAGTTTATCAATTTTATTAGTTTTTTCATAAAACCAGCTCTTAGTTTTATTTATTAATTAAATACTTTTCTTGATTTCAATTTCATTAATATCTCCTTTGATATTCAATATTTCTAATTTGGCATTTAATTGCGGATTTTCAATTTGTTCTTTTTCTAGCTTTTTCAGTTGCATGCCCAATTCATTGATCTCCTTTGTCTTTATTTTATTCATGTAACCATTTAGAGATATAAAACTTCCCCTAAGAACTGCTTTTGCTGCATCCCATAAGTTTTGGTATGTTGCCTCATTATCGTCATTTTCTTGATTGAAGTTATTAATCGTTTTTCTGAATTGTTTTTTGGCTCACTCATTCTTTACAAGTAGATTATTTAGTTTCCACTTAATTTTTAGTTTGTTTTTCCATGGTTCTTTATTACAAATAATTTTTATTGCATCATGATCTGAAAAGTATGCTTTGACTACTTCTGCCTTTCTGCACTGGATTGTGAGGTTTTTATGGCCTGGTACATGGCCAATTTTTGAGTATGTGCCATGTACCGCTGAGTAAAAAGGAATATTCCTTTTTATCCCTATTCAGTTTTCTCCATAGGTCTATTATATCTTCCTTTTCTAAAATTCTGTTCACCTCCTTAATTTCTTTCTTTTGTATTTTGATGTCAGATTTATCAAGTTCAGAGAGGGAGAGGTTGAGATCTCCCATTATTATAGTTTTGCTGTCTATTTCTTCCTGTAACTCCTTTAACCTCTCCTCTAAGAATCTGCATGCCATACCATTTCGTGCATATATGTTAAACAATGATATTGTTTCATTGTTTATGTTGCCTTTTGGCAGGACATAGTGTCCTTCCTTATCTCTCTTTTTTTAAAAAAATTATGACCAGGTAGAATTTATACCAGGAATGCAGTGGCTGGTTCAATATTAGGAAAATTAACATAATTGACCATATCAATAACAAAACCAACAGAAACCATATGATTATCTCAACAGATGCAGAAAAAGCTTTTGAGAAAATACAGCACACATCCTTATTAAAAAGATTAGAGAACAAAGGAATAAATGGAGCTTTCCTTAAAATGGTGAATACTATCCATCTAAAACCTTCAGCAAGCATTGAAGGAAGGGATGAGAGGTGGAAGAAAAATGTAGAGATCAAAATTTAATAAATATGAATGCTTGAAGCTATCTTTACATACAATTGGAAAAAAAATATTTACCTTTAAAAAGTATGAAAATATAAACTATTATTTTTTTAATTTATTTATTTATTTAACATATTTAGTTTTCAGCATTGATTTTCACTACAGTTTGAATTACAAATTTTCTCCCCATTTCTACCCTCCCCCCCACTCCAAGATGGCATATATTCTGGTTGTCCTGTTCCCCAGTCAGCCCTCCCCTCCATCACCCCCCTCCCCTCTCATCCCCTTTTCCCTTCCTTTCTTGTAGGGCAAGATAAATTTCTACGCCCCATTACCTGTGTATCTTATTTTTTAGTTGCATGCAAAAAAAATTTTTTTTTGAACATCTGTTTTTAAAACTTTGAGTTCCAAATTCTCTCCCCTCTTCCCTTCCCACCCATCCTCCCTAAGAAGTCGAGCAATTCAACCTAGGCCACATGTACACATCATCTTTCCATGTAGGAATGTAAACAAAACAGTTCAACTTTAGTAAGTCCCTTGCAATTTCCGTTTCTTGATTACCTTTTCATGCTTCTCTTGATTCTTGTGTTTGAAAGTCAAATTTTCTATTCAGTTCTGGTCTTTTCACTGAGAAAACTTGAAAGTCCTCTATTTTATTGAAAATCCATATTTTGCCTTGTAACATGATACTCAGTTTTGCTGGGTAGGTGCTTCTAGGTTTTAATCCTAGCTCCATTGACCTCCGGAATATCGCATTCCAATCCCTTCAATCTCTTAATGCCAGATCTTGGGTTATTCTGATTGGGTTTCCACAATACTCAAATTGTTTCTTTCTGGCTGCTTGCAGTATTTTCTCCTTGATCTGGGAGCTCTGGAATTTGGTGACAATATTCCTAGGAGATTTCTTTTTGGGATCTATTTGAGGAGGCGATCGATGGATTCTTTCAATTTCTATTTTGCCCTGTGGCTCTAGAATATCAGGGCAGTTCTCCTTGATAATTTCTTGAAAGATGGTATCTAGGCTCTTTTTTTGATCATGGCTTTCAGGTAGTCCAATAATTTTTAATTTATCTCTCCTGGATCTATTTTCCTGGTCAGTGGTTTTTCCAAGGAGATATTTCACATTGTCTTCCATTTTTTCATTCCTTTGGTTCTGTTTTATAATATCCTGATTTGTCATAAAGTCACTAGCTTCCACTTGCTCCAATCTAATTTTTAAGGTAGTATTTTCTTCAGTGGTCTTTTGGACCTCCTTTTCCATTTGGGTAATTCTGCCTTTCAAGGCATTCTTCTCCTCATTGGCTTTTTGGAGCTCTTTTGCCATTTGAGTTAGTCTATTTTTTAAGGTGTTGTTTTCTTCAGTATATTTTTCAGTATTTTTTTGGGTCTCCTTTATCAAGTCATTGACTTGTTTTTCATGGTTTTCTCGCATCCTTCTCATTTCTCTTCCCAATTTTTCCTCTACTTCTCTAACTTGCTTTTCCAAATCCTTTTTGAGTTCTTCTATGGCCTGGGGCCAGTTCATGTTTTTCTTGGAGGCTTTTGTTGTAGGCTCTATGACTTTGTTGTCTTCTTTAGGCTGTATGTTTTGGTCTTCTTTGTCACCAAAGAAAGAATCCAAAGTCTGAGACTGAATCTGGGCATGTTTTCGCTGCCTGGCCATATTCCCAACCAACTAACTTGACCCTTGAGTTTTTCAGTGGGGTATGCCTGCTTGTAGACTAACGAGTTCTATGTTCCACATTTGGGGGGGAGGTGTCAGCTCTGTCCCACCAGCACTTCTCCTTCCCCAAGAACCCCCAGCCCAGGCTCGGCTTAGATCTTCAACAGGCTGTGCACTCCTGCTCTGATCCGCCACTTAATTCCTCCCACCAGGTGGGCCTGTGGCCAGAAGCAGCAGCAACTGTAGCTGCCCCACCTCCACTGCCCCCGGGGTTGGAAGTCAAACCATGAACTCCTTCCACTCCCACAGCTTTTCCCACTAACCTTCTTCACAGTCTTTGGTGTTTGTGGGTCGAGGGGTCTGGTAACTGCCGCAGGTCACATATTCAGGGTGCTAGGGGCCCCATCCACCCGACTCCAAGTTTGGTTGTTCCACGCTGCTCAGGTGGGCTCTGCTCCACTCCATTTCCAGCTCCCAGCTCCCAGCTCCCAGCTCCGTGTGGAATAGACCTCACCCAGAGACCATCCAGGCTGTCCTGGGCTGGAGCCCTACTTTCCTCTGCCGTTCTGTGGGTTCTGCCCTTCTAGAATTGGTTCAGAGCCATTTTTTTAGGTTTTTGGAGGGACTCGGTACGGAGCTCACTCTAGTCCCTGCTTACCAGCCGCCATCTTGGCTCCGCCCCAATCCATACAAATTATTTGTATGATGAGGCAGTGAGGTAGAACAGAAAGAACCTATTTTTGGCAGTTTGTTCTAACTCATTATGATTCTATGTGATTAGTGTATATGATTCATAGTTGATGTGATTCTAAGCAAAATGTATGTATTGAGGGAGGCAGAGGCAAGATGGCTGAGAGAAGGCAAAGACCTTTGCTATCCCAAAAATCACTCCAAAGACTTTAAATGCTGCCCTAAAACAAAATCAGGAGTGGAAGAACCCACAAAAGGACAGGGTGAAACAATTTTCTAACCCAAGACAACTTACAAGGTCAGCAGGAAAGGTTTGTCACACTGGGATGAGAGTGAAACATAATCAAGTGCAAGCTGTGCCAACATAGACCAGGTCTCAGCAAACCAGAAGCAGGCCTTTGGAGTGACTGAATCAGCAGCTGCAAGAGCTACTTCTGGAGCTCTCTACCCAAAGATGGTAAGGGAGTTAAACAACTGTTCAGAAAAAGATTACAGGGATCTCTTCGCTAGAAACACAAACATTCACTGAAGAAAAGAATTTCTTAGAAATAGTGTCATTCAAATGGAAAGGAGGCACAAAATCTCACTAAAGAAAATAATTCCTTCAAACTGAGAACTGAGCAATTTTCCTATGAGACAGCAAAAAATAAAACAAAACCAGAAGAATAAAAAAATAGAAATGTTAAATACCTCATTAGAAAAGCAACAGATTTGGAAAATAGATGCAGAAGAAATAATTTCAAAATTATTGGACTTCCTGAAAGCAATACTAAAAAATAGCCTAGACATTAACTTTCAAGAAATTATCAAAGAAAATTGCCCTAATATCCTAGAACCAGGGAGTAAAATAGAAATTGAAAGAATCTACTAATCACCTCCTGAAATAGATCCACAAAAGACAACTCCCAGGAATATTATAGTCAAATTCCAGAGCTCCCAGGTCAAGGAGAAAATATTGCTAAAACCCAGAAACAAATCAAGTATCAGGAAAACACAAGATGTTACTGCTTCTAAATTAAAGGGTCAGAAGGCTTGTGATGTGATATTCCAGAGGCCAAAGAGCTAGAATTACATGAATTACATAGAATTACATAGAATTCCATGTCCTCTGACCAATTCACATTTTTCTTAGAGGTTTTTGATGCAAGATATTTAACTTTGTTGTCTTCTTCTGGCTGTATATTTTGATCTTCTTTGTCACCAAAGTTAGATTCCATAGTCTGACATTTTTATGCTGTCTGTTCATTTTCATAGCCAATTACTTGACTTTTGAGCTCTTTCTCAAGTTATGACACTGCTTCTAGAGTGGAGAGTGTTCTGTCCCAGGCTTCAGGGGTTTTGTGCAAATGTTTTCAGAGTTATTTCTTGGCATCTGTAAATTTTCAGTTCTTCTGAGTAGTATGATCCAAGGAGAAGTTTTTACTCCTCTACTGGCCTGTGCTCTCGTTTATGAGTGACCTCAAGCACTCTTTTCCGCTTTGGAACTGGTAGTAGGACTCCCGCTCCACAGCCACCACACTCTGCCACACCAGTGCTCCTTCTCTCCCCAGGATAGCCAGTCATGACTGTGACTCAGACCCAAGCAGGGCAAAGCAAGAGAATCTTGCCTCAGTGCTCACAAAGAGATCCCTGCATTCTTGCTCAGATCAGCTGCTTGATTCCCCCCACTGTCTGTGGACCTGGAGCTCCTGAAGCAGCCACTACTTTTGCTCCTAAGGCTGCTGCAGCCACCTCCCCTAGGTCTGGGGACAGACCATACCCTTCCCTTATTCTGTTGGCATCTGAAAATTTTGAGTTTTTCCACTGACTTGCTAAGTTATTTTTGGTGTTTGTGGGTTGAGATGCCTGGAAACTGCCATAGCTTAGTGATTCAGTGCTCTGCTATGCCAGGTCTGCTCTGGCCTGGTCTGTCCTGGTGTGGCCCATGCTAGACTGTGCTCCACTCCCTGCATTGTGTGATAGACCTTTCCCAGCGACCTTTAAGGGTGTCTTGGGTTGGAGACTTGTTTCCCTATGTCATTTTGTGGGTTCTATAACTCTAGAACTTGTTTACAATCATTTTTCACAGGTGTTTGGAAGGATTTGGGGGAGAGCTCAAGCAAGTCCCTGCTTTTACTCTGCCATCTTAGCTCTGCCTCTGGTAAACTGATTTTTTAAGGTGTTATTTTCTTCAGCAATTTTTTGTGGTCTCATTTAGCAAGCTATCGACTTGTTTTTCAAAATTTTCTCTTCCCAATTTTTCCTCTACTTCTCTTGATTTTCAAACTCCTTTTGGAGATCTTCCATGGCCTGTAACCAATTCATAGGTTTTTTGGAGGCTTTAGATGTAGAAGCTTTGACTTTGTTGGCTTCTGTATATTTTGATTGCCTTTGTCACCAAAGTTAGATTCCATAGTTTATTTTTCCAATGTTTGCTCATTTTTCTCAACCAATTACTTGACTATTTAGTTCTTTGTTAAGATAGCACCCTGCTTCTAGTGTGGAAGGTGTACTATCCTAAGCTTCAGGGGTTTTGTGCAGCTGTTTTCAGATATACTTCTAGGGACCTACAAATTTTCAGTTCTACCAAGGTGGTATGATTAAAGGTTTTTACACGTCTCCTTGCCTATGCTCTGGTCTGTGAGTGACCAAAAACCCTCTTTTCTGCCTTGCAACTGTGAAGACTATTCCTTTTCCTCTGCCACCCCAAGGTCTGTCACATCAGCACTACTTCTCACCCCAGGACTGCCACCCAGCATTATGACCCAGATCCAGGCAGAGACAAATCAAGATAATTCTGCCTCAGTGCCAGCAAGGAGATTCCAGCAATCTCCCTCTGATCAGCTTCTTGATCACCCTACAGTCTGTTTGCTGAGAGCTCTGGAAGCAGCCACTGCAGCTGCCACCATTGCTGTGGCTGCTACCTCCCAAGGGTTGGGGCTGGACCTTGTTCCCTTCTTACCCAGCTCAGACAGACCTTTCCTACTGACCTTCTAAGTTGTCTTTGGCTTTATTGGTTGTGGGTTGAAAAGTCCAGAAACTGTTAGAGCTGCCAGTAACTCAGTCCCTGAGGCCTGCTCTGGCTGCATTAGTGCTTTCATGGCCCGCACTGGGTTGTGCTCTTCTCTGAGACTGGTGCAACAGACCTTTACTCTTGACCTTCCAGGTTGTCTTGGGCTGGAAATCTGTTTCACTCCATCATTTTGTGGATTCTGTTGCTCTAGAATTTGTTTAAAGGCAGTTTTTACAAGTATTTGGAGGGGTTTGGGGGAGAGTTCAATCAAGTCCCTGCTTTTACTCTGCCATCTTCTCTCTGTCCTCCTAAAACACTTTTGATTAGAGAAATGCCAATTAAAACAATACTGAGTTATTACCTCATGCCTATTAGATTGGCTAATAAAACAAAATGAGAATAACAAATGTGGGGGGAATTTGGGAATATTGAGACACTAATGTTCTGTTGGTGGAATTGTGAAATGATTCAGCCATTATGTGGAACAATTTGAAACTGTTTTATGTTTTTATTTATTTTATTTATTTATGTTTTATGTATTATTATGGTAGCTCTATTCTGGTGCCAAAGAATTGGGAATTGAGGGGACACCAATCAATTGCGGAATGGCTGAACTATGTGTAGTATATGATTATGATGGAATACTATTGTGATATAGGAAATGATGAGCTAGATGCTCTTACAAATACCTGGAAAGACTTATAAGAACCGATCCAAAATGAAATGAGTAGAACCAGGAGAATATTATACACAGTTATGGCAATATTATAAGATGACCGACCTTGAATGACTTAGCTATTCTCAGAAATACAAGTATAGAGGAGGAGAGCTAGGGAAGGTATATGAGTGATATGTAATAAGGAAGAGGGGAAAAGAGGGAGCTCTCAGTGAATGGCCTCAATTTTTTTCAGTGAAGTATGAAGCAAAGTTTTCAACTGAGATGGTTAAGAGAAGGATGCCATGAGAAACCTGAGGAAGGTTGAACAGTTGTAGTAATGAGTGAGACAGTGAATGGATTAGACTTGTATAAAAGGATTGCCTTGCTGGGGTGAGAGCCTGGTTGAGATTATGTAATGTAAATTTGCATTAGACCCTCTGATATCTTCTAAAACTGTTTATCTTGGACAAAGAAATAGGCACCCTAACCTAATCTTATATTTGTTAATGCTTTCACTTAGATTTATATACATATTTTCTGTGTTTCCAATCACTGAGTTTTAAATCATTGAACTCCTAAAACCTAAGCATTAGGTAATGAGTAGACAAAAGCAACTAACAATAACAAAGGATTATTTTAAGCCTTTTTTTTTTTAAAAAGATAGACTATAGAAAACTCCTTTAACACACATTTACTCCATGTCCAGTAAAAATGACGTAACTATCACAACAATTCTTTTTCTGTTTTCTTTGGCTTAAGAGTGTGGAGATGGGAGAGGGATGAAGAGGTCAGAATTCTGGTAGCTTTTCATTCAATCATTGTTAATAACAGAAACAGAACCAAAGTACTTAGAATATTCAATTGTATACATTATATGGTTTTGATCTTTTTTTTTTTTTCACAGCTTAGTGGTATAGGAACTTGTAGCCAGTTGTTTCTCCCAAGTTCAACATATTTTATGTGAAGCTATTTCACCATTGCTTAGTAAGCTAAATAAAAATGCTTAAACAAAGAAGGAAGCTGATAGGAAAGAGAAAACATTTCACAAATCTTCAGCTAGATAAGGTACATTTGGTTTAGTTGCTAACTTTAACATCTCAGACAGCAGTGCAAATTTGAGTGCCATTAAACACTGTGTTTTTTTTTAGAAACATCTATGCTGCATAATTTGTGCTAATGCATTGTATACATTCACATTTCCCTTAATGGCCCTTTGAATTTTTCATTTCTTGTATACAGTGGGGTAGTGTAGTGATTGTGTTTTTAGTTCCCCAAAAAATGCTAGGCAAGAAACTAAAACATCTACACTGCATTTGCCTTTTCCCTGCCATTTAAGTGACACTATTATTTAAGCACAAAAGTCAAATCCTCTTTCCTACCCTAAACATGTCTAGAGCTGTTAAATATTTCACCACATTTAAGATAAGTCTCACCCAAAACACTAGCTGCCTCTGTCTCTTAAATTTTGCATCCATTTTATTTTATTCCTTTCTTAGGCATTGCTTTATACCTCTACCACCATAAACAAAACTACTTTATCTCTTTTTTTTTTAATTTTTAAAGAAAATAATAATGCCAAGGCTCCTTATTTCTACCCAAGAATTAGTCAATCACCATTGATCAAGGTTGATTCCCTAAAATGTAAACTAAGAAATAATAAAGATGTAAACACATACACATGCACACATATAACACATGGACTGACATGTTATTGTGCACATATTTTTATTACATATATACATTTCAAGTACAAGTTCAATGCAGAGATATGTAAAGATCCTTAAAAGTAGCTGTCTCATTACTGTCTTTGGCTCCTCTACAATTAATCTGTGTTTAATAAATGTGTGTATATGTAGGCAGTTTTACATAAAGGTTTTTGAATAACTTGTAAGTACTCAGCTGAACTTAAAGTGATCACTCTTGAAGGTCAATGGGGAAAAGACCAGACTCAAAATGCCTATTAAATAACGATTGCCCAGACTAACAGTTCCTTTAAACAATCAATTAAACAAAGGTTTGGGTTGGTTTTCTATTTATTTGAATATCCTTTTGGAAACATTGGTTTCCTAAATCCTGCTATGCCTTTGACCTAAATTCATCCTATTAAATGACAAGATGCTTAATTTCATGAACCATGTAATACTTCAATGTAAAAATTATAAAATGTACATAAGTTGGGCTCATGGCTTTGATAAGGGGTAATAAGTATCTTGTAATTCAGGGCATACAATTTATTGCTACCTCAGACCGATGGACTTAATAATGCTGCTCTAGAAAGGGATTTAGAGTTCTATAGGGCACTTACAGTGGGGGGAGGGGTAATTCATGGCAGATTTGAGCCAGGAATTCTTGGGATTATTAAGCAATTGAAAAATTGTCATATTAGTAGTAAGAGAAAGACTTATTGGCTATGTCTTCTATTGCTGTCATTCATGATGGTTCATTTTTAAACACACACACACACACACAAATAAAATTCCTTAATGTTGATATTGTTATATATACAATTACCCATGAATTACTAGCCCTAACAAGAATAAAATATGTCATAAATTAGTATTTTTATCTGGAAATTGGTATGTTTTCAAATAAATAACATGATGTGATATGATATGATAAAATGTAATATAATAGAATAATATGGTATGATATAATACAATACACTTACAAATAATATATTCATTAGTATTTAATTTATGCCTGTATTTATCATTTATTTCAATATTTAATGTGAAATATATTGCTATATTAATATATATAAATGTACAGATATATTCAGTACATTTACTGTAATATATTGATATTTATCTTTATTATTAAATAAATACATCATATAAATATATTTACAAAATTATATATAATGTAAATAATATAAAAATGCCAATAGGCATGTATTAAATATATCATTATTTATACAATACACATATTGAAATAGCTATATTACAAATTTTAGTATATACTTAATGTGTTTACATATATGAAACAAAACTTTTGTTTAATTATACATTTAATGCAGGGACATTAAATCATTATTTGGCCAAAAAAGAAAATTGAAGCAATAAGAATTCCCTATTGTCCCAGCTGCATAGGGAGGATAAAATGACCTTGCTTTGTAAAAACATCTTTTATTCTTATTCAAATTTATTTGAAATAAAGCTGAAGTGAATCTTGCTTTGTTTAACATTGTCAGACCCCAATTTAGATCATCATCTAAAGGGTAAGATTTTGATTTCTTCCCTGGAGTCAATAAAGGATCTAATCCATTGATACTCTGCCTTGCTCTTGTTAGCCAATTATGACCATCAAGCTACCCTTCCCTTGGAGTATTTCTGTCCTTTAAAACCTAAGACATTGAATCTGAGAAAGCCAAGCAAGTCCTGAAGGGATAAACCTACAAAAGTAGCATGAAATAATGTCCAGAAAAGAAATGATGAGAGCAACAGAGAAAAGGTCCAACTTATATTATACTGTAAAAACAGAAGAGACACTATGCACAGGGAAGAATGGGTAGGTGGGGCAACATGATGACATCACTGGAAAACATCATGGGTCCTAAAGCCAAGAGTTGCTGCTCCATACAAATTCTCTGTGCGTATTACTTCTGTGTGTGTATGTGATTCCTATTTATGATCATTCTCTACAATAATGGTATAAACATGTGTATTTATGTTGGCCCTACAGTTATGGAGAGAATGTTTGATTGCAAATCTCCTTACTCTGCTATTTCATCAAATTTCTTTTCTATTAAGCATATCCCCTGTCTGACAAAAAAAATGGACTTATACATTAGGGGGGTCAGCTATCAAATGGAATGAATACAGCTCAGTAAATCACCACAGAACTAGAAAACATTTACCTAAAGAGTAACTAAAAGCTAGCTTTCCTCATGTGAGAGAATAATACCATAGATGCTATGTTAAAATCTAATACTTCTATATTTTCAATGAATTTAACTTAGTTAAAATTAAAATGTCAAACATAATACCAAATAACTCATTTGCAAAATAGTAATAAGTATCAAGTCACGCATAGAAGTGCAGACATATTACTGCTCTTTTAGGGTGATTCCATCTATCCTTTCCAAATTTATTTTATGGATAACAGTATATGTCCAATTAATCTTAAGAATAATTAGCATTCTTTCCTTGAGAAAAAATGTGTCCTTCTAGACAATTCTCTTTTTTGGAGTGTCACAGATGATATATTTTCTTGTTGATAATTCTAAAATAATAATATCTGGTCTTTAAGAATATCCTTTTAAATTTGAAGTTGTCCTTCCTCTTTTATAAGTTTAAGATGTTCTCTTTCAATGAGTGTAATGGCAAGCAAAGTGTGACTCTTTGCTTTTCCTTTCTTTTGAAGTGCTTCTCAGCACTAAGGCAATCAAGTGCCTTTAAGTGAGTCTTGCCTTTGTTTGAATCAAGAGTCTTTGATGACCTGCTTAAGTCACAAGAAACCTAAGTCACATGAATTTGGATCACATAGTTCTGATTCCCTCAGACCCTGAAGAATAGTATATATACTTGGAGATTAGCATTTTGCTTTGGAGTTCACTCATGGGAAAAGTGTTCTTGTGATTTGACCAGAAGAGACTAGGGGTAGCCATTAAGGAGACCCTCGGCTTTGAAAATCCAGATGTTGGTGCTTCTTTCTCTGGTAACTATGTATGTATCACTATGGACAGACAATTAGAAGCCCTGTCTGCTGATTTGTGTTATTTGCTGTATTTATATAATTTCTGCATGTAATTTTTGTTTGTGTTTTCTCCAAAATTCAGGGTGTTGACTTTTCCCCCTGAGAGACAAGTGTACTGGGAGAAAGAGAAAGGGAGAAGTAGAAAAGGGTAAATTACCCCATATAAAAGAGACAAGAAAAAAGCTTTTACAGGGGAGAGAAGGTGAGGGAAGTGGCAGCGGGCAAGTGAATGAACCTTACTCTCACCAGAATTAGCTCAAAGAGCCAATACTATACACACTCAATTGGGTATAGAAATATATCTTGCCCTACAGGAAAGTAGGAGGGAAAGAGGAAAAGAGAAGGTGAGAATATAGAAGGGAGGGCATATGGGGGAGGGGATAGTCAGAAGCAAAACAGTTTTGCAGGGGAACAGGGTGAAAGGAGAGTGAAAATAGAACAAAAGAGGGACTAGGATGGATGGAAATGCGTATAGTGAGGAACTGTGAAAAAGAATTGAACCAAGTTTCTATGATGAAGACCTCATTTCTCAAACATCTAGAGAACTGAGTAAAATTTATAAAAATAATGAGACCATTCACCAACTGATCACTGAACAAAAGATATGAACAGTTTTCAGATAAAGTAATCAAAGCTCTCTATGGCCATATGAAAAAATGCTCTAACTCTCTATTGATCGGAGGTAGAGGTCCAAACCCCTATTTACTAGGTGCTAAGCCTATGTGGGTGTGAATCCCCCAGGGCCCTAAGGGGAGTTGCAAAGACCAGAGCCAATAGTATGCACATACATTCCAGTCACTCTGATGATGTTTGACAACATTCAAAGACTGTATAGAAAGAGAGAAGAGAGTTGTTTGCTTGAGGCTCTCACTCCTGGAGGAGTGTTGGTGTAGGACTCTGGGCAGCTGCTTTAAGAACTTCCTGGCTCATCAACCCAGATGACGATGGTTTCTTGGTAACTATGAATTGTGATCTGGTCTGTTTATATTGGGTAGGCTTGTACTTTGTTTGTGCTTGTTCTGAAGTTCAGGTTGCGGACTTTTCTAATGAACTAAGTGAGTTTATATGCATATGTTGGATTAAAGTAATATTGTTAACTCCTTAACATTGCTTACCTTAGTAAAACAGATCAAAGAACCTGTGCTGGCAGCATTCTTGTTGTTGGGCCTGTGTTGGTCTTTCACCCCCACAACAGCTGCTAGCCGGATAGCTGCAACAATAGGTTAACTATTCTCAGCAACACAATTCTTAAGGATTTATACTATCATCTCCAGAGTAAGAATTGATGGCATTTGAATTCAGATGAAAGCATATTTTTTTTTAAATTTTCTTTGTTTCCCCTTGATTTTCTATTGTTCAGCATTTTCTTTTACAACGTGACCTAATAGTACCACTAATAGGAGTGTATCCCACAAGAGGAAAAATAAAGAACCTATATGTACAAAAATATTTATAGTAACTCTTTTCTGGTGGCAAAGAATTGGAAATTGAGGGGATGTACATCAATTAGGAAGTAGCTGGACAAATTGTATTATATGATTGTGATGGAATACAACTGCGCTGTAAGAATTGATGAGCAGGAAGCTCTCAGAAAAACCTGGAAAGATTTATGTGAGCTGAGGCAAAGAGAAATGTACTGTGTATAAACTAATAGCAATATTGTAAGATGATCAGCTGTGGATGACTTAGCTGTTCTCAGCGATACAGTGAGGCAAGACAACTCTGAAGGGACTTGCAATGAAAAATGCTATCCATCCCTTTTAATAGCAAGTAAAGTGGGACTTTTGTTGTGTTTTGTTTTGGAGTGCTTCTCAGCACAAAGGCAATCAAGTGCCTTGGAATCTTGCCTTTGTTTCAATCAAGATTCTGTGATTGAATCAGGAGTCTTTGATGACCTGCTTAAGTCACAGGAAGGCCTAGGTCAAACAGGTTTGAGTTGCATGGTTGTGACACCCTTCGACCCTAAAAAAGTATGTATGTACTATGGGTAGCTGTTGGAGCCCCCTGGCTTTGAAAAACCCAGATGTTGTTGCTCCTCTCTCTGGTAACTAGGTATCTAATGTCTTTGACAGACAGAAGCTTGTCTGCTATTTTGTGTTATTTTGCTCTGCTTATATAATTTATGCTTGTATACTCTCTGAAGTTCAGGGTGGTGGCTTTTTCCCTGAAGTAAGTGAATGGTGTATGTATGTCTAAGTAAAATGAGATTGCAAACCCCTTAAAGTTGCTTTCCTTAGAAAAGCAGATCAAAGAACCTGTGCTAGCAGCCCTTGTGTGTGCTGATGCCACAGTAGAGGCAAGTAACATTGTTCTTACACCCCCAGCAGGGAAAAAAAAAAAAACTGATGGTGTCTGAATACAGATTGAAGCGTACTTTTAAAAATTTTTTTATTTTATTTTTCTTGAGGTTTTTTTTTCTTTGTCTATTTTCTTTTACAACATGACTGTTATGGAAACATTTTGCATGACTAAACAGGTATAACCTATATTGAATTGCTTGTCTTCTCAATAACAAGGGGGGGGGAGAAGAAGGGAGAGAATTTGGAACTCAAAGTTTTCAAAATGAATGTCAAAAATTGTTTGTACATGTAACTGATAAAAATAAAATGCTAAATAAACAAAACTAAACTCCTTCAACAAAAAAAGCTACCAAAAATATTTTTGTGCATATAGGTCTCTTCCTTTTCTTTCCTTTTAAAATCTCTTTGGGATACAGACATTGTAGTGATATTTCTGAGTCAATTGGTATACATCATTATACAACTCTGTGTTTGTTCTGATTTTCTCTACAGAACAGTTGAATCAGTTCACAATACCACCAACTATGTATTAGTTCTCAATTTCCTCACATGCCTTTCAACATTTGTCATTTTCTTTTTCTGTCATACTAGCCAATCTGAGAAATATTGGGAATATCTCAGAGTTACTTTAATTTGCATTTCTCTAATCAATAGTGATACAGAGCATTTTTTCTTTGGTGGCTTTGATAGATAGCTTTGATTACTTTGTTTGAAAACTGCCTGATCATATTCTTTCATCATTTATTAATTGAAGAAATGGCTCTTCTTCTTATAAACTTGACTCAGTTCTCTACATATTTGAGAATTGAGGCCTTTATCAGGGAAACTTGCTTTTATTTTTTTATAGTTATGCTTACAACTTCTCTCCATCCTAATTTTCCTCTGCTTCTCTCTCTTCTGTTTCTCTCTCTCTCTCTCTCTCTCTCTCTCTCTCTCTCTCTCTCCTGTCCATTCTCACAACTGTTTTGCTTCTGACTCCCACCTTCCCACCTTCCCCAATCTGCCATCCCTTCTATCACCCCCAACCCCTATCTTCACCTTTTCATCTCCTGTTTTACTGTAGGGTAAGACAGATTTCTCTACTCAAGTGAATGTGTATGTTATTCCCTCTTTGAGCCAATTCCAATGGGAGCAACGTTCAAATCGTTCTGCCTACCTTGCCCATTTTCCCCTTCACAGTAAAATCTATTTTGTGCATCTTTTATGTAAAGTAGGCTTTTCTGCCTCTCTTTCCTTCCCTTCAAATGCATTCCTCTTTTTCACCCCTTAGTTTTAATTTTTGTAGCTATCACCCTATCATATTCTCCCCAAGATGGCATGCAATCTGATATGGGCTATATACATACATTCCTATTAAACACATTTTCACATTAGTCAAGTTGCATAGAAGAATCATAATGAATGGGATAAACTATGAGAAACCAAGCAAAACAAAAGAGAAAATAGTATGCTTTGCTATGCATTCCAACTCCATAGTTCTTTCTCTGGATGTGGATGGCATTTTCTATCATGAGTCCTTTGGAAAAAAAGTTTTATGTCCTTGCATTGCTAAGAAAGGCTAAGTCTATCAAAATTAGCCCTCACGCACTGTGGCTGTTACTATGTACAATGTTCTCCTGGTTTTGCTCCCTTCACTCAGCATCAGTTCATATGTCTTTCCAGACTTTCCTGAAGTCTACCTGTTCATCATTTCTTATAGCACAATAGGAATCTCTTTGATTTCCAATTCTTGACCACCACAAAAAAGAGCTGCTATAAATATATTTACTACATGTGGTTTCTTTTTCCCATTTTTATGATCTCTTTGGAATACAGCCCTAGAAGCAGTATTGCTGGGTCAAAGTGTATGCACATTTTTATAGCCCTTTGGGCATACTTCCAAATTGCTCTCCAGAATGGTTGGATCAGCTCACAGCTCCACCAACAATGAATTAGTGTTCTGATTTTCCCACATCTTCTCCAACATTTATCATTTCCCTATTTTGTCATATTATGCAATCTGGTAGCTGTGAGGTGGTACCTCAAAGTTGTCTTGATTTGCATCTCTCTAATCAATAGTGATTTAGAGCATTTTTTCATATGACTATAGATAGCTTTAATTTCTTCCTCTGAAAAATGCCTGTTCATATCCTCTGACCATTTATCAATTGGGGAATGACCTGTATTCTTCTAAATTTGACTCAGTTCTCTATATACTTTAGAAATGAGACACTGGTTGTAAAGATTTTCTCCCAATTTTCTGCTTCCCTCCTAATCTTGGTTGTATTGGCTTTGTGCAAAAACTTTTCAATTTAATGTAATCAAAATTATCTATTTTGTATTTCCTAATGTTTTCTACCCCTTGTTGGTCATAAATTCTTCAGTTTTCCATACATCTGACAGATAAACTATTTCTTGCTCCCCTAACTTGTTTACTGCATCAGTGTTTACAACTAGATTTTGTACCCATTTGGACTTTATTCTGGTTTACAATGTCAGGCATTAGTCTATGTCCAGTTTCTGCCATGCTATTTTCCAGTTCTCCCAGCAGTTTTTGTCAAACAGTGAGCTCTTATCCTTGAAGCTGGGGTCTTTGGGTTTATCGAACAATGGTTTGGGATAATCATTGACTACTGTGTCTTGTGTATGTAACCTATTCCACTGATGTACCCCCTCTATTTCTTAGCCAGTACCAAGTGCTTTTGATGATTGATGCGTTATAATACAATTTAAAATCTAGTATGGCTATGCCACCTTCTCTAGCATTTCTTTTCATTAATTTCCTTGACATTTTAGAACCTTGGTTCTTCTAGATGAATTTTGACATTATTTTTTCTAGCTCTATAAAATATTTTAGGTAGTTTGATTTGCATGGCACTAAATAACTAAATTAATTCAGGTAGAATTGTCATTTATATTAGCTTGGCATAACCACAAGCAACTGATGTTTTTCCATTTATTTAAATCTGACTTTATTTGTGTGAAAAATGTTTTGTAATTGTGTTTATATAGTTCCTGGGTTTGTTTTCGCAGCTAGACTCCCAAATATGTTTCAATGTCTACAGCAACTTTAAATGGAATTTCTCTTCCTACCTCTTACTGTTGGGCTTTGTTAGTACTATATAGAAAGGCAGATGAGTTATGTAGGTTTATTTTATATCCTGAAAGTTTGCTAAAGTTGTTTATTATTTCAAGTAGTTTTTCATTTGATGCTCTAGGATTATCTAAATATATCATATCATCTGCAAAGAGTGAAAACTTAGTTTCTTCTCTGCCTATTCTAATTTCTTCAGTTTCTTTTGGGATCTTGTTGCTAAAGCTAACATTTCTAGTACAAATTGAATAACAGTGGTGATAACAGACATCTTTGTTTCCCCCTAGATTTTATTGGAAGTGGATCTAGCTTATCCGCATTACATATAATATTGCTGATGGTTTTAGTTAGATGCCGATCAATTTAAGGAATGCTCCAATTATTCCTATGTTCTTCAGTTTTTTTCAATAGGAATGGCTGTTGTATTTTGTTAAAAGCTTTTTCAGCATCTATTGAGATAATCATATGGTTTCTATTAGTTTTGTTGTTGATATGATCAATTATGTTGATAGCTTTCTTAATATTGAACCAACCCTGCATTCCTGGTATCCTACCTGGTCATAGTTTATTATTCTCATGATAAGTTGCTGTAATCTTTTGCTAATATGTTATTTAAAACTTTTGCAACTATATTAATCAGGGAATTGGTCTACAATTTTCTTTCCCTGTTCTTGCTATTCCCAATTTAGGTATCACTACCATATCTGAATCATAAAATGATTTGGTAGGACTCTGCCAATTTTCCCAAATAGTCTATATAGTATCAGAATTAATTGTTCTTTAAATGTTTGAATTTACTTATAAATTCATCTGGCCCTGCAGATTTTTCCCTAGTTATTTCATTGATGGTTTATTCAATTTCTTTTTCTGAGGTGGGATTATTTAATTATTTTGCTTCCTCTCCTGTTAATCTAGACAGTTTATATTTTTATAAATATTCATCCATTTCACTAAGATTATCAAATTTATGGGCATAATATTGGGAAAAATAATTCCAAATTATTGTTTTAATTTCCTCTTCATTGGAGGTGAATTTGCCCTTTTCATTTTTGATACTAGTAATTTGGTTTTCTTTTTTTTTTTTACTCAAATTAATCAAAGATCAACAAGGGAGGAATAAGAACACTTACTGTTTACTACACCATCTTGGTTCCAGGAAGTCCAAGTAGGTGACTTTCAAACATTTAATCTGTGGGCTAATAGCCCCAGGAGTAGCTACTGCTGCTCCCACAGGCCCTGTGCTTCTCTCTCACCCAGCTCTGACAGAACCCTATCCTCTGCTGAGAGGTTTGGAAATAACCACTGCCACCCTGAGCTGTGGTTTGTGAAAGACCACAAGCCCTCTTTTTCATCCTGGAAATCTGATGAGGGTCCCTGCTCCCCTGAAGACATAAGATCTAGTGTGCTAGTATTCCTCCACACCCTGAGACTGACACCCAGGAATAGGCGTTGGATCTGAGAATGCTTAATGCAACAGAGTCCTGCACCTAATGCTAGCAAAAGGACCCCTGTAATCTTCTGACCAGTTGTCTGACCTGCTACAGGATGAGAGCTTTAGAAGAAGCCACTACTACTGTGGCTTCACTCATTCCCAAGGCCTGTGGCTCATTTCCTGTGGCTCAGTCTACACTGGTTTGGCCTACACTGGAGTGTGTTCTGCTCTCATGTGAATGTTACAGAAGTCTGTTGCTGACTTTCTAAGTTGTCTTGGGCCAAAAAAAAAATTTTGCCTTCTCCATGTTTGGGTTCTGCCACTCCAGACTTTGCACTGATGCGCTATTTAAAGTTGTGTGTAGAGGAATTTTTGAGAGCTCAGGTGAGTCCCTGCATTTTCTTTGCTATCTCTTCTCCATCACCTTGAAGTAATTTTTAAAATTATCATTTATCCTGAGGAAGAGCTTTTAAAAGATCATTATATTTGATAAGTATCAGGAAATATCTTTCTTTCTCTTCAGTAAAACATTTCTTTATTTATTTGGTTATAGCTTGCCAAACACTCTCCTGGCTAAAAAAATACTGAGAATACTTTTCCTAAACAGATTTTGTCTATAAGCATAATAATCTCTGTGGCAACCTCCCAATTCTACTTGTACCCTCATAATATATCAAAGTTCCCTTAAATCATTGCTGCTATTCAAACCCAATGGAATGAGGAGGTGTTATGACTTTTTTCCAAGGATCTTTCATGATTATTTCTAGGTTATGACTAACATTGTAAAAATGATGGTTTTTTTCATTGGTCTAGAAAGTCCTCTATTAATCCCACTGTTGTTGGGGTACTGGAAATTGGAAACACTAGGTTCTGGTCAGTCAGTTTAATACAGTGATCTCTATATTGGGTAGATCTTCTATTGGTCTAAAAAAATTAAGACGTGATTATCAGCCACACTTTTTGCTTTACATTTGCCAAGGCTTTTCTTTTTCCTAATGCCAATATGTTTCTTACTTTTTAATTTTAAATTGAGAAATAATTCTATATTCTACTGCTTTAAAAATCATATGTATCTTCTTGTTTTGTTTTTAGATTCTGCCTTTCATTCTCTCACTCAGTATTTTTGCTCTCCAATTGTTTCCATGTTTCTTGTTCTATTGCAAATCAATGCATTTTTCCCTGTATTGGTTTAGCAGCTCACTTTTTTTGGACCATTTTGGATAATTTTATTTCTAACTGCAATTTTCTGCCTACATATTATATTTCATAATTTTTAATTGTGCTTCTAGGTCTTGCCTCCCCATAACTAATTAAGGAATCTAATTTGTTTTTATATCTAATTTCATTGTTGTCACTAATTGCCCTTCCTTTCCTCTCATTTCTTTTTCCAATTTTAGTTAGAACATTCCTCCCTGTTTTAGGCAAAAAAATCATTTCCTATGAAGATATACTATCCATAATACTCATGTGGTAAACATTCATTAGCTAGTTTGTGAAGACATCTGAGTTTTTATAAAAAGTTTCAAGTTTATTTATCTCTTTTCCTTTCCCACCCACCCATCCATTTTCTAGTTTTGTGATTGATGCCAGAGAGGCATAAGATAAGATGAGGAGTAATAAATACATTCCTGGTTGGCCAGAACATATGTCAGTAAGTTGCTCAGACAGTAGAGATCTGAAGTACAAGTGAAGAAGTACTTTCAGTAGTTTTAGAAGTCTCCCTGGAGGGCCTTCTGCCTCTCAGGATGATGTAATTGGTGTGATTTGTTGTAGTCTATCATTTAACTATGCTGGAACATTCACTTGTGCATCTTTCACGGTTAAAGCATTTCTTCTGTGGTGGAAGAAATACATAGTTGGCCTATACCTGGTACTTTTTTTTTCTTTTACAAGCTGCAGTTTTTGAAAAAAAAATACTAAATTTAAGTTTTCTAATAGGTAAAGGTATAGTTCTAAACTGAGAGGAGAAAAAGACTCCTTTTTCAAAACATGTTTGGTGAGGAAAAAGAGGAAGAGAGGCAGAAGCATAATTAAAGCCTTGAGAAAGAGAAAATGTAATGAAATAGGAATTCCACAGGGACTGCATCCACAATAAAGAGATAGATAGATAAGCAGATAAATGAAAAATTCATCAATAATTTGCATCAGTCCTGGAAAGAAAAAAATAATAAAAAGTTCTACTTTATTTTTTAGGCATGTTTCTTGAAACATTGGCTAGTAGGATAGAAGAAGGAAGGAGAATCTCAATGAGGGGCTACCGCAACTTTACTTCATAGATCTTTCCCTTAAGTCTAAGAAAAATCCAATGGAAATAAAAGCTGTGGAATAAATTAAACCCTAGTAATTCTCCTTCCTCAAAATCTATTAATGCTTCTTTCATAGAGGAAATTACTGTTACTGCACTAAATAATTCAGTGGAAAATTTAAAAGCAGACATTTGGGGGCTCTTCCAAAACTAACTTTCCATTCTTGAGTTTTAGCCCAGCAGAATATTTCTATTCCAAGGCATTCTGGGTATTAGTCATGATTTCTTGATAAAATCCTCCATGATAATTATTTATAATACAGAACCAGGAAAGGATTTTTGGGGGTGGGACATTGCTGATGCTTCTTTCTTCCCTAAATTTTTGACTGACTTGAGAAAATCAGTTCTCTACTGAACATGGTTTTCATCCAACCACAACCCTATCTTAAACAATAGGAGTGTACCTATGTCCCTGCTTCTATCTGATGTAATTATTCAATTACAAATGTCAAAGATTTTTCATTCATATGAACAAAGACTGTTGAATTGTTTTTAAATTTGAAATCCTTTTTTATGAAGTAGCATTGATGGCTTTATAAAAAAAAAAAACTTGAAAATTAGAACAAGCCTAATAGAAGACAATGACTCCATGAGACAACAAAAATACTAATACAAATACAAAGAATAAAAACAATGGAAGAAAATGTAAGTCATGTCATATCAGAAACAATTGACAAGTAAAATAATAGTTCATGGATAAAAAATTATATAAAAATTATATAAAATAATCACTGTACCTGAAAGTCAAGACCAAATAAAGATCCTATACTGTATTTAAAGAAATTATAAAAATTGTAAAAGAAAATTTCACAGATGACTTTGAACCATAAAGTAAAGTAAAAATAGAAAGATCTGCCAGTCATCCCTTGAAAGGAAGTCCCTGAAAAGTGACTCAAGTGAAGCCATAGGCACAATTCAGAGCTTCCTGGGCAAAGAAAATAAGTGTTTTAAGTTGCCAGAAAGAAAAAAAAAATGTTACTATATTTAGAAATCACAGTTAAGATCACATAAAATTGGCAACTACATATAGGCAACCATAAAGGATTACAGATTTTGGACTATGATTTTCCTAATAGCAAAAGAGATATGCTTACAACCAAGAACAAGTAATCCAGCAAAACAAATGCAACTCTACAGGACAAAAGTGGATCTTTAATGAAAGAAATTACTTCAAAGTATCTTCGCCAAAAGGGCCAGCAATGAGTAGAAACATTGAAATGCAAAAGCAGGAGCCAAGAGAAGAGAAAGAAAAGGTAAATCCATTCGAGTGATTGACTGACAGTTACTAAATAAGGGGGGGTAAGCATTTATTTTCTAACAGGAGAACAGGTATCCCCTAAAACTCTAATTTCATCAGTGGTCAAAGAGTTAATTTAAAAAGAACAAAGCCTTAATTAATAGTATTGCACTTTTTTGATTATCTTCAAAGAAGAAAGAAATTTAGGGTTAGAGTCAGGAGGTACACATTTTATTGAGGAGGGGAGAGAAGAAAGAAGAATGCTTGGGGGGGAGGTACTTACTATTTCACATAATTGGGCTATGTTAAATATATAAACAAGGATAAAAGGATGAGTGATAGAATGCCATTTGAATTTCACTTTTGTCTGTACCAGCATTTATTCCCTTGAGGCCTCCATTACTCTTAATGCATTTGGAGTTTAAATCTTAACTTAGAAAGATTCTCCTGCTAACTTGCCCTCCTCCCTTCTGCTAGTCTTTTCACTCCAAGATTGCCTTCCATGTACATTGAATATATCTTGCATATACATCCTCATTTACAACATTTTTTTCTTTGATAATTTGAATTTCTTGAGAGCAACATCTGTGTTTTTTTCTTTCTTTCTTTGCTTCCCTAGTGCTTAGCACCTTGCCTGTTTATTAACTTGCTGAGTAATCTAGAGTTCATAGAAGATTCTGTAGATAATGCTGACTTTGAAAAATAGTATTTATTCTCCTCCCCCATTCATTATTAAATACTTTACTATACTTTGAAACTGTAAAAAAAATTAACAAATTATAATCCTGGATATTCAATACCTTCAGATAATCACATGGCAACATTGCTCTGCTTTGATAGAATTATGACTCCATGTACATAATATGTATTGTGTGTATCTTTGGAGAAAAGGCTGGGGCTACCATTTGGGATGCAGGAAAAGACATGAAAAAAAATGTCTCAAAATAATCTTAAAGGAAGCCAAGGCTTCTAAGAGACAGAAGGAAACAAGAAAAGTATTCCAGATATGCAGAATAGACAGTGGGAACAAAGACAGAAGTAAAAATGCAGTTTTGCTTATGAAAAAAATTATTGTCAGCTAGTAGTCTGATTATAAATGTGTGGAGTTATATGCAAGAAGGCTGAAAAGGCAAGATGGTTTCAGACTGTGAAGAACAAAAGAGTTTTTATTTGATCCTGAAGGTATTGAAATTTATTGAGTAGGGGGTATTGTAGTCAGACCTACGCTTTAAGAAAAACACTTTAGTAGTTTGTGGAAGTTGGCTTAGAGTGAGGAGAGACTTGAGGCAGTGTTAAAATACAGAACACTCTTCAAACACTAAGTGAGAGACAATTAGGGCTTGAATTTTAGTGGTGTCTATGTGAGTGAAGAGTAGGGTATTATTTGAGAAATGGTATGGAACTAGAAAGAATATTTGGCAACTGTTTGATATGTAGATGGAGAGAGTGTGAAGAGCTGAGAATATACTAAGATTGCCTATCTTTGAGATTGGAAGGAGGGTGGTACCTTTAATGACAATAAGGAAATTCAGAAGAAGGATGGATTCAGACAATGAAAACAAGTTATTTTTCATACATAATGTGTATGAGATTTTCTTGAAATATGCACTTTTAATTGTTGACTAGTCAGTTGGTAATGTATAACTTGAGCTTAGGGAAGTAGTTAACTCCATAATTGCTAAAATTTTAGGAATTCAAACTTACTGAGTGTCATTGAAGCTATTGCTGTTGTCTTCTGAGAGAATTGTATACAATCTTGGGCAGAATTTGCATGATACATAACCACCATTCAAACCTCCACTGAAATGGACTTTGTGCTCCAGTTCTAGGATAGTAGACTGTGGACCATAGAAGAACTCTAGAGGAACATAATCATGCCATATGGCTGCGTAACTGATTTTTCCAGAGGCAACTTAGTCAAAGCCATATATCTCAACATTCAGGGAGATAAGAGAGTCAAGTTAATATACAAGACTGTCATTCATGCCTCCACTGTATAACACAAATTGAGCAATAACTCAGAAGGGAGAGACTACCCTGACCATGGTGTACTAGTACTAAATGCAGTAAAAATCTGGATTATATACAGGCTATTTCATTAATTAGGCCTCAGTAAAGTTTTGCATGCATTCTTCTATCCCTGAGCCCTTTGATGAAAATCAAATAAAAAAAAACACATTTTCATTTGCTTTTATAAGTGTTAGGTCTGTTTGCCCTTTCATCTGTGTAATTCCCATGTTACTTAAAGTTTTTTGTTTTACTACTTTCTCTGACTTAGTTACAAAATTGTTCTTCTGAATTTCCTTATTATCATCAAAGGTATGCATTTGTGTGTATGAAGAATGGTATGGAGTAATGGATAGAGAACTGGGCTCTGACCCAATAAGAACTGGTCTGAAGTCTCGATTATGATGCATATTTGCTTCCAGATCATGGGCAAGTCACTTAATCTTTCAGTCCTCTAGGTATATCTTTAAGATCATAAGTTGAAGAAAGTGTGCCACTGTGCATTGAAAGAGTAGAGTTTCTCACTTAGGAGTACTTTATTACAATGAAATAATACATGGTGCCTCATCATCTGTATCCGTGTCCATCTCGGTCTCTCTCAATCTGTGTGTGTGCTACATTCACACATACATGTATATATTCTGTATATATAGACGTGCGTATATACACATGCACAAACACAAATATATATGTATGTGTGTATATCTATTCCACATCTACCCATATCCAAACCTTTATCTATACCTGTATCTAAATCTATAAATTGATGTTTATATAATAACTAATAATTATATAGTACTTATTACATGCCGTTCATTGTGCTATATCTATATCTTTACCTGTATCATTCATCTTTATCTCTAGCTATAGCTATTCTCTTTTGTATATCTATATTTATCAAGCATACTTTTACATGTAATCAATTTGAATATCAAAGATTAGTATCAGAATGAAAAGATAACCTCAGTAAACAAACAATATTTAGTTTGGGGTTGAATTGTATAGTAATACCTGAATGAAAAGCATCAGCAACTATAAATTGTAACACAAAAGTACAAATGTTTCTTGTATCTTTTTAGATTGATAGGTTTTGACCCTCACAACATGAAAGATGGTTTGAAGCAACACATGAGTGTCCTTCTTTGCGTGCTAGGCTAGCCTTCTTTCCTCAGGATTAAAAGAAATGCATAGGAACTCAATTCATGGTACTTTGCTAAATGGAAAAAAAAAAAAAAACAACATAATTCCTAATACATTTGATAAAAAAAAAAAAATTGGAATGCTTGTCATTTCCAGCCTTTTTGTAGTTATAAAATAAAATACCATGCCACGCACGCCCAGCGGTCTAGCCAGAGTCCTGCCGGTCTGCTTGGTGGCAGCGCTTGTGCAGCCTCTCGTCCCTCCGCGCGTCCCGCACATTCAGGCCCAGCTTCGCTCTGCCATGGCCAGCTATTTCTACCTGCGCTACTACGTGGGGCACAAGGGCAAGTTCTGCCACGAGTTCCTGGAGTTCGAATTTCGGCCGGACGGAAAGCTGCGGCAATCACAAAAATGACATCATGATCAGAAAAGAGGTTTATGTCCATAAGAGTGTGATGGAGGAACTGAAGAGAATCATGGACGACAGTGAGATTACAAAAGAAGACGATGCTTTGTGGCCTCCACCGGACAGGGTGGGCAGGCAGGAACTTGAAATTGTGACTGGAGACGAACACATTTCTTTTACCACATCGAAAATTGGCTCCTTTATTGATGTGAACCAGTCCAAGGATCCTGAAGGTTTGCGAGTGTTTTATTACCTGGTCCAGAAGTTGAAGTGTTTAGTCTTCAGTCTTAATCGGTTTGCATTTCAAGATTAAGCCCATCTAGCCTGAGGATTTTTAACTTTTTCTGTGTGCTTGGGTGGTGGCGTTTTTCATTGCCAATGTCAGAAGACTTTTGTGTGAGCTAGGAAAATTATTTTTTTATATGCTGTGTAAGTGATTGTCTTTAAATAAATATGCAGGTGAATACAAAATAAAATAAAATAAAATACCTATATTTAGGTAGGTACTAATTTATCAGTCATCAACATCTTGCTTTACAATTCCAATAGATGAAAGGTTGCAGATAAGGATAAATTACAGAGAAAATAGTGCAGCAAAAGATTCTAATTCTTTGAAAATTCAAAATATAATTCTACCACTTGAGTGATATCTCAAGAGTTGGCCTAACAATGTATCTCTTTTTTTCTTTGACATTTGCCTCTTAAATCATTTCATTAAGACACAGAAGATATCCTTTATCCAGGAATATTTTAAATAATAAGGAAAAAATGTTCTTAAAAGCTTACTCATTCAGACCTAGAATTATCTGATCAATAATGAAACCCGAGATAAGTTTAAATGGGGCATTTTTTTTCTGAACCCTGAAAAAAATGATTGTGGAAATTTTATTTTCTGATTCATTTGTGTCAAAATTCTGAATATTGGGCTAAAACTCTTTTGAGCAAATAACTTCTATTTCTTTGTTCCTTTTGAGGTAAATTGATGAATGGTGCTTTGGGGGTTGGCTTTGTGCCTGGTTTCCACAAATGCCAAAGACTCCTACATACCAAGTTAATTAAAATTGACTGCTTGTTTTAGGCAGAAGTAGCAGGCTGAATTCTGGATGGTTTTAAAGAATGATTGAACAATTTAGGCAAAGAGAATAATGTGTCTCACAGCTAAAGAGTTTTTTAATGGCTTATTTTGGGTTCCTCATTCCAAAAATAGCCTTTTAAAATGGTTGTACTAATTTTAGAAACCTGTGAAATATGCATATGATTCAAATAGAAGTTGTTGGAACAACGTTTTATTAAAGGCACAAAAAGGGTAGAAATTCAGCACAAACCACCCATTTTCAAATTAAAAAGAAAATTAAATATCTTCCTCAGCAATACCTTAATCAATGGCTTATGTATGGTCTATATGTTACCAAGAACTCTTTGGTATAGAATGGGCTGAAAACATTTTTCCCTGTCCTTTGGTGATCTCTATTTTAAATTTTCTCCCTCTGATTTATATAACAGTGAGAAATGCCCTGAATATGGAATTTAGAGAAGTGGGTTTGAATCCTGCCTCTTTCATTTAACATGTAATTTTAGACAACTATGTAATGGGTTTTGTAAGATTTAAGAATGCAAAAGGGTCTTTACATGGAGAGAAAGCATCAGTCTGAACTCTATTATGTTATGGATATGGAAAATAAGAACCCAAAAAATAAACTGATTTGACAAGGTAACATGGAAAGTGAGAAATAGATGCATAATTCAAATTAACCTATTCTCATTCCAAACCTGCTACTCTTACTACTATACCCTACTACCTATCTAGTAGGGAGAACATTTTAAATGGAGAATTCATTATGTAGAGAAAACAAATGACCCAATTTGGGGGAAAAAAGTGAGTGTATTGAAAGGAAATATCATTTTAAAGCCAAACAGATCAGCTTACAGAATACTTTTATTTTGTTTAGAAGCCTTTGAACTGCATTAATATAAAGGATATTTTAACCCAAATACTTTCTGGGAACATGACACTTGCCCTGATTTCTCAACCTTTTGATTTATGGTTATTTTAGGAGTGATCAATCAATCAGTCAGTGAACATTGACCAATTATCTCATTATTATGTTTCCTGGTTATCACTTTTTATTCCCTGGTGATTAAAAACAATATTAGAGTCTTCCTCAAGAATTTTATACTCTATAGCATGATACAGTTTATACAAGCAGACACAAAAATATATATTGACATTGTTTTATAAACTCTTGGTTCCACTCACTTCACTCTGTATTGTTTTGTAGAAATCTTCCCAGCTTTCTGTGAAACCATCCTTTTCATTATTTCTTGTGACATAATCATGTTCTATTACATTCATATTCCATATTTTTTTCAGTTTTTCCTCCTAATTAATGGACACCTTTGAGTTTCCAAATCTTTGCTACAACAGAAAGAGCTGCTCTAAATATTTTGGGGTGTAAATATTGGTCCTTTTCCTCTTTAGTCACTTTGTATATATGCTCAATATTAAGGTGGATGGGTAAATAAAATTTATTGACATTTTGGGTATTCTGTAGTTCCAAGTTCCTTTACAGAATTGATAGATGTAGCTTTGCACAGCTTGGCTAATAGTATATTAGTGTACCTATTTTCTTGTTGCACAAATAATGGCAGTCATCTTGCTTTTTTTAAAAAAAAAAATATTAGTATGATGGGTACGAGAGGGAAGCTTAGAGTTGTTCTAACTTTTATTTTCTAAATAATAGTGATTTTGTGCATAGCTATCTTCCTTTGCTCATATCCTTTGACCATTTACTGTGTAAGATACTTTTTTTCTTATATAATTGAATAAGTTTCTTAAATATCTTAACTATTTGGCATTTATCAGAGAAATTTGCTGCAAAATGTTTTGGGGATCCCCCCCTAGTTATTTATTTTTCCCCCAATATTACCTATATTCATTTCATTTGTACAAAAGTTTTTCAATTTTATGTAATTCAAAAATGACATTTTTCTCTTCTGTGATTTTCTATATTCCTTGATTGGCTATGAAACCTTTCCATATTTTTAACTACAAAAATAATTTCTTTCTCTTTTCACATCTTTATGAAGCTTTTCACATCTAAGTTCAGAGCTTATTTTGATATATAAAGGGAGAGGTTGATCTGTATTTAATTTAGAACAAGTTGCTTTCTAGTTTTCTGAAAATTTTCAAATAATGGGTCTTTATCACCCTCCAAAAAAAGCTTAGCAATAACAGAAGAAAAAAAGAAATTGAAGGAAAAAGAATAGGCAAGAAGGAAATAAAATACACCTTTTTTGGTAAATGTTATGGTTGTCTACTTAAAGAATCCTAGATAGCCAACCAAAAAGTTAATTGAAATGATTGATACCATCAGTAAATTAGCAGGATATAAAATAAACTCAGACCAACAACTCATCTTTGTATATATTACCCATTTATGTAGCAAAATAGATTCTCTTCAATATGATTATAGAATTTAGAATGCATAAAATTATAAGGATTTCATTACAAAACACTCATTACAGAAATAAAGACAGACCTAAAAAAATCAGAGATTAAATTATCCTGGATAGGCTTCACTAACATAATAAAACTGGCAAAACTATCTAATTTAATGTGCTTATAGAATGACATCTCAATGAAATTGACATCATGGAGCTAGGTTTAAAAAAAATCAGAGAAACAATTAATAACTTCATTCAAGAGAATGACAATAATGAAACAACATGGCAAAACTTATGGGATGCAGCAAAAACAGTTCTTAGGGGAATTTTTTATATGTCTAAATGCTTACATGAATAAAATAGGGAAAAAGGATCAATGGTCTGGGCATACAGCTGAAAAAGCTAGAAAAAGAACAAATAGAAAACCCCCAATTAAATACTAAATTAGAAATTCTGAAAATCAAAGGAGAGATTAATAAAATTGAAACCAAAAAAACTATTGAATTAATAAATAAAACAAAGAGCTGGTTTTATGAAAAAAACAATAAAATTGATAAACCTTTGGTCAATTTAATTTAAAAAAAAGAAAGAAGAAAATCAAATTACCAGTATCAAAAATGAAAAGGATGAGTTCACCTCTAATGAAGAGGAAATCAAAACAATAATTAGGAATTATTTTGCCCAATTGTATGCCCATAAATTTGACAACCTTAGAGATATGGATGAATATCCACAAAAACATAAACTGGCCAGGTTAACAGAAAAGGAAGTAAAATTTCTTAATAACCCCATATCAGAAAAAGAAATTGAGCATGACATCAATGAACTCCCTAGGAAAACATCTCCAGGGCCAGATGGTTTTACATGTGAATTCTATCAAACATTTAAAGAACAACTAATTCCAATACTTTGTAGACTATTTGGGAAAATAAGTGAAGAAGGAGTGCTACCAAATTCTTTTTATGACACAAATATGGCACTAATACCCAAACCAGGTAGAGTCAAAACAGAGAAAGAAAATTATAGACCAATTTCCCTAATGAATATTGATGCGAAAATTTTAAATAAAATATTAGCAAAAAGATTGCAACAATTCATCTTGAGAATAATACACTATGACCAGGTAGGATTTATTCCAGGAATGCAAGGCTGGTTAAATATTAGGAAAACTATTAGCATAATTGACCATATCAACAACAAAACTAGCAGAAACCATATGATCATCTCAATAGATGCAGAAAAAGCCTTCGACAAAATACAACACCCATTCCTACTAAAAACACTAGAAAGCATAGGAATAAATGGAACCTTCCTTAAAATTATAAATAGCATCTACCTAAAACCATCAGCAAGCATTATTTGTAATGGGGATAAGCTACATGCATTCCCAATAAGATCAGGGGTGAAACAAGGAAGTCCATTATCACCCCTACTATTCAATTTGGTACTAGAAATGTTAGCTGTAGCAATAAGAGAAGAAAAAGAAATTGAAGGAATTAGAATAGGAAGAGAAGAAACTAAATTATCACTTTTTGCAGATGATATGATGATTTATTTGGAGAATCCTAGAGAATAAGTAAAAAACTACTTGAAATAATAAACAACTTTAGCAAAGTTGCAGGATATAAAATAAACCCACATAAATCCTCAGCATTCCTATACATTACTGACAAAGCCCAACAGCAAGAGATAGAAAGAGAAATTCCATTCAAAGTTACTGTAGACACTACAAAATATTTGGGAGTCTATTTGCCAAGACAAACCCAGGGCCTATATGAACATAACTATGAAACACTTTTCACGCAAATAAAGTCAGATCTGAATAAATGGAAAAATATCAGTTGCTCATGGTTAGGCCAAGCTAATATAATAAAAATGTCAATTTTACCTAAATTAATCTATCTATTCAATGCCATACCAATTGAACTACCAAAAAATTATTTTACGGAGCTGGACAAAATTATAACAAAATTCATCTGGAAAAACAAGTGGTCTAGAATATCTAGGGCATTAATGAAAAGAAATGCTAGAGAAGGTGGCCTAGCCATACCAGATATTAAACTGTACTACAGAGCAGCAGTCATCAAAACTACCTGGTACTGGCTAAGAAACAGAGGTGTGGATTGGTTGAATAGGATAGGAATACAAGATAGAGAAGTCAACAACTATAGCAATCTACTCTTTGATAAACCCAGAGAGGCCAGCTTCTGGGCTAATAATTCACTATTTCACAAAAACTGTTGGGAAAATTGGAAAATGGTAGGGCAGAAACTGGGCATAGACCAATATCTTACACCATATACCAGAATAAAGTCAAAATAGGTTCATGATTTAGGAGTAAAAGCTGATACTATAAGTAATTTGGGAGAGCAAGGAATAGTTTAATTATCAGATTTATGGAAAAGAAAAGAATTCATGACCCAACAAGAGATAGAGAGCATTACAAAATGCAAAATGGATAATTTTGATTATGTCAAATTGAAATGTTTTTGTACAAAAAAAGCCAATGTAACAAAAATTAGGAGGGAAGCAGAAAATTGGGAGAAAATCTTTACAACTAGTATCTCTGATAAAGGCCTCATTTCTGAAATATACAGGGAACTGAGCCAAATATATAGGAATACAAGCCATTCCCCAATTGAGAAATGGTCAAACGATATGAACAGGCAGTTTTCAGAGGAAGAAATTAAAGCTATCTATAGGCATATGAAAAAATGCTCTAAATCACTACTGATTAGAGAAATGCAAATCAAAACAACTCTTAAATACCACATCTCTCCTGTCAGATTGGCTAAAATAACAAAGCAGGAGGATGATACATGCTGGAAAGGATGTGGGAAAATTGGAACATTGTTACATTGCTGGTGGAGTTGTGAGATAATCCAGCCATTTTGGAGAGTGATTTGGAACTATGCCCAAAGGGCCACAAGAATGTTCATAGCCTTTGACCCAGCAATACCATTTCTAGGGTTGTATCCCAAAGAAATCACACAAGAGGTGAAGGGACCCATATGTACAAAAATATTTATAGCAGCTCTTTTTGTGGTAGCCAAGAATTGGAAATTAAAGGGATGCCCATCAATTGGGGAATGGTTGAACACGCTGTGGTATATGAAGGTAATGGAATACTCTTGTGCCATAAGAAATGGGGGTGATACGGACTTCATAACAACCTGGAAAAACCTACACAACATAATGCTGAGTGAGTGGAGCAGAGCCAGGAGAACATTGTACACAGCCACAGATACATGGATTCCGTGAGGACCAACCCTGACAGACTTCGCTCTTCTCAGCAACACAAGGTGCAAGGACAACTCCAAGTGACTCACGTTGGAGAATGCTATCAACATCCAGAGAAAGAATTGTGAATGCAGATTGAGGCACACTACATGCTCGCCTTTTTTTCTTCTCTTTTGTTTTTGTTTTTGGGTTTTTTTTTTTTGGTTCTGTTTCTTCTTTCTCATGATTCATTCCATTGGTCATAATTCTTCTCCACAACTTGACTGGCGTATAAATTAATTCAATGCGAAGTTATACATGGTAGTTATATGAGATTCCATGCTGTCTTGGAGAGGGAGAGGGGAGGGAGGGGAAAAAATCTGGAACTCAAAATTATGTAAAACCGTGTGTTGTAAACTAAAGATAAAAATAAATAAATTAAAAAAATATAAATGAAAAATTATGGATGGGGGGAGTGAATTACCTCAGGGGAAAGGTGAAAAAAAAAATTGAAGAAAGACACTATAGTAGTCCTAGATCTCAAACTATGTTATAAAATAATAGTCATCAAAAATATGTTGAATTAAAAAAAAAGATGGTTGATGAATGGAACAGAGTAGATACTCAGAATACGGAAGAAAATAAACATAATGGAATAGTCCTTGCTTGATAAATTTGATTATACCTTCAAAATATCTCCTGTGTCCTTTCTCTGGTTTCTCTCACCACTTCTGTCATTTTAGGCAGTCACCCCTTGCTAATTGCTTAGGCTATCCTAATAGCCTCCTAATTGATCTTCCTACTTCTAATATATCTCTTCTGACACTTTCAGCCCATCATTCACATCAATGTCAGATCCATCTTTGTTATGGACAGACGTGATGATGTCACACCTTTGATCAATATCTGTCAATAGACAATAGACATTGTCTATTGAATATCAAATAAACACATGAGCCTCCACAAGCTGACGCTAATCTACCTCTTCTTTCTACAATGTATTAGTCATAATGACTTTGTAAAATTGCATTGCTGAGGCAGCTAGGTAACACAGTGGAGCGAGCACCAGCTCTGGATTCAAAAGGATCTGGGTTCAAATCCTGCTTCAGATAATTGATACTTACTTGCTCAGTGACCTTGGGTAAGTCATTTAATCCCCATGGCCTTGCCAAAAAAAATACATATATTGCTAAATATCTCCCCCCAACATTTCATACTTCCTTACTGTTGTGCTTTTATTAATATCTTTTCCACCTTCCCCATATTCTTCCCAACTCTAACTATTCAATCTGATTTGTCCATAAAGCTATTCTTGTCTTATAGTCAGAAATTGTTTCCAATGTTATAAACACTTTCTTTTATATAGCTTAAAATAGCTTTATTATTTTTAATTATGTATGTGTCACATCTATCCTACTTGATTTAAAACTCCATGAAGTCTGGTACAATATCTCATTTATTTAGCTTTTTAAAAAATTTAATCTTTCCCTACTACTCTACAAATAGGAGGTGCTAAATAAATGTTCATCCTATTGAATTAATTGAAATATGCAAAATGAACTGGCATAGGAAAATAGAGAAGAGTATTGTGAACTTCTAATTCAATTCAACTCAATAAATATTTATTAATGATTTATAATGTGCCAGGTACTTACTAAGTGCTGGGGATACAAATAAGAAACAGACAGATAGTCCCTGTCCTCAAGGGGCATGCAATCTAGTGGAAGAAGACAACACAGAGAAGTAAGTTAAAAGAAGATTGTGGTACTGAGCTCAGGGGGTATGATCTTCTATGGAGTTGAAGCTTAGCAGAGCTCCAGGTGGGAAACAAAGAATTAGCAGGTAAAAGCTATTTGTGAAAAGAGTAGAAGGCTAAAGCATGTCATAAGCCTTTGATGAAAAAGGCAAGAAGAAAAAAGACTTCTAACTGAATTGAATCCTTCCTCATGCTCATTACATGTATCTGCTAAGTGGACTTTCTGCTGAACCCCTTTCTTTTTCACATAAATTTCATGGGTAGGGTTTTCCTCCTGTGTAGACTCCAATGATCAATGGTACTACTGTTTCTCTGCCACATGGATTCCAGGTTGATGAAGTGTATATTTACTTGAATGTAAATCAAAGCAAAAAGGAGGGATTTTCTCTTACTTGGTGTAATCTCAACTGAAACAGAGGTGATACATTATTCAACTGCCATTGTTTCTTCCCTTGCAAGGAGAATTTTCTTAAGACTTAAGATATGTGCTTCTTTCTCCATTTTCTCAATAGCCCTCAGATAAGGTGGTGGAAGAAGTACAAAATAAAAGACACTTTTTGTTCTTTTGTTTTGTTTTTTATCCCTTTGCCTAAGTCAGATGAGAGGACATCTTTGGACACAGAGCCCCAACACATACATTCTTTTTCTTCTCTTTGTTTAAAATACTTTCAGGTATTTTTCTAATCAATAAAGATTTAGAACATTGTTTTTCATATGACAATAAATTGTTTTGATTTCTTCATTGAAAAACTGTCTCTTCATATCCTTTGGAACTTTATCAATTGAGAAATGACTGATATTCTTTTTTTGTTAGTTAATTAATTCATTTTTAGTTTTCAACATTTACTTCCATAACTTTTAAATTTTTCCCCCTCCCTCCCTAAGATGGCCTGCAATCTGACATAGGCTCTACATATACATTCCTATTGAATATATTTTCACATTAGTCTTGTTGCATAGGAGAATTTTAACAAATGAGAGAAATCATGATAAAGAAAAACAAAACAAAACAAAACAAAAAAGAAAATAATCTGCTTCACTCTACATTCAGACTCTATAATTCTTTCTCTGGATGTGGATGGCATTTTCCATCATGAGTCCTTTGGAATCATTTTAGGTCCTTTCATTGCTGATAAGGGCTAAGTCTATCAAAATCAGTCATCAGACACAGTAATGACTCATATTCTTATAGGTTTGACAAAGTTCTTAATATATTTCATATATGAGACCTTTATCTGATAAAGTGGCATGACATGTTTTCCCAATATTCTGCTTTCCTTCTATCTGTTCTACATTTATTTTATTTGTACAAAAACTTTTTAAAAAATATAATGTAATAGAATTTATCCATTTTACACCTAACTTCCGTCTCTATTGGTTGCTTATTCACTGTTTATCTATCCATAAGCCTGATAAGTAATATCTTACATATTCCTGTAACTTTCTTTTAAAATCTCTTTATATGTATGACGTATTCATTTTGACCTTATCTTGGTAGAAGATGTAAGATATTGATCCTTTGTACTTATCTTGTATCATCATGTTGCTGAGAAGAGTTGAGTAATTCATAGTTTTCCTGGTTCTGCTCATTTCACTTTGCATCAGTTTATACAAGCCTTTCCAAGTTTCTTCTGAAATCTATGTGTTCATCGTTTCTTATTGCACAATTGTATTCCATTACCTTCATATAACACAGCCCATTCACTTATCCCCCAATTGGTGAGAATCCCCTCAATTTATTATATTTTGCCACCACAAAAGGATATCATAATTTTTTTTATGTGCAGGTCTTTTTTCCCTTTTTTGATCTTTTTGGGATACAGACCTAGTTGTGGTATCGCTGAATCAAAGGATGTGTATAGTTTTCTTACCTTTTTGGCATAGTTCCAAACTGATCTCCAGAATATTTGGATCATCTCACAACTCCAAAGGTGAGTTAGTGGTCCTATTTTGCCACATCTTTTCCAGCATTTATCACTTTTTTCTATTAAATTAGTCAATCTAATAGGTGTGAGGTAGTACCTCAGAGTTGTTTTAATTTGCAGTTCTCTAATCAAAAGTTATTTAGAGTACTCCTTCATATGCCTATAGATAGATTTGATTTCTTCATCTGAAAACTGCCTGTATATATCTTGTGACCATTTATCAGTGGGGAAATGACTTGTATACTAGTAAATTTGACTCATTTCCCTATATATTTGAGAAATTAGGCCTTTATCAGAGACACTTCCTTTAAATCTTGGTTGCATTGGTTTTGTTTGTACAAAAACTTTTTAATTAAATATAACCAAAGTTATCTTTTTTAAAATTTTGTAATATTCTCTATCTCTATCCTGACTTTGGCTCCATGATATTTGATTTGTTCTTTCTGTGTCCTTGCAATATTTTCTCCTTGACCTGTGAGATCTGGAATTTGGCTATAATATTCTTGGGAGTTTTCTTTTGAGAATCTCTTTCTGGAGGTGATTGGTGGATTCTTTCAATTTCTATTTTACCCTCTGGTATATGAGGGTATCTGATATATAGAGTATCAGGACATTTTGCCTTGATAAATTTTTTGAAAGATAATCTCTAATTTCCTTTTTTTATAAACCTTGGTTTTCAGGTGGCACAATGATTTTTAAATTATCTCTCCTGGATCTATTTTCCAGGTCAATTGTTTTTCTAATGAGATATTTCACATTGTCTTTTTTTATTCTTTTGGTTTTATTTTATTGTTTCTTGATTTTTCATAAAAGTCATTAGCTTCCACTTGCCCCATTCTAATTTTTAAGGACTTATTATCTTCAGTGAGATTTTGTATCTCCTTTTTCATTTGGCCAATTCTGCTTTTTAAGGCATTCTTCTCCTCATTGGATATTTAGATCTCTGTTATACTTGGCCTAGTCTTTTTTTAAGGTGTTATTTTCTTTAGTATTTTGGGGGGTCTCTTTTAGCAAGATGTCAACTTTTTTTCTCTCATGTTTTTCTTGCACCACTCTCATTTCTCTTTCCAATTTTTCCTCTACCTCTCTTCCTTGATTTTCATAATCCTTTTTGAGCTCTTCCATGGCTTGAGACCAATTCATATTTTTCTGGGAGGCTTTGGATGTAGGAATTTTGACTTTCTTATCTTCTTTTGATTGTGAGTTTTGCTCTTCCTTGTCAGCATATAATCTTTTTATGGCCAGAATTTTTGTCTGTTGCTTGCTTATTTCCCCAGTCTATTTCTTGACTTTTAACTCTTTGATAAAGTTTAGCTCTGCTTCCAGGGTGTAGGGCATACTGTCCCAAGCTTCAGGAGTTGTGTGTAGCTGTTTTCAGAGATACTTCTGCAGACCTGTAAGTTTTCAGTTCTTTCAAGGTGATAAGATATAAGGGGATGTTTGTTTTCCTCTCCTGGCCTGTGTTCTTGTCTGTGTGCAATCACAAGCATTCTTTTCTGCCCTGGAAGTGTTATGAGGCTCCTCGCTCCACAGTTCCTACAAGCTCTCTTGTGCTAGTGCTCCTCCTTGCCCTAAGACTGCCACCCAGGACTGTGACCCAGATCTGAGTATGGGCAAGGCAACACAGTCCTGCCTCAGTGTGAGCAAATACACCACTGTAATCTCCTTCTGACCAGTTCTCTAACCACCTCATCCTTACCATCTGGGCTGAGACATTGGAAGCAGCAGATGCTGCTTATTCAGTGGCTCCCAAGTCCTGCTTCTAGTTTGCTGGGACTGGGTCCACTGTCAACCCAATATGACTGACATATACTGTTGACTTTCTAGATTGTCTATGGCTGGAAAATCATTCCATCCCATCCTTTCATGGGTTCTACTGCTTAAAAAGATTTTTGTGGCATTACTTAAAGGTGTTTGGAGGGGTTTTGGGGAGAGCTCAGATGAGTACTGCCTTCTATTTTCCATCTTGGCTCTGCCCCCTCCACTTTTTCATTAAGTTGACATTACATCATATCTTTATGGAAGAGTTATATTTCTATATTTGGCCTCCTTTTTTTCACCTCAAGATATATTAAATTGTTTTTGCTCATTTAAAATTTAGTTTTTTTAACTAATTCTGTCATCTTTTATAGTAACATTTTCTTCTTTTTTTTGTTTTAAATCTGCCTACATCTTTTGCAAAGTGTCTACAGTTTCATATAAATTGTTTATTATTCTACATTTTTCCATTCTTTTTTTTGAATTTAAGCTATCATGTAAGTAGAATTTTTTTACATTTAATTCATCATTTTAACATTCAGATATGGATTCAATATCCAATCAAGCCTGCCCTATTATATTTGCTTACAAAAATACATCTGAAATATTTGTAAGAATAAATACATGATAGAAAAATATTGTTTGACAATGCTTAAAGTCAAGAAAATTGAGTTGATGCATAGATGTCAATTCAATTCCCTCCATGTGTTCCCAATTTTCCTACCATATTCATAATGATAAAGATATTTTTTGAGAAATAGGACAAGTATAGCCTCTAATAAGTTGTATATGCATTTCTGTATATGATCTTAATACATGGTTTAAAAATCTTTAAATTTGTGTTTTTATTATTTTCAAATTGATCATGCATTTTGGGTGAATATATTCATTACCTTTGTACTTTATCATTTTTCATTTGTTGTAGAGTTTATTGAGAATTGGGTCAGAGAGGTTTCCACTATTAAAGAAGGAAATCTTCCTGTAGTGGTTCTACTTGTTTGTGAATTGTTTCCAATAGCCAAAGGAAGCCAGATGAGAAGAAACCTGTTGTCACTACAGAGAATATCTTGAAAATATGGATATGGGGCACGGAACACAGGAATTTGTTACTGAAGAGAGGTAGAAAATATATTTTTTTCTTGAAAAAATATTAAACTATTGTTCTACAGTGAAAGTGGACCAAGAACAATTGATAGTTTTTTTTTTTTAAATTCTGAATGAAATTGTGGGGTCACCTTTAGTAATATGTTTCTATGTCTTTACTCATGAGTGAATAGGTACCAACACATGCAGAACTGATTTAAATGTGAATGCTTCAATGTTGAGAATCTTGCAAATTTAAAATTTGAAGAGATCTTAGAGATCATTCTCCCTAGAACTTTGTATAATTCTTTATTTTACACTTAGCTTATGGATTTTGTGTTTGTATCTTATCCTGGTACTAGCTCATAGGCTGTGTGAAGGTATGAAATTTGTCCTATATAGACAAGTTATCCCCCAGAAATACAGGACAATGTTCTATAATAGTAGGGAATTGATAGATATATGTTGAAATTAAGCAAAATTTTTTGCATATATTGAAACAGCTACTTTGAAGCAAATACTGTGGTCTGCCCATGCTGATACCACTCATTGATGACAATGTTGTGTTATGACCTAAAGCCTTTCTTAATACTTTGTCTAGTACTCTTGCCACATTTATTTCCACATTCCACTCCAAAATGTACAGGATAACTAAGAACATGAATATTTAGTGTAACATATACTTAAAGCCATGTTTTATATAGAACACTAGACAATACTCCAGCTGGCATCTAACATTGAGCACAACTATGAAATTCCTGATTCTTATCAATATAAATTTTTAATGTAGCCTAGAACAGGTGTGACTTTTTTCTTTGTTTTTTTTTTGTTTTTGTCTTTTATATCACAGTAAAGTTTCATTCCACTAAAACTCCAAGCTCTTTTTCATAGATATTATATGACATAACCATGCCATGATTAACAAAACTGTCTTAGATTTATCTTTATTACATTGATTTCATTTGATCCATTCCATTGCTCTAGCCTGCAAGTACATTTTGGTATCTTGACTCTGCCATTCAAGTTAGTTAAGCTTTCCAACTTCACATCTCTTCCTTAAATCCCACACATAAACAACTTGTTAAAATTTCCTGAGTTCATATAAATTTATCTTTGATGAAATATCGCTTTCTATTTTTTTTCTTCCTACCATATTTATTTTGTTTTCTGATTATAATTTTGGGAGTAGGAGGAGTCCCTATATGATCGAATGAAAAATTGTGATTTTGTAATTTTACCAATAGCTTAATGGAGAAATTAATTTGATTTTATTAGATAATTTTTATCTTAAGAATCAGTGGTCTAGTTTAATAGAAAACAAGGAGAAACCACTATCAGATGAAGTTTAGAACTAATCCATTGGTTTGACAGACTGTGATTTGGCTTTTTAATCCCTCTGGGTAAAACAGAATAGACAAGAATCAAATATATTTGAAACTTGTCCTCAGAATATATTAATGATTTAAAAAGAGTATAATCCTGTGTCCTTATTAATATTGAACAAATTTTAAAACTTCAGTGAAGCATTATTTTTTAAATTCCTCTGCTTTAAACATCAAATTCCCAATAAATGTGTTTTGAACTCTACTTCTAATATTGAAGTGCAAAAGGTTGTGTTAATGTTAGAAAATAACAAATTTGAATGAAAAGTTAGATGAGTTTTATTCCACATATTGAGCCCTGATTTGGCTGATTATATTCTAAATATAATATAGAATACAGTTACATTCTTGGACTGGTTTATTCTTTCATTCAAGAGCAGATCAGCATTTTGTAATATGTTTAGTATTATTGGATTTCAGAGTTGGAAGGGAACTGAGAGAACATCAAGTCCACTTCTTCCAAGGTGGTATGATCTAAGGAGAGGAAAGTTTACATCTATCCTGGGCCTGTGTTCTGGTCTGTGAGTGACCATAAGCACTCTATTCTATCCTGGAATTGTGAGGAGGATCCCTGCTCCATCATGGCTGTAAGCTCTGTTGTACTAGTGCTCCTCCTCACCCTTAGACTGCCACCCAGGACTGTGACCCAGATCTGAGTATGGGCAAGGCAACAGAGTCCTGCCTCACTGTGCACAAAGAGACCCCTATAATTGCCTGCTGACCAGTTGTTCAACCACCTTCCTTCTTGCTATTTGGGCTGAGAGCTCTTAAAGCAGCTACTGCTGCTGCTTCTTTAATGCCTCCCCAGGTCTACTCCTGGTTTGCTGGGGCCAGGGCTTTACTGGTGGCTCTTGCACTAGACTCTGCTCTATTTTCACCCAGGTGTGACAAACTTTTCCTTTTGACCTACTATTTTTTCTTTGGTGTCTGTGTGCTGAGAGTTCTGGAAATTGTCACTACTGCCGCAGATTCAGTTGCTACAAGGCCTGCTCCTGGTTTTCTGTGGCCCAGTCTGAGCTGGCTCAGCCTGTGCCAGACTGGGCTCCCTTCTCACTCTGGTGCAACAGCTCTTTCCTAAAGACCTTCTAAATTGATTTGGGCTGCAAAATTGTTTCTCTCCATTTTCTTTTTTTTAGGTTCTACCAGTCTAGAATTAGTTTAGAGTCATTATTCAAATGTATTTGGAGGGGTTTGGGAGAGAGTTCAGGTGAGTCTTTATTCCACCTCTATAACCCATATTTTTTAAGCTGTTGAGAAGTTCCTGATATTTTTTAAGAGTGAAAACAGGTCCGCTAAGTTTGAGCATATCTGGTCTAGGGGATATTAAACTTCTCATCTTCCTGTCATTGTCCCTGCTACAGCTCTGGATCAACTATTGGCAGTATCCATAGTAGGAGCCATAAACAGACTAAAATTCACATTGGCACAAGATGCCCAACAAAATTATTCCTTGTATAAAGAGACCTTCTTGAAAATGCCACAAATGGAAAGAAAGGATTTCCAACAACCTGCTAACCATTTGCCATATGTATTTTAAGCTTGAACCTATTTTCCCCTGGACTTGGTATGTACTTGCAGAAGAATGTGTCTCAAGCTTTTGGGAGGATGTTTTATACCAACTGTTCTTAACTGTTTTACTTTAGTAAAACCCTCTTCTGGAAACTGCTTAAGGATGGCTGATTTAAAATATTCCAAACTGATCATCTTTGGGGGAGGTATGTCAGTGAGGCATGGAATTCATTACTTTGGAAGAATCACCCCTGATTCCTCAGGGCATTCTTTAGAATTCTGATGGGTATATTTAGTCTTGCTCTGGGTTCCAACACTCATCTCTGAGAGTTTGAATTGGGATAACAATCTTCAATATTTATATAGCCAATATAAAATAATTATCAAAGTATTTGAAACAGATCTTTTCTCCGAATGACTATTCATTTCTTCTCATTAGTTAATAAAAATGATGATGACAACAAAAACAGCCATAATAATAATGGCTATAACAATAACAGCAGTAATATCATATACATAGTACTTTAGAGTATGCAAAGTACTTTATAAATACCTTATTTAAGCTTCATAACAGCCCTGGGAGGTAGGTGCTATTATTAACCCCATCTTAGCAGAGAATTTCAGTGTCTTGGCCAGGGTCACAAAGCTAGGAAGTGTCTGGCTCTATATTTGAACTCAGATCTTCCTGATTCCACATCCAGCATTGTCCTTACTAAAAATCTGTATCTTATCGCCAAACATTTCCCTTTAGAAGGCCTAGCACTCCCCGGACTGTTTTCTCTTTTCCAGGAGAATTAGAGTTGGTTGATTGTTTATCAGACAGCAAAGAAGTACTTGTTGGAACATTTATTTAGGGAGACACTAATTGGGACCTTTTCAAGTTGACCTCTTCTAGGCTTCAAACATCTCTCTTCAACTGATTTTCTTCAGGCCTTAGGTTGGTCCTCTAGAATTAGGAAAGAAAGGATGGCTGAGTAAGGCTCTGTAGAGCACTGCTGAGAGTGGTATACTGAGAAGCTTCTGTACTTAGGTTTTTCTCTTTCTCTTATTCCTTTGACTGTTTCATTTCTTCTATGCTGAATTAGTTATAATCAGTGCTTCGTTTCTTGATTCTTCTACCTCAGGATCTACCTTCCTCTAAAACCCTTCTTTTCTATATTCACAGGCTTCAGTACTAACCCTATTGCTTTCTGTATGTGAATTATTCCCTAATTTTATCCTGCACATATTTGCTTTGTCTACATTTGTTTGCATAATGTTTCTGACATTAGATTGTAAATTCCTCGAGGACAGGGAAAGTATTTTGACTTGCACGGTACATTGCACATGGTAGGTACTTAATAAAAGCTTACTGATTGTCTCATTTATCCTGGTAGTGGAGCAACACCTTATCAGTGTCCTAGTTTTATCTCAGTCACAGGTGTGGTGGGACTGCTGAAAGCCAGAAAATGTGAAGTTGGGTGTAAGGAGCTGGGGGAGAGAATGCCCAGGGCAACAAGGCTTCCACCAACCTTTGGAGGAAGACTCATCCATGGATTCTCCAAAAGTGATTAATTGAACATTGCCTAAAATTGCTGTAACCCCAGCTGGCTGTAAGGCTTCCCCAGGCTAGTGTGAAGCCTGTGAGATTAGGTGTATCCTAGAGGCAAAAGTTCTCAGTTTCAGGAGAGATAAGCAGATGGGTTCCTTTATGCTTTCTGTAAGAAAGCCTGCTACTGTTTCTTTCACTTTTCCTTTTCCAGTAACTGCTGAGTTACATTTTGCTGTTATCAGCTTGAATTATTTAGTTTGGTCAGGAGAGAGCTGAATTTAGGATAACTTTCATGGTTATCTCCCCAGGACTCCTAGTACATTATTTTTTTTTGTTTGTTTCTTATTTTGCATTTTATCTCAGTATCTAAAATTGCTGAGAAAATCTAATGCAATTAGCATTATTATAATGTATAACTTTGTTTTGTTTAGGAAAAAATAAATACATCTATAGAATTTATATTTTTTTGCCTAAAGAGATGAAATGTAAACCTATATATATACTATTAATGTCATCATACACATGTCATAATAGAAAGAAGATTGGATTGAGGAATCAGGACACCTGGGATGTAGTCCCAACTCTGCCACTATCAATCAATCAATAAACATTTATTAAGTACATATTCTGAACCAGGCAACTAAGCAAAAGAGATGCAAAAAGAGGCAAAAGACAGTCCCTTTCCTCAAGGAGCTTGTAGTCTAATAGGGGAGATGATAAGCAAAACAAATAAATATGAAATGTCTCACAGAGGGAAAACACTGAATTAAGAGAAGTTGGTGTTTGATCTTAGACTTTTTTCTTTAACCTTAAAGTTAGGAATTTGAAGTGGGTGATCACTGAGATCTACTTCCAGCACTGAATTACATGTTCGAATGAAGGCACAAGAACAATTGCCCGAAATGTAGTCATAAGTAATTTCATATTAAGTATACAAAATTTCACACACACACACATACACCTATCTACCTATGTATACATACACAGACCTGTATTTGCTTTTGCAAATATGTGTATTTACAAATAAGTTTTTGTTTTACATTAACCATATTTTATAATGTAGTGCTTGCCCTCTCTCTCCCAGAAAGCCTTCATTTGTACCAAAGAATATCATCCTCATCCTCATCCTCATCGTAACAAAAGTTCAGAAAAACCAATCCATTGAAAAGTATCTGACATCATATGGAATAGTTTATATCCATGGTCCCCACGTTTATAAAGGCAATAGAGAGGTGACAGTTTCCTTTTTTCTCTACCAATATTCTACTAGTGTTGGTTTGTGGCAGTAATACTTGGAGTGCAATGCTTTCTGAAGGAAAACAAGTGAATATCACACAGAAGACAATTGAGAGACAGAAGATGTTTGTGTGAAGGTTACAACATATAATAAATGAGGAAATCCAAAGAACAGAAATAAAAGATGTTAAGGCACTATATGATAGGAAACTGCTCATGAGCTCATCAAGGGCAAGGTTTGACTGGTTCAGTGCTCCCCTAATATCCTCATAATGTCAAGAAAAATTAAAGTGGGCCTCTAAAAGGAAAACTTCAATTCTCTTCTATGGAATTTGAAAGATGATTCATTGATTTTTTTCATTTCTTTCCTTTTGGGGGGGGAAGGGAGGGGATTAATCCCTACTACCCTCTCCTATAACTTTCCTACATCATAAATAAAAACAAATAATAGCCTTCATTGTAAGGAATATGAATAGCAAAACACAGAAACCTATGTATTAGCTGTGCCTGAAAATGTTTATCTTGCTTTTTTCTTCTTATCATCTCTATGTCATGAAGTGGTAAGCATGCTTCATTGCTAGTCTTCTGAGTCATAATTGGTGATTCCATTTACCTTAATTTTTTAAGTATTTTACAGATATTTTGTTTTACAATGTTATAGTTATTGAATAGATGGTTCTCATGGTTCTTCATATTTCACTTTGAATCAAGTCATACAAGTCTGCCCAGGTTTCTCTGAAACTACCCCTTTTATCATTTCTTGTAACGCTATAGTATTCCATTATATTTGCCTGTCATAACATATGTAAATATATAAACACACACATATGTTATGATATGTGAATATGACAAAACATATGTATGGTAGGTGAATATATGTGTATGGATATATATATATATATACAGATATAAATTTTTAGCCATGGCCTAATCAAAGGGCATACCCTTACTTTCCAGTTCTTTACCACTAGCAAAAGGGCTGCTATAAAAATTGTGTACATGTGGGTCCTTTTTCTATTTTTTAATTACCTTGAGATATAATTCCAAATTGCTTCCCAGAAAAGTTAAATCAATTAATAGTTTGATCAACAAGACATTTATCAGAGTTCTTAAATGTTTTGAAGTTATTTGTTCCATTCTAATTTTCATGGAGTCCATTATTTGGCTAAGATTTTCCACCTCCTTTTCTAAGCTAGTTATCTTCTACATCCCCAATTTTCATGTTTATTTGTACTTAAAATATGGGCTCCTTAAGTATATATGTAATTGTCTCCCCAGTGCTTAGATAACACATAATGCTTAAAAAAATACTTGTAGATAAACTTCCTAAAAGATTTCTAATTATATTTATAATTTCATTTTAAAAAACCTTTCATTCCCTATCTTCCTGCCATTTTTGTAATCCTTATGGCAACATCATTCCCTCCTGAGGATCTGTTTGAACTTGTGGAGTAATTGTTTCATTTTGACTTTATCTCTTGGACTTCTCATGATGCATAGTACATCTTTGTTGTGTTTAATGCTTTTTTTTTTCTCCTCACTCACAGATCCAGCCCCAGTTTATGGATTGGGACTTCTTATCATACCCTGATTCCCTTCCCTCTAGCACTCTTGCCTGGGTTGCCAGGTAGGTCCTAATTGGTCCTTTTCCATCTGTAGTTTAGATGTCACTGCCATTAGCATTCTAAATGGGGTGAATAGTACTAGGTCCCATCATTTTTTCTCAATCGTTGGGTTCTTTCTCTTGCCCCTCATAGTCCATTTTGGGTTCTGGCTTCACTCATCTACTTCTCTTTCCATAATCTCCAATCACTAACTGGTTCCATCTTCTACTGGTTCTGAAAGTGCTAAGTTGTATGCTGTTCATAAACTTGGTCCCAGGCACTGCACAATGACCCTAGCATGGTCATGCAAATAATGTGTTGGCCACGTGTTTAATTGTGGCTCTCAAAGCTCCCATGAATACTCTCATTTCCTTGTGCAATGGCCTATGGAGGCAAGCTCTGTCTTCTACTTTTGTTCTGATTGTCTAGGGAAGACCTGTACAAATTGGCAGTAGGCAGGGGCCAAAATTAAAATAGGCTAAAATTCTGTGCTCTGCAGATAGGTCAGACCAGAGACAGCTTGATCATGATTTGTTGCTGTGGGTCATGAGACAAAAAGGGGAGTGTGAAGTGGCAACCTCACATTTTTCACAAGCCACCTGAAATCCTTTAGTGGGCCATTACATTGTGCAGACATGGACCAGGGCTTACATGTGGTTTAAGATTTACCAGGGCTGGAGATGCCTTCCCTGGTGAAACCCCTTTCTAACCTCTGGCTCCTGACCATTACTTTCTGCAGTTATGAATCGTATTGAGGTGCTTCCATTTTCTCTTTAGTTTTCTTTAGAAATGCTCTATCAGGGGTCCTTTTCAGCTATTGGCTTGAAGTGTATATGGGAGAGCTGCCTCTTTTAAAACATCTTAACTTGAAGTTCTAACTTAAGTACTTTTTTTTAAGGAAACATCATTGTTGCTGACGGTCCTTTCATCAGGGCAGATTACAGGTACTTTACCAATTCTTAGATCGTCTTTACAAGATTGTGGCTCAAACATCCATTACCCTATGGACTGGTGATGAGATTTTGTGACCTTAATCAGATTGCTGTTCAGTCAATAGACATGCTTCACTGAATTAAAGCCTTTCCATGTTGTTTAAACCTCTCAGTTTCCTGAATTTGAGAATTCAATGTCACCTCCATATGACAATAATAATAAACATATTGTAATAAATGGCTTATAAAAGTTAATTTTAAAATTCACAGAGCATTCTTTGTTAAAGGTTAGGATTTTTTGGTAGTCTTCACTCATTTTTTTCAATTACCAAGAGAATATGTGAAGCATCTGTGATTTTATCAGTCTGGGGAACTCTCCATAGGGGAACCTTCTCTACTGAATTAAAGTAACCCTTCTATTATTTAGTGACTAAGACCTAAGGAACTGTCTGAAGAACTAAAAGGTAAAATGACTTGCCTGGGGTCACATATCAAGTTTTCAAAATCATACTAGGTAATTATTATGCACTATTTTTAAAAGAGAAATGTTTAATTAAATTCCTGATTCTCTTTTTCCCCCTTACATACTGGTTGTGACTCTGTCTCTCCTTTCCTACTCCTCTGGGGTCATTTTAATTTCTTTCATTATCTTAACCTTGTTGTATTCCATTTTTACTCTTTGTGCTAATGGATTCTTTCTTGCATATTCTTCCACTCCATCACCTTTGCCTTTAGCTTTTCAGAGAACATAGCTTCTCTAAAAAACAGGAGATGCACCTAACACCTGGTTGCTTAGCAACAAAACTTACTAAGAACTGCCCTTCTTTTCAATTTATTTCAAATATCTGCATCAACTACACTATAAGGATTCTATTGTCCTACTTGTCAAAAAGCCAGGACCATGGATCCCATTGAATATTGTGTGTGTGTATTAAATGCTTTCAAAGATAAAGAGCTAGATTCCATTCCATTCAACAAACATATATGAGATACATTTAGCTGGATCCAATTTCCCTTAGTCTAAATCTACCCTGGTTTGGGAAGGAACAATATTATGTTGCCAGTATTTAGCTGCCATCCCATGGCAGCTAGAGTTGGGAACTTTAAAAACCTGGCTTGAAAGTTCAATACACATACCTGTTAGTTGTGTGTCTCTGGTCAAGTCATTTATTCTCTGTGCCTTGTTTCTCTTATCTGTAAAATGGCAGGGTCTCTTTCAGAATTAAATTTACAATGTTATCATTTGTCTCTGTTTACACATCCCAATGCAACTATGTTTGTTCTCTCCCCCCCCCCAAAATATCCACTTTTATATGTCTAAAAGTGACTGTGGGAATCTATGGTCCTGTGAACATATGAACTAGAAATTACTGAGAAACTATTGTTCTTAGGTAAATGACAAATAGTTATGGGGGTAGGGGCATAGAAAACTTCAAATTCTTATGAAGACTTTTTTTTGCTATTTCTCCACAAATAATAGGATATAACTTTGCAGTAATCCCAATTGGTTATTACTTTGGCAATGTTTTATAATTAATATGTAGTTTTGTTTGTACTGAGTATCTCAAGCACAAATAAATCATACCACTGCCATAAAAAAGGAAAGCTCAGGGAATATTTTCCCTAAGTAAATGTACAAGAAGAGCAATCAGTGGATTTTCAGGACAAGTGTTTCTTGACTTCTAGGAAGGAAAGATGACTGAGATATAAGCCAATAACAAACATAGCTTCCATTCATATTTAAAAGATTGAGATCAGTTGACGTATTCCTGCAATACCCTAAGACAGAGATGAGGTGTTGCTATTGAATTACAAGTCTTTCAGAAGGGGTAATGAATGTCTCTTAAGCCGATTTTTTAGACAACTCAGTAGATTTGTGAGTGAAAACCACACTGAGTCTCTTTCAGCATATTGTCAATATATCTCACTCCTGAAGTTCAGGGTCTTGTAAAAAATATGGTATCAAACTATAATCTAGTCCATATGTGGACAATGGGTTGCACTGAACTTGATGGAGGAAAACTATCTTTTCTTCATTCTTTCATTCATGAATTACATCCTTTTACTCTATGCTCTCCATAAGCATTCACATTAATAGTTCATGTTTATATCATGTTATATAGATAATCCTTGTACCTGGCTCTGTTCCTAAGTTCCATTATCTCTCAAACTTTCTGTGTTTCCCTCTCAATGACCCTAGAGCCCAGCCCTGATACCCTTGATATTATGATACTATTGTTGCTGATGCCAAGGACTATAAAAAAATTGCCACTGCCCTAAAAATGAAAACCCTATAACATAAGAAATATAGATATAGATATGAATATGAACAACATTTTTGGATAGTTAGGGAAGTGGAGACCTTTGGTATTGGCAGATTTTTCTACGATAGCAGTTCACACAATTTTTGGTTTTTGGACTCCTTTATAATAGTAAAATATATGCATATATGTATATCTATCTATCTATCTATCTATCTATCTATCTATCTATCTATCTATCTACCTATCATCTATCTATCTATATCCCTAAAGAGCTTTTATTCTGTGGGTTAAATCTATCAATATTTAGTGCTGTTGTATTTGTTCAGTCATTTCTGTCATGTCTGACCCTTTGTAACACCATTTGGGTTTTTGTTGGCAAAGATCCTAGAGTATTTTGCCATTTCCTTCTCCAACCCATTTTACAGATGAGGAAACTAAAGCAAGCATGGTTAAGTGATTTGCCTAGGGTCATATAGTTAGGAAGTGTCTGAGGACAGATTTGAATTCAGGATGATGCATATTCCTGACTCCAGACCCAGAAGAAATCTATTCATTGTATTGAAACTATCAATATTTACCATATTACAAATTTGAAAAGATGAAATTTAAAATATGTATTTATTCATTGAAAAAATAAAAGATAAGCCTATATTAGGTTAATATAAAATTTTTATGAAATATATTTTTTACAAAACAAAAAAATTAATGAGAAGAATGGTAATGTTTTATATATATTTGCAAATCTCTTTGATATTGGATTTAAAGAAAACTGGATTCTCGTATCTGCTTCTGTATTCCATCTTTTGCAATATGTTATTTGAGTTAAAATATATGAAGAAAATTTGGCCTTGCAAAGATACATGCTTAGGGAAGGGATTAATAGTTTAATAGGCAGATAGCTTCAGCATTATTATAAAAATAGTTTCAATGTCCAAAATCTGAAGATAGCTTTTCAGAACCATTTCAATAGATCTTTTAACCTCTAGATTAAAAGCAACATGGAAATCCTAGTGACAATATCATTTGTGCATTTATCACTAAAGGCATAGTATGTCATTAAATGGTGGGAGAATATGATAGAACAGTCCAAGTTGCATTATTTTGATTCTTTATGTGGAGCTACAAATTTACCCAGTACTACCACTACGTGGTCTATTTCCAAAGATGATTAGGGAAAAAGGAAAAGAATCTATAGATTCTAAAATGTTTATAGCAGCTCCTTTGTAGAGGAAAAAAACTGGAAATTTTAGGGACGCTCACCAATTGGGGAATGGCTAAGCAAGTTGTGGTATGTGATTTTGATGGAATGCTACTGTGTTATAAGAAGTGATGAGCTCAGTGATTCTACAAAAAAAATGGAAAGACTTGCACAAAATAATGAAGAGCAAAATGAGCAGAAGCAAGATAAGATTGTATACAGTAATAGCAATATTGTTTTAAAAATGATTTTGAGCAAATAACTTATTTTATCTATTGTAAATACCCAAATTAATAATAAAAGACATAAGAAGAAAAATGTGATTTGTATCCAGAGGAAGAACTGATAAATGGAAGTATGTATAGAATAATTATACATGCATATGTACATATATATATGTATATATATACATATATGTGTGTATATATTCATGCATTCATGTATGTGTGTATATACATGCATAATACATAATTACATTATATAATTGCATTATATAATGTATTGTTTTAAATTGTTTAATAATTGTGTTGTATATTTTATAATTATTCTGTATATACTTCCATTTATCAGTACTTTCTCTAAATGCAGGTAGTATCTTTCTTCCTATGTCCTTTATTATTACTTTGAATTGAAAAACAAGTTGTGCATAGCTTTCATGTGCAATCATCTTTTTATTGTACTGTGCTATGGAAATGCTTGTTTTATTCCATAAATTAAAATAAAATAAATTACATTTATTTAAATAATAAACAAATACACAGGTTGGCAAAAAAGAAAATCCACATAACAAAGATATCTTTAAAGTTTTTATCTAAAAATGAACTTTTTATGCTATGTAATTAATATTTTGTACAACAAACATTGAATGGAAAGGCTAACAAGGATATAACAAGATATCAAAGTCAGTTTGGACAAAATTTGATTAAAAGGAACTGGATAGTATAAATATAATGATCCTTTGGCCCTGAATAAAAGTAGAGATAATGCTTTCTCCTCTTCTTGGCTGAGTTGAATTGCTGAGTAGAGATTCAGGATGTAGCATATATTGTCAATTAAGGTAAGGTGTTGGTTACTTTATTTAATTGCTTCTCTATCTATTAGTCTATTTTGAAAGAGATAATTCCATTGGTGGTGGGGAAATGAAGGTAATGTTAAAACAAAAGTTATCAATAAATGCAGTAGAACTGAAAATTCAATGCAAAAAACAATAAACCAAAATGGATATATTGATTGTGTTAAGACCTGGAAAAATACAATTCTCAATATCATGGTTTAGATGTAACATTTGGTTAGCATCGTCTACTTGCTACAATTTTATTGTTTGATTTATGAATAAAGTCATTTAATAATATTGTCCTGGGAGAGTTAAAGAGACTTGAGTTCAGCATCATTTTATTAGCTAAACTGGAGTTGCTAAAAAAATGGAAATACATCTAACACCGACAGCCATTGAGGAGAAGGCAGGGGAGAACTATCAGTTGTAAAGTGTCTGAAGAACTTGATTCTTCAGGGAAATCCATTTACAACCTTCAAAGTGGCACAGGCTTTATTAGAGGCTAAGTGTAAGTAAATGATCCAGCTTAAGTGAAGTGCTTAAAGATCCATAAGTCAGGAACCATTTGAAAGTAATGGGATTATTAAGGTTAACTGTTGTTAGATAAGAAGGGGAGGAATCTGACACTACAACAAAATAGTCATCACTGCTTTAAGGTAAAAATCATTAGTTGGGGGAGGAGGCTTTTATTTATTCCCAAATAAAAAAAAAAAGATCGATTTCCTTCTTTTTTTTTAATTTTGTAGGTTTCATTTTGTTATTAAAGTAACAAAGACAAACAAAAAAAAATAGTTCTAGGAAATTAAAAAAAAAGCCTTGAGAGGATTGTCAAGCTAAGTAATGTTCTCTATGACAATTTAGAGTTGAAAAGAAATCCTTAAATAACTTATAACTTATTTTCAGGTAATTTACATTAAACTAATTTGAAACATCTGGAAATTTTTATGTTATAGAAAACAATACTAGAAATTAGAGATAAAGGCATGGAAGATATGTATTTATGTTGCACATAGATATCAAAACTGGGTTGTTTTTCTAATGTAAGTAATTAATGAAAATAGTCAAACAGAAATAATAAGAATTTGAGATTTGTTTTAGGTTTATCTGTGAAAGAAATTATTTAGTGATTTCCAAAACATAAACTGGGAAGTAAATAGCTCTTTCCTAATTAACTGAGAGTTCTCCATTTTCTTCAATTGAATCTGATCTTCAAAGCATTATGGAGCTTCAGAAAAGCTTTTATTTCCAGAAAAGTACATAGACAAGAAAATATAAATACAATGGATAAATACTGTCAGCAAAACAAAAATCCTGAAAGAATTGTGTTAATTCTCTGACATAAACAATGAGTATTGAAACCTTTAGACCAGTATGACTTACTTTTTCTCTTTGAGTTCTTAGCTATACAATCAACACAAAAGTAGGTACCTACATTGTGACTACATATAAGGGAAAATATTAGGACTGAGGAGATAATGTCCTTATTTTCCCAGTTTAACTGGTAGCCAGAATATATATTTCTATTTAGACGAATTACATTGTGCAAATCTAGAAGCACTGCACATTAAACTTTACATTGACTAGAAACTAACTAATAATAATTCTCAATTGCAGCCCCAGAATTTTCTCCCTGCATTTAGAATCACAGATTTAGAGTGAGAAGGGATCTTACAAATCTAGTGCAATGGCCTCCAAACAAATTTGATCATATCCCCATTAGTAAACATGTTTTGAGTATGTATTCCCCATATATGTATATCTAATTATTCATTTGCTTATAAATTAGATGTATGTAGAACTTTACTAACAATTATAGACATTAACAAAAACAACAAAGAATAGAAATTAAAGACGGGAAATTACTTCAAGGTAAAATGGTGGTGCATTAGTTCCTAGAGGAGGCCACATCCCCACCCCTCCCCCACCCAAACGCCCCAGTAAATCTCTAAAAATGCTCTACAAAGAAGGAAGAATTTGAAAGAAAACCAACGAAAAATGGCTATCAACATGACTGAAAAAGAAGATAGCCAGAAACTTGTAGAGGTTGTGAATGGAGACAAGTCAGTTTAGGAGGAAGGCACAGGTGGCAAAATTTCAGACCAACTGCAGGAACAGGAATAGACCACCTCACTAATCTAGACCAACACTTGCATAGTATTTAATCATATCTGATTTGGAAAGAACTAGTCAACCCGCTACTAGGAAGTCCACTGAAAGATCATTGATTTCATTGGTGAACTCCCTCTCTCAAGGCAGACCACAACTTTTTATGGCCTATAATCCATAAGAGTTAGGGAGTTTGAGGCAAAGGTGAGATAGCTGCAACAGCTCTGGGAGAGATAGTTAATGAGGAAAAAGAAAAGGTTTGCTGCGGTTATTGGCATCTCATCTCACTCTAGACTTCAAAATATGTCCTAGGGTTAGTGTATATGGTCCAATATACTATGCAGCTTCTCTATCTATAACTTCACACCTTTTAAAATTAAAATAATGCTCACCACTAAGGAGATTTGGTAATATAAACCAGATTCATTTGAAAGACCTTGAAGTGCAGAATGAGTTGGCAATGCTCCCTTCATGCCTTTTATGATATAACTTCTACTTTCTGTCTTTACTCCCTTCCCCTGGTTATTAGTATATCCCCCCAGGAAAAAGAAAAGAAAAAAGAGAAAGGAAGGAGGGAAGGAAGGAAGGAGAAAGAAGAAAGGAAAGAATAAATAAGGATGAAAGAAAGAGAGAGAAAAAAGGAAGGAAGCAAGGAAGGAAGGAAGAAAGGAAGGAAGGAAGGAAGGAAGGAAGGAAGGAAGGAAGGAAGGAAAGAAGGAAGGAAGGAAAAAGGGAGAAAGGAAGGAAGGAGGAAGAAAGGAAGAAAGGAAGGAGGAAGAAAGGAAGGAAAGAAGGAGGAAGAAAGGAAGGAAGGAAAGAAAGAATGAAGGAAGAAGGGAGGAAAGAATAAATAAGGATGGAAGAAAGAGAGAGAGAGAGAGAGAGAGAGAAAAGGAAGGAAGCAAGGAAGGAAGGAAGGAAGAAAGGGAGTAAGGAAAGAAAGAAGGAAGGAAGGAAGAAGGGAGGAAGGAAGAAAGGAAGGAAGGAAGGAAGGAGAAAGAAGAAAGGAAAGAATAAGAAAGGATGGAAGAAAAAGAGAGAGAGAAAGAAAAGGAAGGAAGGAAAGAAGGAAGGAAGGAGGAAAAGAAGGAAGGAAGAAAGGAGGCAAAACCTTTACTTTACAGAGTCATGGGAATCACAGATATTGGACAAGAAAGTATATCAGAGGTCATCTAACCCAATATTTTCATTTACAATTGAGGAAACGGAGAAGGAAGTGAATTGCCCAAATTCACATGGGTAATAATTGAGAGAACTGAGATTTGAAGCCAGGTCCTTTGGCTCTAAAATCAATACTCTTTCTCCTGAAACTCTTTGCATATCCCTTTGCATTTATTTATCTCTGTGGATATTGTTTCCTCAAAGTAAAATGGGTAAGTTAGATTCATGAGAGACCCTGACTAATTTGATGAGTCCTCCAATCAACTCGATGATATTACAAGGCATGGAGTTTAGTTTGTTTGAAGATCAGCCTGCCATGGTGGCATATATTTGCTCTGGTATCCTGTTGGAAGGCCAAAGAGAATTCTTCTGATTGATACCCAGTGACTTTGGTTGCCTTCAACATATTCAGTGACAAAGAGTCAGGGAGTGTATTTATTCTTGCTTAAAGAGGTTCCCTTTCCTTCCCAGTCACCAATAAAAGCCAGCTCTAAAATGGTACATCTTCAGCACATACTTCTCTACTTATTGTTGACATAGTGCCAATGTGATACACACAGCAGCTGTGGCTGCCATGAATATGCTGGTGTAGTTCTGAATCACAAAATATAACAGAGTCTCTCCATGGAAGACAGAACTAAAACATGTGTTCCAAGACCAGAAAGCTAAATCCCTCATAGCAACAAAGAAATCTATACACATTATCAATGCAGGGAGCACCACCATCCCCAAGCCTTCTCTCCATCAGGCTTTCCCACAAACAGAAAAATCATTCCCTCTCTCACTCATGCTAGCTGCTGCTGCCTGCTCTCTCTCTCCCAGCTCCCACTCGCTCCAACTTCCTGTTCCATCCCTTCCTGCTCCACCCACTCATCAAGCTCCTCCCACCATAGGCTCATGTGACTCAGGCTTCCATGTGATTTGAGCAGGTCACATGGGCCTATTAATGAATGGGAAAGATCTTCCCATTGCATTAACAATACATTAAAAATACATTTGCCCAGCTCCACCCTGTCTCCTCTCCTTTCAGATTAGAATGCAGCAAAAATGTACCTGTCGGGGGGGAGGGAGAAGTGAGAAAAGAGAAAATTCTTTTTCCCTTCCCTCATTCCAAGGGGGAAAAAATGAAATGACAATTTGTGAGAGAAGAACATGGTAAGCCTCAAACATGGAATTCCTGAAATTCTGGTTACTGACATTCTGTGGACCTTGAGTTTCCTTTTCTGAGAATAGATAAGAGATAACAGTTCCTAAGACAATGTTCACATCCTTGAGGATTACTTAATTGTAATCAAATACCATATCTGAATTTCCCAAGTTTGAGAGTTGTGGTGGAAGGACAGGACAGAAGTGAGGGTATGCAAAGCAGAATCAGGGGACATGTGGAGAGGGGTACAGACAGCAGAGAATCACATTTCATTCTGGAAAGGATCTTAGAGGTCATTGCTTCTAATCACTCATTTTTACAGATGAGGAAACTGAGGCACTGAGAAGTTAAATGGCCTTTTTATAATCATGCAGATACTGTAGGTGGCAAGACTGAAGCTCACTCCTTCCTGAGGCCAGTTTAAAGTGTTACCCAATATACAATGCTTCTTCCTATTGGGAAAAGAAAGACTGGACCTCAAAAATCAAAGGTTTCTATAGACAAAGACAGAGGGTGTGTGTGTTGTGTGTGTGTGTGTGTGTGTGTGTGTGTGTGTGTGTGTATGTGTGTGTGTGTGTCTGTGTGTGTGTGTGTGTGCTGTGTCTCTATGTGTATGTCTGTCTGTGTGTCTGTTTTCCATTAGAAGTTCTTTCAATATTTATTCAACAAATATTTATCAGGTATTTGTGCAAAGCGTCAGGCAGCCAATAAACATTGATTAAGCACTTGCTATATGCCAGATACTGCATTATGCACAAAGGAGACCAAAAAAAAGTCTCTGTTCTTAAGGGACTCACATTCTAATTGGAGAGACAATATACAAACAAGTATGTTAAAACAAAACTGGAGAGAATGTAGAGAAGGCACCAGAATTAGGGGGTGTCAGTAAAAAGCTTCTTGTAAAAAGTGGGATTTTAGCTTGGCCTTGAAGCAATATAGAGGAAAAACAAAACAAAACAGGATGCCAAGATTAAGAGGGAGAAAATTCCAGGCATGGTGACTGCTAGAAAAAGTAGTTGATACTGAGCTTAGAGAAATACCTGGATTCAAACACTGATTCTGTTTAACCGTGGAAGCCTAGGCAAGGCAGTAGGCTTATGTGCCTGAAACACCTGTGAAATATTTATCTATTAAGTCATGTGTTATTGAAATCTGGGTTGGTGGAAAAAGTTCCCACTCCTGGAGTTCTGTAGCATAACAAAACATGAGATTTTATATGCAAAACATCATTGTGTCTGTGTCTGTGTACATGTGTGCACTCACATGTGTGTCTACAAAGAAATATAAGACTCCTGTCTTCTAGTATTTTGAAAAATATATATCTGAAGAGATGACACATATAAAAATAGCAAACAAATACAACACCAAATAGTGCATGATAAATGCAAAGTTTTATTAGAATTCAGAATAAGAGGACATGATTTGCAATCTGGACATGGAGGACCCTATTAGTTTTTATTTTCTATAAGATTTGCTACCGTTTGTGACAGAAGTAGGGTAACATGAAACAGAAGTGACAGAAGTAGGAAACACGAAGTCTATTTTTAATTAATATGATCTCAGTCAATGAAGTAAAAAGATCACACCATGCATTCAGACAAATTGTAAGGTTTCGTGCAGTGAAAATAAGCACCTCTCCTTGGAACCCCAGTACACTGTATTCAATTAATAGGGCATTTTTATAGGACAATGTAGAGTTGATAGGCCAGAAGGAATTAAAGTAATCTTTTAATGATCACTTCCAGGTTATTGAGATATTAGTTAATCTATAAAGGTAGGGAAAGAGAATTTAAGCATATGTCATCTTCTAGTGGATTTGTATGCTTTTGGAGTAATCATATTATGGCAAGATAGCATTCCAAAGGAAAACTCCGTTTTTCACCTTCTTACAGAAGGAGGCCAATAACTATTTTCATTCTTTGGGATTTAAAGGTCTCAGGTGTTCATTACAGCTAGAGCTGATATACCTGATGATTACATTTCTTCTTCTTCTTCTTTTTTTTTAAGAACTCTTATTCCTGGTCTTTGTTCAAAGCCCAAATAGAGAAGTTTTATCTTTTCCTTAGAGACCTGCTCCTTGCATAGTACAATGCACCTTTTACAGGAGCTTAAAGAGATTTCTTGAAGTAAATAATAGAACTTCCCAGTCCTGGTATAATGTTTACCCAGAGCAACATATAGAGACTTTTTTTTTTACTAAGAATAGATGACATCAGTATTATACCACTGCACAAGAGATAGTCTGGGACAGGGATTTGCAAATCTCATTTCCTTAGACAAGCATGTCGAAACTCTCAGATACTTCTCCTGAAACAAGGGCGGAGAATAATTAAATTTGTTTTCAGGGATACACAATATCAAGGATTAGTCAACATAAAGGACAGTGTTAAAGAAAGTAAAAAAGTTTAGGTTAGTTTGCCTAGTAGTTTGCTTTAATCCTGCTGACCATTAAAAACAAAACAAAACAGAAGATTGAGGGATCTTAGTAGATTTCAAGGTCAGTATGAATCAATGTATGGTATTGATGAGGGTTGGGGTGAGAGGTGCTCCTCACCCCAAAGTAGCGACACACCGGGTCCTGCTGAAAGAATTCGACTCAAGCTCTCTCAGCCAAGGGAAAAGATAAAGTTTATTAAGAGTTAGCCAAATAAGCCTGCCCCGAGAGATCCCACCCCTTGCGACACCTGTAAGTAAAGAGGGCCAGATCAGTCTGAGCTAGATTGGATCAGACCCCTTCATGGAGGCAAGATGGAGATTATATACACAAAGGTTGTGGAAGGGATTGAGGGGTGGTCTGGGGTGACCAGAGGAGGGGTCTAGGGAGGGACTTAAGGAGGAGTCTAAGGAGGAGCTTGAAGCGACTGGGATGAGGTCAGACTCCCGGGTGGGGGAAATAGGTGAAGGCTATATGGAAATGACAGACCATAAAGGGCTGGGGTAACAGAGCTAGGGTATAGATATTTTGATCAGGATTAAGGATGGGAAACAGGATTAAGGGTGGGAAACAGCTGGACAACAGAGAACTGGGCAAGGTAGGCATTTGGGCTTAATGGTTATAGACTCAGGCCAAGGCCAGGTCGAGTGGGAAGATTCAAGGAGAGTTCAAGGGTTCATGGGGTTCCCAGAGACTGTGCCCTCATCAGTATGACAGTCAAATATGTTAATTTGATACTGATTTGCATTTAGAAGAAAGAAAAAAATAATAATGTTTTCAATGAGGGAGGTGCAATCCTTCCATTCTGTGCCCCCATCAAAACACATTTTGCGTATTCTTTAATTTTTTTGTTGTCATAGTTTAAAAGGGACAATGATAAAAGACTCTAGGTACATGAGGGTAACTAGGATAGTGAAGGACTCAAAACTTTGTCATATGAGGTTCTCTTGTAGAATCTGAGGAGGTTTTACTTAGAGAAGAGAAGGCCTGGGGGCTGGGCATGTAATGTGTCTTTAAATAGTGAATGACTTTTTATCTTTAAGATGAATTATATTTATTTTAATCTTTTGTTCTCCCAGACTCAGATTTCTCCCCACTCCAATCCCTCCTCACCAAAGCTACCAAAATGATATTCTTAAAACACAGGTCTTATCTTGTTACTGCCCTACTCAATAAAATCCCTATTACTTCTAGAATTAACACCAACACCAACAAGCACTCTTCTATATGACATTTAAAGCCTTCTACATTCTGATCCCAATCTAGTTTTCCAGTCTTATGACATAATCCCCTTCAAGGATACTACATTTCAGACAAACTGGGCTTTTTATTGTCCCTCATTACAATGGGAATAAGAATGTTAATTCAACATCTACAACTCTATTTTGTTTTAAGCCTTCATTTTCTTTTTTTTTAAAGTTTATTTATAATTTTGCTTATATAGTTACTGGTTTGGTTTGTTAGGTATACTCCCAGGTATTCCATACTGTCTAGAGGTACTTTTTTTTTTCTTTTTGGAGGGGGGAAGGCAGGGCAATTGGGGTTAAGCGACTTGCCCAAGGTCACACAACTAGTAAGTGTGTCAAGTGTCTGAGGCCAAATTTGAACTCAGGTCCTCCTGACTTCAGGGCCAGTGCTCTACTCACTGCACTACCTTGCTGCCCAAGCCTTCATTTTCAAACTAAATATTATATGAATTATTTTTATTTAAAAAGATAAGCACTTGAGTTTGTCAATGGAATGTGTATACTCTAAACTGGGTTAAATCAAACAAACAAATGATAATGATATGTGTATGTATCCAAAGTCTTATAAATGACTAGAAATAATGTGTGTGTCCCCCAAATCTGATAATCTGGTAAATATTTCCTAATAGCCTTAGTAAACTACAGATTTCATTAGTGGCTTTGTTGTTGTTGTTGTTTTGTCACAAGCTTACGTCACCAATCAGAACTGAGACAAAACTTTTAAAAAATGATTTTAGGTAAAATGATAAAAAGCCTGTGGATGCTTCAGCCATCAGTTTGGTCTTGGGTCAAGACTAAGACAGACCTAATTCCATGCATTTGAAAATTTTAGCATCCCAAGTTGGCTCAAGAGCACTGATGATTAGTAGAAACTTCCACTGAGTGATACACATGGACTATGACTGGGAAAAAAAAACAAAACAAAACAAAAAAAAAACAAATATAATTCCTGCCCTGATCACTGGTATGAGATGCTTACTGGGACCTTTAGATTCCAGGCTGGTGGTTTGTTATTAGGGGGGTTGATTTTTATATTGTTAAATAGTCAATAAATTTTATTTTCCTGCATTATGAGTATGTCTCATGATTTTACTATCAGCCCTAATACATTTTGCGCATGCACTGTTTGTTATGGCCATATATGGTACTCCATCTCTGTGCCTATACACTGGTAGTCCTCCATCACTGGAATTGGCTCCCCAACACCTCTTAGATTTCCTGGTTTTCCTCAAAACTTAATTCAACAATTGCATCCTTTTAAATTTTCCCCATCTTGCCTAGATATTAGTGCTTTCCCCATCAAATCACTTTATTTCTATAAGAAACACACATGTACGTATGTATGTATAATGTACATGCACACATACACATATGCATGGTATGTGTACACACATATATGTATGTATGTATGGAGAGAGAGAGACAGAGAAAGAGACAGAGAGAGACAGAAAGAGAGAGAGAGAGACAGAGAGTGAGTATGTGTTCAGCCTTCTGATTTTAGACATAAATGAACTGAGGCCTAACATCCTCAGTAAGAATCAGAAGCAGGATTTGAACTCAAGTCCATTGACTACAATATATACACCTAAATAGTAGCAGAGTAGGAACCACATCAACTCCAACACATCCTGTTATTTCCCAACTCCTAGAATGTTTAAGAAATGTTTCCCGAATTGAATTAAGACTTATAGAAGAAATTTTAAAAAAATTAAAAAAAAATTAATGGGTTAATATGGGCCAAAAGGAAAAGATTAAGAAATAAGAAACATTGATTCAGTAATAGAACACCAATGAGTCTAATTGGAGGCGAACACATTTACTGAAACAATGACTAAAGGGACCTAAAGTTTGTCTAACTCAAAGAGTAAAGGCAATATAGAGCAGATTCCCTCCTGGTTTTACAAATATCATTCCAGCTCTTTATTGTGCAGATGGGGTAACTGAATCACAAAGAGACTAAATGACCCGCCCATTCACATGAGTCTTAGAAAGCAGAGCCAAAATTTGAATTCAGGTCCTTCACCTTCAAACCCAATGTTTTTCTTACTATACCAACCTATTTATCTTTAATCTATTTTACCAAATTCTTTCTCTGATCCAAGTTAAATGACTAGCTACAAGATACTGATTTGTGCAAATATTTTGCCAATACAACAGAGGTAATCATTTACCATACTACACCTCTTCCCATTTTCTGCCCCAGGGTTCAGCAAACTATGGCTCTTAATTCAGGGCTTCTTAAATATTTTTTCCACTTGTGACCAGTGCTTCTTACTTTTTAAATAAAAGAATTTTCATTATGAAGGGTTGACTTGACAAGTTTGGCACCCCCTACCTCTGTAACTTAAAAATAGGGGGGAAGGGAGCAGCATAAAGAGAAATCAACCAAAAACACTTATTCAGACATGCTTCATTTTACCTTCTCCCCATTTTCTCTTTTCCTCTAGGTCAGAGCTTGCCATTATCCTATCCATTTCTAAAAAGAGTGGGGATAAGAATCAGTTCAGTTTAGGCATCAGGACTTTCTAACATCCATCCCTTAAACTCTGGACCACTACAAAGTATATCCATCACTTCTTTTCTAGTGGACACTTGTAGATTCCTCTCCCTCAGTGAGAATATTAGTTTGAGAGGGAACTATAGGCATCACCTCTGCTGGGGGTTCACTCTCTTCCTTAAGGTGGTCTTGATTTAGACATCAAAAGCAGGCCAGCTCTCTCTCTCAGGTGGCTGCTGCCAAATGTTCTATGGATATCAGGAGGTACCTGCAGCTAGGGCAGGAGCCATTGGGGTACAGCCCACAGCTCCATGGAAGTTGTTGAAATCAGTATCCTATGGCTGTACCAGTGGGCTATGGTATCTGAGAAAACCATCATCTCTGCCCTTCAGGATAGGCTCTGTAAGCTTCTTATGCTGCTTTATACAGACACTTGTGTATGGGGCATGAAAGATGACACCTGTGTGAGCACACTGCTCCAAGAGCTTCACATTTCTAAAGTCCACATGGGGCTTCTGACCCTGGCAGATAAGGCAAAGGTTCCCAGCAACTTTGTTCCCTCAAATGCATGTCATGGGTTCGCTGTGGTGGGATGCCACCTTTGTGGTTTCATCAATAGTTAGCCCAGACTGGATAGGAGCCATATTGAGCCAGATAGTCTTCTGTCTCCATATATTCCCAGGGAGCATCCTGATAGAGAGAGATAGGAACAGGAGATTCTTCCTCAGGGGAAGTTTTAGTGCATAGTGCCTGGGGAGTAGCCTGCACCCAGTGGACACCTCTGACAGGTATAAGGCTCGAGAGCCGCCTAATGAAAAGAGTTAGGAGAGAGACTGGCATCTTGGTGTATGGCTAAGGGAGCATGCCCAGTGCTTCTTTTTAAAAAAAATTAAGATTTTTTTTTTAGTTCATAACACTCAGTTCTGAATAATTTTGAGTTCCAGATTTTCTTCCCCTCCCTCCACTCCCCCCTCCCCACCAAGACTGCATGGAATCTGATATATCTACTACATATACGTTTGCATTAAACTTATTTACACAATAGTTAAGTTGTAAAGAAGAATTATGACCAATGGAATGAATCATGAGAAAGAGGAAACAAAACCAAAAAAAGAGAAAAAAAAGAAAAAAAGGGAGCAAATTGTTTGCCTCAATCTACATTCAGACTCCATAGTTCTTTCTCTGGATATAGATAACTCTTTCCATCATGAGTCCTTTGGGGTTATCTTTGAACCTTGTATTGCTGAGAAGAGCCAACTCTATCAAAGTTAATCATCACAGAATCAATATATCTGTGGTTCTGTATAATGTTCTCCTGGTGCTACTCTGCTCACTCAGCATTATATCATGTAGGTTTTTCCAGGTTACATTTCTAATAGCACAATAATATTCCATTACATTCATATACCACAACTTCTTTAGCCATTCCTCAATTGATGGGCATCCCCGTGATTTCCAATTCTTTGCTACCACAAAAAAGCTGTAATAAATATATTTTGGATATGCAGATCCCTTTCCCCATGACCAGTGATGCGTAAACCCAGAGTTTAAGAAGCACTAATGAAATGATCAATTAATGGGCATCATTAATTATCAATGAATGACATAGTTTGTGTAACCAAAGTAAAAAGAACTGAAATAGAGAATAGATGCTTTTTTGCCCTCTGTCCAAGGAACTTCCATTGCTGGAACTCAATTTGAACATATTGTTTTATCTTCAGATGCTGCCCATAAGGGAATAACTTAAGTTTCAGAGAGAGAGAGAAGATGATAGAATCATAAAGTTTAATATAAAAGAGCTTCAAAAAATCATGTAGTCCAGCACCCTGCCTCCAGGCAGGACAATAGCTATACTATCAAAGACAAGTTGCTTTTTATCCCATTTCTAAATTTCTGTAGGGATGAAGACTCCTAGGTCTTTCAGAGTAGTGTTCAGTACTTTATCATCAAAGGAAAAAAAGGTTCTTTCAAATAATAAGTCAACTCTCTTGCTACAGTTTAAATCTATTTCCTCTTGATAGACCTTATTTGGAAATGGTAGACTTGAAGAATTTGTTAAAACAGTCCCTAACAACTATGAAATTGCATATTATAATGTGTCATGCATTGGTAGTTTATGTACACAATTTCATAGTTTATTTCTACTGCCTTCTGAGACACCACTGCTCTGAACTCCATATCAGGCTTGGGCTAGACTTCCTCCTATCTAGGTACTACCATGAATTCCTATGTGCTGCTTGGTCAAGTGATTGTAGCCACCCTGAAGGAACAAATTATATTTTAAGCTTTTTAAAATTTTAATAGCTTACATTTAACTTCAGAACTACTGATATAGCAAGAACCTTAAATTAGTTATTAAAGAGACTTGAAGAAGAGATTGTTACGGCAAGCAAAGTGGGACTTTTTGTTGTCTTTTGTTTTGGAGTCTTGACTTTGTTTGTAGGAAGGCCTAAACCCTTTTGCTAATTAGGCCCTCTGACCCTGAAGAAGTTTATGTATGTGTGTGTATATATATATATACACACACACACACATACACACATGTATAAAAGTATGTATATGCATATATGCACATACATATGCATGCATACATACACAAGCATGCATATATACATACACATGCATGCATAAATATATACATACATATACATACACACACATGTGTGTATATACATATATGTGTGTGTGTATATATGAAGAGTGTTGCTCTGGAGACTCTGGATAACCATTAAGGAGCCCCTCTCCCCCACTTCCCCCCCAAACACTTCAAAAAACCCAAATGTTGGTGCTTCTCTCTCTGGTAGCTATGTATATATTGCTATGGTCAGACAGTTAGAAGCCTATCTTTTGATTATTTTTCTCTGCTTGTAATTCCTGCTTGCAGTTTATGTTTGTGTTTTCTCTGAAGTTCAAGGTGCTGACTTTTCCCCCTGAACTAAGTGAATGATATATGTATGTTTAATTAAAGTAAGATTGTTAATCCCTTAAAGTTGCTTTCCTTAGAAAAGCAGATCAAAGAACCTGTGCTAGCAGTTCTCCTGTGTGCTGGTGTTATTGGTCTTACACAGCCACAGTAGCAGCAAGTAGCCTTGTTGTTACAGAGACCCTCTGAATTATTAAAGAATATTAGGAAGCTGTTTGATTGGCCTCAATGATTTTTACTTTGAGATCAATTAGAAAAGACAACTGAATCATTGACCTAAAGTTGTTTTTTTTTTTTAAAATCCTCTTCATATTGGAGAGTTTAAATTGATAGAACAATGTAATTCTTTGAGATTCTTAGAAACTAAAGAATAGGTATGAGAAATAAAAATTCATGGTATAAATCCTTTGTGCAGTAATAAGCCAATTATCTAGAGGCCATTTGTCTGGAAATCTCAACTACTCAGCACACAGAAAGGAGTGAAGAAATCAAAAAGACTAGTCAACCATGAGTATGGAAGTCATAAATTTAGGAAATAAAACTCATGGATTTCATTCATGTGATATCTGATTAGTCATAATTCAGGTTCAACTTATTTTTTATTTTGTACACAATTTTAATAAACTTATTTATCCAGTTCCTTAAACCAGATCACAGTAAAACTGAAAAAGAAAAAAATAGTGAGATGTTCTAAGAGCAACAAAAATCATCAACTGACTGACAGAAAAAGAGACACATGATAAAAAAGCATAAAAAACTCCAACATCTTGGGATCATTTAGCATAAGGATAAAAAACCCACTATATCTAGTAGCCTCCAATAGTATTCCTCTAGTACAAGAATGTCATCATTGATGTTCAAAATGATTAACTTGAATCATACAAGACAATCTCAAATGATGTAAATTATATTTACAAAGGCAGACAAGTATGAAATGCATTTTAGGAATTTAGCAATATCAATCAGGTTATATATGAAGAATTATGCTGACTTGTCTAGAAAAGTCATAGAATACCTCATTCTATTTATCGTCGGATAAATGAAAACATGGCTGTATTGTGATTTTCTCCTTCTCTACTCCTCCTCCTGGTTCAGGCTCTTTTACTTTTTTCTATCTTGGAAAGTATTTGGGGGGGATTTTTTTTTTAATTTGGATAGTAAATTTTAGTTCTGCTTCCTAGATTCAAAGCAAATTTGTCAAACCCAAAATTTATATGTTTCATGAGGTTTCTGGGACCACAATGGATGTCTTCTACTCTGGAAAACTTTTGTTCCTCCTCCCCACCTTCTGGCTTATCTGGAATATCTGGCTTTCTTAGAGTCTTAGCTAAAGTATTATTTTCTGCAAAAAACAAAACAAAACAAAACAAAAAATGGACGAAAAAAAACTTTTCTTGAACCCCTTAATCCTAATGCTTTCCTTTTGAAATTATCTCCAGTTTATCCTGCATGTGTCTCTTTTGTACATAGTTGTTTCCATGTTGTCTCTCCCATTAGACTGAGAGCTCTTTGAGACCAAGGACTGTGGGTGTTTCCCCTCTTTTTTTTGTATCCCCAGCACTTACTACAAGGTCTGGCATCTAGCAGGCACTTAATATATATTTGATGACTTGAATAGGTGTGACAACACTCACTCTGGAAGGGTAAGCTAGTGTATGGGTACTACCTCTGCACTCAGGAGTAAGTCTGAACCATTGTGCCTTCTAATACTATTTCTCGTGAGCCCTTATCTTATTTTCCCCCCAATAGTGATTAACCAGTTGATATTTCCCAGGATCAAGTAACCAATTCACGTCAATTAACTTTTACAAAGAGGCCATAACAAAGACCAAAGTACCAATATAGTTCTCTGCCACCCCCCAAAAATAAAACAGACAAATTAAAAAAGAACTGGGAGATGTATTTTCCCCACTGTAAACACACTCAGTATCTGATGAGAAGGGCCTCCCACTTAAGTGATTACTATAAATCTTTGGCTTCTCCAATTTGGGTTGTGTATTCCATTGGCCTATGAGTGATTTTCTTATTCTGTTGTTTCCCTACCAGGTTCACTTCTGGGTGAGGCATAAACAATGGAATAGTTTGTTTTTTCTTTCTCAACGAGACTGGTTCTGAATTTTTTGTGAATGGATCTTCACTGAACTTGGCTGTAATGGCTACAGACAAACTGCCATTGGCTCTAGTTGCTGGATTTTGATGCTTTGTTTGATCTTTGTAACCTCATAAAATCATATACTTATTCAGGGAATATCAGCAAAGAATAAACACAAGAGACAAGAGAGAAAAAGAAAAAAAATTACCAAGAATTCACAGACACATATCAGATGGGTTGGGAGAGAACTCCCAACACCTGGATGCTCACAGCAGTTTTTGCCTCTCCCACTGTCAGGGAGTGTGAATGCATCTTCAGTTCTAGATCAATGGCTAATTAAGAGGTTTTTTTTTTTTTTTCCTCACCACACTGAAAGCTACTTGGAGACAGAGAATGTATGGATGTGTTCTGAATTTGGTCAAAGGCTCATTCCATTATTCTTTCCACAAAGCAGACATAGGGTTTAGAACCAGAAAGGCTGGATTCCATGTTCAAAACCTTGGACTTCATCAGCCAGCTCCCTGATTTCATATGTCTAAGCATGTATTATGTATGCATGCTTGCATGTATATGCATATGTACATATAACAATATTGAAAGTAGTTCCCTGTTATCCTATAACATATTCACAATAGTTTTTCACATTAGTAAAAATTTCCACATAGCCGACACTTGCCTTTATTTTTCCACAAATAAGACTATATTTTCGGGGAGCATGAATTCAGTTTTTCATAACTACACAACTGATCTTCAAGGCAATGGATTCTAGAGTATTGGTAGATATAATGATACATTTATACATATACCTGGATAAGGCAACATCCAGACATGAAAAGTGATTGGGCTTGAGTGAGGTCAAGAGCTGTTAGAGGGGAGACAGTTTCAAAGCCATAATGGGTGCATAAAGGTACCAGTGTGAATGCATGATATTTGGTCAGAGATAGTAATGTCTGGAAGATAAGGACTGAACTCTTTAAAGACAATATTTACAAGAAATCAAGATATTGATAGACAATATTCTTTGGTACTTGTGAAACACTGTTATGTTAACTTTGCAAATTTGCACACAATAGATTTTTCCTCCTTTTTGGCTCCTTCACATTCCTAATGCCAGAAAGAAAAATAATAATTCTGTGTTTTAGGGTAAACATTCAAAATATAAAGCAACATAATAAATGGGAAAACTTGTAAGGCAAATTTTAGGTGCCTATAAATAATTATTTTCCTGCTAAGTCTTTAGTGCTAACATAACACAAAAGCCATTATTTGTCAGAAAATATTTGTGGCATACATTCTATACAAATATGTATGTTGATCAATAATACAATATGAATAAAATGTAATAAACAAACCCAGTACTATAAAAAATATTTGAATAATGTTCCACAGAAATAAAATAATCAACAAACCTTTATCAAAAGCTCTCAGTCATGAGCATTGTTATTTTCTCCAATTAAACAAGTCTCTCTAAAGCTGTCTTAATCTGCAGGCAGGTTCTTCTTCAGTCAGGCCAAGGCACATGGATTTGAACTACATTCTTTGAAGGTGGGCATATTAAAAAAAAAAAAAAAAAACAACTCATTTATATGTACTGATCAGTGCATATTGGAGGGAAAGATTATTGGAAAATAACTCCAACTCACATTTACTTGTACTTTCTATTCCTATTGTAGCAACCCAATGAGCATAAGTATAGTATTATCTTATCATTCTACAAATTAAGAACCTAAGTCTCAAAGAGTAACAAGGTCATGTGGTCAGCAGTTGGCCCAGATCCCTGATTCCAAGTCTACTGCTTACTTCTTTTTTGCCAGCAAACTGATCAGTACATTGAAAAAAGTATGAGAATATATGTATTATGTCACATTTGAGAATCTTCCATTTCTGCTAAGGATGCCCCCTTCCACTTTCCTAGGCCATTAATATTGCACTGTCTCCACTCTCCTCCCTTCCCCATTATGAAACCTTAATGAAACACAGCCACTATACTCTATCTTCTTTCTATATTTCCTTGACTTCTTGTCCCTTCTCTGATCTTTTTTTTTTGCCAAACACCAGTGTTAGATTTATCCCACAATTCATTATCTTCCATGGAGCATTTCCTGTGCTACCTGGCTGCTTCTGAGTAGCTATTTGTAGCTCAGCATTGAAAACTTTGGGATGATGCAGCAAATTCTGTGTTGTCCTATAGCCTCACATTCCATTTCAGGGTGTGGGGCTGTCTCAATGCTAAAACAGAGTGGTTTCCCAATTAAACAAGGAAGAGTAGTCTACTCCCTTGATCTTAAAGAGAGTTACTCTGCTCTCTAGGATTCTTTGCCTTCCCATCAACATGAATTGGTTAGGGCTCTGGGAACCTCCTCTTGGACTTCCAATGAGGAATGAAAGAGGAATTAATATTTTCTCCTCCACAGCAACATAGTGGCTTCAAGAACATGGAAGAGAGTAATATTTCCTGCCTCAGGGAGTTCAGTCATGTTTTTTTTTTTTTTTTTGTTCTGACTGCCTTATTTGTTTTGTGTTTCTTTCCAGAGCTTAGGAAGCTTAAATGGGATCCTGAGATGGACATTTCTGGGCTTGAAGAGAACCATATGAGGTAAAGGGGTAAGAGCTTCTGGGTCCCTTAATCAAAGATTATGGCTAGTAGGTGAAGTTTCCACATTGAAGAAGATGTCCACTAGTGGAAGGGTGGCCTGTGGCATGGCTTCACTAGAAGCCTGAACAAAGAAGGAGTAGTTTGGACAGTGCCAAACCAAAATGAAGGCAAAATGATGATTCATGAGTCTCACAAAATGCCTCATTTTGGGATCCTTTAAAATATTAGCCTCCCGGGAGAGTATAATAATTTTTAATAAGTTACTATTTGCTGCTTATTAAGTATTTTACTTTCTGTCTTAATATATATGCTACCAAGTCTCATGTGTTAAGCATTTCTTTTGAGTGAAGCAAATATATTGTTGTGATGAAGATAAATGGGCTGGAGCTAGAGCTGGATGTACCCTTATCCAAAGAGAAGGGAAAATCTAGAGTACTTTTCTGGAATGGGGAGTGCACACCAGAAAGAGGAAGGAATGAATCAAAGACCTCCGAGAGACCTTTAGTTGTATAAAGAGAAGGCAAGAGATTTACCCTATTACCCCAACAGCAACAGAAGTGGTGACTCTTGTTATTACAGATTCATAATTATAGACCCAATGCTTCACAATTGTATGTGAATCACTAGCAAGGCAATTTATTTGCTTGTCTCAGAGGTTTACTGGCATCTTGAAGTCAAACTTTGTTGGGAAGACCATGTATAGAGCAATCAACATCTCAATGTTGAAAATTAATTATTAATTAATATTATTTTATTATATTATAAATATATTTTATATTGATTAGTTTAATGAATTAAATGGAAGGGTAAAATGGAAAATAAAAGAAAATTAGAATGAATCTAACCCCACCCAATTTCTCATAAACTATCAATGAAACAAAGAAACCTCATATTCAAGGCAAAAAAAGGGAGATTTATGTTTCCTAAGCAAACTGGAAAAAGAGATTCAATGTTACATTTCATGATCAACACATTAAAAACTTACTAAAATACTTTTTGAAAAAATCCTACTTTATAGCACAGTAATAATGGTAGATAGGGACATATCATTAGGTACATTGAAGGTTACATATTAGCTTATCTCTGGGTTGAGTCTAAGAAATGGCAAAGATCCAAAAACAGAACAAAATTTCTCTATGTTTAACATTCATGTGAATTCATCCAACAATATGTCGACAAATGAGGATCAAACAAATTGTTGAGTACAAACAGCAAACTTCTTTACAGGAACTGAGGTGTGATGTTATTGATAAAAAAATGAAGTTATTAAAGAAGTTGCAGTAAGTTCTGCCTTATGAATTTCAGAGGTATAGATATGGAAATGATAGAAACCATACAATACATCACAGCAGCCTACAAACATGTATTGCCTACTGAATACTTGGAAAGAGAGTAATTATGCACGCAAAATTGTATACCAGAAATTATTCTTCATATACTAGGGAGTGACAAATCCCTAAAGTAACAAATACAATGCATAAATATCCTTGAAAATTCAACAAATAAACTTATATTGGAAAATATCACAGAGCTATGCATAATAGATTGGACATAATTTTCACTCACACAAATTTCAAAACAATGTATTTTCACTGGATGATGTCACATCAAATACTCTTAAAAGTACTAAGAAATAAAAAGAAAAACTGTCACATTATAGATACATGAAAACAAACAAACAAACAACAAAATCGGAACAACATGGAAACAGGAAGTAATATATAACCTCTTTCTCTTACTGAAGTTGTCAGAAAGAGTCTTTCAATGAGTCAAGATAAGCTAAATCTACATTGCAAAACATTCATTTAACCATGAAAAACAATCATTGTGCCCCAGGGGCAATGGAGGGGAGGGGGTGCAGCTACACAACTACAGCTGCAGTTGCTTCCAGCTCCAGGCCCACCTGGTGGGAGGAATTAAGTGGTGGATCAGAGCAGGAGTGCAGAGCCTGCTTAAGATCTGAGTCACAGTCTAGGTTGGTGGTTCTTAGGGGAGGAGGAGTGCTGGTGTAGTGGAGCTGGCTATAAAGAAATAGCTCTGAAAACAACAGAGCATCCCCTCAAGCTTGGAACAAAGTACTCCCTACTCTACAAGCAATCATACCCTGACAAAAAACTCAAGGGTCAAGTAAGTTGGCTGGGAACATAGCAAGGCAGTGAAAAGGGACGCAGGTTCAGACTCATACTTGGGAATCTTTCTTTGGTGACAAAGAAGACCAAAACATAGAGCCAGAAGAAGTCAACAAAGTCAAAGAGCCTATATGAAAAGCCTCCAAGGAAAACATGAACTGGGCTTAGGCCATGGAAGAGCTCAAAAAGGATTTGGAAAAGCAAGTTAGAGAAGTAGAGGAAAAATTGGGAAGAGAAGTGAGAGTGATGCGAGAAAATCATGAAAAACAAGTCAATGACTTGCTAAAGGACACCCAAAAAAGTACTGAAGAAAATGACACCTTAAAAAATAGAGTAACTCAAATGGCAAAAGAGCTCCAAAAAGCCAATGAGGAGAAGAATGCCTTGAAAGGCAGAATTACCGAAATGGAAAAGGAGGATGAAAAGACCACTGAGGAAAATACTACCTTAAAAATTAGATTGGAGTAAGTGGAAGCTAGTGACTTTATGAGAAATCAAGACATTATAAAACAGAACCAAAGGAATGAAAAAATGGAAGACAATGTGAAATATCTCATTGGAAAAACCACTGACCTGGAAAATAGATCCAGGAGAGATAATTTAAAAATTATTGGACTACCTGAAAGCCATCATAAAAAAGAGCCTAGATATCATTTTTCAAGAAATTATCAAGGAGAATTGTCTTGATATTCTAGATCCAGAGGGTAAAGTAGAAATTGAAAGAATCCACAGATCACCCCCTCAAAAAGATCCCAAAAAGAAAACTCCTAGGAACATTGTCACCAAATTCAAGAGCTCCCAGGTAAAGGAGAAAATACTGCAAGCAGCCAGAAAGAAACAATTTGAGTATTGTGGAAAAACAATCAGGATAACACAGGATCTAGCAGCTTCCACATTAAGGGATCAAAGGTCTTGGAATACGATATTCCGGAGGTCAATGGAGCTAGGATAAAAAGCAAGAATCACCTACCCAGCAAAACTGAGTATCATGCTTCAAGGCAAAATATGAACTTTCAATAAAATAGATGACTTTCAAGTTTTCTCAGTGAAAACACCAGAGCTGAATAGAAAATTTGACTTTCAAACACAAGAATCAAGAGAAGCATGAAAAGCTAAGCAAGAAAGAGAAATCATAAGGGACTTACTAAAGTTGGACTGCTTTGTTTACATTCCTACATGGAAAGATGATGTGTATGATTCATGAGACCTCAATATCATAGTAGCTGAAAGGAATATGCATATATATGTGTATGCATATATATACATATGTGTATGTCTATGTATGTTCATATGTATGTATGTATATATATATATATATATATATATATACATATATATATATATATATATATATATATATATATATATATATATATATATATGTATATAGACAGAGGGCACAGGGTGAGTTGAATATGAAGGGATGATATTTAAAAAAATAAAATCAAATTAAGGGATAAGAGAGGAATATATTGAGAGAGGGAGAAAGGGAGAAATAGAATGGGACAAATTATCTCACATAAAAGTGGCAAGAAAAATTGGTTCTCTAGGAAGGGAAGAGAGGGTAGGTGAGGAAGAATGAGTAAATCTTCCTCTCATCAGATTTGACCTGAGGATGGAATACCATACACATTCAATTGGGTATCTTACCCCACAGGAAAGAAGGAGGAAGAAGATAAAAAAGGGGGAATGATAGAAGGGAGGGCAGACAGGGGGAGGAGGTAATCAAAAACAAATACTTTCAAAAAGGGACAAGGTCAAGGGAGAAAACTCAATAAAGGGGGATAAGTTAGGAAGGAGCACAACATAGTTAATCTTTCACAACATGAGTATTGGGGAAGGGTTTTATATAATGATATGCATGTGGCCTATGTTGAATTGCTTGGCTTCTTGGGGGGGGGAGGGAAGAGGGGAGATAATTTGGAACTCAAGGTTTTAAAAACAGATGTTCAAAAATAACAACAAAAAAGTTTTTGTATGAACTAGGAAATAAGATACACAGGCAATGGGGCATAGAAATTTATCTTGCCCTACAAGAGAAGAAGGGAAAGGGGGATGGGAGGGGAATAGGGTGACAGATGGTAGGGCTGACTGGTTAACGGGGCAACCAGAAAATACGCCATCTTGGAGTGGGCAGGAGGGTAGAAATGGGGAGAAAATTTGTAATTCAAACTTTTGTGAAAATCAATGCTGAAAACTAAGTATATTAAATAAATTAAATAAAAAATGAAAAAAAATTAAGAAAAGAAACTGTCAGGGAAAAAAAAACAAAAAAAATAAGAAAAATAAAATGTTTTTGCACCAAAAAACCAATGCAATCAAGATTTGATGGAAAATAGAAAGATAGGAAACAATTTTTACTCCCAGTCTTTCTGATAAAGGCCTAATTTCTAAAATGTGTAAAGAACTGAGTCAAATTTATAAGAAAATAAGTCATTCCCCAGTTGATTAATGATGAAAGAATATGAACAGGCAGTTTTCAAATGAAGAAATTAAAGCTATGTAAAGACATATAAAAATGATCCAAAAAATGATTAAAGAAATGCAAATTAAAACAACTCCTTTTGGATTGGCTAATATGACAGAAAAGGAAAGTGATAAATGTTTGAGAAGATGTTGGAAAATTGGAATACATATGCATTATTCATGGAGTTATGAACTGATCCAATCATTGTGGAGAGAAATTTGGAATTATGCCCAAAAGATTATAAAAATGCGCATGCCCTTTGTTCTGGCAATACCACTTCTAGGCCTATATCCCAAAGTGATCATAAAAAAGGAAAAAGGACAAAAATGTACAAAGATATTTACAACAGCTCTTTTTATGGTAGAAAAGGATTAGAAATTGAGGGGATACTCATCAATTGGTGAATCGATGAGCAAAGTGTTATGTTAATGTAATCAAATATTATTATTGTATAAGAAATGATGAACAGGCAGATTTCAGGAAAAAAAGTTTGGAAAGACTTACATGACCTGATCTTGAGTGAAATGACCCCAACCACGGGAACATTGTAAAAATAACAGCAACATTATATGTGATCAACTATGATAGAATTAGATCTTCTGAACAATACAATGTTCCAAGACAATTCCAAAAGGCTCGTGTTGGAAAATGCTAACCACATCCAGACAAAGAACTGTGGAGTCTGAAGGCAGATGGAAGCATACTCCTTTCACTATTTTGTTTCATCTTTCTTGTGTTTCCCCCACCCTTTGGGCTGATTTGTCTTTCATGACATGACTAATATGGAAATATGTTGAACATGATTGTACATATATAATCTTCATCAGATTGCTTGCTGTCTTGGGGAGAGGGAAGAAGCAAGGGGGAGGAAGAAAAGTTTTGAACTCAAAAACTGAAAAATGAATGTTGAAACTGTCTTTACATGCAATTGGAAAAAAAATACTATTAATTGTTATAAAATAAAAGAAAAGAAATACCAGGAACCTGAGACTAACACACTGACTAGTAGATTTCAATCATTTTAAAATCTGAAGCTGCTTCCACGTCAAAGTTCATTTAGCATCATAATTTATGGCTTCATTCTGTTTTCCAGATTTTGTTTTGCTTTCCTAGATGTTGTGCTACCCAGCAGAACCAGTAAATACTGTCAAAGCGGGAAAATGATATCCATCTAACCAATCAGAAAGGAAGTGCTCTGCAGTCTATATGAGGTCCAACAATTACTGATATTAAACCTTTTACTTTGACTATTGTTTTGAGTTCTGTATATTGGGAAAGGAACACATAGATTCTTGCTCTTCATCCCTTGCTTTAAGAATATTATTTTGGTGAACTAATAACACTGTACTTCCATGCTCAAGTTAGAGTGGAGAATTCATGTTAGTATCTGGATAATTCAGATTAAAATAACTTTCTACTTTTAATTCAAGCATAAAAAAGAAACAAAAAAAAATATTGGCCTGAATCATTTGGAAGATTGCCTGAATTCTCCACTTCATTTTTTTCCTGCATAGATTTTTCATGGAATATGCTCATGATAGCTAGATAATTGCAGCATACATCTATGTATGTAGACATAGTCCTTCCTTGATAGTCTGTTGGTTATTTCTAGAATGACTTGATGAAGAATTCATAGCAGGAATTTTGAGATGGTGTGTTCAAAACATAGTTATTGCTGTGGAGAAACTAGTGTCATCCAGTACTCACTGCTCTTAACACAAGCAAAGAATGCTCATAGTTCAATGTCTTAAGAAAATTGATGTCCATGTAAAGGTGAACATAATTTCTTATTTTATTTAATTAGCTTAGTAGTCTTTATCCGTACTAGTGTCAGTCATGTACTAACTGCCCATGCCACAGTTGGCTTGCATCTTCCACTTGATAATTGGTTCTGACTCAATTAATGATTCTCATGCTTATCAGGTCAAATTACTATCATATTAAAGTAACCAAGAGGCCTCAGCAGCTGTCATTTCTTCCAAATTCTTTGCTGAAGCATTTAGCTAAAGGCACTGAAGGGGAAAATATTTCAAATCATGTGTCATTCCTGCCCCCCACCCCCATGTCCCTGTGGTCTGGGAAAGAGTTGATATCCTTTCAATTTGTTTGCTGATTATCTATACAGGCTGAAGATGCTACATTCCATAGACTAGTATCTCACAAGTCTTAGCATATTTGGAATATTTTTTGCCATTTGAAAAATATTTAATAATACATGTAAATTTGAACTGGGATGCAAATTAGCTTTAAATTGAGATCACAAAATTCTTCTCACCAACATTATGCTTCCATAGAAACAGATATTTCAAACAACAGCAGCAACAACAACAACAAAAAGTAGAAAATGGCTAGGACCAAGAAAAAACTGGGAGGAAAATGAAGCAAATAAATTGTTCAGCTAATGTATGTGACTTAACTAAATCTGTGGCGATGAGAGGTGCTATAAACCTCTCATTGCCACTTCTTTCTCAAAGACCTGCATCATCTATTTGTGTATCTGCCATGGTGAATAATGTGGTCATCCCAAACTCATAGCAATAAAACTTTATAGCACCTCACACTATCATAGCCTCTCCATTTATAAAATAGATAAGGTTGGGGAAGGATTTGATTGCAACACTTACAAGTGGCAATGCATGCGTTTTTATAAAATCACATGCACAGGGAAACCTAATAGGTTTTCTTCATCAGAATAATATAGCAAAAAAAAAGCCAGAATCACATGGCTAAGCTTAAACTTTCCTTTCCGCCCTTTGCACAGCATACCTTAAACTAAATAGAGATTGAGATATACTAAGAAGATGTAAAGAGATTTTATGCTAAGCAACAACTCCCCCATACATAGTGAATGGTTTTTAATTTAATTACTGCCACTAATCTTATTTGTGATTTTGGAGCAAAATCATTTAACTTCTCTGTGTCATTAGTTTATATAACTGTAGAGTGTGCTTATTACAACTTGTCTAACTTTGGGGCTATCGTTTAAAAAGAAGATTTTTAAAAGAATGTTTAAAGATGAATATGTATCTGAAACATAGCTAATATCAACATCTCTGTGTTTCTATTAGAGAAGGGAAATAAGTGTCCATATGTTCATTAAGTAACTACTATGTGTCAGGTATTGTGCTAAGTACTTTACAAATATTATCTTGGTTGATCCTCACAACAACACTGGGAGTAGATGCTAGTATCATCCATATTTTCCAGTACAGGAAATTGAGGCTTGCAGAGTTTGTCACTTCCAAAAGTCACACAACTACCAACCATGTGAGGCTGTATTTGAACTCAGACATTCCTGAATTCTGGCCTAAAATGCTTACCTTGGTCAAGTCACTTAATTGCTATCTGTCTCAGTTTAGTTAGCTGTAAAATGAAGAAAATTACAGCACCTATTTGTCAGAGTTGTGGTAAAGATGAAATGAAAAAAAATATTTGTAAATTCCTTAGCACAGAGACTGACACATAAGAGGCACTTAATAAATGCTTAGGCCCTTCCCCTATTCTGATTTTATGTTTAAGAAATTATTTTATAAACCCTTCTTAGTTCCTGTTATCTAAGCACAAATTCTACTGTAGTCATGTCTCCATGTGGGGTTGGATGTATAAATGAAAAAAAAAATTCTGCTGAGGTTCTGAAGAAGAGAAAAAATTTGAGTTCTTACCCCAACTCCCTCTGCTCTCATTTTTGGAATGGAGCCATAATCAGTCATTTTCAACCTCTCTTATTCTCTTCCCACCATATGTGATGTTGTCTAAAGTCACCACTGTAGGTTTCTCTCCATTGAGGCACTTCCTTGAGCATTTATGAAGCAAAATAATGGGGAAAATCAAGTGGTCTATTGCTCACCAACCTTCCCATTCACTCTTCAACACAATGAGACAGGAAATACTGCTGGTCACCCTTCTCCATTTTTTCCTATCTTTACTTCATGCCCTCTCTTCACTTGTCTATAATCTTTTCCCAGCATTAAACATTTATACTTCCTTGCATCCCACTTAAATTAACACTAATTTATCTGTCCCTTTAAATTGTCTCTTATTTCACTTATCTCTGATTTATCATAAATTAACATTTGTAATTATTCATACATTAATCATGTGGAATTTTGTTTTATTTTTCCTCAAGAGATGGAGTAAAAAAAAAGGATTATATCATCATATGCTGATGATACCCATATCTACATTTCTATTTCCCAACTTAGACCCATTTCCTTATTTCTATTTTCTTCCCATACATTCCATGTAGATGTCAGATAATGAACTCAAATGATTACCCCATGTTTTCCTTCAGTTTAACATGCTTTCCTTTACAGGTATCCCCAATGTTCACCGATGCTGCTATTTTCCTAGTACGTAAGTATAGTAGTATTTCTTTCACCCTTGATAAGTGCCTCAAGTCCTCTAGGGTCTTCTTTTTTGAAATTCTTTTGATCTCTCATTTTCCTTGAATGCTCAATACTACTAACTCAATATAACATCACCTTACCTCACACCTCAACTATTCCTAAAATGTTCTACTTAATACCTTTTAGTCTGAACTCTCTTCTCCACAACATACCCTTCAAACAATTGCTAGTATAATCTTCTTGGCATCAGGTTTAAATTATATTATTCCACTATATAAGAACCTACTGTACTATCTTATTGCATCAAATTCACATTAATTGGTGGAAACAATTCCCTCCAAAAGTCTAACTTCAATGCATCCCCACAGCTTGGAAATAACCCTGGGTTTGTGAGGACTATACTAGTAGAGCACAATTACTAGAAAGTACGAATAACATTGAGAGGCTTCAAATATGTGCCTGATAATGTAATTAGTGACTCTTTTATGAAGATCAGCCTAGCTAGATCATTACCATAATGACCATAACAAGATAATCAGCTGAGTATCTACTAAGTAATAGAAGGCTTATGATCCATGTTAGCATAATATCAAGAAAACACTTTATAAAATGATAGTACCTAACATTCAGGGTAGCTATGGGGCACAGTGGATAGAGTACTGGGTCTAGAATCAGGAAGACTCATCTTGAGAGTTCAAATATGGCTTCAGACACTTACTAGCTATGTGACCCTGGGCAAGTCACTTAACCTTGTTTGCCTCAGTTTTTTCATCTGTAAAATGAATTGGAAAAGGAAATGACAAAACCACTCAGGCATCTTTGACAACTAAATGGCCTCTTCCAGTGATGGACATAATGGAAATGTTTGAACAACCACAAAATTTTACTATTTAAGGTCTTCCACCAGTTCTATTCTTTTTATATAATCTTATTTCCCAGTCCTCCAAGAAATAGACCATTCATAAGATCAGGTCATTATTATCCTTTGCCACAGAAACCATACTTTTTTGTCAGTGTTGTGTATATTCTTGCAATTACTTATAACTTTCTCTCTAACCTTTATTGAAATTATTACATACTCAAGATTTATTCCACTCCCTTTTTCTATGAAAAGCATCCACAATTATTCTAGTCCACATTTACATTGTTAAATTCTGAATCTTCATTTTCCCTTGAGTAAATGCAGTTCTTATATTACATATTAAGATATACAAATAAAAGATACCACAAAAGTGTTGGTTCAGATACATACATACAAGTACAACTCTCTCTCTCTCTCTCTCTCTCTCTCTCTCTCTCTCTCTCTCTCTCTCTCTCAGTTTTCACATGTCTTTGCCAAGGAAGTTGAGAACTGTGATATAATTATTCTCAGTGTAGCATACTCCTATTAGAAACTCCCTCTACTGATGCAGATAAGCATTTTACACTTAATTTTATTCATGTTTTCATTCTTTTTTATATAACTTACAGACTTAGAGTCTTATATAACTTATATAGTCTGGCATATCAAAGCAAAATAATGGAATGTGAATTTGATGCAAAACGATAGCACAGTAGGTTCTTATATAGTGAAACAATATAATTGAAACTGGATTCTAAGAAGATTATACAAGCAATTATATGAAGGGTGTGTTGGAGACAATAAACTTCACAGTCAAAGATATTAGGTAGAACACTTCATAATCTGGGGACATTGAATGGTTAAGTGATTTCCCTGTGGTTACACAGCTGGTATGTATGTTTCAAAAGTGAAAGAAGCAGAAAGATTTTTTTATTAATATATTAAGTTGAATATATGAATTTTCAAAGCTACATATAATAAATTAGTGGTTTATCTATAATTATCTTTCATTTCATTCCTTATATGTGAAAATTGTTCATATTTGTTAATTATTTCTAGTTTTGTAATTTTAAAATTTAAAAGGATAATAATATTAGGATTGTACATGTTACAAATTTGATAGCAAAGATGGGAGAAAAATTCATGGAAAATTAAAAACATTCTTCACTATATTTACCTCAGTGAGTTTGCTAAACACTTATAGAATACAGGAAAACTCTCAAACATTTTATTCAAGATAGCCATAACAATAATATAATAACACATCACTGTAAAATCAGAAGTACCTCCCCTTCAAAAATACTCCAGTTTCTAATTGTTAAAAACAAAAACCCATTCCCTATATTTCACGAAAACAAAAATCTCAATTCCCATGAAAGATCATTAAATTTTATTTGATATATCATTCCAAGGAGTATAATTAACTAATTTCTAAGTCATAACAGAAAAAAAAAACAAGATGTGAGTAGATGTTAAGAAGTAACACCTGACATCCCAATAACAACAACAAAAATGGTGGTATCTATAAAACTAAAAGCAATAGCTCAAAAACATCAAAGTCATTTAGTGCAGGAACAAATAATACTAATAGCAACTGATATTTCTATTGACTTTCAAGGTTTGCAAAGTATTTGCCATTATTATTCTCATTTTATATATGAGGAAACTCAGGTTGACACAACAAAGATATTAAGTCTCTAAAGTACCTACTAAGTATCTGAAATAGTAAGGCAATAAACACAACATCGAAGATAATCATGAATATGCCGATGTAGTTCTATATTGCAAAGTATGAGAGACTCTCCATAAAGACAGTAAAAGAAGTATAACATTTATTCTGACACCAGACAACCATATCCCAAAACCAAAGGTTCAGTTCCCACAAAGCCCACTTTATATAACAGCAAGGACTTTAAAATATCAGCTTGGCTACCTGCCATTCCAAAACCTCTCTGACCCCCTGCTGTGATCTTCCCCAAAACAAACTCACAGTACAGTTAAGTCAGCCTGTTCAGTTCTAACAATCACAAGGGTGGCCATTAGCAGCAATTAGTAGCCATAACATCTCTCTCTATCTCCATCTTTCCTGTAACATAACTTCTTTTTCCTCTCAGGAAGGTCCTCCCACCACGTATGTCTCAGTCTTCCTGTGACATAAGCAGGTCACATGGCTTATCAATGGGTGGGCAAGATGTTCACATCTAATTGCTACTACATTCAGCCCCAAGATCTGTCTTATCCATTACATAGGGCAATAGGAATTCTGGGATAACTAGTGTCAATAGAACTTTACAAAACAATATAACAGGGATAACACAAGATAAGTATATAAAATAATGTCATCATTCTCCCCTCAAATGAATGTTGCTCAAAATCTTGGAGTAAGGGGCAAAGGTCTCATCTTCCAAAGCTTCTTCCTGCTGAAATTGGACAAAGAGCTGTCCCAGCCCCAAGAGATTAAGAGTCCTATTTGAGAGTTCAGTTCTTTAGCAAGCTGGCATCTGGAACTTAGTTGATGCCAGGTCCAGGGATGACACATCACAGTTGTGGACAGGTACAGAGATGACACATCGCAGTGGTGGACAGGTCCACAGATGATATCCGAAACATTGGAGGGTGACATCGGCTTAAGCAATCAGGCATCTGTAGGTGGATGGTATTAAGTCTCCAGGAAATAAAACTCACAAACCAATTTTATAGACAAGAGCCAAAAAGAAACAAAGAAATTATCATAACCTCATTCACAATAGAATACATGATTCAAGGGTTCGATTTCATTACCATTTTCTCCTGGGCAGGCTACTGTTGCAGTGTTGTCTTTCCCATGTGTTTAATGTCTGCAACCTTTGGAACATCATCCAGCATTTGTTTTACCCATATTTCAGCTCCTGATTTTATTCTATCGGTAGAACTCAATCCTTCCTCTCCTCTGATAGTTATTTTGGAAGGAGGGTCAGTTTTCACAAGAGGTATTGTTTCACAAGGAATAATAATCAATTTAACTATTCTATCATATTTACACAACTGTATAGGTTCTTCTCCTAAATTCTGGATTGTCACAATTTCTCCTTGATAACTAGAATCTATCACTTCAGCCAATACATGTATTCCTTGAGCTGCTAATCCTGGTTTAGGTAATATACATCCTAAATGATTCTTAGAGATTCTCATACATATCCCTGTACAGATTTTTCTTATCTCATTTCTATTGAACCCAAAGTTCTCTAAACAATATAAATCAAATCCTGACTAACCAGGTATTCCTGGATATGGTCATGGGACATCTTCCCTCACAGACCAATATTCAATATTTTGTATCTTATGTGTTTACTGTTTTCTAATGTGCAGGTCATCATTCTGGCTAGAGGTGTACTTGCTCCTAATGGTCTATTATTCAAATTACATAAAGCAGTGGACAAATTTTCCTTCCAATGCCGATACAAATTATTAGAACTTAATTTTCTTAACTGTTCTTTCAACAATCCATTCATTATTTCCATCATTCCAGATGCTTGTGGGTAATATGGAATATGATATACCCACTCTATATTGTTCAATACACAAAATCTCTTCATCGCATTACCTTTGAAATGTGACCCATTATCACTGAATCTGCATTGGGGTTCCATAATATAGACTTATAATATCTAAAGTTTTACAGGTGTTTTTCTGGTTTGCATTCTTATAAGGACAAGCCACTAGTACACCTGAATAGGCATCAACACAAGTACATATAAATTTACATCCTTTATTTTGGGGTAATGGTCCAATAAAATCTATCTGCCATATCTGGGCTGGAACTTTTCCCCTTCCCATTTTTTCCAGTTACTACACTAGGAACTTCCTTTTCCAATTGACATATATCACATTCCTTTGTTACTTGCTTTAATGATGAATAAGATATGCTAATTCCTCACTCTTGTACCCACTAGTGTGTGGCTTGGACCCCTAAATGGATGGTTGTTTGGTGGACCAATTTTTCTAGTATTGGATGATCAGTTGATGTTGGAGTAGGGACAATATGTTCAGCAGCAATCTTTGCTAGTCAATCAGCATGTGTATTATACTCACGTTCTGGTGTAGTGAGGGGCATGTGGGCATCTACATGAAAAACTGACAGATTAGTAACCAAAGACATGTCCCATATATCTTCCCGTAGTTCTTTGCCCCAAACTTGTTTCCCATGAATTTCCCAATTTTGATTTTTCCACATTGGCAACCATGTAGCTAAACCACTAGCTACTGCCCACAAATCAGTGAATATAAGACACTGTCCTCCTTTCTCTGTTTTAATGGCTTGATATACTGCCATAAGTTCAGCATATTGACTACTTTCACCTATCCCAGTACTTTCCAAAATTCTCTTAGTACATGGGTTATAGGCTACTGCTTTCCAATGTCTTTTATGGCCCAAGTATTTTGCTGTCCCATCTGTAAACCATGCATCCTTCTTCTATTCTTCAGTCAGTCCATCATATCTGTCATTCCACTTCACAAGGATTGTAAAAACTGTTGCCTTGGTTCAGAAGGTTTGTTATATCCATCAATGTCGATGCTTGCTATAGATTTATTTAGAACAGAAACTCCACTTTTGCCTGTTTTCGTTCTATTCTGAATATACCATTTCCATTTAATTATGCTAACCTCTTGTGCATGTCCAATTCTATAAGATGCTGGGGTGCTCATTACCCAAGTCATAATCAGGATTCCAGGCCTCAGTATCACTTCATGGCCCAGAGTCAGTTGTTCAGTCTCCACCCAAGCACAATATGCAGTGAACAACTGCTTTTCAAAAGGTGTAATCCAGATGAAGGTAGTTTCCTTGACCAAAATCCTAAGGGTATGTTTCAGCTTTCTTGTTTCTGCCATAAGCTCCAATTCACATAGTCATCTTGTATAGTCACTTGTAATTCCACTGGTCCACTTTGCATAGGCCATAATCCCAGAGCTAATTGCATAGCAGCTTTAGCTTCTTCAAAAGCTAGACTCTGTTCAAGTCCCAATCAAATTCATACATTTTTTCCTGGTAACTTTATATAAAGGTTTCAAAATCTGTCTGAGATGTGGAATGTGATGGCTCCAGTATCCAAAGAGTCTTAAGAATCTTTGGGCCTCTTTCTTACTGGTGGGAATAGGAAAATCTTGAATCTTTTGTTAAACATGTGGGAGAATTTCTCACAGTGCTTTATTCCATTTTGTACATGAAAACTTTACAGTTTGAGTTAGTTCTTGAACCTTTACAGGGTTAATTTCCCATTCTTTGCTTTTCATATGCTCAACTAAAAGTATCAAACTCTTTTCCACTTCTTTTACATGATTTCCCCCTGTATGAAAATATCATCTATGTAATGGGTAAGCTCTATACCAGATACCTTCAATTCATCCAAAGGTTCAGCCACAATCCTGTGACAAATAGTTGAGCTATGCAAATGTCCTTGTGGCAATCGGCTAAAATATACTGCTGGCCCTACCATGTGAAAGCAAACTGTTTCCATTGTTTGGAGTCTATTGTGATCATAAAGAAAGCATTGGCCAAATGAATAACTGCATACCAAGTCCCATAATATTTCTGGATCCTTTCTATAAAGGTAACAGTATCTAAAACAGCACCATACAAGAGTGAAGTCACTTTATTAAACTGTCTATAATCCACTGTCATTCTCCATGTTCCATCTGACTTTTGTACTGGACATACAGGATTATACCATTGAGTGATTGTACGGACTAACACACATGCTTCAACATATACTTTTATAGTATTGGCATTTTCATCTTGCCCACCTGAGACATGACACTGATTCAAAGTAATTAGAAGGTTCAGAGGGCGTGGAGCCAAGATGGTGGCTGAAAAGCAGGGACTTGCCTAGGGCTTTCCCCCAGGACCCTCCAAACACTGATAAAAAATGCCTTTGAACAAATTCAAGAACTGCAGAACCCACAGAATAGTGGAGGGAAGTGGGGCTCCAGCATAGGACAGCCTGGATGGTTGCAGTGTAAGGTCTATCACATGGAGCTCAGAGCAGAGCCCAGCATGGGCAGTGCCCAGACCAACCAGACCCATAGCTGGACATAAAAGGCCGTAGCTCCCTGAGTCAGTGAGCTATGGCAGTTACCAGCCTTCTCAACCCACAAACACCAGGAACAACAGAGAAGGTTAGTGGGAAAAAACTGCAGGGACAGAGTGAAAGGAGTTCACCACAGGGGCAGCGGAGGTGGTGCAACTACAGAGCTACAGCTACAGTTGCTTCTGGACCCAGGCCCAACTGGTGAGAGGAATTAAGCAGTGGATGGGAGCAGGGGGGCAGAGCCTGTGCAGATCTGACTCGCAGTCTGGGTTGGTGGGACTTGGGGAAGGAGAAGCACTGCTGTGGCAGAGCTTGCTGTGTAGAAATAGCTTTGAAAACAACAGCACAGTCTCAAGCTTGGGACAAAGTACTCTATACTCTACAAGCAGTCATGCCCTGACAAAAAACTCAAGGGTCAAGTAGTTGGCTGGGAACATGGCCAGGCAGTGAAAATGGACTCAGGTTCAGACTCAGACTTTGGAATCTTTCTTTGGTGACAAAGAAGACCAAAACATACAGCCAAAAGAATTCAACAAAGTCAAAGAACCTACATCAAAAGCTTCCAAGAAAAACATGGACTTGTCTCAAGCCATGGAAGAGCTCAAAAAGGATTTGGAAAAGCAAGTTAGAGAAGTAGAGGAAAAATTGGGAAAAGAAATGAGAGTGATTCCAGAAAACAATGAAAAACAAGTCAATGACTTGCTAAAGGATATGCAAAAAAAATACTGAAGAAAACAGCACCTTAAACTGAAGTGGCAAAAGAGCTCCAAAAAGCCAATGAGGAGAAGAATGCCTTGAAAGGTAGAATTAGCTAAATGGAAAAGGAAGTCCAAAAGACCACTGGAGAAAATCCTAACTTAAAAATTAGATTAGAGCAAGTGGAAGCTAGTGACTTTATGAGAAATCAAGATATTATAAAACAAATCCAAAGGAATGAAAAAATGGAAGACAATTTGAAATGCCACAGTGGAATAAGCACTGACATGGAAAGTAGATTCAGGAGGGATAATTTAAAAATTGTTGGACTACCTTAAAGCCATGATCAAAAAAAGAGCCTAGATATCATCTTTCAAGAAATTGTTAAGGTGAACTGCCCTGATATTCTAGAGCCAGAGGGCAAAATAGAAATTGAAAGAATCCACCATTCGCCTCCTGACAAAGATTCCAAAAAGAAAACTCCTAGCAATATTGTGTCCAAATTCCAAAGCTCCCAGATCAAGAAGAAAATACTGCAAGCAGACAGAAAGAAACAATTTGAGTATTGTGGTAGAAACACAATAAGGATAACACAAGATCTAGCAGCTTCTACATTAAGGGATTGAAGGGCTTGGAATATGATATTCTGGAGGTCAATAGAGCTAGAATTAAAACCAAGAATCACATACCCAGCAAAACTGAGTATCATGCTCCAAGGCAAAATACCAACTTTCAATAAAATAGAGGACTTTCAAGCTTTCAGTGCAAAGACCAGAGCTGAATAGGAAATTTGACTTTCAAACACAAGAATCAAGAGAAGCATGAAAAGGTAAACAAGAAAGAGAAGTCATAATGGACTTACTAAAGTTGAATTGTTTTTGTTTACATTCCTACATGGAAAGATTATATGTATAATTCATGAGACGTCAGTGTTAAGGTAGCTGAAGGGAATATACATACATATATACATACATATAATATATGTGTGTGTATACACACACACACACACACACACACACACAGGGCACTGGGTGATTTAAATATGAAGGGGTGATACCTAAAAAAATAAAAGCAAATTAAGGGATGAGAGAGGAATATTTTGAGAGAGGGAGAAAAGGGAGAGATAGAATGCGGTAAATTATCTCACATAAAAGTGGCAAGAAAAAGCAGTTCTGATGGAAGGGAACAGGGAGCAGGTGAGGGGGAATGAGTGAATCTTGCTCTCATCAGATTTGTCCTGAGTAGGGAATAACATACACACTCAATTGGATATCTTACCCCGCAGGAAAGAAAGAGGAGGGAGATAAAAAAGGGGGATGATAGAAGTTGAGGGCAGATATGGGGAGGAGGTAATCAAAAGCAAACACTTTCAAAAAGGGACAGGGCCAAGGGAGAAAACTGAATAAAGGGGGATAGGATAGGAAGGAGCAAAATATAGTTAGTCTTTCACAACATGAGTATTGTGGAAGGGTTTTACATAATGATACACATGTGGCCTATGTTGAATTGCTTGCCTTCTTAGGGAGGGTGGGTGGGGAGGGAAGAGGGGAGAAAATTTGGAACTCAAAGTTTTAAAAACAGATGTTCAAAAAAAAAGTTTTTGCATGCAACTAGGAGATAAGATATATAGGCAATGGGGCATAAACATCTATCTTGTCCCACAAGAAAGTAAAGGAAAATGGGATGGGGCAATGGGGTGACAGAAGGGAGGGCTGACTGGGGACAAGGCATTCAGAATATATGCCATCTTGGAATGCAGGGAGTGTAGAAATGGGAGAGAACTTATAACTCAAACTCTTGTGAAAATCTATCTGAAAACAAAAAATATTAAATAAAAAAAGAATCAAAGGAAATAATGTAAAAAAGAAGGTTCAGGTAAAGGTCCGTCTTTACTTTTGTATTCAGGAACGGGTACAATGACCATAGTATATTACTTCTTAGGCAATTGTCCAGTTTTCATCATCAGTTTCAGTTGTTTGGCTGATATTTCGGCCTCTCCTAGGCCTGTGATGTTAATAGGAGTTCCATGCTTAAATTTGTCAGTTTCCATAAATCAATCTGGCCTCTGCCTCAGTGTCTATCAATGCCCTTGTTACAGTCTTTTATCCATTCTTGCCATATATTGTCAGATTAATATGTGGTCTGTAATACTGTCTGTGTGTTTCTTTAATCTGAGCTCAGTCTCAGCCTATTCCCTAGTTTCCTTCAAGGTGTGACTCACTTGGGTACACATGTTCAAGATCTGTAGGATTTGTAGGGGCAGTTCTCACTTCTCTATTCTATTTGCTATTAAGACCTTCATCTCAGTACATTTTATATAGCTTATTAGTTGTAATACTATCTATTCTTCTAAAATCTACCCCTGCTTTCAATAGAGAAGTAAACATTTCTTTCCTTGTCATTCTATTCTGACATTGAATCTGTCAGTTTTGTACGCTTCTTTGATGAAGAAATTTATCTCTTCCCTTGTCTAAGTCACTTAACTGTTAAATCTTCTCCATTAACTCTGAAAGAGGATTCCCTACTTCTGCAATCAACAGAGTCAGAATCACATGTTTATATGTGTGTGTGTGTGTGTATGTGTGTGTGTGTGTGTGTGTATGTGTGGGGGGTGTGGGGCAGAGTGGGGGGGGTGCCATCTTAAATATCAAATTCCTATGAGAGACTCCCAAACGAGTTTCATAATAAACTTCAGTGTTCCCCAGCATAATAGCAGTCTTCGTTACCTCCTCCTTTGACTTTCTCATACAGTCCTTAATTGAATACCAGGATCTATCTGCAATAGATCACATACTATCAGCAGGATATTCCTCTTTACAGCCTGCCACAGCCAAAGCCAACAAATTAGTTGCTTGATTACTTCTTTGCAAATTATAATCCCTGAAAGCTTGCTGTATAAAAGAATTCTGACTAATACTTATGAATTGCATACAATCCACAGAATCTACAGACGCTCCTGTGACCCCTTCAGTACTGATTATCACCATCCAAAATTCTCCCATTCTCTGGCTGAACCTACTCAAGATATCTGTGGTTCCCTGCTGTGGATAATCCTCCCAAATCTCACTAAACTGAGTAGTATGATCTTGAATTTCCCTTCTCCTCCACTGTAGGGGGCACACATGTCTTTGAGAACTCTGGTGTGATACTGTAACACTCAATGGTGGCTCAGAAGTAGCATGCCACATAGTATCACTTCATGTGGGAGGTTCTGAAATTGTATCCTCCTGTCTATATTCTCTTCTCCTGTTACCATGGTAGACAGACTGACTTCTAGGCTTGACCTTGGCAGAACTCAGGTGCACTCTTGACCTCCTTGGCTCCCTCTGCCTTCCAGCTGAATTTACAACAAGGCTGTTAGCTTCCTGCTGTTCTACCACCTGAGTTTCTCCATCTTGCTGTGGTAGAGTCTGAGTATCCTCAGACATTGAGCAACTGTCTGAGTCTGAGCTCTCTCTCCTAATAGTCTGTCTCTGTGTTCACATTCAATACTATAGGCTGTGAGTAAAATTGAGGTTTATCTAGAGATCACCCTTGGGATCCCCATTCCTGGCTAAACAGTAACTTCTCTGAGACATAGCTCCAAATCTCTAGGTCCTCAACTCTGTAGCTTCTGCTTCCAATCTTCACAGAGACCAGTGCCCTTAGACCATCCCCTTGCCGGAGAGCAGTAAGTTACATCCTCCCATCCTGGGACAACTATTTCTTCTTCTAAAGCCCTTCTACCTCTAAATGGAGATCTTATTCCTTGTGATCCTGTTTGTGATGCCAAATGAAACAGTAAGGTAATAAACACAATATCAGCAATAATAGTGAATATGCCTATGTGGTTCTGTTTTGCAAAGCGTGAGAGACTCTCCATAAAAAGGTAAGAGAAGTATAACATTTATTCAGACACCAGAAAACCATATCCCATAACCAAAGGTTCAGCTCCCACAGCCAGTCAGTCCATTTTATCATAACAGCAAGGAACTTAAAACAACATATAACAGCCTGGCGCTTCGCCATCCCAAAATCTCTCTGACCCTCTGTGGTGGTCTTCCCCAAAACAAACAGTACAGCTAAATCACCCTGTTTACTTTTCATCATCACATGGGTGGCCATTAGCAGCCATTAGTAGCCATAACATCTCTCCACATCACATGGCCTATCAATTGGTGGGAGAGATCTTCAAATCAAATTGCTACTACAGTATCTGATATGGTATTTGAATCTATTCTAGATGTTTTCTGGAGTCTACTGCTTTATACAGGACAACACCCTATACACTTTAATAACCATGAAGAAAATTATGATATAGCAATAAATCACATTATAATATCATAAGAAGTGATGATAATAATTTTGGTTATCTAGAAAAAGTAAATTATATTCAAAATCTTTTGTTTTAGAAGGTAGGGGAGTATAAGGGGCATATATGTGGCACAGCAGATAGAGCAAAGGAGGGAAACCTGTGGCTTTGTGGCCACATATGGCATCCTAAGTCTTTGGGTACAGCCTTTTGACCAAGTACAAGTTTTAAAGAGCAAATCCTTTAATTAAGGGGATTTGTTCTGGGAAGTTTGGATTCAGTCAAAGGTCCATACTTGAAGACCTATAGCAGGGATGGTGAACCTGCAGCTTTGAAGCCACATGTGACCCTCTAGGACCCATAGGAAATCATTATAATGAAATTATATTTGAAATTTCATTTCAAAATGGCTAAACTACAAAAATTTCCATGTTAGATTCTGCTTATTGAATAATTCTCTGATAAGGAGGGTCACAGAATCATATATTGTTATAGGTGGAAAGAAACTTATGATAGATCATATCTTCTAATTTCCCTCATTCTATAGAGGAGTAAGCTAAGCAGTACAATTAGTACCTGGTAAGTGTCTGAGAATAGATTTGAACTCACATCTTCCTGACTCTAGACTCAGTGATATATGTACTTCTCTTCCTGGTTGCCAACAACTAGAGTAAAATTATAAATCTCCAAACTTCTCCCTGAAATGGAGGATGATCTTTTAAACACTGATATTCCTCCTCATCCTCCTCCTACTACTCCTTTTCCTTTTCCTCCTCCTTTCCTCCTCCTCCTCCTCCTCCTCCTCCTCACTTTTTGTCTCTTTATATCACTATGAGAAATAGAATAATATTCTCAGAATATTTAAAATTGAGAATTGCCCATAGGGCAATAGAAAGGCACATATTTGGGATGAAAAAGCATATGTAGATTACAAAGGAGGAAATGGGTAGTAGTGGCATAAAAGATCTCACCAGAAAAAAACATGTATTATCAGGATAAAATTATATGTGGTGATCCTCATATAAGGGGTAAACACTTTGTTACATTGGTATGTCCATGATGTCAAAAGTACTGGATAAAAACCTACCCCACATCCACCCCCAGTATCATGTTGGGCTAGTATCATACAGGATCCTAGGATAACATATTTATATTTGGAAACTCAGAGGCTATAGAGTTCAAACTTTTATTTTATGAATGAAGAACATGAGGTCCAGAGAGTTTAAATGACTTAGTTTCACATGCCATCTTGTCACTCCAGGAAAGTACTTCAACCTCTCTTGGTTTTAGTTTCCAGAAGCAGATATCAGCCATGAATAGGTTTGATGTATAGAAGTGCCCATATTGAAGAGTTAAGAGAGTCATTGGATAATGGGAGCAATGAAGAACTATATGAATAAACAGGTTTTTAATAATTTGGTCAAAAAATTTTCCTAAAAAATGTATTAATTTCAGGACCTTGGTAGAGAAAATGCAAATAAGAGGAAGTTTACTAAAACAATACTAGACTCTGTGAAACTGGCATAGGCATGTAATTTTTCCATGTACATGTAATTTTTATTCAGGAAATTTGTACATTAGAATTATTTCCTACATTCTAAGTAAGTTACCTAAATACACCTCTACTGTTTTACTAATAAGGGGTGTTAAGAAGCTAATAAATGAACGAGATGCATGTCCAAAGTTTTAGTCAAAAGAATCAACACCTTATTGCCCACTGGTCTTGTAAATCATTAGAAAATAAAGCAGTTATGAATGCTGATGGATGTAGAGAAACCACTATACAAAGTACTCTAATTGTTTTGTCCTGTGGTAGAATGTTGATAATTGAAATTTTGAGAGTGAATGAACTCTGATGATCTTACAAAGTGAAAAAAGGAAAAAAAAAACTGAAGTCAAATGAAAAAAAAAAGTATCAGGAAAAAAATTATAGTTGTATGCAGAGTGGCATGAAGGGATTAGAATTAAATGTCATAATTTAGAGAGGCATTAAGAGGATTGTGTTAGTGCACTATTAGAGATGTTCAGGGAAGAAGAGAGGTCAACAATCATTGCAAGAATATAGAAGGGGAGGAGAGAATAAAGACCTAAAGCAAAAAGAAAATTGGCTTCTAGATTTAATTATGTTGTTTTTAGTGATCTGTAAGGGAATAGTTTAAATTGATTTGGAAGAACAGTCAAATTGAAGAATGACAAGAAATAAAGTTGTGACACTAATTTGAAGAGTTTGACAGAAAAATGAAGATAGACTGGATGACAGGAAAGAGGTCAATAGGGTAATACAATTTTATTTATTTGTGCTTTTAAATATGGGAACCATGAGATCTTAAGAGCAGAGGTAAGGAGGTAAAAGCACCTATTTCCTTGGTATCTATTTGCTCTTTAAAGACAGTATAGGATCAAAGTTTAATTCCAAGCCTTAATAATAGGAGAAAGGGGGGAGAAATGTTTTCTGTTGCCAGAATATCTGAATCAAGCTTATTTTAAAAAATATTTAGTTTCAGTGTTCAACATTCACTTTTATAAGATTTTGAGTTCAAAATTTTCATTTCACTCTCCCCAATAAGTGATGCAATCTGATATAGGCTATACGTGTACAATCATATTAAAATATTTCCACATTAGTCATGTCATGAAAGAAGAATCAGAAAAAAAGAAAAACCAAAAGAAAAAAAAATAAAAAGGGATAAAATAATATGCTTTGATCTACATTCAGATTCCATAGTTGTTTTTTTTTCCCCTCTGGGTAGATAGCATTTTCCATCATGACTCTTTTGGAATGGTCTTAGATCATTGTATAGCTGAGAAGTGCTAAGTCCATCTAAGTCAATCATCACACAATGTTGATGTTACTATGTGCAATATTCTTTTGGTTAAGCTCATTTCACTCAGCATCAGACCATGTAAGTCTTTTCAGGTCTTTCTGTAGACTACATGCTCATCATGTCTTATAAAATGATAGTATTAAATTGCGTTTATATAGCACAACTTGTTCAGCCATTCCTCCACTGATGGGGATCCCCTCAGTTTCCAATTGTTGCTACCACAAAAAAGAGCTGCTATAAATATTGTTGTGCATGTTGGTCCTTTTCTCTTTCTCTGATCTCTTTGAGATACAGACCTTGTCTAGTGATCACTAGATCAAATTGCATGTAGAGTTTTATAGCGCTTTAGGCATAGTTCCAAATTGTTCTCCAGAAGGGTTGAATCAGTTCACAACTCCACCAACAATGTATTAGTGTTTCAATTTTACCACATCTCCAAAATTTATCATTTTCCTTTTCTGTCATATTAGCCAATCTGATAACTGTGACAAGGGAACTCGAAATTGTTTTGTGCATTTCTCTAATCAATAGTGATTTAGAGCATTTTTTTTCCACATGAATCTAGATAGGTTTAATTTCTTCCTCTGAAAACTACTGTGCATATCCTTTGAAAATTTATCAATTGGTGAAAAATGGTAAATATAAATGGATAAATATTTTTTTCTACTTCTTTCCTTTTATTTCTTTAATTTTTTTTTTATTTTTAGTTTATAATACTCAGTTCCACATAATTTTGAGTTATACATTTTCTTCCACCCCCCAAACCTCCTCCCTTCCCAAGATAGGGTGGAATCCAATATATCTTTTACATACCCGATATAACTTCCCATTAAACTTATTTACAAAATAATCAAGTTGTAAAGAAGAATTATGACCAATGGAATGAATCAAGAGAAAGAAGAAACAAAACCAAAAAAAGAGAGAAAAAAAAACAAAAGGAAAAAAGAAGAGCAAACAGTTTGCCACTATCTGCATTCACTCTCCATAATTCTTTCTCTGGATGTAGATAGCTCTCTCCCTCATGAGTCCTTTGGACTTGCCTTTGAACCTTGTATTTCTGAGAACAGTCTATCAAGGTTAGTCATCAAAGAATCCATGTATCTGTGGTTGTGTATAATGTTCTCCTGGTTCTGCTCCATTCACTCAGCATTATATCATGTAGGTTTTTCCAGGTTATTATGAAGTTCATATCTTCCCCATTACTTATAACACAATAGTATTCTGTTACATTCATGTACCAAGACTTCTTCAGCCATTACCCAACTGATGGGCATCCCCTTGATTTCCAATTCTTTGCTACTACAAAAGAGCTGCTATACATATTTTTGTATATATGGGTCCCTTTCCCATTTGTGTGATCTCTTGGGAATACGGGCCTAGAAGTGGTATTGCTGGTTCAAAGGGCATGAACATTTTTATAACCCTTTGGGTATTGTTCCAAATTGCTCTCCAGAATGTCTGGATCAGTTCACAACTCCACCAGCAATGTCACAGTGTTCCAATTTGCCCACATCCTCTCCAGCATTTATCATTTTCCTGTTTTGTCATTTTAGCCAATCTAAGAGTTGTTTTGATTTGCATTTCTCTAATCAGTAGTGATTTCGAGCATTTTTTCATATGCCTATAGATATCTTTAATTTCTTCCTCTGAAAACTGCCTGTTCATATCCTTTCACCATTTCTCAATTGGAGAATGACTTGTATTCCTATAAATTTGGCTCAGTTCCCTGTATATTTTAGAGGTGAGGCCTTTATCAGAGACACTAGTTGTAAAAATTTTCTCCCAATTTTCTGCTTCCCTCCTAATCTTTGTTGCATTGGCTTTTTTATACAAAAACTTTTCAAGTTAACATAATGAAAATTATCCATTTGCATTTTGTAATGCTCTCTATCTCTTGTTGGGTCATAAATTCTTTGCACTCCCATAAATCTGATAGGTAAACTATTCCTTGCTCTCCCAAATTGTTTATAGTGTCAGCCTCTATTCCTAAATCATGAACCCATTTTGGCTTTATTTTGGTATATGGTGTAAGATATTGGTCTATGCCCAGTTTCTGTCTACCATTTTCCAATTTTCCCAGCAGTTTTTGTGAAATAGTGAATTCTTAGCCCAGAAGCTGGATTCTTTGGGTTTATCAAAGAATAGATTGCTATAGTCATTGACTACTGTATCTTGTGTACCTAGCCTATTCCACTGACCCACAACTCTGTTTCTTAGCCAGCACCAGGCAGTTTTGATGACTGCTGCTTTATAGTACAGTTTAATATGTCATATGGCTAGGCCACCTTCCCTAGCATTTCTTTTCACTAATTCCCTAGATACTCTAGACCTCTTGTTGTTCCAGATGGACTTTGTTATTATTTTATTCAGCTCTGTAAAATAATTTTTGGTAGTTGAATGGGTATGGCACTGAATAAATAAATTAATTTAGGTAAAACTGTCATTTTTATTATATTAGCTCAGTCTAAGCATGAGTAACTGATATTTTTTTTTCCATTTATTCAGATCTGACTTTATTTGTGTGAAAAGTGTTTTCTAATTATGTTCATATAGGCCCTGGGTTTGTGTTGGGAGATAGACTTCAAAATATTTTATATTGTGTACAGTAACTTTAAATGGAATTTCTCTTCCTATCTCTTGCTGTTGGGCTTTTTTTTATTAATATATAGGAATGCTGAGGATTTATGTGGGTTTATTTTATATCCTGTAACTTTGCTAAAGTTTTTATTATTCCAAGTAGTTTTTTACTTGATCCTCTAGGATTCTCTAAGTAAATCATCATATCATTTGCAAAAAGTGATAATTTACTGTCTTCTTTGTTTATTCTAATTCCTTCAATTTCTTTTTCTTCTTTGTTGCTACAGCTAACATTTCTAGTACCAAATTTAATAATAGGGGTGATAATGGACATTCTTGTTTCACCCCTGATCTTATTGGGAATGCATCTAGCTAACCCCTTTACAAATAATGTTTGTTGACGGTTTTAGGTAGATGCTATTTTGAGGAAGTCTCCATTTATTCCTATGCTTTCTAGCGCTTTTAATAGGAATGGGTGTTGTATTTTGTCAAAGGCTTTTTCTTCATCTATTGAGATGATCATATGGTTTCTGCTAGTTTCGTTGTTGATATGATCAATTATGCTAATAGTTTTCCTAATACTGAACCAGCCTTGCATTCTTGGAATAAATCCTCCCTGGTCAAAGTGTATTGTTCTCTTGATAAGATGCTGCAATCTTTTTGCTGATGCTTTATTTAAAATTTTCGCATCAATAACGATTAGGGAAATTAGTCTATAATTTTATTTCTCTGTTTAGACTCTTCCTGTTTTGGGGTGTTAGTATCATATTTGTGTCATAGAAAGAATTTGGTAGGACTCCTTTTTCACCTATTTTCCCAAAGAGTCTATAAAGTACAGGAATTAATTGTTATTTAAATTTTTGATAAAATTCACATGTAAAACCATCTGGCTCTGGAGATTTTTTTCCTAGGGAGTTCATTGATGGTTTGCTCAAATTCTTTTTTTCTCAGATGGGGTTATTTAGGTATGTTACTTCCTCTTCTGTTAATCTGGGTGATTTATGTTTTTTGTAGATATTCATGCATATCCCTTAGGTTGTCAAATTTATGGGCATGCAATTGGGCAAAATAATTCCTAAATATTGTTTTAATTTCCTCTTCATTGGAGATGAATTCACCCTTTTCATTTTTGATACTGGTAATTTGATTTTCTTCTTACTCATTTTTAATCAAATTGACCAAAGGTTTATCAATTTTATTTGTTTTTTTATTTTTTTATAAAACCAACTCTTGGTTTTACTTATTAATTAAATAGTTGTCTTAATTTCAATTTTGTTAATTTCTCCTTTGATTTTCCATATTTTTAATTTGGTCTTTAATTGGGGATTTTCAATTTGTTTTTTTTTCCAACTTTTTCAGTTGCATACCCAATTCATTGATATTCTTTTTCTCTATTTTATTCATGTAAGCATGTAGAGATATAAAACTTCCCTTAAGAACTGCTTTTCTTGCATCCTATAAGTTTTGGTATGTTGTCTCCTTATTGTCATTCTCTTGAATGAAGTTATTAATTTTTTCTATGATTTGTTCTTTGCCCCATTCATTCTTTAGAATTAGATGATTGAGTTTCTAATTCATTTTTAGCTTATTTTTGCATGGTTCTTTATTACAAATAATTTTTATCGTATCATGATCTGAAAACGATGCTTTGATTAATTCTGCCTTTCTGCACTGGATTGTGAGGTTTTTATCCCCTAGTACACGGTCAAGTTTTGAGTATGTGCCATATGCCGCTGAGGAAAAAGTATGTTCCTTTTTATCCCCATTCATTTTTCTCCAGATGTCTATCATATATGCCTTTTCTAAAATTCTATTCACCCCTTTAACTTCTTCCTTGTTTATTTTGAGGTTAGATTAATCCAGTTCAGAGAGGGGGAGGAAGAGGTCTCTCACTAGTATGGTTTTGCTGTCTGTTTCTCCCTGTAACTCCTTTAACTTCTTCTGCAGCAATTTGCATGCTATACCGCTTGGTGCATATACGTTAAATATTGATATTGCTTCATTGTTTATGTTGCCTTTTAGCAAGATGTAACGTCCTTCCTTATCTCTTTTAATTAGATCTATCTTTGCTTTTGCTTTTTCTGAGATTAGGATTGCTATGCCTCTTTTTTTTTTTTACTTTAGCTGAAGCACAATATATTCTACTCGAGCCTTTTACCTTTACCCTATGTGTATCCCCTGTTTCAAATGTGTTTCTTATAAACAGCATATTGTAGGGTTATTGTTTTTAATCCATTCTGCTATCTGCTTCTGTTTTGTGGGAGAGTTCATCCCATTCATATTCACAGTTATGATTACTATCTATGTCTTTTTCTCCATCCTATTTCTCCCCTGTTTATGTTTTTATTTCTTCCTTTTCCTTTCCACTACTCAACAGAATTTTGCTTTTGACCACTGCCTTCCTTAGTTTAACCTCCCTCTTGATTCCTCTCCATTATCTGACCATTTTCCACTTACTACTTCTTCCCTCCCTTCTGACCACCTCCTCCCTTTTTTCCCCTTTCCCCTCCTACTTCCTGTAGGACAAGTTAGATTTCTATACTTATCAGGGTATTTTTTCCCTTCTTGAACCAAATCCAATGAGAATAAAGCTCAATTAATACTCTTCTCCCTCCCTTCTTTCGCTCTACTAAGATATGTTTTTGTACCTCTTCATGTGATATAATTTATCCTTTTCTACTACCTCCTTACCTCTTCTCCCAGAACCATCCATTTATATCTCTTGGTTAAATTTTTCATCATTATATCAGTTATTTTGTACTGATACCCACAGTCTTTGAACATCCTTTTCCATTGTCATAATAAGTATACTATTCACAAGATTGACACATACAAACATATATTTAAAAATCCTATGTAAGGTTGTAACTAATTAGCCTTATTTATTAACTAGGGTTTTCCCCCTGGTTACCTTTTTATGTCCCTCTTGAATTTTGTATTTGAAGATCAAATTTGCCATTGAGATCAGGCCTTTTCATCAGTAAGGTCTGGAATTCCCTTATCTCATTGAATGTCCATCTCCTTGCCTGGAAAATTATGCTCAATTTTGCTGGGTAGTTGATCCTTAGTTGTAGTCCAAGCTTCTTAACCTTTGAGAAAATCATATTCCAAGTTCTCCTGTCATTTAATGTAGAAGCTGAAAGATCCCGTATGATCCTGACTGTAGTTCCATGGTATTTGAATTGTTTCCTTATAGCTGCTTGCAGTATTTTCTTCTTGACCTGGTAGTTCTAGAATTTGGCTTTAATACTTCTTAGAGTTTTCAATTTGGTATCTTTTTCAGGGGGTGATCAATGGATTTTTTCAATGGTAATTTTACCCTCTGGTTCTAGGACTTCTGGGCTATTTTCCTTATGGATTTTGTGGAAGATACTGTCCAGTCTCTTTTTTCATCATAGCTTTCAGGTAGAACAACAATTCTTAGATTGTCTCTCCTAGATGTCTTTTCCAGGTCATTTGTTTTTCCAATCAGATATTTCACATTTTCTTCAATTTTTTCATTCTTTAGAATGTCTCATAGAGTCATTAGCTTCTACTTGCCCAATTCTAATTTTTGATATTTCATATTCTTCCTTTATCTTCTCTATCTCCTTTTCCATTTGGTTGATTTTACTTTTCAATGAGACATTTTCTCCATTTATATTCTGATTTTCCTTAACCATTTCACTGATTTTACCTTTTAAACATTTTTTTTCCTTATTGAATTTTTTTCCATTTTTTCTTTTACCTCTCTAATTTGGTTTTTAAAGTCCTCCTTGAGTTCTTCCAGGAATGCTTTTTGATCTGGAGACCAGTTCACTTTCCCTCTTGAGGTTTCAGATGTGGGTGTAGTATCCATGCTGTTGTCTTCTGAATTGGTATTTTGGTCTTACCTGTCTCCATAATATGAATCAATCGTCTTTGACTTTTTTTTAGCATTTTTATGGTGTTTTTTTTCCTCCTGGCTTCTAAAATGTATCTCTTCTTCTGGGGCTCAGGGGGCTCTTTCCCAAGTTTCTTGTGTTGGGAACTAGCTTTAGGTGCTATAGCCTCTGGTTTCATGAGGTGTGGCGGAGGGGTGGTCTGGCTGCTGGGAGTCTCCTCTTCCCCAGCACTGTTCTACAGCATGGGTGGTCTCAGCTCTTGTCTGTGTTGGTGTCTGCCACTTCCCCTGGCTGTGCAAGGCCATGTCTGCTGTCCTGGTGTTGATGTTAGTTAGTTCCACCCCCTGGGGCTCAGTTACTCTCCTTCTGCTGAGGTGAGGGCTGCTGGGACACCTCTTTTCCTGCGCTAGTCTCCTTCCACCACCACAGGAAGGGCCCTCTCCCTCACTTCTCTTGCTACTGAAGTCCCTCTTCTCGCTCTTATGTTTCTCCTGAGGTAGTATTCTCTGGGTTTATTCAAGGGAGGGATGAAAGCCATTTTACCTGCACATCCTGGCTCCTGGAAGTTCAAGAAGGTGAGTTTCAAACCTCTAGACTGTGGGTTGGAGGCCTATAGACTCCCGTCCTGGATCTGAGAGGTCTGGGCCTAGATCGTGGCCATAGCCAGTACTTCCACCCTGGGGCTGTTCCTGCTCACCAGCACTCACCCAGACCTGCATGCTGGTTGGATTCTCCTGCTTTTCCTGGTTGGTTTGATCTGGTGCCATTCTGTGTGCCTGGCACTGCTGCCCCTTTCAGGCTCTTAGTGGATTCTGACTCTCTCAAATCTGCTCAGCGTCACTTTTTTATAGGTATCTGACAGAATTTGTGAGAGAGCTCTGGTAGTTCTTTCCTTTCACGGTGCCATCTTCTACAAAATTGTTTAATGGCCTAAAAATCTTCAGAGGAATATATTAACTTTCTTACTTCAAATCTGCTATTCTTCTATGAACAACTCTGAATACATAGGATGAAAAAGAGAGTTTGTAGATGGCAGAAGAAGAAAGAGCTCTCCCAAATGTTATGGAGCTCATGTGTAACAAGAGAACAGGCGCAATAATATATGGCCTCAGTGGTTTCACCTCTAGGGGAATTTCTAAGTCCATCAAGTTTAGAGGATTATTTTTGTATTCTCTCCTTTTCTGTCTTGTGGAGACCTTTCCCTAAGGTTCATGCTGATGAGAAATAGGTTTTACCCTCATTAGTCATGAGCAAAAATTTAACCCTCATTTTCCCATCTCTGTTCTCACTGAGGACAGTACAATGTCTTTGGACTTCTCTGCCTTTTTACCCTGAAGAAACCCCTTCCTGAAGTCAATGTTTTCTGACTGATGGTTTCTTAGTGTCACATCATTACTTTAAATGTCCCAGTCCTGGACACTTCATTTCCAACTCACCTCATTTTCCAGATTTCTCCATCTCCTCATGAGCTGCTATGCTTCCCCACAAGTAACCTTCCTTACCCTTAAATTTGCAATAGCAGCAAAGTTCAGAAATGTGTGCCAATACTAAGAAAGCCCTGACTCCTCTTGCTCTGGTTTTGGTAGTTTGGAGATTACAAAATATATTTTTATTGTTTGCATATTAATTTGAATTCTTATTTCCCTTGATTTTCCACAGATCATGCTCTAGATTTTCCTATGTTCTCTTATCCTAGGTTAGGTAATATTGTGCAAATAAAATAAAAGTACCTTGAAAAACTATGTTATTGATTCATTAAACCAGTGTAAAGAACATCATATTTAGAGTCAGAGAACCTAACTTTAGTTCATTTAAACTCTCTGGGCTTCAATTTCCTCATTTAAAAATTTAGGAAAAAATTTGAATTAACATTTTCAGAGGTCTCCTCCAGTTTGAAATATATGATATCCTGACTTAATACTTTTAACATTTATAATGTTTTTCTTTTTTCTATTTGAGTTGTTTATCAATATCTCTCCCCCAAATACAGATTTTTGGAATTTTCCCAATTTCATTCTGGTTACAAAATTTTATCTCCCAATAATTCCATTGTTTTATGAAAATCTTTTCTATGTTATTGAATTTAGTTATCAATTTGTCATGCTTTAATTTTACTGATAATTCTTTCATTATGAATTACTTTACTGATACAAAATCATTTTTAATTTCCATTAAAGCATCTATTATATTATTTAATTATCTTGTGCCAGAGTATATTTCATTTCTTGGATTATTTAAAATATAATTTGATATTTTATGTTCTTTCTATGTGACTTCTCTTTGGGATGTTCTACTTTCTAGTATTTGTGCATCATATTGGAGTCTTTATCTCAGTTTATTTTCCTGCTTGTTCAGTCCATTGTCACTTGCCTTATCTGAGAATGTTTATTTCACTTTTGGTTGCTTCTTTTCCTTTTTCTCTGTGACCTGTTTTAAATTAGTTTTCATTCAGGGAAAAAAACTGTTAGTGCTTTCTATGGGGAAACGAAAAGCTGAACTCTTTTGCAACCTCTTGGGTTTTCTTTCCCACATCTAAACAATTGAATTCTTAAAGAAATACCTTTTTATTTCCTTAGGCTTGAACTGATTAAAAGAAGGATAATCATAATAATAGATGTCTACAGGAATCATCTAACATGAAAAAAATGTAGGAAACACAGGAATGCATAAGAAAAGATTTGTAGTGACATAAGATGCATAAAAAATGACTGAAGCAATATAAATAGAAAGAACAAAAACAGTACACTGATGGCAACGTTGACAAAATAAACCTCAACTAACATGGAATATAGCACGTATTTTTAGACGCAATTCATGTGTTCATGGGTTTTGCTGAAGGTATTTTTTTTCTCATGGGAGAGGGCAACAAATATATCAACATATCCTTTCCTTTCAAGGAAACTACTTCATTCTGGTATAGTTCAAAGAATGTTAGATCTAGAGTAAGAAAACTCGGGTTTCAACCCAAGCTCTGTCATTTATTTCCTAGGTGACCTTGAACCAATTCCCCAATATTTCTGTATTTTCATTTTCTCATCTCTAAAATGATGGGTCCATACTAGATAGTCTAAACAATTCTTCCCAGCTCTTGATCCTAATCTTACAACCCTCTAAGCTCCTAGCTTCTCTTTCATTTCACTCAGTCACTCCTCTCTTTTCATTGGTTTACCTCCCGAAAAAAAATACCAAACAAACAAACAAACAAAATCAGGAAACTATATCACATAGTGTCATTTATTTCTTTCAATCTTCTTTATCACCAGAAGGCAATAATAACAACCATCACCACCACAACAGCAACACTTCAATTCTTAAGCATATACAGTTTGATACTAATAGATGGAGTCTTTACACAATGCAATAAGTTTACCTACATATCAACTAGCCTTCAGATTTCTACTAAAGGCAGGGGGAGGGGAACTTTTCTTTTCAATAGGAAAAATTATACTTTGACCCATCTAATGATCTGATACCCTTCTGAGGTTATTGGAAAGTTGTACACATACACATTTCATTTTAGGTAAGCATCAAAAGTGTGTTGGAGCAAGCTTATACTGACTGAGAAAAGACAATTGTAACATTTTCAGTGTTATCATTTACACTTCTGAAATTGTCAAATGTTGCAAATCACAGCTTGGCTTATTGTTTTTACTATATAGATTTTATAAGTGGTAGAGAAAATGTTAATACTACTGATCAACTTAAAAAGTGCATCATGAGGACTTTTTTTTTAGTCAGTTGTTAAATAATTGTCAGCACTCTACTAGTTTGTATCTTTCATGCCTTTAAGAGTTAAAAGTAGAAATGGAAATTTTTTTAAATGAGCAACACCACAAGAATTTATACTGTTTTCCCTTAAGCTCTTTTCTACAGTATTTTTCCTGCCCAAGAAGAAAAAGGAGGCAGAACAATGTGCTGAATCAGCTGCTAAGAAACAGGCTTAACAATTTATAAAGTAGGAGGAAATGTATTTCTTTGGAATGTTGCTGGTAGTAAGCCAATGGCACACTTGGTAAACAGCAAATTAGTTAGGTTTGGGATTTCAAAGAATATAGACAAAATTTTAATAATTAGGTTTTTGTTTTTTTGTTTGACAATTACATCGTTACTAGATAATATGAAATCTACATTGACAAACTCATATTTAGCACCTGGAGTACCTTTCACTTTTTAGCAATGGAGCCTTTGACATAGTTGCTCCAGTATCAATGTACTTGTTGAGTCTATGAGTACCTGAGCCATGGACTATGTGTTTATAACTTTTCTTTTTTCTCTAATCCACCAGAGGACAGAAGTATTTCAAAACAAAGTTATTTAATGTACAAAAAGTTGTGCTAGAATATTTTCCCCATAAACCTGGATCATGCTATCTCCCAAATGTACACATCATCACTAAGGGAAGTAGAGGCATATAATAATCATGAATAAATATCATAGCCAAGACACATGTATAAATGACTGAAGTTACACCTCTGATAGTGCTGGGTCATTAATATTTTCTCATTATATCATCATGCTTCTTCACTTTTCTCTGGGTGTAGTGTCTGCCTTGATATTCTTGTGTATTGGTCAATACTTCTAGGAAAATAAATCTCCATTGATGATTTTTTTTTTCTGCTTAGCTCTTTGAGAATGAAGGACAACAATCAATCACCACCAGGATCAAAATACTTATTGAGTCTATGGGTGTATGAGCCATGGTTTGGGAAAGGAAATAAGTTGTCCTGTGAAAATCACAGTGGAGTCTCTCTCTTAGTCACTGCTGGAAAGATTCTTGACTGAGTTCTCTTTAATAGGATGATCCTCCACCCAGAAAAGCCAGTGTGGTTTCAGAAAGGGCCAAGGAATGATTGATATGATGTTTGGTGCCCAACAAATCCAGAAGAAATGCCAAGAGCAGAACAGAGCTCTGCACAAAATGTTTATTAATCTGACCAAGGCCTTTGATATTTTCAGTCATGAAGATTTGAGGAAAATCAAGGCAAAATTTGGTTGCCCAGAGATGTTCATAAGTATTGTACATAAGTTCCATGATGACATGCTTACATGGCTTCTGGATAATTTCTGACATTCTTGTGCTTTACTAGTCACCAATGGGGTGGAACAGGTACGTGTGCTTGCTCCCAAGCTTTTAAGTGTGACGTTTTCAGCAATGATGTCAGACAACTTTTTCTGTTTTGGCCAGAAATCCTGAGGGTCTTTCCCATCCAGATTGATTTTTTTTGACTAGATAAAGAGGCCATTCTATACCTTAATTCTTTCCTACCCTTAATCACTGAATGGGCATTGCTTCAATCAAACTGACACCTGGGAAAAACCTAAGCTTAAAAAGGCCAAGGTTTCCCACCATATCCAGGGCCATCTCCCGTAATCCTAATGTGTGACTTGTCATTGTATCCAGATGGCTCCAGAGGAGAAAGTGAGGCTGCTGACTTGGCACAGCCCTCCCTCACTTAAATCCAATTCACTTGCATATCATGACATCACCTCTCTGATGTCATGATCCTCTTTAAGAATGAAGGGCAAACAACAACAGATACTTTCAAGGAGAATGAAAGTAGCATCAAGATCAGCCACTGCATCAATGATAAATTATTCAAGCTGAACAGGCTATAAGTTGCATGCCCAATTCATTGATCTCCTCTTTCTCTATTTTATTTTTGTAAGAATCTAAAGATAAGAAATTTCCTCTTAGAACTGCTTTGGCTACATTCCACAAGTTTTGATATGTTGTCTCACTATTGTCATTTTTTTCTGATGAAATTATTGTTTCTATGATTTATTATTTGACCTGCTCATTTTTAGGGTTAAATTATTTAGTTTCCAATTACTTTTAAAAATTATTGTTCCAAGGCCATTTTCTACATGTAACTTTTTTACATCATGGTCTGAAAAGGATGTATTTAATATTGCTGCCTTTCTACATTTGTGTGGGGATTTTAAGTCATAATACATGCTCATTTTTTATACTTGTCAAGTATGACTGAGACAAAGGTATATTCCTCTCTGTCTCTATTAAATTTTCTTCAGATATCTATCATGTCTAACTTTTCTATTCACTTCTTTAACCTCTTTCTTATTTATTTTGTGGTTAGATTTATCAAGTTCTGAGAGGGGGATGTTGAAGTCCCCCACTAGTATAGTTTTGCTATTTCTTCCTATAACTCACTTCTCCTTGAAGAATTTGGATGCTATACCACTTGGTGTTTATAGGTTTGATACTGATATTACTTCATTGTCTATGGTAATATTTAGCAAGATATAGTTTTCTTCCTTCTCTCTTTCAGTTAGATCTATTATTGCTATTCTTCAAGATCAGGATTGTTATCCCCATTTTTTGTTTGTTTTGTTTTCTTTTTGTTTTTTACTTCAGCTGAAGTATACTATATTTTACTTTGGCCTTTTATATTTACTCTGTTTGGGTCTTGATGATTTAAATGTTTCATTTAAGCAATATATTTTCAGATTATGTTTATTTTAATCCACTCTGATATCTCCTTTTAGTTTATGAGAGAGTTCATCCCTTTCACATTCAGAGTTAGGATTACTAACTGTATATTTCCCTCCATCCTATTTTCCCCTGTTTCCAATTTTCTTTCTCTGTCTCCTTTCACGTTGTCCTTCCTCACAAGTACTTTGCTTCTGACCATTCACTTCCCTCAACCTGTCTCCCCTTCTATCACCCTCCCCCTCTTTTCTTTTTTCCCACCCCCTCCTACTTATCCATAGGGTAAAATAGATTTCTCTACCCAACTGAGTGTGTATGTTATTCCCTCTATCAGTCAAATCTGATGAGGGTAATGTTTAAACAATGCTCAGCTCCTCCCTTCCTTCCCTGTACTGTGATGGGTCTTTCATGCCTCTTTATGTGATATAATTTACCCCATTCTGCTTCTCCTTTTCCTCTTCTCCCAGAGAAATCCTTTCTCTCTCTCTCTCTCCCTCTCCCTCTCTCTCTCTCTCTCACACACACACACATACACACACACACACATATATGCATGTATGTATGTATGTACATACATCCTAGTAACTGTCCTAAGAGAGATACAGTACAGTTACAAGTATCATCTTCCCATATAGGGCTGTTAACGGTTTCATCTTATCAAGTACTGTTTTGTTTTCTTTTCTGTTTACTTTTTTATGCTTCCCTTGAGCCTTGTAATTGAAGCTCAAATTTTTTGTTCAGCTATGGTCTTTTTATCACAAAAGTTCAAAAGTCCCCTATTTCATTGAATATCCTCCTTTTGCTCAGTTTTGCTGGGTAGTTGGTTCTTGGTTGTGATCTCAACTCCTTTGCCTTCTGAAATATCATATTCCAAGCCCACTGATCCTTTAATGTAGAAAGTGCCAAGTCCTTTGTAACCCTGACTATGGCACTTTAATATTTGAATTGTTCTTTTCTTGTTGATTGTGGTATTTTCTCCTTCATCTGATATTTCTGGAATTTGGCTACAATATTCCTTGGAGTTTTCATTTTCTTCTATTTTTTTTCATTCTTTTGACATTGTTTGATTGATTCTCAATGCCTCATAGTTGTTTTCTTCTACTTGCCAAACTCTACATTTTAATGAATCATTTTCTTCAGTTAGCTCTTGCCTCTCCACAATAAACTTAAATAAATAAATCTTCCTCACAATAATTTTTTTTGAATAATTTGGTGTACCCTGAAGAAACGTACAACAAGTCATTGATCTCTGCCTGATTACCATCCTGAATCAATTATTCTTGGGAGTGATTCAAATAATTGAAGCAGTAAATACATATGAATGAGTTCTATACAAGTTTCAACTTAGGCAAAAAAAAATAATAATTCTGAATGACCATCAGATTTTAGAGATCACTTGGATTTCATATCAAGGGAGATATAAGAAGCTAGATATACCAATCTATGATAAGCAAACCCCAAACATAAACAAATATTATCATGTAGTACCTGGGTACTGTCCACACCATGTACATCCTTCTGAATGACATCCAAGTTTCTAGGTACATTGTGAGCCTATATAGAGTCCATTAAAACAATAGCTAATGTGCCTCTATCGGTGTATTTCTTTTGACAGCACTTTTATTCAAGGCAATAAATAAAATAAGATAATTATAAAATATGACAAGAGAAGTTATATTGTAGACCATAAACAAGAAATATTCATGCCACACACCCAGGTGCATACTCTTCCACTGTTTATTGTGTAGGGCAGGAGTTTAAGTTGGGAAGTTTAAGTAGGGAAGGAGGCACATATAAATAGGGAACATGCTTGGTTTGGCACACTTGTAGAGAATATATCTAGCTAGGTAAGGCACATGACTAGAATATATGTATGTCCAGGGCAACTCACGTCTCTGCTGCTTCAGTGTTGGTGATGTACATTGGTGGTGTTATTAGGCAAGGTACTTTCCCTGCTGTTTTGGGATGATCTGTTGCTATGTACTCTCTGCCATTCTTCTTGCTGCTGGACACTTGTTAACTGCATCCCAAATCTTCTCTTTTTTCCTAGGCATCTCTTATACTAAAGCTACCCTTACTGCTATTGCTTACTCCTGCTATCTACTGTGCATTTGCCTTTTTCCCCATAGGAGACTGAGTCTACCAGTTCTTTACCTTGATTGCCTCTGGTGACATCTTTAATTCTTTTGCATTATAAATCCCAGAGAGCAACATTCATTCATTTAGTTATTCACATCCTCAGGAATGTTTGCTTGGCTGCTCCTCTAAAATGTCAGCTCTGTGAGTCTCACAGTGTTCTGATCTACAATCCAAAAATTCCTCTTAATTTCTATCAAACTTCTCCTCTGGGAAAATTATTGCCAGCAAACCTGCTTATCAAAACCGAAAAGAATAGGGGAAATTTGTTGTAGTGAACCTTTTCCACTCCCTCCTCTTCTTCATATTACCTTCAAATGGCAGAGATTGGGCTCACTAGGCAATACTGCAAAGGAGTGTGATGACATTTGCCCTACTTCCCACCAGAAAACAAAATTGCAGCATCCCCTATACCAATAATGAGTAGAACAGTTAAGCCTGAACACAGGGTTTGTAGAATTCTTTTGCAGTTAGAGACTACACTCATAGGTATTCATCAGGCACTCTAAATACTTTTAGTTTCATATTGTCCCTGCTTTAAATAAAGGGGCACATAAATACTATCAACAAAGCACCTTATTTCTGCCTAAATTTGATGTCATATCAATTACTTTGGTTGTGTATATGTATTTCCATTTTACTCAACTAATTTGATAGTATTTTATCTAACTTTCAATTGGAGACAGAATAAAAAAGATCATTTTAAAGTTCTGGAATAGAGAGCAATTTTCAGGCCTGTTAAATGTCCAATAAATTTCCTAGGTGTCATGAATAAAGCTTAAATATATATTCATGTACAAATGTATTTATATTTCTGTAATATTGGTGTATAGGTGTAAACCAGTTTGATGCTATTAAATAATAGAGCCAAGAGAAAATGCAAAACAGATATTGACTCAAGATATGACCCCCAGAGGAAAGCTAGTCAACACTGTGAGAATAGAATTAGAGCCTGCATAAAATACAAGTAGTACTTTCAAAATAGAATTTAAGAGCAACAGAAACTAAACCTATAATCCTAGCATGAAATTCAAAATGGGTTTTATGGGCTTCATGGTCAAATTACCTACTACTGCTCTGTGTTGCTGGGAGCAGCCTATTGACTACCATTAAATTAATTTGTCCATCTTTGGTCTCAACTTGAATTATTCAATTATGTAATTTGAATGAATGATCCAGAATTTGGTCAATAAGGAATTATTGAAAAGTAGATGAGATTATTAGAAGAGTGACATTCCTTGACATCACTTTTAAATACCATTATGTCAATGTTGTTTATGCGCTAGAAGCTGCTTTCTGAAGTTAGTGGAATTAGTTTTAAATGAGCCACAAGTTATAAAGAACCCTAAGTCCCAAGTACTACTGAGAAGTAGTATAGTGCAGTGGAAATAGTCTCAACTTTAAAAAAAAAAACCTGGTTTTACATTCTAGCTCTGCAATATATTAACCAAGAGACCTTAGACAAACCACTTAATGTTTCTAAGTCTTGATGTCTTTGTATATAAAATAAAGGAATCATATTATATGATTTCAAAAATTCTTTCCAACTCTTAACACCTTGTAACCAGAATGGATTTTGTTTTCTTTGAATGACTCAGCTTAACTCATTGAGCTTCCCTGGACACTGGGGCTGGCTCTTCTGGGGCAGGAAGCCCAGCGACCATGCCAGGAATCAGAGAACTTCCTGTGTGATGAGTCATGGGGCTGGCTGAGGGGAGGTGTGTTAACCTGGTCTACGCTAGGGGGAGGGGCCAAGTCAAGAACCAATAGGCCCTGGTCATTCAGGTGGCGCTTGATGACGTCAAAATCTCTATAAGAGGGGAGAGGACAGCTTGAAGATCTCCTTTTCCTTTTCCGGTTGGAGCCAGAGATGCCTACAGCCGAAGCTGAGCTGCTGGTAGCAGAGCTGACTGGAGGCCAGTGGGTAATCTTCTTACCATAGAGGGGAAGCATGTATATGATTTTGCCTTATACTATCTCACTTCTCTGTGGCTTCCTGGTTACCCTTGTGAGCTGGACTTATTGGGCCTGGAAGCTTTTGATGAAAATATCAAAATGGGGACGCTGGTTTGTGGGCTTGTTACTGTGGAGTATAAATACATGCTTTAGTTCTCCTGCCTTCTGCCTAGAGAATTCCTTATATCCTGCGGTTTTGGACTTTTAAGGCACATATGAGATTCTCTTTGAAATCATAAATTCTGCCTTCCTAATATATTTGGGGATGAGGTGGATGGGATCACAGGTATATGATATCTATTCAGAATCAGAAGAACTTCAGAGAAAGAGATGAATATCCCAGGGTGGGAGGACCCATTTTAATTCTCCTTAACAAAGGAATTGGCTAAAAAAGCCTGACCCTGTGAAAACTGGGAACCAAGGCTACAGAGAGGAGATCCTAAGGATTTGGAAAGGTGTTTACAAGAGGTTGGGATTCAGTCAGGGGCATCACTATCTAGGCAAAGCTGGATAGTGTTATCAGCCTACCGGCTAGTATATGAAAGATTGAGATTAAGTGAAAGAGATGGGGGCACTCCTACCCCACAGCAAGAAGGGGAATTTCAGATAGCAGGAGAACAAATTGCTGCTCAAGAACCCACTGACTCAGATGAGAACTTTTCTATTAATGTGGCTAGGAGCAACAGGAGGCCAAATAAGCCAAGAGTGCATCCCAACTCAGCCCAGACCAAGCCTGACTGCCTGCTTTGTCCTTGCCATGGTGGCAGGGGAAGTGAGCGGGGGGAAAATGAGACAATGTTAGGGACTGAGACAGAAAACGCTACTAGGGTTCAGGACGTCCCTCGCACAGAGAATGGGAGATGGTTAAATACTCAGACAAGCGTTCTTCCCATAGAAAGGAGGAGGACAGAAACCTGAGGTAGCAATTTAGTTACGAGGGAATTTCAGGAAGATTTCTCACCACAAGAGGTCACAGATATTTTGAGCAGATTCAGCCAAAGAGTAGGAGAACCATTAATATCTTGGATGGTAAGACTCAGTGATCAAGGGGCTGGTGGAATATTAGTAGATAAGAGGGACTGTATGAGATTCACAGCTATCAGCCACGATCCTCTAGTTCAGCAAGCTTTTAGGGAACATCATCAGCAAGGAGATGATGCTAGCAGGACTACTCTGTTGGCATTACCTGCTGCGGGATGCAATAAGAGATATACTAATGATTCTATGTGGCCCACTGAGCACAGACCCTGGTATTCACTTAAAGATTGTATCACGAGACTAAAGGAGGAGGTAATGAAGACTGCTATTATGACAGGAACTGCAGACAAATATTACAATAATCCCATAGGAATCCCTCATAGGAATTTAATAATTAGGACAGCTCCCCCTGCTTATAAACAACTAATTTTGAATCTGTTACTTGGGGAAGTAGGGACCCATCTTACAGAGGTGATAAATAAGATTTTACAGTTACATGACTTAGGAGACTGGGGAAGGGATAGATCTCCTCGAGAGAGAAGGGTGAATACCAGAAAACTTGGCGCCAAAATGGAGTGACAAGAAAAGAAATGTTCACTGCTCTATTGAGAGCAGGGGTAGGTTTTGAAACGATAGATGGCATTCCAACCAGTGAATTGTACAGGATGTACCAAGATAAAGGACTCGATAACAGGAGTGATAGGGAAATAAGAACTGCTCCTGCAAATGCTACAGACATTGAACCTTCATACCCAAGTGAATCACATGCTAGGGAATACCAGGAAACAGGCTGAGCCCCAGTCCAAATTAAGGAAATACGTAAGGTGGATTGCAGACCTCACATTAACTAGACCATATATTGGAAAAATGGGTCAAGTACAGTAACTAGGGCATTAATAGACACTGGGGCCGAGGCCACCCTTATCTATGGGAATCCAGACAAATTCAGCCATGGAACTCCTATTACCATCACAGGACTAGGAGGGACTGAAATATCAGCCAGACAAGTTAAATTGATGATGAAAATTGGACAGTTGCCCAAGAAAGTATATAGTGTGGTTATTGTGCCTATTCCTGAATACATCATTGGAATAGACATTTTGAAGGGTATGACCTTAAATTTACCTGAAGGGAAATACCAATTTGCTGTGAGGAAAATAGGCATTAATGCAGTCTTAGTGGGGAAAATCAAGATGGATCCAATCACTTTGCCCGAACCTTCTGAAGTAATTACTTTGAGGCAATATCGTGTGCCAGGTGGGCAAGATGAAATTGCCAACACTATAGGAGAATGTCTTGAAGCAGGAGTGTCAGTCCCTACAACTACTCAATGGAACAACCCTGTCTGGCCCGTCTGAAAGTCAGATGGGACATGGAGAATGACAGTAGATTATAGACAGCTGAACAAAGTGACTCCTCCCTTGTATACTGCTGTTCCAGACACGGTTACTTTAATAGAGAGAATACAAAAATATGAAGGGACTTGGCATGCAGTTATTGATTTGGCCAATGCCTTCTTTACGATCCCAATAGACCCCAAGCAATGGAACCAGTTTGCTTTTACTTGGCAAGGCCGACAGTATACATTTATATGCCTGCCACAAGGATATATTCATAGCCCAACTATTTGCCACAGGTTTGTAGCTGAGCATTTGGATGAATTAAAGCTACCTGGTGTACAGCTTACACATTACATAGATGACATCATGATACAGGGAAAGAATATAAAAGAAGTGAAGGTGAGTTTAGCATTATTAATTGACCATATGAAAAGCAAAGGATGGGAAATCAACCCCGCAAAGCTTCAAGGGCCAGCTCAAACTGTAAAATTCTTGGGGATAGAGTGGAATAGAGGACTGCAAGAAATTCTCCCACAAGTTTGACAAAATATTCAGGATTTTCCCACCCCTACTAATAAGAAAGAGGCCCAAAAGTTCATAGGGCTATTTGGTTATTGGAGACACCACATCCCACATTTGGGACAAATTTTAAAACCCTTGTATAAAGTCACCAGAAAGAAATATGAATTCGATTTGGGCTGTGAACAAAGTAGAGCTTTTGAGGAAGCAAAGGCTACTATACAATTAGCTCTGGACTTATGGTCTATGCAAAAATGGGCCAGTGGAGTTACAAGTGACTGTACAAGATGACTATGCAAATTGGAGTCTGTGGCAAAAACAACAGAGCCGAAGTGTACCTTTAGGCTTTTGGTCAAGGAAACTGCCCTCATCTGGAGTGCAGTATACACCTTTTGAGAAGCAGCTGTTAGCTGCATATTGGGCTTTAGTAGAAACTGAGCAACTAACCCTGGGTCATGAAGTGATATTAAGGCCTGGAATTCCAATTATGACTTGGGTAATGAGTACCCCAGCTTCTCACAGAATTGGACATGCACAAGAGGCAAGCATAATCAAATGGAAATGGTATATTCAGAATAGGTCCAGAGCAGGCAAAAGTGGAGTTTCTGCTTTACATGAATCGGTGGCGAACATTGGCACTGAGAGAAATGAAAAACCCCTTGAATCTAAGCAACAGATGGTGCCATCCTTAGTGAAATGGAATAATGGGTATGATGAACTAAATGTAGAACAGAAGAAACACGCTTGGTTTACTGACGGGACAGCAAAATATTTAGGACAGAAGAGACATTGGAAAGCAGTAGCCTATAACCCCTGTACTAGGCGAACTCTGGAAATTTCTGGGATAGGGGGAAGTAGCCAATATGCTGAACTGATGGCAGTACATCAAGCCATCAGAATGGAGAAGGGAAGACAGTGTCATATATTTACTGATTCATGGATTAGCTACTTGGATACCTATATGGAGGAATCAGAATTGGGAGATTCATTGCAAACAAGTTTGGGGTAAAGCGTTATGGGAAAATATATGGGACATGTCTTTGGTTACGGATTTGTCAGTTTTTCATGTTGATGCTCACGCGACCCTGACCACACCAGAGCGTTAGTACAATGCACATGTGGATCGACTAGCAAAGATTGCCACTGAATGTATTGTCCCTACTCCAACTCCAACTGATGACTCAGCCTTAGCAAGATGGGTCCACCAGACTGCCAGCCATTTAGGGGTCCAGGCCACCCACTGATGGGCGCAGGATCAAGGTATCAGTATCTCTCATGCGTTGTTAAAACAAATAACAGAGGGGTGTTATATATGTCAATTAGAAAAAGAACGAACTCTTCCTAGGATAGTAACTGGAGAAATAGCAAGGGGAAAAGTTCCAGCCCAAATCTGGCAGATATATTAAGTTGGCCCACTACCCCAGGATAAAGGATGTAAGTATGCATGTACATGTGTTGACACCTATTCAGGTGTACTAGTGGCTTGTCCTTATAAGGACGCAACTCAGAAAAACACCTGTAAAACCCTAGATATTGTAAGTTTATACTATGGAACCCCAATACAGATTCAAAGTGACAATGGGTCACATTTCAAGGGCAAAGAAGTGAAAAGATATTGTGTGTTGAATAATATGGAATGGATATATCATACTCCATATTACCCACAAGCATCTGGGCTGATTGAAAGAATGAATGGATTGTTGAAAGAACAGCTGAGAAAATTAAGCTCTAATAATTCATATCATCATTGGAAGGATAATTTGTCTATTGCCTTACGTAATTTGAATAATAGGCCCTTAGGGGGGAGTACACTTCTAGCCAGAATGATGACTCCAAACTTGCAGATTAGAGAACAGAGAACATGTGAGATCAAAAATATTGAATTTTGGACTGTGAGGGAAGATGTCCCCCTACCATATCCAGGAACACCTGGTTCGGCAGGATATGATTTACATTGTATAGAGAATTTTAGGTTGAATAGGAAAGAGATAAGAAAAAGCCTTACTGCAGTATGTATGAGAATCCCCAAGAATCATTTTGGACGGATATTACCTAAACCAGGATTAGCAGCTCAAGGAGTACATGTATTGGCTGGAGTGATAGATTCAAATTATCAAAAAGAAATTGTTGTGACACTCCACAATTTGAGTGAAAAACCTGTACAATTTGGTAGGAATGATAGGATAGTTCAAGTGATTATTATCTCTGTGAAAAAATACCCTTTGTGAAAACTGACCCTCCTCCCAGAATAACTACTAGAGGGGCAAAAGGGGCTTGCTCCATTGATAGAATAAAGTTGGGAGCTAAGGTATGGGTAAAACAGAAGCCAGATGATATTCCAAAGGCTGCAGAAGTCATAGCCCATGGGAAGAACAACACTGTAACAGTTGTCTATTCAGGGGAAGATAATTACCAAATCGTACCCCTATACCATATATTTTACCATGAATAGGGCTATAATATTAGATTCACGGACCCCACGGGTATGGCTGATGTTGGTAATTGCCACAAATCACTCAGAGGGAAGGTGACTTTGTGTGATTAATGGATGAAAGCTTGTACTTCTGGGGAAAGGCTGGGATGACAATCCTAGTCTATCTAGGATGGGATCCTCCTGGTTTCCCTTGTACATCTGGGGAAAGGCTAGGAGGACAATCCTAGTCTCCATCTAGGGTGGGATCTTCTTGGCTTAGTTTCCTCATTGTGTTCCATTTAAAAAGAAACATTTCCCATCTGAGTTTGGCTCTGATATTGGATCTCTGCATAACTGAAATTTCAACTAAACTGGAGATGATTTTATTTGAAGGATAATAGTCCATACTTGCCTACTCTTTTTGTTCTCTGTTTTAGTTAACGTTGTCGCTAGTTCTGTCTCCTGCAGGCTTAAGCACCCTTCAGTTTCTGGTGACTGCCTAAGCACGTAGCATTCTTGTAATTCCTGCCAGCTCGCTAAAGAACTGAACTCTGGAATGGGACTCTTTGGGGCAGGGACACCTCTACATCCAATTTCAGCAAGAACCCCTTACCCCAAGATTTTGAGCCCCAATCATTCAGTGGGGGGAATGATGATAGTGTTCTGTGTATTTATTTTGTGTTATCCTTGCTATATTGTTTCATTGTTATGATATTATTGATCCTATGTAATGGATACAAAGATCTAGGGGTGGACATTTGAATTATTAATAATTATATTGGGATGATTGATTGAAGAGATTATCTGGCTGGGATCTAGGGGTGGATCACATTTGAATCGCAAACCAATATTTGGGAGTGTCACTGAATGATATGTTTTCCTTTATTGTGAATGATATGTTTTAGTTTCCTGCATAATTGGATCACAATGTTCTAGGATATATAATTTAATTTAAATTATGATTGGATTGTGCATCCTAGAACATTGTGAGGGGTGGAGTGTAACCAGAATGGGCTTTGTTTTCTTTGAATGACTCAGCTTAACTCATTGAGCTTCCCTGGACACTGGGGCTTGCTCTTCTGGGGCAGGAAGCCCAGCGACTATGCCAGGAATCAGAGAACTTCCTGTGTGATGAGTCATGGGGCTGGCTGAGGGGAGGTGTGTTAACCTGGTCTACGCTAGGGGGAGGGGCCAAGTCAAGAACCAATTGGCCCTGGTCATTCAGGCAGCACTTGATGATGTCAAAAACTCTATAAGAGGGGAGAGGACAGCTTGAAGATCTCCTTTTCCTTTTCCGGTTGGAGCCAGAGACGCTGAGCTGCTGATAGCAGAGCTGACTGGAGGCCAGTGGGTAATCTTCTTACCATAGAGGGAAAGCATGTATACAATTTTGCCTTATACTATCTCACTTCTCTGTGGCTTCCTGGTTACCCTTGTGAGCTGGACTTATTGGGCCTGGAAGCTTTTGATGAAAATATCAAAATGGGGATGCTGGTTTGTGGGTTTGTTACTGTGGAGTGTAAATACATGCTTTAGTTCTCCTGCCTTCTGCCTAGAGAATTCCTTATATCTTGCAGTTCCAGACCTTTTAGGCACATATGAGATTCTCTTTGAAATCATAAATTCTGCCTTCCTAATATACACCATTGATATAATGATAGTTGTAATTATCACTCAAATAATTCATTAAATATAAGCTCTATTTTGAGTGAAGAAAAGTGAGGGGCAGGAAAGAGAGAGTATGATCAAGGCTATGTTAATTGGTTGTCATGTGCAGCATAACTAGTAAGATGTCCCAGGTTCAAGGATATGGTTTCAGAAGCTATAGAGGTGATAAGTATTTCTCCAATAATTTTCCAGCACTTAGCAATATATGCTTTCTAAATAGATGTTTATATGGTAAATGCTAATAGCACTCTACAAATAAGTGAAAGCAGGATACGACCCATAAATTATATATTCAAGTAGGATTTATCAAAGGTTACACAGAACCAATCAGAACCCAAGATGCCATCTTCAACATTTTTGGAGGGAAGATAACACAGAACAAGTAGCAAACATCTTCGACAATGTATGATTCATTTACATTCACATGAAGAAAAAGCCTTGCTTCCAAGAAATTTTTTTCCATGCCTTGAAGGTTTGGGAAACAATGATTACTAAGGGTATATGTGTTTGATCCTATAAATATTATTTAGGAAGACATAATTGGCCTTTTTCAGCAAATTGCCCTTGGCTTATGTTGAATATCATTAGCCATATTAAACACAGGTGATTGTTATTTATGCAGCAGGTCAGTGCTGGGCAGCTTCTCTTAATTAACCAAACAATGAAACAAATTAATTAGCCTTTTAGCTGTAATATTGTGGGGACAGGTGTAATGGCTTCTGCCCAGGACTTTTGCTAATTTTTATCTTAAGAATGACATTGGAAGAAGCTACTGCCATCTTAGAATATCTGCATAGGTTGTGGGGTATGGGTGTGAAGGTGACACAAAGCCCAAAACATCTCATTGTAAAAGTTATAAAGGGTAAAAATAAATATTTTGAATATTTCATAGCCCAGCTGACAGGTAGTGCTAAAAACAAACAACCATTAACACTTAACGAAAAGCAGGCAGAATTGTAATACACAACACTAAATACAAATGTTGCTTCTTCTTCTTAAGAAATAAGTATCCCCTAAAACTCTTTTGCTCTGGGAGTTACAGTAAGTGAAAAATAATAAATGGATCTAATGCCAGGCGGGGGTTTGAATCTTCCATGTAGCTTCACTTCTAAAAGCTGAAAAGCATACATTTATGGATCCTTGAATTGTGAAGGGAGTCCCAGAAGTCACATAAGTCATTGGTCAATAAAGAGGCACCCAGAAAACAGAGACAGAAAGAGAAGAAGCAGTTGTTACATCTGGAAAAAAGAATATCCCCCTAGCATAGATGCACAGTACAAATACCACCTAACCCAAAGCCTTATTGGTATAGGATGCTCTCCTCATTGATTAAATCAGTGCTTACCACCTGTATGAGGAGTGGGTCAGAGTTGTCAAAAACAGGAAAGAGGAAAGATCAAGGCTCTGCAGTCTTTTCAGGTTCATCAGTCACTTTGGGTTCTTCTGGCTCCCAGCTTTGAAGGAGAAGGTGGAAGATGCCAACTCCACTTCAAGTTTCTGATAGGAGAAAAGGCTCTAGTAAGAAGGTAACAGTGGAACTTTGATAATATACTCAGCTTACTACACTGGAGGTTTCAGGGTATTTTCTTCCTGGAGTGAGATCTTGTTTCTCTCTGTGTGTCTCTCTGTCTATGTCTGTGTCTCTGTTTTTTTTTTTGTCTCTGACTCTCTGTTTCTCTGTCTATGTCTCTGTGCATTACTCTCTCTGTCACTGACTCTGTCTCTCTGTTTCTGTCTCTCAGTCTCTCTGTCTCTGTCTCTGTCTCTCTCCGTGTGTGTCTCTGTCTCTCTCTCTGTCTCTATCTCTTTCTGTCTCTGTCTCTCTCTCTCATTCTCTCTCTCCGCTGTCAACCTAAGAGCACTCTCAAAAAAGAGTTCCTTTACCCTATATCATCTGTTGGCTATTTTCGTATGTATATTTGGTTGAATTACTGTTTTGCTATCACCTTGGATAAATGGGTTTCTTTGCTATTTGTTGTATGTATTCATTGTAGAACTAGTATTTAGTAGGAAAGAAGTCAAGTCTTTCTTTTCCCATTAGAAAATAGTGATCTAAGGTTTAGCTTGAACTTGAAAATATCTCCTAGACTAATAAATATTTGAGGAAGGAGATAGATATATCTCTAACCTCTTCTTCTCCTCTCCACTCCATACCATACTTCTCCAAGGGAGACTTTAATTCTAGCCCAATTCCCCTCTCTCTGATAAGCAGAATCCTAGCATTTGGTCCCAACTTAATGCTTCTCTGGTAGGAATTAAAGTCTCCCTTGCAGAAGAGTGAGAAAAGAAGAAGCTAGACAAAGTGAAGAGGCTTTCTAAAGACTTGATTCCCAGAGGCCCAACATGCAAAGCCTGATATGAGCAATGTTATAAAGTACACAGTTTGTCCTTCTGTTGACTGTGTCCCAAAATCAGAATTTCTGCTTTCTATGCCTCCACCCTTAACAAATTCCCTCATATCACTTCTATTATCCAGAGTCTTAACTACTATCCAACCTTCTTTCAGATAAAAAGATATGCTAAATGTCATTAACTTTAACATGTAAATCAGTTAATTGTGCAATTTTAAGGACATCTCTATACAAACAAATGCTTTATCAGTATGGCAAAGGACTGCACACATAAATGTCTGTACCTATCACTGTGAGTATATTTTTCAGGTTCGAGGCTTCTTCCCAGAGTCCCTGAAAGATCTCTCACCTGCTCACTACATCTGAGGCTAATTCTGCTTCCATAGCACAGTGTAGTGCAAATGTTGTATGCTTGCCTGTGAGGAGGGTTTTTCCCCTTAACAGCATATCCATATAGAAAAGACTCACTAATTTTCTCTCTCATAGGCTTGTCCAAATGCATTTCCCTGGACTTCTTGCAAACATAATGAAGAATTTAACCTGAAGTCCAAAGGGGTGGGACAAATTGACAATAAATATTCCCCCAAGATTGATACTGCAATGGCTCCAATGCACAAATAACAGTAGTAAATTCAACCAGAATTTTACAGAACTGAGATTCAAGCAAGATCCATCAATAATACTCATTATCTAAGATGTCTCTGCACAAATGGGAAAAGTATTAGATATCAAACTAATTGAACTAAAGACCTTAATGGAAGGTAACAAATTTGACCTTTTAGGTATTACTGAGTAGAATGGAAGTCATGAGTAGAATGTGGCTCTGGAAGGCTATGCATTATTCAAAATTATCGGAGAAGGTAAATGGAAAGACATGTAGTCACATTAAATATTTAAAAATGTATACATGTGAAGAAATCAGGAATCAGAGGAAATAAATATTTGTGACCATTTCTGTTAAAGGCAATGGACTTAGAAGCAAAAGCAATACTGTCATGTGAGTGTTCTGCAAACAAATAGGATGGAAAGAAACAGCAGATGAAAAATTTGGTAAACTGTTCATAATGATATGGAATGTGATGACAGGATATTAAATTAGTAAAGCAAATACTAGAGCTAACTTTGCTCAAAGTAGAACAGCTAACAATTTTCCTGAATTGCTTTAAGGAAGATCATATCACCCAGAAAGTGTAAGAACCAATAAGGAAACCTGATATTCCTAATGGAATCCCTTTGTCATTTGTCTTACTGCTGATCACACTTTGCCAGCCCCTGACTTTGGATTACTCTCACCCCTTGCTTCCTGTTTATCTAATCACATTCCTGCAGAGTTCTGGAAGAAGTCATCAGTCTTTGCTGACTAAATTAAATACAAATTTATGTTACGGAGTTTCAATTGTGACCTTATTTCATGAAGCAGTCCTTCTACTCTTCCCCAATCAATTTTCTATAACACTTCCTACCATGGTTGTTCAAAATTTTTCTTCTCTCCCTAAGTCTCCCATTGTACCCCTCCCTGCTTTCTCTTATCTGAAGATCCAACCTCTCAACTTGAGAAAATGAAGGCCATTTGCCAAAATATTTCCTTTCCTCTCATTCTCTTCTAAAGCATCTGAAAGTTAGCTTGAGATGTCATTATTCAATTAAACTTCTCTTCCCAAAAGTTACCAAAGATCTCTCAAATGCTTCATTTAATGACCTCCCTGCAGACTTTTCCATAGTCATCTTCTCATTTCATTTACTTTTTCTTCTTGATTTTTAAGATCATTCTTTATTGGTTCTTGTCCTACCTTTCTGCATATTCGTTCTAAACCTACTTTCACAGATCTTCATCTATGTCATATCCACTCATCGTGGGGGCCTTTAAAGTTTCTAGACCCTCTTTGTCCTTTCCCCATACTTTGCCACTTCTTATTTTTATCATCTAACATGGATTCAATTATCATAGGTAGGCAGGTGAATCCAGGCTTGGTTCTCTCTAAAACACCAGTTCCACATCATGAACTGTGTATGGGAAGTTCAAAATAGATAATTTGTAGTTATTTAATTTTCAGCACACATGAAAGTTATTCTCTTTTCCCCAAAACCCATCCCTCTTTTGACCTTCCCTATTACAGTTGAGGACAGCCCTATCTTCACTCAGGTTCTAAGCCTTGGTGGCATTCTAAAACTAACTGTACTTAAAAAATTAGTTTCTAAATATTATTGTTTCTCCATATCTCTTGAATCTGCCCCCTTCATTTCATTTACATAACCACCACCCTAGTCCAGGATGTCATCATCCCCTCATTTGAAACAACTTCCTGTGGAGTATCCCAGCCTATAGTCTCTACCTATTCCTATCCAGTCTTCACATTGCCACCAAAATTATTTCCCCTGCTCTGAACTGTAAGTCTGACTATGTAATCCATTCTCATTTATCAATAAAGAACAGAGGTTCCCTACTACTTTGAATTTCAAATATGTAGTCCTCTCTTTATCATGTAAAGTTTCCTCAACTTTATTCCTTCCTATTCTTCCGGTTTCTATACACACTGTTCCCCTCTATGTACTCAACAATAGCTAGGTAGTTCAGTACATAGAGTGCTAGGCTTGGAGTTAAGAATATTTCTCTTTCTAAGTTTAAATCAGGCCTTAGATATTAACTACCTCTGTGACCTTGGGCGAGTTACTTAACCCTGTTAGTCTCAGTATCTGTAAAATGAGCTGGAAATGGTAAAACACTTCAGTATCTTCACCAAGAAAATCCCAGAAGAGGTCAAAAAGAATTGGATATAACTAAGAAATTAACTCAACAACAAGAACAGTCCAGATATTCTGGCCTGTTTCTCACTGATGTGCTGCATCTACAATCTCTGTGCCTTTCAAATGACTGTCTCTCATGTTTAAAATTCACTCCCTACAAAGTTCCCACTCTTAGAATATATGATTAATTGCAACATTCATGTCAAACATCGTATACTATAAGACAACTTCCCTGATTTTCCCCTCCCCAATACCAGTGATTTTATAGTTACTTCATTCCTACTATGCCCATGTATGTATGTATGGATGTATGTATTTATCTATCTATCTATCCATATCTATATCTATCTACAGATAGATAGGTCAGTACACACATATGGAATGTAAGCTCTTAAGTATACAATGACTATTATTGTTTGTTTTTTATTTGTATTATCAGGGTTTAATACAATGCCTACTACATAATGAATTTTATACATACACACACATACATATATATGTATATACAAAATTTATTATTATATATAGCTCTGTCTCTGTATGTATCTAGTACTTATTATGTAGCAGGCACAATAGAAAGATAGATAGGTAAGACTTTTAGTATACTGAACAGAAAATTCTCCTGATATTTTTATTTATGAAATATAGGTTGAACTTTTTTTTCCTTCTCAGACATATAGCAGCTTCTGACTTGAACTATTCCCCAGACAAAGAATTCAATTCCATATGAAAAAGTATTATTCTGATATAGTTGAATGAGGTTTCTATCTTGATCAGATCTCAAGGTATTGGGAACTCCCTGTAAAGGCAGTACACTCTAAAGGAATAATATTTAGCCCTTCTCTGATATGAGAAATGTGAGTTCTCCTCACTTACTGTTTCTACTACTTAAAACTTGCTAGGATGTTGTGGTTCTCACTCTTATGATTTCCCCCAAAATCTTAAAGTTTGTTCCCTGACTCCCTGGGCAAATACTCATCAACAAGGTGGAAATAATTCTTTGGTTAGAAATGATGGGAATCTTAGTCTGGATGATGAGTAGAATATCCACTCCATCTTAGAATTTGTGAGAAGGAAATGAAAGCTAAGACTATTGTGAACTGATATCTAGACTTTAGGAAATCAGATCCCAAAAGATTTGGAGAAGGGATAGTATTTAATGGCCTAAAATTCTATAAATGAAGTCAGTCCAGCACAAAAGGGGTACTCTCAAAAATGTAATTTTGAAGACAAAAATAAAATAATAATAATTAATAGGAAGCAAAATAAAAAAGAATCTTTAATATACAGAGACTGCTGACATTTGTGTTTAGCAGGAATATAAAGAAATAAAAATTTCTGGCATTTTGTACATAGAGGTATATATAATAAAATCAGGATTTAAAAATATATGCACATATCATCTATCACATATCATCTATCTATCTGTCTGTCTGTCTATCTATCTATCTATCCATATCATTACTTTATAACATTCAATTCCACAAACTTTTGAGTTCCAAATTTTCTCCCCCTTTCTTCCCACCCCACCAAGACAGCATGCAAACTTGTATAGGCTCTACATATACATTCACATTAAACATATTTTCACATTATTCATATTGCAAAGAAGAATTACAAATAATGGAATGAACCACAAGAAAGAAGAAACAAAAGAAAACAAAAAAGATAGAGAGCAAATAGTATGCTTCAATCTGTATTCAGACTAGGTAGCCATTTTTTTTCTTTTAAATTAATTTATTTTTTAGTTTACATTATTCAGTTCCACAAACTTTTGAGTTCCAAATTTTCCTCCCCTCTCCACCTCCTCAGGACAGGATTAAATCCTAAATAGGTTCTACATATACACTCACATTAAACATATTTTCACATAAATCATATTGCAAAGAATTATAACCAATGGAATGAACCAGGAGAAAGAAGAAATAAAACAAAAAAGTGAGAGAAAATAGGGTGCTTCCATCTGCATTCAGACTCTATAATTCTTTCTCTGGATGTGGATAGCATTTTCCATCATGAGCCTTTTGGAGTTGTCTTAGAACCTTGAATTGCTGAGAAGAGCAAAATGTATCAAAGTTAGTCATCTCACAATGTGACTGAAACTCTGTACAATATTCTCCTGGTTCTTTCACTCAGCATCGGGCCATATAGTGTTTCCAGGTTTTTCTGATGTCTGCCTGCTTCTCATTTCTTATAGCACAATAATATTCCATTACATTTATATATCACAACTTGTTTGACCATTTCCTAAATGATGGGCATCTCCTTGATTTCTAATTCTTTGCCAGCACAAAAAGAGCTACTATAAATATTTTCGTACATACTTCTGTGATCTCTTTGAGATACAGCCCTAAAAATGGTATTGCTGGGTTAAAGGGTGTGCACATTTTTATAGCCCTTGGGGCATAGTTCCAAATTGCTTCCCAAAATGGATGGATTAGTTCACAACCCCACCAAAAATACATCTGTTCCAATTTTCCCACATCTTCTCCAGCATTTATAATTTTCCTGTTTTGTCAGGTTAGCCAATCTGATGGGTGTGATGTGGTATCAGAGAGTTGTTCTGATTTGCATCTTTCTTATCAATAGTGATTTACAACATTTTTTCATATGACTACAGATATCTTTAACATCTTCCTCTGAAAACTGCCTGTTCATATCCTTTGACCATTTCTCAATTGTGGAATTTCTTGTATTCTTCTAAATTTGACTCGATTCTCCATATATTTCACAAATGAAGTCTTTATCAGAGACACTGGATGTAAAAAAATAATATTTCCCATTTTTCTGCTTCCCTCCTAATCTTGATTGCATTGGTTTCATACAAAAATTTTTCAATTTAATATAATCAAAGTTATCCATTTTGCATTTCATAACGCTCTTTATGTCTTGTTTGGTCATTAATTCTTCCATTCTCCATAAATCTGACAGGTAAACTAATCCTTGCTTTCCCAGTTTGCTTATAGTATCTGCCTTTATATCTAAATTATGTACCCATTGTTTTTTGTTTATTTAGGTACACGGTGTTAGATATTGGTCTATGCCCATTTTCTGTCATACTATTTTCCAGTTTTCCCAGCAGTTTTTGTCAAATAGTAAGCACTTCTCCCAGAAGCTGGAGTTTTGGGGTTTATCAAATAGTAAATTACTATAGTCATTGACTACTGTGTCTCGTGTACCTAACCTATTCCACTGATCCACCATTCTGTTTCTTAGCCAGTTTTGATGCTTGCTGCTTTACAGTACAATTTAACATCTGGTGTGGCTATACCACCTTCCCTAGCAATTCTTTTCATTAATTCTCTTCATATTCTGGAACTTTTGTTCTTTCTTCCAGATGAATTTTGTTATTACATTTTCTAGCTCTATAAAATAATTTGTTAGCAGTTTGATTAGTATAGAACTGAATAAATAAGTTCATTTAGATAGAATTGTCATTTTTATTATATAAGCTCAGCCTAACAATGAGCAACTGATGTTTTACAATTATTTAGATCTGACTTTATTTGTGTGAAAATTATTTTGTAATTGTGTTCATATAGTACCTGGATTTGTTTTGGCAAGGACACTCCCAAATATTTTATTATTTCTGCAGTAAATTTAAATGGAATTTCTATTTCTGTCTCTTGCTATGGGGCTTTGTTAGTAATATATAGAAATGCTGATAATTTATGTAGGTTTGTTTTATATCCTGCAACTTTGCTAAAGTTATTTATACTTCAGGTAGGTTTTTTTTATTCTGTTCTCTACAATTCTCTATATATATCATCATATCATCTGCAAAGAGCGATAGCTTTATTTCTTCTTTGCCTATTATAATTCTTTCAATTTCTGTTTTATCTCTTATTGCTAAAGCTAATACTTCTACTACCATACTGAAAAACAGGAGTGATAATGGACATCTTTCTTTCACCCCTGAACTTACTGGAAATGCTTCTAGCTTATCTCCATTTCATATAATACTTGTTGATGGTTTTAGGCAGATGGTACTTATGATTTTAAGGAATACTCCATTTATTCCTATGCTCTCTAGTGTGTTTAATAGGAATGTGTGTTGTATTTTGTCAAAAGCTTTTTCTGCAAATATTGAGATAATCATATAGTTTCTGCTAGTTTTGTTGTTTATATGATCAATTATACTGATAGATTCCCTAATATTAAACCAATCTTGCATTCCTGGAATAAATCTTATCTGGTCATAATATATCATTCTCCTGATAAGTTGCTGTAATCTTTTCACTAATGTTTTTATTCATTTTTTCATCAATATTCATTAGGGATATTGGTCTGTAATTTTCTTTCTTGGTTTTGACTCTTCCTCATTTAGATATCAGTACTATATTTGTATCATAAAAAATGGTAGGACTCCTTTTTTGACTATTTTCACAAGTACTCTATATAGTGTTGGAATTGTTATTTAAATGTGTGATATAATTAGCTTATGAATACATCTGGACCCAGAGATTTTTTTCCTAGGCAGTTCATAGATGGCTTGTTCAATTTCTTTTTCTGAGATGGGGTTATTTAGTTATTTTACTTCCTCTTCTGTCAATCTGGGCAATTGATATTTTTTGTAAATATTCATTGATTTCACTAAAATTGTCAAATTTATGGGCATACAGTTGGGAAAAGTTTTTCTTAATTATTGTTTTTATTTCCTCTTCATTGGTGTTGAATTCTTCCTTTTCATTATTGATACTTGGTGATTTGGTTTTCTTTTTTAAATTCAAATTAACTGAAGGTTTACCCATTTTGTTGTTGTTTTTGTCATAAAACCAGCTTTTAGTTTTATTTATTAGTTCAATAGTTTTCTTTCAATTTTATTAATTTCTCCTTTGGTTTTCAATATTTCTAATTTGGCATTTAATTGGGGATTTAAATTTCTTCTTTTCCTAGCTTTTTAATAACATTCCTATTCATTGATCTCCTCTTCCTCTATTTTACTCATGTAAGCATTTAGAGATATAATACTTCCCCTAAGAACTTATTTTGCTGCATTTCATAAGTTTTGGTGTATCGTCTCATTATTGTCATTTTCTTGGATGAAGTTATTGATTTTTTCTATGATTTGTTGTTTGACCTACTTATTCTTTAGGATTAGTTTACTTACTTTCCAACTGATTTATAGTCTATCTTTCCATGACCCTTTATTACATATCATTGTTACTGCATCATTTTCTGAGAAGGTTGCATTTAATATTTCTGTCTTTCTGCATGTGATTGTGAAGTTATTATGCCCTAGTGTATAATCAGTTTTTGTCTATGTGCCATGTACTGACAAGAAAATGGTATATTCCTTTCTATCCCCATTCAATTTTCTCCAGAGATCTACCATATGTAACTTTTCAGAAATTCTATTCACCTTCTTAAATTCTTTGTTGTTTATTTTGTGGTTAGATTTATCTAGCTCAGAAAGGGGGAGATTGAGGTCCCCCGATAGTATAGTTTTGCTGTCAATTTCTTCCCTTAACTCCTTTAACTACACCTGTAAAAATTGCCTTTCTTACACTACACCATAGAGTTGCCTTCCTTATCTCTTTTAATTAGATCAATTTTTGTTTTTTTCTTTGTCTGAGATCCAGATTGCTACCCTGTTTTTCTTTTTTCTTCAGTTAAAGCATAATATATTCTACTCCAGCCTTTCCTTTACACTGTGTGTGTCCCTCTGTTTCAAATGTGTTTCTTGTAAGCAACATGTTGTCAGATTATGACTTTTAATCCATTATGTTATCAATTCTGTCTTATGAGAGTTCATCTCATTCAAATTCACAGGTATGATTACTATCTCTTTCTTTTTCTCTATCCTGTCCCTCCCTCCCCACATTTATGCTTCTCTTTCTCCTTTCTCCCTTTCCCTCCTCATTAGATGTTGCTTTTGACCACCACCTCCCTCAATCTGCCCTCCCCTGTTACCCACTCTCTTTTCCTTCCCTTTCCCCTTGCTCTTTTTCCCCTGTAAATAAATTTTTTGGTAGTTTGATTGGTATGGCACTGAATAAGTAAATTAATTTAGGTAAAATTTTCGTTTATATTATATTAACTTGGTCAAACCGTGAGCAATTGATATTTTTTATTTATTTAGATCTGACATTATGTGTGTGAAAAAGTGTTTCACAATTGTGTTCACATAGGTCCTGGCTTTGTCTTGGCAGGTAGACTCCCAAATATTTTGTAGTGTCTACAGGAACTTTAGCTGCAATTTCTCTTTCTATCACTTGTTGTTGGGCTTTTGTAGTAATATATAGGAATGCAGAGGATTTATGTGGGTTTATTTTATATCCTGGAACTTTGCTAAAGTTATTATTCCAAATAGTCTTTTACTTGATTCACTACAATTAAGTATATCATCATATCATCTGCAAAGTCTTAAAGCTTTGTTTCTCCTTTGTCTGTTCTAATTCCTTCAATTTCTTTTTCTTCCCTTATTGCTAAAGCTAACATGCCTAGTACCAAATTTAATAATAGGAGTGATAATGGACATCTGTGTTTCACCCCCCAATATTATTGGAAATGTATCTAACTTATCTCCATTACATATAATGCTCGCTGATGGTTTTAGGTAGATTCTACTTATGATTTTAAGGAAGACTCCATTTATTCTTATGATTTCTAGTGTTTTTAAAAGGAATTACTCTTCTATTTTGTCAAAAGCATTTTCTCTATCGAGATAATCATAAGTTTTCTCCTAGTTTTGTTGTTGATATGATCAATAATGCTGATAGTTTTCCTAATATTGAACCAGACTTGAATTCCTGGAGTAAATTCTACCTGGTCATAGTGTTTGTTCTCATGATAAGTTACTATAATCATTTTGCTAATATTTTATTTGCATTTTTCCATCAATATTCATTAAAGAGATTTGTCTATAATTTTCTTTCTTGATGTTGACTCTTCCAGGTTTAGGTAGTAGTACCATATTTATGTCGTAAAAACATTTTGATAGGACTCTTTCTTTGACTATTTTCCCAAATACTCAATAAAATATGGGAATTAATTTTTCTTTAAATGTTTGATAGGATTCACATGTAAATGCATCTAGCCCTGAAGACTTTTCCCGAAGGAGATCGTTGATGGCTCATTCAATTTCTTTCTCTGAGATGAGGTTATTCAAGTATTTTACTTACTCTTCTGTTAATCTGGGGAGTTTATATTTTTGTAAATATTCATCCATTTCCCTAAAGTTGTCAAATTTATGGGCATAAAATTGGCCAAATTAATTCCTAATTATTGTTTTAATTTCCTTTTCTTTGGTGGTGAATTCACCCTTTTAATTTTTGATACTGGTAATTTGGTTTTCTTTTTTCTGTTTTTTTAAATCAAATTGACCAAAGTTTTATTGATCTTATTGTTTTTTTTTCATGAAACCAGCTTTTAATTTTATTTATTAGTTCAATAGTTTTTTTTTTAATTTCAATTTTATTAGTCTCTCCTTTTACTTTCAGTATTTCTAATTTGGTGTTTAATTGGGGATTTTCAATTTGTTCTTTTTCAAACTTTTTCAGTTGCATGCCCAATTCATTGATCTCCTTTTTCTCTATTTTATTCACGTAAGCATTCAGAGGTATAAAACTTCCACTACGAACTGCTTTTGCTGCATTAGCATAAATTTTGGTATGTTGTCTCATTACTGTCATTCTCTTGAATGAAATGATTGATTGTTTCTATGATTTGTTCTTTGACCCACTCATTCTTTAGGATTAGATTATTTAGTTTCTTATTAATTTTCAGTCTATCTCTCCATTTCTTTTATTACAAATAATTTTTGTTGCATCATGATCTGAAAAGGATGCACTGACTATTTCTGCCTTTCTGCACTGGAATGTGAGGATTTTATGCTCAATACATGGTCAGTTTTTGTGTATGTACCATGTACCACTAGGGGAAAAATGTATATTCCTTTCTATCCCCATTCGGTTTTCTCCAGAAGTCTATCATATCTACCTTTTTTTTAAAATCTATTCACCTCCTTAACATCCTTCTATTTATTTTGATGTTAGATTCATCAAGTTCAGAAAGGGGGTGGGAGTTGAGGTCCCCCACTGTATACTTTTGCTGTCTATTTCTTCCTCTAACTCCCTTAACTTCTCTGAGAATTTGGATGCTGTACCACTTGGTGCAAATATGTTAAGTAATTATATTACTTCATTATCTATGATGCCTTTTAGCAGGATGTAGTTTCCTTCTTTATCTCTTTTAATTAGATCTAGTTTTGCTTTAGCTTTGTCTGAGATTAGTATTGCTACTCCTTCTTTTTTTTTTGCTTCAGCTGAAGCATGATGTATTCTACTCCAGCCTTTTACCTTTGCCCTCTGTGTATCCTCCTGTTTCAAATGTGTTTCTTGTAAACAACATATTGCAGGATTATGATTTTTAGTCCATTCTGCTATCTGCCTCTGTTTTATGGAACACTTCATCCCACTCACATTCAGTTATGATTACTATTCGTGTCTTTTTCTTCATCCAATTCCTCCTCAGTTTTATGCTTTTTTTTCTCTGTTCTCCCTTCCCCTCCTCAAAAGAGTTTTGCTTTTGAAAACCACCTCCCTCAATTTCCCTCCATATCAACCCCCTCCTTTATCTTACCCTTTGCTTTTACTACTTCTTCCCTCCCTTATTACCACCTCCTTTCTTTCCACTTTTGCCTCCTAGTACCTGTAGGACATGTGTGATTTCTATATTTATCAGAGTATGTTATTCCCTCCTTGAACCAAATCCAATGAGAGTAAAGCTCAAACACTTTCTTTCCCTCTACTATGTTTTTGTGCCTCTTCATGTGATGCAATTTACCCTTTTCTAACTCCTCTTTACCTCTTCTCCCAGAACACTCCCTTCGCACCCCTTAGTTATTCTTTTTATCATCACATTAATTTATACCCACACCCTCTGTCTATGAATATCCCTTTTAATTTTCATAATAACTATATCATACTCAATATTAATATATATGTGTATATATATCTATATATATGTAACAATTATAAAACAATATGATCCTATATAAGGAGGCAAACAATTTGACCTTATTGAATAACAGGGTTTTATTTTTCCACCCTGTTTACCTTTTCATGTCTCTGTTGAATTTTGTATTTGAAGATCAAATTTTCTATTGAGCTCTGGCCTTTTCATCAGTAAGGTCTGAAATTCACTTATTTCATTGAATGTCCATCTCCTTGACTGAAAAATTATACTCAGTTTTGCTTTTACTTGATCCTTTATTTTAGTCCAAGCTCCTTCACCTTTCAGAACATTGTTATCCAATCCCTCTTATCTTTTAATGTAGGCACTGAAAGATCCTGTGTGATCTTGACTGTAGTTCCACGATACTTGAGTTGTTTCTTTCTGGCTGCTTTCAGTATTTTCTCCTTGAGCTGGTTATTAGGCAATTTGGCTAAAATATTCCTTGGAGTTTTCAACTTGGTATCTCTTTCAGGTGGTGATCAGTGGATTCTTTCAATGACTGTTTTAATCTATGGTTCTAGGACCTCAGGGCAGTTTTTCCTGATGAATTATTGGATGATACTGTTCAGGCTCTTTTTTTTTCATCATGGCTTTCTGGTAGACCAATAATTATTAGATTATCTCTCTGGATCTATTTTCCAGGTCAGTTGTTTCCCCAATGAGATATTTTATGTTTTCTTCTATTTTTTCATTATTTCAATTTTGTTTGACTGATTTTGATGCCTCATAGAGTCATTAGCTTCTACTTGCCCAATTCTAATTTTTAATGAATTGTTTCCTTCATTTAGCTTCTGAATCTCCTTTTCCATTTCATCAATTTTACTTTTCAAAGAGTCATTTTCTCCACTTACATTCTGTACCTCCTTAACCATTTTGCCAATTTTACTATTTAAATAATTGTTCTTATCAGTAACGTTTTTCCCCATTTTTTCTTTTACCTCTTCAATTTGTCTTTTAAAATCCTCTTTGAACTCTTCCAGGAATGCTTTTTGGCTTGGACCTGTTCATTTTCCCTTTTGAGGTTTCAAATGTAAATGTAGTGTCAATGCTGAACTCTTCTAAACTGGTATTTTGATCTTCCCTATCTCCATAGTGAGAATCAATGGTCTTTGTTTTTCTAGCTTGCTTCTTCATGGTGATTGCCTTTTTCCTGGATTTTTAAACTGATCTCTGCTTCTGGAGCCTAGGGGGCTCTGTCCTAAGCTTCTTGTGTTGGGAGCTATGGTCCTGGTTACTGGCTTTGCATGCTGTGGCTTCTGTTTTGTCAGCTAGAAACTATATTCTGCTGCATCTCACCTGGTGCTGAGCTGAAGCTGGTTTGTGTGTGCCAAGGATTGAGGCCCAGTGAAATCTTTCTGAGTTTTCCCTGGAGTTGCAGCATGAGGTGTGAGGGAAGGGTGGTTTGGCTGCTGGAAGTCTCTTCTTCTCAGCTCCACCATAGCAAGGTGGTTTCAGCCATCTCTGCTGGTGTCTGCTAATTCCCCTGGATGTGCAAAGGCATGCCTGGTGGCCTGGTGATGGCACTTGCTGGCTCCATCCCCCTGGAGCTCAGGGACTTCTGCTAGTCTGCTAAGGTGGGGCTTGCTGGTATGCCTCTCTTCCTGTACTGGTTTCCTTTTCATCACTGCTAGAGGGGCCTGTCTCCCCTGACACCTGAGCTAAAAGCTACAGAATACCCATTTCTGGCTCCTCTGTTACATGGTTTCTCCTAGGGCAGTATTCCCTGGCTATTCAAGTGAGGGATGAGAGCCATTTTACTCTGTCATCATTGCTCCCAGAAGGTCAAGCAGGTGAGTTTCAAACCTTTACACTATGGGCTGATAGAGTCAGGAGTCTCTGTCGCCATGGCCACAGGCTCTGTGCTTCTGTCTCATGTAGCTCTGACAGAATCTCTTCGTCATCTGAGAGGTCTCAGGATTGCCAACCCTGCTGGCAATTCCTCCTGGCCTGCTGCTGCTCCTGCTTAGCTATTGTTTAGTTCCAAGCACTCAGAGTTCTCCCATCCCAGTCAGCTGGCTGGGTTCCACTGCTACTCCTGCTCTGGTGTGGTTGGGTACAGTTCCACACCTCCAGTACTTTCCCAGCTCACAGATCCATGCCGTTAATTCTATGGATTCTCCTCTGCTGGGAATCTGCCAGTTAGTCTCCTAGTGACTTCTACCTCTCTCAGATCTGCTCAGATTCACTTTTTAGAGGTATCTGACAAAATTTGTAAGAGAGTTCCAGCAAGTCCCTGTTTTCACTCTACCATCTTGGCTCCGTCCTCTCCTTGATGATTTCTTGAAAGATACTATTTAGGCTCTTTTTTTTCATCATGGTTCTCAGGGAGATCAATAATTCTTAAATTATCTCTTCTGGATCTATTTTCCTAGTCAGTTGTTTTTTTCCAATGAGGTATTTTATATTTCTTTTATTGTTTCAATCTTTCAATTTTGTTTGACAGATTCTTGAGGTCTCATAGAGTCTTTTGTTTCCAGTTGCCCAATTCTAACTTGTAACAAATTTTAATGAATTTTTAATTTAGCTTTTATACCTCCTTTTCCATTTGGCCAATTCTACTTTTTAAGGAGCTGTTTTCTTCACTGTACTTTCTTCCACCAATTTTATAAATTGTATTTTTAAATGAATTGTTTGATTTTTCTTCTACCTCTTTTGTTTGACATTTGAAATCATTTTTGAGCTCTTCCAAGAAGGCTTTTTGGGTTTGAGAAGAGTTCATATTCCTTTTTGAGGTTTCATATGTGGGTATATCGATCATGTTTTCCTCTCCTGAGTTTGTGTTTTGATCTTCCCTGTCACCAAGGTATTTCTCTATGGTCATTGATTTATTTTTATTCTTCTTGCTCATGTTGTTTGCCATTTTTTCTGGCTTTCAACTCTGAGCTCTGCTTCTGGGGTCCAGTGGACAGTGTCCTAGACTTCTTGTGCTGGGATCTAGGGGGCTGGTTAGTGGTTTTCTGTGATGTGGCCTCAGATGCTGGCAGCTGAATGTTGTAGTTGTCTGGCAGTTTAACTGGTGTTGAGCTAGAGCTGGTGGTGGTAGCTGGTGTGTGACAGTGTTGGTGCTTTCTTGCTCCTCTACCCTGGGGCTCTCTCCTTCTGGTCTACTGAGGTAAGTCTTGCTGCTGATTTGTTGGGACAACTTTTGTCCTATATTGGTCCCTTTCAGCCACAGCAAGAGGGATCTTTCTGGTAATCCCCCTAGCCTTCTGAGCTAAAAGACTGCTGCACTCCATGTTCCTACTGGCTCCACTCTTCCAGGATTTTTCCCAGGGAAATTTTCTCTGTTTTTTTCAGGGTCAACAAGGGAGGGTGAGAGTGACTTACTGCTTACCACACCATCTTGGCACCCAGAAATTTGAATAAAAAAGGAGGATTTTTAAGCAAAGTATTAGAGAAACAGTTTGCTAATACTTCTAGCTTCACATAATATTTTTGTCCTTGCTCTCAGTTTAATCTGAATAGCAACCAGTAGCATTATGATGAATGAAAGGAACCTTGTTGCCCCAGCACCATGCAACTCCTCTGTGATTTTCTAGTTTGAAGTCCCCAAAATTGTTTGAGGGAAAGCAAATCAGGGGTTTGCGAGGAGTTAAAAGGAATTTTCCAATCCCAGATCAAATAGTTGGTCAGAAAGATGACCAGAGAGTTTGAGTAACAGAAGCAGAGAGGAAATTAAAAGGACAGACTTAATCTTAGCCTAGGGACATCTACTAGCTTTTGCTAACTGTTTGACTAGATGCAGCTGTCATGGCCTCATAACATGCAAACTAAGAGAGTTTTAGTCCTTTGAAAGGAAAGCCTTTTTAGGCATTGTGCCCCCTATTCAATCCCATACCTCTCAGACCCTAGCTGATATAACCAGAAATCAGATCTGCAAATATCACAGCTAAAAACAAAGAAGAATGCCCAGCTGTGTCAACATGATTTCCAGCAGAGAATGGAGATGCCCAGCATCACTGATGCATTGCTCACTAATGAGTGCAGACAGAAGAGGAAAAGGAGAAGAAAGCAGGAATAAAAATTTATTAAGTTCCCACTATGTGCCAAGGGACAGAATACAATGTCAGCAGAGAGCAGAACAAGATAATATGATAATAATTACCAGAAGATAATAAGATCATAGATTCAGTGCTGGAGGCCATTGAGCCCAATTAATTATTTTTACAGATGAGGGAACTGAGGCTGGGGGAATTGCATAACTTTCTTTGGTCCAATAGTTAGCAAGTGTTTGAAGTTAGCTGCTCCTTAGCATCAAAGTTGCTCTTTCTTGTTCATAAAGTTTCCTTAATAATATATGCTTCTTATGTACACACCCTTTCAGATATATTTCCTTATGGATTTTCTCTTTCAGATATTTCCCTCAATGTGTGTTCTCTGGTTACAAATGTCCTCCACGAATATTGATTCCCCTGGTGGTAGTGCTTATTCTGTTGGAGAATACTTTCCTATGGGCATAAAAATCTTTTCTTTTCAGGTTCTTTGCTGTGTTTTAAAATTATTTTAAAATGGGAAATCATGTGTCCTTTCTTGTTTGCTTATTGGTAGAAAATGAATTGCTGAGTACTTAACTGAGTGTGTGTTATTCCCTTCTTAAGCCAAATCCGATAAGAATAAGATTCACTCATTCCCTTCCCCCTCTTCTCTTTCATTTTAACAGTTTTTTTCTTGCCTTTTTTATGTGAGATAATTTTCCCCATTCTGCCTCTCCCTTTCTCCTTCTCCCAATATATCCCTCTCTCACTCCTTAATTTTATTTTTAAGACATCATCCCTTCATATTCAACTCACCCTGTGCCCTCTGTCTCTGTCTCTCTGTCTCTGTCTGTCTCTCTGTATGTCTGTCTCTCCACATACCTACATACACACATATACATACACATATATACACACACATATACATATATACCCACATATATACTATGTATATGTGTATACATATGTGTGTATTTTGTGTGTATGTACATACATGTGTGTAGGTATATATACATATATATACACACACATACATATATACATACATACATTATATATACACACAGATATCTCTCTTTCTCTCCACCTATCTATCTGTCTGTCTGCCTGTCTGTCTATCTATTCATTCCCTTCAACTGCCCTAATACTGAGAAAGGTCGCATGAGTTACAAATATCATCTTTCCATATATGAATAAAACAGTTCAACTTCAACAATGATTTCTCTTTCCTGTTTACCTTTTTCATGCTTTGATTGATGCTTGTATTTGAAAGTCTAATTTTCTATTCAGATCTGTTCTTTTCATCAAGAATATTTGAAAGTTCCCTATTTCATTGAATATCCATTTTTCCCCCTGAGGTACTATACTCAGTTTTGCTGTGTAGGAGATTCTTGGTTTTAATCCTAGCACCTTTGACCTCCAGAATTTCATATTCCAAGCCCTCTGAGCCATTAATGTAGAAGCTCCTAGATCTTGTGTTATCCTGATTGAATTTCCACAGTACTCAAATTGGTTCTTTCTGCCTGCTTACGGTATTTTTCTCCTTGACCTGGGAACTCTGGAATTTGGCTACAATATTCCTAAGAGTTTTCCTTTTAGGTTCTTTTGACAGAGGTGATCAATGGGGTCTTTCAATTTCTATTTTACCATCTGGTTCTAGAATATCATGGCAGTTTTCCTTGAAAATTTCTTGAAAGATAATATTTCAGCTCTCTTTTGTTTGACATGGCTTTCAGATAGTTGAATAATTTTTAAATTATCTCTCCTGGATCATGGCTTTCAGATAGTTGAATAATTTTTAAATTATCTCTCCTGGATCTTTTTTCCAGGTCAGTGGTTTTTCCAACGAGATATTTCATATTGTCTTCTTTTTTTCTTTCTTTTGGTTCTGTTTTATAATTTCTTGATTTGTCATAGAGTTAGTAGCTTCTATTTGCTCCATTCTAATTTTTAAGAAATTATTTTCTTCAGTGATCATTCGGACCACTTTTTCCAATTGGCCAATACTGCTTTTTAAAGCATAATTCTCCTCATCAGCTTTTTGGAACTCTTTTGGCATTTGCTTTAGCCTACTTTTTAAGGTGTTATATTCTTCTCAATTTTTTGGAGGGAGGGTCCCCTTTGACTCATTTTTCGTGATTTTCTTTCATCCCTCTCATTTCTTTTCCCAATTTTTCCTCTACTCTTCTTAATTGATTTTCAAAATTCTTTTTGAGCTTTTCCGTATCCTGTGACCAATTCACATTTTTCTTGGAGGCTTTGTACATAAGATCTTTGACTCTGTTTTCTTCTTCTGGTTGAATGTTGTGATCTTCTTTGTCACCAAAGAAAGATTTTAGAGTCTGAGTATTTTTTATGCTGTCTGCTCCTTTTCGCAGCCAAGCACTTCACTTTTGATCTATTTGTCAAGATATTGCTCTGCTTCCAGAGTGGAGAATGCTCTGTACCAAGCTTCAGTGGTTTTGTGTTGCTGTTTTCAGAGAGACTTCTAGGCACTTATATATTTTCACATCTCCTGATGTGGTATTATCCAAGAAGAGGTGATTACTCCTCTACTGGTTTGTGCTATGTTCTGTGACTGACCACAAGTGCTCTTCTCTGTCTTGGGACTGTGAGAAGGGACAGCCATGACAAGCTTTACCACACCAGTGCTCCTCCTTACCCCAGGGCCTCCACCCAGGACTGCAACCTAGATCCAAAAAGGGCAAAGCAATAGAATCCTGTCTCAGTACCAGCAAAGAGTTACCTGCACTCTTGCTCTGGTCAGATGCTTTATCCCCCCACAATCTGTGGGACTGCAGCTCCAGAATCACCTGCTGCTGCTGCTGCTGCCTCTTCTGCTGCCACCTCTGCTATCTCTGCTGCTCTGGTTGCTGTGACCAGACTGTGATCTTCTCTCACCTGAGTTTGACATAATTTGCCCAATGACTTCTTACAATATCTTTGGTGTTTGTGGATTTAGAAGTCTGAAAACTGCCACAGCTATCAGACATTAAGTGGCCTGAGCCCTGCTCTGCCCATTATGGTCCAGCCCAGTCTGTGCTAGTGTGGCCCATGTTCACTGCACTTTGCTCCCAGCACGTTACAATAGACACTTCCCATCAGCCTTCCAGGCTGTCTTGGGCTGGAGACTTGTTTCACTCTGTCATTTTGTGAGTTTTGTAGCTCTAGAATTTGTTTAGAGTCATTTTTAAAGGTGTTTGGGGGGATTTGGAGGAGAGCTCAAGCAACTCCCTGCTTTTACTCCACCATCTTGACTCCACTGAAAGACATTTGAGATAGAGAGATACACAAAGAGTACATGTAAAAGACAGGGCTCCAAGTGGTACACCATACAGATTTTAGAGGAGAACTTAAGTGAATTATGGGAAAAAAACATAAAAACTTATACGTGGTAGAACTCTGGATAAAATTAAATGAGGATAAAAAGTTGGTTCAGAACCCCACCCATAATGCATTTCATTTTATGCATACATATATTATGTAGTAATATAGCAGTGTAGCAATATATGCACATATATTTCTACATTAAGAATATTGTACTCTAGGGGCAGAGAAAAGATGGCAGCTGGAAAGCAGGGACTTGCTTAAGCTCTCCCCCAGTTCCATCCAAACACCTGTAAAAAATGACTCTGAACAAATTCTAGAGCTGCAGAACCCACTAAATATCAGAGTGAAGCAGGGCCCCAGACCAGGACAGTTTGGATGGTTTCTGGCAAGGGTCTATCACATAGAGCTGGGAGCAGAGCAGAGCAAAGCCCAGCTTGGGCTGTGCCAAGACCAAACAGACTGGGAGCTGGGCAGAACAGGCCATAGAGCCCTGAATCAGTGAGCTGCAGCAGTTACAAGACTTCTGAAACCACAAATGCCAAGGACAACAGAGCAAGTTAGTGGAAAAACTGCTGTATCTGAGTGAGAGGAGTGCATGGTCAGCCCCAGCCCTGGGGACAGAGGAGGTGGTGCAGCTCTGCAGCTGCTTCCAGAGCTCCAGCTGTGGTTGCTTCCTGCCACAGGCCCACCCAGTGGGAGGGATTAAGTGGCAGATCAGAGCTGGAGTGCAAAACCTGCTTTGCCCTGCTTGGGTCTGGGTCGCAATCCTGGTTGGTGGTTCTTAGGGGAGTAGGAGTGCTGCTGTGGCAGAGCTTGCTGTGTAGAAGTGGCTCTGAAAACAGCAGCACAGACCCTAAAGCTCAGGTCAAAGTACTCTCTACTCTATAAGCAGTCATACCCTGACAAAAAACTCAATGGTCAAGTAGTTGGCTTGGAAGATGAACAGGCAGCAAAAATGGACTCAGATTCAGACTCAGATTTTAGAATCCTTTTTTTTGGTGACAAAGAAGATCAAAACACACAGACAGAAGAAGTCAACAAAGTCAAAGAGCCTACATCAAAAGACTCCAATAAATATGAATTGGTCTTAGGCCATGGAAGAGCTCCAAAAGGAGCTTAATTAAAATTAAAATTAAAATTTAATTTAATTAAAATTAAAAGAAGTAGAGGAAAATGAGGGTGATGCAAGACTATCAAGAAAAATAAGTCAATGACTTGCTAAAGGAGACCCAAAAAATCCTGAAGAAAATAACACCTTAAGAAATAGACTAACTCAAATGGCAAAAGAGCACCAAGTTCCAGAGCTCCCAAGTCAAGAAGAAAATACTGTAAGCGGCCAGAAAGAAACAATTTGAGTATTGTGGAAACACAATCAGGATAACACAAGACCTAGCAACTTCTACATTAAGGGGTCCAAGGGACTGGAATATAATATTCCAGAGGTCAAAGGAGTTAGGATTAAAACCAAGAATCACCTACCCAGCAAAACTGAGTATAATGCACCAAGGCAAAATATGTATTTTCAATAAAATAGAGAACTTTCAAGCTTTTCCAGTGAAAGGACCTGAGCTGAAGATAAAAATCGACTTTCAAACACAAGAATCAAGAGAAGCATTGAAAGGTAAACAAGAAAGATAAATCATAAGGGACTTTAACTAAAGTTGAACTGTTTCATTTACATCCCTACATGGAAAAATAATGTGTGTCATTCACGAGACATTTCTCAGTATTAGGGTAGTTGAAGGGAATATACATATATATAGGTAGAGGGCACAGGGTGAGTTGAAAATGGAGGGATGATATCTAAAACAATAAAATAAAATGAAGGTATGAGAGAGGAATATATTGAGAGAGGGAGAAAGGGAGAGATAGAATGGGGTAAATTATCTCACATAAAAGTGGCAAGAAAAAGCCATTCTGTTGTTAGATAAGAGGGGGCAGTTGAGGGGAAATGAGTGAATCTTGCTCTCATAGGATTTGACTTGAGGAGGGAATAACGTACTCACTCAATTGGGCATCTTACCCCACAGGAAAGTAGGGAGTAGGGGACAAAAAGGGGGGATGATCCAAGGGAGGGCAGATAGGGGGAAGAGGTAATCAAACCAAACACTTCTGAAAAGGGATAGGGTCAAGAGAGAAAACTGAATAAAGGGGGACAGAATAGGATTTGAGGGAAATATAATTAGTCTTTCACAACCTGAGTATTGTGGAAGTTTTTTACATATGATACATGTGTGGCCTATGTTGAATTTCTTGCCTTCCTAGGGAGTGTGAGTGGGAAGGGAAGAGGGGAAAGAATTTGGAGCTCAAAGTTTCAAAAGCAGATGCTCAAAGAAAACGTTGCTTTACATGCAACTGGGAAATAAGATATACAGACAAACATGCATAGAAATCTATCTTTCCCTACAAGAAAATAAGGGGAAAGGGAGGGGAGTGAGGTGACTAAAGGGAGGGCTGACTGGGGAATGGGGCAATTGGAATATATGCCATGTTGGAGTGGGCAGGTAGAAATGGGGAGAAAATTTGTTATTCAAAATCTTGTGGAAATCAATGCTGAAAACTAAAAAGTATTAAATAATAAAATATGGAATTAAAAAAAGAATATTGTACTCTAGAGTGGAAAGTTTACTGATCTTAAAATCTGAAGACTTCAATTTAAGTTCCACATATCACTTACTATCTATGATTAGAGACAAATCATTTTATCCCAATGATCCACAATTTCCTTATCTAGAGACCAGAGTTAATAATAGATGTGCTATTTACCTTAAATGGTTGTCATGAAGAAACTTTATATAAATGTTCGTTATTATTATTGATTTTCATAATGGATGTGGATCATTGGTTTACCAAAAAAAATATAAAATGTATAATACATAAATTCCATAGCTGTCATTTTAAGTGCCTTAACAAGACTATTAAAGTAGGAGGAAAAGAGACATTTTCACTCTTGAGTTTGGTAAGGTAACAAATGAATGGAAAAAAAAAATTAGCAGAGAAAAAGAATAAAAAATATAAATTTGGATTAACATAATGTGCATTTTCCTTTTATTCCTTTTTCAAGTATAAAGTTCAACATGCTTTACCAGTGTTGACATAAGCTTCTAATAAGTGATTACACACACACACACACACACAAACACACTTGCACACACATGCGCACATACACACACAGATACATATATAAATATATGTGTGTATACCTGTATATATACATATATATGTATATGTATATATATATACATACACACACACACACAGAGTGTGTTTACTGAGAAGAGAAAAGGATAGCTACCAACTGTCTGATATTCATTTGAAGATGATGAGATCACTTCAGCTACTAGAGGATCTATATTCATTTTGGAGTGAATAAGTAATAGGAAATAAGTAATGATACAGTAAAACAATGAAGAATGTGATGTGTAATCAAATATAGATCCAATTTTTTCAGTGAAAAGGTAACATAGATAGCATTATTTAAAGCTGGCTTCAAAAATAAGTGGATTTTTAAAGATGAGTGCATTTCAGACACGGAAATCAAATAAAATGTACCTATTAAAAGTTACAGAATAAGTTTGCTAAAGAAATCTTAGAGATTTTAAACATGCTAATATAGCATCCATTTAAAAATTGAATTAAATCCAGATTATCTCTCATGCTGGAGAATCTGCATCTAAGCCAATACTACTCTTCCAAAACGAAGTGAATTGAAACACTTTTTGTAGACTTTGAGATGCATTTCTGCATGTTTACATTTTAATATGTTTATTTTGGATAATGACAGAATTCACAGTGCTAAAACCTCTAAATCTGTCTAAATATTGTGCATTCATTATATTATTGTTATCATTGTCATTATATTCTTATTATATATTACTATAGCAAGAAACAGTGCTAAGTAATGGGGATGCAAAGGAAGGTGAAACCCAGTCCCTGATCTCTAAAATCTAACACACTAGTGGGGGAGAACATGCAAACAACCATGTACAAACAAGCAATAATGATAAAGCACTAGAATTAAGGGGGATCAGGAAAGGCTTCTGGAGAAGGTGGGAGTTTAGCTATCATTTGAAGGAATCCAGGGAATTCAGGGTGTGGAAACTGATATGAAAAAGTATTCAAGTTATGGGGAATAGTTAGTGAAAATGTTGGAAGTCAAAAGATAAGTGTCTTAGGTGAGAAATGGCAAGGAATCCAGTATTACTGGATCACAAGGTGTGTGGTGATAGTAAATTATAAGAAGACAGATAAAGTAGGAAGAGGTCAAGTTGTGAAGGCTTAGAAAGTCAGATGGTTTCATGTTTGTTCCTGGAGGTGATAGGAAGAATTAAAGTTTAAAAAAGTAGGATGTGGGGGGGGGTGTGTGAAATGATCAGACCTACACTTTAGCAAGATTAATTTTATGGTGGAATGGAAAATGGTAAATAGGCAAGGAGACTCACTAGCAGGACTTGGAGTCATGCAGGTCTGAAGTGATGTATCAGACTTACAAGGGTAGAGAACCTGAAGCCTCAAGGCCACATGGGCCCTTCTAGGTCCTTGGGTGTGGCCTTTTCACTGAGTCCAAGCTTTACAGAACAAATCCTTTCACTAATGGATTTATTCTGTGAAGTTTTGATTCAAAGGACTGCACTTGAAGAAGTAGTGGGCTACATGTGCCCTGGAGGCTGCTGGTTCCCCATCCCTGCACAAGAATATTAGCAGTGCTATAGGAGATGATGGTGTATATATGAGATGTTGTTAAGGTAAACTGCAGTACTTGGAAACAGATTGGTAATTAGAGGACTGAGAAAGAGTGCGGAATAGAGGATGACACCTAGGTTGTGACCCTAGGTGATCGGGAGGGTGCTGGTGCCCTTGAGAGTAATAGAAAAATCTGGATTAGACCACAAAGCATTCCTGGAAGAACTCAGGATGGACTTTAAAAACCAAATTAGAGAGGTAAAAGAAAAAAATGGAAAAAACACTCACTGATGACAAAAAATATACAAAAAGCAAAATCAGCAAAATGGTTAAGAAGAATCAGAATATAAATGGAGAAAATGTCTCATTTAAAAACAAAATCAACCAAATGGAAAAGGAGATAAAGAAGCTAAAGGAAGAAAACAATACCTTAAAAATTAGAATATGGGAAGTAGAAGCTAATGGCTCTCTGAGACATCAAGAATCAGTCAAACAAAATCTTAAGAATGAAAAAATAGAAGAAAACATGAAATATCTGATTGGAAAAAAACAATTGACCTGGAAAATAGATCCGGGGGAGACAATCTAACAATTATTGTTCTACCTGAAAGGTATGATGAAAAAAGAGACTGGACAGTATCTTCCATGAAATCCTTAAGGAAAATAGCCCAGAAGTCCTAGAACCAGAGGGTAAAATTATCATCAAAAGAATCCATTGATCGCCCCCTGAAAGAGATCCCAAATAGAAATCTCCAGGAAATACTGTAGCCAAATTGCAGAACTACCAGTCAAGGAGAAAATACTGCAAGGAGCTAGAAAGTATCAATTCAAATATCATGGAGCTACTGTTAGGAGCATGCATGATTTTTCAGCTTCTACATCAAATGACAGGAGAAATTGGAATATTATATTCTGAACAGCAAAGGAGCTTGGACTGCAACCAAGGATCAACTACCCAGCAAAACTAAGCATAATTTTCCAGGCAAGGAGATGGACATTTGGTGAAATAAGTGAATTCTTGACCTTGCTGATGAAAAAGCCTGAGCTCAATGAAAAACTTGATCTTCAAATACAAAACTCATGAGAGACATAAAAAGGTAAAGGGGGAAAAAAACCCTTGTTAATCAATAAAGCAAATTAGTTCCATCCTTATACAGGGTTTTTTTGTTTCATATGTTTTATACATATATGTCAATCTTGAGAATAGTATAGATATTATGACAGTCGAAAGGGATATACATAGACTGTGGGTGTCACTATAAGATAACTTATATAATGATAAAAATATAATTAAGAGATATGAACAGATAGTTCTGGGAGAAGAGGCAAGGTAGTAGTAGAAAAGGGTAAGTTACATCACATGAAGAGGCATATTATTATAGTAGAGGGAAAGAAGGTAGGGAGAATTTCAGTATTTGACCTTTATTCTCATCAGATGTGGTTCAAGTAGGGAATAAAATACCCTGATAAGGATAGAAATCGAACTTGTCCTACAGGCAGTAGGAGGGGAAAGGGGGAAAAAAGGGAGGGGGGTGGTCAGAAGGGAGGGAAGAAGTAGCACAGGGAAAAAGGTAAGATAGGGGAATGGAATCAAGAGGGAGGTAAATTAAGGAAGGTAGCTGTCAAAACAAAACTCTGTTGAAGAGTGGAAGGGAGAAGGGAGAAATAAAAGCTTAAACAGGAGGGAAATAGGATGGAGAAAAAGACACAAAGAGTAATCATAACTATGAATGTGAATGGGATAAACTCTCCCATAAAACAGGCATATAGCAAAATTGATTAAAAACCATAATCCTACAATACGTTGTTTGCAAGAAACACATTTGAAAGAGGGGATACACACAGATAAAGGTAAAAGTCTGGAGTAGAATATATTGTGCTTCGACTAAAGTAAAAACCAACAAAAACAGGGGTAGTAATCCTAATCTCAGATAAAGCAAAAGCAAAGACAAATCTAATTAAAAGAGATAAGGAAAGAAACTATATCCTGCTAAAAGGCAGCATAAACAATGAAGCAATGCCATTATTTGATATATGTGCACCAAATGGTATAGGATACAAATTCTTAGAGGAGAAGTTAAAGGAATTATGGGAAGAAATAGGCAGCAAAACTACACTAGTGGGGGACCACAACCTCCCCCTCTCTGAACCTGGTAAATCTAACCTCAAAATAAACAAGAAAGAAGTTAAGGAGGTGAATGGAAATTTAGAAAAAGCAGATATGATAGACCTCTGCAGAAAACTGAATGGGGATAAAAAGGAATATACTTTTTTTTTCTCAGCTGTATATAGTACATTCTCAAAAAATGACCATGTACTAGGGAATAGAAACCTCACAATCCAGTGCAAAAAGGCAAAAGTAGTCAAAGCATCCTTTTCAGATGATGTAATAAAAATTATTTGTAATGAAAACCACAGAAAAATAAATTAAAAATTAATTGGAAACTAATTAATCTAATTCTAATGAATGAGTGGGCCAAAGAACAAATCATAGAAACAATAACTTCATTCAAGAGAATGATAGTAATGAGAAAACATACTAAAACTTATGGGATGCAGGAAAAGCAGTTCTTAGGGGAAGTTTTATATCTCTAAATGCTTACATGAATAAAATAGAGAAAGATGAGATCAATGGATGGGCAAGCAAATGGAAAAGCTAAAAAAGAACAAATTGGAAATCACCAATAAAATCCCAAATTAGAAATACTGAAAATCAAAGTGGGTAGAGGGCTGGAGCCAAGATGGAGGCTGGAAAGCAGGGACTAGCATGAGCTCCCCACCAAGTCCCTCCAAAAACCTATAAAAAATGGCTCTGAACCAATTCTGGAACTGCAGAACCCAGGAGCTTGAGCCACAGCAGGAGTGCTACCTGGCTCTGGGCCAGCTGTTGTAATGAGATCCCCACCTGAACACTCATATGTTGATAACTATGCATTGTATTTGGTCTGTAACTCAGGGTGTTGTTTTTTTTTTTTTTTTTCCGCTGAACTAAGTAAATGGTATTTATATGCTAGATTAAAGTAAGATTGTTAATCCCTTAATGTTGCTTTCCTTAGTAAATCAGATGAAGATGATCTGGGCTTCAGGGGCAGAGCCAAGATGGCAGCTGGAAACCAAGGACTAGCATGAGCTCCCTGCTGAGTCCCTCCAAAAACCTATAAAAATGGCTCTTAACCAATTCTAGAACTGCAGCACCCACAAAATAGCAGAGGGAAGCAGGGCTACAGCCAAGGACAGCCTGGAAGGTCGCTGGATGAGGTCTATCCAGCACAGAGCTGGGAGCAGAGCGGAGTGGAGTGGAGGAGAGCCCAGGGTGTGTGGCGCAGAACAACTAGACCAGGAGCCGGGCACAGCATGCCCTAGCGCCCTGAATCAGTGAGCTGCAGCAGTTACCAGATTTCTCAACCCACAAACACCAAAGACAACAGAGAAGGTTAGTGGGAAAATCTGCTGAGGACAGAGTGAAAAAAGGACTTCGAGGTTCGGCCACCAGCCTCGGGGCAACAGAGGTGGGGCAGCTATAAAAGTACAGCTGCAGTTGCTTCCAGCCCCATGCCCACCTGGTGGGAGGAATTAAGTGGCGGGTCAGAGCAGGAATGAAGATCCTGCTGAAAATCTAAGTCCAGTCTGGGTTGGGGTTCTTAGGGAAGGAGGAGTGCTGGTGTGGCAGAGCTGACACATCCCCCCAAGCTTGGAACATAGTTCTCTTAACTCTACAAGCAGTCGTACCCCACTGAAAAACTCAAGGGTCAAGTTAGTTGGCTGGGAATATGGCCAAGCAGTGAAAACACATCCAGATTCAGACTCAGACTTTGGATTCTTTCTTTGGTGACAAAGAAGACCAAAACATACAGCCTGAAGAAGTCAACAAAGTCATCGAGCCTACAACGAAAGCCTCCAAGAATAACATGAACTGGTCTCAGGCCATGGAAGAGCTCAAAAAGGATTTGGAAAAGCAAATTGGAGAAGTAGAGGAAAAATTAGGAAGAGAAATGAGAAGGATGCGAGAAAACCATGAAAAACAAGTCAATGACTTGCTAAAGGAGACCCAAAAAAATACTGAAAAATACACTGAAGAAAACAACATCTTAAAAAACAGACTAACTCAAATGGCAAAAGAGCTCCAAAAAGCCAATGAGGAGAAGAATGCCTTGAAAGGCGGAATTAGCCAAATGGAAAAGGAGGTCCAAAAGACCACTGAAGAAAATACTACTTTAAAAATTAGATTGGAGCAAGTGGAAGTTAGTGACTTTATGAGAAATCAGGATATTATAAAACAGAACCAGAGGAATGAAAAAATGGAAGACAATGTGAAATATCTCCTTGGAAAAACCACTGACCTGGAAAATAGATCCAGGAGAGATAATTTAAAAATTATTGGACTACCTGAAAGCCATGATCAAAAAAAGAGCCTAGATGCCATTTTCAAGAAATTATCAAGGAGAAATGCCCTGATATTCTAGAGCCACAGGGCAAAATAGAAAGTGAAAGAATCCACCGATCACCTCCTTGAATAGATCCCAAAAAGAAATCTCCTAGGAATATTGTCGCCAAATTCCAGAGCTCCCAGATCAAGGAGAAAATACTGGATGCCAGAAAGAAACAATTTGAGTATTGTGGAAACATAATCAGAATAACCCCAGATCTGGCAGCATCTACATTAAGAGATTGAAGGGCTTGGAATACGATATTCTGGAGCTCAATGGAGCTAGGACTAAAACCTAGAATCATCTACCCAGCAGAACTGCGTATCATGCTCCAAGGCAAAATATGGATTTTCAATAAAATAGAGGACTTTCAAGTTTTCTCACTGAAAAGACCAGAGCTGAATAGAAAATTTGAGTTTCAAACACAAGAATCAAGAGAAGCATGAAAAAGTAAACAAGAAAGAGAAATCATAACGGACTTACTAAAGTTGAACTGTTTTGTTTACATTCCTACATAGAAAGATGATGTCTATGATTCATGAGACCTCAATATCATAGTAGCTGAAAGGAACAATTCTGTGGGAGGAGGGGAGAGAGCAGGTGAGGGAGGAATGAGTGAATCTTGCTCTCATCAAATTTACCCTGAGGAGGGAATACCATACATACTCTATTGGGTATCTTACCCCACAGGAAAGAAGAGGGAAGAAGATAAAAAAGGGGGGGATGATGGAGGGGAGGGCAGATGGGGGTGGAGGTAATCAAAAACAAACACTTTGGAAAGGGGATAGGGTCAAGGGAGAAAATTCCATAAAGGGTGAAGGGTTGGGAAGGAGCAAAATATACTTAGTCTTTCACAACATGAGTTTTGTGGAAGGGTTATACATAATGATACACATTGCTTGAATTGCTTGACTTCTTAGGGAGGGTTGGTGGGAAGGGAAGAGGGGAGAGAATTTGGAACTCAAAGTTTTAAAAACAGATGTTCAAAATCAAAAAAAAAGTTTTTTGCATGAAACTAGAAAATAAGATACACAGGCAATGGGGAGCAGAAATTTATCTTGCCCTGTAAGAAAGGAAGGGAAAAGTGGATGGGAGGGGAGTGGGGTGACAGAAGGGAGGGCTGAATGGGGAACAGGGAAACCAGAATATACGCCATCTTGGAGTGGGGGGGAGGGTGGAATTGGGGAGAAAATTTGTAATTCAAACTCTTGTGAAAATGAATGCTGAAAACTAAATATGTTAAATAAATACATTAAAAATAAAAATAAAAAATAATAGACTAACTCAAATGGCAAATGAGCTCCAAAAAGCCAATGAGGAGAAGAATGCCTTGAAAGGCAGAATAGATCCCAGAAAGAAATCTCCTAGGAATATTGTCACCAAATTCCAGAGCTCCCAGATCAAGGAGAAAATACTGGAAGTAGCCAGAAAGAAACAATTTGAGTATTGTGGAAACACAATCAGAATTTTCCAAGATCTAGCAGCTTCTATATTAAGAGATTGAAGGGATTGGAATACGATATTCTGGAGGTCAATGGAGCTAGGATTAAAATGAAGAATCACCTACCCAGCAAAACTGATTATCATTCTCCAAGGAAAATACGGATTTTCAATAAAATGGAGGACTTTCCAGCTTTCTCAGTGAAAAGACCAAAGCTGAATAGAAAATTTGACTTTCAAACACAAGAATCAACAGAAGCATGAAAAGGTAATCAAGAAAAAGAACAAGAAAAAGAAATTGCAAGGCACTTAGTAAACGTGAACTGTTTTGTTTATATTCCTACATGGAAAGATGATATGTATGATTCATGAGACCTCAGTATTATGGTAGCCGAAGGGAATATGTATATATGTGTGTGTGTGTGTGTGTGTGTGTATACATATATATGTATATATATGTGTGTATATATGTGTATATATGTATATATATATGTGAGTGTGTATGTATGTATATATGTGTTTGTATACATATATATGTATATTATATATACCTATATGTATATAGATGTATATACGTGTGTGTGTGTGTGTGTGTGTGTGTGTGTATACAGAGAGAGAGAGAATGGGCACAGGGTCAGTTGAAGATGAAGAGAAGATATCTAAAAGAAATAAAATCAAATTAAGGGATGAGAGAGGAATATAGTGAGAGGGGGAGATAGGGGAGATAGAAGGGGGTAAATTATCTCGCCTAAAAGTGGCAAGAAAAAGCAGTTCTGTAGGAAGAGAAGAGAAGTCAGGTGAGGGGGTAATGAGTGAATCTTGCTCTCATCAGATTTGACCTCAGGAGGGAATACCATATATACTCAATTGGGTATCTTACCCACAGCAAAGAGGAAGAAGATAAAAAAGGGGGGGATGACAGAAGGGAGGGCAGATGGGGTTGGTGGTAATCAAAAACAAACACTTTCAAAAGGGGACAGGCTCAAGGGAGAAAATTCAATAAAGGGGGATAGGTTAGGAAGGAGCAAAATATAGTTAATCTTTCACAACATGAGTATTGTGGAAGGGCTATACATAATGATACACATGTGACTTATGTTGAATTGCTTGACTTCTTAGGGAGGGTGGGTGGGAAGGGAAGAGGGGAGAGAATTTGGAACTCAAAGTTTTAAAAACAGATGTTCAAAAACAAGAAAAAAGTTTTGGCATGCAAGTAGTAAATAAGATACACAGGCAATGGGCGTAGAATTTTATCTTGCCCTACAAGAAAGGAAGGGAAAAGGGGATGGGAGGGGAGTGGGGTGACAGAAGGGAGGGCTGACTGGGGAACAGGGCAACCAGAGTATATGCCATCTTGGAGTGAGGGGGAGGGTAGAAATGGGGAGAAAATTTGTAATTCATACTCTTGTGAAAATCAATGCTGAAAACTAAATATATTAAATAAAGAAAGAGAGAAAAATAAAAAAGAATATCAAAGCAGAGGTTATAAAATTAAAATCAATAATATTATTGAACTAATAAATAAAACTAAGAGCTGGTTTTATGAAAAAAGCAATAAAATTGACAAACCTTTGGTCAATTTAATTAAAAAATAAAGAAGGAAACCAGATTACTAGTATTAAAAATGAAAAGGGTGAATTCACCTCCAATGAAGTGGAAATTAAAACAATAATTAGGAATTATCTTGCCCAATTGTTTTTTTTATTATAAATTTCTTTATTTATGTTTAGTTTACCACACACGGTTCTACATAGTTTTGAGTTCCAGTTTTTCTCCCCTCCCTCCCCAAGGCAGCATGGAGTCTCATATAACTGTCATGTATAACTTCGCATTGAATTAATTTATGCACTAGTCAAGTCGTGGAGAAGAATTTTGACCAATGGAATGAATCATGAGAAAGAAGAAACAGAACCAAAAAACAGAAAAAAAAAACAACCCCAAAAACAAAAACAAAAGAGAAGCAAAAAAGGCGAGCATGTAGTTTGCCTCAGTCTGTATTCAAACTTCGCAGTTCTTTGTCTCGATGAAGATAGCATTCTCCATCGTGAGTCCCCTGGAGTTGTCCTTGCCCCTTAGGTTGCTGAGAAAAGCGCAGTATGTCAGGGTTGGTCCTCACGGAATCCATATATCTGTGGCTGTGCACAACGTTCTCCTAGCTCTGCTCTGCTCACTCAGCATTATGTCGTGTAGGATTTTCCAGGTTGTTATGAAGTCTGCATCATCCCCATTTCTTATGGCACAATAGTATTCCATCACCTTCATATACCACAGCTTGTTCAGCCATTCCCCAATTGATGGGCATCCCTTTGATTTCCAATTCTTGGCTACCACAAAGAGAGCTGCTATAAATATTTTTGTACATATGGGTCCTTTTCTCGCTTGTGTGATTTCTTTGGGATACAACCCTAGAAGTGGTATTGCTGGGTCAAAGGGTATGAAGATTTCTATAGCCCTTTGGGCATAGTTCCAAACTGCTCTCCAAAATGGCTGGATCAGCTCACAACTCCACCAGCAATGCAACAATGTTCCAATTTCCCCACATCCTTTCCAGCATTTATCATTTTCCTGTTTTGTTATTTTAGCCAATCTGACAGGAGAGATGTGGTATCTGAGAGTTGTTTTGATTTGCATTTCTCTAATCAGTAGTGATCCAGAGCATTTTTCCATATGCCTGTAGAGAGCTTTAATTTCTTCCTCTGAAAACTGCCTGTTCATATCGTTTCACCATTTCTCAATTGGGGAATGGCTTGTATTCCTATGTATTTGACTCAGCTCCCTGTATATTTTAGAGATGAGGCCTTTATCAGAGATACTAGTTGCAAAGATTTTCTCCCAATTTTCTGCTTCCCTCCTAATTCTTGTTGCATTGGCTTTTTTTGTACAAAAACATTTCAATTTGACATAATCAAAATTATCCATTTTGCATTTTGTAATCCTCTCTATCTCTTGTTGGGTCATGAATTCTTTACTTTTCCACAAATCTGATAAGTAAACTATTCCTTGCTTTCCCAAATTACTTAGAGTATCAACTTTTACTCCTAAATCATGAACCCATTTTGACTTTATTTTGGTATATGGTGTAAGATATTGGTCTATGCCCAGTTTTTGCGCTACCATTTTCCAATTTTCCCAACAGTGTTTGTGAAATACTGAATTATTAGCCCAGAAACTGGCCTCTTTGGGTTTATCAAAGAGTAGATTGTTAACTTGTTGATTTCACCTACTTGTGTACCTATCCGATTCCACTGATCCACACCCCTGTTTCTTAACCAGTACCAGGCAGTTTTGATGACTGCTGCTGTGTAGTACAGTTTAATATCTGGTGTGGCTAAGCCACCATCTCTAGCATGTCTTTTCATTAATATCCTAGATACTCTAGACCTCTTGTTTTTCCAAATGAATTTTGTTATTATTTTGTCCAGCTCAGTAAAAAAATTTTTTGGTAGTTCGATTGGTATGGCACTAAATAGATAGATTAATTTAGGTAAAATTGTCATTTTTATTATATTAGCTCGGCCTAACCATGAGCAACTGATATTTTTCCATTTATTTAGATCTGATTTTATTTGCGTGAAAAGTGTATCATAGTTATGTTCATATAGGCCCTGGGTTTGTCTTGACAAATAGACCCCCAAATATTTTATAGTGCCTTCAGTAACTTTGAATGGAATTTCTCTTTCAATCTCTTGCTGTTGGGCTTTGTCAGTAATATATAGGAATGCTGAGGATTTATGTGGGTTTATTTTATATCCTGCAATTTTGGTAAAGTTGTTTATTATTTCAAGTAGTTTTTTACTTGATTCTCTAGGATTCTCTAGATAAATCATCATATCATCTGCAAAAAGTGATAATTTAGTTTCTTCTTTTCCTATTCTAATTCCTTCAATTTCTTTTTCTTCTCTTATTGCTACAGCTAATGTTTCTAGTACCAAATTGAATAATAGGGGTGATAATGAACATCCTTGTTTCACCCCTGATCTTTTTGGGAATGCATCTAGTTTATCCCCATTACAAATAATGCTTGTCGATGGTTTTAGGTAGATGCTATTTATAATTTTGAGGAAGGTTCCACTTATTCCTATGCTTTCTAGTGTTTTTAATAGGAATGGGTGTTGTACTTTGTCAAAGGCTTTTTCTGCATCTATTGAGATGATCATATGATTTCTGCTAGTTTTGTTGTTGATATGGTCAATTACGCTAATAGTTTTCCTAATATTGAACCATCCTTGCCTTCCTGGAATAAATCCTACCTGGTCATAGTGTATTATTCTCATAATGAGTTGCTACAATCTTTTTGCTAATATTTTATTTAAAATTAGTGCATCAATATTCATTAGAGAAATTGGTCTATAATTTTCTTTCTCTGTTTTAACTCTACCTGGTTTGGGTATTAGTACCATATTTGTGTCATAAAAAGAATTTGGTAGGACTCCTTCTTCACCTATTTTCCCAAATAGTCTACAAAGTATTGGAATTAGTTGCTCTTTAAATGTTTGATAGAATTCACATGTAAAACCATCTGGCCCTGGAGATTTTTTCCTAGGGAGTTTGTTGATGGCATGCTCGATTTCTTTTTCTGATAGGGGGTCATTAAGAAATTTCACTTCCTTCTCTGTTAGTCTGGGCAGTTTATGTTTTTGTAGATATGCATCCATATCTCTAAGGTTGTCAAATTTATGGGCATACAGTTGGGCAAAATAATTCCTAATTATTGTTTTGATTTCCTCTTCATTAGAGGTGACCTCACCCTTTTCATTTTTTATACTGGTAATTTGATTTTCTTCTTTCTTTTTTTTAATCAAATTGGCCAAAGGTTTATCAATTTTATTGGTTTTTTCATAAAGCCAGTTCTTTGTTTTATTTATTAATTCAATAGTTTTCTTGGTTTCAATTTTATTAATCTCTCCTTTGATTTTCATTATTTCTAATTTGGTATTTAATTGGGGGTTTTCAATTTGCTCTTTTTCTAGCTTTTTCAGCTGTTTGCCCAGATCATTGATCTCCTCTTTCCCTATTTTATTCATGTAGGCATTTGGAGATATAAAACTTCCCCTAAGAACTGCTTTTGCTGCATCCCATAAGTTTTGGCATGTTGTTTCATTATTGTCATTCTCTTGAATGAAATTATTAATTGTTTCTCTGATTTGTTCTTTGGCCCACTCACTCTTTAGAATTAAATTATTTAGTTTCCAATTAGTTTTTAGCTTATTTTTCCATGGTGCTTTATTAAAAATGATTCTTATTGCATCATGATCTGAAAAGGATGCATTGACTACTTCTGCTTTTCTGCACTGGATTGTGAGGTTTTTATGCCCTAGTACGTGGTCAGTTTTTGAGTATGTGCCATGTACTTTTGAGAAGAAAGTATATTCCTTTTTATCCCCATTCAGTTTTCTCCAGAGGTCTATCATATGTGCCTTTTCTAAAATTCTGTTTACCTCCTTAACTTTTTTCTTATTTATTTTGAGGTTAGATTTATCAAGTTCAGAAAGGGGGAGGTTGAGGTCTCCCAATATTATAGTTTTGCTGTCTATTTCTTCCTGTAACTCCCTTAACCTCTCCTCTAAGAATTTGTATGCCTTACCACTTGGTGCATATATGTTAAGCAATGATATTGCTTCATTGTTTATGGTGCCTTTTAGCAGGATATAATGTCCTTCCTTATCTCTTTTAATTAGATCTATCTTTACTTTTGCTTTGTCTGAGATTAGGATTGCTACACCTGCTTTTTTTACTTTAGCTGAGGCACAATATATTTTACTCCAGCCTTTTACCTTAACCCTATGTGTATCCCCTGTTTCAGATGCGTTTCTTGTAAACAGCATATTGTAGGATTATGGTTTTTAATCCATTCTGCTATCTGCTCCTGTTTTGTGAGAATGTTCATCCCCTGCACGTTCAGGGTTATGATTTCTATCTGTGTCTTTTTCTCCATCCTAATTCCCCGTATTTATGCTTTTATTTCTCCCTTTCCCTTTCTCCTCCTCAACAAAGTTTTGCTTTTGACCGCCACTTTCCTCAGTTAACCCTCCCTCTTTATTCCCCTCCCTTGTCTTACCGTTACCCACTTGCTACTTCTCCTCTCCCTTCTTTTTTTTTTATGCAATTTATTTATTTAACATATTTGGTTTTCAGCACTGATTTTCACAACATTTTGAATTACAAATTTTCCCCCCATTTCTACCCTCCCACCCACTCCAAGATGGCTTATATTCTGGTTGCCCTGTTCCCCAGTCAGCCCTCCCCTGTATCACCACCCTCCCCTCTCATCCCCTTTTCCCTTCCTTTCTTGTAGGGCAAGATAAATTTCTACGCCCCATTGCCTGTGTATCTTATTTTTTAGTTGCATACAAAAACTTTTTTTGTTTTTGAACATCTGATTTTAAAACTTTGAGTTCCAAATTCTCTTCCTCTTCCCTTCCAACCCACCCTCCCTAAGAAGTTGACGCAATTCAACCTAGGCCACACATGTATTATTATGTATAACCCTTCCACAATACTCATGTTGTGAAAGGCTAACTACATTTTGCTCCTTCCCAACCCATCCTGCTTTATTGAATTTTCTCCCTTGACCCTGTCCCCTTTCAAAAGTGTTTGTTTTGAGTACCTCCACCCCCATCTGCCCTCCCCTCCATCATCCCCCTGCCTTTTATTTTTTTTTTTTATCTTCCTCCCTCTTCTTTCCTGTGGGGTAAGATACCCAACTGAGTATGTATGGTATTCCCCCTCAGGCCAAATCTGATGAGAGCAAGGTTCACTCATTCCCCCCTAACCTGCCCTCTCCCCTCCTCCCATAGAACTGCTTCCTATTGCCACCTTTATGCGAGATAATCCACCCCATTCTATCTCTCCCTATCTCCCTCTCTCAGTATGTTACTCTCTCATCCCTTAATTTCATTTTATTTCTTTTAGATATCTTCCCTTCATCTTCAACTCACCCTGTGTCTGCTCTCTCTCTCTTTCACACATATATATATATATATATATATATATATATATATACACATATATATATATACACATACATACACATACATACATATACACATAGATACATACATACATACACATTCACTTATATATATACATAAACATATATATATATATACATATATATATATATATATATATATATATATATATATATATATATATATATATATATGCATATTCCCTTCAACTACCATAATACTGAGGTCTCATGAATCATACTCATCATCTTTCCATGTAGGAATGTAAACAAAACAGTTCAACTTTAGTAAGTCCCTTGCAATTTCCGTTTCTTGATTACCTTTTCATGCTTCTCTTGATTCTTGTGTTTGAAAGTCAAATTTTCTATTCAGTTCTGGTCTTTTCACTGAGAAAGCTTGAAAGTTCTCTATTTTATTGAAACTCCATATTTTGCCTTGGAACATGATACTCAGTTTTGCTGGGTAGGTGATTCTAGGTTTTAATCCTAGCTCCATTGACCTCCGGAATATCGCATTCCAAGCCCTTCGATCTCTTAATGTAGAAGCTGCCAGATCTTGGGTTATTCTGATTGGGTTTCCACAATACTCAAATTGTTTCTTTCTGGCTGCTTGCAGTATTTTCTCCTTGATCTGGGAGCTCTGGAATTTGGAAACAATTTTCCTAGGAGATTTCTTTTTGGGATCTGTTTGAGGAGGCGATCGATGGATTCTTTCAATTTCTATTTTGCCCTGTGGCTCTAGAATATCAGGGCAGTTCTCCTTGATAATTTCCTGAAAAATGGCATCTAGGCTCTTTTTTTGATCATGGCTTTCAGGTAGTACAATAATTTTTAAATTATCTCTCCTGGATCTATTTTCCAGGTCAGTGGTTTTTCCAAGGAGATATTTCACATTGTCTTCCATTTTTTCATTCCTCTGGTTCTGTTTTATAATATCCTGATTTCTCATAAAGTCACTAGCTTCCACTTGCTCCAATCTAATTTTTAAAGTAGTATTTTCTTCAGTGGTCTTTTGGACCTCCTTTTCCATTTGGCTAATTCTGCCTTTCAAGGCATTCTTCTCCTCATTGGCTTTTTGGATCTCTTTTGCCATTTCAGTTAGTCTGTTTTTTAAGATGTTGTTTTCTTCAGTGTATTTTTCAGTATTTTTTTGGGTCTCCTTTAGCAAGTCATTGACTTGTTTTTCAGGTTTTCTCGCATGCTTCTCATTTCTCTTCCCAATTTTTCCTCTACTTCTCTAACTTGCTTTTCCAAATCCTTTTTCAGTTCTTCTATGGCCTGGGGCCAGTTCATGTTTTTCTTGGAGGCTTTTGTTGTAGGCTCTATGACTTTGTTGTGTTCTTTAGGCTGTATGTTTTGGTCTTCTTTGTCACCAAAGAAAGAATCCAAAGTCTGAGACTGAATCTGGGCGCGTTTCCCCAACCAACTAACTTGACCCTTGAGTTTTTCAGTGGGGTATGACTGCTTGTAGACTAACGAGTTCTATGTTCTACGTTTGGGGGGGAGGTGCCAGCTCTGTCAGAGCCGCACTCCTCCTTCCCCAAGGACCCCCAGTCCAGACTGGACTTAGATTTTCAGCAGGCTGTTGCACTCCTGCTCTGATTTGCCACTTAATTCCTCCCACCAGGTGGGCCTGGAGCCGGAACTAACAACAGCTGTAGCTGCCCCACCTCCGCTGCCCCCGGGGCTGAAAGCCGAACCGCGAACTCCTTCCACTACCGCAGCTTTTCCCACTAACCTTCTCCGCCGTCTTTGGTGTTTGTGGGTCGATGGATCTGGTAACTGCCACAGCTCACATATTCAGGGCGCTAGGGCCCCCTCCGCCTGGCTTCTGGTCTGGATCGTCCACGCCGCTCAGGCTGGGCTCCACTCCATTCTGTTCCCAGCTCCCAGCTCCCAGCTCTGTGTGGGATAGACCTCACCCAGAGACCATCTAGGCTGTCCTGGGCTGGAGCCCTACTTCCCTCTGCTGTTCTGTGGGTTCTGCCATTCTAGAATTGGTTCAGAGCCGTTTTTATAGGTTTTTGGAGGGACTCGGGTACGGAGCTCACTCTAGTCTGTGCTTACCAGCCGCCATCTCGGCTCCAACCCCTCTCTCCTCTCCCTTCTGCCCACCTCCCTCCCTTTTTCCCCCCTTACCCTCTCACTTCCTGTAGGACAAGTTAGATTTCTAAACTTATCAGAGTATGTTATTCCGTTCTTGAACTAGATCAGATGACAGTAAAGCTCAAATACTGCTCTTCTCCCTCACTTCTTTCCCTCTACTATAATATGTTTTTGTGCCACTTTCTTTGGTGTAATTTACCCTTTTCTACTACCTCCTTACCACTTCCCTCATAGCCGTCCCTTCATATCTCTTATTTATATTTTATATCTTTACATCAGTTAATTTATACAGGCATTCACAACCTATGTATATCCCTTTCATTTGTCATAATAGTTGTACCATTCACAAGAATGACTTATATATGTATATGTATATGTATATATATATATATATATATATATATATATACACACACACATAAAAAAAACATACATAAGGTGATATAATCCCACATAAAGATGTAAACAACCTGCCCTTATTGGTCAATAAGGTTTGTGGGGTTTTTCCCCGTGGTTACCTTTTCATGTCTCTCTTGAGTTTTGTATTTGGAGATCAAATTTTCCATTGAGTTCTGGCCTTTTCATCAGGAAGGTCTGGAATTCCCTTATTTCATTGAATGTCCATCGCCTTGCCTGGAAAATTATGCTTAGTTTTGCTGGGTAGTTGATCCTTGGTTGTAGTCCCAGCTCCTTTGCCCTTCAGAATACCATATTCCAATTTCTCCTGTCTTTTAATGTGGAAGCTGAGAGATCCTGTGTGATCCTGACTGTAGTTCCACGATATTTGAATTGCTTCTTTTTGGGTGCTTGCAGTATTTTCTCCTTGAGTTTATAGCTCTGAAATTTGGCTATAATATTTCTTGGTGTTTTCAGTTTGGGATCTCTTTCAGGGGGTGATCGGTGAATTCTTTCAATGACTATTTTGCCCTCTAGTTCTAGGACCTCTGGGCAGTTGTCTTTGATAATTTCTTCGAAGATACTGTCAAGGCTCCTTTTTTCATCGTGGATTTCTGGTAGACCAATAACTCTCAAATTGTCTCTCCTGGATCTATTTTCCAGGTCAGTTGTTTTGCCAATCAGATATTTCACATTTTTTTTCTATTTTTTCGTCCTTTACGTTTTGTTTTATTACTTCTTGATGCCTCATAGATCCATTAGCTTCCACTTGCTCAAGTCTAATTTTGAATGAGTTAGTGTTTACATTTTGCTTTTGAGCCTCCATTTTCAATTGGTTGATTTTGCCTCTCAGGGTGTCCTATTCTCTCTCTAGATTCTGAATCTCCATAGCCATTTTGCCAATCTTATTCTTTAGGCACTTGATTTCATCAGTGGATTTTTTCTCCCTTTTTTCCATTTTTTCCATATTTTCTTGTAGCTCCCTAATTTGGTTTTTAAAATCCTCCTTTAGCTCTTCCAGCAGTGCTTTTTGGGCTGGAGACCAGTTCATATTAGCTTTTGAGGTATCTGATGTATCTACCGTGTCATTGCTACCCTCTTCTATGTTGATATTTTGATCCTGCCTATCTCCATAAAAAGAATCTATTGTCCTCGGTTTTTTTGTGTTCTTCTTCATGTTGGTTTCCCTTTTGCTGGCTTTACAACGAATTTCTATCTGTGGGTCTCAGGGCTTTCTGTCCCAGCTTTCTTATTCTGGGGGTTGTGAGTCTAGAATTATAACCTTCAGTTTCCTGAGGTGTGGGGGAGGGGTCTGGCTCCCTGGCGTCTCACTCCCTGTGGGTGCTCTCCAGCACTTGCTTTTCAGCAATGGTCTCAGCTGTTTGTTGTTTGAGCTGATGTCTGGCACTTCCCCTGGGGGAGCAAGGTTACATCTGTGCCATTGGCGTTGACCCCTGCCGACTCTGCCCCTCTGGTACTAATGGGCTTCTACTATTTGTCCTGTGAGGCCCCACTACTTTCTCCTCTGTTTCAGTTCTCTTTTTTTTTTTCCCGAGGAATTCTCTGGGTGAGGGGTGGAGGGATTAGAGCCTTTTACCTGGCCATTGAGTCTTCCAGAAGTTCAAGAAGCCGAGTTCCTGGGTTTGGCAAGCGTCAGGAGTGGGTGTTTTCATGGCCGGTGGCGTTGCGCTGCCTCTCATCGCTCCCACAGACTGCCGTCCTGTGTTGGGAGTCCTGGGGATCTCTGCTGGTTTCGGGCGCCCAGCTTTCTCCCAGCCCGTCTCCCAAGTGGATTTCCCGGCCGGCTGCTTCCGCTTTGGTCTGGAGCAGCTCTGCAGCCGAGCACTCTCCGAGACTACAGGATCGTGTCTTCAGTCTTTCAGACTCTCCCGGCTCGGAAACCAGCCCCACGCAGACTGCTTGCGGTTTCTGACTCTCTCAAATCTGCTCAAATTCACTTTTTTATAGGAATCTGACAGACCTTGTGAGAGAGCTCCGGTAAGACATTGCCTTCACGCGGTCATCTTGGCTCCACCCCCTGCCCAATTGTATGCCCATAAATTTGACAACCTTAGGGAAATGGATGAATATTTACAAAAATATAAATTGCCCAGGTTAACAGAAGAGGAAGTAAAATATCTAAATAACCCCATCTCAGAAAAAGAAATTGAGCAAGCTATCAATGAACTCCCTAGGAAAAACATCTCCAGGGCCAAATGCTTTTACAAGTGAATTCTATGAAACATTTAAAGAACAATTAATTTCTATATTTTATACACTATTTGGAAAAATAGTTGAAGAAAGTGTCCTACAAAATTCTTTTTATGACACAAATGTGGAACTAATACCCAAATCATGAAGAGTCAAAAAAGAGAAAGAAAATTAGAAACCAGTTTCCCTAATGAATATTGATGCAAAAAACTTAAATAAAATATTTGCAAAAAGATTGCAGCAACTAATCAGGAGAATAATACACTATGTCCAGGTAGGATTTATTCCAGGAATGCAAGGCTGGTTCAATATTGGGAAAACTGTCAATGTAACTGATCATATCAACAACAAAATTAGCAGAAACCACATGATCATCTCAATAGATGCAGAAAAAGCCTCTGACAAACTACAACATCCATTCCTATTAAAAACACTAGAAAGCCTAGGAACAAATGGAGCCTTCCTCATTATAAATAGCATCTACCTAAAACCATCAACAAGCATTATTTGTAATGGACATAAACTAGATGCATTCCCTATGAGATCAGGGGTGAAGCAAGTATGTTCATAATCACCGCTATTATTCAATTTGTTAGTAGAAATCTTAGCTGTGGCACTAAGAGAAAAAAAGAAATTGAAAGAATTAGAATGGCAAAGAAAAAACTAAATTATCGCTTTTTTGCAGACAATATGATGATTTACTTAGAGAATCCTAGAGAATCAAGTAAAAAAGTACTTAAAATAATAAACAAACTTAGTAAAGTTGCAGGGTTTAAAATAAATCCACATAAATCATCTGCATTCCTATACATTACTAACAAAGCCCAAAAGCAAGAGATAGAGAAATTCCATTTAAAGTTACTGTAGACAATATAAAATATTTGGGAGTCTATATGTCAATACAAATCCAGCGCCTATATGAACATCATTACTAAACACTTTTCACACAAATGAAGTCATATCTAAATAAGTTGAAAAACATCAGTTGCTCCCGGTCAGGCAAAAATGACATTTTTACCTAAATTAATTTACTTATTCAGTGCTATACCAATTGAACTACCAAAAATTTCTTTTATAGAGCTGGATAACATAATAGCAAAATTCATCTGGAAGAACAGGAGGTCCAGAATATCTAGGGAATTAGTGAAGAGAAACTAGGGAAGGTGGTCTAGCCATATTTGGTACTGACTTAGAAACAGAGTGGTGGATCAGTGGAATAGGTTAGTTACATAAGACGCAGTAGTCAATGAGTATAACAATCTCCTCTTTGATAAACCCAAAAAATTCAGCTAGTGGGCTAAGAATTCACAATTCCACAAAAACTTCTGGGAAAATTAGAAAATGGTAGGGCAGAAACTGGGCATAGACCAATATCTTACACCATATACCTAAATAATGTAAAAATGGGTTCATTATTTAGGAATAAAGGCTGATACTATAAACAATTTGGGAGAGCAAGGAATAGTTTACCTATCAGATTTATGGGAAAGGAAAGAATTCATGATACAAGAGATAGAAAGCATTACAAAATGCAAAATGGATAATTTTGATTATGTTAAATTGAAAAGTTTTTGTATAAACAAAGCCAATGCAACAAAGATTAGGAGGGAAGCAGAAAATTGGGAGAAAATCTTTACAACTAATATCTCTGATAAAGTCCTCATCTCTAAAACATATAGGGAACTGAGCCAAATTTACAAGAATGCAAGTCATTGCCCAATTGAGAAATGGTCAAAGGATATGAACAGGCAGTTTTCAGATGAAGAAATTAAACACACACACACACACACACACATATATACACATATGAAAATGCTCTAAATCACTACTGACTAGAGAAATGCAAATCAAAACAATTTTTAGGTACCACATCTCTCCTGTCAGATTGGCTAACATGACAAAACAGGAAAATAATAAATGCTCAAAAGGATGTTGGAAAATGGAACACTGTTACATTGCTGGTGGAGTTGTGAACTGATCCAGTCATTTATGAGAGCAATTGGAAGCTATGCCCAAAGGTCTATAAAAATGTCCATACCCTTTGACCCAGCAATGCCACTTCTAGGGTCATATCCCACAGAGATCACAGTAGTGGGAAAGAGACCCATATGTACAGAAATATTTATAATGGCTCTTTTTGTGGTAGCAGAGAACTGGACGTCAAGTGGATGCCCATCAATTGGGAAATGGCTGAATAAGTTGTGGCATATGAATGTAATGGAATACTATTGTACTATAAAGACAACTCCAAAGGACTCATGATAGAAAGACCTGTCTACATCCAGAGAAATAACTATGGAGTCTGAACGCAGAATGAGACAAACTGTTCGCTCTCCTTTTTTTGTTTCTTTTGTTTTATTTTTCACTTTTGTTTTATGTTTTTTTGGTTTTGTTTCCTCTTTCTCATGATTCATTCCATTTGCCATAATTCTTCTTTACAACTTTTTTGTTGTGTAAATAAGTTTAATGTGAGGTTATATGTAGAAGATATCTCAGATTCCATGTTGTCTTGGGGAGGAGAGGGACAAGGGGTATGAAGAAAATCTGGAAATCAAAATCATGTGGGACTGAGTGTTGTAAAGTAAAAATAAAAAAAAATTTAATTTAAAAAAAAGAAAAATCTGGAATAGTGAAGGGCTTGGGGAAGAAAATTAATGATTTTGTTTTGGGGCACGCTGAGTTAAAGGTGTCTACAATGCATACAGTTTGAGATATCTAAAAGTCAGTTGGAGCTGTGAGTCTGGAAGTAAAGGGAAAGCTCAAACATAGATAAGTATATATGAGAATCATTGGCATAGAGATAACAATTGAAATCATACCTAGTAGGGTGTGTGTGTGTGTGTGTGTGTGTGTGTGTGTGTGTGTGTACAAAATGATAATATTGGTACACAGTATATATGACAGTGACTGGTTCACAGTAGGCACTTTATAAGCCTATAACCTTCCCTGATGAGATCACCAAGAAAATGGAAAAGAAGAGAAATAAAGCGAAAGAAAGAGCCCAAGATAATAGCCACCTTTATTGAGTGTGGTACGGATGAAGATCCAGTAAAGAAGCACACAAAGGAATAATCAGTTAGGTAAGAGGAAAACCAATACAGAGAGAGAGAGTTATGTCACAGAACCCTACCGAGAGGAGGTATCAAGCAGGCACGTGATCAACAGTATTAAAGATTGTAGAGAATCTCATTTCAGTTCCCCAAAGATTTATACAATTTCTGTGCCAGGTATGTCCAAGGGATTCAAAGAAAAAAAATGAACTATTTCTTTGAGAACTTTGCATCCTGTCAGAGAAATTCAACATTCCCAGAAATATAAATGAAAAGAAAAGAATGTTAATCACTAGAGTGATTTGGGTAGACTTCATGTTAAAGGTAGTATCTGAACTTTTAAGGAAACTTTTAAGGAAAATCAAGATTTTGAGAGCTGGGCATGAAAAGTTGAGGCAGTGTAAGTACAACACAGATCTAGCCACTATTCCCAGTCCTTAGAACATGCAGTGTCAGTAATGCAATTCCTATTATAAATGAGTCTGGGGATGTCACTTCTAGGAGTTGTGATGATATGAAATGAAAGTGCCTTGGAGAAACTTTGGAGCACTCAAAGATGATGTGATTGTTTCTGGTCTGTGAAAAACATGGTTGATGATAGTCTTTTAGGTTGACTGTGGTCATGATGACAGAATTGGAGGTGGGATGGGATATTTTAAATGGTATTAGTCAGTTTTGTGCTTCTCTCTCTTGTTTTGAATAAGTTCTTATGAGTGAGTTTTCCCTGGCTGTTAGCATCTGTTGATAAGCAATGCTGTAAGGGGAGAGACCTTTGGTCTTCTCTCTCCTAAGCTGGCATATGACCCCATAAATATGGGATTAGGTTCTGTGACTGGCTATGTTACTATTTTTTTGTTAAAGAGATTAATCTGGATGCTATGATCTTCTGAGCTTCAAAAGCTGATGAGGAGACACTCAAAGCCCAAAAGTCTGGGAATCAAGTCTACTCAGAGTTTTGTAGCCAGTTCAGTGTCAATATGCACAGGACTGAAGGTGCATCCTTCAGAACTCAGCTCAGAGGTAGCTGAGATGAGGACTTGTCCAGCAGTGAAGTTAAGTTTTGGCATGAACTTAATGAGGAAAATTCTATAGAGAGGCTATATTAAATCCGAGCCCACTCTTTCAAAAGACCAAGAAAGTATAGGAGAGAAAGTGATGGCACCATGGTGTTGTGGGGAAATGTTTGTATTTCTGTTATTCCTATAGCTATGAAATAAATATTCATTTTGAAAAAAAAACCTAATTTATGTTAATACATTAATTGAAATATAAATGAACAGAAAATTGTAAATGGTGCAATACTATCACCCATTTGCTATCTCCAGAGAATACAGGCTTTGCCAAAAATTGTCAGTGGTCACTAATACTGAAAGGTAAAACATTTGGAATAGGGCTGTAAGCTGATGGGAGTAGAGAAAAGACACCCGAACACCTCAAGGTTACCTTTGGAAACTGAAATATAGCTACAAGATATTTCCTAGCCATGGAACAGTGAGGTCAGAAAGATTTCTTTGCACAAGCATACGAATGTAAAAAATACAGTATTTGGTTAGGGGAACTGGTAGAAGTATTCCAGTTTGGGTGGATTGTAAAGTTCAAAATGGGAACTAGAATGAGAAAAGACAGAAAAAGTAGACAAAAGGTAGATGCCAGAAGGAGAAGTTTTTGTTTTATTCTCTAGGCAGTGAAAATAATTTAAATATTATTTGGAAGGACAGTGCCAGAAGTGTACATTGGGAAGATTGTTTTTGACCAGTGTGTAGAGAATGGAAAAGAGTATGGGGGCAGGAACAAAAACCCAGACAAGAAGTAATGGAGACCTGAACTAAAGTTATATCTGCATAACATGAAAGAAAAGAAAGAGTGTGTGAGATATCTCAAAGTACAATCAACAAGTTTTGGCAAATGTTTAGATATTGGAGTAGGGGAGAGGAAAGGTTGGGTGACAGACCTAAAATCTAGGTGACTAGTACAATTATGTGTGACTTTGAGCAATGACATGGCTGTTGTTGGAAGACTGGTGAACTTGCAAATGAGGATGTTTGAGAGGTTTTTGATATATTTATATTCATCTCTTCCTGGTCTAGGGTATCTGTAAGGTTGCAGAAAAAGACTGATTCCTTGATTCTTTGAAAAAGGAGGAAAAGTACACAAAGATCTAGATAGAATGACATAGATGAAAGAAGTAACAATCAAGAAAGAAAAGGTTTCCTAAGTGAAATTGGCAAGAAAAAGTGTGGAAGTAACAGTGAAGAGCAAGGAGTATGCTAACTCTTCCTAGTGGCCTAGGATATGTGAGAACACAAGTGGTAGAATTTGGCCGGCTGAGAATGAGGAGAGGTAGCAAAGGTCACATATTTTCTCCTTTGGGAGATTACATTTCTGAATAATAGAAGTCAGTGGAGGAGGAGGCAAAATTTTGCTATCAGTAGAACATCTTTAAGACATCAGATTAGGATATGCATTATTCAAGGCTCTTGGACCAAGTATTGAAAAAGATATTCTCTCTATAAACATAAACAAGTTATGTAGAAGGTTGGAAAGTAACAGGAGGTTCACTTCAGACTTCTGAATGCTTAGGAATGAGATTTAACTCATTTATGGCAGCAGCTCTGTAGTTGAAACACAGGATGATGGGGAATTAGGCATACATTTAGATAGATAGATAGATAGATAGATAGATAGATAGATAGATACACATATACATACATACATACATACATACACACACATACATAGATACAAAGATAGATACATAGAAAGATAGATATAGATAGATATATGTCTATATATGTATGCATATATGTGTGCATATATGCATATATGCATATACGTATGAATATATGCATATGCATATAGATATAAATATATGTATATATGAATATATGCATATATGTATAGATATAAATATATGTATGTATATATTACCATTGTGTGTGTATTTATGAGGATGTTCATATGTGTATATGTGTACATAAGTATGTATGTATATTTATATGTGTATGTTCGTATATGCACACATATATACACACAGAAACGTGCATATACATACACATATACACACACATATATGTACATGGACACACATATGTGTATCTATGCATACGCACATATATGCACATGTATACAGGCATACATATTTATACACATATGTACACATGAACATACATACTCACATGTATGTATGCATATGTATATGTGTGTGCATTGATATGCATAGATACATACAAACCTATATATACACATGCATACATATACATATACACATACAAATACATATATGCATATATACACACATAAACATACATACACATTCTTACACACATACATATGTACACATATAAACGTGCATATACATGCATAAACACACATGTATGTCTATATATGCATATGCATGCACATATACATGCAAATACACATGCACATGTGTTTGTATGTATACAAGTACATATATACACATATGTTTGCATTTTTGTGTATTTGTATATGTGCATATATACATATATGTGTGCATGCATATAGATGTATGTGTATGTGTGTATGTATGTGTATATGTGTGCATGTACATATATATGTTTATGTGCATATATATGTATATATGTATGTGTGTATGGTGTGTGTGTTTGTGTGTGTGTGTATTCTATATGTGAAGTGTGTCCTTTGTTGTGTAAGCCAGATCAAAATCCTTTTGCCATTAGAATAATGGCTGAACCTTATTTTGGGGTGTTAGTAGTCCTTTGTCAGAGATCCCAATCTAACTATCTCTTCTCATTCATTTTTTCCATTCTAGGAATGACCAGCAGAGCCTCTTAATATTATGGCAAAGCGTTAACTTTCTTTTGAAACTTATAGTTAATTTGACTTACAACCAGTCTCACCCTCACCTTCCCTAGGGGAATGGCTGATAATTAAATATTTTAGTTTTCAATTATTAACAACGAGTGAAGCATAAAAAAGAAGAGATATGTGCTTGCCAAAGGTGATCACCACAGTCATAGAGATGATCTAGCACACAATTATCACAGAAGATAAATTCCCAATAGATGATAAGACCAATAATAGTTTACCATTCGAATTTGACATTGTGCTGATTGTATGAAACACTAAAAACTTTCAAACCTCTTAAACATGAATCAGAGGCTCACAGATAGTGCAGAAGGCAGAGAGGAGCCAAGATTGTGAAGAAAAGGCAGCAAATGGCCTAAACTATACTGAAAATTCCTCCAAAAACCTATAAATAATGCCATAAAACAAATCCTTTAGTGGCATAACCAGAAAAGGACAGGGTGAAATAATTTTCCAGCCAAAGACAACTTAGAAGGTCATCAGGAAAGGTCTGTCACATCTAGGAAAGAGTAGAACACAGACCACTGCAGGCCATGCCAACACACACCAAGCCACAGCAAACAGGAGCAGATCTTGGGAGCTACTGAATCAGAAGCAGCAACAGCTGCTTTTGGAGCTCTCAGCCCATACATGATAAGAGGGTTGAATAACTGATCAGAAGGAGATTACAGGTGTCTCTTTGCTAGCTCTGAGGCAAGATTCTGTTTCTTTGCCCATGCTCAGATCCAGGTCACAGTCCTAAGTGGCAGTCTTAGGGTGAGGAAGAGCACTAGAACAACAGAACATCTGGTCACAGTGAAGAGGGGACCCTTGCCACAGATCAAACACAGAAAAGGATGCTTGTGTTCACTCAAGAACCAGAGCAAGACAAGGAGAATAGTAACCACTCCTCTCCTTAGGTCATACCACCTTGAAAGAACTGAAAACTTACTGGTCCCCAGAAGCATCTCTGAAATTAGCTGCACAAAGCTCCTGAAGCTTGTGACAGTGCAGCCTCCACCCTGGAAGCAGAATGCTATTTTGAGAAATAGAAAAAAGTTGAGAAATAAGCTGAAAAAATGAGCAAACAGAAAAACAAATTTTGACCAGAAAAAGTTACACACTCAGAAGAAGCTATCAAAGTCAAAGTTACTAGATCCAAACCTTCCAAAAAGAAAAAAATGAATTCATCTCAGGCCATGTGAAGAGCTCAAAAAGGATTTTGAAATTCAAGCAAAAGAGGTAGAGAAAAAAATGGAAAGGAAATAATACTGATGCAAGAAAATTGTGGGAAAAAAGAGTACACAGCTCGGTAAAGGAGATACACACACACACACACACACACACACACACACACACACACATAACTGTAGAAAATAACACCTTAAAGACAGACTAGGTAAAATGATACAGGAAGTACAAAAAGCCAATCAGTAGAAGAAAGACTTGAAAAGCAGAATTGGCCAATGGAAAAGGAGGTTTAAAAAAAGGAGGTTAAAAAAAAGAAAATAATTCCTTAAAAATTGGAATGGAGCAAATGTAAGTTAATGACTTTATGAGAAATCAAGAAACAATAAAACAAAACCAAAAGAATAAAAAAAAAATAGAAGGCAACGTGAAATCCTTTGCGGGGGTGGGGGGGGAGAGGAAATGATATTCAATTAAATAGAAGAGTTTCAACCATTCTTAATGAATGACCAGAGATGAATAGAAATTTTGGTTTTCAAATACAAGACACAAAAGAAGCATAAAAAAGTAAACAGGAAAGGAAAGTCATAAGGGACTTAAAAAGATTAAACTGTTTCAATTCCTACATTGGAAGATGATATTTCTAACTCATAAAAACTTTTTCATTATTATGGCAGACAGAAGGTATGTGTATAGACAGAGGGCAGAGATGTGTGTTGAAGATGATGGGATGATATATATGAAAGTAAAATTAAAGGATGTGAGAGGAATGCACTGGGATAAAGGCAAATAATAACTTTGAAAAAAACTTGAAGCAAGTTTCTCTGATATAGGCCTCATTTCTCTGCATCCAATTTAAAAAATAAGAGCCTTTCCTCAGGTGGTAAATTATCAAAAGATATGAATGTTTTTTCAGATGAAGTAATCAAAGCTATGTATAATCATATGAAAAATAGTCTAATTCACTACTGAATGGAGAAATGCAAATTAAAACCATCTTGAGGTACTACCTCATACTTATTAGATTGAATAATAGGAATTAAAAGGGAAATTACAGATCACAAAAGGGATTTGGGAAAAAATGAGAAGCTAATGCATTGTTGGTGGAGTTGTGAACTTATTCAATCATTCTGTAGAACAATTTGGAATGATGCTCAAAATAAAAAGCCATGCGTACCTAGTAATAAAACTACTGGGTGTATAACCCAAAGAGATTAGAAAACAAAGAGGAAAAGGAGCTATAGGTAGAAAAATATTTATAGCAGCTCTTTTCTGGAGGCAAAGAATTGGAAACTGAAAAGATGCACATCAATTGGGGAATGCCTGAAAAAACTGTGGTATGTGATTGTGATGAAATAGTATTGTGTTATGAGAAATTATGAGCAGGATGCTCTCAGAACAACCTGGAAAGACTTAAATGAACTCATGCAAAGTGAAATATACTGCATACAAAGTAACAGCTGCATTGTAAGATGGTCAGCTGTGAATAACAGCTATTCTCAGCAATATGGTGATCCAAGACAACTCTGAAGGACTCATGATGAAAAATGCTATCCATCTCCAAACAAAGATCTGATGATGTCTGAATACAGATTGAAGAATACCTTTTTTTAACTTTATTTTTCTTGAGTTTTTTTTCTTCTCACATGTGTGACCTATATCAAATTTCTTGCCTTCTTAGTCAGAGGAGTTCAGGAAAGAGGGAGAGAATTTAGAACTCAAACCTTCATAAATGAATGTTTAAAAAAAGTTTTTGCATACAATTGATGAAAAAATACTAAATATTCTTTAAGAAAGAAACAATGACTGTTATGATGAATACAGATGAAGCCCCTCTTTATGGTGCCAGAGAGAGATTAATATAGGTTCACAGTTAAATCTAGGTCATGTGCTCCCTTAGGTTTCCTTTTGTCCTTTCTTTTTGTGTTATACACTCCTTTATAGAAAACATTCATTCAGAATTCAGTAAAAATCAACTTTTTTTCTTGAAACAAAATCCATTATAAATTTATAGACAACTAATAAACATGTTTTAAAAAGAAAAGAGAATTTCCAGCTGTAAGCAATTCTATTTCAGCAGGGATTAATGGAGGAGGGGGAGGGGGAAGGAAGTAGATAATAAAAAAATTCCTAGTAGTGGCAAGGAAGTCAGAGTAAGCCTAACAGAAACTTTTAGCTATGCAGGTCACTCCTTAAGCAGATAAACGACAGAGAAGAGTCTAACCTGCTAGTGATTGTATTCACTTTTTGTTAGCAATGCCTTTCATTTACAAATGACTCACCATTGACATGTGTCTGCACTCAGCCTCTCTGCTAAGCTCGAAATTTTCTTGGGTTTTCCATTCACATCAACTCCTTCTTCCCATTAAACTTAATTACCCTCTTTCCTACCAGGGAAAAATGTTCCCCATCATTCCTTTTGCTGATAAGAAAATACACAGACAATCATGGACAGATTTTTATGAACTGATACAAAGTGAAGTAAGTAGAATCAGAAAACAATATATGTAATGGCAACTATAATGTAAACCAAAAGGCTAATTTAAAAACTGCTGAATGTTGTGAAAAAGTAATGACCAAGATAGTCCCCAAAGAAGAGATATAGGAAGACACCTTCCTTTTTACTTAAAGAGATAAGACACTATCAATGTGGAACATTGCAAATGTTATACTTTTCATTTGCCTGATCAATTTTTGCCTGACTGTATTTGTTGATGAGTGTTGCTAAACTATGTTTTCTCACTGTTTAAATTCTCACTTTCTGGAAGCTTCTTTATACCTCTTCCCAAGTTACAAGCATAAAGACAGGACTTCTGAATCAAAAGGCCCTTTCACTATGAGTAAGCATAATTATTTCCAGGGAGGATCAGAAGAAAGACACTGAGACATTTCTTCCCCAAAATGCATCCATCCACCTGTGAGCCCTGATCTTTGACAAACCTGCAGTGGAAATGGTCAAGAAACAGCTACATCTGTTTTATTACAATACCACTTCCGTAACATTTCACATAAGCAAGTCTCCTTCCCTGGTCTTTGTCTGCTAAGACATCCAAAGATAGCCATGCATCTTAGTTTGTGTTTGGATAAGTCTAAGTGCCATCCTATTGAAGTGTATTAATATTTTTTATCTGAGATTTTTTTTATTTAAGGAATCTCCAGGGTCAAAATGCAACACAGAGATAAAGACTTATAAAGAAGCTCATAAGTAAGTTCTAGATTTGGAGTCAGGAGATCTGAAATCATATAATTACTTGGTTTATTACTACTATTGAGACATGATTATCTCTAAAATTCCTTCTAGCTCTAAGTTTTATGAACCTAGGATCACCCATGTTTGACCAGGTGCAACTGAGGTTTCTGGACCTCTGGTTCTTGGCTTCCTTTTTCTTTTCTTTTCTTTCTTTCTTTTTCCTTTCTGTTTCTTTTATTGATTATAGGTGTTAGAATATTGTGAATAGTAATTTCCAGCCTTGGGATTACCTCTTCCTGCATAATCATTGAATTAGTTCTTTTCAGAGCTGCTCATCCACACAGAGGTATGTCCACCCTTTGCCCATCTCTTACCTGTGGCTCCAAGAAGCTTTACCATGCTCAATAGCCACACCCCGGTAAAACCAGCTTGGCAGATAAGCTAAACCAGGTTGAGGATAATGAGTAGGCCTTAAACCCATCACTGCCTTATGAGGATATCTACCCCACCCATGTGAAGACTAGGGAAAGATGAAAACAACTTGTTACAATGGCGATGAAGGTGGCTAAAACAGGCTCTGTGAAGCACTTAGACCTTGGTTGGACATCTGGAAGGCCAAGGTCATACACTGCATCCCAGGCCATTGACAAAAGTCAAGTACATTGGACTTTGATGATTCTGTCAATGTCTGGAAGAAAGAGTGAAGTTGATGACCATCAACAACTCTTCCTCACTTAAGTCCAATTCATACATAAGTACAGACATTATTTCATGATTTCATTGGTCCCCTTTGAAAAAGGCAACAGCAGTGTTGCTGTGTTACAACATTCATACTTCAACCTTTATAAACTCAAGAGATAAAAATAAACTGTATGATGCTAATGTTAAGATATAAGCTATTTGTGGCTCTTCAAAATGTTTGGGATCAATATTTTGAAATAATATCTAGCAAAGAAACTGGCCAGGTACGATGAGACTGAAGCTATAGGGGCTAGCGATTTTTTTTTTCTAAACCATTTCTTTCACCTGTCATTGAGGTTTGCTAGGTCCATTGCTCAGGGGATTTTTTAAAATGTTATTTATTTTGTAGGAAATTGTAATTTTTTATTAATTAACTTATTTTTAGTTTTCAACACTCACTTCCACAAGATTTCAAGTTAGTAAATTTTCTCCCCATCTCTCCTCTCCACCCACCTCAAGATGTCATGCATTCTGATTACCCTTTCCCGAATCTGTGATCCATTCTCTCACCCACCCCCACTTCTCTTATCCCCTTCCCTTCTAGTTTCCTGTAGGGGAAGATATATTTCTCTACCCCATTGCCTATATATATTATTTACCAGTTACATGTAAAAACAATTTTTTTTAACTTTGAGTTGCAAATTCTCTCCCTATCTCCCTCCCCACCCACCTTCATTGAGAAGGCAAGAAATTTGATGTAGGTTATACATGTGTAGTCATGCAAAACATTTCCACAATAGTCATGTGTGAAAGACTAACCATATTTTCCTCCATCCTATCCCACCCCCCATTTACTCTATTCTCCCCTTTGACCCTGTACCTCCTCAAAAGTGTTTGCTTCTGATTACTCCTTCTCCCAATTTACCCTCTCTTCTATCATATCCCCCCTCTTATCCTCTTCCCCATTACTTTCCTATGGGGTAAGACAGATTTCCATACCCAGCTGTATATTTTTTCCTCCTTAAGCCAAATCTTATGAGAGTAAGGTTCACTCATTCCCTCTCACCTCCTCCCTCATGTCCTCCTCTGTAAAAGCTTTTTCTTGTCTCTTTTATAAGAGATAATTGACCCCATTATACCTCCCCCTTTCTCCTTTTTAAAGTACATTCCTTTCTCATCCTTAATTTTATTTTTTAGATATGATACCTTCATATTCAACTCACCCAGCACCCTCTGTGTATATACGTATACACATATACAGGTACACACATACATATACACATACACATGTAATACACATATACAAACATACATACATACATATATACATACATATATAGGTGGAGAAAGTTCTCATGGGGCAGCTAGGTGGCACATTAAGTAGAGCACTGGCCCTGGAGTCTAGAGGACCTGAGTTCAAATCCTGCCTCAGACATTTGACATATTTGCTAGCTCTGTGGCCTTGGGCAAGTCACTTAACCCATATTGCTCTGCCTTCCCCCCTCAAAAACAAACAAAGTCCTCATAAGATATAAATATCATCTTTCCAAGTGGGAATGCAAACAGTTCAACTTCAGTAAGTCCCTTACGATTTTTCTTTCCTGATTATCTTTTCATGCTTCTCTTGATTCTTTTAATTGAAAGTCAAATTTTCTATTTACTTTTGGTCTTTTCATCAACAACACTTGAAAGTCTTCTATTTCATTGAATGACCACTTTTCCCCCAGAAGGATTATAATCAGTTTTCTGGGTATTTCTTGGTTTTTATCCTAGCTCCTTTGACCTCCACAATATCCTATTCCAACCTCCTGATCCTTTAATATAGAAATTGCTAGATCTTGTATTATCCTGATTGTTTTCCCAAAACACTTGAATTGTTTCTTTCTGTCTGCTTGCAATATTTTTCACCCTGATCTGTGAACCCTGGAATTGGGCTACAATATTCCTAGGAGTTTTATTTTTGGGATCTTTTTCAAGAGATGATTGGTGGATTCTTTCCATTTCTATTTTATCCTCTGGTTCTAGAATATCAGGGCAATTTTCCTTAATAATTTGTTGAAAGATGATGTCTAGGATTTTTTTAATATAAATTTATTTATTTTCAGTTTTCAATATTCACTTCCACAAGATTTTGAACTCCAAATTTTCTCCCCATCTATGCCTTCCCCCAGCCCAGGACTGTGTGCAATTTGATTCCCCCTTCCTCCAATTTGCTATCCCTTCTATTAGCTCCTGCCCCTTTTCTTATTCCCTTTCCTACTATTTTCCTGTAGGGCAAGATAAATTTCTATACCACTATTGCCTGTATATCTTATTTCCCAGTTGCATTTAAAAACAATTTTCAACATTGATTTTTAAAACCTTCAGTTACCCATTCTCTCCCTTCCTCCCTCCCCACCCACCCTCATTGAGAAACCAAGCAATTTGATACAAGTTATATATGTGTAGTCATGCAAAACACTCCCATAAGAGTTATGTTGTGAAAGACTAACTATATTATCCTGTATTTTGTCCCAGCCTAAATTTATTCTGTTCTCTCCTTTGACCTGTCCCTCCACAAAAGTGTTTACTTCTGATTGCTCTTCCCCCAAATTGCCATCCCTTCTATTATCTCCCCTCTCTTATCCTCTTCCCCCATGCTTTCCTGCAGGTTAAGAAAGGTTTACATACCCAATTGAGTGTATATGTTATTGCCTCCTTAAGCCAAATCCAATGAGATTAAGGCTCACTTATTTCCTTTCCCTTCCCCCTCTTCCCCTCCATTATAAAAGGTGTTTCTTGCCTCTTTTATGTGAGATGGTTTACTGCATTCTACCTCTCCCTTTCTCTTTCTCCCAAACATTCCTCTTAACTCTTAATTTTATTCATATTCATATTCAGCTAACCCTGCACCCTCTCTCCACACACACACACACATATGTACACACATACATACATACACATAGACATACATATACACATATATTGTGTGTGTGTGTGTGTGTATGTGTTTATTGCCTCTAACTATCATAATACTGAGAAAGGTCTCTTGAGTTACAATCTTTCCACGTAGGAGTATAAACAGTCCAACTTTAATAACTCCCTTATGGCTTCTCTTTCCTGTTTGCTTTTTCATGTTACTCTTGATTCTTCTACTTGAAATTCAAATTTTCTATTCATCTCTGGTCTTTACATCAAGAATGCTGGGAAGTCCTCTATTTCATTAAAATTCTATGTTTTCCTCTAAATTACTACACTCACTTTTGCTGGGTAGGTGATCCTTGGTTTTAATCCCATCTCCTTTCACTTCTGGAATGTCATATTCCAAGCCCTCCAATCTCTTAGTGTAGAAGCTGCTAGATCTTGAGTTATTCTGACTGTTTCCACAATACATGAATTGTTTCTTTCTTGTTGCTTTTAATATTTTCTTCTTGACCTGGGAACTCTGGAATTTGGCTGCAATATTCCTAGGAATTTTCTTTGGAGATCTCTTTCTTTCCATTTCTATTTTATCCTCTGGTTCTAGAATATCACAACAGTTTTCCTTGATAATTTCTTGAAGGATTTTGTCTAGGCTCTTTTTTTATCATGGTTTTCAGGTAACCTGATAATTTTTAAATGAGCTCTCCTGGATCTATTTTCCAGGTCAGTGGTTTTTCCAATGAGATATTTCATATTGTCTTCTATTTTTTCATTCTTTTAGTTTTGTTTTATAATTTCTTGATTTTTCATGAAGTTATTAGCTTCCATTTGCTCCACTCTAATTTTGAAGGAATTATTTTCATCAGTGAGCTTTTGGACCTCCCTTTCCATTTGGCCAATTCTGCTCTTTAAGACATTCTTCTCCTCATTAACCTTTTTGACTTTCTTTGCCATTTTGAGTTAATCAGTTTTTAAAGGTGTTATTTTCTTCAGCATTTTTGGGTCTTCTTTAGCAAGCTGTTGACTCTTTTTCATGATTTTCTTGCATCCTTCTCATTTCTCTTCCCCATTTTTCCTCCACTTCTCTAACTTGCTTTTTAAAATCCTTTTTGAGCCATTCCATGGCCTGGGACCATTTCAGATTTTTCTTGGAGGTTTTGAATATAGGAGCCTTGACATTGTTGTCCTCTGGCTTTATGTCTTGATCTTCCTCTTCAGTAAGTGTGTAAGAAAACTTCTTTTCACAAATAAAATAACCTTCTATACTCTTACTTTTTCCCACTGTTTAGTCATTTTCCCATCCAATTAATTGACTTTTGAACTATTTATTAAGTGGAGGATATACTTCCCCAAGTTTCAGGGGGTTTGTGCAGCTGTTTTCAGAGATATCACTAGGGACCTGTAAATTCTCACTTCCTCCAAAGTGGTAGGATCAAAAGAGAGGTGTTTACTCCTCTCCTGCCCTGCGCTCTGGTCCATGAGCAAACACAGGCTTGCTTTTCTGTCCTGGAACTGCAAGAAAGGTGCCATCTCCACAGCTGCCACCAGCTATACCATGCCAGCATTCCTCTTCACCTCAGGACTGCCACCCAGGACCATGATCTAGATTAGCTGCTCAGTTCTCCCACTGCCTGTAGTTGAGAAGCTCCAGAAGCAACCCCAAACCAGGCAGTCATTGCTGCCACCCTGGGGCTAGGGCTGAGGACAGACCACACTCCCCTCTCACATATATGAGAGAGCTTTCTCACTGACCTTTCAAATGTGTTTGGTGTTTGTGGGTTGAGAAGTCTGGAAACTGGTGCAGCTACCAGTGAGTCCATGTCCTGAGGCCTGTTCTAGTCCAGTTGGCAGGACCCAGGCTGAGCTGCATTGTGCTCCAAGTATGGTGTGATAGACCTTTCCTTTCAGCCTTGCAGATTGTCTTGGGCTGGAAATCTGCCTCACTCTGAAATTTTGTGACTCCTGCTGCTCTAGAATTTGTTTAGAGATCCTTTTTATAGGTATTTCAAAGGTTTTGGGGGGAGAGCTCAATCATGTCCTTGCTTCCAGTCAGCCACCTTGGCTCTGTTTCCCTCCCCCACCCCCCCCCTGGATCTTTTTTTGATCATGGCCTTCAGGTAATTAAATCATTTTTAAAATATCTCTTCTGGATCTATTTTCTAGGTCAGTGGTTTTTTGAGTGAGGTATTTCACAATGTCTTCTGTTTTTTCATTGTTTTTGTTTTGGTTTATAATTTCTTGATTTCTCATTCAGTCATTAGCTTCCATTTGCTCCATTTTAATTTTTATGGAATTATTTTCATCAGTGAGCTCTTAGACCTCTTTTTCCATTTGGTCAATTCTGCTTTCTAAGGCATTCTTCTCCTCATTGTTTTTTGGACTTCTTTTGCCATTTGGGTTATTCTTTTTTTAAGATGTTATTTTCTTCAGTATTTTTTGGGTTTCCTTTAGCAAGCTGTTGACTTGTTTTTCTTGATTTTCTTGCACCATTCTTATTTGTCTTCCAAATTTTTCCTCTACCTCTCTTATTTGATTTTTAAAATCCTTTCTGAACTCTTCCATGGCCTGAGACTATTTCATCTTTTTCTTATAGATTTTGGCTGTTGTAATAGCAATTTAGATTTGAACCTCTTTCCCACCCATTAATAGGCCATGTGACCTGCTCACATCACAGGAAGCCTAAGTCACATGTGGTGGAAGGAGCTTGCTGAGAGGAAAAGGTAATTGCATCACAGGAAATGCTGAGAGAACAGTTACTGGAGGTAGAGCCAAGGGAGAGTGAAGATGTGTAGTGGCTGTGAGTGACTTTGTTTTTGGGATGGCCCCAACAGAAGTGTGGATGGTTTTGGTATGGTGCGGTTCTCTGCTGTGGTATTGTGTTTTGAATTCTTTGCTGCTGTGATGTCTTGGGCATATTGGTTTCCCAATCTGGTTATTTGGTGTCTGAATAAATGGTTTACCTCTTCTACCTTCTAGGTGGAGAGTCTTGTATATTCTGAGATACAGAACCACATAGGCATTTTGACAATTATCATCTATATTGTCATTATTGCCTTGCTGATACAGATGAAGGAGCTTTGACTTTGTTGTCTTCATCTGGTTGTATGTTTTGATCTTCTTTGTAACCAAGGTAAGATTCTATAGTCTGAGTTTTTCCCCACTGTTTGCTCATTTTCCAAGCCAATTACTTGGCCTTTCAGCTCTTTTTTAAGGTAGGACTCTGTTTCCAGTGTGGAGGGTGTAATTTCCCCAGCTTCAGGGGTTTGTAGAGCTGTTTTCAGAGTTACTTACAGGAACCTGTAAATTTTAAGTTCTTCTGAGGTGGTCTGATCAAAGTGGAGGTGTTTACTCCTTTCTTGGCCCTTACTCTGGTCTGTGAGTGACCACAAGCACTCTTTTCTGCCTTGTAACTATGAGGAGCATTCCCTCTCCACCACTGCAACAAGCTCCATCAGACCAGTGCTCCTTCTCTCCCCAGGACAGCCACTGATTCAGTAAGGCAAGATTCATGACCTTGAGGATGACCATGAACATGCCTGTATGGTTCAGAATTGCAAAGTATGAAAAACTCTCTAAGGAGAAGGCAGAGGAAGTAGAACATTTATCTCAACATCAGAATATCCAATAGCCCCAGTTTGATATAGCAGTAATTATGGTCCAAAACCAGTTAGCCCACCTCAATGTAGCAACAGGGAAATTATAACACAGTATGATAACAATGAAGCAAGTCATTCTGTAATGTTCCCCCCTACTAGGGCCTCCTGTAAACAATCACTTAGGAATCCTGACTATCTGCTTGCCTGTGTCCTCTCCGCAGTTCTCAGAGTCCTTGCAGTTTCCTGGATTCTCTGGATTCTCAGATCTTCAATCTCTTGCTCTGGTATATTCTCAGCTCTTTGATCTCTGCAACTGTCTTGTCTATACTCTGCACCTTGTAGTCTCTCTCAATGCTGGCTGCCTCAATGTCTTCTTGATGTCCACTTCTCAATTCTCTTTCTCAGTGGTGCTGCTTTGAATTCCGCTCCTCTCAGTTCTGTTTCTCTCACTTTCTGAGCTTTCTTTGTATACAGTCCTAGTGGTATCAGATTGGCTAGAACTCAGTGCATGTAGAATTGGCTCTGGTCTTAACACCTCTCCTTAGGGCCCTGCTGAAGGTTTCATACCTCTCATGACCTAAATAGCGAAAAGATGCGGACCTGCCCCCCACCTAGTAAGTAAATGGCGCAAACCTGCCTACAAGTGATCCTCGCCTTCTCAAGCTTCCCTTAACTGGCTCCACCTGAGAAATTTCCCTTAACTAGCTCCACCTGAGGCCTATTGAATGGGTGGGCAAGATTTTTAATCACATTATCACCACAACCACTTAGGACTGCAACCCAGATGCAAGCACGGTCAAAGCAAGAGAATCCTGTCTCAGTGCCAGCAAAGAGATCCTTGCATTCCCATCTGTGATTAATTGCTCAATCCCCCCACCATCTGTGGGCTTGGAGCTCTGGAAGTAACCAATGCCCCCGCTGACTGCTGCTGCCCTGGGGCTGGTGCCATACACAGTCCTTTCTCACTCAGGTATGACAGCCAATCAGAGACCTGAGTTCCAGCAATCAAATGCCCACTAGGGGTTTATGTAAGGAGAGCCCAGAGTGTGAGATAACCAGAACTGAAGCGGTACTGAACTGAGAGCAGCAAAACTGAGAAGACATTAAGAAGCACACATCAAGAGGGCACTGAAGAGCAGACATTGATAGAGCCAGCATCAACAGAGCTGCAGAAGAGAGTGCTGAGCTAAGAATTAGGATTCCTGAATGATTGTTTATAGGAAGGCACAGGATGTTACAGGATGACTTGGTTCCTTGCTGTAATACTGTGTTACAGTTTCCTTGTTCCTACATTGAGGTGGGCCTGATGGTTTTGGAATATAATTACTGCTATATTGAATTGGAATAGCTGGTCTTGGGATCTGATATTCTGATGTCTAAATAAATGTTATACTTCTTCTGCCTTCTACATAGAGAGTTTTTCATACTTTGTGATTCCAAACCATTCAGGAGTGTTGGTGGTCATCCTCAAGGTCATGAATCTTGACTTACTGATACAGTGGGAGGGGAAATATTTCTGTCATTACACATCCCCAAGGGGATATGGAAATGCAAATGAATATATTAATTATATATATAAAATCAGATTTAAAATGAAACTGAAAAAAGCTTCTGCCAGTAGATTAATTGATCCATCAACAAACATTCATGAAACACCCACTGTGAGCCAGGCACTATGATAGGCACTGGAGATATAAAGACAAAAGTAGAATCTTTATAGCCTGGGATATTTAGTGAGCCATATATACAAACATTATATGTATGGGTGTGTGTATCCTTCATGAATACAGGGAACATTTCTCAGTTATCGCAAAACAAACCAAAATTAATTATCACATTCTTCAAATGAGTCTGTTTTGACCTCATTTTGAGAACATTTTTATAGAATAATCATTCAATTCAGTAAAGCTCACTTAAGGTGAAGGAACACATTATATTCAGTTAAAACTGAATGAAGCTAGAGAATTATAAAGAATACTTTTTAAACTCTTATACACATATACCAGTTAATTTTATGTGCACTATATGTTTTTCTAGTGCAGAAACTTTTCAACCTTTCTAATATACCTAGTCTAAGTTTCAGTAGTTTCAGGAAATTTTTGTTAATATTGTGATTTGAATTGAATGACTTGCAAGGATGTTTATTTTGGGAGAAGATTTACTTTATCTTGTAATATAAATATCCAAGACATTGCTAATTACACGACTGACTAAAGAGAAAGGAAGATGAGAGCATATCAAAATATTTTCCAACTTTCTGTAGAGTGCAATGATGTATAAGGTAACAAATACATAGAACATAAAGTACTAAACATTTCAAAAAATAATTGAGCATTTGTATAAAGGATTTTAAATTCACTGGGTATAAAATTAACAAGGCAAGCTTAAGCAGTAAAACAAAATGACCCATTTTGGCTGCACAGTGTATCCAATTATTCTTCCTTTGCTCTCTGTTTCTCTGTCTGAAACATCACATAAATATATCCAAAATGACTGTTAAACTTTTGATTTTTTTTAATACGTCTTCATTCATTTTATCATCATTTTCAGATTTGTAAATGGGGTAATCATCTTTATAGCTGGGATAGTTGAAAAGTACAGTGTCATCTAAATGGGAGGGAAGATATTGATGGATGAATGGCTAGGTAAGTAGATGGATGTGTAGATATTTTTAAGAATAACAAAAATGATTTATAATTGAAAATGGACAGCAAAGCAGTTGTTTTGACAATGTCAAGACTGTGGTGCAACTTAGCAGCAATCACTTAAATGATTAACTGATTGAATGACTTAATTAAGAACTCACCATCCTCCTCACTAAGGCCAATCTCTTTATATGGATCCTTGATACCAGCCTCTGAGATCCTCTCCAGACTATTGCTACCATGATGATCTTCACTCTCAATAATCTTCAATCTCTTCAAGGTTCCTACCTATAAATATGGACAACAATATAAGCTGTGAGTCTAATCTTTCCTAATCTCCACTCCTAATAACAGGCTGGCTCCCCAGAAGTTGGTTGCTTCCTCTCTGCTCAAGGTATTATAGATAACTGAGGGATTGGGATTTGTCTGTAAAATGTTATAGCTCATTTGTGCCCACTAGTATGTATACCCTTATTTCACATAGATTTTGTATATGTATCTATTTGTATTATAAATTATATTTGTCTATATATGTATATATACATACATATATAGATATATACACATGTATCTATACATATATCTGTATTTACACATATAAATATGTGTATATGTATATATAAATATACATATCTGCATATAGTTATGTGTTTGTATAAGTGTGTACACACACATACATGTTTGATGTTAGTGACCATTAAACTTTTGTTGGTGAATCCTCAATGTCTACTATAGTGCCTAACACAATCAGCCCTAACAATTCATGTTTATTGATTGATTGACAGTCTCACTGAGTTATAAGATAAGAGAAATATCACTACTAGTAACTGGGAGGGTCTACTTTCCAATTTAATTACTGGGTTCTGGAAAATACCAAGGAAGATTTTCCAAATGGCTAAAGCCTCTACCTGACTCAGTAACCATATCCTGGAGAGTATATTTTCTTTTACCATATAGTCTGGTTACATAGACCACAAAATCTTCAAATCATAAACTTATCTGTTCAGCACAATTGTCATTCCCCTTATATGGCATGGTCAATTCAGGATCTTGAAATGAAGAAACCAGCTTAGAGTGTCCATATCAGTACTGTTTATTATTTTTATTATCATAATAATTAAGGACCTGACTATTTCACTCTATAAACCAGCCATGGAAACTATTCTGTGGCATCTGATAACTTTTCAAGTTCCAAGAAGGATTCTCTCTGATTCCAGAGAGCTTGGGGTGGCTTCCTCTCCCCTGAGCACAGGAGAGGGAATCCAAATTCATTTTAATGTTTTCCCAATTGAAACATATTTGAAACTATTGTCTCATTCAGTAAGTTCACTTTATAAAATATTTTACTGCAAAGGTAGTGATTTGGATTTGGAATTAATTTACTTTACTGATGGCATTGTTTTGGTGAAACCTTTTTATTGAGTTAAGAATTTTTTTAACTCAAGCAAACTGATAGCTGTATCTAATTGTCTAGTTTGCCTTTCAATTAGTGAAAGAGGCACTGCCCTCCTGGAACACAATCCCTCCATTCTCTGTGCACTCCATTGGATCCTTGTTTATTTTCAGAGGTATTTCAGGGCATTGATTTTAATAAGAAGATTCCTGAATGATTCAGGTTTCTGTTTGCCTTAGGAATCATCTATCATTCTTTGCTGTTCACAATAATTAAAATTAATCAGATCTTTCCTTTCAATGGTCCTGAGATTTAATATGTAATATCCTGGAGGCTTGTGCTTCTCCATAACAGAAAAATCTCATTAGTGCCATTTCTTCCCTTTCAGGAAGACTGGAGTTGCTCCTCTTTTAGGGGTGGAGAGATGGGGGGAGGGTATACCTTATAATCTTCTTAATTAAGAAAAAGTACAATCATAACCCTTTGTGTCTATAACCCAAGAGGGTGTTTAAATTTAGAGGCCCTCAAGCAAACATTCGAGAAGTTTCCTGACTTTTTTGTTAAATGCAAAACAAACAACTTTAATAGAGGTGGGCCAAGCCTTCTTTTTTTCTCTATCATTACTAAAAGTCAGGGCCAGTTTTGGATATATTTCTACCTGAGATCTCAGTCTCTCATTCAGTTTAAGTCCCAGCCTACAGAGTACACATCTCAAAAGGCCGTACCCATTCGTGAAGACATTCATCTTAAAAAGCTAAGTGTTCCATCTGGAGAAGGGGACCTTCTTTGGTGTGGAACCTTTAGGGATAGCTCTTTTTAGCATGGGTGCACACCCAATTTGGAATCACAGGTGAATGTCAGCTTCTTAAACATTCCTTCCTCTCTTCACATTAAAGGTAAGGGACTAATAGTGAAGAATGTTGTGTACATTGTCAAATACAGCTATGACATCAATATTTTTGCTTACTTGTTTTTCTTGGTTGTAATGGAGGACTATAATGTAAAAGCAAACAATATCAACATGGCTTTTTTAAGTGTTATTCAGAGAAATCACAGAATAAAAAACCATATCATATCAATAAGATGTCATCAGCACTGACAGCTTGGTGTAGCATGAAGGGTCTGGAAAACCTGGGTTCAAATCCTGCTACAGACACTTACTAGCTGTTTAACCAACCACTTCAACTCTCTGTGCTACATCTTCTTTGTCTGTAAAATAAAGGGTTTGGACCTGAACTCTAAGGTAACTTTTGGCTCTAAGTCTATGATCCTTTGATAAGCATATAATCACTTTGAGGAAAAAGATAGTTTTAGTTAGGTGATAACAACTAGCAAAAGGCCTTGCACATTGTTGTTGTTGTTTAGTTGTTTAAAAGTTGTACCTGACTCTCTATGACCCCATTTGGGGTTTTCTTGGCAGAGATACTAAAGAGGTTTGCCATTTCCTTCTCCAGCTCATTTTACAGATGAAGAAAATGAGGCAAGCAGGGTTAAATGACTTGGCCAAGGTCACATGGCTAGTAAGTGTCTAAGGCCAGATTTGAACTTAGGAAGATGAATCTTCCTGACCCCAGGCCCAGCATTATGTGCACTATGGCACCACCTAGCTGCCTTACACCTAGTAAATATTTAATGAATTACGGGATTGAGCACAGGAAGAAGAATTGTATACGTATTTTTCTTTTTCCAAAACCATAGTGTCCATCCCTCCCCTTCTTTAGGACACCAAGGAGGACTCCATTTATTCTATGTCAGTGTTTCACAATGCAGATTAAGATTATATCTTTCAATTCCAAATTGTTCATGCTTACCTCATCTGATATAGTTGCAATAAATCCATTTCCCCCCCAGACTTAACTTCATTATGAATAATATAGTTTGCTCAGTAGGCTGGAACCCTCTTGGTACAAATGACGCAATGTTTACTTGGACATTAGAAAGAAGGAAAGCACCAAGAGTTCTCAGCTCTGTGTGGTCCTTTCCTTTTTTTTAATAGGATAGAATATCCTCTTGATGAGACCTCAATACATACTAATTAACAAACAGATGTAGTTCACTGGTAGGCCAAAATATCACAGCAAGGGGGAGAGATAATATGTAAAAATTGATTCCCCCAAATTGTTGTCTATTAAATCAACAAGCTTCATTCTTTTTCTTGGTTAGCACATTTAGGGATTTCAACCAATACAAAATACACACAGCCATCTGGGCTGAGAGTTTCAGAGGTTACATCTGGAAAGGCCAGTCTAGAGAACCCACAGAAAATCAAACACTAAAAACCAACAATGGTATGCACTAGGGAGCTGCATGCAGTTCAAGTGGAGGAAAATGCCAATAGAGATGGACTAACTTGAGGATGCAGAATGAAATTTTTGTAAGTGGGAGTAGTCTGGGGGAAAAAAAAGGTCAAGTAAACACATGGAAAGACCACGGGTGGAATGATTATTCTTCTATGGAATGAAAACTAGTTTAAAATGCTATATACCCAAGCGAAACTCAATGGGTCTGCCATTTCAATTAATTATGATAAATATTTATGAAAGAATCAAGAAAGCAACTGACATTGTAAAGACTCGGCCTCTGCAAATTTGAAAGAGACATCTCTAACTAGTTGTCCCTGTCTATCTTTGGAAATAGACATTTCTTTAGAATTTTCCCATGTGGAGAAAAGGGTATCCTATTTACTTTTGTAATTTTCTTTTAAGGACAATAGGTAAATATCCTATTTATATGAAATTAATTTATTGGAAGTTACAAAATTTTAGTTTGTCTAGGATTTGTCTATAAACCTGACATCGTTTTTGCCAAATTTAGTGTGGTCAGTGACCCAGTTGTGAGTCAATAGACGGTCAGCTGCCTAAAAGAATAAATGGTATTTGCTGACTGTAATTTGAACCCCTGACATTTCAGACACCTTCATATTGAGCTGAGAAAGAAATAAACTCTTCACATTCTGTGATCTCAGATCTCTATCTATCTTTAAACATACCAACCAAGAAGGTCTACAGAGCTTAAGAAGATTACAGGTCTTTCAGAATTCTAAGAATTCGTACAGCAAACTGTGATCAGAGCAATAATATAGGTGCCAACCTGACTACCTACCTTTCTGTTATTCCTTCACCTGGCTTTCAGTAAATGTATCATACTCCATGCTGAGTAAACAGGGAAATATTTGAAGAAAGAGGCCATTGTTATGAGCCCACATGATATCTAATTCATGTCTCTCCTTGTTATATGAATCCCCCTCCATAATCATCTAGATATAAAGACCCTCAGTGGAAATGAACATACTTTTTGGAAAAGGATGGAGAAAGACAAAATAATATGCATATATCCACAGGACAGATGCTACAGAAAGGCTGCTGTGTGATGATTGGAGCCCCAAGCAACCAAGCATTAATTTGAAAATTGAAAGGGGAAAACGTATAGATATTACAATTTCTGCACTAGCAAATAGCTTAATCTGGCAACACAGCTGCCTGTTTTGAAGATATCAGCAAGAAGTTGAAGTAAGGAGAAAACTTTTTCTTTTATTATTTTTAAAGCGAATGTGGCAAATTCTTTTGGGAATGATAAGATTTGTTACACTAATTGTTCTCTCATGGAAAACTTTTCTGCTAATTTGCATTAGATCCTGTATTAACCAGCTGTCATTTCAATGAACAACCTCTAAATGTTTCAGGAGGTTTGACACTGAATAGAGAAGTGTATCACAGTAACCTGAGTAAAACACATTTTCATCTTAAAATGTATAATGTTATTAAATAAACTATTACAACTGTAACAGAGTCCAAAATCAAAAAAGGGTGTGCTGGAAGGGAGAGAATTGGAACTACCAGGCAAGAATATAAGAAATTTAAAAACTATTGGAGTTAAAAAAGAAAGATCCTGAGTATGGTGTGCATAAGTAGGCACCTAAAATAATCAACAAGGTCTTATTAAGTTCTTACTGTCTGGCAAGACCTATACTAAGTCCTGGGGATACAAATATTAAACAAAAGTAAAGTTTTCTTAGTATTGCTTTCCCACATGGCTCTTACTAGAATTCTAATACTTGCGTGCAATTCAATGCTCCTGTCAGCTTCATTGGAAAAAAATGCCAACTTTCTTTCATCATTTCTAAATCATCTAATTCTACGAAATAGCAGAGGGCCTTTGATTATAAGCTGTTAGACATTTATACTTGTCAACTTGGAAAACTAAGTTTATATATTTTTCCATTTTAATGTCATTAGAAAGTTGGACAAGTTTTATTTGCTTCAGCCACATTCAATTAGAAATTGTTTGGCATCTACAAACCTAAATGCTTTGTGTATCATGAGGTGGTGTTTCTAACTCCTAAGACACTCAAATGTGAAAACTTTATTTTTCCTATCTCATTTGTTAGGTTCCATCTCAAAATGGAGTAAAGTGTATTCACCATGCGAATGATAAATTAAGTAGAATAGAATTCATTATGCTCCATTGGATTTGCTTGTTACATTGGGGAGTAACAAAATGAATGATAAGCCATAATTAAAAATAGATAAATACTTCACAGCAGGGCAAAGACTTTATAGTGTTACAATGATGGAATTAATATTGACTTTCAAATTCATTACCAGAATATAGTCCAGTCCAGTTGTCTCCTCCAGTTTTTAAAGCACTGGATTCAGGGCCTTGTTTAGAATGCAAGTTACTTAGTCACACTAGAAGTTTCCTTATTTAAAATAATGCAATAAAATGAAATGGATGAAGACATGGACAAGTCAACCTGCTAAAACAGAAAAGACACTTGACTTGGCATCAGAATAGTTTGGTTCATGGTAAAGAGGAAGGGACATTAGATTTGAAAGAGGTAGGTTTACAGTCTCACCCAACCAATTGTCTTACTAGCAGCAAGTCTCTTCATCATTCTGGACCTCGAAGTCATACATATACAAATATGTGAGTATGAATATATGTAAACATCTGTGTGTGTATATGTATTCTTCCCTCTTTAAACCAGATCAGATGAGAATGAATTTCAAATGTCTCCCACTGAATTCTGGGCCATTTCTAGTCATCCTGATCTATGTCTGGCCACTGGACCTGGATGGCTCCGGAGGAAAAAGTGAGGCTGGTGATTTTCCACAGCCCTTCTTCACTGAAATCAAAGTCTATTGCAAGTCATGTGATCATCTCCCTGATGTCATGGTTCCTTTTGAGAATGAAAGACAAAACACAACTTGAGCTGTCTGAATGGGGACAACATGGTTAGTTCCAGTCTGGCAACTCAGCTTGTGTTCTCCCCTAGTCTCCTCTCCTGCCCTCTCCTGTCCTGTCATGCCCCCTCCCCTCTCTTCTCCTATCCTCTTCCCTTCTCTCCTCCAGTTTCATGCCCTTACCTGAAGGTTTTCTACCCAAAGGAAGATACATTTTTATGGCCAAAACCTACCTAGTTAACTTGGAGTTTACTGTCTAGATTTCTTTCTCAGATACCAAGCCTTAAACTAAATTCACTCTGCATCTCATTGTTTGGACAAAAAGCAGTTCCCTGCCATGCCCAAGCACTACTTAATGGTTAGATTTTGGGTATTCCTGGTTCAGAGTGAATGTAAATAGTAAATGTTTCTCATTTTTCCAGCAACCCCAAGGGTCTTCCCCTCCCAGATTTATTTATTTTTTACTAAAGGGGCCATCTTTTGACTCACTTCATTGTTTAGATTAATTTATTTATTTGACTTTTCAACATTTCAACCAAATTTTGAGTTACAAATATTCTCCCAATTTCTTCCCTTGCCCCCACTCCAAAATGGCATGAATTCTGATTACCCCTTTCTCCCCTCTGACCTCCCTTATATCACAGCCCTACAACCTTCTTCCTTACTTTCTTAGAGGGCAAGATAGATTTCTATACCCAATTGTCTGTATATCTTATTTCCCAGTTGCATGTAAAACAATCTTTAACATTTGTTTTAAAATTTTGAGTTCCAAATTCTCTCCCTTCTTCCCTCCCCACCCACCCTCCTTGAGGAGACAAACAATTCAATATAGGTTATTCGTGTGTCATTATGTAAAACACATCTATAATAGTCATATTGCGAAAGACTAACTATATTTCCCTCCATCCCATTTTGCCCCCCATTTATTCTTCTTTTTCCTTTGACCATATCCCTTCACAAAAGTGTTTCCTTCTGACTACCCCCTCCCCCAATCTACCCTCCCTTCTATCATCCCCCCATCCATTTCCCCCCAATTTCATGTATTATTAGACACCTAATTGACTGTGTATGTTATTCTCTTTTTAAGCTGAATCCAATGAGAGTAAAGTTCACTCATTCTTTCACCTCCCCCCACTTCCCTTCCGTTGTAACATCATCTTGCCTATTTTACGTGAGATAATTTACACTATTCTATCTCTCCATTTCTCCTTCTCCCAATATAATCCTCTCTCTCCCCTTAATTTTGTTTTTTAGATATCATCCCTTCTTATTCTACTCCCCCTGTGCCTTCTGTCTATATATGTATATTCCCTTCAACTACTGAAAAGTCTCATGAGTTACAAATATCATCTTTCCATGTAGGAATGTAAACAGTTCAACTTTAGAAAGTCTGTTACTATTTCTTTTTCCTATTTACCTTTTCATGTGTCTCTTGATTCCTATATTTGAACGTCATGCTTGAAAGTCCCCTATTTCATTAAGCATCCATTTTCCCCTGAAGTATTTTTCGACAACTACTTTTTAATTTTTTATATATTTAGTTTTCAGCATTGATTTTCACAAGAGTTTGAATTACAAATTTTCTCCCCATTTCTACCCTCCTGCCCACTACAAGATGGCATATATTCTGGTTGCCCCATTCCCCAGTCAGCCCTCCCTTCTGTCACCCCACTCCCCTCCCATCCCCTTTTCCCTTCCTTTCTTGTAGGGCAAGATAAATTTCTACTCCCCAATTGCCTGTGTATCTTATTTCCTAGTTGCATGCAAAAACTTTTCTTTGAACATCTGTTTGTGAAACTTTGAGTTCCAAATTCTCTCCCCTCTTCCCTCCCCACCCAACCTCCCCAAGGAGGCAAACAATTCAACATAGGCCACATGTGTATCATTACGTAAAACCCTCTCACAATAATCATGTTGTGAAAAACTAACTATATTTTGCTCCTTCCTATCCTATTTCCCTTTATCCAATTTTCTCCCTTGACCCTATCCCTTTTCAAAAGTGTTTGCTTGTGATTACCTCCTCCCCCATCTGCCCTCCCTTCTATCATCCTCCCTTTTTTATCTTCTTCCTCCTTCTTTCCTGTGGGGTAAGATACCCAACTGAGTGCGTCTGGTATTCTCTCTCCTCAGGTGAAATCTGTTGAGAGCAAGATTCACTCGTTCCTCCTCAACTTCCCCCTCTTCCCTTCCAACAGAACTGCTTTTTTCTTGCCATTTTTATGTGAGACAATTTACCCCATTCTATCTCTCCCTTTCTCCCTCTGTCAATATATACCTCTCTCATCCCTTATGAATCATAAACATCATCTGTCCATGTAGGAAAGAAAACAAAACAGTTCAAGTTTAGTAAGTCCCTTGTGATTTCTCTTTCTTCTTTACCTTTTCATGCTTCTCTTGATTTTTGTGTTTGAAAGTCACATTTTCTATTCAGCTTTTGTCTCTTCACTGAGAAAGGTTGAAAGTCCTCTATTTTATTGAAAATCCGTATTTTGCCTTGGAGCATCATACTCAGTTTTGCTGGGTAGGTGATTCTTGCTTTTAATCCTAGCTCCACTGACCTTCGGAATATTGTATTCCAACCCCTTTGATCCCTTAATGTAGAAGGTGCTAGATCTTGTATTATCCTGATTGTGTTTCCACAATATTCAAATTGTTTCTTTCTGGCTGCTTGCAGTATTTTCTCCTTCATCTGGGAGCTCTGGATTTTGCAACAATATTCCTAGGAGTTTTCTTTTTGGGATCTTTTTTGGGAGGTGATTCTTGGATTCTTTCAATTTCTACTTTACCCTCTGGTTCTAGAATATCAGGTCAGTTCTTAATGATTTCTTGAAAGATGATATCTAGGCTCTTTTTTTGATCATGGCTTTCAGGTAGTCCAATAAATTTTAAGTTATTTCTCCTGGATCTATTATCCAGGTCAGTGTTTTTTCCAAAGAGATATTTCACATTGTCTTCACTTTTTCATTCCTTTGGTTCTGTTTTATAATATCTTGATTTCTCATAAAGTCACTAGCTTCCACTTTCTCTAGTCTAATTTTTAAGGTAGCATTTTCTTTGTGGTCTTTTGGACCTCCTTTTCCATTTGGGTAATTCTGCCTTTCAAGGCATTCTTCTCCTCTTTGGTTTTTTGGAGCTCTTTTGCCCTTTCAGTTTGTCTATTTTTTAAGGTGTTGTTTTCTTCAGTATTTTTTGGATCTCCTTTAGCAAATCATTGACTTGTTTTTCATGGTTTTCTCATGTCCTTCTCATTTCTCTTCCCAATTTTCTTCCACTTCTCTAACTTGCTTTTCCAAATCCTTTTTGAGCTCTTCCATGGCCTGAGACAAGTTCATGCTTTTCTTGTAGGCTTTTGATGTAGGCTCTTTGATTTTGTTAACTTCTTCTGGCTGTATGTTTTCATCTTCTTTGTCATCAAAGAAAGATTCCAAGGTCTGAGTTTGAATCTGAGTCTGTTTTTGCTGCCTGGTCATGTTCCCAGCCAAGCACTTGACCCTTGAGTTTTTTGTCGGTGTATGACTGCTTGTAGAGTATAGAATACTTTGTTCCAAGCTTGAGGGGATGTGCTGTTGTTTTCAGAGCTATTTCTATACAGCCAGCTCTGCCACACCAGTGGTCCTCCTCCCCCAGGAACCCAGACCAGACTCAGATCTTAAGCAGTCTCTGCATTCCTGCTCTGATTTGCCACTTAATTCCTCCCACCAGCTGGGCCTGGGGCCAGAAGCAACTGCAGCTGTATTTCTGTAGCTACACCACCCCCTTTGCCCCTGGAACAGTGGCTGAACCATGAACTTCTTCCACTCCCTGTAGCTTTTCCCGCTAACCTCCTCTGTTGTCTTTGGTGTTTGTGGGTCGAGAAGTCTGTAACTGCTACAGCTCACTGATTCAAGATGCTAGATCCTTTTCTACCGGGCTCCTGGTCTGGTTGGTCCAGGCGTGGCTGAGCTCTGCTCCACTCCACTCCCAGTTCTGTGTGATAGACCCTACCCAGCAACCATCCAAGCTGTCCTGGGCAGGAGTCCTGCTTCCCTCTGCTATTTTGTGGGTTCTACAGTTCTAGAATTTGTTCAGAGCCATTTTTATAGGTTCTTGGAGGGACCTACGGGGACCTCATGCAAGTCCCTGCTTTCCAGCTGCCATCTTGGCTGTGCCCAGTTTCCCTTAAGTATTATACTCAGGTGATTCTTGTTTTTCATCCTTTTGACCTCCAGAATATCATATTCCAAGTCCTTTGATCCCTTAATATAGAAGCTGCTAGATCTTGTATTATCCTGATTGTGTTTCCAAAATACTCAAACTGTTTCTTTCTGGGTGCTTGCAATATTTTCTCCATGATCTGGGAGCTCTGGAATTTCACTACTATATTCCTAGGAGTTCCTTTTGGGATCTTTTTCAAGAGGTCATTGGTGGATTCTTTCAATTTCTCTTTTACTCTCTGGTTCTAGAATATCAGGGCAGTTTTCCTTGATAATTTCTTGAAAGATGATGTTTAGGCCCTTTTTTATCATAGTTTTCAAGTACTCTAATAATTTTTAAGTTATCTCTCCTGGATCTATTTTCCAGGTCAGTGGTTTTTCCAATGAGACATTTCACATTGTCTTTCATATTTTCATTCTTTTTGTTCTGTTTTATAATTTGTTGATTTTTCATAAAGTCATTACCTTCCATTTATTCCATTCTAATTTTTAAGTAATTATTTTCTTCCAAGAGCTTTTGCACCTCCTTTTCCATACCCTTTCAGGGCATTCACCCCTCCACCACAATCCAGAACTGGGCTAATCCTCTTGAGCCCTGGCTCTGGATATCCCTACCTCCTCCAAGTTTCTCCTTGTTTTCTTTCCATAGCTGCTGCTTTGGCCTGTCTCCTCTGGAGGGCTAGTGGATTAGTGTAACAACAATGTTGCTAGCAGCTGCTGTGGAAGTGAAAGACCAATAATAAGGACACACAGGAGAGCTGCTAGCACAGATTTTTGATCTGCTTTTCTAAGGAAAGCAACTTTAAGCATATATTATTCCCTTAGTTCAGGGGAAAAGTCAGTACCCTGAACTTCAGGGAAAACACAAACAGAAATTACAAGGAGAAATTATATAAACAGGGTAAGTAATACAGAGAAATCAACACACAGGCCTGTGGCTTGCTGACCAGCATATTACCTTTTCTGTTTGTGTTTTCCCTGAAATTTAGGGTGCTGAGTTTGCTCCTGAACCAAAGGAATTACACACACACACACACACACACACACACACACACACACATATGGGGGAAGCATCAACATCTCAGTTTTCAAAGCTGGGGGACTCCTTAAATGGCTACACAGAATCTCATCTGACCAAATCACATGAATACTCTTCCAATGAGTGAGTGCCAAAAGCAAAATGCTAACCTCTAAGTATAAATATACTTCCTCAGGGTCATAGGCCATTACAGCCATGTGACTCAAACTTATGTGACTTCGGCTTTCTTGTGACTTAAGCAGGTCATCAAAGTCTCATGATTCAATCAAAAAACTCAATCAAAGGCATTTGATTACCTTTAGTGCTGAAAAGTACTCCAAAAGAAAAGAAAAAACAGCAAAAAGTCACACTTCGCTTGCCACTATACCAATCTTGCTTTTTAAGGCATTCTTCTTCTCATTGGCTTTTTAGACCTGTTTTATTGTTTGGGTTAGTCTATTTTAAGGTGTTATTTTCTTCAGTATTTTTTTTGAGTTTCTTATAGCCAGCTTTTGACTCATTTTTCATGATTTTCTTCTCTCCCCCATTTCTTTTCCCAGTTTTTCGTCTACTTCCCTCACTTGATTTTCAACATCCTTTTTGAGCTTTTCCATGGCTTGTGACTAATTCTTTTTTTTCTTGGAGGCTCTTGATATGGTATTTTTCACTTTGTTGCCTTCTTCTGTTGTATGTTTTGATCTTCTTTATCAGCAAAGTCAGATGCTAAAGTCTGAGTTTTTTTACACTGTCTGCTCATTTTCTCAGCTAATTACTTGACTTTTGAGGTCTTTGTTAAAATATGACTGCTTCCAGATTGGAGAGTTCTGTGTCCCAAGCTTCAGGGGTTTTGTGCAGCTGTTTCCTGAGCTACGTCTAGGCACCTGTAAATTTTCTATTTTTCTGAGTTAATATGATCCAAGAAGAGGTGTTTACTCCTCTGGTCTGTGAGTGACCTCAAGCATTCTTCTCTGCTGGCCACTGGGCCCTGATGATTCAAGGGGATAAAGGGAGGTTGGTGACTTTTCACAGTCCTCCCTCACTCAAATCAATTTCAATTGGAAGTCATGTCATTATCTCTCTTATGTCATGGTCCTCTTTAAAACTGCAGGACAAACCACATAACCACATAGTCTTGAAAGTTATTTATTTCATTAAATCTCTCTCTCTCCTTCTCTCTCTCTCTCTCTCTCTCTCTCTCTCTCTCTCTCTCTCTCTCTCTCTCTCTCTCTCTCTCTTCCCCTTTCAGGTTTATATTCAGATTTGCTATTTGGTTACTTTTTGTTTTAATCCTACCTGCTTTACTCTTTGGAATACAGTATGTGATTTTTTTTTTTTCTGTCTGCTTTCAGTGTTTTCTTCTTCAACTGAGGGCTCACGAATGTGGTCTCTTATTACTGGGAGTTTTCATTTTGGCACTGCTTTCAGGAAGTGATTAGTGGGTTCTTTCAATTTTTCTTTTGTCTTCTGTTTCTAAAATATCTGGGAAGTTTCCCTTTATAATATCTTGAAGTATTATAGATGGCCTTTTCATCATGATTTTCAAGTAATCCAAGAATTTTAAAAATACCTCACCTAGAACTATTTTCTAGGTCAGTTGTTTTTCTCATGAGATATTTCACTTTTTTGTCTATTTTTTCCCAGTCTTTTTGACTTATTTTCTTGTTTCTTGATATCTCATGGAGTTATGATCTTCTACGTCACTATTTCTAATTTTTAAAAATTTATTTTCTTCAGAGAATTTTCATGCCTCTGAACATGTAGCCAATTTTGATTTTTAAGGAGTTATTTTCTTTGGGGTATTTGTGCTTTAAAAAAACTTCTGAATTTTTTTCAATATTTCCTTGCACAGCTCTGGTTTATTTGCCAATTTTTCCTCTATTGATCCTATTCATACACACACACACACACACACACATATATATATATATATATATATATACATATACATACATATGTATATTTGTGTACACACACATATATATGTGTATATATGTACAATTTTTTCAAAGGTTTTTTTTTAGGTTTTTGAGAAATTATTTTGGGGATTTTGTCTAATTTGTATTTTTGTTTCTTTGAAGCTTTGTTTATGGATATTTTTAAGTCATTGTCTACTGAATTTGTATCTTGAATTTCCCTGACACCATAGTAGCTTTGAATGTCCAAGTTCATTTTTTGTTATTTACTCATTTTACCAGCCTTTTTCTACATTTAATACTTTATGTTATAGTTGGACTCTGTTCAGCTCTGGAAGTGGGGATGATGCCTCACCTGATATGACTTTTATATCCTTTTGCTGTTTTCACAACACAGTGGATGCTGATAAATTACCAATTCTTCTAACATGCTGTGGTCCTGGAAGAGGTTTGGTCAATACGCTCTTGGTTTGTGTTCTGGGTCTTAGGCAGATCAGACCCCTAATTCCACATTACTGTGATCATTCCTTCTCTTCCAGGAACTGCAACCCAGGACTGAGTAATGAGCAATAGAACTACCACATGGCACCCAATCCTGTATATGGAGGTCCCCTGGGATCTCCTTCTCATCTGGTTTTCAGTTTTCTTATCATCTCTGAGTGCTATTTCCAGCCTACACCCTACAGTACACAATACTTCCACAGCACTGGTTCCTGGCCAGTCCCCACCCCAATGTCTTTAGACCTTTTTTTTTTTTTTTTTGGTCTTTCTATGCCTTCTTGAGCTACAAAAAAGAGTCACTGTGACTTTTCGTTTCTTTCCACATTTTGACTTCGATGCATCATGTTTTTGTTTTATTTTACTTTTCCTTTCTTTATCTTTTTTTGGGTTGTTATTGTTCCAGAAGGACTGTGTTGAGAGAGCACAGCAAACATGTTGACTTCACTCCACCATCTTGGCTTTGTACTTCAGGAATGTCTTCTACAAATTCAAAGTAATTATGCTTGCAGCTTTTGCCAAGTTTGAAAGAAAATTTGAGAGTCACAGAGATATGCTAACTAAACCAAATAAAGACAGAAAGAGAAATAGGAAATTTGCCTATGATTTCCTTGGTATAGCAAAAATCCCAGGCAAAAAAATTTCAGGTACCAAAGCAGGTCAGCAACTTAATAGATTAATCTGCCTAAAAACATGCCTTATTTTTGTTCTCAAAATGATACCAGAAGATATAAATTCCATATTCAGGTCACCCATTGTTCTTTGGTTTCCTGACCAGACATTAAAAATTTTAAATAATTTTGTGAAGGCAAGGCCAAGATGGTTAAGAAAAAGCAGGGTCTCAGATCAGGTCTCCCAAGTTCACCTTTAAATGACTTTAAATAATACCTCAAAAGACATTCTGAAGTGATAGAACCCAAAAAAGGACAGGGTCAGACAATTTTCCAGTCTAAATATAATTTAGAAGGTCAGCAGGGAAGTTCTATCACACCAGGGTGAGTGTGGAGCTCAGTCCAATGTAAGCCATGTCAGCACAGACCTGGTCCCAGAAAATGATGAGCAACTAAACCAGCAGCAGTAACTGGTGCTTCCAGAATTCTTAGCCCACAAATAGTATGGGGATCAAATGCCTGGTCAGGAGGCAATTATGAAGGTCTTTTTCCTGGAACTGAGAGCAAGACTTCCTTGCAGTGCTCATACTTGGATTTGGGTCAAGGAGTACCACTTGTACCCCAGAGCTTGTGGCCACAGAAGAACAGAGACCCTGGTTACACTTTCAGGAAAGGAAAGAGTGTTTGTGGTCACTCACAGACCAGAGCACAGGCCAGGAGAGTAGTAAATACACCTCTTCTTAGATCATACCAACTTGGAAGAACTGAAAACTTACAGGTTCCCAGAACTATCTCTGAAAACAGCTACACAAAAAAAGACTTGAAGCTTAGGACAGTGACTCTTCCCCCCAAAAACAGAGCTCCACTGTAGCAAGCAATTAAAAGTCAAGAAAAAGGTGGGGAAGATGAGCAAACAACAGAAAAAAAATCCAGCTGTAGAAAGTTGCTATGGTGATAAGGAAGATCAAAACACAAACTCAGATGGCAACAAAGTCAAAACTGCTACATCCAAAGCCTTGAAGAAAAATATACATTGGTCTCAGGCCATGGAAGATCTAAAAGGATTTTTTAAAAATCAAGTAGGAGAGGTAGAGGAAAAATTGGGAAGACAAATGAGGGTGATGCAAGAAAATCATGAAAAAAGAGTCAACAGCTTGGTAAAGGGGGCACAAAACATAACTGAAGAAAATAAGACCTTAAAAATTGAATAAAATGAAATGAAAACTTCCAGGAATATTATAGCCAAATTCCAGAGCTCCCAGGTCATGGAGAAAATATTGCATGCAGCCAGAAAGGAAAAAAAAATCAAGTGTCATAGAGCCCCAGTTAGATTACCATAAGATTTAGCAGCTTCTACAATAAAGATTGGATGGTTTGGGGTATGGTTTCCAGAGGCCAATGAGATAGGATTGGTGCTTTGGGGGTGAGAAAACTCCTATTGGTGGCTGAGCCTGAACCAATAAAGGGAGTGATACCTTTGTCTTTCTCCTCTTCCCAGTTTCAGATCCTGTCAGGAATATTTTGAGCAACCCCCGTGGGGGATATTTTGACTACCTCTTCCTATCCTCTACCTTAGCAGCCATGTAGCTCTAAGCACAGTGCATTTAAAACCCATATCTTGAAAAGTAATATCTATATCCAGGATTTCCAAATCCAGGAAAGCTCATTCCTGGTTTTTAGCTGCTTCTTATGAAGTGTTTGTTGTTTTCACAGTGTCAGGAGAATGATCCTGAAATGTCCATGTCCAAGTTTGGAGATTACCCTATGAGCTTGAGTGATAAGGAGATCTGAGTCCTTTGACTGAAGTAGACAGAAGAATCCCTGGGTAAGTATCAATGCACCAGTGGCTAAGATAGTACTATTTGAAGCTCAGTAGGGCAAGTAGTGCTAGAGATTTTTTCAAATAAAAAAGTTTCTACAAGCCTTTTGAATACAAAAATCATAAGTAAGCTATATCTGAGGCTAGCTCAGTTTGATTTATAATTAAATTGATTTCAACTTTAATACAAGATTATTAATTCCCATACACATATGATTAAACATATAGTATATCCATAAAGAATCATACGTATTATTATTTAAATATATTAATAGAATCTAAATTGTATCCACGTGTATACACAAACACATATATGCACATGTAGCCTCATGCATGTATATGCAAATCCATGTATATATACATTAGCTTTATAGGTATGCACATACTCACAATAAACACATATACATGTATCCATGCAAGTATGCATTAAATATGCCAGTACTGAGTAGAAAGCTGGTTTTTTTTTAATTTATTTATTTAACATATTTGGTTTTCAGCATTGATTTTCACAACAGTTTGAATTACAAATTTTCTCCCCTTTCTACCCTCCCCCCCAATCCAAGATGGCTTATATTCTGGTTGCCCTGTTCCCCAGTCAGCCCTCCCCTCTATCACCCCGCTCCCCTCTCATCCCCCTTTCCCTTCCTTTCTTGTAGGGCAAGATAAATTTCTACGCCCCATTGCCTGTGTATCTTATTTTTTAGTTGCATGCAAAAACTTTTTTTGTTTTTAAACATCTGATTTTAAAACTTTGAGTTCCAAATTCTCTCCCCTCTTCCCTTCCCACCCACCCTCCCTAAGAAGTCGAGCAATTCAACCTAGGCCACACATGTATCATTATATATAACCCTTCCATGATACTCATGTTGTGAAAGGCTAACTGCATTTTGCTCCTTTCCAACCCATCCCGCTTTCTTGAATTTTCTCCCTTGACCCTGTCCCCTTTCCAAAGTGTTTGTTTTTGATTACCTCCACCCCCATCTACCCTCCCCTCCATCATTCCCCCCTCTTTTATTTTTTTTTAATCTTCCTCCCTCTTCTTTCCTGTGGAGTAAGATACCCAACTGAGTATGTATGGTATTCCCCCTCAGGCCAAATCTGATGAGACCAAGGTTCACTCATTCCCCCCTCACCTGCCCTCTCCCCTCTTCCCACAGAACTGCTTCCTCTTGCCACCTTTATGGGAGATAATCCACCCCATTCTGTCTCTCCCTATCTCCCTCTCTCAGTATGTTGCTCTCTCCTCCCTTAATTTCATTTTATTTCTTTTAGATATCTTCCCTTCATCTTCAACTCACCCTGTGTCTGCTCTCTCTCTTTTACATATATATATCTATATATATATAAACACATATATATATATACACATACATACACATATATACACATACATACTTATACACATAGATATATACATACATACATACACATTCACATATATAAACATAAACATATATACATATATATATATATGCATATTCCCTTCAACTACCCTAATACTGAGGTCTCATGAATCATACACATCATCTTTCCATGTAGGAATGTAAACAAAACAGTTCAACTTTAGTAAGTCCCTTGCAATTTCCGTTTCTTGATTACCTTTTCATGCTTCTCTTGATTCTTGTGTTTGAAAGTCAAATTTTCTATTCAGTTCTGGTCTTTTCACTGAGAAAGCTTGAAAGTCCTCTATTTTATTGAAACTCCATATTTTGCCTTGGAACATGATACTCAGTTTTGCTGGGTAGGTGATTCTAGGTTTTAATCCTAGCTCCATTGACCTCCGGAATATTGCATTCCAAGCCCTTCGATCTCTTAAGGCAGAAGCTGCCAGATCTTGAGTTATTCTGATTGGGTTTCCACAATACTCAAATTGTTTCTTTCTGGCTGCTTGCAGTATTTTCTCCTTGATCTGGGAGCTCTGGAATTTGGCGACAATATTCCTAGGAGATTTCTTTTTGGGATCTACTTGAGGAGGCGATCGATGGATTCTTTCAATTTCTATTTTGCCCTGTGGCTCTAGAATATTGGGACAGTTCTCCTTGATAATTTCTTGAAAGATGGTATCTAGGCTCTTTTTTTGATCATGGCTTTCAGGTAGTCCAATAATTTTTAAATTATCTCTCCTGGATCTATTTTCCAGGTCAGTGGTTTTCCCAAGGAGATATTTCACATTGTCTTCCATTTTTTCATTCCTTTGGTTCTGTTTTATAATATCTTGATTTCTCATAAAGTCACTAGCTTCCACTTGCTCCAATCTAATTTTTAAAGTAGTATTTTCTTCAGTGGTCTTTTGGACCTCCTTTTCCATTTGGCTAATTCTGCCTTTCAAGGCATTCTTCTCCTCATTGGCTTTTTGGAACTCTTTTGCCATTTGAGTTAGTCTGTTTTTTAAGGTGTTGTTTTCTTCAGTGTATTTTTCAGTATTTTTTTGGGTCTCCTTTAGCAAGTCATTGACTTGTTTTTCATGGTTTTCTCGCATCCTTCTCATTTCTCTTCCCAATTTTTCCTCTACTTCTCTAACTTGCTTTTCCTAATCCTTTTTGAGTTCTTCTATGGCCTGGGACCAGTTCATGTTTTTCTTGGAGGCTTTTGTTGTAGGCTCTATCACTTTGTTGTCTTCTTTAGGCTGTATGTTTTGGTCTTCTTTGTCACCAAAGAAAGAATCCAAAGTCTGAGCCTGAATCTGGGCGCGTTTTCGCTGCCTGGCCATATTCCCAACCAACTACCTTGACCCTTGAGTTTTTCAGTGGGGTATGACTACTTGTAGACTAACAAGTTCTATGTTCTACGTTTGGGGTGGAGGTGCCAGCTCTGTCAGAGCCGCACTCCTCCTTCCCCAAGGACCCCCAGTCCAGACTGGGCTTAGATCTTCAGCAGGCTGTTGCACTCCTGCTCTGATCCACCACTTAATTCGTCCCACCAGGTGGGCCTGGAGCTGGAAGTAACAACAGCTGTAGCTGCCCCCCTCCGCTGCCCCCGGGGCTGGAAGCCGAACCGCGACCTCCTTCCACTCCCGCAGCTTTTCCCACTAACCTTCTCCGCAGGCTTTAGTGTTTGTGGGTCGAGGGGTCTGGTAACTGCCGCAGCTCACATATTCAGGGCGCTAGGGCCCCCTCCGCCCGGCTTCTGGTCTGGATGGTCCAGGCAGCTCAGGCTGGGCTCTGCTCCACTCCGTTCCCAGCTCCCAGCTCCCAGCTCCCAGCTCCCAGCTCCCAGCTCCCAGCTCCGTGTGGAATAGACCTCACCCAGAGACCATCCAAGCTGTCCTGGGCTGGAGCCCTGCTTCCCTCTGCTGTTCTGTGGGTTCTGCCGTTCTGGAATTGGTTCAGAGCCATTTTTTATAGGTTTTTGGAGGGACTCGGGTATGGAGCTCAGTCTAATCCCTGTTTACCAGCTGCCATCTTGGCTCCGCCCCCCCCTCCAGAAAGCTGGTTTTTAAGCAAAGAAATAGCCTGAGTTCAAGTTCTGCCTTTGAAACCTTCTGGCTTTGAGACTTCTCAGGATTCTAGGCAACTTTCTAAGATGATAAGTGGTAGAGAGGGTTAACAATTTGCATAAGTAGAAAAACTTCCCTATATCAATTAAATCACCAGTCCAGTCTGTATCCCCTATCTTATATAATTGTTAGTAGGAAAGTGTGTTGATCTATCTCTCTAAAACAGAACCACCATTTGAACCATTCCTGTTTATCCCTACAAATCAGCCTTAACTTTAGGGAGGACAGATCATTTTGCCAATTAATGTGTAACGCATAAGAGACAAACAGATGTATGTTGAGCTCAATATAGACGTAAATACATATTTCAATCGTTTGTCTCTTACCTACTTTTGCAATTGTAATTTATGGTCTTTTAAAGTTAGAGTACATAACAGATGGTGAACAGTTAGTTTAAAATGATGTTTCCTTTAATATAACCTACCTTGCCAAGTGATCTCTTACCATAATAGCTTATTTTCTTTTATACCAATTTATTTTCTGCATTAAAATATATTGAATGTAAGGGGCATTTGGACATAATTTCCTGTACAATGGCACTTGCTTCAATGGAATGTCACCATAGTGGATTCACTCTAAAGAAAAAGAGAAGAGGGATACTTGTGAGGCCATTAAGAAATCATGCTCTGTAAAATGACAGTATTTCAGTCAGATAAAAAAAAAATTCAATTTCTCTCCCTATATTTCTTTATGGGAAGAGAGATCTGATATATCTATAATTTCAAATGTAATAGTATTTTACCTAAAATTGGTTTCTAATAAAGGAAAATAATGGCTTCAGGTGTTGTCTCAGCTCCTGATTGGTGTGCCATTATGTTTGTAAATAATGAATAATGGAATGCATGGAAATAGAAATACAGAATAAAGCTGCCAAGAATTCTATTTTCCAGGCTTCCATAGACTGCCTTTGAAAGAAGTACCAAACCTTGTTTTGAATCAGGCAAGATTTCTATGTACCATTTCCCCAGACACAGGGATCATAGTACATTAAAGTTGCATGACTAAAAGCTTCCTTTAATAAAATGAGCAACTTTTAAAAAAAATGTTTAGGCTAAAGTCTTTCTTGTGTTGTGGCTTTGAAAAAATCCAAAATATTTTATAAGGGAAGGATGTGTGATAAAACCAATAATTTATAGGTTAAAACATTTCAGGTAGAAATGTAGAATTCAGTTAAGTTAATATGACCCAAATCACTAAGCAGCATTTTTCCCCTTTCACATTTGCTAACTGACCATCAAATGGCTAGAAATAACACAAACTCCACAAAGAACGCTCTACAGGAAGATTAGTAAATGGGACCATAGTACTTGTCCCAAGTATTAAAGGACTAACCATCCCCAGACTAGTTCCTCTAGGTTTCAAATATTGTTAAGATCCAGGGATATGAGAAGCTAGAGCCCTCTATCAAAAATTACCACTAAAGGGCAGAGCCAAGATGATAGAGTAAAAGCAGGGACTCACCTGAGCTCTCCCCAAACCCCACCAAATACCTGTGAATGATGACTCCAGACAAATTCGAGAGTGTCAGAACCTACAAAAAGGCAAAGTGAAACAATTTTCCAACCCAAGAAAACTTAGATGGTCAGCAGGAAATATCTGTTGCACCAGGGTAAGAGAAAAGTGCAGTCTAGCCCAGACCATGACAGTACAGGCCAGGCCCCAGGAAACCAGAAGCAGGCCTCAGGGCAATTGAATCAGCAACAGCAGTGGCAATTTTCAGAACTCTCAGCCCACGGACTCCAAAGACAACTTGGAAGGTCAGCAGGAATAATCAGTCACATCTGGGTGAAAGTGGAGAAAATTCCATCACAGACCCAGGAAACCAGCAGAAGGCCCTGGGATCCACTGAATCATCAGTAGCAGTAGCTGTTTCTGGAGTTCTTAGCCCATAGATTGTAAAGGGATTGAAAAACTGGTCAGAAGAAAATTACAGGGATCTCTTTGCTAACACTGAGGCAAGACTCTGTTGTTTTTCCCGTACTCATATTTAAGTCACAGTCCTTGGTGGCATTCCCAGGACAAGGAGGAGCACTAGGACACTAGAGCTTGCAGGCCACACTGGAGCAGGGAACCTCATCACAGTTCCAGGGTAGAAAAGAGTGCTTTTGATCACTCACAGATCAGAGGACATATCCTTAGATCATACCACCTTGGAAGAACTAAAAACTTACAGGTCACTAGAAGAATTTCTGAAAATAGTTGTACTAAACCCCTGAAGATTGGAACAGTACACCCTTTGCCTTGGAAGCAGAGCCCTACTTTTACAAAGAGTTGAAAGTCAAGTAGTAGCCTTGGGAAAAGAGCAAATGACAGAAAAGGTTCTGACCATAGAAATTTACTATGGAGACAAGGGAGATCAAAATACACATTCAGAACATAACAATGTCAAAGCTCCAACATCTAAAGCCTTCAAAAAAATATGAATTAGTCTAGGGACATGGAAGAGCCCAAAAATGATTATGGAAATCAATTAAGAGAGGTAGTGGAAAAATTAGGAAGAGAAATGAAGGTGATACAAGAAAATAATAAAAAAGAGTCAACGGCTTTGTAAAAGACACACAGACACACACAGACACACACACACAAATGCTGAAGAAAATAACACCTTAAAAAGCAGACTAGATCAAATGGTATAAAACATACAAAAAGGCAATAAGGAGAAGAATGTTTTAAAAAGTAGGACAAGTCCCAAAGAAAAAGAGGTTGAAAAGCTCACCCAAAGGGTAATGAAGATGTGCATACCCTTTGACCAAGCCTACTTCTGGGGCTGTTTCCCAAAGGTATCATAAAAATGTGAAAAGGACCAACACGTACAAACATTTATAGAAGCTCTTTTTCTGAATTTATTTATTTAATTTCTTTAATTTATTTAGTATTCAGGATTGATTTTCAGCATTGATTTTCATAAGACTTTGAATTACGAATTTTCTCCCCATTTCTAACCCCCCGCCCACTCCAAGATGGCATATGTTCTGGCTGCCCCATTCCCCAGTCAGCCCTCCTTTCTGTCACCCCACTCTCTCCCATCCCCTTTTCCCTTCCTTTCTTGTAGGGCAAGATAAATTTCTACTCCCCATTGCCTGTGTATCTTATTTCCTAGTTGCATGCAAAAGATTTTTATTTTTTTGTTTTTGAACATCTGTTTTTTAAAACTTTGAGTTCCAAATTCTCTCCCCTCTTCCCTCCCCACCCACCCTCCCTAAGAAGGCAAGCAATTCAACATAGGCCACATGTGTATCATTATGTAAAACCCTTCCACAATAGTCATGTTGTAAAAGACTAACCATATTTTCCTCCTTCCTAACCTACCCCCTTTATTGAATTTTCTCCCTTGACCCTGTCCCTTTTCGAAAGTGTTTATTTTTGGTTACTTCCTCCCCCTATCTGCCCTTCCTTCTATCATCGCCCCTTTTTTATCTTCTTCTTCCTTCTTCCCTGTGGCGTAAGACACCCAGTTGAATGTGTATGGTATTCTCTCCTCAGGTGACATCCAATGAGAGCAAGATTCACTCATTCCCCCTCACCTGCCCCTCTTCCCTTCCTACAGAACTGCTTTTTCTTGCCACTTTTATGCGAGATAATTTATCCCATTTTATCTCTCCCTTTCTCCCTCTCTCAATATATTCCTCTCTCATCCCTTAATTTGATTTCATTTTTTTAGATGTCATCCCTTCATATTCAACTCACCCTGTGCCCTCTGTCTATATATATATATATATATATATATATATATATATATATATATATATATATATATATATATATATATATATATACTTATACATGTACACATACACAAACACATATGTATATATATATGTACATATATATACATATATATGTGTGTGTGTGTGTGTGTGATATATGTGTGTGTGTGTGTGTGTGTGTGTGTATGTATGCATAGTCCCTTCAGTTACCCTAATACAGAGGTCTCGTGAATCATACACATCATCTTTCCATGTAGGAATGTAAACAAAGCAGTTCAACTTTAGTAAGTCCCTTGTGATTTCTTTTTCTTGTTTACATTTTCGTGCTTCTCTTGATTTTTGTGTTTGAAAGTCAAATTTTCTATTCAGCTATGGTCTTTTCACTGAGAAAGCTTGAAAGTCCTCCATTTTATTGAAAATCCATATTTGCCCTTGGAACATGATACTCAGTTTTGCTGGGTAGGTGATCCTTGGTTTTAATCCTAGCTCCATTGATCTTTGGAATATCATATTCCAAGCTGATAGATCTTGTGTTAGCCTGGTTTTGTTTCCACAATACTCAAATTGCTTCTTTCTGGCTGCTTACAGTACTTTCTCCTTGATCTGGGAGCTCTGGAATTTGGCGACGATATTCCTAGGAGATATCTTTTTGGGATGTATTTGAGGAGGCAATCGGTGGTTTCTTTCAATTTCTATTTTACCCTCTGGCTCTAGAATATCAGGGCAATTCTCCTTGATAATTTCTTGAAAGATGATATCTAGGCTCTTTTTTTGATCACAGCTTTCAGGTAGTCCAATAACTGTTAAAAGATCTCTCCTGGATCTATTTTCCAGGTCACTGGTTTTTCCAATGAGATATTTGACATTGTCTTCCACTTTGTCATTCCTTTGGTTCTGTTTCATAATATCTTGATTTCTCATCAAGTCACTAGCTTCCACTTGCTCCAATCTAATTTTTAAGGTAATATTGTCTTCAGTGGTCTTTTGAGCCTCCTTTTCCATTTGGGTAATTCTGCCTTTCAAGGCATTTTTCTCCTCATTGGCTTTTTGAAGCTCTTTTGCCATTTGAGTTAGTCTATTTTTTAAGGTGCTGTTTTCTTCAGTATTTTTGGGTCCCCTTTAGCAAGTCATTGACTTGTTTTTCATGGTTTTCTTGCATCATTCTCATTTCTCTTCCAATTTTTCCTCTGCTTCTCTAACTTGTTTTTCCAAATTTTTTTTGAGCTCTTCCATCGCCTGAGACCAGTTCATGTTTTTCTTGGAGGCTTTTGATGTAGGCTCTTTGACTTTCTTGACTTCTTCTGGCTGTACATTTTGGTGTTCTTTGTCACCAAAGAAGGATCCCCAAGTCTGAGTCTGAACTTGGGTCCATTTTCACTGTCTGGTCATGTTCCCAGCCAACTTATTGACCCTTGAGTTTTTCGTTGGGGTATGACTGCTTCTAGAGTAAAGAGTACTTTTTTTCCAAGCTTGAGGGGATGTGCTGTTGTTTTCAGAGCTATTTCTATACAGCCAGCTGGGCCACACCAGCACTCCTCCTTCCCCAAGAACCACCAACCTGCACCTGACTCAGATCTTCAGCAGGCTCTGCAACCCTGCTCTGATTTGCCACTTAATTCCTCCCAACAGGTGGGCCTGGTGCAGGAAGCAACTGCAGCTGTAGTTCTGTAAGCAGCCTCAGAGCTTCATCCCTTCCACTGCCTCCTAGGGTGGTGGCCAAACCGTGAACTCCTTTCCCTCCCCATACCTTTTCCCATTAACCTTCCCTGTTGTCTTTGGTGTTTGTGGGTTGAGAAGTCTGGTAACTGCCACAGTTCACTGATTCAGGGCACCAGGGCCTGTTCTTCCAGGCTCCTGGTCTGGTTGATTCTGCTGCTGCCCACACTGGGCTCTGTTCCCCTGTGCTGCCAGCTCCATGTGTGATAGACCTTACTCAATGACCATCCAGGCTGTCCCAGGCTGTAGCCCTGCTTTCCTCTGCTATTTTTTGGGTTCTGTAGTTCTAAAATTTGTTTATAGCCATTTTAAAAGGTTTTTAGAGGGACCTGGTGGGGAGCTCATGCAAGTCCCTGCTTTCCACCCACCATCTTGGCTGTGCTCCCTTATAGAAGCTATTTTTGTGGTGGCCAAGACCTGGAATTTGAGGGGATGCCCATCAATTGGAGAATGACTGAACAAGTTGTAATATATGAATATAATGAAATAGTATTTTGCTGTAAGAAATGTTGAACACACAGACTTCAGAAATACCTGGAAATATCATATCAAGTGGTGCTGAGAGAAGTGAGCAGAACAAGGACAACATTATGCACAGTAACTGTCACAGTGTGTGATGACTGACTCTGAAACACTTAGCTCTTCTCAGCAATGCAAGGACCTAAAACAATTCCAAAACACTCATGATGGAAAATGCCATCCACATCCAGAAAAAGAAATATAGATTCTGAATACAGATTGAAGCAGACGATTTTCTTTTTTTGTTTTGTTTCATTTTATTTTTTCTTTCTCATGGATACTCCAATTCATTCTAACTCTTCTATACAACATGACTAATGTGAAAATATGTTTAAAAGAAATGTATATGTAGATATGTGTACCATCTTGGGGAGGGGGAGGGGAAGGAAGGGGAAAATTTAAAACTTCTGGAAATGAATGTTGAAAACTAAAAATAAATTAACTTATTGGACTTCCAGGGTTGGAGCCAAGATGGCAGCTGGAAAGCAGTGAGCTCCCCACTGAGTCCCTTCAAAAACCTATAAAAAATGGCTCTGAACCAATTCTGGAACTGCAGAAACCACAAAATAGCAGAGGGAAGCAGGGCTCCAGCCCAGGACAGCCTGGATGGTCTTTGGGTGAGGACTATCCCACATGGAGCTGGGAGCTGATAGTGGAGCAGAGCAGAGCCCAGCATGAGCTGCTTGGACCAACCAGACCAGGAACTGGGTGGAGCAGGCACTAGCACCCTGAATATGTGAGCTGCAGCAGTTACCAGACTTTTCAACCCACAAACACCAAAGACAGTGGAAAATGTTAGTGGGAAAAGCTGCGGGAGGGGAAGGAGTTCACAGCTCGGCCACCACCCCCGGGGCAGCAGAGGTGTGGTAGCTACAGCTGCTGTTGCTTCTGGCCCCATACCCTCCTGGTGGGAGGAATTAAGTGGTGGATCAGAGCAGGAGTGCACAGCCTGCTGAAGATCTAAGCCCAGTCCGGGTTGGGGGTTCTTGGGGAAGGAGGAGTGCTGGTGTGGCAGAGCTGGCGCATCCCCCACAAACATGGAACATAGAACTCTTTAGTCTACAAGCAGTCATACCCCGCTGAAAATCTCAAGGGTCAAGTTAGCTGGTTGGGAATATGGCCAGGCAGCGAAAACACACCCAGATTCAGTCTCGGACTTTGGATTCTTTCTTTGTGACAGAGAAGACCAAAACATACAGCCTAAAGAAGTCAACAAAGTGCAAGAGCCTACACCAAAAGCCTCCAAGAAAAACATGAACTGGTCCCAGGCCATGGAAGAGCTCAAAAAGGATTTGGAAAATCAAGTTAGAGAAGTAGAGGAAAAATTGGGAAGAGAAATGAGAAGGATGCAATAAAACCATGAAAAACAAATCAATGTCTGGCTAAAGGAAACCCCCCAAAATACTGAAAAATACACTGGAGAAAACAACACCTTAAAAAATAGACTACCTCAAATGGCAAAAGAGCTCCAAAAAGCCAATGAGGAGAAGAATGCCTTGAAAGGCAGAATTAGCCAAATGGAAAAGGAGGTCCAATGGACCACTAAAGAAAATACTACCTTAAAAATTAGATTGGAGCAAGTGGAAGCTAGCAACTTTATGAGAAATCAAGATATTATAAAACAGAACCAAAGGAATGAAAAAATGGAAGACAATGTAAAATATCTCCTTGGAAAAACCACTGACCTGGAAAATATCAGTGAAAGCTGTCCTGATATTCTAGGACCAGATGGTTAAAAAAAAAATGAAAGACTCCACCAATCACTTCCTGAAAGAGATCCCAAAATGCAAACTCCCAGGAGTAGTATAGCCAAATTCCAGGGCCCCTAGGTCAAGGAGAAGAAATTTGCAAGCAACCAAAAAAGAAATAAATTACGTACTGTGGAACCACAGTCAAAAGAACACAAGATTTGGCAGCTTGTACATTAAGGGGCTGGAAAACTTGTGATATGATGTTTTGAAGGGCAAAATACCTAGGATTAAACCAAGAATCACTTACCCAGAAAAACAGTATAATCCTTCGGGGAAAAATAGACATTCAGCGAAATAGAGTACTTTCAAGCATTCTTGATGAAAAGACCAGAGCTGAATAGAAAATTTGGCTTTCCAATACAAGACTGAAGTGAAGTATAAGAAGGTAAACAGGAAAGGAGAATCATGAGGGACTTAACAAAGTTAAATGGTTTACATTCATACATGGGAAGATGATACTCGTAATTCATAAGAACTTTCTGATTACTAGGGCAGTTGGAAGGAGTACACATAAAGAGAGGGCACTGGTATGAGTTGAATTGAAAAAGGTGATATCTAAAAAATAAAAGGGTGAGAGATAAATGCAGTAGGAGAAAGGGAAAGGGAGAGGTAATACGGGATAAATTATTTCACATAAAAGAGGCAGGAAAAAGCTTTTACAGTGGAGGGGAAGAAGAGAGAAGTTGCAAAGACAGAGGGGGAGTTATGGGTGAACCTTACTCTTATTGGAATTGGCTCAAAGAGGGAATAACACATACACTAAATCAAATATAGAACTCCAAAACAACTTTGGATCAAAGCAATGGGCATTTGTCATGCATGTACTGGCATATATTTGAGACATTAATATTTTAAATTTTTAATTACTGTTTTCAATTTTTATCCATTTAAATTGACTACACTGATGCATTTGTTAAAAAATTATTGACAAATTAGCATCCTAGACATGGAAATATCATTAATAGTTATTTAGTACAGTGACATAGAAACTGAGGTACAAAATTGAGAAATTGTTTGCCCAAGGTTATAAGCAAAGATGGAATTTAAACCCAAGTTGTTTGACTACAAATGCCCACTATAACCTTTTGTCTTAGACTAGCTCTGCCATTATGCATATATCTCTGTCTTGGTACCCCATATTAACATGAATTTTTCTATTAGGAAAGCACATGAGTCTCTCAAAATGAAATCACTGTATTTGCCTTAATCAATTTTTTTGAATGATTTATACTATTTACATAAAATAATAAATAGATCCAATTGTCTTTACAATTCAAGGCAAAAATAATGCTTTCAAATGATATATGCAGAAAATAAATGGTACATTTTGTATTTTATTTAAATGATTTAGTTTGTTGCTTTATTTCTCCATTTCAGTTTGTAATATCTACCAAGATTAATATACATGTGAATGTATGAGTATGCACGTACATACATGTATGTCTATATATGCATATATGCACATTCACACACATGTCTATATGCTTATATACATGCACATATGTATTCTTCTATTCTTCTGCAAAGGAATAAACCTACTTAACTTTGTCAAGTATCTTCACTTGCCAATCTAATTATTTAAGCTTTGTTTATGATTTTTTTAAGTTGAGATGAAGAAAACTGATAATAAGATAATTATAGTTCTAGACAGCATGCTATAATATTTTGTGGTGGGAGCTATTTCAAGGACTTACACTGCATTTTAATACAGCTGTAATCTCCAAATTAAAATGTATCTTTATCAATGTTTCTCCCTAAAAGGCATCTTCATGAATAGCTAAGCCAAGATACACAGTCCTTTAGTTGCTAACTCCTTTTGAGTCAATGATATATTTGATAAGTAAATGGGAAGTAAACCAGCTAACTAAAAACTTTAGTTTCCTGGGTATAACATGAAAAGGAGTGGGAGATTAATGTAAACTTTATCCAAAATAAAATTCTACAAAGAGGAAAAAAAATCCCCCAAAATGTTTTTTTTTTGAAAGAAGGCAAATAACTGAAATTTGTATTTTCTTTAGGTAGAGGGTAATGGATGAGGTGTATGAAGGAAGTGGAAATTACCAGAAAACTGCTCATTTTACATACTCCCCCCAATGAGCATACATAGCACATCATGTAGCATGTAACTTTACTGCAGTATACATAACCAATTTTAATTCTAAACTCATTTGTATTTCAAAATGGAGACTCCCTCATATACAGCCTTCCATCTAATAAAGGACACTATGATTATAAGAGTTAATATGAATAATGTTGCCTTCCATCATAAAGTATAGAAGTGCTAAAAATACCTGTAACAAGATTAATTATGTATTGTAATATTTGACCCTTGTCTTATTAAGAGCTAGCACTTTAGTTGAAACCTAAGCTTGTAATAACACATAACTTTGAAACTGTACAAAAAGAGTCAACTACAGAAATATAGATGTATAACAGAAAATCAGCAATGTTTCTGGGAATTATTTCTAAAAGTACTATAAATGTTGTACAGAAACTGGATCTCTAAATGTAGAGGGAAATACATATGTACATAAGCATATATATGTATGTACATATTTATATACACATACATATACACATGCACACATGCATACATATGCACAAACATATGCATATGTGTATATACACATACATGCACACATACATACAAATATACATATACATCTCATCACACTATAGGAATGTAGTTTTTTTTTAAAATTCACTTATTTCATTCCTATTACTTTTAATGAATACTCTACACAAAGCATGATGCGTCATGGCAAGACATGGACAGCAGCAGCAAGTGCAAGTTAGGCAGCAACCCAGGAAAAGGGAGATGCAGAAACAAGGATAGAAGGATCAGGCTGGTAACATGAATCTGACCAAGGCCTTGAATCAGAAGCAGGTAAGCAAGGCAACAGTATGGTGTACTGGGTGATGTCAGGTTAAACAGTAAGTCAAAGAGCAGAGCAATGGACCTGGTGTATAGAAGACCTAAATTCAAATCCAACCTCAGACGCTGCTTACCCTGGGAAAGATACTAAACTTCAGTCTGTCATAATTTTCTCATCAGTAAAATTGGGACAGTAATTAGACAAACCTCTTTGAGTTGTTGTGGTGCAGCTAGGTGTCACAGTGACTAGAGAGCTGGCCTTAGAGTCAGAAGGACTTGAATTCAAATCCATCCTCAGACACTTACTATCTGTGTGACTTATCCCTGTTTGCCTAGGTTCCTCATCTGTAAAATGACCTGGAGAAGGAAATGGCAAGCCATTCCAGTATCTTTGCCTAAATGAGATCATAGATAATATGACATACCTGAAATAACAAGAACAAGGACAAAATGAAATAATATTTATAAAGGATTTTACAAAATACTGTAGAAATGCTACCATCACCATCATCATCATCATCATCACAAGCCAAATAGAAGAACAAGGAGCATAAAAATGTTGGCACTTGGAAGTACAAAGTCTAGAGAAGAAGTCTGGATCCAGAGGTTTCTTGAGGATAGGGACCCATATTTTTAGTTGTTTTTGTTGTTCAATCATGAGGACAGCACACCTGTCACATACTAAGCATTTATTTATTTGTTGAAAAAAATTGAATAAAAATTTTGCAAGAGCAGATAAAAACAAACAACAGAAAAGATATTATACTCAATAAACAAGGGCATTAATTATGTCATAAACTTCTCTGTCTCAGATAGAAGTTTTTGTTGGTTTTTACTTTAAACCTCCACATCTCTTGCATGTAGCTCCTTCCCTCTACCATGCCACAATAGCCCTAGTTCAGGCCTTCACAACCTCTTTTCTGAATGATTGAAATAGACTCCAAATTAATTTCCCTCGGACTCAATATTTTTCCCTATCCCCTTCACTCTCTGGTCAGCTGACAAAATGATATTCTAAAAATATAGATTTAAATGTGTCACTTCTTTGCTCAAGAAACTTTAGTGGTTAGATAAAATACAAACCTCTTTTCTTCACTTCCAAATATGTCTCTAGCATATCTTTGTAAAATTATTCCCCAATACTCCATTTCACATAATCTGCCTTCCAGCCAAGCAGGATTAGTTGCTAAACAGAGTGAATGAGAATACAGAGCTAATAATGACACCAGGGTTACAAACCTTAGTTAGTAGGAAGACTGCTTGTCCCTTCCACAGAAACAGGTATGTTTGAAAAAGGTTTGAATTTGAAAGAAGAGATGAGTTCAGTATAGGGCCTGTTGAATCAGAGAATTCTTCATAGCCTTCTTTTCTAAATGTACAATAGTTTTCTATCTGGGACTGACTAGTGCTTAGGATGGAGACTAGGGAAGGACATATCAGTGAAATATCTGGGTAGCAATGATCATTAAATGTATGAGAGCTAATGAAGTAACCAAGAGATAGGATGCAGAAAAAGAATAAAAGAAGATTAAGGACAAAAACTTAGGGAGGATGATATGAGTGATAATGCTGTGGCATGTTCATTTTTGAAGAGGACTTCTGACATCATGGGATGATGTCTTGACTTGCCAGTGAATTGGATTTAAGTAAGTCAGAGTTACACGAAGCTGTCAGCCTCACTCTTTTCCAGAATCATTGAAGTCCAATGGCAAGACAAAAGTCAAGATGACTGGTGATGACCTGGATGCAGTGGATGACCTTGACATCTTCAATGTCTGATCAAGCTCTGAGTGCTCCCACAGGACCTGCTTCAGCTTGCCTTCATGGCTGTTGGAATAAGACTGAGAAAGAGCAGTCAGTCTCTAGGAGGTGAACAAAGGAGAAAAGTGTCACAAAAGCACTTAAAAAAGTGAAAGTAATTCAGCATGAAAGTTCATCAACAGTGTCAAAAGCAGTAATGAGCTTAAGAAAGAGGAGAATAGGGGGCGGAGCCAAGATGGCCGCGTGAAGGCAGCGTCTTACCGGAGCCCTCTCACAAGGTCTGTCAGATTCCCATAAAAAAGTGAATTTGAGCAGATTTGAGAGAGTCAGAAACCACGAGCAGTCTGCGTGGGGCAAATTTCCGAGCCAGGAGAGTCTGAAAGGCCTGAGGCAAGAACCTGCAAGCTCGGAGAGTGTTTGGTGCGAAGCTGCTCCAGACCAAGGCGGAAGAGGCTGGCCGGGAAATCCACCTGGGAGACGGGCTGGGAGAAAGCTGGGCGCCCAAAACCGTCAGAGATCCCCAGGACTCCCAACACAGGATGGCAGTCTGTGGGAGCAAAAAGAGGCAGCGCAACGCCACCGGCGGTGAAAACACCCACTCCTGACGCTTGCAAATCCCAGGAACTCGGCTTCTTGAACTTCCGGAAGACTCAATGGCCAGGTAAAAGGCTCTAATCCCTCCCCCCCTCACCCAGAGAATCCCTCAGGAAAAAAAAAAAGAACGCTGGAATTGAGCAGAAAGTAGTGGAGCTTCAGTGGTTAAATAGCAGAAGTTCATTAGTCCCAGAGGGGCAGAGTCAGCAGGGGTCAATGCCAGGAGACCAGACGTAACCTTGCTCCCCCAGGGGAAGTGCCAGACATCAGCTCAAACAACAAACAGCTGAGACCATTGCTGAAAAGCAAGTGCTGGAGAGCACCCACAGGGAGTGAGATGCCAGGGAGCCAGACCCCTCCTCCACACCTCAGGAAATGGAAGGTTATAATTCTAGACTCACAACCCCCAGAATAAAAAAGCTGGGAGAGAAAGCCCTGAGACCCACAGATAGAAATTCATTGTAAAGCCAGCAAAAGGCAAACCAACATGAAGAAGAACACAAAAAAACCGAGGACAATAGATTCTTTTTATGGAGACAGGCAGGATCAAATTATCAACGTAGAAGAGAATAGCAATGACACGGTAGATACATCGGATACCTCAAAAGCTAATATGAACTGGTCTCCAGCCCAAAAAGCACTGCTGGAAGAGCTAAAGGAGGATTTTAAAAACCAAATTAGGGAGCTAAAAGAAAATATGGAAAAAATGGAAAAAAGGGAGAAATAATGCACTGATGAAATCAAGTCCTAAAGAATAAGATTGGGCAAAATGGCTACGGATATTCAGAATGTAGAGAGAGAAAAGGACACCCTGAGAGGCGAAATCAACCAATTGGAAATGGAGGCTCAAAAGCAAAATGTAAACACTAACTCATTCAAAATTAGACTTGAGCAAGTGGAAGCTAATGAATCTATGAGGCATCAAGAAGTAATAAAACAAAACGTAAAGAATGAAAAAATAGAAAAAAATGTGAAATATCTGCTTGGCAAAACAACTGACCTGGCAAAATAGATCCAGGAGAGACAATTTGAGAGTTATTGGTCTACCAGGAAATCCACGATGAAAAAAAGGAGCCTTGACAGTATCTTCGAAGAAATTATCAAAGACAACTGCCCAGAGGTCCTAGAGTCAGAGGGCAAAATAGTCATTGAAAGAATTCACCGATCACCCCCTGAAAGAGATCCCAAACTGAAAACACCAAGAAATATTATAGCCAAATTTCAGAGCTATAAACTCAAGGAGAAAATACTGCAAGCAGCCAAAAAGAAGCAATTCAAATATCGTGGAACTACAGTCAGGATCACACAGGATCTCTCAGCTTCCACATTAAAAGACAGGAGAAATTGGAGTATGATATTCCGAAGGGCAAAGGAGCTGGGACTACAACCAAGGATCAACTACCCAGCAAAACTAAGCATAATTTTCCAGGCAAGGCGATGGACATTCAATGAAATAAGGGAATTCCAGACCTTCCTGATGAAAAGGCCAGAACTCAATGGAAAATTTGATCTCCAAATACAAAACTCAAGAGGGACATAAAAAGGTAACCAGGGGGAAAAACCCCACAAACCTTATTGACCAATAAGGGCAGGTTGTTTACATCTTTATGTGGGATAATATCATCTTATGTATGTTTTTATGTATATATATATATATATATATATATATATATATATATATATATATATATATATATATATGTATATATATATATACACATATACATATACATATATAAGTCATTCTTGTGAATGGTAAAACTATTATGACAAATGAAAGGGATATACATAGGTTGTGAATGCCTGTATAAATTAACTGATGTAAAGATATAAAATATAAATAAGAGATATAAGGGAGGGCTATGAGGGAAGTGGTAAGGAGGTAGGGTAAATTACACCAAAGGAAGTGGCACAAAAACATATTATAGTAGAGGGAAAGAAGGGAGGGAGAAGAGCAGTATTTGAGCTTTACTGTCATCTGATCTAGTTCAAGAAGGGAATAACACACCCTGATAAGTTTAGAAATCTAACTTGTCCTACGGGAAGTGGGAGGGTAAGGGGGGAAAAGGGAGGGGGGTGGGCAGAAGGGAGAGGAGAAGTAGCAAGTGGGTAATGGTAAGACAAGGGAGGGGAATAAAGACGGAGGGTTAACTGAGGAAAGCGGCGGTCAAAAGCAAAACTCTGTTGAGGAGGAGAAGGGGAAAGGGAGAAATAAAAGCATAAACAGGGAGAATTAGGATGGAGAAAAAGACACAGATAGAAATCATAACCCTGAACGTGCAGGGGATGAATATTCTCACAAAACAGAAGCAGATAGCAGAATGGATTAAAAACCATAATCCTACAATATGCTGTTTAAAAGAAACGCATCTGAAACAGGGGGATACACATAGGGTTAGGGTAAAAGGCTGGGGTAAAATATATTGTGCCTCAGCAAAAGTAAAAAAAGCAGGTGTAGCAATTCTAATCTCAGACAAAGCAAAAGTAAAGATAGATCTAATTAAAAGAGATAAGGAAGGACATTTTATCCTGCTAAAAGGCACCATAAACAATGAAGCAATATCACTGCTTAACATATATACACCAAGTGGTAATTCATACAAATTCTTAGAGGAGAGGTTAAGGGAGTTACAGGAATAAATAGACAGCAAAACTATAATATTGGGAGACCTCAACCTCCCCCTTTCTGAACTTGATAAATCTAACCTCAAAATAAATAAGAATAAAGTTAAGGAGGTAAACAGAATTTTAGAAAAGGCAGATATGATAGACCTCTGGAGAAAACTGAATGGGGATAAAAAGGAATATACTTTCTTCTCAAAAGTACATGGCACATACTCAAAAATTGACCATGTACTAGGGCATAAAAACCTCACAATCCAGTGCAGAAAAGCAGAAGTAGTCAATGAATCCTTTTCAGATCATGATGCAATAAGAATCATTTTTAATAAAGTACCATGGAAAAATAAGCTAAAAACTAATTGGAAACTAAATAATTTAATTCTAAAGAATGAGTGGGCCAAAGAACAAATCAGAGAAACAATTAATAACTTCATTCAAGAGAATGACAATAATGAAACAACATACCAAAACCTATGGGATGCAGCAAAAGCAGTTCTTAGGGGAAGTTTTATATCTCTAAATGCCTTCATGAATAAAATAGGGAAAGAAGAGATCAATGATCTGGGCATACAGCTGAAAAAGCTAGAAAAAGAGCAAATTGAAAATCCCCCAATTAAATACCAAATTAGAAATACTGAAAATCAAAGGAGAGATTAATAAAATTGAAACCAAGAAAACTATTGAATTAATAAATAAAATAAACAGCTGGTTTTATGAAAAAAACAATAAAATTGAGAAACCTTTGGCCAATTTGATTAAAAAAAAGAAAGAAGAAAATCAAATTACCAGTATCAAAAATGAAAAGGGTGAGGTCACCTCTAATGAAGAGGAAATCAAAACAATAATTAGGAATTATTTTGCCCAACTGTATGCCCATAAATTTGACAACCTTAGAGATATGGATGCATATCTACAAAACATAAACTGCCCAGACTAACAGAGAAGGAAGTGAAATTTCTTAATGACCCCATATCAGAAAAAGAAATTGAGCAGGCCATCAACGAACTCCCTAGGAAAAAGTCTCCAGGGCCAGATGGTTTTACATGTGAATTCTATCAAACATTTAAAGAACAACTAATTCCAATACTTTGTAGACTAGTTTGGGAAAATAGGTGAAGAAGGAGTCCTACCAAATTCTTTTTATGACACAAATATGGTACTAATACCCAAACCAGGTAGAGTTAAAACAGAGAAAGAAAATTATAGACCAATTTCTCTAATGAATATTGATGCAAAAATTTTAAATAAAATATTAGCAAAAAGATTGCAGCAACTCATTACCGAGAATAATACACTATGACCAGGTAGGATTTATTCTAGGAATGCAAGGCTGGTTCAATATTAGGAAAACTATTAGCATAATTGACCATATCAACAACAAAACTAGCAGAAACCATATGATCATCTCAATAGATGCAGAAAAAGCCTTTGACAAAGTACAACACCCATTCCTATTAAAAACACTAGAAAGCATAGGAATAAGGGGAACCTTCCTCAAAATTATAAATAGCACTCTACCTAAAACCATCGACAAGCATTATTTGTAATGGGGATAAACTAGATGCATTCCCAAAAAGATCAGGGGTGAAACAAGGATGTCCATTATCACCCCTATTATTCAATTTGGTACTAGAAACATTAGCTGTAGCAATAAGAGAAGAAAAAGAAATTGAGGGAACTAGAATAGGAAAAGAAGAAACTAAATTATCACTTTTTGCAGATGATATGATGATTTATCTAGAGAATCCTAGAGAATCAAGTAAAAAACTACTTGAAATAATAAACAACTTTAGCAAAGTTGCAGGATATAAAATAAACCCACATAAATCCTCAGCATTCATATATATTACTGACAAAGCCCAACAGCAAGAGATAGAAAGAGAAATTCCATTCAAAGTTACTGAAGGCACTATAAAATATTTGGGAGTCTATTTGCCAAGACAAACCCAGGGCCTATATGAACATAACTATGAAACACTTTTCACGCGAATAAAATCAGATCTAAATAAATGGAGAAATATCAGTTGCTCATGGTTAGGCCGAGCTAATATAATAAAAATGACAATTTTACCTAAATTAATCTATCTATTCAGTGCCATACCAATCAAACTACCAAAAAAATTTTTTTACTGAGCTGGACAAAAAAATAACAAAATTCATTTGGAAAAACAAGAGGTCTAGAGTATCTAGGATATTAATGAAAAGACATGCTAGAGAAGGTGGCTTAGCCACAGCAGATATTAAGCTGTACTACACAGCAGCAGTCATCAAAACTGCCTCGGTACTGGTTAAGAAACAGGGGTGTGGCATCAGTGGAATAGGATAGGTACACAAGTAGGTGAAATCAACAAGTTTAGCAATCTACTCTTTGATAAACCCAAAGAGGCCAGCTTCTGGGCTAATAATTCACTATTTCACAAAAACTGTTGGGAAAATTGGAAAATGGTAGGGCAAAAACTGGGCATAGACCAATATCTTACACCATATACCAAAATAAAGTCAAAATGGGTTCATGATTTAGGAGTAAAAGCTGATACTATAAGTAATTTGGGAAAGCAAGGAATAGTTTACTTATCAGATTTGTGGAAAAGTAAAGAATTCATGACCCAACAAGAGATAGAGAGCATTACAAAATGCAAAATGGATAATTTTGATTATGTCAAATTGAAATGTTTTTGTACAAAAAAAAGCCAATGCAACAAGAATTAGGAGGGAAGCTGAAAATTGGGAGAAAATCTTTGCAACTAGTATCTCTGATAAAGGCCTCATTTCTAAAATATACAGGGAACTGCGCCAAATATATAGGAATGCAAGCCATTCCCCAATTGAGAAATGGTCAAAGGATATGAACAGGCAGTTTTTAGAGGAAGAAATTAAAGCTATCTACAGGCATATGAAAAAATGCTCTGGATCACTACTGATTAGAGAAATGCAAATCAAAACAACTCTTAGATACCACATCTCTCCTGTCAGATTGGCTAAAATAACAAAACAGGAAAATGATAAATGCTGGAAAGGATGTGGGGAAATTGGAACATTGTTGCATTGCTGGTGGAGTTGTGAGCTGATCCAGCCATTTTAGAGAGCAGTTTGGAACTATGCCCAAAGGGCTATAGAAATGTTCATACCCATTGACCCAGCAATACCACTTCTAGGGTTGTATCCCAAAGAAATCACACAAGCGGGAAAAGGACCCATAAGTACAAAAATATTTATAGCAGCTCTTTTTGTGGTAGACAAGAATTGGAAATCAAAGGGATGCCCATCAATTGGGGAATGGCTGAACAAGCTGTGGTATATGAAGGTGATGGAATACTATTGTGCCATAAGAAATGGGGATGATGCAGACTTCATAACAACCTGGAAAAACCTACACGACATAATGCTGAGTGAGCGGAGCAGAGGCAGGAGAACGTTGTGCACAGCCACAGATATATGGATTCCGTGAGGACCAACCCTGACATAATGCGCTCTTCTCACTACATGCTCACCTTTTTTTTGCTTCTCTTTTGTTTTTTTGGGTTGGTATTTTTTTTTTTTGGTTCTGTTTCTTCTTTCTCATGATTCATTCCATTGGTCAAAATTCTTCTCCACGACTTTACTAGTGCATAAATTAATCCAATGCGAAGTTATACAGGACAGTTATATGAGCTTCCATGCCGTCTTGGGGAGGGAGGGGGGAGGGAGGGGAGAAAATCTGGAACTCAAAACTATGTAGAACCGTGTGTGATAAACTAAACATAAAAAAATAAAAAATGTAAATAAATAAATAAAAAAAGAAAGATGAGAATGGAGAAAATTATCAGATTTGGGAATTAAGAGATTGTTAGAGAGAACAGTTTCAAGTAATTGATGGTACTACGACTTGCTAATTCAGCACCACTTGTCTTGCCACTGTTTTCAATGCAGGGAAAAAAAAGTTGGGCCTAATGCCTTTGTCCTTGTGACTAGTCTGCCATCTTGTATTCCAGTCACTGAATCATAAGTTTCAATGACCTTAGAAATCATCTAGTCCATCTTCCCCATTTTAAAGGTGAGAAAGTTAAAACCCAGAGAAATGGTCTGCTAAAAATTATACAAGTATAGTAGAAAGGTCAGGATTCAAACTCCTAGCCTCTGATTACATATTAAGTACTCAGAATTATAGAATCTCAGAATTGGAATGGACCTTAAAGGTCATTTAATCTACCCCACACTTGGCTTCATCTAATACCCGAATTAATATAACAGATGATACAACCTAAAAGGTTGCTTTCAAATGAAATATTCATAAAATCAATGCTAATATTCTATTTTTTTTTGTTAAAATCACTTATTTGCTGTATTTCTCCTCTTCAATTGCCAATGCTTATCAATATCAATTGCCTTCGAATACAGGGTCCACTTGGTTTGTAGGTTTGCTATATAAGCTAAATAAGTAAAGCTGTTAGCTAATCATATACTAACTGGGGGTGGAGAAGGAGAAGGCAATAAGCATTTCTATATAGCCTACTCTGTGCCAAATACTGTGCTAAGAATGTTACATGTATTTTTCATTTGGAAATTTAATTACTTTCTATTGGAGACCTCTTTTGATTTATGCCCCCATGCCCCCTGCCCAGCTGTTAATGCCCTCTACCTCTTGAAACTATGTTGTATTATTTTGTATACATTGTTTATTGAAGTATCAGTGATAAAGAAATCACTAATCCTACAAGACAGTCTAACTCTCCTTTCCAAAGCTTTAATTCCAAAATTACAAATTTTTGTAACTATAAAATAAAATTATAACAATACTATTGTTATAAAATGTTCAAGGTATTATTTTTTTTCTTATAGAAAACTAAGATTCACCTCTTTCCACTTCTAAATATTGCTACTATTTTTGCCTTTTTGTTTAAGTAAAAATTATCTAGAATGAAATTTTGTAGAAATAAAATGTGGAGGAGGGAAATTGTGTTAAGGAGGGACAACAGGAATTAAATGAAAATATTGATGTGACTGCATAGAGAATTCATCAACCAACCTAAATCTTTCAAAGGTGCTCTAGGCAACAGTGTAAGATTCTAAATTGCAGAGTATGTGTACACCTGCATTGATGGAGGGAATTTCCTTATCTTGAAGTTTCCTAAATCAATCAAACCACAGATCCAGGCCCTTTACCCAGCCCTAGGTGCAGAAAATGGAAGCAAAGTTAGGTAATAAAGGATTAATTTAAGAATATGACACTATTTTGTAAAATAAGTGATGAAACATCCAAGGTTCAGAATTAGTTGAATTTGGGTAGGAAAAGAAATGTTTTTCCCTTAATTTCTTGGCATGTATGTGTGTGTGTGTGTGTGTGTGTGTGTGTGTGTGTGTGTGTATGTATGTGAGAGAGAGACAGACAGACAGAGAGAGACAGAGAGAAGAGACTTGATTTGAATCTTGAAGCAAACCAGTAATTTTAGTAGAGAGACATGATGAGGGATTATGTTTCAAGCCTAGAAGACAAGAAATGAAAGGCATGGAGACCTGTAATATGAATCAAGATGGGAACTTTTTACTGTTTTCTCTTTTAGCACTTATTTAATCCAGTGCCCTTGATGAGTCCATTCTTTGTTTCTTTAATTAAATCAGGAATCTTTGATGACCTCTGGGCCTCAAGGGAAAGCCTAAACCATGTGAGTTTAAGATGCATGTTTGTGATGCTTTTATGTCATGTGGGTGAGTTGCATGTGTGACTCACCTTTGACCCTGAACAAGGTATATAAATGCAGAGGTTGGTATTCTCTGGGGCTCTCAGCCACTAGAAGAGTGGTGTGGGACTCTGGACAGCCATTCCAAGAGCTTCCCGGCTTGTGAACCTAGATGTTGATGCTTTTTGGTAACTAGGAACTGTGATTTTGTCTGTTTATATTGTGTATATTTGTAATTTGTTTGTATTTGCTCTGAATTTTAGGGTACCGTCTTTTCCTCCTGAACTAAGTGAATGAAATTTGCATGTTGGATTAAAGGAGATTGTTAACCCCTTAATGTTGCTTTTCTTAGTAAAGCAGATCAAAGAACCTGTGTTGGCAGCCCTCTATATGCTGGTTGTTGTTGGTTTTACACAGACATATTAGTTGCTAGCTGAATTGTTGTTACAAGACCAGAGATGGAATAGTATGTTTGCAGATCAGGGTACACAGAAGGAAATAATTCACATAAGTATATCAATTTTATAAAATATTCAAAGTATTATATTTTTTCCTTATGGAGAACAAAGATTCACCTCATATGTATAGAAAAAGTTGAATGGGACAAGGTGCTAAAGAGATTTAAATGACTTTTCTGTTCTAGTGCCTCCATACTCTGCCTTCATCAGGACAATTCTTTATTCTTGTGTTTAGTTCTAGTCACCATAGTTTGAGAAGGACATTGTTAAAATAAAATATCCATACAAAGAAAATATGGATAATGAAAGACTTTGAGTATATCTAATAGAAAAAAGTAGTTAAAAGAAATGGGAATATTAAGTCTAGACATGAAGATTAATGGTATATATCATACATATCTTCAAATATTTAAAAGACAATTATGTGAAGGAGGGATTAAACAGTTTCACTCAAAAAGGGATAACTAGAAACAACTTGCAGAATTTCCAAAAAGGTAAATTTAGTGTTGACCAGGATCAAAACAAATAAACCAAAAAATGTAAAACAAAACAAAACACAAACTTTCCCCAAATTACAGCAGTTAAACAGTATCATGGATGTAACCATGGTGTAATAGATTCACATTCATTGAAGGCCTTCAGATAGAGGCTAGATGGCCATTGGTCAGGTACATTATACTGATGATTGCTATTGTTCAGAGTTTATATTAGATTGCTTCTGAGGTCCTTTCCAAGTTCAGAATTTCCTGATTCTATTCTGACTTTATATTCTTTGATGAGTTTTAATCTTACAAACTGAATATGTGGATTAGAATATAATGTTGTTATAGTGCCTTCCAACTCTAACATCCTATTATTTTATGAACTCCATTAGATATGATAACCTTATTAATACAAATACCAATTGCCTTCAAAAAGGGATGACCTGGTCTTGTATATTTGTCATGTAAGCTCAGATAACTACAGATGTTGGCTAATCATATACTTACTGAAGGTGGGAGGAAAAATAAGGGAATAAATGTACACAATACAAAGACATACATATGTATGTGTGTGTACATATATATATATATATATATATATACACACACATATATACATATACATATATACATGTGCATATTATATGCCTATATTATATCCCTATTATATGCCAACCATTGTGCTAAGCACTTTACAAATAATATCTCAGTATCCCATTTGGAAACTTGATTGATTCCTACTGGAGCCCTCTCTTGATTCCTGTCTCCACCCCCCCACCCCAGACTTTTGTGCCCTCTACTTAAATTTTGCTTTGTTATTTTCTATTTACTTTTCATTTAATTATCAGTATACATGTTACAACCCCCAAATCTAGATAGGTGATAGATAGATAGATAGATAGATAGATAGATAGATAGATAGATATGATGGATGATAGATTATCTGCACCTTGAATTCATGATTTCACTGTAGAGAGGTCATGATTTACTATAGGGTCTCTGGAATTTTGATTTGGTCATTGTGTTGTAATAGTTTTCAAGTGTTTCAAAGTTTTATGTTTTTACAATGTTGTGATACATGCTCATGTGTGTATACCAACACACACACACACACATATATAGTATATATATACACACATATCCCATTTCTACTTATCTCATTTTGTATCAGACAAGTGTCCTTACCTTTTTTTCTGAAATCATCGCCTTCACTATTTCTTATAACACCATAAACTAATTCAATTTAAGACAATATTTGAGGGAAGATTTGACCATAGTTATGTCCTGACTGTGGGCAGCTAGGTGACAGGGTAGGTGAGAATGTTGGGCCTGGAGTCTAGAAGACTCATCTTCCTGAATTCAAATCTGGTCTCAGACACATATTAGTTATGTGACCCTCTGCAAGTCACTTAACCCTGTTTGTCTATTTCTTCATCTATAAAATGAGCTGGCAAAGTACATGGCAAACTACTCCAGTATCTTTGCCAAGAAAATACCAAAATGCAATCACAATGAGTCAAACATGAGAGAACAACAACAATGACAACAAACAATAAACAACAACAACAGCACAAGTGAGCAACATTCCTGACTTGAGATCAAGCAACCTATCAACTATATTACGTTGTCTCAGAGCAAACCAATGTCAGAAGGAAGAAAGACACCAGAGTGAGGAAGTAAAATTGACCAGATTCTGCCATAAGTAAATAAATTTAATTGATTTGACTTAAATCAAAACTGGATTTGATGTATAGATGTTACAGAGAAGTAGATTTTAGTTCACCCACAGGGAAATCTGCCTAAAGATTAGAGTTTTCCACAAATCTAGAATGATCTGTCTTGGGAAGTATAAACCTCCCATCTCTTGAGGTCTTCAAGTGGAAGCTGGATAATTTCTTATCAGAGATATTGTATAAATTCTAAAAAGCATTTATTAAGCACCTACTATGTGCCAGGTACTAAGCACTGGGGTCACAATTTAGTAAACACAGTAGCTGCCCTCAAAGAGTTCACAAGCTAACGGGTGGAGAAAATGCACAAAAGAGGGCAGTAATATAAGAGGCAAGGAGAGGGTACACCTGGGGATATCTAGAACTGGGACATCTTGTTTGGTAGTAGGCTAAAAAAAAGTCCAGTTTTTGTCCTCTATAAAGAATAGTATTGGGAGTAGTTTTGTACTCTACACTCTGGTCCTCCAATCAGAAAGGAGGGGAGGCTGAGGTAGACGGTTTCCAGGACTGGCATCAGGGTGACTAGATTAGAGGGGATGAGCTTAATCTGGGAAGGGGAATTTATTCCTTGAGGTTTAAACCAGGCAGAACAACATATGCAGAATTCAATGAAATGTCTATGTAAGTATGGCTTGGACTAGTTGACATTTGAGATCTTTTATATCTTCAACACTCTCTGATTCTCAGAGTACACAAAATGGAAATTCACTGGAACTTAGTAAAGACAAGTGTTTTTAAGATGAAAGTAGAGGTCTATGGGCAAATGGTAACTTGGAGCTTCACTGAACTTGAAGTTAGGAGACCAAGGTTAAGGCCTTACTTAGATCTGTTCATTTCAAGTTGCTGAATGTTGTATAAGTCACTTAGAATCAAACATATTGTTTTCTAATCTGTAAAACTAACATAATAGTATTTGCTCTAATAATAAAGGAAATTCATATAGCACCTGTAACTATGAAGGTACTTTATACACGTCTCATTTTAAATTCACATTATCTCATTCATCCCACACTCAATCTGTGAAGTAGGTGATGCAATTGTTAGTAGTGCCTATTTTGTAATTGGGAAAACTGTCAGAGAGATTGAGACTTCCAATGTTCACCCATCTAGTGTCAAAGTTGTGGCTGCAACCCAAGTTTTCCTGGTTCCAAGTCTATCACTCTAGCCAATCTGTGACATTTCTTTCCTGATAATTACCAAGCAGAGTTGTAAGAATCAAATGATAAAATGTAGATAAAGCCTTGTAAAGGACTATAATAAATGTAAACCATTTTTATCATTTCTATACTAAATTAATCAGATGTCAGAAGGTACTAATATATTTTGTTGCTTTCTTAAATCTCTAGGGAAATATATAAGTAGAATGAAAACAAAATTGGATATATTATGGCATGTTTACAAAAAAAGCAAATTGCCTCAATTTCATATAATTTAATATGGGAGTCTGAAAAATCTTTCTCTCTTTTTTTTTACCTTTGCTTATTCACATAATAGACTGACTGCTCTAGAGATGGCTCTTCTATCTCCCTGTTAATGTCACCCTGACCATTTTCCAAAATCCAACATAAGAGGAAAAGAAAAGAAATATGAAGAGAGGATAGGGCAGGATAGAAGAAGAGAGGAGAGGAAGAGAGAGGAAGCCAAAGGAAGAAAAGAAGGACAAGAGAGGAAAGGTGGGGAGATGTTTATAGAATATTAACTTTATTGAGGTTGGGAAAAGTAGGGGAGAGACATAGCTATCATTTTTATAGTGCCTAATATGTGCCAGGTGGTTTACAAATATTATCTCATTTGATCCTCAGAAAAGCCCTGAGAGGTAAGTGATACTAATATCCGTGTTTTACAGTTGAGGAAATTGAAGCTAACAGATTTTAAGTGACTTGTCAAAGGTCACATAGACTGAGTCACATAGTATCTGAGACTGAATTTGAACTTGTCATCTTGACTCTGTGCCCAATGCTCTATCTACTGTGCCACCTAGCTACTCTTTTCTCCCCTAGCTGCCTCAGCAGCTGAATATGTTTGTGATGGAGAGCAAGCTAGTAAGGGAGGAGAGAGAGAGAGAGAGAGAGAGAGAGAGAGAGAGAGAGAGAGAGAGAGAGAGAGAGAGAGAGAGAGAGAGAGAGAGAGGATAGGAGGGGAGTGGAGGGAGGGGAGGAGAGAGACAAAGAGAATTATTATGAGCAAGCTTTGCATGAAAATAAATAAGCGATGAGATGGGGTGGCCAGGATGCAATTGGAGGACCCTCAAATCCTCAGAATTGTGACCATGTAATTCCAACCTTTTTTTTTTTAAATTAATCTGGTCAAAAGCAGAGGGAATTAAAATCCTTAGTCATTTACAGAATCAGTGTTGAGATGACCTAGGGATGGATTAATATAAAATAGATTTTGTAGCAAGTCTGTTTTAGTTGAGGAAGTAGCATTGAAGTTCTGAAATAGGTAGATGGAATTGGTAGATGAGGGATAAAGATAATGGAGAAAGGGAGAGATAAAGATCTATGGATGGGTGAATATGTGGATTAAGAAGGGGAAATATTCTGGCATTTTTCTATTAAATATATACATATACACACATATACATACATAATACATTTGTGAAATACATATATGTGTGTGTTATATGTGTATGAATACATATACACACACGTATGTGTGTGTCTATATATTAGTGAATTATAGACACATACTGGGAAGGGACCTGATTGGCTATCTAGTCAAATCTTTGCCTAAAAAGAAATTCCAGTTATAACCTACCTGAGAAGGGGTCATCAAAACTGATCTTGGAAGCCTCCTTTGAGGAAGGACATGCTACCTCTCAAGGCAGTCCATTCTTTTGTTGGATGGTGACAGTTTGGAGGAATCATTTCCAGACATCAAGGCTAAATTTGTCATTTTGGTACTTCCAGCCCCTGCTTGTGGTTCTACTCTCTCAGACCAAATATAACAAATCTAATCTCTTGTTCATGTGACTGCTCTTCAAATTTAGCTATTGCTCCATTTGAGTCTTGTTTTTGTTATGTTAATCCTTATTTCCTTCACCTTTTCCTTGCATGTCATAAACCTGAAGTATTTATCTATCCTAATTGCCCCTTCTTTCTAGCAACTCTTCAGTTTATTGATGCTTTCCTAAATTGAGGCACTAGAAGTGTGCACAATACTCTGTAGAGATTAAGATTAGGACAGAATAAAACAGAATCATCATTTCCTTGTGTCTAGAAATTATGTTTATTTTAATTCAGCCTGAGATTATATCAACATTTTTTGCTGTCATGATTTCACAATCATGAAGAATCAATTTGTATAAGCATTCATTATTTAAAAAGTAAAAAAGCAAGCATTTCTTTTTTATTTTTTAAAATTAATTTATTTTTTAGTTTTCAACATTCACTTCCAAAGATTTTGAACTCTAAATTTCCTCCCCCTTACTCCCCTCCCCCTTACCTAAGATGGAATACAATCTGATATAGGCTCTACATATCCATTCAAATGAAACAGATTTCCACATTAGTCTTGTTGTAAAGCAGAATTAGAGCTAATGGAAGGAACTATAAGAAAGAAGAAACACAGAAACAAAAAAAGAGAGCAAATATTATGCTTTGATCTGCATTCAGACTCTATAGTTCTTTTTATGATTATGGATAGCATTTTAGATCCTTGCATTATTGAGAAGAGCTAAGTTAGTCATTGCAAATGTGTCTGTTACTGTGTACAATGTTCTCCTGGTTCTTTGCTCACTTCAATCAGCATCAGTTCCTGTAAGTTTTTTCCAGGTTTTTATGAAATCTGCCTGCTCATCGTTTCATATGGAAAAATAGTATTCCATTACATTCATATACCATAATTTATTCAGTCATGCCTCGGTTGTTGGGCATCTCCTCAATTTCCAATTCTTGGCCACCTCACAAAGAGTCGATGTGTGTGTGTGTGTTTATACACACACATGCACACATATATCTGTATATATACATATACATACACACATGTGTATATATGTGTATGTGTACATACATATATACATGTATACATATATACACATACATATATGCATATGTATGTATATATGTATATATACATACATACATACATACATACATACATACATATATATATATATATATATATATATATATATATATATATATATATATATATATATATATATATATAGCATGTGGATCCTTTTCCCATTTTTATGATCTCTTTGGGATACAGTCCTAGAAGGGTATGCACATTTTTATAACCCTTTGGGCATAGTTCCAATTTGCTCTCCAGAATGGTTGGATCATGTCATGACTCCACCAACAATGTATTAGTGGTCCAATTTTCCCACATCTTCTATGACACTTACCATTTTCCTGTTTTGTCATATTATCCAATTGATAGGTGCCAGGTGCTACCTCAAAGTTGTTTTGATTTGCATTTCTCTAATCGATAGTGATTTACAACCTTTTCTCATATGACTATAAATAGCTTTAATTTCTTCATGTGAACACTGCCTGTTCATATCCTTTGACAATTTATCAATTGGGGAATGACTTGTATTCATATGAATTTGACTCATTTCTCTATATATTTTAGATAGGAGTACTTCATTAGAGGCACTGGTTGTAAAAATTCTTTCCCAGCTTTCTCTTTCCCTTCTAATCTTTCTTTTGGCTTTGTTTGTGAAAAAAAAAAAAACTTTTCTATTTAATGTAATCAAAATCATCCATTTTGCATTTCATAATGTTCTCTATCTCTTGTTTGTTCATAATTTTTTCCCTTCTCCGTAGATCTGACAGGTAAACTATTCCATACTCTCCTACTTTGCTTATAGTATCGGTATTTATATTTAAATCATGTATTCATTTTCACTTTATCTTGGTAAAAGATACACCAACTGTATAAGATCTTGGTCTATGCTTAGTTTCTGCCATACTATTTTCCAGTTCTGTTAAATAATGAGTTCTTATCCCAAAAGCTGGAGTTTTGACGTTTATCAAACTGTAGTTTACTATAGTCATTGACTATTGTGTTTTGTGTACCTAACCTATTTCACTGACCCACCACTCTATTTCTTAGCCAGTACCAAGTAGTTTTGATTATTGCTGCTTTAGAATATAATTTAAGATCTGCTATGGCTAGGCCACCTTCCCTTGCCTTTTTTTCTCATTAGTTCCATCGATATTCTGGACCTTTTTTTCTTCCACATGAATTTTATTTTTTTCTAACTCTATAAAATATTTTTGGTAGTTTGTTTGATATGGCATAGAATAAGAAAATTAATTTAGGTATAATTGTCATTTTTATTATATTAGATTGGCCTACACATGAGCAGCTGCTGGTTTTTTTTCAATTATTTAGATCTGACTTTATTTATGTGAAGAGGGTTTTGTAATTGTGTTCATGTAGTTCCTTGGTTTGTCTTGGCAGGTAAACTCTCAAATATTTTAATAATATCTACAGTAACTTTAAATGGAACTTCTCTTTCTATTTCTTGCTGCTGGGTTTTGTTAGCAACATAGAGATGCCAAAGATTTATGTGTGTTTATTTTATATCCTGCAACTTTGATAAAGTTGTTTATTTTTTTCAAGTAGTATTTTACTTGATTCTCTAGAATTCTTGAAGTATACTGTTATATCATATTCAAAGAGTAATAGCTTTGTTTCTTTTTTGCCTATTCTAATTCCTTTAATTTCTTTTTCTTCTCTTATTAGCAAACAACTGTTTTACAAATATTATCTCATTTTATCCTCACAACAACCCTGGGAGTTGGTCCTATAATTGTCCCCACTTTATAGATGAGTAAATGAAGCAGACAGAGGTTAAGTGAGGAGTCAAAAGTCACACAGATATTATATGACTGCGGCCAGATTTGAAGGTGGCTTAGTCAGAGTCAGGATAACAGAGTCACCTATTGGTGTAGTGTGATGGGAGCCAGGAAGTCCTAAGTTCAAATCCCCCCTTAGATACTTACTAGCTGTGTCTCAGTTTCCTCCACTGTAAACTGAGGTTAATAATAAGCACCTACCAGGATTGTTGTGAGGATTCAATGAGATAATATTTATTTAAAAAACAGGCCAACAAACAAAGGAGCTTAGCACAGTGTCTGGCACATTTTACACACTTATTCCCTTCCCCACACAGCATTATAATATAGGAATGAATAGAAAGAAACATAAAGTACATAATAAGAAAAAATGTAAGCCTTTATTTAGTTTTAGAAATTTTCTCCAAACTGTTCCAAAAGAAGAAAGCCTAGACCTGGTACCTTTTCACAAGAAGACAGATCTCAGGTTCTTCCCTAATTTGTTTGTATGAGTATTTAACTAGATAGAGAAGCAGTAGGGTATCATGGACAGAGGGACTTGGAGTCTCAAAGACCTGGGTTCAAATCTCATCCCTTACAAATATTAATTGTACGATTAAGGGAAAATCACTCCACTTCTTAAAAACCACACTGATCTGCAATACCCAAAGTTACCAAGGAATTACTGCTCTGCATCTGTGGAAGGCATATCTGAACTGGAAGTTCAGATATGAACTGACTGTATCACAGGTCTGGACTTCCAAATTTTTAGGAAAATATTTTCACTTCTTTGCTATGTCTTTCAGCCTTTATTTTTCCTCTCTTGTTTCTGTATTTGTCACTATACTCTAAGACAACTCAAATGAATATTATTGAGAGAAAAATAGAACTAGGTTACATAGTTCCAGAACTTTTGAGAGGTCATACATCCAAGATCAAGTATAAACTTATCTGATTGACATTTACTGCTTTTCTTGGCCCCTTCTTACCCTTCCAGTGTTTTTCTACTTCTCTCACTTCTGCCCCTTGCAGATGCTTGATCCTGCCTTTCTATCTCTCCTTTCTACATTTTTTTTCATTTGTTGTTCCCCATGGCTAACATGTTCTTTTCCCTTACCTCCACCTCTTATTTTACTGGCTTCCTTCAAGACTCAACTCAAGCCTCCCCTTCTCTAAGAGGCCTCTCGCAGTCCCCTTAGCTTTTAGCCTCTTCCCTTCTCAGGTTACCTTCTATCTACTCTTTATATATCTTGTACATACCTAGTTTTTTTACATGTTGTCTATACATAGTAAGCATCTAATAAATGCTTCTTGACTTAGTGAAGGACAACCACCTATAATATTGAACGTTTGATGCTGCAGAATCGAATCTCATTCAGAAGCAAGAATAAAGCTGGATTCTAAAGCAAAGATGAACAAATCAAAGATATTGCAGCAGTTTCTCTATAAATTATGTAGCTATGGGGGGGTTGGGGATGGGGACGGTTAGGTGACACAGTGGATAGAATGCTGGCTCTGTAGTCAGGAGGACCAGAGTTCAAATCTGACCTCAGTCACTTACTAGCTGTGTGATCTTGGGGAAGTCACTTAACCCTGTTTGCTTCAGTCTCTTCTTCTATAAAATGAGCTGGAAAAGGGAAAGGGCAAATCACTCCAGTATCTATGCGAAGAAAACCCCAAATGGAGTAACAAAGAATAAGAGACAACTGAAAAACTACTGAACAACAATATCTAGTTATTAATTCATAAAATATTAAATATGAATGAGACCTTTTCTCTCTCTTTCCTTCTCTTCTCCTCCACTCCCCATAATTTTATACAAATGTAATAAAGTCATATTAATTGGGTTGTGGAATATTAGAGCTAAAAGATACATTATTATATTATTCTGAGATACAACTTTGAGAAATACAAAATGTTTTACCTACATTATTTAATTTTACCTTCATAAATCTGCAATTTAAGAAGTCGCCATTTTATTGATGATGTTAAACTAAATGGCATTACATAGCTAATGCATGATGAAGATGACTTTGTACCCATGTTTATCTTATTTCCAAGTCTTTTGTTTTTTCCTCTAATGATAAATTATTTCTTATTCCACCATTAGACACCCAATATCTATTTCTGTTTGTTTGTTCGTTTTTTCTTCCCAAAGTATACAAATTTATCCTATACTTCCTATATGATTTATGGCAAGTTAATTAACCCATCCTAGACCTCAGTTACCTTCAAATGTAAAATGAATGGTTCTGTATTAATGATAATGTCTCTTCCTTCTCTCAGTCTATGATCCTATAATCTTCTGACCTCCATAAGTTCTTTATAAAATGAACTTGGTTAGTCTTATGGCAGTAATGTCTAACTTGGATTTTATTAACTTACTTTTTTCATTTTGTTTTCTTTTATATTTTGATAACTATTTCTAGATAATAATTTTCTTTTTGAATCCTATTTATTTTATTCTGTGCATTTAAAACAGAGGCCTCAATGTGTGTATGTGTGTGTTTGTGGGTGGGTACGTATGTATACACATACATACATATACATAATGCATGCATGTATATGTACACATACACATATGCTTGTATGCATACAAACATATATCTTACACTCACATGCACACACACATATATCACACATATACTGATACATTGTCTAAATCAATCTTTTCATTTTACAAATGAAGAAACAGACCTAGAGATGTTAAATGACTTGAACAAAATAACAGAACTAATTAATATTAAACTATGCCAAAGAACCCAGATTTTCTAATCTTCAGGTTAATATTCCCAGTGTTCCTGATGATATTCTATCATTAGTATAATTTGATGAAGAGTGCCAAACTATAATTTACAAAATCACTTCTGTCTTTGAGTAGCTAGATTGGTCACACACACACACACACACACACACACACACACACACACACACAAAACTGTACATTGAATCCCTTAAATACATATTTCACTTCCAACCAATGAATTCTATTTTTAGAGGTAGTATGTCTGAAATCAAGAGGAAATTAATTTGTTGCCAGAGAAAAATGATCAAGAGATTTTCAAAAGTTTGAATCTTTGTTCAGCTCAAGCAATATCTACTTGAGTAGGTCAGTTTCCATGGTGATGAAAAGCATTAAGGTATCTAAGCTCTGGTTCTACTGTTTAATTCCCTTCTCTAACAGCTGGGTTGAATGTGTTGATAATCTAGATTTTAAACGTTAGTATTGAAATAGCATTTTTTTTCTTAAAAGTTAACAAGTATTGAGTTGAATTACTATTATGGAATGATTCATAGAGTAATATTAGGTCTTGAACTCATCTTGTATAATTTCAAGAAGTGTCTTTGACTTAATAGACTTTGTCATTTATGGTATATTAAAACTGCAGAGCACAGAATTGCTAATTATTATAGTTTATTATTTAAAGGTGCAATTTAAGTCAGATCAAAATAAAGTGCATGGCTTTTCAATTTTCACACAGATTGCCATTTAATTCAATTAAACAAACAATTATTAAATATTTGCCTTTGTGGTGCTCACAGTCTAATAGCCACCATTTCTCAGCTTTTATAGACACTAATAATGAAGAGATAAATGCTCCATAGCCACAGACATTTTATTTTGTATTTGGTGTTTCAGGAACTAAAAATATTAAATAAACACAAAATGAACACCTATAGGAGTCCTCTTGGTAACTGTGATTGATTTCAACATTGAATGAATTTTGAAGAAAGATTTAAAAAATGGAGTTCTATGAAATTCCTTCTATGCCTTGAATATTGACTGAATACCTAAATCAGGGAGAAGCAAAACAGTGAAAGAAAACTATGCATCAATATTTCTTTTCTCCCCTCCACACCTATCTTCTTCTGTCCTGTCCTGCCCTGTTCTGTTCTGTCCTGTTTTGTCCTGTCCTCTCCTGTTACTCATGGGCTGATGGCTGATTGGTATGGGAACTTGTACCAGCTCCATTTCTAACCTGAGCAAATCTACATCTCCCTAAACAACTTGGTAGCTGCCTGGCTATACGGGGCTCCTTAAAATGGTACTGGACTTAATTTGGACATTTATCAGTCTAGATCACTATAACTCAGAACTCTTCAGTTCAAGAGGTACTCCAACCTCAATCTCTCTAGTAGCAGAGATCAAAGAATTGTGCCACCATGCCAAGTTCAGGTAATTTTATTTTTTTAAAAATATTTTATTTTTTTCCCCAATTAAAAAACCGATTTTTTTTTTCAAATTTTGAGTTCCAAATTCTCTCTTTTCCTCCCTTCCTTTTTTCCTCTCCCATTGAAAAGGCAAGCAATTTTATATATATATATATATATATATATATATATATATATATATATATATATATATTATATATATTATACATGTGTAGTCATGCAAAACACACTTCCATGTAAGTCATGCTGTGAAAGAAAAGTCAGACAAAAAAATAAACTAAGGAAAAGTATCTTTGTTCTTCATTCAGACTCCACCAGTTCTTTCTCTGGAGATGGAGAACACCTGAACATCACAAGTTCAGGTATTTTTCCACAATGTGTTAGATAGATATTCTAGGCCAGGCCTACTTCAAGCCACACAGTCCAATTACTCATGCATGGACTTAGAGCATAATGATATATACTCTTGAACCATGAAGACTTCAACAAACACAAGTTTATTTAGCAATTAAAAAGTTATATCCTTAATTCAAGTGGACCTATGTCCACTTCACTTCTAAATGTGTCACTGCAGTAGTCCTGGAGCAGAAATGTCCTCGCTCCTAGAACAATGAGGATTCAACCAAATCTGAGAAGCCCTGGCATCTTATACTCTGGACTTTTTTATGTGTCAGATTATCAGGAAGTCAGACCAAGAGCAGGAACTCTAGTCCTCCAGAAGATTAAGTTCTAAGTATGACCTCTTTGCCTTTTAAAGAGAAACCAACCCAGCATACCAAAAACCAAACATGTCTTCTTCCACAAAATAAGGTTCTGTTGTCATTAAATCCACTAGGCTTCATTAATAATGTTCAGTAAGCTACTTTTTGGATATGAAATACATATTCCATATACATACAAGATATTATTTTATATTAGAAAAGCAACTTTAATTTGTATTCTTCTCTCAATCATGTTTAAGCTTAAAAAGAAGAAGAAAAACCTTTTCTGACCTTTTTGTATTTATGTCCACCTGTCCCTGATATCAAAAGGAATCCTATGGGTATATGTGAAGGCAATAGAGTTAAGTACTGTAATGACATAATAAAATTCACAGACAGGGATACTAAGTAAAAACATCCATATGGCATTGTTCCAATATATAAACATGTCTGTATGTGACTTTAATCTGGACTCATATAGTTGAAGGTAAAATAGTTACCCCTAGGCAAAATTATAAAGTTGTGTATAGATTATTTTTTTCATCTTTCAGTTCTTTTGTACTTTGGTGGTAAAAATGATTCCTAATGCCATCACCTATCCCACCCTCAAATATGTGAAAGTTATCATCTAAAAACAGTACTGCAACATGTCTTTACTGGAAGGTCAATAAGTGGAGAGAAGGCGACAAGGACAATTCCAGAGTGAGGATGAGTTTTACCAGAGAAGCCTCAGAGAGGAAGCAGCTCCAGTAGCAGAGATAGACCAGATGTGCAGTTCAATTTACATGATGTTTCATTCATTACTGACCCACTGAAGACTGAAAGGTGTGGGGTTGGGTGGAGTGGGGTTTGGGTCTTTCTAGGAATAGCATAGTACCTCACTGTGTGGTCTGGATTGTAAGAGCCTGATTTCTGGAATTTCAGGATTCAGTAATGCAGCCCTGTGCTTGTGAGAAGCCCCATACTAGAAATGTTTAATAATCACCTCTCCTCCCTCCCCCCACCAAAAAAAACATATGCACCATATACTTTTTAAGTTTAATCTAAATTATTGGCATTTTCTCCATCACTTTCTTAAGTCTAGACAATTAATAGAACAGAAATTGAGCCTGATGTCATGTCTGCCGATTTCCAAGGTAATGGCCCACACTGAAAATTTAACTATTGTCTAGCATGAGCCTGTTCAAACTGGTTCCAGCGTAACTCTGAGAGGATTTGCAAGTCCCCTAGACTTGAACTCAAGAGAATTTTGAATCATGCCTTAGACACTTATGTCCTTTGTGGCACCTGCTATGATACTTAATCTCTCTGAGACACAGTTTCCTCATGTATAAAATGACCTCTATGGTCCCTACTTGCTTTAAATATATTATTCTATGATTTTATTCACATCTCTGTATAATCTATAGTATTATTGAATCTGAAGCAGCAGTGGATAGAGGGCTGAGTCTGGAGTAAGGAAGACCTGAGTTCAAATTCTGCCTTATTCGCTATAACACTGGAAAACTTGTTTAACTGCTGTCTGCCTCAATTTCCTCTACTTTAAAATAATAATAACAATAGCACCTCCCAGAGTTGCTGTAAGTGAATCAACACATGTAACACACTTTGCAAACCTCAAAGTGATAGAAAAAATGCTATGATTCTCATTAGAGAAAATTGGCACAATTTCCCCATTTTGTGAATACTGAAGCTGAAAATAGTTAAGAAGTCCCTCCAGTATCCAAGCAAGCCAAGATCACATCACTTATCAATAGCAGATTCAAGAATAAAACTCAGGTCTCCTGAATGGTGGTTGGTGGTTTTCTATTGCAAAACTAAGGAAAGTCTGTTCTTAAGATGTATGGGAATGGTGGAGAGTGAAAGGCAAGATTAGTTTCTTCCAGTATAGCTACAAGTCCTAGAGTCTGCATCACTGAGCATGTCTTTCCCACTGTTTTCCTCTCTGCCCACACTCCTTTGCCAGGGTTTTTTCTTTTTTTCCTAATTAAATGTGCCATCCCTTGACTTACTTCTTAAAGAGGACTGTTCATTGAATTGGTATTACCTCGCTCTAAGTGAGTACATGAAAAGTCCTGAGCCTATCAGGGCCAGGGTCTCCCATTGCATCCTGGGTCATCTCCAGTCATCCTGATGAATATCTGGTCACTGGATCCAGACGACTCTGGAGGAGAAAGTGAGGATGTTGACCTTGCACAGCCCTCCCTTACTCAAATCAAAATCAAGTGCAAGTTATGTCATCATTTCCCTGATGTTATGGTCCTCTTTGAAAACAAAGGACAAACACATTCCCATATACACTAGGGCTTCAGAACCTGATATTAGTTCTCCTTAACTCCTACATTATCACCCTGGGAAGTGAGACAAGTGAATTTCTGGAAATGACTCATCTCTCACAGGTACTTATAGTATATAAGTGATAGAAACAATAAAGCCTGACTGAAATTTGAGTTTTTTTCCTTAAAATGTATTATAATGACCCTCAAGAATCAGTTGTCTCAGAGGGCTGTAGGCTCAGGCTGTCAGCATCACTTCCTGATCACTTGAGTACAAAGCAACCCCAAGGTGCACCAAGTCACCTTCTCTGTTATTTGGAAGGTAAGTAGATCACAAATGGGCAATCTAGGAAAGGGAGCTTCATTCAGATGAACTGATTTCTTTAATACTGATTTTCTTTAACCTCCCTATGGCTAAGTAAATCTCTTTTTATTAACCATTGAAATGTCCTCCAACTATTCCATGTTCTATTATGGAACCTAAACTACCAAGTGACTGGTCTGTGTCTGGCATGGACCAGACTCATCCAATTCTATTCATCAATTCCCCTCCTCCACAATGATTATAGTCATCTATGAGAATCACTCACTAAATCCTATAGGTCAAAGTGTCATGCATATTATTAATATATGCCATTAAAATGATTACAATGAAATTCTTCACATGATCACACCTATGCATGGTTATGTACTCTCCATTTTATTTTTTATTTGAAGGGAAAGTTATTTAAAGTCACATTCTCGTTCAACTTATATCTCTGATGCATGAATTAAACTAATGAAATGCCTTATTTTGAAACTCAAAAGTAAGGAATGATAGAACTACTTTCTTCATTTTATTCCCTTCTATCTTTAGTGTTATAATGTATCCCTGACACATTGGTTTGTGCCCACAAGACAGTCTGTAGTGGGGGTGGGGGTGGGGGAGGGAATGGGGAGAAGGGATCCCTGCAAGATACAATTGACAGCAAAGAGGGATTATTTTATTGTTATTGTACATAATCTGAATCTCTGGAATAATCTTTGGGGTATTGTTTTCCATGGTTTTAATTATTATTTTTATTTTTATTCATCCTTTATTTTTCACATAATAGATTTACAAAGGTCTCTTTGATTTGCTGAGAATGTCTTTTCCCATATCTAAGACAAGGAAGGACAAAAGCATTACCCCACTCAGTAGAACACTTTAAAAAGACATGGAACAGATGCAGAAAAATAGTAGTAAAAGATTTTCATTTGTTTTGGGTAAATTTCAAGGCTCTTTCTGATGCCTTTACTGCTTTTCTCTAATTCCATGGATTTTCTTCAGTGACAGCAATAGCTGCTTATCAAAGGAATAAGATTCTGATGAAGACAGGATGATAGAGTTCAATGAAGTTTAACCTTTCCCCCTTCCATTTCTCTCCAGTTTCCCTAGGTTTTCAGTAACTATATAACTATTGATGTGTGTTACTAAGCAAAACAAGTCTCCTTTGTTAAGGAAAGCACTTAAAACTTCAGAATTCTTATTTCTTTTTATATTTTTGTGCAAGACATGAGGAATTTATATTACTTTCTCTAGCTTTGCAAGCTCATAAGAAAGAAACAAGGGACAATATCACTGACTTGATCTCCCAAATGAATTGATCTCCCTGGTGCCCAAGCACTTTAGTAATGCTGATCACAAAAATTCATGATGCACTTCCTTTTGGAAATGGGAGAGTGGGGACAGGAGGTACTAGAATATTTTAACTGATAATTACCACTTTTGTACCTCATGAATTTCCAAGTATACTTCTTTGATCTCCTCTACCTAATAGGTCTTGCTACATAACAAAAACTGAAAAAGAAAAAATGACATATTGACTGTATTAGATGACATGTAGAATATTCCACACCTATAATCACCCCTACCCACACCCAAGAAATGAATAAAAGAATATATACTTTTTTAAAAATTTCTTTCCAGATGCAAACTTGGTCATTGTAGTTACACAGCATTCAGTGGTTATTCTATTCTTATTTACATTTCCATTTTTGAAATCATTACATAGATTCATCCATATACATGTGTATAAATATGAATACATGTATATATATGTGCATGTGTGTATATGTGTGCATATATATGTATTTTGCTTCATTTTGTTTACTTCACTTTGATTCAATTCACATGAATAATGACTTTTTTTACAGAATCATCAACAATGTTTTCTTATGGCAAACAACATTCGTATAATACAATCTATTATTACATTCTATTGTATTCATATCCTACAATTTTTTAGCCATTCCTTTCTAGATTGTCCTGTCTTGTGTTTTTAGGTGTTTGCTACCACAAATAGTGCTACTCCGAATATTTTGGTTTATATGGAACATTTCTTTCTATTTTTGACTTGATTGGGAGTATATACCCAATAGTATGATACTTGTATCAAATGTTTTGGAAAAGTCTTTTAAAATGTGCTCTTAGAAAAATTGGAAGCCAAGATGGAGGCTGGAAAGCAGTGAGCTCCCCGCTGAGTCCCTCCAAAACCCTATAAAAAATGGCTCTGAACTAATTCTAGAACTGCAGAACCTGCAAAACAGCAGAGGGAAGCAGGGCTCAAGCCCAGGATAGCCGGGATGGTCTCTGGGTGAGGTCTATCCCACACAGAGCTGGGAGCTGGGAGCTTGGAGCTGGGAGCTGGGAGCTTGGAGCTGGGACCTGGGAGCAGAGCAGAGCCCAGCATGAGCTGCTCGGACCAACGGGACCAGGAGCTGGGCGGAGTGGGCTCTAGCACCCTGAATCAGTGAGCTGCAACAGTTACCAGACTTCTCAACCTGCAAACACCAAAGACAGCACAGAAGGTTAGTGGGAAAAGCTGCAGTTCTGTGAAAAGTTCACAGTTCGGCCACCACCCCTGGGGCAGCGGAGGTGGGGCAGCTACAGCTACTGTTGCTTCTGGCCCCAGGCCCAGCTGGAGGGAGGATTTAAGTGGCAGATCAGAGCAGGAGTGCACAGCCTGCTGAAGATCTAAGCCCAGTTCGGGTTGGGGGTTCTTGGGGAAGGAGGAGTGCTGGTGTGGCAGAGCTGGCGCATCCCCCACAAACATGGAACATAGAACTCTTTAGTCTACAAGCAGTCATACCCCGATGAAAAACTAAAGGGTCAAGTTAGTTGGTTGGGAATATGGCCAGGCAGCGAAAACACACCCAGATTCAGCCGCAGAATTTGGATTCTTTCTTTGGTGACAAAGAAGACCAAAACATACAGCCTAAAGAAGTCAACAAAGTGCAAGAGCCTACACCAAAAGCCTCCAAGAAAAACATGAACTGGTCCCAGGCCATGGAAGAGCTCAAAAAGGATTTGGAAAAGCAAGTTAGAGAAGTAGAGGAAAAATTGGGAAGAGAAATGAGAAGGATGTGAGAAAACTATGAAAAACAAGTCAATGTCTTGCTAAAGGAGACCCAAAAAAATACTGAAAAATACACTGAAGAAAACAACACCTTAAAAATAGACTAACTCAAATGGCAAAAGGGCTCCAAAAAGCCAATGAAGAGAAGAATGCCTTGAAAGGTAGAATTAGCCAAATGGAAAAGGAGGTCCAACGGACCACTGAAGAAAATCCTACCTTAAAAATTAGATTAGAGTAAGTGGAAGCTAGTGACTTTATGAGAAATCAAGATATTATAAAACAGAACCACAGGAATGAGAAAATGGAAAACAATGTGAAATATCTCACTGGAAAAATCACTGACCTGGAAAATAGATCCAGAAGAGGTAATTTAAAAATTATTGGACTACCTGAAAGCCATGATCAAAAAAAGAGCCTAGGTATCATCTTTCAAGAAATTATTAAGGAGAACTGCCCTGTTATTCTAGAGCCACAGGGCAAAATAGAAATTGAAAGAATCCACAGATCGCCACCTCAAATAGATCCCAAAAAGGAATCTCCTGGGAATATTGTCATCAAATTACAGAGCTCCCAAATCAAGGAGAAAATACTGCAGGCAGCCAGAAAGAAACAATTTGAGTATTGTGGAAACATAATCAGAAAACCCCAAGATCTGGGAGCTTCTACATTAAGAGATCAAAGGGCTTGGAATACAATATTCCGGAGGTCAACGGAGCTAGGATTAAAACCTAGAATCACCTACCCAGCAAAACTGAGTATCATGCTCCAAGGCAAAATATGGATTTTCAATAAAATAGAGGACTTTCAAGCTTTCTCAGTGAAAAGACCAGAGCTGAATAGAAAATTTGACTTTCAAACACAAGAATCAAGAGAAGCATGAAAAGGTAAACAAGAAAGAGAAATCATAGGGGACTTACTAAAGTTGAACTGTTTTGTTTACATTCCTACATAGAAAGATGATGTGTATGATTCATGAGACCTCAATATCATAGTATCTGAAAGGAATATGAATATATATAAGTGAATGTGCATGTATGTATATATGTATGTGTATATATACATATACATATATATATATATATATATATATATATATATATATATATATATAGAGAGAGAGAGAGAGAGAGAGAGAGAGAGAGAGAGAGAGAGAGAGAGAGAGAGAGAGAGAGTGGACACAGTGTGAGCTGAAGATGAAGGGAAGATATCTAAAAGAAATAAAATAAATTAAGGGATGAGAGAGGAAAATATTGAGAGGGGGAGATAGGGAGAGGTAGAATAGGGTGGATTATCTTGCATAAAGGTGGCAAGAGGAGGCAGTTCTGTGGGAGGAGGGGAGAGAGCAGGTGAGGGGGGAATGAGTGAATCTTGCTATCATCAATTTGGCCTGAGGAGGGAATACCATACATACTCAATTGGGTATCTTACCCCACAGGAAAGAAGAGGGAAGAAGATAAAAAAGGTGGAGATGATGGAGTGGAGGGCAGATGGGGGTGGAGGTAATCAAAAACAAACACTTTTGAAAGGGGACAGTGTCAAGGGAGAAAATTCAATAAAGGGGGATGAGTTGGGAAAGAGCAAAATATAGTTAGTCTTTCACAACATGAGTATTGTGGAAGGGTTATACATAATTATACACATGTGGCCTATGTTGACTTGCTTGACTTCATAGGGAGGGTGGGTGGGAAGGGAAGAGGGGAGAGAATTTGGAACTCAAAGTTTTAAAAACAGATGTTCAAAAACAAAACAAAAAGTTTTTGCATGAAACTAGAAAATAAGATACACAGGCAATGGGACATAGAAATTTATCTTGCCCTACAAGAAAGGAAGGGAAAAGGGGATGAGAGGGGAGTGGGGTGATAGAAAGGAGGGCTGACTGGGGAACAGGGCAACCAGAATATATGCCATCTTGGAGTGGGGGGGGGGAGGGTAGAAATGGGGAGAAAATTTGTAATTGAAACTATTGCAAAAATCAATGCTGAAAACTAAATATGTTAAATAAATAATTTTTTTAAATGTGCTCTTATATTTAAGTAGAATATCTATTTAGAGCTTACTGTTATATAAGATATGAAATGTTGCTCTAAGGCTATTATATTGCTAAATTGCTTTCAATTTTTTCAGGTACTTTTTTCCCCAGTAAAGGAGTCCTTAGCAATTAACTTTTTAAGTTTATTGAAACTTGGACTTTCTGCACTGTCTAATTAATATGATTAAAATTTATTTATTGGGTATCTCATCACTTACTTTAAGTTTAGGTGGGATGATTTAATTGAATAAATGAGTCAACCATAACCTTGTATCTAGTTTGTTTTTGCCTCGGACTTAATTCGACTGCCAAACCAATCTGTCATGGTTATTGTTGTTGTTTAGTTGTTCAATCATATCTGACTCTTCATGACCCATGTACCAGATCTTTCTAACTGTGTACTGAAGTCCATTTCAAAGTCGTGTTCATGGCATCCATGATACTACCTATCTATCTCATCCTGTGCTTTCTGCTTCTCCTTTTGTCTTCAATTTTTTCCAGTGTCAAGCTCTTTTCAGTAAGTCCTGTCTTCTCATTATGTGACCAAAGTATTTAAACTTCAGCTTCAGTCTTTGATCTTTGAATGAATAATCTGAATTAATTTCTTTAAGTATTGGCTGATTTCATATCCTTGCTGTTCAAGGGACTCTCAATTGTCTTCTCCAACACTCCAATATTAAAGAATCAATTCTGCAATGATCAGGTTTCCTTATAGTCCAGTTCTCACATCCATACATTGTCACTGGAAAAATTAAAACTTTGTGGGGGGGGCACACTCATTGAAAGAGTGTTGGTTACAATACTATCGGTAAGCAGTTGAAGCAGCCTCCCTGACTTTGAAAACCCAGTTGTTGGTGCTTCTCTGGTAACTATGTATTGTGATTTGGTTAGACCAAAATGTCGATCTATTTATATGGTCTCTGTTTGTAATTTCTGTTTGTATTTGCTCTGAAGTTCAGGGTGCTGGCTTTTCCCCCTGAACTAAGTGAATGATATATGTATGTTTAATTAAAGTGAGATTGTAAACCTCCCCCCCAAAAATAAAATTTTGACTATACAGACTTTTGTTGGAGAGATGATGTCTGTGTTTTTTAATATGCTGTCTGTAGCTTTCCTTCCAAGGAACAGGTGTCTTTTAATTTCATGGGTGCAGTCACTATCGGCAGTGGTCTTTGAATCCAATAAAATAAAATCTGATACTGCTTCCACTTCTTCTCCCTCTATTTGTCAGGAAACAGTGGGACCAGTTGCCATGATCTTAGGTTTATTTGTTTCATTTTGATTTGATTTTTAAATTAAACTTCAAGCTAGCTTTTACAGTCTCTTCTTTCACCCCCCTCAAGAGCTTCTTAATTCTGCTTCATTTTTTTCAATCAGTGTTGTATCATCTGCATATCCAAGACTGTTGATATTTCTCCCAGCAACCCTCATTCTAGCTTTGATTCATCCAACCTGAAATTTCACATAATGTATTATGTATATAAGTTAAATAAATAAGGTGACAATATACAACCTTGTTATGCTCCTTTTTTAATCTTGAACTAATCAGTTGTCCCATGTTCAGTTCTAACTGTTGCTTCTTGACCCATGTACAGTTTCCTCAGGAAACAAAATTATCTTGTACTACTATCTCTTTTAGTACTCACAAGATTTTGTTGTGATCCAGTCAAATGCTTTAGTGTAGTCAATGAAGCAGAAGTAGCTTTTTCTGCCCTCTGGAATTTCCTTGATTTCTCCAAAATCCAGTGAATGTTGGCAATTTGGTCTCTACTTCCTCTGCCTCTTCCAAAATCAGCTTGTTTTTTGGTAATTCTCAGTTCGAATATTGCTGAAGCCTACCTTCCAGAATCTTAAGCAAAATCTTGCTGGCATGTGAGATGAGTGCAATTGATTGATAATTTGAACATTCCTTCATATTGCTCCTCTTTAGGACTGAGGCATAAACTGACTTTTCCCCCTAATCCAATGGAAACTGTTGAGGTTCCTAAATATGCTGGCACACTGAGCGCAACACTTTTAACAGCATCATCTTTTAGGATGTTAAATAGCTCATCTGGAATTCTGTCACTTCCACTAGCCTTATTCTTAGTAGTGTACCTTAAGGCCCAATTGAATTCACTCAGAAGCATGTCTGGCTCTAGATCAGTACCTATACCATTATGCTTATCGTTGATGTTAAGATCTTTGTTGTATAGTTATTCTGTGTATTCTTGCCACCTCAACTTAATCTCTTCTATTCCTTTTTAGTCCCCACCATTATTTTTTGTCCTTTGTCATGCCAATTTTTGCAAGAAATACTCCCATGATATATCTAATTTTCTAAAAGAGATTTCTTACCTTTCCCATTCTGTTGTTTTCTTCTATGATTTTCCTGTTAGGCGATGGCTTCCCTCCCCTCTCCCTCTGGACCAGTGACTGATGCTCTCACATCACAATAAGCACATGTAATCCTATGTTTGTGTGAGTGAGAATTACAGACTCATGGCAGACTTTTCTGCTTTACTTCTTTTCTAGAACATAGGTACCAAACAATAATCATGAAAGAAAGACTTTTTTTTGGAAGTAGTTTAACTCAGGAGTTACTGAGTTGATGCAGGTTTCTCTATAGTTGAAGGCCCCTGAAATTATTATAGTACTTCTCAGAAGAAGGTATAATAGAAAGGACTCAACTCCTTGATTGCCAAGAAGACATAAACCTTCAGAGAAATAGTGATGAGATGAGGTGAAGGTCAAATGATGATTCCACAATGCTACAATATGCTTCATATTTTCATGTTTTAAGTATCAAGCTCATGGGAGAACAGAATAGCAGCTATAACTTACTTGTAGTTAACTCTATCTTAATTGTGGGAAGTGTGTGTGTGTGTGTATGTGTGTTTTAATCATTTCTTTAGTATGGAGGAAATGAAAGCTGTCTAATGATCTATAGTACACTTTTAATACCTTTCTATTACCCTTTTACAATGATCTTTGATATGAGGTACACCTAAGCTTTAAATCACCCTTTGTGAATCTCTAGGGTAGAGAGGTACAAAGATCCAATGAGTTTAATGAAAAAAAATAGTTTCTCCCTTCTCTTTAGGGATTAGCATCCCTTAGGACCGAACTTAATCTCACACATTAGACTAAAGCGAATAACAATTATAATAATAATTAGTATCGGTTAATGGGAAGCTATGTGGCACAATGGAGAGAGTGCCAGGCTTGAAATCAAGAAGAGTTATCTTTGTATGTCCAAATCTGGTCTCAGACACTTAATGGGCAAGTTAGTTTTCTCATCTATAAAATAAATAGGAGAAAGAGATGGCAAACCATGCCAGTATATTTGCCAAGAAAACTCCAAATGGGGTTATGGAGAGTGGGACAGTATAAAAATGACTGATCACCGAAAACGTTTATATAATGCCTGCTATATTCTAGTCATTGTGCTATGTGCTTTACAAACATCTCATCTGATCCTCAAAAACAACAAGGGAGTTATGTGGTATTACCGTCACATTTTACAGATGAGGAAACTGAGGCAAACATAGGTTTAATGTCTTGCCCACTGTCACACAGCTGGTAAATGAAATTAGATTTCACCCAGATTCTCTGACTTCAGGCCAATGCCCTATCCACTGTGTTACCTACCTGTCCTTTTCAGATGGACATAGCAAGGATCCCAGTCCTCCTGGGCACAGAAGTGGGTTAAATGTTCTTACAAGAATATGACATATATCATAGTATGACTCTCATTACCCTAAGATTTAAATACAAAAGCTACAACCATGAGAAATGAAATAGTAGCAAAATTATTTTTGCTCTCATTTATTTTCATCAGAACTACTTGATTGGAAGAAGTTATTGGCATAACTGTGGGATTTTGAGTTTTCTTGAGCCATTGAAATCAAATTTATGTGACATTATTTATTACCTTTCATCTAACTTTAAACTTGAAATCTCAAGCAAGGCATGATGTTACTTCTTTATGCCTGTGAACTATTTATTGGGAAAAATTGGGTACTCATACTTTTTTTCTTCACATCTTTAAAATGTTTTAGAGCCCCAACCTTCCAAAAAATGTTCCATGATTTCAGAAAGGGAAAAGGGTACAATCTAGCAAATTCACCTATGTAAAACAAAGTTTAGAACCAGGAAAAAATTTAAAAGCCCCCAAGTGAAAACAGATGTAAAAATCCATTCACTAATAGTAGAGTACCACAGGACCTCGCAGAAACTTTATGTCCAATTGTAACAATTTTTTGTTTCCTGATTTCCAAGTCTACAATGTGTCTTTGGATGAGAGATTTAGACCTGGGAAGCACCTTGGAGATAATACACTTTGGACTTCTCATTGTTGAAATGAGATAACAGAGGCCAGGAGAAGTTAATTACTTGTCCAAAGTCTTTAGTTGGTTGGTTGGTTGGTTGTTGTCCTTCCTTCTCAAAGAGGACCAAAATGACATCACCATGCTAGAGTTAAGTTTTAATGTATCTGACCATGGTTGATAAGACCAATGCAAGCTTGGAATGCTCCATCACAGGTTGGGAACAAATAGTCCATTTGAATATTTGGGGTAGGTTCTCTAAATTGGCAAATCCTGCATTTCCTTTGAGTTGCTTCAATTCTGCTTTGTTCACAGAGCACAGCACCTTGTCTGATGTGGGCAGCCCATGCTCAGCAGTTCTGTGCCAGTGTCTCCCATGTCACACAATCAATTTCAAAGTTCTTAAGAGAGACATTGAGAGTATCCTTGTCTTGCTTCTTCTGACCACCACGTAAACACTTGGACTGAGTGAGTTCTTTATAAAACAGATTTTTTGGCAAGCATATATTTTGCTTTCAAACATTACAGCCAGCCCATTGGAGTTGAGCTCACTGAAGCAGAGTTTAAATGCTTGGCAGTTGGCTAGGAGAGTTCTGGTCATGTGGAATTACACCCAACCATATCAGAGCACCATATTTGAGTAGGAGCAGGCCTGGCCAGCTGCAGTGGTGATGCCTAGGCCTCTCAGTGCATGACAGGAGTCTGCTGGAACTAGGTGAGACAGAAGTGCAGAGCCTGTGGCTGCAGCAGCTACTCCCGGGTCTATAAGCCCACAGTCTAAAGGTTTGAAAGTCACCTTATTGAACTTCCAAGAGCCATTATGACCTAGTAAACTCTTAAGATCTCTCATGGAGCCAGAAGTAGGAATTCAGTAGTCTTTTAGCTCAGAAAGCTAGGGAGACACCCTCTTGTGGTGATGGAAGGAGACCAGTACAGGAGGGGAGGCATCCCAGCCAGCCTCACCTTAGAGGAACAGCAAGAGTTTCTGAGCCCCAGGGGGGTGGAGCCCACAAGCACTAACACCAGGTTCCCAGGTGTACTTTCACACAGACAGGGGAATTGGCAGACACCATGTTATAGAACAGCCCTAAGGGAAGAGAAAACTTTCAGCAGCCAGACCACCATTCTCCCACACAGCATTTTGAAATCCTCCTTGTTTCAGTATAGTTTCAGGGTAACCCTGGGGGAAACTCAGAAAGATTTCACTGGGCCTCGATGCTTGGCACACACAAGCCAGCTCCAGCTCAGCGGCAGGAGAGCTTCAGCATTATATGGCTTCTACCTGATAAAATACAAGGCCACAGCACACAAAGCCAGTAAGCAGGCCCCTAACTCCTGGCACAAGAAGCTTGGGACAGAGCCACCTGGGCCCCAGAAGCAGAGATCCACTTTGAAATCTAGGAAAAAGGCAACCACCATAAAGAAGCAAACCATAAAAATAAAAAAGACCATTGAAACCTATTATGGGGGCAGAGAAGGTCAAAATATAAATTCAGAAGAAGACGCTGACACCATACATTTCAGTAACCTCAAAAGGGAATATGATCTGGTCTCAAGCCAAAAAGCATACCTGGAAGAGCTCAAGGAGGATTTTAAAAGCCAAATTAGAGAGGTAAATGAAAAATTAGAGAACCTACCAGGAGAAAATGACTCCTTGAAAAGTTAAATTAGTGAAATGGAAAAAGAGATGCATAAGCTATCTGAAGACAACAATTTGTTAAAAATTAGAATTGGACAAGTAGAAGCTAATGACTCTATAAGGTATCAAGAATCAATCAAACAAAATCTAAAAAATGAAAAAAAAGAAGAAAACATAAAATATCTCATTGGAAAAAAAAACTGACCTGGAAAATAGATCCATGAGAGTTAATCTAAGAATTATTCATCTACTGGAAAGCCATGAGGAAAAAAGAGCCTGGACAGTATCTTCCAAGAAATCACCAAGGAAATTATCCCTGAGATCCTAGAACCAGAAGGTGAAATAGTCATCCAAAGAATCCACCAATCACCCTCTAAAAGAGATCCCAAATTGAAAATTCCAAGGAATATTTTAGCCAAATTCCATAATTATCTGGTTAAGGAGAAAATATTACAAGCAGCCAGAAAGAAACAATTCAAATATTGCCAAGCTACAGTCAGGATCACACAAGACCTTGCAGCTTCTACGTTAAAAGATGAGAAGGATTGGAATATGATATTCCAAAAGGCAAAGGAGCTTGGACTACAACAAAAGATCAACAATTCAGCAAAATTGAGCATAATCTTTCAGGCAAGTTTATTGGGAATCAAGATGGGCTTTTAGCACTTATTCAACCAAGTGCCCTTGAAGAGTTTGGCCTTCATTTCCTTGATTAAATTAGGAGTCCTTGATGACCTTCTTGCCTCAAGGGAAAGCCTAGTTTACATGGGTCTGAGTGACATGTTTGTGACATCAGAGGCTTTTAGACCACATGGGTTTAAGTACCATTTTTGGTGGTGATTTTTGGTCATGTGGATGAGTCACATGTGTGACTCGCATTTGATCCTGAACAAGATATGTAAACTCAGAGGTTGGTTTTCTCTTTGGAAGCTCTGAGCCACAGCAGGAGTGACTCTAGGCAAGCCATTGTTATGAGCTCCCTGGCTTTGAATAAAACCCAGACGTTGACACTTCTCTGGTAACTGCATATTGTAATTTTGTCAGACAGAAATCTATCTGTTGATTTGTGTTTATTTGCTCTGAAGCTCAGGTTGCTGACTTTTCCCCCTGAGCTGAGTGAATGGTATTTGTATGTTGGATTAAAGTAAGATTGTTAACCCTGTAACGTTGCTCTTCTTAGTAAAGCAGATCAAAAGAACCTGAGCTTGCAATGTTCTTGTTGTTGGGCTTGTGTTGGTTTTTCACCCCCACAGCAGCTGCTAGCTGAAATAGTATGGAGATGGGCATTCAGTGAAATAAGGGAATTCCAGACCTTCCTGATGAAAAGGCCAGAGCTCAGTGGAAAATTTGACCTACAAATACAAGACTCATGAGAGGCATAAAAAGGTAAACGGGGGGGGGGGGGGAAATGAAAAGAAAAACCCTTTGTATTCAACAAAGGTAAATTTTTTACATCCCTATATGGGAAGATGATATTTATTAATCTTTAGAATGGTATAGTTAGTATGCCATCTAAAAGGGATATTCATAGAAAGAGGGTGTGGGTGTAAATTAACTGATGTGATGATAAAATCTTCATTAAGGGATATAAAGGCATTGTAATGAGAGAAGAGGTAAGGAGGAGGCAGGAAAGGGTAATTTACATTGCATGAGGAGGCACAAAAACATAATAGAGGGGAAGAATAGAGGGAGAAGAGCAGTGTTTGAGCTTTACTCTCATTGGATTTGGTTCAAGGAAGGAATAGCATATTCTGATAAGTACAGAAATCAAACTCGCCCTATAGGTAGTAGGGAAAGAAAAGAGGGGAGTGGTTAGAAGGGAGGGAAAAAGTCATAACGGAAAAGGGTAAGATGGGGGGGGGCTGAAAAAAATAAAAGCATAAACAGGAGGGAAATAGGATGGAGAAAAAGACACAGATAGTAATCACATCTGTGAAGGTGAATGGGATGAAATCTCCCATCAAACATAGGGAGATAGCCGAATGAATTATAAACCAAAATCTTACAGTATGTCGTTTACAAGAAATGCATTTGAAACAAGGGGATACACACAGGATAAAGGTAAAAGGTTGGAGCAGAATATATTGTGCTTCACCTGAAGTGAAAAATAAAGCAGGCGTAGAAATCCTAATCTCAGAAAAAACAAAAGCAAAGAGAGAGTTAATTAAAAGAGATAAGAAAGGAAACTACATCCTGCCAAAAGGCACCATAGACAATAAAGCAATATCATTATTTAACATATATGCACCAAGTGGTATAGCATCCAAATTCTTAGAGAAGTTAAGGTAGTTACAGGAAGAAACAGACAGCAAAACTCTACTAGTTTGGAGGCCTCAACCCTGCCTCCCCCCTCTGAATTTGAGAAATCTTACTTCAAAATAAACAAGAAAGAAGTTAAATAGGTGAAGAAAAATTTTAGAACATGTAGATATGATAAACCTCTGGAGAAAACTGAATGCAGATAGAAAGGAATATACTTTTTTCTCAACAATAAATGGCACATACACAAAAACTGACCATGTACTAAAGCATAAAAACTTCACAATCCAGTGTAGAAAGGAAGAAATAGTCAATGCTTCCTTTTCAGATCATGATATAATAAAAAAAATATTTGTAACAAACGATCATGGGAAGATAGACTAAGAGTTAATTGGAAACTAAATAACCTATTCCTAAAGAATGAGTGGGTCAAAGAACAAATCATAGAAACAATTGATAACTTCTTTCAAGAGAATGACAATAATGAGACAACATACCAAAACTTGTGGGATGCAGCACAAGCAGTTCTTAAACAAACTTTTATACCTCTGAATGCCTACATGAGTAAAATAGATAAAAAGGTGATCAATGAATTGGGCATGCACCTGAAAAAGCTAGAAAAAGAACAAGTTGAAAATCCCCAATTAAATACCAAATTAGAAATACTGAAAACCAAAGGAGAGATTAAGAAAATTTAAATCAAGAAAACTATTGAACTAATAAATAAAACTAATAAATAAAACTAAGATCTTTTTTATGAAAAATATGAAATATAATTGATAAACCTTTGGGCAATTTGATTATAAAAAGGAAGAAGGGAGGGGTGGAGCCAAGATGGTGGCAGGAAAAAAGGTACTTCCTTAATCTCTCCCCAAAACCCTCCAAACACCTTTAAAAATGGCTCTGAACAAATTCTAGAGCTACAGAACCCTCAAAATAGCAGAGGGAAGCAGGTCTCCAGTCCAGGACTGCCTGGTGTGAACAGAGTGGCCTTTGCTTTCTTTGAGTGACTCAGTTTATTTCATTGAGCCTTGCTGGGCACTGGGTCTGCGGCTTCTCTTCCGGGGCAGGAAGCCCAGAGGCCCATGCCTGGGAGCAGAGAACTTCCTGTGTGATGATTCATGGGGCTGGCTGAGGGGAGGTGTTGACTCCAGAGCCACTCCCTATTGGGTGTTAACCTAGGGGAAGGGGCCAAGTCAAGAAACAATCGACCCTGGTCATTCAGGCAGCGCTTGATGATGTGAAAAACTCTATAAGAGGGGAGAAGACAGCTTGAAGATCCTTTTTTTTTTTCCTTTCCATTGGAACCTGAGATGCCTACAGCTGAAGCTGACGCAGGAGCTGCCCGTAGCAGAGCTGACCCACGTGTGGAGCGAGGAGTGCTGAGCAAGGACTTGAGGCCAGTGGGTAATCTTCTTACCATAGAGGGGAAGCATGTACACAATTTTGCTTTATGCCATCATGCTTCTCTGTGGCCTCCTGGTTACTCTTGTGAGGTGGACTTATTGGGCCTGGAAGCTTTTGATCAAAATATCAAAATGGGGATGCTGGTTTGTGGGTCTGCTACTGTGGAGTTTAAATACATGCTTTAGTTCTTCTGCTTTCTACCTAGAGAATTCCTTATATCCTGTGGTTCTGAACCTTTCAGGCATATATATGATTCTCTTTGAAATCATAAATTCTGCCTTCATAATACACCTGGATGGTCGCTAGAAAGGGTATATTGCATGATGCTAGGAGTGGAGCACAGCCCAGCCTGGGCCATGCCAGGAGAGACCAGACTGGGAGTCAACCAGAGCAGGCCTTAAGGGCATGAATCATTTTGCTGCAGCAGTTACCAGACTTCTCAACCCACAAATGCCAAAGACCATAGGGCAGGTTAGTGGGTAAACTGCTAGTTTGGGTTAGAGGGCAGTCTGATCAAAAGCCCTGGGGGTGGCAGAGGTGGCACGCTGGTGGAGCTCCAACATGAGCTCTTCATGGAGTCCCTGGCTCACAGAATGGTAGGAATCAAACAGGAGACCCGAGCAGGAGTGCAGGGCTTGCTTTGCCATGCTTGGATATGGTTCGCAATCCCGGTTGGTGGTTCTTGGGGGAGCAGGAGTGCTGCTGTGGCAGAGATTGGGGTGAGAAAAGATTAGAAGTAGCTATGAAAACAGCAGCACCAGCCCCTAAAGCTTAGGACAAAGCGCTCTCTACTCTACAAGCAGTTATACCCTGACAAGTAGTTCAACAGTCAAATACTTGTCTGGGAACATTGCCAGACAGTGAAAAAGGATGCAGAATCAGACTCAGACTCAAACTCTAGAATCTATTCTTGGTGACAAAGAAGATCAAAACAGACAGCCAGAAAAAGTGAACAAAGTCAAAGAGCCTACATCAAAAGCCACCAAGAAAAATATGAACTGGTCTCAGTCCATGGTAGAGCTCAAAAAGGATATGGAAAAGCAAGTAAGAGAAGTAGAGGAAAAATTGGGAAGAGAAATGAGAGAGATGCAAGGAAATCTTGAAAAACAAGTCAATGGCTTGCTAAAGGAGATCCAAAAAAATATTGAAGAAAATAATACCTTAAAAAATAGACTAACCCAAATGGGAAGAGTTCCAAAAAGCCAAAGAGAAGAATGCCTTAAAAGGCAGAATTAGCCAAATGGAAAAGGAGGTTCAAAAGATCACTGAAGAACATGCAACCTTAAAAATCAGATTGGAGCAAGTGGAAACTAGTGACTTTATGAGAAATCAAGATATTATAAAACAAAACCAAAGGAATGAAAACACGGAAGACAATGTGAAATACCTCATTGGAAAAACCACTAACCTGGAGAATAGATCGAGGAGAAATAATTTGAAAATTATTGGATTACCTGGAAGCCATGATCAAAAATGAACTAAGACACCATCTTTCAAGAAATTATCAAGGAAAACTGCCCCGATATTCTAGAGTCAGAAGGTAAGATAGAAATTGAAAGAATCCACCAATCACCTCTTGAAAAAGATCCCAAAAGAAAACTCCTAGGAATATTGTCACCAAATTCCCAGAGCTCCCAGATCACAGAAAAAATATTGCAAGCAGCAAGAAAAAAAATTGAGTGTTGGGGAAACACAATCAGCATAATGCAAAATCTAGCAGCTTCTTCATTAAGGGATTGACAAACTTGGAATATGATATTCTGGAGATCAATGGAGCTAGGATTAAAACCAAGAATCACCTACCCAGCAAAACTTAGTATAATGCCCCAAGCCAAAATATGAATTTTCAATAAAATAGAGGACTTTCAAGCTTTCTCAGTGAAAAGACCAGAGCTGAACAGAAAATTTGATTTGCAAATGCAAGAATCAACAGAAGCATGAAAAGGTAAACAAGAGAGAAATCATAAGGGATTCACTAAAGTTGAACTGTTTTTTGTACATTCCTACATGGAATTATGAAGTGTGTAATTCATGAGACCTTTCTCAGTATGAGATTAGTTGAAGGGAATATGCATAGACAGATAGATAGATGGCACAGGCTGAGTTGAATATGAAGGGGCAGTAACTAAAAAATAAAATTAAGGGATAAGAGATGAATATATTGAGGGAGGGATAAAGGGAGAGATAGAATGGGGTAAATTATCTCACATAAAAGTGGAAAGAAAAAGCAGTTCTGTTGGAAGGGAAGAGGGGGCAGGTGAGGGAGAATGTGAGAATCTTCCTCTCATCAGATTTGACCTGAGGAGGGAATAACCTACACACCCAATTGGGTATCTTACTCCACAGGAAAGGAGGGGGAAGGGTATATAAAGGGGGATGATAGAATGGAAGGAAGATGGGAGAGGTGGTAATCAAAAGCAAACACTTTTGAAAAGGTACAGGTTTTTTTTTTTAAATTTAAATTTATTTATTTGACATATTTAGTTTTCAGCATTGATTTTCACAATAGTTTGAATTACAAATTTTCTCCCCATTTCTACCCTCCCCCCCACTCCAAGATGGCGTATATTCTGGTTGCCCTGTTCCCCAGTCAGCCCTCCCCTCTATCACCGCACTCCCCTCTCATCCCCTTTTCCCTTCCTTTCTTGTAGGGCAAGATAAATTTCTACGCCCCATTGCCTGTGTATCTTATTTTTTAATTGCATGCAAAAACTTTTTTTTTTGTTTTTGAACATATGATTTTAAACCTTTGAGTTCCAAATTCTCTCCCCTCTTCCCTTCCCACCCACCCTCCCTAAGAAGTCGAGCAATTCAACCTAGGCTACATGTGTATCATTATGTATAACACTTCCATAATACTCATTTTGTGAAAGACTAACTACATTTTGCTCCTTCCCAACCCATCCCACTTTATTGAATTTTCTCCCTTGACCCTGTCCCCTTTCCAAAGTGTTTGTTTTTGATTACCTCCACCCCCATCTGCCCTACCCTCCATCATCCCCCCACTTTTATTTTTTTTTTATCTTCCTCCCTCTTCTTTCCTGTGGGGTAAGATACACAACTTACTATGTATGGTATTCCCTCCTCAGGCCAAATCTGATGAGCACAAGGTTCACTCATTCCCCCCTCACCTGCCCTCTCCCCTCCTCCCATAGAACTGCTTCCTCTTGACACCTTTATGTGAGATAATCCACCCCATTCTATCTCTCCCTATCTCCCTCTCTCAGTATGTTGCTCTCTCATCCCTTAATTTGATTTTATTTCTTTTAGATATCTTCCCTTCATTTTCAACTCACCCTGTGTCACACATATATATATACACATAAATATATACATACATACACATTCACTTATATATAAAAACATATATATTTATATATATATATATATATATATATATATATATATATATATATATATATATATATATATGCATATTCCCTTCAGCTACCCTAATACTGAGGTCTCATGAATCATACATGTCCCCATTCCATGTAGGAATGTAAACAAAACAGTTCAACTTTAGTAAGTCCCTTGCATTTTCTGTTTCTTGATTACCTTTTCATGCTTCTCTTGATTCTTATGTTTGAAAGTCAAATTTTCTATTCAGTTCTGGTCTTTTCATTGAGAAAGCTTGAAAGTCCTCTATTTTATTGAAAATCCATATTTTGCCTTGGAGCATTATACTCAGTTTTGCTGGGTAGGTGATTCAAGGTTTTAATCCTAGCTCCATTGACCTCCGGAATATCGCATTCCAAGCCCTTCGATCTCTTAATGTAGAAGCTGCCAGATCCTGGGCTATTCTGATTGGGTTTCCACAATACTCAAATTGTTTCTTTCTGGCTCCTTGCAGTATTTTCTCCTTGATCTGGGAGCTCTGGAATTTGGCAACAATATTCCTAGGAGATTTCTTTTTGGGATCTATTTGAGAGGGCGATCGATGAATTCTTTCAATTTCTATTTTGCCCCGTGGCTCTAGAATATCAGGGCAGTTCTCCTTGATAATTTCTTGAAAGATGATATCTAGGCTCTTTTTTTGATCATGGCTTTCAGGTAGTCCAATAATTTTTAAATTATCTCTCCTGGATCTATTTTCCAGGTCAGTGGTTTTTCCAAGGAGATATTTCACATTGTCTTCCATTTTTTCATTCCTTTGGTTCTGTTTTATAATATCCTGATTTCTCATAAAGTCACTAGCTTCCACTTGCTCCAATCTAATTTTTAAAGTAGTATTTTCTTCAGTGGTCTTTTGGACCTCCTTTTCCATTTGGCTAATTCTGCCTGTCAAGGCATTCTTCTCCTCTTTGGCTTTTTGGAGCTCTTTTGCCATTTGAGTTAATCTATTTTTTAAGGTGTTGTTTTCTTCAGTGTATTTTTCAGTGTTTTTTTGGGTCTCCTTTAGCAAGTCATTGACTTGTTTTTCATGGTTTTCTCGCATCCTTCTCATTTCTCTTCCCAATTTTTCCTCTACTTCTCTAACTTGCTTTTCTAAATCCTTTTTGAGCTCTTCCATGGCCTGGGACCAGTTCATGTTTTTCTTGGAGGTTTCTGTTGTAGGCTCTTTGACTTTATTAATTTCTTCTGTCTGTATGTTTTGGTCTTCTTTGTCAGCAAAGAAAGAATGCAGAGTCTGAGACTGAATCTCGGTGCGTTTTCGCTGCCTGGCCATAATCCCAGCCAACTAACTTGACCTTTGAGTTTTTCAGTGGGGTATGACTGCTTGTAGACCACAGAGTTCTATGTTCCACGTTTTGGGGGGAGGTGCCAGCTCTGCCACACCAGCACTGCTCCTTCCCCAACCCCCAACCCGAACTGGGCTCAGATCTTTGGCAGGCTGTGCCCCCCTGCTCTGATCCGCCACTTAATTCCTCCCACCAGGTGGGCCTGGAGCCGGAAGCAGCAGCAGCTGTAGCTGCCCCACCTCCGCTGCCCCCGGGGCTGGAAGCCGCACCGCGAACTCCTTCCACTCCTGCAGCTTTTCCCACTAACCTTCTTAGCAGTCTTTGGTGTTTGTGGGTTGAGAAGTCTCTTAACTGCCGCAGCTCACTGAATCAGGGCGCTAGGGCCCCCTCCGCCCGGCTTCTGGTCTGGATGGTCCACGCCGCTCAGGCTGGGCTCTGCTCCACTCCGTTCCCAGCTCCCAGCTCCATGTGGGATAGACCTCACCCAGAGACCATCCAGGCTGTCCTGGGCTGGAGCCCTGCTTCCCTCTGCTGTTCTGTGGGTTCTCCCATTCTAGAATTGGTTCAGAGCCATTTTTTATAGGTTTTTGGAGGGGCTCGGCAGGGAGCTCAGTCTGGTCCCTGCTTTCCAGCCGCCATCTTGGCTCCGCCCCCAAAAGGTACAGGTTTAAGGGAGAAAATTGAATAAAGGGGGACAGGATAGGATGGAGGGAAATATATTTAGTCCTTTACAACATGAGTATTGTGGAAATGTTTTGCATAAAGAGAATTTGGAATTCTAAGTTTAAAAACAGATGTTCAAAAAGAAAAGTTGGTTTTGCATGCAACTGAGAAATAAAATGAAAAGTAATGGGGCTTAGAAATCTACCCTGCCCTACAAGAAAGTGAGGGGATAAGGGATGGGGTGGGGAATGGGGTAACAGAAGAGAATGCTGACTGGGGAATGGGGCAATCAGAATACATGCCATCTTGGAGTGGGGGGAGGTTGAAATGGGGAGAAAATTTATAAATCAAAATCTTGTGGAAATCAATGTTGAAAGCTAAAATATTAAATAATAAAATAATTGTTAAGAAAAAACAATGGAAGAAGAAAATCAAACTACCAATCAAAAATGAAAAGTTGAATTCATCTCCAGTGAAGATCAAATTAAAATAACAATGAGGAAATTTTTGCCCAATTGCATGCCCTTAAACTGGATAATCTTAGGGAAATGGATGAATATTTACAAAAAATATAAATTGCCCAAATTAAAAGAAGAGGAAGTAAAATACTAAATAACCCCATCTCAGAAAAAGAAATTGAGCAAGCCATTAATGATCTCCCTAGGAAAAAATCTCCAGGACCAGATGGTTTTACATGTGAATTCTATCAAACATTTAAAAAACAATTAATTTCCATATTTCAGAGACCATTTGGGGAAAAGAGGTGAAGAAAGAATCCTACTAAATTCATTTTATGACACAATATGATATTAATACCCAAACCAGGAAGAATCAAAACAGAGAAAGAAAATTATGGACCAATTTCCCTAATGGATATTGATGCAAAAATTTTAAATAATATAATACCAAAAAGATTGTAGTAACTTATCATGAGAATAATACACTATGACCAAGTAGGATTTATTTCAGGAATGCAAGGCTTGTTCAGTATTAGGAAAACTATCAACATAATTGATCATGTCAACAATAAAACTAAAAGAAACCATATGATTTTCTCAATAGATGCAGAAAACTCTTTTTACAAAATACAACATCCATTCCTATTAAAAACAGTAGATAGCATAGGAATAAATGGAGTGTTCCTTACCCTCTACCTAAAACCATCAACAAGTATTAACGTAATGGAGATAAGTTAGATGCATTCCCAATAAGATCAGGGGTGAAATGAGGATGTCCACTATCACCCCTATTATTTAATTTGGTACTAGAAATGTTAGCTGTAGCAATAAGAGAAGAAAAAATTGAAGGAATCAGAATAGGCAAAGAAGAAACTAAGCTGTTATACTCTTTGCAGATGATATGATGATTTACTAAGAGAATCCTAGAGAATCAAGTAAAAAAAAATTTGAAATAATAAATAGCTTTAGCAAAGTTGCAGGATATAAAATACCACATAAATCCCCAGCATTCCTATCTATTACTAATAAAACACAACAGCAAGAGATAGAAAGAGAAATTCCATTTACATTTACTGTAGATACTATAAAATATTTGGGAGTCTACCTGCTAAGACAAACCTAGGACATATTTGAACACAATTACAAAACACTTTTCACACAAATAATGTCAGATCTAAATAAATGGAACAACACTTGCTTGTGGTTAAGGCTGAGCTAACATAATAAAAATCACAATTTTACTTAAATTAATTCACTTATTTAGTGTCATACCAATCAAGCTACCAAAAATTATTTTATAGAGCTGGATAAAATAATAACAAAATTCATCTCAAAGAACAAAAGATCCAGAATATCAAGGGAATTAATGAAAAGAAACGAACTCAGATTCAAACTCAAACTCTAGATTCCTTTTTGGTAACAAAGAAGATCAAATTGTATAGCCAGAAGAAGTCAACAAAGTCAAAGAGCCTATATAAAAAGCCTCTAAGCAGGATATGAATTGGGCTCAGGCCATGGAAGAATTCAAAAACCATTTGGAAAAGCAAGTAAGAGAAGTAGAGGAAAAATTGGGAAAAAAAATGAGAGTGATGCAAGAAAACCATGAAAAACAAGTCAATGACTTGCTAAAGGAGACCCAAAAAATACTGAAGAAAATAACACCTTAAAGAATAGACTAACCCAAATTGGAAAAGATCTCCAAAAAGCAAATAAATAGAAGAATGACTTGAAAGGATAAAAATTATTCTCAAGGAAAACTGCCCTGATATTCTAGAAGCAGAGTGTAAAATAGAAATTGAAAGAATCCACCAATCAATTCTTTGAAAAAGATCACAAAAAGAAAACTCCTAGGAATATTGTCACCAAATTCCAGTTCCCAGGTCAAGGAGAAAATACTGTGAACAGCCAGAAAGAAACAATGTGCATATTGTAGAAACAGAGTCATGATAACACAAGATCTAGCAGCTTCTATATTAAGGGATCAAAGGGCTTGAAATATGATATTATGCAGGTCAAAGGAGCTAGGATTAAAACCAAGAATCACCTACCCAGCAAAACTGAGTATCATGCTCCAAGGCAAAATATGGAATTTCAATAAAATAGAGGATTGTCAAGCTTTCTCAAAGAAAAGACCAGAGCTGAATAGAAAATTTGACTTTCAAATACAAGAATCAAGAGAAGCATGAAAAGTTAAATGAGAAAGAGAATTTATACGGAAGTTACTACAATTGAACTGTTATGTTTACATTCCTACATGAAGATGATGTGTGTAATTCAGGAGATTTTTCTCAGTATTAGCAGAGGTGAAGGGAATATAGACAGAGTGCACAGGATGAGTTGAATATGAAGGGATGATATCTAGAAAAATGAAATAAAGTTTAGGGGCAAGAGAGGAATATATTGAGAGAGGGAGAAAGGGAGAGATAGAATGGGGTAAATGATTTCACATAAAAGGGGAAAGAAAAAGCAGTTCTGTTGGAAAGGAAAAGGGGGCAGGTGAGGAGGAATGAGGGAATCTTACTCTCATAGGATTCAACTTGAGGAGGAAATAACCTACACACTCAACTGGGTATCTAACTCCACAGAAAAGTAAGGGGAAGGGAATAAAAGAAAGGGCGGATGATAGAAGGGAGGGCAGATAGGGGGAGGAGCTAATCAAAAGCAAACACATTTGAAAAGGGACACGGTCAAGGGAGAAAACTGAATAATGGGGAACAGGATAGGATGGAGGGAAATATATTTAGTCTTTTACAACCTGACCATTGTGGAAGTGTTTTACATAATGATATATGTGTGATCTAGGTTGAATTGCTTTCCTTCTTAGGGAGGGTGGGTGGGAAGGGAAGAGGGGAGAAAATTTCGAACTCAAAGTTTTAAAAGCAGATGCTTATTTTTTATTTACATGCAGCTGATATATAGGGAATGGGGCATAAAAATCTATCCTGCCCTACAAGAAAGTAAGGGGATAAGGGATGGGGTGGGGGATGGGGCAAAAGAGGGGAGGGCTGACTGGGGAATGAGGCAATCAGAATATATGCCATCTTGGAGTCGGGGAATAGAAATGGGGAGAAAATTTGTAACTTAAAATCTTGTGGAAATCAATGTTGAAAACTAAAATATTAAATAAAATATAATTAAAAATGGGTTCGTGCTGGCGGAGCCAAGATGGCGGCTGGTAAGCACGGACTGGAGTGAGCTCCGTACCGAGCCCCTCCAAAAACCTATAAAAAATGGCTCTGAACCAATTCTAGAATGGCAGAACTGACAGAACAGCAGAGGGAAGCAGGGCTCCAGCCCAGGATAGCTTGGATGGTCTCTGGGTAAGGTCTATCCCACACGGAGCTCGGAGCTGGGAGCTGGGAATGGAGTGGAGCAGAGCCCAGCCTGAGCGGCGTGGACCATCCAGACCAGAAGCCGGGCGGAGGGGGCCCTAGCGCCCTGATTCAGTGAGCTGCGGCAGTTACGAGACTTCTCAACCCACAAACACCAAAGACTGCTAAGAAGGTTAGTGGGAAAAGCTGCGGGAGTAGAAGGAGTTCGCAGTTCGGCTTCCAGCCCCGGGGGCAGCGGAGGTCGGGCAGCTACAGCTGTTGTTACTTCCGGCTCCAGGCCCACCTGGTGGGAGGAATTAAGTGGCGGATCAGAGCAGGGGTGCACTGCCTGCCAAAGATCCAAGCCCAGTTCGGGTTGGGGGTTGGGGAAGGAGCAGTGCTGGTGTGGCAGAGCTGGCACCTCCCCCCCAAACGTGGAACATAGAACTCTGTAGTCTGCAAGCAGTCATACTCCACTGAAAAACTCAAAGGTCAAGTTAGTTGGCTGGGATTATGGCCAGGCAGCGAAAACGCACCGAGATTCAGTCTCAGACTTTGCATTCTTTCTTTGCTGACAAAGAAGACCAAAACGTACAGCCTAAAGAAGTCAATAAAGTGCAAGAGCCTACACCAAAAGCCTCCAAGAAAAACATGAACTGGTCCCAGGCCATGAAAGAGCTCAAAAAGGATTTAGAAAAGCAAGTTAGAGAAGTAGAGGAAAAATTGGGAAGAGAAATGAGAAGGATGCGAGAAAACCATGAAAAACAAGTCAATGACTTGCTAAAGGAGACCCAAAAAAATACTGAAAAATACACTGAAGAAAACAACACCTTAAAAAATAGACTAACTGAAATGGCAAAAGAGCTCCAAAAAGCCAAAGAGGAGAAGAATGCCTTGACAGGCAGAATTAGCCAAATGGAAAAGGAGGTCCAAAAGACCACTGAAGTAAATACTACTTTAAAAATTAGATTGGAGCAAGTGGAAGCTAGTGACTTTATGAGAAATCAGGATATTATAAAACAGAACCAAAGGAATGAAAAAATGGAAGACAATGTGAAATATCTCCTTGGAAAAACCACTGACCTGGAAAATAGATCCAGGAGAGATAATTTAAAAATTATTGGACTACCTGAAAGCCATGATCAAAAAAAGAGCCTAGATATCATCTTTCAAGAAATTATCAAGGAGAATTGCCCTGATATTCTAGAGCCACAGGGCAAAATAGAAATTGAAAGAATCCATCGATCACCTCCTCAAATAGATCCCAAAAAGAAATCTCCTAGGAATATTGTTGCCAAATTCCAGAGCTCCCAGATTAAGGAGAAAATACTGTAAGCAGCCAGAAAGAAACAATTTGAGTATTGTGGAAACCCAATCAGAATAACCCAAGATCCGGCAGCTTCTACATTAAGAGATCGAAGGGCTTGGAATGCGATATTCCGGAGGTCAATGGAGCTAGGATTAAAACCTAGAATCACCTACCCAGCAAAACTGAGTATCATGTTCCAAGGCAAATAAAATAGAGGACTTTCAAGCTTTCTCAGTGAAAAGACCAGAACTGAATAGAAAATTTGACTTTCAAACACAAGAATCAAGAGAAGCATGAAAAGGTAATCAAGAAACAGAAATTGCAAGGGACTTACTAAAGTTGAACTGTTTTGTTTACATTGCTACATGGAAAGATGATGTGTATGATTCATGAGACCTCAGTATTAGGGTAGTTGAAGGGAATATGCATATATATGTATATATATATATATATGTTTATGTATATATATAAGTGAATGTGTATGTATGTATATATCTATGTGTGTATGTATGTATATATATATATATGTGTGTGTATATGTGTGTGTGTGTGTATATATATATATATATATATAAGTATATATATATATATATATAAGTAAAAGAGAGAGAGTAGACACATGGTGAGTTGAAGATGAAGGGAAGATATCTAAAAGAAATAAAATGAAATTAAGGGAGGAGAGAGCAACATACTGAGAGAGGGAGATAGGGAAAGATAGAATGGGGTGGATTATCTCGCATAAAAGTGGCAAGAGGAAGCAGCTCTGTGGGAGGAGGGGAGAGGGCAGGTGAGGGGGGAATGAGTGAACCTTGCTCTCATCAGATTTGGCCTGAAGAGGGAATACCATACATACTCAGTTGGGTATCTTACCTCACAGGAAAAAAGAGGGAGGAAGATAAAAAAAAAATAAAAGGGGGAGGATGATGGAGGGGAGGGCAGATGGGGGTGGAGGTTATCAAAACAAACACTTTGGAAAGGGGACAGGGTCAAGGGAGAAAATTCAATAAAGTGGGATGGGTTGGGAAGGAGCAAAATGTAGTTAATCTTTCACAACATGAGTATTGTGGAGGGGTTATACATAATGATACACGTGTGGCCTAGGTTGAATTGCTCAACTTCTTAAGGAGGGTGGGTGGGAAAGGAAGAGGGGAGAGAATTTGGAACTCAAAGTTTTAAAAACAGATGTTCAAAAAAAAAAAGTTTTTTCAGGCAACTAAAAAATAAGATACACAGGTAATGTGGAGTAGAAATTTATCTTGCCCTACAAGAAAGGAAGGGAAAAGGGGATGAGAGGGGAGGGAGGTGATAGAGGGGAGGGCTGACTGGGAAACAGGGCAACCAGAATATACGCCATCTTGGAGTGGGGGGGAGGGTAGAAATGGGGAGAAAATTTGTAATCCAAATTGTTGTGAAAATCAATGCTGAAAACCAAATCTGTTAAATAAATAAATTTAAATTAAAAAAAAATGGGTTGGTGATTTAGATATAAAAGCTGATACCATAAGCCATTTGGGAGAGCAAGGAATAGTTTACCTTTCACATTTATGGAGAAGGGATGAATTTAAGACCAAATAAGAGATAGAGAGTCTTAGGAATGGAAAAGTAGATAATTTTAATTGTGTTGAATTGAAAAGTTTTTGTATAAACAAAGCCAGTGCAACAAAGATTAAGAGGGAAAGAGAAAGCAGGGAAAAATTTTTACAAGTGTCTCTGATAAAGGCCTCATCTCTAAAGTATAAAGGGAACTGAGTCAAATTTATAGGAATACAAGTTATTCCCCAATTGATAAATGTTCAAAGGAAATGAACAGGTAGTTTTCAGAAGAAGAAATGAAATATATCTATAGTCATAAGCAAAAATGCTCTAAATCACTATTGATTAGAAAAATGCAAATCAAAATTACTTTTAGCTACAACATCTCTTCTGCTATATTGGCTAACATGAAAAAACATGAAAATGATAAATGCTGGAGAAGATGTGGGAAAATAGGGACACTGTTACATTGTTGGTGGAGTTGTGAATTGATCCAGCCATTTTGGAGAGCAATCATACAAGTGGGAAATAGATCCATATGTACAAAATATTTATAACAGTTTTTTTGTGGCGGTAAAGAATTGGAAATCAAGGGGATGTTCATCAATTGTGGAATGGCTAAGCAAGTTTTAGTATATGAATGTAATGTGATATTATTTTGCTTTAAGAAATGAGAAGCCGACGGACTTCATAATATCCTGGAAAGAATCATGATTTGATGCTGAGTGAGGGAAGCAGAACCTATAGAACATTATACACAATTACTGACAAACAGTATCTGTGATGACTAAATTTGATAGACTTGACTCTTCTCAGCAACACAAGGTTCTAAGGCAGCTCCAAAAGACTCATGATGGAAAAAGCTATCCACATCCAGAGAAAGAATTATGGACTCTGAATGCAGATTGAGGCAAACTATTTGCTCTCTCTCTTTTTCTTTTTTGATTTTGTTTCTCCTGGTTCATTCTGTTGGCTATAATCCTTATTTACAAATTGAGTACTATTTAAATAAATTTAATGTGAAGGTATATGTAGAACCTATATCAGATTATTTGTTGTCCTGATGGGGAGGGAAGAGGAGAGGGAAGGGGAAAATATGGAACTCAAAAACTTATGGAAGTGAGTGTTGTCAACTAAAAATAATAAATAAATTTTAAAAAACGCTCGGCAGTTTAGTTTGAAAAAGGACCTCAGTGTCTGATATTTTATCCTGCCAGGTGATCTTCAGAATCTTCTTAAGACAATTCAAATGGAAGTGATTCAATTTCCTAGGATGTTGCTGATATACTGTCCAAAATCACATAGCAAAGGCAGAGCTGATATTTCAGTAAGGGAAGAAGCATCATATTAGAAAGAGTGGAGAGGCTGCTACAGTATTACAATGAAAGCAGGGTCATAAGATAAGAAGGGAGCAATTGCTGGGAAGAAAAAAATCTCCAAAAAGGAACAAATTTCTGAAGCTTTTTGAAGAGATAAACATTTATACTATGCATATGATTTGTTTTTGAATTTTATCATTTTTATTTAATATTTAATTTTCAACACTGATTTCCAAAAGATTTTGAGTTACAAATTTTCCCTCCATTTCTACCTCCCCACCATTCCAAAATGGCATATATTCAGATTACCCAATTGTCCAGTCAGCTCTCCCTTCTTTCACCCCACTTACCCACCACCATGCCCTTTCCCCTTACTTTCTTGTAGGGCAAGATAATTTCTATGCCCCATTCCCTATATATCTTGTTTCCCAGTCACATGCAAAAACAACTTTTTTTTGAGCATCTACTTTTAAAAATTTGATTTCCAAATTCTCCCCCCTCTTCCCCTTCCTCTCACCCTCCCTAGGAATGCATGCAATTCAACATAGGTCATACATCATTATGTAAAACACTTCCACAATACTCATGTTGTGAAAGACTAACTATATTTCCTTCCATCCTATCCTATCTCCCTGTATTCAATTATCTCTCTTGATCCTGTCCCTTTTCAAAAGTGTTTGCTTTTGATTACCTCCTCCCCCTGTCTGCCCTCGCTTCTTTCATCCCCCACTTTTTATCCCCTTCCTCTTACTTTCCTGTGGAGTAAGATACCCAATTGAGTGTGTAGGTTATTCCCTCCTCAAGACAAATCTGATGAGAGCAAGATTCACTCATTCCCCCTCACCGGCCCCCTCCTCCCTTCCAACTGAACTGCTTTTTCTTGCCACTTTTATGTAAGATAATTTATCCCATTCTATCTCTCCCTTTCTCTCTCTCTCAATATATTTAATTTAATTTAATTTTTACATATCATGCCTTCATATTCAACTTACCCTGTGCCCTCTGTTTATACATATGTATATTCCCTTCAACTACTCTAGTACTGAGAAAGGTCTCATGAATTACACACATCATCTTTCCATGCAAGAATGTAAACAAAACAATTCAACTTTAGTAAGTCCCTTATGAATTCTTTTTCTTTTTTACCTTTTTATGCTTCTCTTGATTCTTGTATTTGAAAGTCATTTTCTTTTCAGCTCTAGTCTTTTCATTGAAAAAATATGAAAGTCCTCTATTTTATTTAAAATCCATATTTTTCCTTGTAGCATTATCCTCAGTTTTGCTGGGTTTTAATCCTAGCTCCTTTGACCTGCAGAATATCATATTCCAAACCTTTCAATTCTTTAATACAGAAGCTGCTAGATCTTGTATTATCATGATTGTGTTTCCACATTATTCAAATTGTTTCTTTCTGGCTATTTGCAGTATTTTCTTCTTGACCTGGGAATTCTATAATTTGGTGACAATATTACTAGGAGTTTTCTTTTTAGGATCTTTTTCAGGAGGCGATCTGTGGATTCTTTCAATTTCTATTTTACCCTCTGGTTCTAGAATATCAGGGCAGTTTTCCTTGACAATTTCTTTAAAGAGGATGTGTAGGCTCTCTTTTTGATCATGGCTTTCAGGTAGTCCAATGATGTTTAAATTATTTCTCCTGGATCGATTGCCCAGGTCACTGGTTTTTCCAATGAGATATTTCAAATTGTCTTCCATTTTTTCATTCCTTTGGTTTTGTTTTATAATATCTTGATTTCTCATAAAGTCACTGGCTTCCAATTGCTCCAATCTAATTTTTAAGGTGGTATTTTCTTCAGTGGTCTTTTGGATCTCCTTTTCCAGTTGGCTAATTCTGCGTTTCAAGGCATTCTTCTCCTCACTGGCTTTTTGGAGCTCTTTTGCCATTTGAGTTACTCTATTTTTTAAGGTGTTATTTTCTTCAGTATTTTTTGTGTCTCCTTTAGCAAGTCATTTATTTGTTTTTCATGGTTTTCTTGCATCACTCTCATTTCTCTCCCCAGTTTTTCCTCTACTTCTCTTACTTGCTTTTCCAAAAGGTTTTTGGGTTCTTCCATGGCCTGAGACCAATTCATATTTTTCTTGGAGGCTTTTGATGTAGGCTCTTTGACTTTGTTGACTTTTTCTGGTGGTATGATTTGATCTTTGTCACCAAAAAAGGCATCTAGAGTTTGAGTTTGAGTCTGAGTTTCAATCTGAGTTCATTTTTGCTGCCTGTTCATGTTTCCAGCCAACTACATGACCCTTGATCTTTTCATCTGTATACGACTGCTTGTAGAGTAGAAAGTACTTTGTCCCAAGCTTTAGGGTCCAACAACTGCTGTTTTCAGAGCTACTTCTCCTCCACCATCACCTCAGGCCCTGTCACAACAGTGCACCTCCTCTCCTAAGAACTGCCAATCAAGACCACAATCCAGATCCAAGCAGGGCAAAGCAAGAGAAACTGCCTCTGTGGCTACAAAGTACTCCTTGTACTCCTGCTGTGATCTGCTGCTAGATTTATGGCACTGTGTGAGCCAGGGACTCAGGAAGCAGCTGACTCTGGAGCTCCGAAGGCAGCCTCAGTAGCTTCCTGCTGCTGCCACCACTACTACCACCTCTGCCACCCCCTTGGATGGGGCCCCACTGCTCTAAACTTGATCCTGCAGTTTCTCACTAACCTGCTGTTTGGTATTTGTGGGTTGAGAAGTCTAGTAACTCCCACAGCTCAATGATTCATTGCCCTAAGGCTTGTTCCAGCAGGTCTGGTCTGTCCTGGCATAGCCTATGCTGGACTGTGCGCTGCTCCCAGCACAATGTGATAGACCCTTCCCAGCAACCATCCAGGCTCTTCTGGGCTGGAGACCTCTTCCCCTGTGCTATTTTGTGGGTTCCACAGCTCTAGAATTTGTTCAGAGCCATTTTTACAGGTGTTTGGAAGGATTTGAGGGAGAGCTTAAGCAAGTCCCTGCTTTCCAGCTACCATCTTGGCTCCACCCACTGTATTGTGCATATCTTACTATACATAAGCTTCTATGTGAACTGCATTCGTGACTGCATTCAGAGTTAGAAAACCTGGTGTAAAATTCTGTTTCTCACCTTTTATACACCCAGTCTCGACACCTTATAGGATTATATTGTCCAGTTTTTTTTTTTTGGTTTGTTTTTTGTTTTCTTTTGTTTTTTAAATCATACTAGTCCTATTTTCTTTACTTCTTTCAGTCAGGTCATAATCCTACAGGCCTCAGGCAAAGTGAGTGAGTAAGTTAGCTGATGCACCACCCACTGCCACTCCCACCCCCATTACCAAGGTGTTCTCTAGCCTGGAAATGAGCAGAAGTGTTTGGGCCTACTTCCTGAGTATAGTCTCTTTGGCTGCCTAGACTGATTTTCTCCAAGTTGATATACACTGGACATAGTAGCATAGAATTATTTGAGGAAAGTCTTTTATCACCTGAGACACAGCCAAGAAACAGACTATTCAAATAAGATAGATGGATAAACTATCAGGGAAACAGACACACATAGACAAACCTTTGGCAGAACTGATGCCCAAAAAACATCCCCCAGACCTAGCTCTGTAAAGAGTCTGTTTGCTACATCTATATTCCGAATGGATTCTGAGAAATCTTCCAGTAAGCTACTGGGGGTTCGAATAGAGGAAAGTGGCAAATTTTTATGCTATTCACCAAACTTTTCTAGATCTCACAGCATCCCTAGGAAATTGAGGAAGCAAGTCTGCTAACCCAGCACAGCTATTACAATGTCTCCATTAATACTTAATGCTTTTGATCTTGGATTTTGACCTTTGACTTTCTTGCATCAATGGAACAGGATCTCTTGATATACAATCATTTACTACCACATAGCTACAAGGATTCTGTAAATATTAATTTCTTTCTTCAATATTTTGATTGATCAATGCCCTTGTTAACAATGACAACTCCTCCACTTTTCCAGGTCCCAATTCACCCATGGTATCTCCTGTGATTGCTTCATCTGCGTTTTTTTAAGTCCTCCATTGTGAATCTGCTTTATTCACTGGAGGACTTCCTTTGTTTGGTTCTTCTTGATATTTGGGGCAGTATTAATGCAATATCTTTTACTCTTCCTACATAACTAACACACCCCTTTCAGTCTATCAAGATAAGGATTACTCCTGTGAAGCCATTAGTATATGTAACTACTGGGTAAGCAAATTTCCTCTGGCAACCCTCCTTCTGGAATTTATAATTTTAGAGACTTGCGTAGAACACTGGGTTGCATATCTTATGCATCAAGGGTTGGTCTTGGACATTTGTCTTTCTGATTTATGGAATGTATTTTCATCTACTACTCCATGCTGTCTCTTTTTAGGCCTTTATTTCAATATTATGAACATCAATTTTATTTTTTTAAAGTCTTTTATTGTAAAATTGAGAAGCATTGATAAATGTGAACATTTCAATAAGCAAAGAAAAGGAAAGAAAAAAGATTGTATGTGAAACTCTGACCTTTCAAGTCTGACAGAAGCACATGGAAGTCCATAACTCTTATAGTTTTGCCACATTTTTTTCCCTGAAATTTACTTAGCTTTTATTTAAATAGTTACATGTTTTTAAATACGCAGTAAATTTTATACACAAGCACTAAAACTGACCTGCTTGTTCCTTTCCTCTACTTCATTCTGTGTATTTTAGTTGTTTCACTCTTTTCCTTCTTTCTTTCTTTCTTTCTTTCTTTCTTTCTTTCTTTCTTTCTTTCTTTCTTTCTTTCTTTCTTCCTCCCTTCCTTCCTTCCTTCCTTCCTTCCTTCCTTCCTTCCTTCCTTCCTTCCTTCCTTCCTTCCTTCCTTCATTTCTTCCTTTCCTTCCTTCCTTCTTTATTTCTTTCCTTCCTTCCTTCCTTCCTTCCTTCCTTCCTTCCTTCCTTCCTTCCTTCCTCCCTCCCTCCCTTCTTTCCTTACTTTCCTACTTGTTTCTATCTTTTAATGATTTATCTTTAGGGGAAATTGCTTTTGGTCCTATATTTATATTTCTACTCCTTGTGTGTCTTAGATAGCAGACTTTTTTTTCAGAGAAATTTACTGTAATTTTTTTAATCACCCAATAAAGGGTATGCCTTCTATTTCAAACTGAAAAGATTTTGTTTGTACCATTTATTTTCAATTTTATGTGATAAAAATTTCCTACTTTGTCTTTTATGATACTTTGAAATCATCTTTTTTCCTTTTTTCATCAAGAATTATGCCCCTATTGATAATTTGGAAGATTACTCCTTCATTTTTCTTTAAATAAATCTATGATATGACTTTTTATATTTAGGTCATATGTCAATTTGGAGTTTGTTGTCATATATATAGTTATTCTAAACTTAATCACATCCTGAATGCTTTCCAGTTTCCCTAGCAATTTTTGATGAACACTAAGTCTTTATTGAAGAAGTAAGTGTCCTTGGGTTTCTTAAACACTGTGATATTGTGCGTTCTAGTTCAAATCTACCTAATCAGTTCAATTGATTAACTCTAATGTGTACCTATATTATGTACCTTCTCTGTATTATGTATCTAATCAGTTCTATTGATTGATTTTTCTACTTTTTAACCAGTACCAAATGACCAGATGGTTTTATTGATTACTCAGGCAAAACATGGTTTGTAATTTGGAATTTCAGGTCCCTTTCATATTATCTCTCTCTCTCTCTCTCTCTCTCTCTCTCTCTTTCTCTCTCTCTCTTTCTCTCTCTTCATTATTTATAGTTTCTTGAAATTATGTTCCTACAGATAAATTTCACCATCATTTCTTTTAATTTTATAAAAGAACTCTATTGTACTTTGATGATTATGGCAATACATTTCTAAATTAACTGAAAAGCATTGTCAGTTTTATTATATTTACATAACACAACTATGAACAGGTACTAATTTTCCAATTATATAAGTACTTATTAATTTATGTCAAGATATTTTACACTTGAAGTCATAGAAGTCCTGAGAATGTCTTAATAGATGGATTCTCAAACATTTTTATATTTTCTGTAATTACCTGGAGTGGAAATCCTATTTTATTTTCCCTTTTTATTTTCTCTTCTTCCTGGGTTAGTATATTGGAAGTCTGATGATTATGTGTGTTTATTTCCTATCCAACTATTTTGCTAAAGTTATTAATTGAATATCCATGGTTCTTTAAGTAAACTACCTTGTCTTCTACCAAAAGGAATAATTTTGTTTCATCTTTCCTATGTTTATTCTCTCAATTCCCTCATCTTGTCTTATTCCAGTAACTTGCATTTTTGGACAAATATCAGATAATGGTGACAATAGACATTCTAGCTTTAATGCTAATATTATGGTAAAGTCCTCAATATTTTTCTTTATTAAATAAAATATTAGCTTTTGCTTTTATAGTAAGTATATCAATATCAATTTATTACTGTGCTTTAAAAATTAGTGTTTTATTTGCTATTTTTCTCAATCTATTTACCATTTTGTTTTTACTGTTTTTGTGATGAATATGACCTTTTATGGTTTTTCATAATTATATTTAAAATTTTCCATAATTAAACTAAGCCTATAAATTCATTTATAGTGGTTCACTTTGTAATGTTTTTATTGTTCTTTTCTTAATATTATAATCAATAAAAATCATTAAATATACAGGTCTATGGCTTTTTCTCTCTGCTGGTTGGGCCTCAATAACATTTGTATTATATAGGAGAATTTTGGTAGAATTCTTTCTCCATTTTTTCAAGTAACATGTAATAATTCAGTTAACTAAAATTTGATTATTTGACAGTATTCTCTGTTGCAGGAGTGGGGAACCTGTGCCTTGAGGCCCCATTTGGATTCACTCAAAGGGCTGCACTTGAGGATCTAGAGGGGCCACGTGTATCCTCGATGCCACAGGTTCTCCACCCTTGGTAGAGACATCGACATAGGCTTGGATGTCTTATCCCCCTTTTGGGGGATTCAATGATGATGGGTACAGTTTTCTTTTCCAATATTAGGTCATTTAAATGCTATAATTCTTATTCTGTGAATTTAAATATTTTAGATTATTTATAATGTTGTTTCATATTGAATCTATTGGCATATATATATATATATAAGCAAAATATTTTAAAATAGGTTCCTTTATTCCTTTGCCACTTGTGAATTTTTCTTTATTATTACATTATTTGCTCATTTGGGTTTTCTGTTTTTTTTATCATTAACAATTTATTTCTTAGGCTTAGAGAACTCCAAATTTCAGTTATCAGTTTTTTTCTTATTTGTTTTATTTTTCCAAAAAAATTGCTGTCCGTATTTTAATTTTTATTGAATGGACAATTTATTAATTTTCTCTCTTTCAACCTTTAATATTTATAACATTTAAAGATATAAATTTTCTCCCAATTTTTGCCTTGGCTGGAATCTTAAAGTTCTACTATATTTCTTTCATCATGATCAATTTGAAAAATATCAATTATTTTTGACTCATTCTTTGATATGCTATTGATTAAGATTAAATTACTTAGTCTCCAATTTAGTTTGAATGCCTCTTTCAAAGGCCCTTTACAGATTATATTTTTGTTACTTTTCAATCACTCAAAGATGTGTTCAGTATTGCTTTCTTTTTGTATTTGTTTATGAATTCTTTTGTGCCCTAGTCAGTGATCAGTTTTTTTGTAAGAGCTAAAATGAAAGCTGAAAAGTATGTATATTCCTTGAGATTCTCATTCAATATTTTTGATAGAACTATTATACTGAACTTTTGTATAATTCCTTCAGGTATTTGTCTTGTCTCATGCTCACCTTTTTATCATATTTGTCAATGTCTGACAGATGCCCAGAGAATTAAAATTCTCAACTATTATAAACTTAATATTTATCCCTGAAATGTACATAGCTTTTACAAACTTTCATGCTATGCCATTTGATTAGTGAATATGAAGAATTAATATTCTTTAATTATGCATGGTGCCTTTTAGCACCTTCTTTATTTTTTGACCTCTTTTCTTGTTTACTTTATAAAAAAATTAATCTCTAATTTCAAAGAGAAAAAATTTTAATCTCTCTCTCCCACTATCTCCTTCTCATTGATGACAAAAAAACCTCTATATATATCTACACGTTCTAAAAATCATCCTGAGTTTTCCATATACAAAAGTATATCTTTTTCTTAATTTTACCTGCTTCATTTCTGTGTCAGGAAGTAAGTGGCATGTTTCATCTTCAATGCTTTGCACTCATGGTTTATCATTATGTGGACCAAAGTTTTAAAATCTTTCAAAGTTGTTTTTCTACATAATATAGTTACCACTGCATAAATTGTCCTATTTCTACTTACTTAACTCTGTGAGTATGTATTTACTGGTGCCTTGTCTGAGATCATAAATTGTCACCCCTGCTTTTTTGACTCACTAAAAGCATAATAAATTCTGCCCACACACATCTGTTTGAGTCTTTGTGCCTTAAGTATGTTTCTTATAGATATCATACTGTTCTTTTCAGCTTTTTAATCCATCCTCTTCCCTTTAATGGATGAGTTAATTCCATACATATTCATAGTCATTGTTATTTTTATTATGGTATAATTAATTGCTTTTTCTCTCCGTAATATTTTATTATAATTTTTGTTCTCTTTGCTGTTTCCCTGTTTATGAAGAAAATAAAAATAAAGAAATAAAAAAAGGAATGAGATCAGCCTTGCAGATATATAAGAGAAGTGTATGATAATCTTTCGTTACTTCTCCTTTGTTCACCTACTACAGGCTTTAATCACTGCACTTTATACTTTTCTATTTTTATTACCTCTTCTATGAGTCTGCATGTTAATATTTTTTCCCCCTAACTCTCCCTTCCTACCTATTTCCACATTGTTTTGAATCAATTTATACTCAAAACTCTTCTTTACATGAAGATGTTCAACCTGCATTTGCCATATTTACATATCAGTGATGTTCATGAAATGTGTTTTGCTTTCTCTCTCCCTTCCATTTGTATATGCTCGTCTGGTGCCCCCCACCCATACCAGGTCCCCTGGTATCTCCCTGACTAGAGTTCCCCCAGGATTCTTACTATCTTCTTGTGCAGTACTAGACTGAATTGAGGAGCTTGCCGGTTATTTTTGTTTTGTTTTTAATCAAGTATTGCTTTACCTAGTATTGTTTTCAATTGTTGCTAGGGAATTTCTTGCAGAAGTTGTGTTCAGCTATGACCATGCTTAGACCAACCTTTGCTGTATACTTCAACATCACTTTTTGTAAGGATAACTCTAAATGATCAAGACTTAGATTGTATTTAATATTTCCATTGAGGAAATCAGAAAACTATATTTTTGGAGGGGGAAAGCAAGGAAATTTGGGTTGTCAGTTGCCTAAGTTCACACAGCTAGTAAGCGTGTCAAGTGTCTGCAGTCAGTTTTGAACTCAGGTCCTCCTAACTCCAGGGCCTGTGCTCTACTCACTGCACCACCTAACGGCCCCTAGAAAATTATATTTTACAAATATGTGTAGCAAATACAATGAAAAGTATATTTAAACCAAAGGAAAATTAACCATTAATAAATGTTAGAAAGCATGAAGAGGGGGGAAGGTTTGTCAGAAGATTCCTGGGAAGATTGCCCTCTAATTCATCCATAAAGGATGACTGAAATAATGACAGTAGTGGTTACAATAGTCATGTCCAGGTACAGTAAGGGATAGTTTATATCATAAGGAAATAGTCTGAGCAAAGCTATCAAGGTCAGATGTGCTGGTTTTATATGGTAGATAAGTATTCCAACTTAGTTTCACAGTAAAATATTTGTTTGATTTTCCCTTTGGTGCTACATAGCAGCTCATAATCCCTTCTCTATGATTTTACTGTGTACTAAGAATAGAGTGATTTTGCCATGCAAAACGGGCACCACCATAACTTAGAGTAATTTGCAATCTACAAACTAACTGTGTTTTCATTTGGCCCATTCAACTAACTCTCTTGAAAACTCTGTACATCATTGTGAAAACGGATTTAAAAGAAATGGAAGAAAATTAAATTCTAGGCATCACCCAGAAATATAAAACTCCAGCAACTATTTCCATATTTCAAAGTGTTTTGCTCCACTATGAGACTATCATTTATAAATACCTTTTAAACAAATGATGTAGCTTTGCCATATAGTTATCAATGAGCCATGTTATAAACTGCATGTTCAATAAATCTTTTGTAGTTGTTAATGCTATTACAGTGTTGCTGAAACAAGTGTCACTGATTTTGATATATTAGAAGCCATTGCATTAAGTGCCATTGCATTCAAGAAACAAATTAAATATTAACTAAATATCCTTAGGATCGTACTGCAGCAGAAACTTGTATTGGCACAATAAAAACATGATGGTGACATGCATCTGTGTAACACCTACTCCTCAAGGTCTTAAAACTATCATAAAATCTCTATAGCTATGACTGCATCATATTGGGAAATCAAAAGTTATAAGATGTTTTCAATGAAGTGCTATAAACCTTGCAGATATGTGGAAAATGCCAGGACTTCTGGAGGATACAGGATGAAGAGAACTGTAAGAATGGAGATTGTGGGGTGATTGGAATATGTACAAGCATTTTTTAGCACTTTTCACAGATGTAAACTCTGTTTCTTAGTATAAGAACATAAATATACATTATGTAAAACTTCCTTTACTCATAAAATAATGTCAGATAAACCATGTTGGAAAGTATTCAGGCAATAATTGTAACTCCACTGATTGAGCATACTTTTGTATATTTTTAGTTTTTATTACTAACAGAAGGACACTATGTTGAATTTTTAAGAAAAGAAAACAGCACTTCTTAGTGTCCCCCAGTTTATGAGATTGCAGAATGAAGGAGAAATAAGAATGCTAGGAAACAAAAGTGAGTTGTCTTTTTGTATTATGCCCTGATAGAATCATAGATTCAATCAATGAATAAACCTTTATTAAGCATCTACTATGTGACAGGCAGTGTAGTAAGTGCTGGAGATAGAAACAAATGGCAAAAGGCAGTCTCACACTCAACGAGTTTACAATCCAAGGAGAGAAAACATGCCAACAAATAGATACAAAGCAAGCTCTATATACAGGATAAATGGAAAACAGTAACAGAGGGAAGACACTCGTGTAATTTATTCAAAAGGAAAAGATGAGCAGTTAGGTGGCACAATGGTTAGAGTACTGGGCCTTATGTAAGGAAGACTCATCTTCCCAAGTTCAAATCTGGCTTCAGATACTTACTAGCTGAGTGAACATGGGAAAGTCACTTCACTCTGTTTGCCTCAGTTTCATCAGTTGTAAAATGAGCTGCAGGAGGAAATGGCAAACTATTTCAGTATCTTCATCAACAAAACGACCCAAAATGTGATCACAAAGAGACAAGCAGGACTAAAAAAACTAAACAAAAATTTCATTTCACTTGTTTTCCTTTATAATTATATGAATTATATTTTATGCATTTAAAAACATTATTCTTAGAAGTGTCCCAAAGCTTTCATCAAACTGCCAAAGTGGTCCGTGACACAAAGGTTAAGAACCCTTACTCTGCACCATGGCTACTTTATTGCTTGGCAAATTCCCAGAATGAAAAGAGGCAGTATCATGTAGCAGCTAAAATGCTAGACTTAGAGCTCAGAAAAGCTGAGTTCCAGTCCTGACATAGACAATTACTAAATATGTGACTGTGAGCAAGAAGTCCCTTAACTTCTCTAAGTCTCAATTTGCTCATGTATAATTTGAGGATTTGGCACTAGATTATCGTTTAGGTACCTTCAAGCTTTAAATTCCTGATGCTATGGGAAAATCTCTATATTTATACACACCTGTATATGCGTATATATCTATAACACATATTATCTTATATTAAATTAAATTAATTGCATATCATGTCTTAGAGGCAGGGAGACCTAAGTTCAAATCCTCCCTCTAACATATTCTTGAAGCATGACTTTGTTAAGTTGCTTTACTTTTTGGTAATTCAGATAACTCTCTGTGACTCTAACTTACAGAGGTGACATTCATCATTTGCACATGACTTTTTCTCACCTGATATTTCCTTATGTCAATTAAATCATAGATCTGGTGCCAATTCCTATCCCTTCCCCTATGCAAATCTTAAATATACTGCACAATTTTTAATTAAGACAAATTGAGAGGAAATGGTATTATCAATAAATTAAAAATAAATCCCCTCTGTCTTCTGAAAGACTTCATATAATTGAAAACTGATAAAATCTGTAGTTCATCCACTTTCTTCTTAATGATTCATTTAAAAAGAAAAAAAAATTGAAGAATTTCCATAACAGTTGTCATTTCTTCTTTCTACACAACTAATCCATCCACCATTACCAAGATTATGTTTAGTTCATTTTTTCATGTTAAAAATGTTATTAACCCTTGCTATTGCCAAAACATTCATTACCTGGTAGACAACCTTCTGCTAATGAACTCATCTATCCTCAGGACGGTCTTTAGAATTAGTTGGTATCAGAATTGCTAAGTGATAACATCAAGTCATGTTTTTCTAGAAAAGCAAGTATTGCACCCATGTAGTAAGAATAAAAATAATAAACAATATGAATGCTAAGAACTATTAAAAGAATCAGAAAGAACATCTCAAATACATAGGGAAGTTGATCTTTGATTCAAAAGTTGCATAAGCACATGTACAAAAGTCAGATAAGTTAGGAAGTTGTGTAGGGGTTGAAATATATATATATATATCACATATATATATATATACATATATATGTATATATATATATATATATGTGATATATATATATATAAAATTGAGAGTATATGTATATGTATATCAATTATATATAAATATATATTTAATATTAATATTACATATTAATATATAAATTATATATTAATATATAAATTGAGAGTATATGTGATATGTATATCACATATATATATATTATATATACATATAGATGTATATAATATAATATATATATATATATATATATAAAATTGAGAGTATACTCTCATCAATGGGTTACAGGTCAAGCCAATAGTCAAAAATAGTACACAGATGTCATTAAAACGTTGAAATGGAATTTCTTTTCACCTTGAAAAATACCTCTGACCCTGTGTTCCTGTATTCACATCAGTGAGTTCCTTTTAAAGCCTCCATTTTGAAGATGGGGCCAGGCCAGGATAGCCAACCTTTCCTCTTTTCCTAAGTCTGTTTATGATGCTCAGACCTTACCACCATGCCCTAATGACCTAACCTATCCTTTCCAACTATTGTGAGTGTATTATCCTTCCCAATTCAAAATAATCTGCTTGAAGCCAAGGACTGTTTCGTTGTTGTTTTTGTTGTGTTGTTGTTATTTGTGTTCATAATCCAAGCACTTAGCAGAATACCTGACATATAATAAGTTTATTGATTGACTGATCCATTGACAGTAGATATTTCCAAAGACAATTGCTCAGAATACAACAAACTTTGTTATTCTAAGTGTAAAATTTCTTGCCATTATGAATTTTCAGTTGCTGACAATTCCAAGAGAATATCTTGCTTTTTCAATAACTTTATTTTTGCCATAATCTCTTCTAATAGTAAAACCAATCGGTGTTGCACATATGATTACTTGAATCCTTTGCTTCCTTGAAGATATTTATTGGCAACACTATAAAGGTTACTCAAGTAGAAGAGGGAAGAATGATATCTACAGAAAAATTTCCAAGACAACTTGAAAATTCTACATTTACTTTCTTCAAGGACCTCCATACCAACCTCCTGGAGGAATTTTACAATCATTTCCATTCAGTTTTAGATATATAAAATTTTAAATGCTATTAGGATGTATGTGATTTGCATGGCTCTCCTAGGAGCATTTAGGAATCCTTAATTCAAATAAAATCCACAATTCAAATCAGTCACATTTGCTGCTTTCTACCTCAAAATAACTTGAATTGTAGAAACTTTCCTCTTAGTTAGAAATTGTTTTTTTCTATTTTGTCTGAGAGAAAGGAAAAGAAAGTGTAGGTTAGTTTTATGGTCAAATTGCATATAAACATGTTTCTACAGCATATAGAAACTAGTTAAATGTGTACCCATGACAGTGGCAAAAATAATATTTCTTACTAAGATATGGCTTGTGAATATCAGAAAAGGGAAAAGTTATTCCCTTGGAGCTGGAATGATTTCATCCAGAACAAGTTATGCCAAATTAATTTTTTTTTCTTTTTTTTTTTTTTAAACAGAGTACTTACAGTGGTTGAACATGCATTTTGAATCCATAGATACAGTTTACTGAGATTTTAGCAAATCATTCAGCAAATCATTTAGCAACTGTGATGTTACTATTATAGACAAGTAGAGATATGTGGGTGTAATGGTAATCAGGGTGGGGCTTTCTGCTGTTCTCTTAAATGACCTCAATGATTCTGGTCTTTGTTTGAATGGGGCTGATAAAGTGGGATCTTGTCTTGGAGTGTTTCTCTGCACTGAGGCTATCAGGAGTCATTGACTTGTATATGATGCGATACTGGGGATGGGGAACTTTCTCATACCCAGCCTGGGTGAGGTCAGAGCACTCAGGGATCTGAACAGGATAGAATTGATGTGAGCTTGGTGTTTGAATTTTGGGGCTCAATCATGGAAGGAGTGTTGAGACTCTGGGCAAGGTGTTGTGGTTGCCCCCTGGCTTTGATAACTCAGACAGATATTGGTGCATCTCTGGTAACTATGTACTGTGATTTGAATCAAACAAGGTCTGTCTGTCGATGTTTGTAATTTCTGTTTGTATCTGCCTTGAAGTTCAGGGGGCTGATCTTTTCCCCCTGAACTAACTGAATGATATAGGTATGTTTGATTAAACTAAGATTGTTAATCCCTTGAAGTTGCTTTCCTTAGAAAAGCAGATCAAAGAACCTGTGTTGGAAGCCCTCTGTGTCCTGGTTGTTATTGGTCTTACACATCCACAGTAGCTGCTAGCCAGATTGCTGCTACTGTGGCCTAGGCAATAGTAGAGTTGCAGTTGGTCAATTTGGACTTGTTTTAACTAACTAGATCCCAAAATAGTTATTAATATGATGATAAGAACTTAGAGAGAAGACTCAATTTTGGCTTTGTACTGGTTAACATTGTTTCTGTCAATCACTTAGATGTTATGCTTATCAAGTGTGCAGATGACAGGGTGCAGATTCCAGAAGGTTTTGACCAATGAGAAAAATAGCACAGTGACTATTACGTAGTAAGCCCTTACTATTTTTTCATTCATTCATTCACAGACTGAATCAAAAGACATGAAACAATGCATATACACAGAAAAGGATGCAGAGTAGGGAATAAATATTGGTTGTGTCTACTAAATTCCAGGCACTGTATGCTTCACAAATATTACCTCATTTAATCCTCACAAAAACCCCGAGAGGTAAGTGCTTGTTATTATATTCATTTTACACTTGAAGAAACTGAGATGGACAGTTAAGTGACTTGCCTGAGGTCACAAAGCTAGTAAATGTCTGAGATAAAATTGGAACTCAAGTATTTCAGACTCTAGACCAAGCATGGCCTATTGTATCACTTTACTTCCTAAAGTTCTACACAGGTTTAAAAAAATTAACACCACAGATACAAATTAGAAGAAGTATTTTCAAGAGATCATCTGAAAAGTTATTTAGGAGACCCTAAGTTCATTATCAGTTGATGATACTGAAGAGGTTTAAGGAATATGATGATTGGTAAGGGAACCATACATTTCTAGGGGTGCTCGAGACCCCAGAATAACGACACGCCGGGTCCTGCCAAAAGAATTTGACTCAAACCTTTTCAGCCAAGGGAAAAAACAAAGTTTATTAGGGATTCACCATAATGAGTTGTCTTAAGAAATAATCCCACTCTTTGTGATGCCTGTTTTCACAAGTGGGCCAGATTCAATCTGCCGAGCTAGATCGAACCTGAGCACCTTCATGGAGGCAAGATGGAGATTATATACACAAAGATTGTAGGAGGGATTGAGGGGTGGTCTGGGGTGACTAGAGGAGGGGTTTAGGGAGGGACTTCAGGAGGAGTCTAAGGAGGGCGAGATGAGGTCAGAGTCCAAGAACCAAGAGGATGGAAGTGGCCGAAGGCATGGATACTGATAGTATCAAGGGTGGAAAGTAGCTGGACAATAAAGGGCGAGGCTAGGTAGAGATTTGGGCCTAATGATAATATAAGGCTTATGGCCTTAGGGGAAGGCCAAATCTAGTTGGAAGATTGGAGGAGAATTCAAGGAGGCTCCCAAAGACTGTATTCCAGATTCAAGGGGGTTCCCAGAGACTGTGCCCTCATCAATATGACACAGCAGCCAAATGGCCCAGTGCAAACACACACACACACATATATCTATATCTATATCTATATCTATATCTATATGTATATCTATATCTATATATCTATATATCTATCTATCTATCTATATCTATATATACATATATATGTATATATATGTATATATATATGTATATATGTGTGTATATATGTATATATGTACTTATATATATATAGCATTCTGTTCATTTCCAGATGCTATTGCTTAGGAAGGACATTAAAAAATGGAACAACATCTTGGAGTCAGTGACTCGGTTGGGGAGGACCTTGAGATCAGGTGATCCAATGAGATCAGGTAATCCAATGAACCAGTGACTAAGGATGTTAAACCTAGTGAACAAAGTAATTGAATATAGAGGGGTATCATAGAGATTGCTCAAATGAAGTCAGGAAAGTAGATTGTTAATTTTTTTTTGGTATTGGCAGTGATATTTATTGAGAGGTGGGGTGGCAGAGTATATACAATTGTGATTTTGAGGGAGAAAGGGAAGGTATAATATCAGAATGATCATTTATTTTGGAAGGGAATTTTGAACCCAAGTGATTCTGTCATTTTCACCTATATCAACATTGTAGACACTGTTTCCTTATGAAGTGTCCATGAAGCAGAGGGAACCTGGCCTCTGATACCAGCAGTAGTTCTATTTCTATTATCAGGATATTTTCTCAGAAGTTATGTCTTCTTATAAGAAGAAAGATGAATTGGATGGCTCCCGGATACAGAAATAGATTAGAATCTTCCTAAAATTTTCTTTCCTAACCTATGATAGTTAGAGTATCTGAAGCAACTTTTTAAACATTGAACATGTTCATTAAAATTGTTGAAATACTTTTCCGGCTTTTATTTCTTCAAAATAATAACTTCCTGTTGAATGTCCTGTTAACTTTACACTCCATATGTTGTTTTTAAAAATGAAATCCATTCTCTTAAAAATAGCTTGAAATAATGAGGAAAACATTCCTACCAATCATAAAAGAAAAAAAAATCAAAATGTACTGTTTTATTTCTTGCTAAAATTCCTAGCATTTAAATTAATATTGGTATGAGAGTGAAATGGAGAATATTTTTCACAATTCTAAATTGGTCTGAATTCAGGGAAAGGTATATTTTATTGAATCAATGTCCGAAAATGTTTAGAAAGTGTGGCAAAATTCAGTCAATGAAATATTTTAAAACAAACAAAGAAAAAAATATTTGACCAAATCCAATCATTCACCAATTCATTGGATCACGTGATCAGAGAGTTAGAGCCAAAATTAATGGTTTTTTTTTAATAAATTTCTTTATTTATTTTTAGTTTACCACACACGGTTCTACATAGTTTTGAGTTCCAGTTTTTCTCCCCTCCCTCCCCCCTCCCTTCCCCAAGACAGCGTGGAGTCTCATATAACTGTCATGTATAACTTCGCATTAAATTAATTTATGCACTAGTTAAGTCGTGGAGAAGAATTTTGACCAATGGAATGAATCATGAGAAAGAAGAAACAGAACAACAACAAAAAAAAAAAACCAAAAACAAAAACAAAAGAGAAGCAGAAAAGGCGAGCATGTAGTGTGCCTCAGTCTGTATTCAAACTTCGCAGTTCTTTGTCTCGATGAAGATAGCATTCTCCATCGTGAGTCCCCTGGAGTTGTCCTTGTCCCTTAGGTTGCTGAGAAAAGCGCAGTGTGTCAGGGTTGGTCCTCACGGAATCCATATATCTGTGGCTGTGCACAACGTTCTCCTGGCTCTGCTCCACTCGCTCAGCATTATGTCGTGTAGGTTTTTCCAGGTTGTTATGAAGTCTGCATCATCCCCATTTCTTATGGCACAATAGTATTCCATCACCTTCATATACCACAGCTTGTTCAGCCATTCCCCAATTGATGGGCATCCCTTTGATTTCCAATTCTTGGCTACCACAAAGAGAGCTGCTATAAATATTCTTGTACATATGGGTCCTTTTCCCGCTTGCGTGATTTCTTTGGGATACAACCCTAGAAGTGGTATTGCTGGGTCAAAGGGTATGAACATTTCTGTAGCCCTTTGGGCATAGTTCCAAACCGCCCTCCAAAATGGCTGGATCAGCTCACAACTCCACCAGCAATGTAACAATGTTCCAATTTCCCCACATCCTTTCCAGCATTTATCATTCTCCTGATTTGTTATTTTAGCCAATCTGACAGGAGAGATGTGGTATCTAAGAGTTGTTTTGATTTGCATTTCTCTAATCAGCAGTGATCCAGAGCATTTTTCCATATGCCTGTAGATAGCTTTAATTTCTTCCTCTGAAAACTGCCTGTTCATATCCTTTGACCATTTCTCAATTGGGGAATGGCTGGTATTCCTATATATTTGGCTCAGCTCCCTGTATATTTTAGAGATGAGGCCTTTATCAGAGATACTAGTTGCAAAGATTTTCTCCCAATTTTCTGCTTCCCTCCTAATTCTTGTTGCATTGTTTTTTTTTGTACAAAAACATTTCAATTTGACATAATCAAAATTATCCATTTTGCATTTTGTAATGCTCTCTATCTCTTGTTGGGTCATGAATTCTTTACTTTTCCACAAATCTGATAAGTAAACTATTCCTTGCTTTCCCAAATTATTTAGAGTATCAACTTTTACTCCTAAATCATGAACCCATTTTGACTTTATTTTGGTATATGGTGTAAGATATTGGTCTATGCCCAGTTTTTGCCCTACCATTTTCCAATTTTCCCAACAGTTTTTGTGAAATAGTGAATTATTAGCCCAGAAACTGGCCTCTTTGGGTTTATCAAAGAGTAGATTGCTAAACTTGTTGATTTCACCTATTTGTGTACCTATCCTATTCCACTGATCCACACCCCTGTTTCTTAACCAGAACCAGGCAGTTTTGATGACTGCTCCTGTGTAGTACAGTTTAATATCTGGTGTGGCTAAGCCACCATCTCTAGCATGTCTTTTCATTAATATCCTAGATACTCTAGACCTCTTGTTTTTCCAAATGAAATTAATGTTAAAGCCCCTCAGGTTCAATTTTCATTGTATAGATGTGAGAAAAAAAGGCATGGAAAGGTTTAGTAACTTGCTTAGGCTTAGTCAGCTGATGTTATCCATTCTATTTTGGGAGGTACTTACATTTAGCTTAAAGAAATATAATTTAAAGTCAATGCACTGAGTCAATGCTAACTCAGAATTCTGGGTTTTTATTCACTGAGTATATCATCACTTAAGTTGCACAATGCTTGATAGATGAACAGTGAAGTTCTTTAAGGTGGGCACAAATTCAGATATCTAGATATCATGCTTGTGGGTCTCCTTTGAGCTTTAAGCTCACAGTAATACTTTACATATAAAACAATGCATGAATATTGTGTGATATAAGCTAATTATCCTCCTAATTTATATCAGGGACCTGTCCCTAGATTTACAACAGAAAGGGAATGGGGTGGAAGGACAAAGAGAACAGTGTTCCAGAATGTTTTCATTGAATTTAATTCAATTAAATGAATTAAAAGTGAATTTAATTCTTCCAATTTAAAATTGTGAAAAAAAAATTCTTCTTATTTCACCTCTAGCCCCATTCTTGTAGAGATATAAATATGTACATTTGAATCATGAATATGGCTGCTTTTCTGGCAAGTCCACAAATAGTATATCAGTGCTTAGGAATCTGAACATCCAGTATAAGGGTCTAAGGGATAAGCAGAGAAAGTGCTGGCTGATACCAGGCTCTATATACCCATGGACTTTATTCTACAAGGACTTGGGGCAAATGTGTAGGTGTTGGGTCATAATGAACACTCCCTGATACACCCTACCATTGACCAGTTTTAGGGCATGGAGAAGGAGGCAAGAGATAGAGTGTTATATTCATCACAAACAAAGAATGTTAGTACAAAGTAAGTTTCTGACTTTGTTCTGTTGTATGCCTTCCCAGTGCCCTGAAGAATAGTCTCCCCAACCAGGCAGCTTTCACTGGAGATGCTGCCTCTTGTTCTTTTCATCTCTTAGAAACTGAATCAAGCTCTTAGGGGGCCCTCAGATTCATGTGACTAAAATTCTGCTTTATGCTCTACTGTTGGCAAGACTAATCTTTCCCCAAACAGGCTTGTGCAGTCAGCATAAAACCAAAATGAAATTTAGGAACCTTTTCCCTCAGCCATGGCAGCTCTTTCAAAAGATGACAGATAGTATAGATCAATGGATCCACCATGCTGTACCTTATACCCTGTCGCCTGACTATTTCCTAGATACCATTAATATATTATACTATGGAAGGTTCAATAAAGAAGAATCCTGCAATGTAGCACTTTTTAGAAATAAAAAATGTCGTATAGTCAGGAAATAAGTTCCAGAAATGGTAAGAACCTTTTAAAAAAAAGATGCTTTTGCTGTTAGCATGGTTCACCTGAGAATGTAGGAATAGATTGTATTTCCCAGGATGAATATGATCTAATTGTTAACTTATTTCTCATTTTGTGTTTCAAAATTTTTCTCTACTTTTAAGGATCTACCTACCCTTAAGGCCACAGTCTAGAGGGGAAAGTCACTTATAAAGAATTCATAGAAATCGTGACTGGAACAATAGGGCAGATAGCAAAGAGTTGGTCAGTTGATGAAATATAAATATAGTCTGAGTTCTGAGGCCGGTTAGATAAGTGGTCTAGGTGGATTTGTGTAAGCCAACTCATCAACTATAGCTCAGACCCAATGAGATGACTGTAAAATTGAATAAACCAATGAAAGTTATAGGGAGGTCCAGTGAGATTTAGGATCATTGAGTTCAAAAAGGAAAGGACCGCAGCAGCCATCTAGTTCAATTCCCTAATTTGATTTTGATAGTTGACCCAATTGAGGACCAGAGAGTAACCACTTTTTCAATGAATAAATAAAGCATTTATTAAAGACTTATTATGTGCAAAGCATTGTGCTAAGTGCTGAGGATAAGATAGAAAAGTAAGACAGACAATTCCTGTTTCTCTCTCTCTCTCTCTCTCTCTCTCTCTCTCTCTCTCAACCCCTGCATACCACCCCCTCGCCACCCCCCTCCCCCCCCCCTTGGTCTGTCTCTGTCTCTCTTTCTGTGTGTGGTGAGTTTGTGTGTGTGTGTGTGTGTTGTGTAGGTTTCAGTTGCAATTCAGAAAGAAAGGTCTTACAGTTCTCATGGTGCTGCAGCAAAACAAAACAAAACAAAAAAAAAAACTGTTTCTTTAATGTTCTATCCCCTAATAAAATCTATCAGTTTTTGATGCTGAACAATTAGTTAGTGCCAAGGAATTTGATGACAAGAATTTTCTTTTCTGAGTCTTCAGTAGATGTGACTATAGAACCAGGATAATATCCATATGCATTGGAATGAAAGCAGATCTGATTTTGGAGGACATTGATATTCCCAAATTTCTTGGGTTCAAGGTCATGGGTTGTCTCCATCAGGGTATGAGGAACATAGAGATCAAGGCAGTGGTGGTGGTTTGACTTGCTTGGCACATAGTACCTCCTGTTTCTCTCTCAGTACACCCTAGCTGCTGCAGCCAGGGTGGCTTACCTGCCTGTGTTTGGTAGTTGATTGACAGATGGTGAGGGTGACTGGCCCCTTCTCCCTAGGTACTGCTTCCCTGGATAATGGCCAGATGTAGAACTGGTGGTATGGGACATTCTATCACTCCCAGTGCTCTTGTGCTCATCAAGGTCATACTGATGATAAATGCCAGAGAAGGATCTGAATCCAGGTTATTTGACTGGAAATAATGTTTTTTTTTCTTTTTTCTATTGCACCATGCTGCATCTCTGCATCAGGCAGTGGCAGATAAAATGGATTAAAAAAGCCTCTTAAAAATATTCATTAAGAAATAAATTCCCTTGATATTAAATATTTTTGTTAGTATTGATATTATTATTATGATGCTCTCCTTAGTTATTTCCTCTTAAAATTCATCCCATTTTTCTTTCTCTTATCTTTTCACTTAATTAATTCCCACTCTCTTTTGGGTAAAACATAATAACCTAAACAATCATACTCATGAAACTCCCAAATTATTAAGCCTAATTCTAATAATGATTAACCTTCAGGAGGGAAATATTCATTGTAAGGAGAGCATAAGTCATCCAATTAGCACTTCTATAAACTCTCTTTGATTCTTTGTGTTTACTGATCACCTCATGCTTCTATTTCAAAATCCTGGTTTCCTAGCAATATTATCTCAATTTTTTTTTCTTTTTAACCACTTTATATGACTATCAGAGTTGAAAGGCTTCCCCATTCCATTTTACTTTCAGTATGTCCAAATGTAAGGATATTCATTCCTTCTTTCATTTATCAAGAATTCATTGAGTGCCTTCCAGATACAGTTATGATGGTCAAAGAAAACATCAAAATATTTTCATGACTAAATGTTTTATGTATCATAATAAGGCTAAAGACAGGAAATTTCCCAAAGAGCAAGAGATAGGTCTTCTAATTATGTTTCCAACAGACAGTTTACAATTTTAGTCAAGTATTCTCTTTTACATATTCAAGTGTCTGGGATTCTCTCAGTCATGCCTCTACAGGGTGTTCTTAAAGTCTGGACACACAGGCAAAAATGCATAATTTCAAGAAATGAAATGAATGAAATTTTCAACAACATGTTATTTAATTGGAATATTAACAAATAACATCTTCAATATGATTTCCATCATTTGTGATGCAAAGGTTGATGAGCTTTGCAAGATTCACGTGTACTTGATGTAATAACTCTTCATTGCCATTTTAGAACATTCACTCTTTATGCATTCAATCAAGTGTGTTGCATTTGTGATTTTAATTGAGTACACCTTTTCCTTTAGCATACCACAGAAAAAGAAGTCAAGGGGGCTAAGGTCTGTAATATTCTGAATATTTCAAAATATGCATTTTCCTATGTGTCCAGTCTTTAGGGATACCCTGTAGAAAAGTGATCTCCATTTTTTTTTCTTTTTTTTTTTGTCTTTTTTTTTAAAGGTGTTTTATTTATTTTTAGTTTACCACACACGGTTCTACATAGTTTTGAGTTCCAGTTTTTCTCCCCTCCCTCCCCCCTCCCTCCCCAAGATGGCATGAAGTCTCATATAACTGTCATGTATAACTTCGCATTGAATTAATTTATGCTCTAGTCAAGTCGTGGAGAAGAATTTTGACCAATGGAATGAATCATGAGAAAGAAGAAACAGAACCAAAAAAAAAAAAAAACAAACAAACAAACAAGAAAAAAAAACCCCAAAACAAAAACAAAAGAGAAGCAGAAAAGGCGAGCATGTAGTGTGTCTCAGTCTGTATTCAAACTTCGCAGTTCTTTCTCTGAATGAAGATAGCATTCTCCATCGTGAGTCCCCTGGAATTGTCCTTGCCCCTTTAGGTTGCTGAAAGAAGCGCAGTATGTCAGGGTTGGCCCTCACGGAATCCACATATCTGTGGCTGTGCACAACGTTCTCCTGGCTCTGCTCCGCTCACTCAGCATTATGTCGTGTAGGTTTTTTCCAGGTTGTTATGAAGTCTGCATCATCCCCATTTCTTATGGCACAATAGTATTCCATCACCTTCATACACCACAGAAAAGTGATCTCCATTTTTAATTTTTTTGATCGCACATCCTTACAATTAAAAAAAATTTTGTGCACACCTTATATATGTGTATATATGTATATATATATATATATAAACTTATTCATAAGTTATGTATGTGAGTATATATATATGTGTGTGTGTATATATGTACATATATGTGTATATATATGTATATATATATATATGAGAGAGAGACAGACAGTCAGACAGACAGAAACAGAGAGAGTGAGAGAGACAGAGAGATGGAGAGAGAGAGAGAGAGAGAGAGGGAAAGAGATAGAGAGAAGTACATTAGTGTTAGTTATGTATATTGCAAAACAAAAATAATCAAAATTTGGTAAATAGTTAATTTAAATATTAAGAAAAAAGGGAAATATTTAAATATGAAAAACAGACATGAGTATGGGGAAAGCACAGGGTAGAAAAGGAACAGGCTATTCAGGATTTGATAGGAGAAAGATTTGTCTATAGCCTTTACAAAGTATTGGAGGCCTGGGACCAAAGTTCATACAATGATTTCACAGTAATGCAGCTCCTTGTTGATCAGCCAATGAAGTCTGGCCATGTCCTGCTACTGAATATCATGAAATAGATATTTTTAAATATCATTTTGGCATATATGTGGAGTATGAATCAGAGAGGGGAGAGACAGGGAACACAAAGGCCAATTAGGAGGCTAATAAACAGATAGCCTGAAGGAAGCTGATGGCTATATCTGTTTTGAGAAGGGGATGGATGTTAGAGATGATGAGCAAATAGAATTCACAAGACTTGGCAACTAATGGTACATGAGGTATTGAGGTAGTAGGAGGAATTAAGGGAGACTAAGATGTACAACCTTGATGCCTTGAAAGATAGGGAGACACTTTGCAAAAGTAGTGATGTCAACAAAAACAGGGGTGTTGGAGGGAAAAAGGTAATGAATTTGATTTTTGATTCAAAGTTTGTTTGTATGTTTGTTTGTTTGTTTGTTTTCCACTAGGCACTTCCCCACTTCTCTCACTATCTTGTAACTGCTTTCTTCTGGAAGAAACATAGAAACTTAGAGTTTAAATGGTCTCTAATGTTCATACAATCATAAAGACTACTTTTTATTGTTTAATTTTAAGAAAATAATCACATAAAAAGACACAAAGTGATAACACAGAAAAGATATGAGCAAACAGAAAATCCTCAAGTTATAATTCTTTTTAATGTTACCCATAAGTAACATTGATAAGTCATACAAGTCACTTCCTTCTGTAACAAGGTTACTAGCAGCTGCTGTCTAGGTGTAAGATGAACAAAAAGACCATCAACACCAGCATGTAGAAGGGCTGCTAGCATAGGCTCTTTGATCTGCTTTTCTTTTTTTTAAAATTTAATTAATTTAATTTAATTTATTTCTTTTTAATTTAATTAATATTTTTAGTTTTGAACATTGATTTTCACAAGAATTTGAATTACAAATTTTCTCCCCATTACTACCTGCTGCCCCCACTCCAAGATGGCATATATTCTGGTTGACCCATTCCCCAGTCAGCCCTCCCTTCTGTTACCTCATTCCCTTCCATCCCCTTTTCCCTTACTTTCTTGTAGGGCAAGATTGTTTTCTATGCCCCATTGCCTGTATATCTTATTTCATAGCTGCATGCAAAAAAAAACTGTTTTTGAACATTTATTTTTAAACCTTTGAGTTCCAAATTCTCTCCCCTCTTCCCTTCCCACCCACCCTCCCTAAGAAGGCAAGCAATTCAACATAGGACACATGTGTATTATTACATAAAACCCTTCCACAATACTCATGTTGTCAAAGACTAGCTACATTTTGCTCCTTCCTATCCTATTCCCCTGTATTCAATTTTCTCCCTAGACCCTGTTCTTTCTTGAAAGTATTTGTTTTTTATTACCTACTCCCCTTGTCTACCCTCCTTTCTATTATCCCTCCTTTTTTATCTCCTTCCTCCTTTTTTCCTGTGGGGTAAGATACCCAATTGAGTGTGTATGTTATTCCCTCCTAAGGTCAAATCCAATGAGAGCAAGATTCACTCAATCCCCCTCACCTTCCCCCTCTTGCTTCCAAACATAACGGCTTTTTCTTGCCACTTTTATGCATGATAATTTACCCCCCATTCTAACTCTCCTTTTCTCTCTCTCACAATATATTCCTCTCTCATCCTTTAATTTTATTTTATTTTTTAGATACCATCCCTTCATATTCAACTCACCCTGTGCCCTCTGTCTCTGTCTCTCTGTCTCTCTCTCTCTCTCTCTGTCTCTCTCTGTCTGTCTCTCTCTCTCTCTCTCTCTCTCTCTCTCTCTATATATATATATATATATATATATATATATATATATATATATATATATATATATATTCCCTTCACCTACCCTAATACTGAGGTCTCATGAATCAAATATATCATCTTTCTATGTAGGAATATAAACAAAACTGTTCAACTTTAGTAAGTCCCTTGTGATTTCTTTTTCTTGTTTACCTTTTCATGCTTCTCTTGATTCTTGTGTTGGAAAGTAAAATTTTCTTTTCAGCTCTGGTCTTTTCACTGAGAAAGCTTGAAAATCCTCTATTTTGTAGAAAATCCATATTTTTCCCTGGAGCATGATATTCAATTTTGCGGGGTAGGTGATTCTTGGTTTTAATCCTAGCTCCATTGACCTCCAGAATATCATATTCCAAGCCCTTCAATTCCTTAATGTAGAAGCTGCTAGATCTTGTGTTATCCTGATTGTGTTTCCACAATACTCAAATTATTTCTTTCTGGCTGCTTTGCAGTATTTTCTCCTTGATCTGGGAGCTCTGGAATTTGGCAACAATATTCCTAGGAGTTTTCTTTTGGGGATCTTTTTCAAAAGGCAATGGGTGGATTCTTTCAATTTCTGTTTTACCCTCTGGCTCTAGAACATCAGGGCAGTTTTCCTTGATAATTTCTTGAAAGATGATATCTAGGCTCTTTTTTTGATCATGGCTTTCAGGTAGTTCAATAATTTTTAAATTATCTCTCCTGTATCTATTTTTTGAGGTTAGTGTGTTTTCCAATGAGATATTTCACATTGTCTTCCATTTTTTCATTCCTTTGGTTCTGTTTTATAATAACTTGAATTCTCATGCAGTCCCCTGCTTCCACTTGCTCCAATATAATTTTAAGGTAGTATTTTCTTCAGTGGTCTTTTGAACTTCCTTTTCCATTTGGCTAATTCTGCCTTTCAAGGCATTCTTCCCCTCGTTGGTTTTTGGAGCTCCTTGCCATTTGAGTTAGTCTATTTTTAAGGTGTTGTATTCTTCAGTATTTTTGGGGGTCTCCTTTAGCCAGTTATTGACTTGTTTTTCATGGTTTTCTCACATCAATCTCATTTCACCTCCCAATTTTTCCTCTACTTCTCTAACTTCCTTTTCCAAATCCTTTTTGAGCTCTTCCATGGCCTGAGACCAGTTCATGTTTTTCTTGGAGGCTTTTGATGTAGGCTCTTTGGCTTCATTGACTTCTTCTGGCTGTATGTTTTGGTATTCTTTGTCACCAAAGAAACATTCCAAAGTTTAAGTCTGAATCTGAGTCTGTTTTTCTGCCTGGCCATGTTCCCAGCCAACTTACTTGACCCTTGAGTTTTTCAGCAGGGTATGACTGCTTGTAGAGTAGAGAGTAATTTGTCCCAAGCTTGCGGGCCTTTGCTGTTGTTTTCAGAGCTATTTCTACACTGCAAGCTCTGCCACACCAGTGCTACTCCTCCAACAAGAACCGCCAACCCAGACTGGATTCAGTTCTAAGCTGGCTCTGCGTCCACCACTTAATTCCTCCCACCAGGTGTGCCTTGGCCTGGAAGCAACTGTAGCTGTAGCTCTGTAAGCAGCCTCAGAGCTGCATCCCCTCCACTCTCCCCCGTGGTGGTGGTTGAACCAGGAACTCCTTTCATTCTGTCCCAGCAGCTTTCCCCATTAACATTCTCTGTTTTCTTTTGTGTTTGTGGGTTGAAAAGTCTAGTAACTGCCACAGCTCCCTGATTCAAGGTGCTAAGGCCTGTTCCGCCTGATTCCCAGTCTGGTTGGTCGAGGCATGGCTCACACTGGGCTCTTCTGTGCTCTGCTCCCAGCTCCTGCTCCCAGCTCTGTGCAATAGACCTTACCCAGCGACCATCCCGGTTGTGCTGGAGTGGAGCCCTGCTTCCCTCTTCTATTTCGTGTGTTCTGCAGTTCGAGAATTTGTTCAGAGCCAGTTTTATAGGTGTTTGGAGGGACCTGGGGGCGGGGGAGCTCAAGCAGTTCCCTGCTTTCCAGCCTTCTTCTTGGCTCCACCCCCTTCCCCCCAGGAAAAAAAAAAAAAGCTTGATCTGCTTTTCTAAGGAAAGAAACCTTAAGGGGTTTATAATCTCACTTTAATTAAACATATGTATATATATATGTATATGTATATATAAATATATATATAAATATATATATATATATATATATATATATATATATATATATATATATATATATATATATATATATATATATATATATATATATATATATATATATCATTCACTTAGTTAACAGGAAAAAAGTCAGCACCCTTAACTTCAGAGAAAACAAAACAGAATTATAAGCAGAACTTCTATAAACGGAGCAAATAATTTAAATCAGTGGATAGGGCTTCTTACTGTCTGTTCATAGCAACACTAACCAGAGAGAGAAACACCACAATCTGGGTTTTCAAAGTTGTGGGGCTCCTTAACAGCTACCCAGAGTCTCATCTGGCCAAATCACATGAACACTCCTCTAATGAGTGAGCCCCCAAAGCAAAATGCTAACCTCAGAATATATATATATATATATACACTTTTTCAGGGTCAGCCCACAGAGGGCATCACAACCATGTGACTTAAGCTCATGTGACTTAAACTTTCTTGTTACTTAAGCCTATGAAAGACTATCAAAGATGCTTGATTCAATCAAAGACTCTTGACTCCAACAAAAGCAAGGCTTGATCAAAGACACTTGATTACTTTATTGCTAAGAAGTACTACAAAAGAAAAAAAAAAGCAAAAAGTCCCACTTTGCTTGCCATTAAACCTTTCTTTGTACTTTTTCACATGCCATCTTATGTTTCTTTCTTTACTTCTGTTTTCAACCCCCTACTTCTCTTCTAGATTGTTTCATTTTAAGTTTTTGTTTTGTTTCATTTTGTGTTTTTAATTCCCATTACTTAGCATAGGACTTGGCTCATAATAGGTATTTAATAAACACTAAAAAAAGTAATTGTACATAGGACATTGCATTTTAATAATTTATGACTCATTAAAAGATAGAAAGGCAGTGAACTTTAGCTTTAAAAAGATAATGCCAGTGTAATCTATTATATTTAGCTTTCTATGTTAGTTTCTATCATCTTTCACATGTTTGGAGTCACTCTGAACAATCATTCTATGTCTCTGCTTTCTTTATTAGATACAACTTCACACACGATCTGAAATTTCTTTCATTTTTTCATGGTTACCATTTTATTTTTGAGGACTCTGGAACTTTCATTTCAGTGGCCTGGGAAACCTCCTGGTTTGGAAACTTGCAACTCCCCAAAAGATTGGCAAATGATCTGTAATGTATAGTTTTATTATTCTTTCCCAGGGACTGAAATTATCATCTGGTTTTTTTTTTTTTTAACAAAATGTCTGGGGTTTAAGTTAATTGAGGATTTTCAATGGCCTCAAGTTTCTCAACCTTTGCCTCTTCAAATTTCAGAAATTTTTCAACTTTATCTCTTATTTGATCTAATCTGGGATATTGTTATAATAATGATAAATACTAATAATATTAAATCATAAATAATTATTATTACTGTTGTAATTATTGTTATACTCACTTAAGCCTTAAGAGCCTTAGTTTCTTCATCTGTATACAAGAATAAAAGTTACAATTTTCTTGAAGTACCCACCTCACAGCGTGGCTTTAAGAAAAGTATTTTAAAAATCCTAAAGTACTGGACAAATACGAATCATCATTACAGCATTTGTCTATCACTTTAATGTCCACAAAGTGCATTATTTCCAATAATATTGGAGAGAAGGTACTTAACAGAAACTACTCTAGAGAATCACTGTAACAAATGACTTCAGGAGTCATAAGATGAAAACAATCATTAAGGAAATTAAAACAAACAAGATCACTATATTTTGCCATATATGCTACCCCTTTGCAAGTTCATTCATATCTGAATATACCAAATATTTATACATATATGTATATATATGTATGTGTGTATACATATAGATGTATATATTATATATACATTATGTATATCTACATATATGTATACATATATGTGTGTATGTATATGTGTATATATATATGTGTGTGTGTGTGTGTGTATATATATATATATATATATACATATACATATATATATATATATACACATATAGTACTTTCTTTAGTTCTGACTCCAACCCAGGGGAATATCCAAAACAAAACTCAGGTTAACCTCTTTTCTAGGGTCTCCCCAAACTCTGGGTAAGTTAGTGCCTTCTAGGAAAAAATTATGCATGATGTAGGTATTATATATCAAAGATGGAGCAACTTTTTTTCTTCTACCCCACAAATTACATGTGACAATTGACTCAATGGTTCACATAAAATAGGGGAAAAACATAAAACACTCAAATAGACTAATATTATATGCTCCCTTCCAGACAACTTTATGAGATTGTTGAACAGATAATTTGCATTAACAAAATCTCAGATGTAAACTGTCCAAACAATCCAAAAGATCCAGTTCTCCTATCCTGTCAAGGTACGGCTTTCTTTCATCTTCAAGTTGCATGCCACTCCTGTTTATCTCATTCTCAGAGAAAGATGATCTTAAGGCAAATCTTCCCCTTGCTAGGCCATTAACTAAATCCCAAACTCTGGAACTCCTAACCTAAGAGGTAATTGACCAAGTTTGGAATTGGTGTATCATTGATTTGTATTTATTGAAGGAAATGAATATCAGAAAAGAACCTAGTCACGTTCTCAAAATTCAGTCTCAGACTCACATAGGCAAGCTCAGATGAGGCAGGGTTCCTTTTACAACAGTTTGTGTACCTGTTTCTCATTCATCAATCATGAGGAGAAAATGCCAATCTTTTAGGACCAGTCAAGAATTCACTGTATTCTACTAGAAAAAAAAAATCATGTTATCTGTCAAGGAACCCTGACATGGGTCCAGCTCCCTGGGAAATGTCCATCACTAAGAAAGGGCCATGTGATAAAGTGTCATCAAGTGGACTGGATGGGGTGGGTGGACTTGTGGAACAGGGTCCTGCAACCTAAATATTGGAAATTCTCTTCATGGAATCACTCTCTCCCTTATAATGGGAGCATTTGTTAGGAAAGGAGGTCAGAAAAATACATGAAGATTGGACATATTGAAGAAGATAACAAAGTTTTCTTTGAAGGAAAAAAAGAAGTCAGAAAGAAGTAGAAAGAATGTTTAAAACATCTAAGTTCTCTGAATACAATATAAACTTTATTAGCTGAATCAGCATGGCACAAGTTACTTCAAATGACTTTAATTTCCATGGGCTAGCAGTCCCATAACTTGTCATAAACATTACTAACTGCCTTTATGTGATTGGCCTTAAATATGTAAGCCAGATGTCTATATTGTTTTCAGGATGAAAATCAGGATGAAAATCTTTCCTAGGAAAGAAGGAAGAATCTGGGGTGTGCAGGGGGGAGGAGAACAGTGTAGGGCTAGAACTGCTAAATCCAAAGAAATGAGGAGGTCATTCAAACATCTTTTAGAAATCCACAGAGGAGAATATAAGAAAGGGCAGAAGAAATCACAGACAGGTAGGATAGCTTTGGAAATAACAATGATTTTATATATTTTAAAGCAAAAGCAAGTGAATTACAGTTTCATCTATAACCCTTATTTCAGTTCTATTTTGTAAGTGGAAATGATCAGTTTTGTTGATGTTTTTAGTTCAGAATTTTCAGAAATGAGGAGAAAATACAGCAGTATTTATTTTCTCAAAACATTTTAAAATAAAGTTTAAGATAAGAAGTTTGCACATCATTGAAACTAAAATACTACTGTATCATTTTTAATGTATATAGCTATATCTATAATAACAATTCATAAGAAAACATTGAACTCTTTCATGGAAAGACTTTTAAGTGATTAAGACACTATGAACCTAACCACAAAAAATTGACAATATTTTCTTAAGGCTTTTCTAATTTTCCTCAGAATATAAAATCCAATTTTTTTTTTTTACTAAATTGAAAATAGTAACTGAAAAGAGATTTATCTGAGGAGGAGTAAAGGGAACTCAACATTATTATTGTTCACATGTAAAAGAGAAAGTGTAATCATTTGAATTCACCATATAAAAAAGTCATTGACTCATTTTTTTCCTAGATAATGAAATCAAAGTGGCTGGAAAAAAATTCTTCCCATGTTTCATTACTTCCTGTCTTCAAAAGTTTGAAATGCCCATATAATTAATTCAGTTTAGAGCTTTATTCAACAGACTTCCACCTCTAAGTTTGAAAGAGCAATCATTCCATGCATATCTTCTTGCCATTTTCTAGTTCTTTCACTTGTAGTTTTCTTCATAAGTGGCTAATTGATATTCACCACTCTTCCCTCTGTTCTCCAAATATACTGAGAGTGTAAGTCAATAGGCACTAAATAGGGAACATAAATGTTTAGCACCTTTTGGATATTTAAAGGAGAAGAGATGAGGTCCTGATTAAATTAGGTAGAAACAGTGAGTTAGAAAAAATTGGATGACAATAAGATTCAAAATTGACATTTTCCTTTCTATATCCTGGATCCAATTAATCAGTCTCTGAGACATGGTCATACACAAGCACACACATATGCACATAACTATATACAATAAATAGAATTGTAGCTAATTATAGATGGATATATTGATGTATGTATATATACTTATATACATTATACATATATATATATATATACATGCACATATATGTATACAAATATCTATATCTGTATTTTATTTTGATGAAGTTCTAGAGGAAGTTATACAACCTTGTGTGTTGGATCCACTATATATTTATATTAGCTAATCACCACTAGTCCCTGACAGCACCTTGGCAAAGATTCTGCTTTTCCCCAGCCGATCTTCTAGAGCATATTCTCCATAATAACTTTTCAAGACCTTTTAAGTGAACTAATCAATAAACAAGCATTTATTAAGTATTTTTATATAGCAGGAATTTTGCTAGAACTTGGGGATACAAAGACAAAAATGAAAAAAAAAAACACCTTTCCTTAAAGAGTTCATAATCATGCAAGAGGGAACAATATCTGTGTATATACATACACATACACAGACATTATACACACACACACACACACACACACACACATATATATATACATACATACATATACACACACGTATACCTGCTTTATATACATATATATATATGTATATACATGCATGGATATGCATATGTCAACATATGGCATATATGTTTTTTGTGTGTAAGTAAATGATAGGTGGGTAGATAGATAGATATGTAGATAGAAAATAATTTGTGGGGATGTATTAGCAGCTGAGGGAACCTGGAAGGGTTTCCTGTTGAAGTTCATGCTTGAATTGAACCTTGAGAGAAACCAAGAATTCTTTTTTTTTTATTTTTTTTTTTTGCAGGGGGGAAGGCAGGGCAATTGGGGTTAAGTGACTTGCCCAAGGTCACACAGCTAGTAAATGTGTCCAGTGTCTGAGGTTGGATTTGAACTCAGGTCCTCCTGACTCCAGGGCCAGTGCTCTACTCACTGTGCCACCTAGCTGACCCCTATGCCACCTAGCTGACCCCAAAACCAAGAATTCTAAGAGTTGGAGATGATGGGGAGAGAGACCATTTCAGGCATGTGTTTCAGCTAGTGTCATGTGAAAGGAACACTAAGAAGGCCAATTCATAGTGTGCACGAAGGGGGATATTATGTGACAAGCATGAAAAGTCAGAACAGGGCTGTATTGATAGAGACATTAAATGTCACATAGAGTTGATATTGTATCCTGTTAATATCAAGAAGATGTTGCACTTTATTGAATTGGAGAGTAATATGGTCAGATCTGCACTTTAGGAGAAGAAAAAAAAACATCACTTTCTCCACTGTGTAAAGGATGAGTTGGAGTGGAAACAGGCTTTAGACAGGAAGACTAATTAGGAAGTTAGTACAATAATCTGGTCTAGAGGTGATGAGGATCTGAATGAGAGTAATAGATGCTTAAATGGAGACACAAGGATGGAAATGAGATATTTTTCTATAAATGAAATAACAAGATTTGCCAACTGATCCAGTTGTGACATTATCTGGCACATTCAGTGACAATGCTAAGATTATGAACCAGAGTGACTGGAAGGGTCATTGTACCTTTAACAAAAAAAAGGGAAAATTGGAAGAGTGGGTTTGTGGATAGGAGAAAAATGAATTCTATTTTGTAAATATTGAGTTTACAATACCTACAGATCCTCTAGTCCTAAATGTTTAATGAGTGATTTGTTATGCGGGACTAGAGTTCAGGAAAGAGATTAAGAGTCCACTGCCACTATCACCCTCTCAGTAGAGGATGTTGCAAAAAATTAAATGGGAACTCATTTTTTCTCCCTTGCTCTACATTTTAAAACACTTTAATATTATCCCTCATTCATTCATTGTTTATTCTTGTCTCTAATAAAGAAGTGACCCTTCTCTTCACCAAGGCCCCTTTAATTATAGTCTTTAGCTCATTCCATCTGGTCCTTCTGGCATATTGCTCCAAAAATAATCCACTCTAACTCTCTAGTTTGCAGATGTTTCCCTATTGCCTACAAGCATATACAATCATCTCTATCTTAAAACAAACAAACAACAGTCACTTCACTTGAATTTATTTTTCAAATCACAATTCTATGCATTCAGTAACCAAGGGACCCTCTCCATGTTTGATCCTAAGGATCTGAGTCAAGTCTTCTTTCTGTTTCTGTCCCTAAACTTGCATAAGACTCTGTGAAAATCTGTAAAACAAAACTTTGGTGTGCTCATACCTAGAGTTTTCCCACAAGTAGGTAATAAAGACTCCTTCCCCATGGGTGCTCAATTTGTAAAATGAAAAGGGTGTATGGAACAATATTTATTTATCAATTACAGAAACTGCCTAAGACTTAAAGAGCACAAATCTATACTTGAATAAAACAGAGGAGCCAAAATTCTCAAATGGATCCTTATATTCACTATACTCTCTTATTTCTAAAAAACACTTTGTGTGAATCCTTGATAGAGCTCACATTTATCTCAGACCTCCATTTTATTCTTCAAAGTATAATGGTTCCACCAAGCTTGTTGATTTATTAAAATTTTAAATGTATTTATAATTCTATTATGAAACTAAAGTATTACTAATTTTAGGTACTATATTAAGCACTGAAGAGAATGAATATAAGAAAGTCAGACAGTCCCTTCTCTTAAAGAGCAGATATTCTCATAGGGGAAGACAAGCATAAAAAGAAAATCTAGAAAATGGGAGTAGAACGGGGAATGGTTCAGAAATGGGCAGAAAGTAATTAAATATATGGTTGGCCAGTTAGTGCCTATATAAATTGTATGCTTTCTACATCTGGCAATAATTTATATTTAGAAGCTCCTTACCAAGCAGAAATGGTCTCTAAAACTATTCATCTTTGCTAGTTAATTGATTATTAAGAGCATTTACTACTTCCATAGCATATTTTATGTAATGTGAAGATAATGTTCACAAGATCATTGAATTATAGGGTCATAAATTGAGAACCAGAAGGAACTTTAGAGGTCATCTAGTTATAGGATAAACAGTATCATAGATCTAGAGATAGAAAGAAACTCAGCTATTATCTATTCCAAACCCTCCATAATGGAGCAAACCAAGGAACTTGACCAAGTTCATCTACGTGGTAAAGAACAGTGCTGAAATTCAAATATGAGTCATCTGAGTCCAGGATGCTTTCTGTGGTATCACAATGTTATAGTATGACTTATAAGATGAATGATTTTATGATATGGGTATATAAACATATATAATGGCATAATAGTTACTGACACATGAGTAACATGGGAATAACTAGATATTTGTTGTTTGGCATTCTCCCTATTACAAGGCTATCTACCACTCTTATATGAATTTACCTGAGTTCCACTTCTGGGAACCAAGATGGCAGACCAAGCAGTGAATCACCATAACCTTCCCATATTCACTTCTAAACCACCATAAAATAGTTCCCTTAAACAAATGGTGGAACAGCAGAAGCAGTAAAAAGACCATGAGAAGCAATCTTTGAGCCCTGGAAATTTGAAAGATTGCTGAGAAATTTTGTCTCACTTTAGAGAAAGGAGAACACAGTTCAGGACAGGAAGCATCTCAACAAGCCAGCAGTAACCTCCACCTCAGGAAACTAGTAGGAGATGCTGAGCCCCACTGCGGTGAAACAGACAAACCTCAACACTAGCACCCACTGTGTGCCTCATCATACTCAGAAGAATGGGAAAACTCCATCTTGAAAAACTACTATGTGTTTCAGCATAGCCCAGGGTAAACAGAAAACCTCCAGCTGCCAGACAGTCATGTCCTTCAGTACATCCCTGGGGAAATACAGAAACTTCAGTGAAGCCCCAGGCAAATAGAAACACTGTGCCACCACTGTAAAAATTAGACAGCAGCACTAGGACTCAGGCTTAGCAACAGGTAAGCTGCCAGACCCCTATGGCCTCCAGGGGCACTAGCCACCCCTCTCTCCATCCCCTAAGAACAGCACCAGACACCAAGGTCTCCCATGGTCCTCAAGCCAACATCAGGCAAGCACCAGGGAAGCAGCCAGGACTTGCAGCCCCTAATAAAAGAAGCCTGAGAGAGTCCCCCTTCCACCCCAGGACTAGAGCTCAAATTTACAAGAAACAGAACAGGCCAACAAAGATGAGCAAAAACAACAACAAAAAGAATTTAATCATAAAAAGTTTTTGCGGTGACAGGGAAGATGAAAACGTAAACTCAGAAGAGAACAGCAATGTCAAAACACCTATGGCCAACCTCCCCCTGCCAAAAAAAATGCGGAGTGGTCTCAACCCCAGAAAGAACTCATGGAAGAGGTCAAAAGGGGGGGTGGTGGAGAATATGGTCATTTATTGAAATAGGATTTCAAGCTTTCATAAGGAAAAGACCAGAAATGAACCAAAAAAATGTGATCTCCAATTTCAAGATCCAAGAAAAATCTAAAACGAGAAAAAGGGAAAAGAAAACACAAGGGATTCAATGGAGCTGAAGTGTTTATGTCTGAGGTACCACTTCACATCTCTCGGGTTGGCTAATAAGACAAAAAAGAAAAAAGAAAATGATAAAAGCTGGAGAGGATGTGGGAAAATTTGGATATCAATGCATTGTTGGTGGAATTGTGAACTGATCCAACAATTCTGGAGAGAAATTTGGAACTGTGTTTGAATGTAATGGAATGCTATTGAGATGATGAACAGGCATATTTCAGAAAATAACCTGGAAAAAACAGAAAAACCTGATGCAAAGTGCAATAAGCAGAACTAGGAAAACATTGTACACAATATCAACAATATTGTGTGATGACCAACGATGAATGACTCATCTCTTCTCAGTAACACAGTGATACAAAACAAGCGCAAAGGACTCATGAAAGAAAATGCTTTCCAAATTCAGATAAAGAACTGATGGACTATGAATGCAGATCAAAGCATACTTTTTTTCATTTACTATATTCTTTTTCAAGTTTTTTTCCTTGTGATCTATTTCTTCTTCCAAAACTGTGATTAATATGGATTTTTTTGAATTATAGCATACATATAACCTATAATTTCCTGACTGAAGGAGGGAGGGACAAAAATTTGGAACTCAAAATCTTGTAAAAATGAATGCTAAAAATTGTCTTGACATGTAATTAGGAAAAAATAGAATTTAAAAAATATTACCTTACTTTTCCAGGACCATAATTCTTTTTTTTTTCCTTTTCTAGTATCATAGTGTCCATAGTACTCATGGCTAATACTTTAGATAGCCCTACAACCATTCAAAACTTTTCATTAACAGGTCCTTTCCCTAGGTAACTTTTCTCTTTCCTTACCTGAACTTATCTTCAATTGCAACTTCAATAAATCTTTTTGAAGAGTTTTTCCAAGTCTCATTTATTGAGGAGGTGAAGATAAGTTGATAAAGGTACTTTAATATTTATTTTATAGTCTTTCAATATTGCTCTTGGGATTCACCTCTAGGGAGGAAATATTACTCATTGCCTTGAGGCAGAAAATTGATTGGGTTCTCAGGTGAGGCCAAGGGTAAGAGGTATGGTTTCTACATGCCAAGATTGTGAAAGGTTTGGGGGACATGATTATGCAATACTGTGTGAGATCTTTAACAATTTGTAGAGACTAGGAAAAATGGCAAATATTAGAGTAGCTTTATCAATTTCACAAAAAATTAAAGAAAAAAGAAAGAACACATGAACAAAAGAAAGAACTCAGAGAAGAGCCCTCAAACTTTTTGCTTTAGTTGCTTGTAAACATGTTACTAACGTGTGTATTTATGTATGTGTGTGTATTTATGTACATGTGCATCTTAAAAAAAACAAATTAATAATCATTAAGATCCACCACAGTTTCTTCAATCACATTGAGTCATCAAGATGGAAGGAATAGATATTTATTAAGTGCCTAATATGTGCCAGGCAAGTGTTTTTATAAATACTATCCCATTTTATTCTCACAACTTTGTGAGATAGGTGTTATTATTTTACAATAATTACTTCTTTCTAACTCCAGGGACAGCTCTCTATCTGCTGTGCCACCTAGCTGCCTCAAAGCAAACAACTCATTCTTTTTTTTCTGAAAGTTAGTTTAGACTATCAGGGCAATGACATTGGTGCAATATATCTGAATTTTACCAATGTATTTCATTAAGTCTCTCATGCTATCCTTGTGAGCATGGTAGATGTATGTAGGATAGATGATAATAATGGAGAGTAATGGATTTAGATTTGGTTGAATGATTCAGCCCAAAGAGTAACCCATAATGGGTCATGGTTAACTTGGAGAATGGACTCTAACAATGTACAACATTGACCTTTCCTTGGCTCTGTAGTATTCAACCTGCCCTCATGTTTAATATTTCCTGGATGAGAAAGGTCATTACATTGAAAGCACGATACAATTATTCCTTCCACGTTGTCACTTTCCCCATAATGGTTTTGATACATTGTGGGATGGCATGAGAAATTAAATGGGAATTTTGGCAGAGTTTTGTGGAATCTACAAATGACACATAAAGGTCAGCAGATGACACATAAAAAAATTACAAACTCAGAAATGCACTCTGTGTGTGGGGGTGTGGGGGGTGTGTGGTATTGCATAGTATCAACATATTTTATCTTTTAATATCGTAATAATTCAGACTGCTTCCCTGGTACAAAGGGAGGGCAAAAAAAAATTATGTGGATTTTCTGATCTTGGGAGTACCACACCATTAACCTTCACAATATATAAAGGATAACTATTTATAAAACTATATGAGCAACATGGTGAGTTGCTGAAGAACATATAACATGAGTCAAAAGAACTAGTATTTTTGTTCTGAATAAGATAAGACTTAGGAGGGTATGATAACTGTCTTCAAAAAGCTAGAGGGATATCACATGGAAGAGTGTTGTATCTTGATCTACTTGCAAAATATTTTAACAACTTTTTAGAAGAGGCTTTGAAGAAAAGACTTCAAAGAGTTCCAAGAAAGTATAGTTAAGATTCAAATTCCTAAGAATTTTAGGAAAGTTGAATAAAAATCATACAAAATTATCTAGAATGAAATTTTGAATATTCAAGATGGAATTATAACAAAGAAGAAATTTCATTCATAAGCTGAATTTAAAGATTGTACATAGAGAATAGAAACAAAGATAAATGACTGATAAGAAACTAATGAATACTGTGAGGAGTGCTAAGGTCAAAAATGATCATGAACCATAACAAAAAGAGATTAAAAATATTATAGTGGAGTTAAAATCAACCTCAAAGATGGGATGATGGAAATAACAGATCAGATTTAATGTAGAAGTTTAACATTAACTCCTGTTTTCCCAAGAAAATTGATCTTTAAGAATGATCTTTGATCTAAGAAGAATCAAACACAATAACTTAGCAATGGTGTAGAAAGCAAGATCCCAGAGGAGTCAGGAAAACATTATTTAGTTGAATTAAATGAATTCAAGTCATGAATGTTGAGTTACCATTTGAAACATCTCAGGGAATATAAGAGATGCGATAGGAACAGAGAAGCTCAAATGTTACTAGAAATGTAATAAAAATTATAATAATGATGATGATGATAAATTACGTTAGAAACTGTGATCTGTTGCCATATAACTTCATTTATATTCCTTGGTGAAATTCCTAGCTATGAGATAGAGAGAAGACCATTGACTCCTGAGGGGTTAGAAGATCTGAGCTTAAAGCCTTCCTCTGTTACCTATGTAACAACAACTCTTGGCCCACTACCCCAGCCTACATTCCGAACCACAAGTCTCACACTGTAAATGTCTGGCTGTGAATTCTGGCTATCTTCTTTTCCTCTTAGTGTTCTAAGGGTAACCCTGAAGACCTGCAGTTTCTAGAAATGTCATCTATGGGTCCCCTCGGGCAAGGAGACTTCAATTATCTTTTAGAAAAGGGTGTCTACTAGGATGATAGCATAAATTGTTATAATATCACACCCTCCACCACCACTACCATCCCCAAAGATCTGGGGCATATTATCTCATGAGTATACACAGAGTAAAGGGAAGAGTGAGATTCACATGGAGAAAACATGTGAGGTTAAAGGATAAATTTACAATTTACGATTCCAAAATATTTTTGTTGATTCTATAGCCAATATCCTTCTCTGGTACTAGAGGTCAAACTATTTGGAGTCGTTTCCTCCCTCAGGCACCTATCTCTCTGTATCCAACCATATCTTTGTTTGTCTTTGGTATACCCTTTTCTGCATGGTGTGCTATTGTCCAGGTTTTTTTTTTCCTGGTAACATGATCAGTGGTGTTTGCAGAAAGGGAAGGAGAGAAACTCTCTCTTCCCCCCAAAAGCAAATCTCTTTCAGGAGTTTGACTCAAACTCTCAAACTATAATCACCAGCTCTGGAGCTTGGTTTGTTCCATACTAGACTGTTTTATTGGTGGACTTACTTCACTGCTAGACTAATCACTCTTTTTAAAAGTAGCCCAACATGAATGAGTTGATTTTCTAAATGAGTCAAGTGATATTTCCTGTGCATTAGCTGCCTCCCTTCTAGTGGCCCAAGAACCTTAGATCCTTTCAATTCAACTAAGGATTTCTCAGTGCAGTGGAATGAGAATATGGGAAATTTTTTAATACCTAATTTACTCTGTTTATTGATTAGTCAATCACTGGAGAGATACAACCTCAAACTTATACTTTCTGTATGACCTTGGATAAGTCTCTAAATATTCCTAGACCTCAATTTCTTTATCTTAAAAATAAAAGGATTTGAGTAAATGACCTCTAAGTTCTTTTCCAGCTCTTGGTCTATGACCCAATGACCTTTCAGAACAAAATAATAAAGGGATGGTTTGTGAACATTTAGAAAGTAAAACATAGATCATTAAAAGTTATCTCAGCTTTTGCAATTGAACTCTTTTAAAAATATTTAGTTTGGTATATTCAGGGATTTTTGAGGACAAGATGGAGAGATGTGGGCTCAGTGATAGTGTAATTATATAAATTTGGAACTGGTTGAGTGATCAGATAGAATATCAGCATGAAGGGCTGCTTTTAACAGAGTATTATAATGAACTCTTTCATATTCTACCATTCAACATTTTGTGTTTGAATATGTTTGAAATAAAATCACTAAAAACAAGTTTGCCAGATTTGAAGACATAGAAAGAAGAGTAAGCCTTCATAGAACATGCCTGGGGAGTATTGAGTAGACACATGTGGTCAGAGGACAGCACAGGTGAAGGGAAATAGAACAAGAGAAACCAAAATGGTAGAGTGGTAATAGATTATTGATGGCATTGAATACCTAAGGCAAAAGAACGTGATAATGTTGCATCTTGGATGTGACTTCATACCACCAGGTGTCAGAAGCTACCAGTTTCAAAAAGCATGGAGCCCTAATGGCTGAGACCTGGCAACCCCAACTGATGTAGCCATTTGAGCCAAAGAAGAGGGACCAACCAGGAATTGGGGGAGAGGACTCTTAAGACAGGGCAAGGGAAAGTATCAATCTCTCTTTCCTGAAATATGTAATGCTAATCTACCTATTCATGACCTGGTCATCTTCCTCTGGGTACTGCTCTTCAACTGACATCTTTCATTCACCTGACCCACCCATGACATCCACTACAATTGACACATCTCAATGGAAGTTCAGGGCAAGTTCCTTATCCTGTACACTCAATCCCTGCTCTCTGAAACTCTGCACTGGCTATCCCTCTTTCTAGAATGATCCCCCTTCTCAATTTGGCCCCTTAGAATTCTTAATTTCCTTTAAGATTTAGATCAAGTATCATTTTCTACATGAAGCTTTTCCTGATCACTTTACCTGCTAATGCCCTCTGTGTCTCAAATTACTGCGTATTTTTAAATAGTATATAATGTGTTCCCCATTACATATCAATAAAATTTTTAGCTTTCAATTTTATATGATTTTGAGTTTCTAAAGAAAATAAATGCTAGGTAAGGTGGTCTAGCCATACCAGACCTAAAACTGTATTATAATTCAGCAATCATCAAAACTACTTTGTATTCACTAAGAAATAGAGTGGTGGATCAGTGGAATAGGTTAAGTACATAAGAGACAGTAGTCAATGACTATAGTAATCTACTATTTCATAAACATAAAGGACACAGCTTGTCGGATAAAAAATCACTATTTGACAAAAACTGCTGGCAAAACTAGAAAATAGTATAGCAGAAAGGGGCCATAGACCAATGTCTTACACCATATATCAAAATAAAGTCAAAATGGATATACAATTAAAATATACAGGCTGATACTGTAAGCAAATTAGGAGAGCAAAGAATAGTTTATCTTTCAGATTTGTGGAGAAGAGAGGAATTCATGACCAAGTAAGAGATGGAGAACATTATGAAATGCAAAATGGATTATTTTGCTTACATTAAATTGAAAAGGTTTTGCTCAAACAAAGCCAATGCAACCAAGATTAGGAGGGAAGCAGAAAATTGGGAAAAAAGTTTTACAACTAGCATCTCTGATAAAGGCCTCATTTCTAAAATATATATAGAACTGAATCAAATTTATAAGAATACAAGTCATTTTTCACTTGATAAATGGTCAAAGGATATGAACAGGCAGTTACCAGAAAAAGAAACTAAAACTATCTATACTCACATGAAAAAAGTGCTCTAAATAATTATTGATTAGAGAAATGCAAATCAAAACAACTCTTAGGGACCACATCTCTCCTGTCAGATTGGCTAACATGACAAAAAAGGAAAATGATAAATGCTGGAGAGGATGTGGGGAAAGTGGAACATTGTTACATTGTTTCTGGAGTTGTTAACTGATCCAGCCATTCTGGAGAGCAATTTTGAACTACACCCAAAGGGCTATAAAAATGTGCATACCCTTTGACCCAGCCATATCCCAAAGAGATCATATAAATGGGAAAAGGACCCACATGTACAAAACTGTTTATAGCAGCTCTTTTTATGGTGGCCAAGACCTGGAGATTAAGAGGATGAACATTAGTTAAGGAACGGCTTAACAAATTGTGCTATATGAATGCAATGGAATACTATTGCACTATAAAATATGAAGGGAAGGCTGACTTCAGAAAAACCTGGAAAGAATTACATGAACTGATGCTGAGTGAGGAGAGCAGAACCAGGAGAATATTATACACAGTAACAGCTACATTGCATGATGACTGACTTTCATAGACTTGTATCTTCTCAGCAATGCAAGGAGGGATCTAAGACAACTCCCACAGACTCATGATGGAAACTGCTATCCAATCCAGAGAAAGAACTATGGAGTCTTCATGCAGATCAAAACATACAATTTACTCCCTCTCTCTCTCTCTCTCTTTGTTTTGTTTCATTTTTTTTCTTTCTTATGGTTCCTCCCATTAGTTCCAATTCTTTTGTACAACATGATTAACAGGAAAATATGTTTAATAAGAATATATATGTAGAGCCTATATCAGATTGCACACCACCTTGGGTAAGGGGGAGGGGAAGGAGGCAGATATAATTTAAAACTTATGGAAGTGAATGTTGAAAACTAAAACTAAATACATTTATATAAAAAGATTTTCAGTTCTAAATTTTTCTTTCTTACCTCCTCTCTACTGAAAATGGCATAAAGTTTGATATAGTCTATATATGTGCTATCATGTAAAACATATTTCTATTTTAATCATAGTTGTAAGAAAAGATACAGATCAAAAAATGAGAAATAATAAAGCAAGTGGAAAAATATTTTGATGTGCATTCATAGTCCATCAGTTCTTTAACTGGATATGGATAGCATTTTCCTTCATGAATCTTTCGTACAGGAGTTGGATCACTGTGTTGCTGGGAAGAGCTGTATCATTCATAGTTCATCATCACATAATGTTGCTGTTACTATATACAATGTTTCCCTGGTTCTGTTCAAATCACGTTGCATCACTTTCTACAAGCCCTTCCAGGTTTTTTGAAATTTACCTGTTCGTCATTTCTTATTGCACAATAGTATTCCGTTACATGCATATACCACAGCTTGTTCAGCCATTCCCCAACTGATGGGCATCTTCTCAATTCCTAATATGTTGCCACCATGAAAAGGGCTGCAATATACGTATTTCCTTTTTACTTTTTTTAAAAAAATCTCTTTGGGATGCAGACCTAGTAGTGGTATCCCTGGATCAAAGGGTATGCACAGTTTGGTTGTTCTTTGTGCATAGTTCCAAATTGCTCTCCAGAATAGTTGGATCAGTTCACAACTCCACCAACAGTACATTAGCATCCTCATTTGCCTACCTCTTCTCTGACATTTATCATTTTCATTGTTTTACAATATTAGTCAATCTGCTAGGTGTGAGGTGGTATCACAGAGTTGTTTTAATTTACATTTCTATAATCAAAAGTGATTTACAGCACTTCTTCAAATGGCCATTATAGCTTTGATTTCTTCACTTGAAAACAACCTGTTTATATACTTTGCCATTTATCAATTGAAGAATGGCTTTTTTTTCTTATAAATTTGATTCATTTCTCTATATATTTGAGAAATGAGGTCCTTATCAGAGACATTTGGTGTAAGGATTTATTTTTTACCAACTTTCTGCTTTCCACCTAATCTTGGTTGAATTGGTTTTATTTGTATAAGTGTTTTAATTTAATATAATCAAAATTTTCTATTTTACTTTTCAGAATGTTCGCTATCTCTTGTTTGGTCATGGATTCTTCCCCTCCTCATAGAATATCAAGAAAGAGTCTATCTATCAGATCTAAGTTGCTTATGATGTATATTCATTTTTGTTCTTATTAAGCTTTTTCTCCCCCAAGGTTTGTTATATTTAACTTTTCTAATGTTATATTTATGTCTTTATTGTCTTTCTTATTTGATTTTGCTTTGATTTATTGAATTCTGAGTGGGGGATAATTGAAGTCCCCTACTAGGATAGTTTTGATGTCTATCTTTTCCTGTAGCTCACTTAACATCTCCTTTAAGAATGTGGATGCTGTTCCTCTTGGTGTGTATATGTTTAGTATTGATATTACTGCACTGTCTATGGTGCCTTTTAGCAAGATGAACTTTCCTTTTTATCTCCTTTAATTAGGTCTATTTTTTTAGCTTTTACTTTGTCTGAGATCAAGATTACTACCACTGCTTTTTATTTTTTTTTTCCTTCAGTTGCGGCACAATACATTCTACTCCAGCCCCTTACTTTACTCTGTGTGTGTCTCTCCACTTCATGTGCATTTCTTGTAAAAAAGATAGTATGAGATTCTGGGTTCTGATCCACTCTGTTGTATGCTTCCATTATGGGAGAGTTCATCCCATTCACATTCACAGTAATTATTATTACCTATATATTTCCCTCCATCCTATTTTTCATCCTATTTGTCCTTTCTCCTTTCACCTTTTCCTTTCTCAACATTGTTTTGCTTCTGTCTACCACCTATGCTGCTATACTCTACCTTCTGTCAGCTCCCCCCACCTTACTTAGTCTCTTCCCCTCCTACTTCTCCATCTGGTAAAATGGATTTCTGTATTCAACTTATTGTGTGCATTATTTCCTCTTTGAGCTACTACTGATGAGAGTAAAGTTCAAGTGATGCTCGTCATCCACCCTCCCATGTTTCCCTTCACTGTAATAGGTCTTCCATATATGTTTCTGTGAAATAATTTACCCAATTCTACCTCTCCCTCCTTTCTGCACCATTTGTACTCTTCTTTCTAATCCCTTAACTTTTTATGTTATTCCCTCAAATTCACCTCATAACCATACCCTCTGTGTATGTATATTTCTTCTAGCTGTGTTATTAGTGATATATGTATATTAAGAATTGCAGATATCATCTTCCCATGTAGGGATGTGAACAATTAGTTCTGTTGAATCCCCTATGTTTTCCCCTTTTTACCTCTTTATGCTTCTCTTGGGTTTTAAATTTGGAGGTCAGTTTTTTGGTTTGGTTATGGTTGTCTCCATATTTAAGCTTGAAATGCTTCTATTTCATTGAATTATCATTCTCCCTCGAGGCATTATACTTAATTTTCCTGGGTAGAGGATTCTTGGTTGTAGTCCTAGCTCCTTTGCCTTCCAGAATATCATGTTCTATGACCTCTGATCCTTTAAAGTTGCATATGACAAGTCCTCTGTAAGCCTGATTGTGACTCCTCCATATTTGAATTGTTTCCTTCTGGTCGATGTAGTATTTTCCCCTAACCTGATAGTTCTGAAATTTGGCTATAATGTTCCTTGGAGTTTGTTCGTTTTTTTTTGGGGGGAAACCCTTCCCTGATGTGATCAGTGGGTTCTTTCTATGCCTATTTTCCCTTCTATGTCCAGGATGTCAGGGCAATTTTCCTTGATAATTTCTTGAAAGATGCTGTCAAGGTCCTGTCTTTGATTATAGCTTTCAGGTAGTCCAGTGAATGTGATGTTGTCTCTCCTGGATCTATTTTCCAAATCAATCAGTTGTTTTTGCAATAAGGTATTTTACACTTTCTCCCATATTATTAATTTATTTGAATTTCTTTGATTGATTGTTGATATCTCATAGTCATTAGCTTCCATTTGCTCCATTCTAATTTTTAAGGAATTATTTTCTTTTGTGAGCTTTAGAACATCCTTTTCCAATTGATCAGTGCTGCTTTTAAGTCATTCTTCTTCTCATTGGCTTTTTGGACCTTTTTGCCATTTTTTAAGGTGTTACTTTCTTCATCATATTTTTGGGTCTCCTTTAGCAAACTATTGACTTGTTTTTCATGATTTTCTTGCATCACTCTCATTTCCCTTCTCAATTTTTCCTCAACTTCTCTTACTTGATTTTCAAAATTCTTTTTGAGCTCTTCCATGGCCTGTGACCAATTCTTGTTTTTCTTGGAGGGTTTCGATGTAAGAGATTTGACTTCATTGTCTTCTTCTGGTTGTATGTTTTGATCTTCCTTGTCACTAAAATAAGATTCTGTAGTCTGATTTATTTTTCCCCTCTGTTTGCTCATTTTCCCAGGCAATCAATTGACTTTTTTACTCTGTATTAAAGGTTGGACTTTGCTTCCAGTGTGTAGGGTGTACTTTCCCAAGCTTCAGGGGTTTTGTACAGTTGTTTTCAGAGATGCTTCTAGGGACCTGCAAATTTTCAGTTCTTCCAAGGTTGTATGATCAAAGGAGAGGTGTTTACTCTTCTCTTGGCTTGTGATCTGCTCTGTGAATGACCACAAGGACTATTTCCTGCCATGGAACTCTGAGGAGGATTCCCTCTCCACTGCTGCCACAAATTCTGCCATGCCAGCACTCCTTGCCCTGGGATTGCCACCCAAGACTGAGACTCAGATCCAAGCACAGGAAAAGCAAGAGAATCCTGTCTCAGTGTCAGCAAAGAGATCCCTGCAATGCCCTTCTGATCAGCAGCCCAATCCCCAACCATCTGTGGGCTGAGAGCTCTGGAAGAAGCTGCTGCTGCTGTCACCACCACCACCACCATCACCACCATCCTGGGGCTGGGGCTGGACTGTGCTCCTTTCTCACCCAGGTCTCACAGACCTTTCCTACTGACCTTCTAAAGTTGTCTTTGGGGTTTGGGGGTTGAGAAGTTTGGAAACTGGCACAGCTGCCATGGATTCAGTCCCCTGAGGCCTGCTCCAGGTTTGCTAGGACCTGGTCTTTGCCAGCCCAGCTCATGCTGGGCTGTGCTTCTTTTCCAGCCTGGTGCAACAGACCCTTCCTGTTGACCTTCCAGGTTATCTTAGGCTAGAAATTTGTTTCAGTCTGTCATTTTGTGGTTATGCCGCTCTAGAATTTGTTTAGAGTCATTTTTATAGGTATTTAGAGGGGTTTGGGTGAGAGCTCAAGCAACACCCTGTTTCAACTCCACCATCTTGGCTCCAACCCCAACCAATTGTACTCCTTATGGAGTTTTCTTCAGTAGATTTTTGTGTCCTCTTTTCTATTTGGACAATTCTACTTTTTAAGCAGTTTTCTAATCTGTTGACTCTTTTTTCAAAATTCTCCTGCATTACTCTTACTTCTTTTCCCAATTTTTCTTCTCCCTTTTTTATATAACATTTAAGCTCCTTTTCTTTGAGCTCGTACATAAGTTCTTTCTGGACTTGAGACCATTTCTCATTTTTCTTTGGAATTTTGCTCATAGCTGTTTTGACATTGTTGTCCTCTTCTGAGTTTGTGTCCTTAGTCTTCCCTATCACCATAACAATGTTGGTCAGATTCTTTTTCATTGTTTATGGCTGTCTTTTTTTTTGTCTTTTCCTTTTCTTTTAAATTTGAGCTCAGCTCCCAGGGTGGAAGTGCCACTGACAGTAGCCCCTGACTCTTTAACTGGTGCTTGCACTGATGTTGCTCTGAGGCCCATGGGGAACCCTCGTGAATAGTGTTGCATTGAGGGGGAGGGGTGGGAATTGACTATCACAGGTGGAGGTCATAGGGGTCTGGCAGCTTAACTGGTACTGAGCTGGTGTCCTAGTAGTGATATGTGATATCTGCTGAGGCCAGTCCATTATTGCTGCATTTCCCCTGGGCTGCACTGAGGCATGTGGCAGTTTGCCCTAAGGAGGAAGCCTATCTGCCCAAGACTCTGCTGAAGCATGTGGTCATCTGATCTCTGGAGGATGACTGTCTTCCTGGAACTGTGTTTAAGTAATTGGTTGTCTAGCCACTGGAGAATGACTGTCTTCTGGGGACTGAGCTGAAGCAAGTGGTGGCTTTCAGAGTTAGAATTTTTCATTTTTCCTGGATATGCTAAGGCATGTGTGTGTGGGGGGGGGATCCTGATATTGGTATTTGCCTACTCCATTGCACTGGGACTCTTGATTGGTTTGCTTAGGTGGGGATTACTGCTGGCTTGCTGGAACATTTCCTGAAATGGACTGTCCTTCCCTTTCACTCAAGTGAGATGGACTTTTCTTGCCAATCCCCTAAGTATCTTGGGCAAAATGATTATTTTGCCTCATCTTTTTGTTGGATCTGACATTCTAGGATTTGTTTTGGGGTGCTGTTTTATGATTGTTAGCAGTGAATATGGAAGATTTATAGTGATTCACTGCTTACTTGGCCATCTTGGCTCTCAGATGTCCTAATTCTCTTACTATGTATTTTATTTTATGCCTCAGCTAAAGTAAAAAAAGCAGGTGTAGCAATCCTAATCTCAGACAAAGCAAAAGTAAAGATAGATCTAATTAGAAGAGATAAGGAAGGACATTATATCCTGCTAAAAGGCACCATAAACAATGAAGCAATATCATTGCTTAACATATATGCACCAAGTGGTAAGGCATACAAATTCTTAGAGGAGAGGTTAAGGGAGTTACAGGAAGAAATAGACAGCAAAACTATAATATTGGGAGACCTCAACCTCCCCCTTTCTGAACTTGATAAATCTAACCTCAAAATAAATAAGAAAAAAGTTAAGGAGGTAAACAGAATTTTAGAAAAGGCACATATGATAGACCTCTGGAGAAAACTGAATGGGGATAAAAAGGAATATACTTTCTTCTCAAAAGTACATGGCACATACTCAAAAATTGACCATGTACTAGGGCATAAAAACCTCACAATCCAGTGCAGAAAAGCAGAAGTAGTCAATGCATCCTTTTCAGATCATGATGCAATAAGAATCATTTTTAATAAAGCACCATGGAAAAATAAGCTAAAAACTAATTGGAAACTAAATAATTTAATTCTAAAGAGTGAGTGGGCCAAAGATCAAATCAGAGAAACAATCAATAATTTCATTCAAGAGAATGACAATAATGAAACAACATACCAAAACTTATGGGATGCAGCAAAAGCAGTTCTTAGGGGAAGTTTTATATCTCTAAATGCCTACATGAATAAAATAGGGAAAGAGGAGATCAATGATCTGGGCATACAGCTGAAAAAGCTAGAAAAAGAGCAAATTGAAAACCCCCAATTAAATACCAAATTAGAAATACTGAAAATCAAAGGAGAGATTAATAAAATTGAAACCAAGAAAACTATTGAATTAATAAATAAAACAAAGAGCTGGTTTTATGAAAAAACCAATAAAATTGACAAACCTTTGGCCAATTTGATTAAAAAAAAGAAAGAAGAAAATCAAATTACCAGTATAAAAAATGAAAAGGGTGAGGTCACCTCTAATGAAGAGGAAATCAAAACAATAATTAGGAATTTTATTTTGTATATTTGTCTATGATGGAAGTAAATAGAGAAATTCATCCTCATCTGCTAGAGTGGAGTACTTGGCCTAGAACTGAGTATGTTCTCTGTTCTCTTTTAATAGGCTTAAAGACATGCACAATTAGAAATATTTTTTTTGTATTTCTGTAATTCTCTCCCCACTTCCCTGATTAGGTGATGGAAATATGTCATCACTGCATCAAAAAGATTGGCCATTAAAGGAGAAGATGTGCCCACTCATTAAATTTTAAATACATATAACTTTTCAATGGTGGTGGGTGGAGCCAAGATGGTGGCTGGAAAGCAAGGTCATGCCTAAAGCTCTCCCCCAGGACCCTACAAACACCTATAAAAATGGCTCTGAACAGATTCTAGAACTGTGGAACCCACAAAATAGCAGAGGGAAGCAGGGCTCCAGACTAGGACAGCCTGGATGGTTGCTGGGTACAGTCTATTGCACGGAGCTGCGAGTGGAGCAGAGCCCAGTATGGGCTGTGTCTGGACCAACCAGGCCAGGAGCCAGGTAGAACAGGAACCAGTGGCCTGAATCAGTGAGCTATAGCAGTTACCAGACTTCTCAACCCACAAACACCAAAGACAACAGAGAAGGTTAGTGGGAAAAAAAAAAAAACTGCTGGGACAGAGTGAAAGGAGTTCACTATTTGGCCTGTCCTGGGGGCAGTGGAGGTGGTGCAGCTACAGAACTACAGCTGCAGTTGCTTCTGGCACCGGCCCACCTGGTGGGAGGAATTAAATGAGGGATCAGAGTGGGAGTGCAGAGGCTGCTCAGATTTGGGTCCTAGTCTGTGTTGGCAGTTCTTGGGGAGGAGAAGCAGAGCTTGCTGTGTAGAAGTAGCTCTGAAAATAACAATGCAGCCCTTCAAGCTCGGGACAAAGTATTCTATACACTACAAGAAGTCATGCCCCAACGAAAAACTCAAGGATCAAGTAGTTGGCTGGGAACATGGCCAGGCAGCAAAAATGGGCTCAGATTCAAACTCAGACTTGGGAATCTTTCTTTGGTGACAAAGAAGACCAAAACATACAGCCAGAAGAAGTCAACAAAGTCAAAGAGCCTACATCAAAAGCCTCCGAGAAAAACATGAACTGGTCTCAGGCCATGGAAGAGATCAAAAAGCAAGTTAGAGAAGTAGAGGGAAAATTGGGGAGAGAAATGAGAATGATGAGAGAAAACCATGAAAAACAAGTCAATGACTTGCTAAAGGACACCCAAAAAATACTGAACAAAGTAACACCTTAAAAAATAGACTAACTCAAATGGCAAAAGAGCTCCAAAAAGTCAATGAGGAGAAGAATGCCTTGAAAGGCAGAATTAGCCAAATGGAAAAGAAGGTCCAAAAGACCACTGAAGAAAATACTACCTTGAAAATTAGATTGGAGCAACTGGAAGCTAGGGACATTGTGAGAAATCAAGAAATGATAAAACAGAACCAAACGAATGAAAAAAAATGGAAGACATCATGAAACATCTCATTGGAAAAACCACTGACCTGGAAAATAGATCCAGGTGAGAGAATTTAAAATTATTGCCCTACCTGAAAGCCATGATCAAAAAAAGAGCCTAGATATGATCTTTCAGGAAATTATCCAGGAGAACTGCCCTTATATTCTAGAGCCAGAGAGTAAAATAGAAATTGAAAAATATCCACCAATCACCTCCTGAAAATGATCCCAGAAAGAAGACTCCTAGAAACATTGTTACCAAATTCCAGAGCTCCCAGATCAAGGAGAAAATACTGCAAGCAGCCAGAAAGAAACAATTTGAGAAAGGGAGAAATAGAATGGAGTAAATTATCTAGCATGAAAGTGGTAAGAAAAAGCAGTACGGTTGGAAGGGAAGAGGGGGCAGGTGAGGGGGAATGAGTGAATCTTGCTGTCATTGGATTTGATCTGAGGAGGGAATAACATACACACTCTATTGGGTATCTTATCCTACAGGAAGGAAGGAGGAAGAAGATCAAAAAGGGGTGATGATAGAAGGGAGGGCAGATAGGGGGAGGAGGTAATCAAAAGCAAACACTTTTGAAAAGGGACAGGGTCAAGGAAGAAAATTCAACAAAGAGGGATGGGATAGGAAGGAGCAAAATATAGTTAGTCTTTCACAACTTGAGTATTGTGGAAGGGTTTTACATAATGATATGCATGTGGCCTATGTTGAATTTCTTACTTTCTTAGGGAGGGTGGGTGGGAAGGGAAGAGGGGAGAGAATTTGGAACTCAAAGTTTTAAAAGCAGATGTTCAAAAAACAGCTTTTGCATGCAACCAGGAAATAAGATATACAAACAATGGGGCATAGAAATCTATCTTGCCCTACAAGAAAGTAAGGGAAAAGGGAATGGGGCAGGGGAGTGGGGTGACAGAAGGGCAGGCTGACTTGGGAATGGGGAAATCAGAATATATGTCATCTTGGAGTGGAGGGAGGGTAGAAATGGGGAGAATATTTGTAATTCAAACTCTGGTGAAAATCAATGCTGAAAACTAAAAATACTAAATAAATAAACAAATTTTTAAAAAGAGATATAAATTTTGATCTTTTTCTCTTCTTTCCAATTTCTAAACATGTGGCTTGGGACTAACCTTTGGACTTCTTATTTGAGGCTGTGGAAAGTATTTCTCTCCTTGCTCCTCCTACCCTTATACACACACACACACACACACACACACACACACACACAACCCCAAAGAAGTTGCTTATATATGTGTAACAACAATATTACTAGCAGCTGCTAGGGAGGTATAAGGACAATAACACAGCACAGAGGAAGGCTGCTAGCAAGGTTCTTTGATCTATTTTTCTAAGGAAAGCAACTTTAAGGAGTCTAAAATCTCACTTTAATACATAAACATATCATTCACTTAGTTCAGGGGAAAAAGTCAGCACCTGAACTTCAGAGAAAACAGGAACATAAATTACAAGCATAAATTATATGAACAGAGCAAATTACACAAATCAGTTTCTAACTGTCTGTCCATAGCAATACCTACATAGCTACCAGAGAGACAGAGGCACCAACATCTGTGTTTTCAAAGTTGGGGGGGGGGGCTCCTTAACAGCTACCTATAGTCTCATCTGGCCAAATCACATGAACAAGCTTCCAATGAATGAGCCCCCAAAGCAAAATGGTAACCTCAGAGTATATATACACATCTTTAGGGTCAGAGGGCATCACAACCATGTGACTCTAACTCATTTAACTCAAACTCATGTGACTAAGGATTTTTGTGATTTAAGCAGGTCATCAAAGACTCTTGATCCAATCAAAGGCAAGGCTCAATCAAAGGCCCTTGATTGCTTTAGTTCTGAAAAGCACTCCAAAGGAAAAAAAAAAAAAACAGTGAAAAGTCCCACTTTGCCTGCCATTACAATATGACAATGAGAATATGTATTTGTATAGGAAACACTGATACCACACCTTTAAACTCTACCTGATTCTTCAGTTTTGTGTTTCTTTTTCTAAGTTCAGGTAACTGAACAGTGATCCAAAAATGAATATTTCTAGCATTTGTGGAAATTTAATGAATCTGAAGTGTCAACAGCATCTGATTCAATGGGATGGTTATCCAGAAGGAAGTGTTTTCTGTAGCTAGTACAATAATTCTTAAAAGTGAAGATGACCACAGAAAGGCAAATACGGCAGGAACTGGCTTACCAGAAGATAATAGCCTTAAGTGTGGTTCTAGAATAATCAGAGACAAGGTTAAAATGCCTATTCCACAATCTGACAAATTGTTTCATGTTTTAACATTATAAATATCAACCTCTTTGGAGAATAATTATGAACAATAAGTGGTATTATGTTTTAAATATTTTTGATGCACATTTATAAATCTCTTGTGTTTTAAGCATTTATTTCATTAGTGAGGAAACAAATAGCCACCATATACCCAAACTTTTACAGAAATTGAGTACCTTTCTAGTAAGAAACTTGTTAATATTTATTTAAGCATATGACAAACATGAACCAAAGAGCTTCAAGAGATTTTGTCTGAGACTTATTGATGGGAGCCTACTGATTCTGAGGCTATAACAAGACTCTCACCCCACTTCCCACATTCTTTGAAGACAGGCTTCTGGTCTGGGTAAGCCCTGAGTTGGAGCTTTATCTCCTGGAACATGTATTTTTGGTTTTGTTTTTTTGTTTTTGTTTTTATTTATCTGTGCATGTTTTATCACGTTTTTGGATGTAAGCTCTTTGGCAGCATGGATCATTTAACACATGGCTTTTGTATTCTCAAGATCTAGGACTGTGTCTAACCCACCTTGCTGACTGACCGAGTGCCCTTTTTTATATAACCCGAGTATAAAACTTAATGATAGTTTTATCTTGTTAAGTTAGTCTTGTGAGAATGAAGTTTGATATTGAGTGAAAGAGACACACACACATATACATATACATACATACATAAATATATAACGTATATGTATATATATACACAGACAATATTAATATACTCACGCTAATATTCATGTTTGTATATGCATGTGTGCACCATTACAAGCACATGTTTATGCATATAAATGTGCATGTGGTACATACCACACACAAACTAGGTATTTTTTTTCATATGCAACATGAAAATATAAAAAATACATGATATATGTATATGTTCCTATGTGTATGCATGTGTGTATATGTGCATATGTATACATATACCTATACATACATACATATATGTATACATACATATAGATATAGCTATATAGATATCTTTTGTGTTTTTGGATATTGCCTCATCTACTTTACCCAAACATCTCTACTAAAATAAAGAAAATTCTGCAACTGTACCTTTTAATTCCAGGTTCTAAAGCACAATATTACTACCAGATACCCACAATTAAATATACACATTGAAATATATGATCATCTCAATATATCAGATGAAGGTCTATTAAACATTCCAGACATTTTTTTCCAAGTAAACTCTTTTCAGTCTAATAACTTTTCAATCCAGATTCACAGTCCTCTGTGTCTCAAAATGCCTATAGGTGTACTTATAGTCTTGGGCATTAAATTCATTTTCATCAGATCAGTAGATTTAAACCTCATCAAAGCATAAAACTGTTTGTGAGACTGCTGACAAAGAATTATGATATATCATCTTTTCTCTTCATGACTACTACCTCCCAGAGTCCATTTCTTTCAGACCAGGACTTTGGGTCCTCTTATTAAGTTCTCTCTCTCTCTCTCTCTCTCTCTCTCTCTCTCTCTCTCTCTCTCTCTCCAGGAAGTTTTCCTATTAATACTTAATTTCACCCAATAGACCTAGTACCTTCAAATATCTGGAATTCAAAAGGTACCATCCAAGTCTATATGGGTCCATCTTTCCTGAACACAAGAAAAGGAAAACATATCATAAAAGGTATCTTAATTGAATATCATTCCTTTAGATCCCACGTCACATGGAAAGAGTTGCCATGATGTGAGATTGGGAGAAGTGAACAAGCCCAACCTCTCCCCTCTCAAATGAATGATTCAAAGGTTACTTGCTCTGCAGCCAAGAAGAGAAATATAGAGACTGACTAAGGAGGATTCTCCCTTTTAAAGATCTGTTGAGTCATCAGTCCTTCTTGCTAAGTGATAAATGAGGAAGATGACTGAATCACCATGGACAGAAGCAACCGGGGGTTTCATCATCACCAAAGTGCCCCAGTACTGAGGAGGTACACATAATCAGCCAGGATTGGGGCAGCTTTGCATATGCCTTGTTAAATACCTTAATACACTGAGCAGCTAAAAATATTCTAAAACTGCTCTGGTATTTGATGGTTTGTGAGCTGAATAAACATTTAAGTAATGCCTATTATGTGCCAGGCACTGTGCTATCTTTTTTTTTCATTATCTCATTTGCCTCACAACAACCCTACAAGAGACATGTTATTATTGTCCCCATTTCGTATTTGAAGAAACTTAATAAAACAGAGTGATTTGCTATAATAGCAAGCACCTTAACATACCCAGGACAGCCTGCTAGGATAGGTTCTTTGATCTGCTTTTAAAGGAAAGCAACGGTAAAGTGGTCAACAATTCTACTTTTAATTATATTCACTAGTTCAGGGGAAAGGTCAGCACCCTGAACATCAGAGAAAATACAAACAAAGAAAATACAAGCAGAGACATTAAAATAAAAGACCAACAGACAAGGCTCTGATTGTCTGATCAAAGCAATATTGCTATAGACTTTATGCATATCAGTGGACAGAGAGAGCCTTTATGCCTGAGCAGGGCAGGGAGCTCTGAACAGATGGGTACTCAGATTTTGTACCAGGAAATCAAAAGATTCTCCTCATAAGCAAACTCCCAAAGCAAAATACAAACTCAGAGTATATATGCACTTTTGGCTAATAGGCTTACAGTCAGAAAGCATCACAACCCTCATGACTCAATGACTAATTACCTTTAGTACCAAAAGCTGTGAAAGCCTTGTACAAGTAAGCCTCCCCCTAAGCAAGCTCCTCCTTAGGCAAGTCCCTCCCCCAATGGGTTCCACGTTAGGCCTATTAATGGATGTGGAAGATCTTATTATCCCATTAACATTACAGTTGTCTAGGATCACACAGTTGGTAGGATTTGAACTCTGGTCTTTTTGACTCCAGGTACAGCTCTTTATTACTAGCAGACTCATTAAGTTACCAAAGCTACTTAGAAGTTAAATGACTTGGTTCACTTCAAGGCTACCTTTCTCTACCCTATGCCATGCCTCTCAAAAAGAAGGAATAGACTATTAAAATTATGTACTACATGTGCATGTTGCAAAATTATGATGTTAAATATGCAATGTTTGCATGGTGAAAATTTGCACAAAATGGCAAAGTTGTAGAGGATGCAACATTTTTTTAACAGTACAGTTAACTCTCAAACAGCTCTGTCACCTACATTCCAGAGCACACCCCTGGCTCCTAATAAAGATGCTTTTCCTCTGCCCTCACAGGGATTTTGTTTAATTCTAAGGGGGTGCTCTGACCCTAAAGACTATGAGTAAGGCTTATTATCACCTCTCTGGCTTCACTGTTCTATGCAGGAATATGAGGAAATGTTCTTAAATCTTAGATATGGTTAATATGTAATATCTCTTTTAAAAAGGATTAGAAAGACCCCTTTCTAAATGAAAGGATGGGAAGGAAGGAATGGAGGAAGGAAGGAAGGAAGAAAAGAAGGAAGAAAGGAAGGAAGGAAAGAAGGAAAAAAGGAAGGAAGCCAAGTTGCCCAACTAGTCAGTTTCTCTTTCACTTAAATACAATTAAAAAATGAAGAGACATATGTTTAGAGAGGCTTAAAGAGTTTAGCCAATGATCACAGAACTCTTTGGCTATGATTCTAGCAAGACTCCTACTTAGGTCTTCTGACTTTGCATTTGTTTGGTAATGCTTTTGGTGCCTTATCCTGCCTTAAGCACCTTATGGGTAAAGACTATTTCTCATCTCAACTTTATATTTCTGTCTACCACCTTAGGGCTCTGAATGTGGCAGGCACTTAATAAATATTTATTTTATTCTATCATATTGTTTTATATTGTATCATGTTATATTTTAATATGATAACCCATAATGTAGCTGCTTTCTACTGGTTAAAAGAAGATAGGGGACTTTCTAGTCAAGTTTCCATTTTAAAGAACATTTTTGTTTAATTGAACAAAAACTGATGATATTTTTTCCAGTAACATGATAAAGGGTCATGAAGAATTTCAAACAGTGAGTGTCTGATGTGGCAGGGTATATGTGGGGGGGGGCAGGGAGGGATGTTTGTGGACAAAAGCACCCTCTTTACATCTCCTAAAGAGCAGTAGACTATGACCTACTTCACATAAACATAAAACCATCCCATGCCTCTTTCTTATTTCTCCAACAGAAAGAACAAATCCACTTGAAGTTTTTCAAGCACTGCTTATAGTATCAACATAACCTTTTGGATAGCTTTAGTACCTGTGGTCTAGTAAAGATCCTATCTATTATGCAACAACCAGTATGCTAAAGAATACCGACTCCCTAGCACTTAATGGTAAAGCAAAAACATTATGAGAAGTGAAAGCTCAAATTGGATGTTTTTTATTGATCTGTTTCACAGCAAGGCTAAAAAAGACTGCATTAGTTATCTGGCAGTAATGTTAGTATCCCAGATAAGCCAGAGACCCAGCCATTTTTAACTTTGATGATCAATTCACCTTGGAAGGGAATGTACCAAGGCTTTTGAAAGGCTGCTATAAGGGCTCTGATAACATCATGGCATATTTAAGGAAGATTCTCTTGGGAGGACAAAGGAGAGCAGCACAGGATTTGGTGTGGGAGAAGCAAGAGACATCAAAAGAAATCTGCACTGTTTTTTTGCACACTAGAGGGCTTATCTGTTTTCATTTCAAGTCAGGAGCAAAAAAGTGTGCGTGCTATAATAATATTTCCTGGTAAAGAGAGGCAGTCATATCTTTGAAATTCTCCCCTTTTTGAGGGAAAAAAGTTTCTTTTCCCCTCAAAAGCCTCTTACCTTCATGAGTAAGAGAGATCTCCATGAATATTTATCTTAAGAAATGATGATTCATCAAGGCTCTACATTAATGTCTTCTGTTTTATTATATATTAATTTCAGCTTTATACTTTTGCTACTCACATTAGATAGTGTGCAGAGGGATTACTAGTGTACCTTCTAAGGATTCAGGATATTATATGCTGAGTCAGAAAAGTACAGCAAGTGATTTAATTTCATTGAATTTCAGAACAGGAAGGGATGTTACTGAGTTCAACTAGTTCAACCTTTGAATGTTTTAGGTGAGGCCCAGAAAAAGGTATTCAAGGACACCTAGCTAGTAAGTGAGAGAGACAGGACTAGAAAATACATCTCTTAATTCTTTTTTTTTTCCTTAGTATTCATTCTTCTTGGAACAAGAAGAGAAAAAGTAACAGACATACATATGATTGTTGATGATATTTGGATAATCTGATTGATTTGTGATCACACCAATTTGAATATTCCCAACAATGGTAGTTTTATCAACCAATCTATATCTGCCCATAAAGTATGACTCTTCTTTTATCTTCCCATGAACTCACCATAGAGAATCTATCTAATAACTTGGAAACCTTTGTAGATTACTAGTGGAGTAAAATAACTATCCTTTCAGTTTTATACATAAAAAAACTCATCTTTCCTCCCCCTACAGATATTTTTCATTCATGACATCCTTTTGCATGTTTTTCTTTTGCAATACCTTATTTATAATGTATTACATAATATACCATGGTTATGGTGATCCTGATTATAATAATGCATGTTTTTTGATTATGAATAAAGTAAAAGAACAATGCATATAAGTTTGCAGATTCTTTCCTTCTCTCTCTCTCTCTCTCTCTGGCTCTCTCCCATTATCTCTCTCTCTCTCTCTCTCTCTCTCTCTCTCTCTCTCTGTCTCTCTCTCTCTGTCTCTCTCTCTCTCTCTCACACACACACACACACACACACACACACACACACACACACACCTGACAATATAGTCGACAATCTTCATTTTACCAACCAGACACAATTTGAGGAATGAGAAGTTAGACATTTGGGGAAAGAGTTTTGACATAGCAAAGAGTTTAGAAATGATTGCACATTCTTGTAAATTCCTTGCTACTTGGGACTCAGATTGCTAGATCTTTTGAGCTTGAGAATGTTAATTGCAGTGGGCTAAGTCAATATGTTATCTGCACTGTTTAGTGTTAATATGGTGAACTCGGGTGAATTGGACCCCAAGCTTCCAAAAGTGGGACAAAGGGCTCAGGTTGGAAATGGAGAATGTCAAAGCTCCCATGTAATCAGAACAGCACCAGGTCCCTTGCTTATCCCCTGTAGTTCCAGCCAAGAGAGGGAGACCCAAATAAAAAAAATGAAATGTAGGTTTGCAATCAAGCATGGTCTCATCCTCATTATTTTCTTTTAACCTCAGTGTCTCCCCCATTCTTCACTTCCCCTTGCAGTTGCTTTTGAATTGGTTTCAGGATCCCTCATCACTATCTTGGTTTTTACCTCTCCTTACTGTTCAACTGCCTATTTCTTTGGCTATGATAAAATACATCTTCCCCTGATTGTTTTTTTGTCTCTTCATTCATTCCTATTTCTGTCCCATCTCTATTTTGATTGCATGGATCAGGCTCCTTTTCTTTCCTTTCTGAAAAGACTTTTTAATCATCTATCAAAACATTCCCCCCCTGCCCCCCACAGAAGCTTATCTAAAATGACCTTACTGACAAATTGTGGGGCAAGAGAGGGGAAAAAGGTTATATACTCTGACATTATAATGCCTGCTCTTTTCAGTCTCATTTGTCTTCTGTGCATTTCAATGAGAATGAAAGATAAGTGAGACAAATGAATCAGAGTGGAGGAAATTTGCTGGAGTACAGTCCCAACCTTTCCAGGCCACTGGAAATAACTTAAAGTTATTTATTAATGAACCCAATTTTTACCTAATAAGGTGGAGAAAGAGATTGGAAATAGACAAATTTTGCTACAACTCATTCCTCAACATGATGTTTTTGAGCCATCCAAAATCATGCAGATAAACTGTAGCTCACACTAATGGCATCCTTTTCATCCCTTTTCATTTCAAGTTGAAAGAAAATGTAAGAGAAGAATCTAAGGGGGAGGAAAGCATTTTTCCTCTATTTTCTGCCTGGGAAATACTGCCCCCTAAAAGATGAATAGAACCTTATATAGGTCAATAAAGACTCTAAGACTCTATTTCCATTTCTGACACTTAGAGAAATGTGTCTTTATTTTCCAGAATGGCACTTAACATAGTATGGCTCTTTAATTAATGATGATCTTTCAACACTAAACTCTAATGTCTAACTTTAAATTTCACAACCTTTAGAGCAGCAACTTGGAGTCCCTTCTTTAGTGTTGAGACAAATGACAGGTTGATAATTCTCTTCTTTTATGTGTGGAATGTCTTAAGCTTTAAAATTGAGTTCACCTATTTTGTAAATGTTTTCCCACTTGTAAATCTTTTTGAGAGACATTTGCACTGGAGACATTTATTTTTAGAGTCAGGAAGACCTGGGTTCAGGCCTTTTCTCTTGACCTTTATTCTTGTGACCACAAGTAAGTCAGACTTGGTTTTCTTATCCACAAAATAAGAATAGTCTTTTCAATGCCTGCATTATAGTATTGTGGTTCACACTGAGATAACATATATAATTTTTGACAAAATTTAAAATGCTATATAAATGCCAGTTACTATTATTTGGATCCCTTTGCTTTGCATTTTTTTTTCTAGGACAGCAAAAATACAACCTAATTTACTAGATCAGGATGCATTGGGGATGTATGAATGTGGTGATCACTAACATAGTTTTTCTTGCCATACCAGTGATAGAAACTCTTGTCTTTCAGTATTTAAATATTATCAACAATATTTAATATTTCTCAAAATTTCTCATTTCTTCCCATGGAGAAATGGTTTAATGCTTTCACATTCTGAATTAAAGTAAGGAACATAGGAAATGACTAGGGGCTTCCAAATAATCTCCATCTTTTTTTAATACTAAATGTCTTTGGTCCTGACCTTAATATTAAACCCAGTTGGATTTTAGGCTATTTAATAATAAAAAAATGCAAAAGAGGTAAACTAAGTCTGCCTCAAGGTTAAAGAATGGAGATATTCTGTCTGATATATTATTGGTTTCCAGTATTAAGAAGTAACAGTAATGAAAAATAGCAGAGAACCATAAGTTCTAGACTACGACAGTCACGTATTAAGCAAATACTAATCCATACCAAGACTGGTATGAATCTAAGATTGGAACTGAAACTTTTGGTTTGGTGTCTAACTATAAACTCAGTTATGGGACTGGGGGAGCTTTGAACAATATAAATGTGACTTCAGGGCAATATTTCTTAAAAGTTGTAAACTTTGTCACTCATTAGCAGTGGTAACAAATTATTGATGGGGAAGAAGAGTGATCATGGATATATTGGTCAAATTGATGAATTTCCAAGCATGGGCTAATAGGACATAGATGATTATTGGATAAGGACTACACAATGGAGGTTCATCTAGCACCTTACCAAAAGGACACAGAAAATAGTCTAACAGGGAGCTATTTGAAGTATTTTTTTTCCTGAACTTCCATTTGGATTTCCCTTTATTTTGCATGGATTCTTTGGAGAAATTGGTTTTGGAAGTACATTTTGGTTTGAATCATATGTGACAATTACCCATTGAAAGTATTTTCACCTATGTTACTTTTGTTTCTCTCATTAGTGTGTTTGATTTTCCCTCAACCTCAGTTTTTGAATCCTTATTTGGAGATAAGAATGACACAGTGGAGAGTCAATGGATCTGCGTTCAGATTATGCTTCTGATAATTAGTGCGTGAGTGGCCTTGGATGAGTGAAATAATTTCCTTGCACCTAGGTTTCTCATTTGTAAAATGAAAGCATTAGCCTACATGTCTTTTGATGTGCCTTCCAGTTTTTTGATGTATCTATCTTTGATCTGTCATAGAGCCCTGTGTTCCTTGGGATTTTCTGTGGGCCGAGAAGTCCTCTCTGAAAAGGGAATAGCTAGTTTGTTTGTTTTTTTCTTTCCTCCTCTATTATATCCTACTATTTCATTGTGATTGCATTCTTTGCTAATTATTTTGTATTGAGAAAGATCATAAACAGCACCAAGAAAATACATCAACTTACACGAACTTTGTAAGATATTTGCTTAATTATATACTTATGTTTACCTACCTATGTATTTAGAAATGAATGTAAACTCCAGGCCAGCCATTAAAGGAAGGCTTGGGATCTCAGAAAGGCAATTTGGGGACCATCAAAAACAATGTCATTTGAAGTTTTCTGGGACTTAGGCCATACTACTCAAGAGGTAATCAAGATACATACCAAATGGAAATTCTCTTGCCTCCCCCAGATCCCCAGGGAATTTCTATAATGGAGGTTATGGGCCAATTTGCCCTCAGAGCAGCTTGGTCATACTTTCTGAGATAGCAAATTTTTTAGCAGTAGAAAATATCCATTTGGGGTGGGGTTGGTGGGGGGAGCCAAGACAGTGGCAGGAAAGCAGGGACTTGCCTAAAGCTCTCCCACAGGTCCTTCCAAACACCTATAAAAAATGGCTCTGAACAAATTCTAGAGCTGCAGAGACCACAAAATAGCAGAAGGAAGCAGGGCTCCAGCCCAGGACAGCCTGGATGGGTGCTGGGTAAGGTCTATTGCACGGAGCTGGGAGAGGAGTGGAGTACAGCCCAGCATGGGCTGCGCCTGGACCGACCAGACCAGGAGCTGGGAGGAAGAGCCTGTAGTGCTCTGAATCAGTGAGCCATGGGAGTTACCAGACTTCTAATGCACAAACACCAAAGACAACACAGCAGGTTAGTGGGAAAAAAAAAACTACTGGGACAAAGTGAAAGGAGTTCGCAGTAGATCACTGCCCCAGGGGTAGCAGAGGTGGTACAGTTCTGAGGGTGCTTACAGAGCTACAGCTGCAGTTGCTTCCAGGCCCAGGACCACCTGGTGGGAAGAATTAAGCAGCGGATCAGAGCAGGAGTGCAGAAAGGAAGAATTAGCCAAATGGAAAAGGAGGTCCAAAAGAACACTGAAGAAAATACTACCTTTAAAATGAGATTGGAGCAAGTGGAAGCTAGTGACTTTATGAGAAATCAAGATATTATAAAACAAAACCAAAAGAATGAAAAAATGGAAGACAATGTGAAATATCTCATTGGGAAAACCACTGACCTGAAAAATAGATCCAGGAGACTTAATCTGAACACTATTGGAACTACCTGAAAGCCATGATCAAAAAAAGAGCCTAGATATCACCTTTCAAGAAATTATCAAGCAGAACTGCCCTGATATTCTAGAGCCAGAGAGTAAAATAGAAAGAATACACCGATCTCCTGCTAAAAAGATCCCCAAAATAAAACTCCTAGGAATATTGTTGCCAAATTCCAGAGCTACCAGATCAAGGAGAAAATACTGCAAGCAGCCAGAAAGAAACAATTTGAGTATTGTGGAAACACAGTCAGCATAACACAATAACTAGCAGCTTCTACATTAAGGGATTGAAGGGCTTGGAATATGATATTGCAGAGGTCAATGGAGCTAGGATTAAAACCAAGAATGACCTACCCAGTAAAATGGAGTATCATGCTCCAAGGCAAAATATGGACTTTCAATAAAAGAGAGGACTTTCAAGCTTTCTCAGTGAAAAGACCAGAGCTGAATAGAAAATTTGACTTCCAAGTACAAGAATCAAGAGAAGCATGAAAGGGTAAACAAGAAAGAGAAATCATAAGGGACTTACTAAAGTTGAACTATTTTGTTTACATTCCTACATGGAAAGATGATGTGTATAATTCATGAGAGCTCAGTATTAGGGTAGCTGAAGGGAATATACATACATACATACATACATACGTACATACATACATACATACATGCATATATACATACATACATACACATATATACATATATATATGTATATATAGACAGAGGCACAGGGTGAGTTGAATATGAAGGGATGATATCTAAAAAAATAAAATCAAATTAGAGGATGAAAGAGGAATATATTGAGAGAGGAAGAAAGGGAGAGATAGAATAGGGCAAATTATCCCACATGAAAGTTGCAAGAAAAAGGAGTTTGTTGGAAGGGAAGAGGGGGCAGGTGAAGGGAAATGTGTGAATCTTGCACTCATTGGATTTGACCTGAAGAGGGAATAACATACACACTCAATTGGGCATCTTACCCCACAGAAAAGGAGGAAGAAGATAAAAAAGGGGGAACAAATAAAGGGAGGGCAGAAAGGGGGAGGAGGTAATCAAAAGCAAACACTTTCAAAAAGGGAAAGGGTCAAGGGAGAAAATTGAATAAAATGGGACAGGATAGGAAGGAGCTAAATATAATTATTCTTTCACAACATGAGTATTGTGGAAGGGTTTTGCATAATGATACTCATATGGCCTATGTTGAATTGCTTGCATTCTTAGGGAGGGTGTGTGGGGAGGGAAGAAGAGAGAGAATTTAGAACTCAAAATTTTAAAAGCAGATGTTCAAAACAAAGTCATTTTTACATGCAACTGATAAATATGATATACAGGCAATGGGGTATAGAAATATTTCTTGCCCTACAAGAAAGTAAAGGAAAAGGGGATTGGGGGCAGTGGGGTGACAGAAGGGAGGGTTGACTGGGGAATGGGACTATCAGAGTGTATGCCATCTTGGAGTGGGGAGGTAGGGTAGAAATGGGAAGAAAATTTGTAGTTCAAAATCTTGTGTAAATCAATGCTGAAAACTAAAAGTATTTAATAAAAATAATTTTAAAAATTTATTAAAAAAGAATGTGAGAATGAAAAAGTCAGATAGGTGGTATAATAGAGAATCTGCTAGGCCTGGAGTCTGGAAGACTTGAGTTCAAATCCGGACTCAGTTACTACCTATATGACTCTCGGCAAATCATTTAACCTTTGTCTGCCTCCGTTTCCTTACCTGTAAAATAGAAATGATGATAATAGCATCTACCACCCAGGGTTGCTGTGAGAATCAAAAAAAAATATTTGTACAGCACTTAGCAGTGCCTAGCACATATTTTGTACTTAATAAATACCTCACGCCTAGTAAGTGCTCAATAAATGTTTGTTTTCTTCTTTGAATGGAAGTACTATTTCTGTGTTTGTATTTTTATTCCCAGTGTTTTAACACAGTGCTTGGGATATACTAAATGCTTCATAAATGTTTTATTTTTTTCCTTTCATTCATGCCTGATGTATCACACCAAGTTAATTCAGTGACTTTAGAAGTATATTTCCAAATTGTTTTCCAGAATAGTTGGAGTAATCCACAGCTCTATCATCAGTATGTTAGGATACTGTAATGATAATACAATTTGAAGATCTTCTCCACCTCTTAACAGGCCTATGTAACCTGCTTTAAACCTGAGTCATATGGAAACCTGAGTCACATGGAAACCTGAGTCACATGGAAACCTGAGTCATAGAAGCCTGGGTCACAAGGATTGTGTTGTTCTCTGGCCCTAAAGAAGGGTCTATATACTATGGGGTTAGCATTTTGCTTTGGGACTCACTCACTGGAAGTATATTTGTGTGATTCAGCCAGATGAGACTCTGGGTAACTGTTAAGGAGCCCTCCAGCTTTGAAAAACACAGATGTTGTTGCTCTTCTCTCTGGTAGCTATGTCGGTATTGTTTTTGGTCAGACATTTGGAAGCCCTGTCTGTTGGTCTTTGCTGTTTGTATTTTCTCTGTTTATATAATTTTTGCTTTTAATTTCTGTTTGTATTTTGTCTGAAGTTTAGGGTGCTGACTTTTTCCTTGAACTAAGTGAATGACACACACACATATACATATACATATATATATATATATATACACACACACATATATATGTATAATGTTTGTATGTATGTTTCATTAAAGATTGTTGACCCCTAAAAAAAAGAAAACATCTGTTCAGTTTGATGAGTTCCCCAATATGTTGAGATTAAAAGTTGTGAACCTTTGTAAGAAGGCCACCTCCAATGGAGTTAAGTGGTCTCTAGAACTTGTGAGAACACAATGAGCTTTTGATAGATCCCAAGTATAAAGGACTATCTCCAAGGTGATTATCAACTGAAATTCACGGGGTGGACTGAAGTCCATCCAATCAGAAAAATTGTCTTTCTGCATGTTTTATAAAAACAAGCTGTAAAATGACCTGCCCATTTTCTTTCCATATGCTCTCTTTTCCTAGAACTTCCTGTCTAGAAGTGCTGAAAAATGAGGGAGATTTTTTCACCCCTCTTCCTGAGCAACAGAAACTAATGACTGATAGAAGTATAGTGAATTGTCTGTCATGGACTTTGAGTTTCTAGCTGCTATCTGCCTTTCTGTTCATTTTCTGAAATGAAAATTTCTTTGCAAGTTCTGAAGTTTCCAAAAGATGATGAGTTTCACAATACGAAAGTTGAATATTAACCTTCTAGAAGGAAATTTCCTCAACAATGTATATGATGAAGAAAAACTTCTAAAAGCTATGGATGACCCTGAGGTAATAAAACAGTTCCACAAGGGAGCAGGAGCACGGGAGTTAGTAAAACCTGCTACTGTCACGTGTTGTTTATTTTGGGAAGCCCATGTAAAATTGAAATAATTTGTTCAGAAATACCTTGATATTTGTGATGACCTTCAAAGGTGATGGTTTAATGAGTCTAATGGGCTATTAGAGTGTTTTAAATTTCCTTATTAGTTTAAGTTATGTGAATCCTTGTATCTTGGCCATTTCCTATGGCGGGTAAAATAAAATCTACCCCCTACCTAATACCCATACTATAAAATAGGTGTCTATATGGGAGCCTGTTACCCATATTTGGGGAAATGAGATAGAAGCCACATCTATGTTTTATTTTGCAGATTTCCTGCAACTAAATCTCTAGAGCAGGGGAGAAGAGAAATTGATTCATTTAAGGATCAAGCTCCTAAGATTGAATCCAATGTGGCTGATGCCAGAATCCTTTTCTTGAAAGAGAGAGAGGACAACTCTAGGCTGTAGGTAACGTATGTATAAATATCTGTTTGATGAATCAGGAATACCATTGAGAATAGACCAAAAGGAAATAATATTTTCCAATAAGATTAAATGCAGTTATATTGAAACTTTAAATCCAAAATATTCAGACTGCATAAATTATAACAACAAATCAAGCAATAGTAACAGCTATAACTCATCATAATTAGATATTTTGCCAATGAACATCTATGTAAATGACTGGATCCATTACAATATCAACTTACAAGGAAGAGAAGTCTCATAGGAGCTCAGAAATGTGGAAACAGTTCATTGTAAATATCCTTCTAGGAAGTAAAAGCAAGGATTTACTTGAGCTCTCCCTGCAATTCTTCCAAATATTTGTAAAATGACTCTAAACAAATTCTAGAACTACAGAACTCCCAAAATGACACAGAGAAATAAGTATCCAGCCCAAGACAGCATGAAAAGTCATGGGAAGTGTGTGGAGTACAGTCCAGGTTGGACTGAACCAGCACAGACCAAGCCACAGCAGACAAGGTGGAACAGGCCTCAGGGCACTGAATCATTGGCAGCTGTGGTGGTTTCCAGACTTCTAAACCAACCAATGCCAAAGATATTGTAAAGGATCAGTGGGAAAACACTGTCAGACCTGGGTGAGAGAACAGCACAGTCTGGCTTCAGTCCCAGGGCAGCAGAGGTGGCTACAGCAGCAGCTGCTGCTTCTTCCAGAGCTCTAGGTCCACAGATGGATCAAGGATCTAATCAGGGTGGGAGTGCAGGGATCTCTTTGTTGGCATTGAGGCAGGATTCTCTTGCTTTGACCTTCTTGTATCTGTGTCTCAGTCCTGGGTAGCAGTCCTGGGGTGAGGAGGAGCACTGGTGTGGCAGAGCTTATGGTAGCTGTGGGGAGAGAATCCTCCTGGAAGTACCAGGGCAGAGAAGAGTGCTTGAAATCACTCACAGAGAAGAGCAAAGGCCAGGAGAGGAGTAAACACTTTTCCTTGGTTCATACTACCTCAGAAGACCTGAAAATTCACAGGTGCCTGGAAGTAGCTCTGAAAACATCTTGTGCAAAAGCTCTGAAGCTTGAAACAGAGCACTATCCACTCTAGAAGTAGATTTATACCTTGACAAAGAGCTCAACAGTCAAGTAATTAGCTGGGAAAATAAGCAGTCAACATTAAAACAGATTCAGACTATAGAATCTTACTTTGGTGACAAAGAAGATCAAAGCATACAACCAGAAGAAGACAACAAAGTTAAGATCCTACATTCAAAAACTCCAAGATAAATATGAATTGGTCACAGGCCATTGAAGAGCTCCAAAAGGAGTTTGAAAACCAAGTAGGAAAAGTAGAGAAAAAATTGGGAAAATAAATCAGAAAGATACAAGAGAATAATGAAAAACTAGTCAACAGCTTGCTAAAAGAGATCCCAAAAATACCCAAGGAAAATAACAGCTTAAAAAATAGACTAACTCAAATGGCAAAAGAGCTCCAAAAAGCCAATGAGGAAAAGAATGCCTTTAAAAGCAGGACAGGTGAAATGGAAAAGGAGGTGCAAAAGCTCACTGAAGAAAATAATTCCTTAAAAATTAGAATGGAGGAAATGGAAGCTAAAGACTTTATGAGAAAACAAGAAAGTATAAAAACAGAATGAAAAGACTGGAAAAATGGAAAACAATGTGAAATATTTCATTGGGAAAACCACTGACCTGCAAAATAGATCCAGGAGAGATAATTTAAAAATTATCAGACTATCTGAAAGCCAAGATCACAAAAAGAGCCTAGACATCATCTTTCAAGAAATTAACAAAGAAAACTGCCATGATATTCTAGAACCAGAGGGTAAAAAATAAATTGAAAGAATCCACCAATCACCTCTTAACGAAGATCTCCAAAGAAAAACTCCCAGGAATATTGTAGCCAAATTCCAGAGTTTCTAGGTCAAGGAGAAAATATTGCAAACAGCCAGAAAGAAATAATTTGAGTACTGTGGAAACTCAATCAGGATAACACAAGATCTTGAAGCTTCTACACTAAGGGATGGAAAGGCTTGGAATATTATATTCCAGAGGTCAAAGGAGGTAGGATTAAAACCAATGATCACCTACCTAGCAAAACTGAATATAGTCCTTTGGGGGGAATAGGCATTCAATGAAATTATTATGAATATCAATGAATATCAATGAAATAGGCATCAAGAAATTATTCTTGATGAAAAGACCAGAGCTGAATTGAAACTTTGACTTTCAAATACAAGAATCAAGAGAAGCATGAAAAAATAAATAGGAAAGAGAAATCATAAGGAACCTATTAAAGTTGAACTGTTTACTTTCTTTCATGGAAGGACTGCCTTCCTCAGTATTACAATAGTTCAAGGGAATATACCTATACCTATACCCATACCTATACCTACACCTATACCTATACCTATACCTACACCTATACCTATACCTATACCTACACCTACACCTATACCTATACCTATACCTATACCTATACCTATACCTATACCTATACCTATACCTATACCTATACTTATTCCTATACCCATACCTATACTTACACCTACACCTATACATACAAACATACATATGCATATAAATATACATATACATACACATATATACATATATGTAGACTATATATGTGTGTATATGTAGACTATATATGTATAGACTATATATGTCTATGTATGTGTATGTATGTCTAGATATATATGCATATAGATAGATATAGATATATGTCTATATATATTTATATATAGTCTACATGTATCTATTTAACTGTCTATCTATCTATCTATCTACCTATGTATCTGTAGTCTACATATCTGTGGTCTACATATCTATCTGTAGTCTACTGATATCTGTAGTCTACACCTATATAAATATAGCCTACACACACGTATATTGTCTACACACATATTCTACATATATATACATATATACATTTATGTACACATCCATACATATATAGTCTACATGTATCATCTACATATGTATAGTATACATATATAGTCTACACACACCCACATTCACCCCCACCCCCATACCCCACACCCCCCAACACACACACACACACACACACACACACACACACCCACGCCCACACCCATACACACACATATGTAGTCTACAACAAGAATAATTGTTATAATGAAGGGAAGAGGGAGGAGGTGAAAGGGAATGAGTAAACCTTACTCTCATCAGATTTGGCTTAAGGAGGGAATAACACACAATCAATTGGGTATCTTACACTACAGGAAAGTAGGGGGGAAGGTGATAGTGGGGGTGATAGAAGGGAGGGCAGATTAGGGGAGGGTGTAGTCAGAAGCAAACACTTTTGCAAGGGGACATGGTCAAAGGAGAAAATAGAATAAATGGGGGATGGGATAGGATGGAGGGATATATAGTTCATCTTTCGCAACATGATTATTATGGAAGTGTTTTGCATAATAACACATGTATAACCTATATTCAATTGCTTGCCTTTTCAATGAGGGTGGGTGGGGAGGAAAGAAGGGAGAGAATTTGGAACTCAAATTTTAAAAACAAATTTTAAAAATTGTTTATATGTGCAACTGGGAAATAAGATATACAGGCAATGGGGTATAGAAACCTATCTTGCCCTACAAGGAAGTAAGGGAGAAGGGGCTAAGGGCAGGGGGTGAGAGAAGGGAGGGCAGACTGGAGAAAGGGGCAATCAGAATGCCTGCCATCTTGGGGTGGGGGAAGGGAAGAGATCGGGAGAAGATTTGGAACCCAAAATCTTGTGGAAATGAATGTTAAAAAGTAAAAATAAATAAATTAATGTAAATAGCCTGCCATGGAGTCCAGGTTTGGCTATTTCTAGAGGCAATCAGATACTCCCATATTTGAGATGATGCTCCATAAAAAATACCATGAGACCTTTTCTGGTTGTGGTTATTTTCTCAGACTTACTGGGAAATTTTGGTAGAGGGGTAAATATTAAGAAGGGGTTCTTAACCATTCTGGTACCACAAATCACTTCGTCAGTCTGGCAAAATCTATAGACTCCTCAAAATGATATTTTTAAATGCATAAATGAGAATATACAGGATTGCAAAGAAAAGCAATTATATTTAAATACAGTCATTAAGAATAATGCACCATCTCCAGAAGTGGAATCTAGGGTTTATCTAACTTTGAATATCTATCTATCTATCTGTCTGTCCATCTGTCTGTCTCTGTTTATCTATACATACATACACATATACACAAATATATAAACATACATATTCATATTTTGTGTATTACATGTGATGTACAAATTAGGCAAGCTATTTTTTACTCTGATGATTGGTGATACGCATATTTTAGAGGTAAATTCGGGAAAGGAAAAATAATATTTAGATATATAAGGAAGATAGAGCTTTCTAAAATGTTTCCATTAAAGTTTTCTGAAATTGCATTTATATTATCTAAAGCGTATGGTGCAAATTTTGTTTTCTAATCTGCATACTGACAACTTGTCCAAATTGTTTGGTTTCCCAGAGAATGTGGCACACAATCACAGATTTTCAGAATTTGGAAGAACTATACATACCTTCTCTTGTCCCTGACTTAATCTTGCCTCTGTTTGAAGACTTCCAGTAATCCTAGTAAAGCAGCCCATTCTATTTTTGCACTATTTAACAGTTAGTTTCTCTTATTTAGATATTGCTATTATTATTATAAATAAAAAATTATATGCCATTTTAAGATTTTAAAAGTGTTCTATATATGTCATCTCGGTTGATCCTCACGATAGCCTGGTGAGGTAGGTTCTTGTAGTATTCCCATTTTATAGATGAGCAAACTGAGGCTTTACAGAACTAATTAAATGACTTGCCCAATGTCATAGAACTAAGAAATATCTGAGGTAGGAATTAAACTCAGGTCTTTCTGCCTCCAAGTCCAGCACTCTATAGAATACTATCTTGCTGTTCTTACCATTTTTTTCACTTTCCCTTTTCATCAGGTATAAATCTACCTTTATGCAGTCTTTACTTGTTGCTCTCAATTTTAATCTTTAGGGCCAAGGAGAAAAAAATCTATCTCTTCTTCTATGTCACATCCCTTAAAATCATTGAATATGACAATGGATGATATCTTCCTTAAGCATTCTCTCTTCCAGGTTCATAACCAATATCTCCTTCACCCAGTCCCTCCCAGCCTCTTGTGACAAGGTCTCTGATAGCCTTAGCATCATGAATTCCCTCATCTGGACATGTTCCAATTTCTCAATAGCCTTCTAAAACTGTGACATTCAGAACTGAACACAATATGCTAGATGCAGGCTGGCTGGATTAGAATACAGAGATATGACTATTAGGTTGCAATTCATTCAGTCTATTATGGTACTCACTTTGAGGGCTGCTACAACGCATTGTCCTCAGGAATATTGAATTTGTGGCTTACTAAAACTCTCCAACTTGTCATCTGCAGGTGATTTTAACTGAAACTCAAGTGTGAGCCTCTATGTAGGACTTTATGTTAATCCCTATTAAATTTCATATTATTATATGTATTCACATTGTAACTTTAAAACAAATCTTGCCTTTTTATGGGACATGGCTAATGTGGAAATATGTTTTGCATCATTTTATATGAATAATAGGCATTATATTTCTTTCCTTTTCAATGAGAAGGGGAGACATGGAGGAGAGGGAGAGAAATAGGAATTGAAAAAATTAAAACTAAATAAAATCTTAAAACAAATGAATGAATGAGTGAGTAAATGAATAAGTGGGGAGGAAGAAAATTAATGAGTTAGATAAATGCCTCAGGTGATGAATAATGAAGATACCAGTGTCATTGTACCATGGGAAATATGAAAGGAATTAAGGTGTAAAGAAACTATATTACAATGGATAGAATTAGGTTGTTATGGGCTTTAATCTTATATTTAATCTTGGAGGTAACAGCAAGCCTTTGGTGTTTGTTGAGTATGGATGAAACATGGGCAGCCATTTGCCTCAAGACAATTGCTTTGGGTAGTAATAGAGAATGGAATGTACTGGAGGGAGATTTGTTGCAGGGATGTAAGGAAAAAGGTTATAGTAGTAACCTAGCTATGAGGTGATGACAGCCTTCATCAGAGTGGTAGCATCAAAGGAAAGAAGTGGGCATAAATGAGAGATACTGCAAAGGGAGAATCCACAGGAATTTCTAACTATATTGATAGAGGTGGCAAGACTGAGAATCATCAGTCAAGAATCACACCCAGGTTGCGAGCCTATGTAACAAGGAGCATGGCAGCACCTTTGATTATAGTGGGGGGATTTTGAAGAGGGAAGGAATTGAGAGGAAACAATAATTAAGCTTTGAACATATTGAGTTTAGTATGTCTACGGGACATGCAATTTGATATTCATTTCTAACAGATGTTCCATAGGCATTTTTCATGAGAGACTGTAGGCAAGACTAGATGAAAAGATCTGAGAGATTGTAAATTCTAAATAATTTTTCATTTGGATATATTTGATAATTGGATTCATACAATTTTATTACATCACCAAGTGAAATAGTATAGAAGGAGAAGAAAAAAAAGTCCAGGTCTGAACCTTAGAGGGTACCCATTACTAGAGTACATGATCTGGACAAAGATCCATCAAAGGAGTTGAGGGATAGTCAGAGAGGTAGAAGAACCAGAGAGAACAGTTTCACAAAAACCGAGGGAGAAGAGAATGTAAAGAAGAGGCTAATCAACAGTGGCAGAGGCTTCAAGAGGTCAGGAAGCTTGAGGGTTGTGAAAAGCCGCTAGATTTGGCAACTAAGAGATCATTAGCAAGTTTGAATGATCAATTCAGAAATCAAACTGGAGAGATTTTAGAAGAGAATGAGAGGAGAGGAAATTGACACACTTAATTGTGGGTGGCTTTCTCAATAGATTTAATGTGAAATATTGGGGAGAAAAAGGATGATAGCATGGATACACAGCTTGAATGAATTTATTATTTTTTTCACACAATAAAGGAGACATAGCTGTGCTTACAGGCAGCAGAAAAATAGCCAGTGAACATGGAGACAGTAAAAACTATGAGTGGGGATGATAGAAGGGACAAATGTGCTAAAGAAGATAGGATGGAGTAGGATCGTATGTGCATATAGAAGGATTTTCCACAGCTTGGAGAAAGACCATCTCTTTGTGTTTCTTTTCACCAGAATTTTATTTAAAAATTTAAAGTTGATATTCATTAGCTCCGTAGATTTATAGTCCTCTTACTTTGCTTTATCCTTCCTTGCTTTAGGCATTAGGACTATATCTCATGAAAGGATTTTGTTAGAATGCTGCCTTCTCAGGTGTTTATTATAATTTGTGTAATATAAGTATTGATTCTCTTTCAAAAGTTTAATAGAATTCTAATGTAAATACATCTAGACCAGGATTCCACACCCTTTCCAGGTAGTCAATTTACAGTTAGTTCAATTTTCTTTTATGAAATTCGATTATTTAAGGCTTCTACTTAGTGATATATTAATTTAGAGATTTTATACTTTTTAATGTTATATTCTTTCTTTTTTAATGTTCACATTTGTTGATATATAACTATGAAAATTAAGTTATGATCATTGTATTTCTTGTGTATTATGGTTTCACTTTTTCATTAAAAATGTTCATTTATTTTCCACCTTCTATTTAACCAACCAAACAATATGTTTATCAATATTTCTAACCAGTTAATCAACCTGCTTTTGGTTTAATCAGTTTCATAGCCTTTTATTGTCCAACTTATCTATTTCCTTCTGTTTTAAGATTTCCTGTTTTGTGCTCATTTTGATTTTATTAAATTTCTAATTTTTAAAATATATATTCAGTCTATTAATTCCCTTTATTTTGCTACTATTCATTTATATGGATTTCTTTTCTTTTAAGATTGCTTTAGCTGCATCTCAAACATTTCAGTGTATTTCACCATAATTCACTTAGTTATTAATTGTTTCTATGATTTGGTCTTTGATTTGTTCACTATTTACAGTTTCATTATTATATCTCTTAATAAATTCATTATTGACTGTCTCCATCTGTATCACCTGCTTGCGTTCCCTGATTTGATTATAATTTTTAATCAAATTATGGTCTATACCATGTTTAGTATTTCTGCTTTTTTGTTTTTATTCACATTTTTTCCAATGTACTAATGCATATTCCATTTTCTGTACAAGTGACATTCAGCACAATTGGAAGGTATCTTAATAAAGTCTTCTGTTATTGTTATGTCTTGTATGTCTTTTTGTTTATATTTTAGTTATTTATTCTCTTATGTAAATGGACAGTTTTGGTTCATGTCATTTTTTATATATAAGCTTGGTGGTGATATTGGTCAATATCTATATTTCCTTTTACCATAATATAATTTACTTCCGTGAAATAAATGTCAAAGAGGAAGCATTAATTCTCCTGGGTAATGCATTGAATATTAGAAATGAGAGAAAGATGAGCTAATGATGATGTCAAGATTTTACATGTAAGAAACTGGCTGATTAGTAGTCCTATGACAGAATTAGTGACATCAGAAAGAGAGGCAAATTTAGAAAGATGATACAGTTTAGGACACATTGAGTTTTAAATGCAAGTTCAAATGGAGGTTTCGATAGGCAGGTAGAGATAGAAGCCCAATGTTCATCCATCTGGTGGTCTTTATACCTGTATAGGTCAGTTTGAGAATTGTCACATTTCTCTCCTTTTTCCAATTGACTTATTAATCTTCTTCTTTTTATTTGTTTATTATTATTAATTATAATAATAATAACAGGTATCCTTTCTCTAGCACTTTAAGGTTTGCAAAGCTCTCTAGCAATACTAAAAAGGTGAATGATTTACTGTACTCTGAGACATTGCATTAGAGGCAGCTTTTTTTTCTGACAAAATAAACAATGGGAAGTGATTTTGATACACTAATCAAAAATTATCTTCTTTTCTTTAAGGTAAGCCTGAAGTGAATGATTTGCCTGAGAACCTTAGAGGAGGCATACAATCTACCTGGGAAATTCCTACTTTACTTCCAAGAGAATGACCAATTCACTCATCACTTCCACTATGGATGGGCTTATTTCCCCCTATTTCCAGTATGATTGTCATGCTGCATTGCACGAATATTTTCACAAATCCCAATGCATCTCGTCTTTCACCCAGCTTTACAGCTACTTCCTGCAGGAGAGGATTCTAATTCATCAGTGTCCTTAGTTTCCATTTTCCTGCACATTCTCAGTCCTTTTTCATTCATGTTTTCATGACCTGATTATTTCTTGCCTTAGGTGGTCAAGCTTCTTAGCTGATTTTTTAAAAAAATATTTCAACACAGTCAACAGATTATTTTCCCTAAAATACAGCTAAGTTATTTATGAAATGTAGCTGTGTTAGGTGCTGTTTTTTTTTTCAATCACTGAATCAACAAGCATTTATTGTGTCCACTATGTGATAGGCAATGACAGTATAAAGAAAACAAAATGAAACACTCCCTGATATCATATGGCTTGTTGTTTTAAGGGAAATAACATGATTTTTTTCCCTTTAAACAAGAGTTTGGTCTCTTCATACGAAACCAAAAAGCCTTGATAAGAAAGGAAGCAAAAGAAAAAGAAGGAAGAGAAAAAAATAGAAGAAAAACAATAAATTGAAAAATATATAAGACATACAGGAATTTTTATTATGTTATTTTTTAATACTGCTTTAAGAAAAACCTTGAATAATTTTTTTTGTCATCTATCCATGCTGCTTCTATAGATTTGATTTGTATGACTGCCACAATCTTATGACATAATGAGAGTAAACATCAATAAAGCATTCTGTAGAAATCTTCTAGAGCTATTCTAAGTCTTATGTAAACCAATATTTGCTAGTCTGGGCATATTGTTTGTATTTATGGGAAATATTTTAAAACTATATCTGTCTGCTTAACTAGAATGCCCGCTTTTACATATTCCAAATAATCTCGGAATGTTTACATATTTATAATTAGGTATTCAATTGAAGCTTCTAGTTGAGTTTTTAAAAGAAAAAGCTCTAGAAATATGAATGTTAATTCTTATGATAAAGTTCATCCTAATAGGATAATTCCCATAAACAAATTCTCACTATTTATATTAATACATATACAGTGCATTAACTTATTATAGCCCTATCTCCTAGCAAATTTATATTTGTTTAAATCAGAATCACTTAATTCTAGTAATTATTGAGCATGAATCAAGCTTACAATAGAGAAGGTAGGCTGCCTTCACCTAGGGATTCAACGACTGGATCAGAATCTAACACTGAATATGTTTTACCCTACTGTATTAAAGTGCCTATTTTTGCAAAGTCACTGGATTTCTCAATGATTCATTTCCTTTATTTGGTAAAAGTAGAGCCTTATGAGAAATGAAAGCATAGGGAGGTGGTGAAGTACAGCGTAAGTAATAGTGGAATGAGACTCAGAAGACCTATGTTCAAATAATGGCTTGGCCAGTGACACATCTAATCAAGAGACATTTTAGATGTAGATGCAATACTGGGATATATAATTTTGTGATATTGCAATGCACCAAAATAATAATGCAAGCTAAGTTGGGGAAGAGAAATAACAGACTCTCTCATCTAAATCTGACCAAAAATTCTCTATTCAATCTCCCCAACCTGTACATAATCTCTCTCTCTCTCTCTCTCTCTCTCTCTCCTCTCTCTCTCTCTCTCTCTCTCTCTCTCTCTCTCTCTCTCTCTCTCTCTCTCTCTCTCTCCTTGTCCAGGGTTACACAGATAGTTAGTGTTAGAGGTTGGATTTGATCTCAGGTCCTCCTGACTCCAGTGTTTATGCTCTATCCAATGTTCCATTTTTTTTCTTAAAGAACTACATTGAAGATACTACATACCAAAATGACACATTCTATTTACATGCAGCTGAATTTCTAGAAAGATTTTTCTTTCATCACTAGCTATCACAGTCTCAATATATGATCATTTTGAGAAGAAGGCAGCAGCCTCTTTGGGGATCACTTAAAAATGAGGAAGGAGTGCATTTCAGGCATAGGGAATCTAATGCAAAGGGACAGAAATGAGAAATGAAGTGTTTTGCATAAGAAACTTTTTATTTTGCTAGTTTGACTAAATTGTAGCATGTTTCAAAAGGAATGAAGAATATTAAATCTGAAAAAGAAAGTTTGGCCCAGGTTATAAAGAAATTTCACTGCCAAAGAGAAGAGTTTATAAGTGATCCTAAAAGTAATGAGATTGTTTTAGTTTATTGGATAAAGGAGTGACATGGTTAGCTTTACACATGTTAAAAAGTTTGAACAGCACAGGACCAAGGGAAAAAAAAAAGAGTCTCCAAATCATTATATTAGAAACCTGAACCCAAGTCACTTCACAATTCTTATTTGGAATTTTCTCGTATTTAAAATTAAGACTCTTTGGGGACCAGTTCCAATTTCAACTAACTATATTATGAGTTAGCTGATATCTCTCTAAATTATCTACAAATGTAATACTTCGAGTTCTTCAAACAAAATTTATGTATATTTCTTTCTAAATCTAGGACTCTAATGTTAAACTAATAGTTTTTTTTTTTCAAATGAAATTAGTGTTAGTAACTGTTTTGGAAGAAGCCACATTAGTTTATTTTTTTTCATGATCAACATTTCCAATTCTAAATGCTATTAACTAACATTCTTATAATTTGAGATTTTTGCTTAGAGTAGAAACTAAATTCATTGATCTATAGTATGCAGACTCTCCTTTCTCCCTTCTTGTGAAAATTGGAATCTTGCCTTTATCTCCAGTGTCACTACTCTAATTTTCCAAGAAGTATTTAAGCTTATCAAATGCAGTTCAGCAAAAATATCTCACAGGTCTTTTTATATCTGAGATTAAAGTTAATCCAGTCCTGACACCTTGAATTCACTGAAGGAAACTAGATGTTAATGTACTTTCTCACTTACCTTGGATTCCCATCCTTTGCTGAATATTTTTGTTCTATCCTTGGAAGAGAAAACAGAAACAAAATTACTAGACTTATTCAGCTTTCTTAGGATACTCTCTCATCACACCATCTGCCCCAAGCTATTCCCTTGATCTTTCTTTTGCCCCCACTTTAGATAAAACAGAACCAAAAAAAAACAAATAAAAAAAACGAAGTTTATTGCAGTTGTAGTTTTCTTCATTGTCCTTAGGGTCAATTGACAGGTTCAGCTCATTCTGGGCTTAGGGATACCCATAAAATTTTCATAGGATTTAGCTACACTTTTTATTCATCTTCAAGTATTTGCCCTTGCATAAAATTTCTATACATGATTTAAAAAGAGATCCTGACTTGGTTAAAGTGATCCTTGTATAGACTTCTCTTTTCAGAAAGACCTTTGTTTTCCTCCTCTACCAGCATCTTCAGAATTTTATTCTTGAGAACTTTTCATCCCATGGGAACTTACTTCTCCTGAAGAATATTAGGCCTTAGTATTTCAGTTGTGATTTCTTGATTCTTTTGAAACTGTTTTCTAAAATTTAGAGTGTGTAATGATTGCTTATTGCTTTCTTCCCTCTAAAAACAAATTCTGTGGTATACTGCTCATTTAGTTTCAAGGTTCCCATAATTCTCACTTAAGCAACCACATTTGTCTTAATTAGTTAAAATTGTTTCTGTTGTCCTTTTCTCTGCCTTTATTTTTATTTCTTTGGAAGTAACTACTTGAGTTTATTACATTGGTTTTTTTAAAATTTATTTATTTAATTTATTTAATATATTTAGTTTTCAACATTGATTTTCACAAGAGTTTGAAGTATGAATTTTCTCCCCATTTCTACCCTCCCACCCACTCCAACATGGCATATATTCTAGTTTCTCTGCTTCCAAGTCAGCCCTCCCTTCTGTCACCCCACTCCCCTCCAATCCCCTTTTCCCTTCCTTTCTTGTAAGGCAAGATAAATTTCTATGCTCCATTGCCTGTGTATCATTTCCTAGTTGGATGCAAAAGCTTTTTTTGGAATATCTATTTTTAAAACTTTGCATTCCAAATTCTCTTCCCTCTTCCCTTCCCACCCACCCTCCCAATTCAACATAGGCCACATGCATATCATTATGTAAAACCCTTCCACAATACTCATGTTGTGAAAGACTAACTATATTTTTCTCCTTCCTAAAATATCCCCCTTTATTGACCCTGTCCCTTTTCAAAAGTGTTTGTTTTTGATTACCTCCTCCCCCTATCTGCCCTCCCTTCTATCATCCCCCCTTTTTTATCTCCTTCCTCTTTCTTTCCTGTGGGGTAAGACACCCAATTGAGTGTGTATGCTATTCCCTCCTCAGGTCAAATCAGATGAGAGCAAGATTCACTCATTCCCCCTCACCTGCCCCCTCTTCCCTTCTTACAGAACTACTTTTTCTTACCACTTTTCTGCGAGATAATTTACCCCATTCTAACTCTCCCTTATTCCCTCTCTCAATATATTACTCTCTCATCCCTTAATTTGATTTTTTTTTATATATCATCTCTTCACATTCAACTCACTCTGTGCCCTCCGTGTGTGTATATATATGTATACACACACATTATATAATATATATATATATATATATATATATATATATATATATATATATACATATAGCTATAATATATGCACCCATATTCCCTTCAGCTACCCTAAAACTGAGGTCTCATGAATCATACACATCATCTTTCCTTGTAGGAATGCACACAAAACAGTTCAACTTTAGTAAGTCCCTTGTGATTTCTCTTTCTTGTTTACCTTTTCATGCTTCTCTTGATTCTCGTACTTGAAAGTCAAATTTTCTATTCAGCTCTGGTCTTTTCACTGAGAAAGCTTGAAAGTCCTCTGTTTTATTGAAAATTCATATTTTGCCTTGAAGCATGATATTCAGTTTTGCTGGGTAGGTGATTCTTGCTTTTAATCCTAGTTCCATTGACCTCCAGAAAGTCGTATTCCTAGCCCTTCGATCCCTTAATGTAGAAGCTGCTAGATCTTATATTGTTCTTATTGTGTTTCTACAATACTCAAATTGTTTCTTTCTGGCTGCTTGCAGTATTTTCTCCTTGATCTGGGAGCTTTGGAATTTGGCAACAATATTCCTAGAAGTTTTTGTTTTTTTTTTGGGGGGGCGGATCTCTTTGAGGAGGTGATCTGTGGATTCTTTCAATTTCTATTTTACCCTCTGGCTCTAGAATTTCAGGGCAATTGTCCTTGATAATTTCTTCAAAGATGATATCTATGCTCTTTTTATGATCATGGCTTTCAGGTAGTCCAGTCATCTTTAAATTATGTCTCCTGGATCTAGTTTTCCAGTCAGTGGTTTTCCAATGAGATATTTCACATTGTCTTCCATTTTTCATTCCTTTGGTTCTGTTTTATAATATCTTGATTTCTCATAATGTCACTAGCTTCTATTTGCTCCAATCTAATTTTTAAGACAGTAGTTTCTTCCATGGTCTTTTGGACCTCTTTTTCCTTTTGGCTAACTCTGCCTTTCAAGGCATTCTTCTCCTCATTTGTTTTTGGAGATCCTTTGCCATTTGAGTTAGCCTAATTTTTAAGGTGTTGCTTTCTTTAGTATTTTTTTTCAGTATTTTTTGGGTCTCCTTTAGCAAGTCATTGACTTGTTTTTTGTGGTTTTCTCACATCATTCTCATTTCTCTTCCCAATTTTTCCTCTACTTCTCTAACTTGCCTTTCCAAATCCTTTTTGAGCTCTTCCATGGCCTGAGACCAGTTCATGTTTTTCTTGGAGGTTTTGATGTAGGCTCTTTGACTTTGTTGACTTCTTCTGGCTGTATGTTTTGTTCTTCTTAGTCACCAAAGAAAGATTCCAAAGTCTGAGACTGAATCTGAGTCCATTTTCACTGCCTGGCCATATTCCCAGCCAACTTACTTGACCCTTGAGTTTTTCTTTGGAGTATGACTGCTTGTAGAATAAAGAATACTTTGCTCCAAACTTGAGGGGATGCCCTGTTGTTTAGAGAGCTATTTCTATACAGCCAGCTCTGCCACACCAGCACTCCTCCACCACCCCCAAAAACCACCAACCTGGACCTGACTCAGATCTTAAGCAAGCTCTGCACTCCTGCTCTGATCCCTCACTTAATTACTCCCACCAGGTGGGCCTGGGCCTGGAAGCAACTGCAGCTGTAGGTCTGTAGCTGCACCTCCCCCGCTGCCCCAGGGCTGGTGGCAGAAACTCCTTTCACTCTGTACCCAGCAGCATTTCCCACTAACCTTCTCTGTTGTCTTTGTTGTTTTGGGTTGAGAAGACTGGTAACTGCCACAGCTCACTGATTCAGGCCACTAGGGCCCGTTCTTTCTGGCTCCTGGTCTGGTTGGTCCTGCCACCACCCACACTGGGCTCTGCTCCCCTCTGCTCCCAGCTCTGTGGGTGATAGACCTCACCCAGCCACCATCCAGGCTGTCCTAGGCTGGAGCTCTTCTTCCCTCTGCTATTTTGTGGGTTCTGAAGTCCTAGAACTTGCTCAGAGCCATTTTTTTATAGAATTTTGGAGGGACCTGGTGGGGAACTCATGCTAGTCCCTGCTTTCCAGCCCTTTCTCTGCCTTTATAAGGAGGAGATTACCATTATGATAATTAAAAAAAAATCTTAAGTCATCATTCTTTGATTGGAGAGAAAATATTGTCAGTGGTTTGGAGAGTAAAATTAACCTGATTATTTTCCTTGCAACTATTTAAATCTATTACTTTTTTTGTAATGTATGTGAGATACTGCCTGACTTTGTAATACTGTATCTTAAAACTTTCATGCAGGATAAGTAGACAGCTACTCATTATTTGATCTGTCTTCTTTATTTAGACCTCCTCTCATCCTGGCACTTCTGTGCCCCCAGAGAAACATTATGACCACATGGTTACATTGGCAAAGTCTTAGGAAAAGTCATGTTGTGTAAAAATACAACATTCCTCCTCTTCACTTTAGCTGTGGAGTTCCCATGAACATGCTTCTATTATTTTTTGTCAATAATAATTACTTAACACTCACAATCACCTATTTAGATCTTAAAAATAATTCTCTAGCAATAGGCAAAATAAATTATATCATACATACTCATTAAATAAAATGAAAATAATACACAAATCATAATCCACACATATAGACACACTGTGTCACTCAATTCACTCAGTATTTCTCAAGGAGAGTGAGCACACACAGAAACATGCCAAGGAAGTGCATGAATAAAGAAAACTCATATTACAATGATAATTCACAATTTCGGAACTGTAAATTTTGATATTGTTTGCCTTAAGAATTGTAAATGGAAGTCCCTCGATTAATGTAGCTTCTTGGTGGGACAGGTTCTTTCACTATGATTTGAGTTCATCCATGAAGTGTTGACTAATATCTATCAATGGGTGGGGTTTATCAGCTAAATTAGTGAATTTACTGTTTCTGTTTTCATGCTATTCTTCAATTCAGCTGTATTTCCTCTTCAGTAGCAACTATAGTCCCTCTCAAGAAGACCTATGTTCAAATCCACCTTCAGATACTTACTAGATGTGCAACCTTGGTTGATTTACTTAGCCTCTTTCTGCTCCAGTTTCTTTAACCATAAAACGGGAATAACAATAATAGGAGCTACCTTTCAGGAATGTTGCGAGATAATATTGGCAAAGAACTAAGCACCATGCCTGGAACATAGTAAGGGCTTAATAAATGCCTGTTTCCTTCTTTCCTTCCATCCTTCCTTCCTTCCTTCCTTCCTTCCTTCCTTCCTTCCTTCCTTCCCTCCTTCCTTCCTTCCTTTTTTCCTCCCTTCCTTCTTTCTTTCTTTCCTGCCTGCTTCCCTTCCTTCTTCCCTCCCTCCCTTTTTCCTCCCCTCCCTTCCTCCTCCCTTCTGTTCCTCCCTCCCTTTTCTCCTCCCTTCCTCTTTTCCTTCCTTCCTGATTTAAGTTTATATGATATGGTTCTGAAATTTGTCCTTCAGCTCCTCCCCTATCTCCCTCTCCTTGTCATTCTCCCTCTCTTTCATCCTTTTATTCTTTGCCACATCCTGATTGCATGTTTATTGAAGGAAATAAACTCACAAGCATTTCTACATTGTTTATATAATGTTGACATATAGTTGCCTTAGTACCACTAAGGGTGGGGTCATGAAAAAAAATCATTAGTCTTTTCTTCCACTGACTGTTATATTGATGGATGAATTCTCACTTATGGTATCTGTGTAGCCATATTATCATTCTTTCGAGTATACTAGTTATTTCCTCTTGAAATCATTCAGTTTACCCTCTACAGGAAAAGTCCATTGTCTCCTACTTGGTTATAAATGTTTAAGGGTTCTTCTTCCTGTCTTTCCATCATGTGCTTCAATTTCTCAAACTTCTTACACAAGTTAGGATTTTTCTGTGTCCTCACATCACTTTTTATTTTTGTTTAATCCTTGAAACACTTATTCTATTCTTTTGAGGATCACTTAATTCTCCCTAATAACCTGGAGAGTAAAGATGTATTCTTTCAGCTTTTCAACATTCCATTCTAGGAAAGAAGCCAACTCACACCTTATGCATAGATAAGTATAACTTGTTGCCAGCAGAAGCATAAAGATAAAACTCACTTTGTGAATCATTGAAAAAGCCCCTTTGCCTTCCATTTTTTCTTCAAATACACATGCACAAACACACACACACACACACACACACACACACACACACACACACACACCCCTAGATGCATATGAATATGCTATATGTAGGTATTGGAGCCACCACGAATTCTCAATTGAATCAATCAATTGCAAGAATAAATTAGATATGGACCTAGATATTTCTACTGAGTCAATAAAACAGTCAAAAACTTTTCAACTAGATGTGAAAGGAAGTGGGTTGGAATTTGCTCAAGAAGCATATTCACAACTTATGCGTTGTATACAAACAGTGAAACACCAAGGGGGAGCAAAGATGGAGCTGTGAAAGGAAAGAACTACCAGCGCTCTCTCACAAATTCTGTCAGATACATCTAAAAATGTGAATCTGAGCAGATTCAAGAGAGTGAGAAGCTACTAGTAAACTGAGAGGGGTAGGAGTGCTGGGGATGTGCAAGGGCACACGACCAAATCAATGAGAAACAGCAGAGGAATCCAGTCAATGTGCTGGTCTGGGAGAGCACTGGACAAGCAGAATGCAGGAGCAGGAGCAGTCCCAGGGGGAAGTGCAAGCTATGGCCGAGATCCAGGCCTCTCAGTCCAGGACAGGAGTCTGTCAGAGTGCAGAGCCTGTGGCCACAGGAGCAGCTAGCCCAGAGGCCTCCAACCCACAGTCTAAAGGTTTGAAACTTGCCTTCTTGAACTTCCTGGATCTATGACGTCCAGCTAAAATAGCTCTTATCCCTATCTTGAATGAACCCAGAGAATGCTCCCATGGGAGAAACAGAGGAACCTGAAGTGGGGCTTCATTAGGGAGAGAAGTAGGGGAGAGGGCCCTTCCTGTGGTGGCAGGAGATTAGTGCAGGAAGAGATGTGTCCCAGCAGAGCTCACCTCAGCAGAGCAACAAGAGCAAATGAACCAAAGGAGGTGGAGCTAACTAAGTAAAATCAATGCCAGGACCCAAGACATGCCTTTGCACAGCTAGGGGAAGTAGCAGACACCAACATAGACAACAGCTGAGACCACCCACACTGTAGAACAGTCCTGGGTAAAAGGAGACTCCCAGCAGCCATACCACCCCTCTCGCACACCTTAAGAAACCAGAGGCCATAGAAAATAAAGCCAATGAGCAGGCTCACAGATTCCAACACAAGAAACTTGGGACAGACCCCTCTGAGCTTCAGAAACAGAGATCCACTTTAGAAGCCAGGAGGAAAAAAAAAAACACCATGAAAAACACACTAAGAAGCCAAAGACAAATGATTCGTATTATGGAGACAGGGAAGACCAAAATGCCAATTCAGCATGGACATTATACCCACTGAAATGTCAAAAGGGAAAGTGAAGTGGTGTCCAGACCAAAAAGCATTCCTGGAAGAACTCAAGGAGGACGTTAAAAACCAAATTAGGAGGTAAAGAAAAACTGGGAAAAAAATTTCATTGAGGAAAACAATTCTTTAAAAAGTAAAATGAGTGAAATGGTTAAGGAGAATCAGAATATAAAGGGATAAAATGTCTCATTGAAAAGTAAAATCAACCAAATGGAAAAGGAGATAGAGAAGATAAAGGAAGAATACAAAACAATAAAAATTAGAATTGGACAAGTGGAAGCTATGAGATGTCTATGAGACCTCAAGAATCAGTCAATCAAAATCTAAAGAATGAAAAAAAGGAAGATAATATGATATATATGATTGGAAAAATAACTGACCTGGAAAATAGATCCAGGAGAGACAATCTAATAATTATTGGTCTACCTGAAAGCAATCATGAAAAAAAGATCCTGGACAGTATCTTCCAAGAAATCCTTAAGGGAAATTGCAAAGAGGTCCTAAAACCAAAGGGTAAAATTGTCATGGAAAAAATCCACTGATCACACTCTGAAAGAGATACCAAATAGAAAACTCCAATACTATAGACAAATTCCAGAACTACCAGGTCAAGGAGAAAACACTGTAAGCAGCTAGAAAGAAACAATTCAAATATCACAGAACTTCAGTAAGGATCATGCAAGATCTTTCAGCTTCCACATTAAATAACAGGAGAAATTGGAATATGATATTCTGAAAGGCAAAGGAGCTTGGACTACAACTAAGGATCAACTACCCAGCAAAATTGAGCATAATTTGCCAGGCAATGAGATGGACATTCAATGAGATAAGGGAATTACAGAACTTCCTGGTGAAAAGTCCAGAGTTGAATGGCAAATTTGATCTCCAAATACAAAACTAAGGAGAGACATAAAAAATAAGTGGGGGGGAAAACCCCTAGTTAATCAATAAGGCTAATTAGTTACCTCCTTATATAGGATTATTTTAGTGTATATATACATATATACATGTACATATATATATATACATATATATATATGTCAAACTCGAGAATAGTATAGTTATTAAGACAATTCAAAGGAATATTCATAGATGGTGGGTATCAGTATAAAATAACCAATATAATGATAAAAAATAATTAAGAGACATAAAGGGATGGTCCTGTGAGAAGAGGTAAGTAGGTAGTAGAAAAGGGTAAATTGCATCACATGAAGAGGCACAAAAACACATTATAGTAGAGGGAAAGAAGGGAGGGAGAAGAGCAGTATTTCACCTTTATTATCTTTGGATTTGGTTCAAGAAGGGAATAACGTACCCTGATAAGTATAGAAATCAAGCTTGTCCTACAGGCAGTAGGAAGAGAAAGGGGAAAGAAAAGGGAGGGTGTGGTCAGAAGGGAGGGAAGATGTAGCAAGGGGGGAAAAGTAAGGTAAGGAAGGGGAATCAAGAGGGAGGGTAAACTGAGGAAGGAGCGATCAAAAGCAAAACTATGTTGAGGAATGGAAGGGAAAAGGGAGAAATGAAAACACAAACGGGGGGGGGGTGAAATGGGATGGAGAAAAAGACAGAGACAGTAATCATAACTGTGAATATGAATGGGACAAACTCTCCCATAAAACGGAAGGAGATAGCAGAATAGATTAAAAACCATAATCCTACAATATGCTGTTTACAAGAAAAACATTTGAATCAGGGGGATACACACAGTGTAAAGGCAAAAGTCTGGAGTAGAATATATTTTGCTTCAGCTAAAGTAAAAAAAACTGGGGTAACAATCCTAATCTCAGACAAAGCAAAAGCAAAGACAGATCTAATTAGAAGAGATAAGAAAGGACACTATATCCTGCTAAAAGGCACCATAAACGATGAAGCAGTATCATTATTTAACATATATGCACCAAGTGCTAAAGCATAAAAATTCTTAGAGGCAAGATTAAGGGATTTACAGGAAGAAGTAGAGAGCAAAACTATAATAATGGGGAATCTCAACCTCCCTCTCTCTGAACTTGATAAATCTAACCTCAAAATAAATGAGAAAAAAGTTAAGGAGGTGAATAGAATTTTAGAGAAGTTATGATAGACCTATGGAGAAAAAAGAATGGTGATAAAAAGGAATATACTTAATTTTTTTCTCAGCAATACATGGCACATACTCAAAAATTGACAATTTACTAGGGCATAAAAACTTCACAATCCAGTGCAGAAAGGCAGAAGTAGTCAAAGCATACTTTGCAGATCATGACACAACAAAAATTATATGTATTAAGGAACTATGGAAAAATAAGCTAAAATTCGTTGGAAACTAAATAATCTAATTCTAAAGAATGACTGGGCTAAAGAACAAATCAGAGAAACAATTAATAACTTCATTCAAGACAATGACAGTAATGACACAACATACCAACCTTATGGGATGCAGCAAAAGCAGTTCTTAGAGGAAGTTTTATATCTCTAAATGCTTACATGAATATAATAGAGAAAAAGGAGATCAATGAATTGAGCATGCAACTGAAAAAACTAGAAAAAGAACAAATTGAAAATCTCCGATTAAATACCAAATTAGAAATACTGAAAATAAAGGAAAGATTAATAAAATTGAAAGCAAAAAAAAAACTATTAAATTAATAACTAAAAACAAGAGCTGATTTTATGAAAAAAACTAATAAAAGTGATAGACATTTGGTCTATTTGATTAAAAAAAGTAGAAAATCAAATTGCCAGTATCAAAAATGAAAAGGCTGAATTCACCTCCAATGAAAAGGAGATTAAAATAATAACTAGGGATTATTTTGCCCAATCGTATGCCCATAAATGTGACAACCTTATAGAAATGGATGAAAGTTTACAAATGTATAAATTGCTTAGGTTAACAGAAGAAGAAATAAAATGCCTAAATAACCCCATATCAGGAAAAGACATTGAGAAAGCCATCAATGAACTCCCTAGGTAAAAAAAAAAAAAAAAATTTCCAGGGCCAGATAGCTTTAAATGTGAATTCTGTCAAACATTTAAAAAACAATTAATTCCTATACTATATAGACTATTTGGGAAAATAGGTGATGAAGGAATCCTACTAAATTCTTTTTATGACACAAATATGGTACTAATACCTAAACCAGAAAGAGTCAAAAAAGAGAAAGAAAATTATAGACCAATTTTCCTAATGAATATTGATGCAAAAATTTTAAATTAAATATTAGCAAAAAGAGTGCCACAACTTATCAGGAGAATAATACACTACAACCAGGGAAGACTTATTCCAGAAATGTAAGGCTGGTTCAATATTAGGAAAACTATCAGCATAATTGATCATATCAACAACAGAACTACCAGAAACCATATTATTATCTCAAAAGGTTCAGAAAAAGCCTGCGACAAAATACAACACCCATTCCTATAAAAGCACTAGAAAGCATAGGAATAAATGGAGCCTTCCTTAAAATTATGAATAGCATCTACCTAAAACCATCAACAACCATTATCTGTAATGGGGATAAGATAGATGCATTCTCAATAAGATCAGGGGTGAAACAATGATGTCCATTATCTACCCTATTATTCAATTTTGTACTAGAAATGTTAGCTGTAGCAATAAGAGAAGAAAAAGAAATTGAAGGAATTAGAATAGGCAAAGAAGAAACTAAATGATCATTTTTTGCAGAAGATATGATGATTTATTTAGATAATCTTAGTGAATCAAGTAAAAAACTAACTGAAATAATAAACAACTTTAGCAAATTTGCAGCATATGAAGTAAACCAACATAAATCCTCAGCATTCCTATACATTACTAACAAAGTCCAACAGCAAGAGATAGAAAGAGAAATTCCATTTAAAGTTACTGTAGACATTATAAAACATTTGGGAGTCTATCTGCCAAAACAAACCCAGGGCCTATACGAACATAATTACAAAACACTTTTCATGAAAATAAAGTCAGATCTAATGGTATAAATGGAAAAAAAAATATCAGTTGCTCATGGTTAGGCCAACCTAATATAATAAAAATGACAATTTTACCTAAATTAATTTATTCAGCACCATACCAATCGAACTATCAAAAAATATTTTACAGAGCTGAATATAATAATAACAAAATTCATCTTTGAGAACAAGAGATCTAGAATATCTAGTGAATTAATAAAAAGAAATGCTAGGGAAGGCAGCCTAGCCATACCAGATATTAAAATGTACTATAATGCAGCAGTTATCCACACTATTTGGTACTGGCTAAGAAACAGAGTGGTGGATCAGTGGAATAGGTTAGGTACACAATACACAGTGGTCAATGACTATAGCAAACTAGTTTGTTTGATAAACCCAAATATCCAGCTTCTGGGCTAAGAATTTAGTATTCCACAAAACCTCCTGGGAAAATTGGGAAATGGTATGGCATAAACTGGATATAGACCAATATCTTACTCCGCATAACAAAATAAAGTCAAAATGGTTTCATGATTTAGGAATACAGACTGATATTATTAGCAATTTGGGAGAGCACAGAATAGTTTACCCATCAGATTTATGGGAGTGCAAAGAATTTATGACCCAACAAGAGATAGAGAGCATTACAAAATGCAAAATGAATAATTTTGATTATGTTAAATTGAAAAGTTTCTGTATAAAAATGCCAATGCAAAAAAGATTATGAAGCAGAAAATTGGGAGAAAATCTTTACAACTAGTGTCTCTGATAGAGGCCCCATCTCTTAAAATATACAGGAAACTGAGCCAAATATATAGGAATAAACGTCATTCCCCCATTCAGAAATGGTCCAAGGATATGAACAGGCAGATTTCAGAGGAAGAAATTAAAGATATTTATAGGCATATTAAAAATGCCCTAAATCACTACTGATTAGAGAAATGCAAATCAAAACAACTCTTAAGTATGACATCTCTCCTGTCAGATTGGTTAAAATGACAAAACAGGTAAATGATAAATGCTGGAGAGGATGTAGGAAAATTGGAGCTCTGTCACATTGCTGGTGTAGTTGTGAAATTGATCCAGCCATTCTGGAGAGCAATTTGGAACCATGGCCAAAGGGCTATAAAACTGTGCATACCCTTTGACCCAGCAATACCACTTCTAGGGCTGAATCCCAAAGATATCACACAAGTGGAAAAGGACCGGTATGTACAAAAATATGTGTAGTGGCTCTTTTTGTAGTAGCAAAGAATTGGAAATCAAGGGGATGCCTATTGGAATTGGGGAATGGCTGAACAAATTGTGGTATATGAATGTAATGGAATACTATTGCACTAGAAGAAATGGGGAAGATACAGATTTCATAATAACCTGGAAAACCTACATGATATAATGCTCAGTGAGTGGAGCAGAACTGGGAGAACATTATACACAACCACAGATATATGGATTCTTTGATGCCTAACCTTGACAAACTTCAGTCTTCTCAGAAATACAAGTTTTAAAGTCAACTCCAAAGGACTCATGATGGAGACTGCTATCTTCATTCAAAGAAAGAAGTATGGAGTCTGAATGCATATTGAGGCAAACTGTGCTCTCCTTTTTTTCTTTTTTTCACTTTTTTTTTGGTTTTGTTTCTCATGATTCATTCCACTGGTCATAATTCTTCTTTACAACTTGACTATTGTGTAAATAAGTTCAATGCTAAGCTATATGTAGAAGACATATAAGATTCCATGCCATCTTGGGGAGGGAGGGGAGACGGGGAGAAGAAAATCTGAAACTCAAACGCATGGGGCACTGAGTATTGTAAACTAAAAATAAAAATCTTAATTTAAAAAAAAAACAGTGAAACATCTTGGAACATAGGACATTAGTGTTTGGCATTTTATAAACAAGATTAATATAATCAAACTCCTGACAGGGAAATACCTGGGGGCCAGAAATAAGAGACAATTACTGTCTCTGCTTATCTCAGTCCCTCCCATTGACTGAAAAATGATTTTGTGACTTCCGGAGGAGTAGAGGATTTGAACTTCTTATTACCATGATGTGAGACTCTATGACCATGAGGGACTCATAGATTTAGGACTAAAACATACATTAGAAGTCATCGCATCTACCCTTTAATTAATTAATTATTAAATATAATAATTTAATTATTTTAAGTGATTAAAGTTTAATACAGAAACTAAGAGCTTTGGAACATCTTGTATATAGAAATAAACTGAAACAAAGAAAGGTTAAATAGCTGCATATAGACAGGAAATGACATGGATTTGATTCAAACTCTGGTCCTTGGATTCTAAGTCAGCATTCATTACACTGTTCTATACTGCTGCATTGTTGTCACCCTCAAAAACTTCACCATCTCTAACAACAAAAGATAGTGTAATGTTAGGTTACCAAATTAGTTGGGAGATTGATCTAGGTTAGTGATAAAGAGTGATCCACAAAACAGAAGCATTTAGGACAGTTACTGTATAGAGTAGAGCACTAGACTGGGAGTTAATAAGGTCTGAATCTGAATCTTTCCTCAAACACTGAACTAGCTATGCGACCATAGCTAAGGTAATTAATCTTTCTCAGCTTTTCTCATCTGAATAATGGGATAATAATAACACTATCATCACAGGGTGTCATGAAGATCACACAATGATCTCATAGTGTATGAGATAACATACTTAATGTACTTTCTAAGATTCAAAGCACTTTATAAATGCTAGGTGGTATTATTGTATGAAATTATTTATAGCCATATTGTATTACATTATCATGTTACATTGCATCATACTATATCTTATCATATATCATACTGTATCACGTTCTGTAGTATGGTATGTGTAATATGGTATGGTATGATATGGTATGGTTTGGCATGGCACGGTACGTTATTGTATGGTATTGAATTATATTACATTTTATTACTATATAATAGCAAAGCAGAGTTAAGTATAGTATAGTAATTTATTTTCCACCATATTAAAAAAAGGATTCTAAGGGTGGAATTTCAAGTGGCATTTGAGCAGCATAATCCATGACAATCCTCCTCAGATCAATGGCATAGCCAAATGTACTACCCCACAGTTTTATGTTGGCCTAGAAATTTTGGCATTGAATCTTTAAGTAAGCCTTAACCTTTTAAGTCAAGTAGAAGATGTACTTGTCAGATCGCATCAAGTAATCTGTAACATCTCTGTGAGAAGTAGAAAAATACAGGGTACATTCACTAAAACCTGATTAATAGATTTTTGAGGAAAAACAGTGATTTTGTAACATTATTAATATAGGTACATTTTGCCCGCCTCATAATTCTGGAAGTGTATTAATTCAAAAGAATATGTTCTCATATACATCTTCTACCATGATAAAAGTCTCACTAAAAATAGCCAGCTACAATCAAATAGACATGATACTTGATCACTGCATGAATACTTCCAGTTGAGCACATGACAACACTACATCTGTCATTCTGACCTTTTAAGTGGGTTCTGGAAAATGTCATGTCTTGCCTGTACAGCATACTCCATGCACACTGAACTGTACAACAATATTTAAGCATTGGACAAACAAGGACAATCTGTCAGGCCAGCTGTTCACACCTCTTTTTCATCTTGGAAACAAAATATGCAAGATGATATGATGATGAAGTCTCATTTGTACAGGCAGTGCACACATTCCCCAACCTCTTCTTCTCCCTCTGAACATAAACCATGACTTGGAGATCATTTTCCAGAAAATGCTATAATGCCTAACATAAGAATTTTTACATATAATATTGTCAAAGTATTACCTCCATCTTATTTTAATTTCATTAAGAAAAAGTAAAATTTTAAAACTTGAGAAGGAATCTGATGTTTGTACATAGTATATTAATTTTGGGTTTCCCATGTGACACCTGACATATGCAATGTCACCTAGTAAGTATGGCATTAAAGTGAAAAAGATAAGGCAAGTGTTCTTACAGTCTAGATTCTATCTACCTGAATGTCATGTAGTCTGACATTTGTAGATCTTTTCAGTCAATTGGGATTAAGTCTTTGTTTTCACAATAAGGCGTCAGAGGGAGAGTATAAACAATCTTTACCTATATGACTTCAACAATACATACATAGAATATATATGCATATATAAACATATCTATGCATATCATATATGGCGTGTATATTTATGTATGTATATATGTTATAAATTATACATATTTTATATATTTAGATATATAATACATATATGCATATCATAGATTTCAAAAAATGACTTTTTAATATTGATGTACATGCATCATATTTGTTTGCAGATATGTGTTTTTATGAGAAGTTAGGTGGCACAATCGATAGAATGCTGGACCTGGAGTTAGGAGGACTCACCTTCCTGAGTTCAAATCTGGCCTCAGACATCTATTAGAAGCGTGTGCCTAGGCAAGTCACTTCACCCTATTTTCCTCGGTTTCCTTATTGGTAAAATGAGCTGAAGAAGGAAATGGCAAATAACTTCAGTATCTTTGCCAAGAGAATCCCGAATGGGGTCACAAAAGCTGAACATGATTGAACAACAACATACATATCTATAGGCCTAGATGATATAAAGATGATAAAGATAAAGACAAATAGATGTAGAAACATTTATAGATAAGTAGATATTAGATATAGCATATACATGCCTATATATAAAATGTACATACATACACAGAGGCACACATGCACACTTATGTGTGTGTGTGTATAAGATAGGTGATTGATAGATAGGTAGATAGATATTAGTTTCCTCATCTACAAACTAAGGGGTGAGAACTAGCTGTTCTCTATGGCCCCTCAATAGGTGTCTCTTTCTAAAAAATCTTTCAGAAGTTGTCAGGTGGAACAATTTGCATTATTCCTCCTGTGAAATGGAACAATCATTGTTTAGGTCTCAATCCTTTACAAATGAACAATTTTTTACTAACTATTCATATTCCCTCCTGTAATGGTAAGAAAAGTGGGACATATTTTCCTCTTTTTTCTTTTGGTGTTCTAGTTCTTCTCAGCATTAAGGTAATCAGTGCCTTTGGTTAAGACTTACCTTTGTTTGAATCAAGAGTCTTTGATTAATCAAGCATTTTTGATGACCTGTTTAGGTCACCAGGAAGCCTAAGTCACATGAGTTCCAGTCTCATGGTTGGGTTGCTGTCTGTGGGCTGACCCTGAAGAAGTGTATACATACTCTGAGGTTAGCATTTTGCTTTGGAGGCTCAATCATTGGAAGAGTATTCATGTGGAGACTCTGGGTAGCCATTAAGGAGACCCCTGACTTTGAAAACCCAAATGCCGGTGCTTCTCTCTCTGGTAACTTTGTATGTATTGCTATGGAGAGACAGAAGCCCTGTTTGCTGATTTGTGTTATTTGCTCTGTTTATATAGTTTCTGCTTGTAATATCTGTTTGTCTTTTCTCTGAAGCTCAGGGTGCTGACTTTTTCCCTTCAACTAAGTGAATGATATAAATATATATATATATATATATATATATATATATATATATATATATATATATATATATATATGTATATATGTATATATGTATGTATATGTATATGTGTATATATATATGTATGTATATGTATATGTGTGTATATATATATATATATATATATGTTTATTTAAAGTAAGATCATAAACCCCTTAAATTTGCTTTCCTTAGAAGAGCAGATCAAAGAACCTGTGCTAGCAGCCCTCCTGCATGAAGGTGTTATTGGTCTTGTTTTTGGTCTTACACCCCCACAGCAGCTTCTAGTAACGTTGCCCTTACCCTTCCATGATATTTAAGATATAAAAACTGATTTGGGACTGATTGAAAATTCGTTTGGCAAAGAATTTTAATGTAGGCCTAGATTAGAAGCTATTATCAGTCAATAAGTCAATAAACATTTAATAAGTACCTACCACATGCCAGGCACTGTGCTACGTGTTATTTTTCTAGGTATTATAATTGAATTACATTATTAAAGGTACTTTTTGTAGAGTATATCTGTATGCTATTTAAACTTCACTTTCTTTTTTTTTCTTTTTCATTTCTCTTTGTGTGTGTGTATGTGTGTGTGTGTGTGTGTGTGTGTGTGTGTGTGTCCAGCATTTATATAGACTTTCACATAGCAGCAACTTAATAAAGGCTGTTGGATTTCATGGTAAATCTCAATGAACATAATACTGGATGTGGAATTAGGAAGACTTGAGTTCAAATTAAATACTTATGAGCTATATTACCTTGGAGAAGTCACTTTGCCAGATAAGAATAACACCTACCTCACAAGGTGGCTGTGATGGTCAAAGGAGGTAATAATTTTGAACAACGTAGCACTGTGCTTGGCATTTAGTAGGTGCTATATAAATGCTTATTCCCTTTCCCTTACACTCCACATATATGTTATACCATTAAATGAGTAAATGCACTAAAAAATATGATTTGTAATATGGCTATGAGAATTTGGCTTTAATATATAACAAATGAACATTTATAAAATGAAAGCAATCTATCAGGATTGTCTGGACTAGAGGTAGCTTAAATTGTGCATTTTAATTCAAATAAGTTCTTTCTATGTATCTTAAGATGTTTCAATTAGAAATTAAGAATAGAAATATCTACTCTGGATACTCCACTTTATAAGTGAGGAAAACTGAGCCATAAATAAATAACTTGCCAAAGGCCACAAAGGCATTAAGTAGCCAAATCAAAATTTGAACCCAAATTTTATTTGCTTCATGTTCAGTGTTCTTTCTACTACACAACACTTTCTGTATATATTTTTCTTCAGGTACAAAAATAATATTCAAAGGTTAAAGAGTTAATTTTACCTGAATATAAAGACGTAAGGGAAAAAATCTGATTATCAACAAAAACTTTCTGCATTAGTAATCATCGCCAATATTGCTTATGGTTTTCCTTCAGTTTCCATTATATATGATGAAGTGAATAAATATATCCTTTATGATAAACCATTTTCATAGGTTATTTTTATGAAAAATACAGTTACATCTTTCACATCATGATTTTTGCCATCATGGTTTCAATATATCATGGGTTGGCACAATAAATTAAATAGGAATTATTGAGAGTTTTGCAGAAGTTGTAGATGACACACAAAAGTCAGGAGATGACACAGAAAGGGTTTAGAAAGTCAGAAATGCATTACACACATATACATGTATACATATATCCATAGATATACATATATATGCATATATCATATATATATATCTCATTGTATAGTATAGCCTATGATCAAATATTTAACTCAAATTTTACAATAAGGTACTGTAAATACCCCATAAAAGAAAAAGAAAAAAAAACAGACTTCTTTGGCACTAAGGGAATGCCAAAAATTTTAAAGCAGATTTTCAAGATTGGGGTCACCATGCCCCTAACTTCTGTCCTGTGGAAGGGATAATTGTAGTCAATTTCAATTTCAATGTTAACCGTGCAAGGAAAGTTGTGCAATGTGAAAATTAGATTAAATTGACCTGTTTTGTCAAGCATGTTATTGTAGACAACTTTGATTCTCTGAATGTTAACATGATAATATCATATGTATCTATAGATATATGACATATATAGTTCGTATATATATATATATATATACACACACACACACACATATATAGTGGCATCTTATAAGATCTTATAATATCTCATTGAGAACACATATACCAACTCTCCTTTAAAATATGTTTTATAAAACTTGACTTAGAATTATTTGACATCATCTTTCAATAGGCATTTATCTCCTCCCACCCTCGATTAATTTCAGAAAACCTACACATCTTCATGAAAGATGAATAATCCATGATCATTCAGAACTAAAATGAATTATTTCCTATTAGAGTAAATTTTGGCTTAACATAATTCTTTATTCAAGCAAATAGTATTTTTTTTTCTAAAACAACTTCTCTTTTAGGGAATCAGATGTTTGATGCTAATTTACTAATTTTTAGAAGTCTAGTTATAAGTACAGAATTTAGTAGTATCTCATTTTCACAAAATCCTACTCTAATTTTTTCATTATGTTGCAGGTTTGTTTGTTCTCAAAGATTCTACCAGTAGAACATAAGCTCCAGTTGATTACTCTATGATGCAAAGACTTCCAGTGTAAACCCAATAACAGATGGTGAGTGCTTTCTGCAAATTAGTTAGGCTAAGTTCAGAGAACCTTGTCAGCAGTACACAATCCACTTGGTGATGAAATCTTGGATATGACAACCCACAAAACAAAGCATATTCAGTTCTATAAAACTGACTCCGTCAATAAAGGTGATGAGTGCCAGCATAGCAGCTATGGAGTACTAACCATCTCACATTTTGATGAAGTAGAAATATCAATTAACTTGTTGGTGTTGCAAACATGAAGATTTTTATCCTGTGATAAACACAAAGACACAGTAATGTAGGAACTGAATCACCTAGATTTAAAATTTCTCTACAAAGAAATCACAGGACAAAATGAAGTTGTGGGTAAATGAAAGGACAATTGCTAGTCTATCTTAGAAAAGACCAATAAGGCACTTTATAGAATCACAGATTTTAAAAACTGGAAGGGATATCAATGACCCTCCAATCTATCACATACACAGAAAGAATTCCTAATATGACAAAAACTCATAAGTCAAGATTCAGGTTTGGTTTGGAGATGTCCCCCAAGGGCAGGAAGGACTACCATTTCTTGAGGAAGTTCATTCCAGTTTTGTACAGATCTAATTGGCCAGATTCTTTTACTGCCATCAAACCTCTATTTGCCTCCTTAAAACATATCTATTGCTTCTCATTATGACTTCTGAGGCCAAATAGTAGAAGCTGAATCCTTCTTGCATATGACACATCTTCCAAAGCTTAAAGATACCTACCATGTCCCCTTTGACCTTTTTCTAGTCTAAATATCACCAGTTCCTTCAACTGATCCTCCTACGTCATGGATTCAAGGACCTTGCTATTCTGGTTGCCCTTCTCTGGACATCCACTAACTTATCAATGTCCTTAAATTGCAATGTCCAGAACAGAATGCAATATTCTAACTGGTATCTAATGAGGGCAGAACACAATAGAATAATCACCTCTTTATTTTTAAATATTGTCCTCTTAATGCAGTCTAATACCACATTAGACTATTTTTTAGTTAACACTTCACATTACTGATTCATAGTAAGTTCACAGGACACTAAAATTCCTAGGTTGTCTTTTTTGGTTATTTTTGTTTTTTTTTCTTTTTTCAGGAAAAGTGCTATATAACAATGATTCCCCCATATTTCACTTACAAAGTTAATTTTTGTACACAAACATAATATCTTAGATTAATTCTATTGTATTTAATCTCTTAAAATTATGTCTGATGCTCCAGGGATTTATGATTTTTCAACCTTCATTTTCCAGTGTGTTAGCTATTCATATCAGTTTTGAGCCATGTACAACTTCACGAAGCATGTCATTATCCATGTCACTGATAACAAATAAGAAAGAGTTTAGGGCCAATCACAAATCCCTGGACACTCTACTATAGACCTTTGGAAAAGGTGATATTGAATAACTCCTTTTCGAATCTGTTCATTCAAGCCATTCTAAATCTCTCTAATTGCTATGTTTAGTGCACATCTCTCCCTATTTGTTCCATGAGAAGTATGTGAGATGATTTATTAAAAAGCTATGCTAATGTTTCATAACTTATAGTCACAGCATTCTCCTTATCTACTAGTTTAGTCATGCTAAAAAAGAAAATTGTGAATATAAAGCAAAGAAGGAAAACTATAGAACAATACAGTCAATGAATATTTTATTTTTAAAAATAAAGATGTAAAATTCTAGAATTAATCCAAGAATTGGATTTTCATAATGGATCCTGAGTATTATCATAACAATGAGATGAATTATGAGATAAGAATGAAGTCATCTATAGTTATGAAGACAGTGTCGTACAATTAGCTCTGAAAATTCCTACCTGAAATCACCTTCCCCACAGTCATTTTGTGGAGCTCAAGCAGGACATTATTCAGGTATTACTTCCATATGTTCGAGGGGTAAGAGAAAGTCTAGCGAATTCATTTTTAACAACATTTCTGAAAGAATTAATCGGAAGTAAGTTCCTTCAATTTTCCTCTTTCATTTGTTGTTAGGGTTATTGAGTCTATAAGGCATAGGGGATAGTTAGGTACTACTGGGTTATAACTATAGGTGCAAAATACACACACACACACACACACACACATACACACACACACACACACATATGCATATATGCACCCCACATACATACATACATATACCATATATATGTGTGTATAGTATATGTATGTATACATATATACATATACATAATATACGTAACATACACACATATACATGTATACATATACACATACATATATACATATACATACATATATACATGTACACACAGATGTATATACACATATATACATATCTGTACATATATATGTATACATACATACATATATACACACACTATATATATCTAGATATATATATCTAGATATCTAGATATCTATATATCTATATCTATATCTATATCTATATATATATAGATATATATAGATATATATATCTAGAGCTAGGTCTAGATATAGATATAACTTACACTAATCCCTGTTTGACTAGGCTTTAGGTCCGGATGAAATCTAACTTCTAAATTCACACATGGTAAGTAGGCTTTCCCCTTCTCAATGTCATTGGCTCCTTAGTTCCATAATGGCTTCCAGTTATGCTGCTTTTAGCTCTAGGCTAGGATTTCCTCCAAAGAAGGGGAAAAAAATAATATACACAATATGAAAACATGCATAAGATGTAGAACACATCATTTGTTTCCCCTTGCCCCTCAAAATTGAATGCTGAATACACACACACACACACACACACACACACACACACACACACACACATATATATATATATATATATATATATATAAAATATGTATGTGTGTATGTGCATGTGTGTGTGTGTATGTGTGTGTGTGTGTGTGTGTGTATGGATAGATAGATTTCATCATCATAGGACAATTAGAACAGAAATCGTTAACCTCACTACTTTTTGGGAATCTAATATTTAAGTCTAATTGTGACATGAATTTTTTTAAGGCTGCTAATTAACCAGTTCACATTTTGCCTCCACTGAGCAGAATCTGATCACATAAGTCAGCATGATTCTTTTCCTCGCATCCTCTTTCTCTTCCTGATGCAGAATCTTTACTGGCCATCAATGGTGGGAAGTGCTTCTCCCAGTACTGACACCAGAGACTTACTTAAGAAGAGGAAATTCAAAGTGAGTGCCAAAGGCAGCTAGAGAATCCATTACAGGAGCACTTAGGTTTCCATATTTTCACATGTGGAGAGGGTTTTTCAGAACTCTGGGATAGGTGAAGGACATTATTTCTCCCCATTCCTCATTGTCCATCATATCTTTTCCTCTAGGAAGAAGCAGGCAAATAAGAGTTATCATCTAGAAGTCTCTTATGAAATAAAACCCTACCTCTTTTCTTCTGCTATGAAGGTTGGGAACAACTAAGAAACCACTTGGGGTAGACTTAGAGTTTATGTGTCATTCCAGAGTGCCAAAAAGTCTTCGAAGTGTTGGTCCACTGACCATATATCAATTCTTTCAAAAAAGACTCTTTTATAAGATTCTTAAAATAGTCTCTTCAAGTTGACTTAACATTGTCTCTTCAAATTTAAACAGTTGAGCCTCCATCTCCAAATAATTTGATAAAAATAACATGATATACAGATTAGCAGGAAAATGGGACCAGTATAAATAGACAATGTTGGAACTCTCACTTTAAGACTTTTTAATTGATTGGCAAAATGTGTTAAGTACTTGTAGTTAGAAACAGTGTGCTTGGTACTTAGGACGACATTTTAAGAAAATAACTATATTGTTGGATAATGGGGAAAAAACACTCACTCTAGAATCAATGGACCTGAGTTAAAATCCTTTCCCCATCATTTATCTAAGTGATCTTGGGTAAGTGATTTAACTTGCTTTCCCTTTTTCTCATGTATTTACACTGTGAGAGGGTGTATGTGTTTGTGAACTAAATGTTTCTGGAATGTTTTTCACCTCTCTACCTATGATCCAATTATTTTATCCAGAATTACATAAGAGATTTGGGACTGTAGATCATCCCCAAAATAATTTCCATACTGTACTTGGTGAGTTCAATTTGTGCTTCACAGATATCTTATGAAAGTAAGTTGACTTTGGCTCCTTCATAAGTAGATTTAGTCAAAACACATCCCAATGAAAGGTTTATGCTTCACTTTGGATTGATTATTTAGACTTCTGTATTGAAATACTCATTTTTTCCAAATGGATTTAGATTAAGAAATAGTATATTAAATTATCTGCTTGTCAAATACTCCTCCTCAGGGTCTCCATTCTTTTTGATAATGTACATTATTCCAATTGCTACTTTAGCATATCTGTAGGCCATAAGTAATCTGCAAAATTAGTGTTATCCAATATTCACATAATAAATAAAAGTGTTAGCTTACATGCAAAATCTATCAATGATAAACTCAGACAACTTTTAAAATTACAGTTATAGGGGCAGCTAGGTGGCGCAGTGAGTACAGCACAGGCCTTGAAGTCAGGAGGACCTGAGTTCAAATGCAGCCTCAGACACTTGACACACTTACTAGCTGTGTGACCTTGAGCAAGTCACTTAACCGCAATTGCCCTGCCTTCCCCCCTCCAAAAAAAGGCATAAAATTACAGTTATGTTAAAAAAATAAAATCTGTAATCATACTCAGACTTTCAGATAAATGCAACTTCTTTCTTCCTGAAAAAAAAGTTATAAAAGCCTTCATATTATGGTTTCGTAAATCACTCTATAAAATAATTATTCTGTCACATTAAAGTCACCTCCCTTATGTTTCTTGACAAGAATCTATGCATGGTTATTAGGTGACTGTGAAGAGAGGCAAACTAATACAATATTAGTGTAACTAAAAAAACTCAATGATCTATGCTTTAAAACTTGGGGTTCTTTTTGTAATTATGCTAGCCTAAATATTCCTGTGGATCAGGTTTTGGATAATGCAAGTGAAAAGGAAAGAAATGTACACTCTCTTCCTCTTTTGGCCCCTACCCTACCCTTGGAATTTGAGTATTGTTAGCCAAGTACGCAAACTCCTTTCTTCTTTCTACCTGAGTGTTCCCATTCTCTAGTCACTAACCTTGAATCTACCATTTCAGAGAATTTTTTTTTTCCTGAACAGGATTGGAACATGGAGGGAACAATCTGGGGGAATATAACCTAACAACTCTTCCAAAAAGAAATGTTTATTGAATCATTTTAATCTGAAGGAAAACAAAAACTCTAAATACTCTGCCTTAGAAATCTTAACTGACATTAGTAAATCAAAAAACATTTAAATTACCTTTCGTTTGGATCAAGTCACCAGCCAGGAGAAAGTCTATCATTTTAGTAAAAAGTCTTAAACCTCTCTCCTTTTCTTTCTGCAAAAAACAAAACAACAATAACAATAAAAAATTCCATTTCAAAATCAATTCATTGACTCTTTTATTTCTTCCTTCCCTTTAACAATAATTAATCACAAATAATGAGCAATGATGATCAATTGGATTTTATGTAGCTGGGGCAAAATAAACTTATTGAGCAAAATTACAAAGGTAACTTTAAAGTATAACCTCTGGAGTAAGCTTCTGCTGTCTTGTAGAAACTGATGGGGAAGGAAAGGAGTCATGCTGCCAAGATTTTTCATTTCAGAGAGATAGAGAAATTAGCCAGTCTTGAACCTTTTCCAGGTACATCTTCTATTCTATAGTCCTTGCAAGCAGGAAATAGCTGCTGATGAGGAAAACTAATTCAACATCTAGTTTCTAGTCCCCCATTTCAGTCTCTCCTTTCTTTCTGTGTTCTCATTTGTTCAAGTATCTTCCAAGACAGATGGGAAAAGGCAAAATAAAAAAGAACAAAACAACTCTGTCCATCTGGACTTCATTTCACAGAAGTTTATATAGCTACCTTGACCTATTTAGGCCCTTTGCTGTTAAGATCTGTCTTCAAAAGCTTGCTACACTAGGAAAGTCAGTAAACAGTATGGAACTTTTGATACAGTTATACCACTAATATGTATATGTCCCAACTAAGTCAAAAACCTATGTATACAAAAATATTTACTTTTTTAAAGACATATTTACTTTTAGAAGTTATATCCAAAAATTAAAAATAAAGTAGATTCCGTTCTCCTGAACAAATTGTGGTCTATGACTATAATGGACTGTTATTGCCCCTAAGAATTCAGGGAAATTTGTGAAGACTTTGATGAGCTAATGAAAAAAAATAATAATCACAACCAAGAGAAATGCTTACACAATGACCACAATAAATACATGAAGAAAAAAAATAGTGGAAGGCTTTAGCATTTGCATAAATGCAGCAAACAATCTTGACTTCAAAAAACTGTTGGTGAAGTATGCTACCAGCTTCTTAGTGGAGAGATTTTCTAGATATATGAATTAAAGCACAATTTTCAGACAAAATCAGTATATTAATATGTTTTGCTTAACTCTCCTTATGTTTTATAAGGGCAAGTTTGTTATTGTGTTTTTTTGAGGGGAGGAGGAGGGAGTTCATTGGGAAGTGATTGTTATATAAAAATAAAAGATAATCACACAAACTTTTAAAATATCTACTGGCCATTTTCCAAATCCACAAATAGTAAGAAATTAATTATTATATGTCATCATCCAAAGGAGCTACTTAAGATAAAGAAACTATGTTGGCCTAAGGATGGTGCCATGACAATCTATTTTAAACGTCATTTTAAAACCTAGGAACAACAATTTATTCAAGATGATGATTATTTGGAAATTACTAATTTACTACTATTGCATTAGGAGCTGACACAATTGTCAACAGGAATGAGTACCACTTGGAATAGTTTTTCATCCATCTCAGAATTTAAAAACAAAAACAAAAACAAACAAAATGAAACCTATAGCAAAGCATTTAATAAATCTAAGAAAAAAGATGGAAGTTTTGTATTTCATTTCACATTTGCCAATTAGAACTTTGATTTTACAATAGGAGGCAATGTTTATAGTCAATTCTCAATTATTCAGATGCTTATTAACCATCCTATACATTATTCAAGCCCCTTCATTTCTCTTCCTTCATCTTCTTACTATGTACCTTGGGGCCATTCAAAATTCCTTACCCCATTTCACCAGTGTGAAATGACTTTCTCTTCCAACCAATCAATGTTATTTATCAGCAATTCTAGTGAATTACTCCACTGAGGGTGGGGAGTAGGGATTGTAAAATAACAATGAGCTTTTGTGGATTTTATTTATGCTTAGCCAATTATCAAAGATGATGTGAGTTGACTGTAGTCAAATCCAAAAAAATACGTTTGTAATTTGTTTTAAAATGTCAAAAAGGAGAGGAGGATCCCTTGCTTTAATTATTGATACTTTTCATTTTTATGCTATCTTAATTTATGAATGTTTTTCCCCTTCCTCTACCCAGCCAGTCTCTCATAATAACAGACTGGAAAAGAAAGGAAAAAAAATATCATCCAAAACAACACATGTATCATGTCAGATTATAGACATAATACTGCAAGTATATAGTCTTCTACTTCTGCAATGTAGGAGCAGAGAGGCATTTCTTCAATTATTCTCTGGGTTCAAACATTCTTTCTAATTAAACAGTGTTGGGGCAGAGCCGAGATGAGTTCTCCTCCCAAACCTCTCAAAATACTTGCAAAAATGACTCTAAACAAATTCTATAGCAGCAGAAGCCACAAAATGACAGAGTGAAACAGATTTCCATCCCAAGACAATCTGGAAAGCCAACAGGAAGGGTCTGTCATACTGGGCTCAGAGCAGAGCACAACCGAGTGTGGACCACCCTGGCACAAACAGAGCTGGGACAGGCCTCAGGGCACTGAATCACTGCCAGCTGTGGCAGTTTCCAGACTTCTCAACCCACAAGCTCCAAAGACATGTTTGGAAGTCGGGGGAAATGTCTCTTACCTGGGTGAGAGAAGACACTGGCACTGCCCCAGCCCCAGGGTAGTGGAAGCCTCTGCCACAGTGGCAGCTGCTTCTGGAGCTCTCAGCCTATGGACGGTGGAGAAATCAAGCAACTGACCCAGGTTGCAGACCTAGGTGGCAGTCTTGCAGCGAGGAGGAGCACTGGCACAGTGGAGCTTGTGGTGGCTATGGAGAGGGAATACTCCTCACAGTTCCAAGGGAGGAAAGAGTTGCTCAAAGAGCAGAGCACAGGCCAAGGGAGGAGTAAACACCTCTCCTTTGAGGAGAAGAACTGAAAATTTGCAGGTCTCTAGAAATATCTCTGAAATTAGTTGCACAAAACCCATGAATCTTGGGGCAATACACCCTCCACTTAACAAAGAGCTCAAAAGTCAAGTAATTGGCTGGGGAAAATAAGGCTATAGAAGTTTACTTTCTTGGCGAAAAATTATTTTCTTACATCTCTGGTGATGAAGAAGATCAAAGTATACAACAATAGGAAGACAACAAAGTCAAAGCTCCTACATCCAAAGCCTCCAAGAAAGTACGAAATGGTCTCAGGCCAGAGAAGAGGTCAAAAAAGAGTTTGAAAATCAAGTAAGAGAAGTAGAGGAAAAATTGGGAAGAGAAATGAGAATGATGTAAGAAAATCATGAAAAACGAGTCAACAGCTTAGCAAAGGGTACCCAAAAAGTGCTGAAGAAAATAATACTTTTAAAAATAGACTAACCCCAATGGCAAAAGAAATCCAAAAAGCCAATGAAGAGAAGAATGCCAGGACTGGTGAAATGGAAAAGGAGGTCCAAAAGCTCACCAAAGAAAAGAATTCCTTTAAAATTAGAATGGAACAAATGCAAGCCAGTGATTTTATGAGAAATCAAGAAATCATTAATTAAACAGTTTTTAGGACAAAAGCAATAGTTCTGGAAGAGTCCTCAGAAGTCATCCATCTGTATCAGCAAGGCAAGATTCATGACCTCGAGGATGACCATGAACATGCCTGTATGGTTCAGAATCACAAAGTATGAAAAGTATGAAAAACTCTCTAGGAAGAAGACAGAGGAAGTATAACATTTATTTAGAGAAATTCATTTACATCAAATCCCAAGACCAATAACCAATTCAATATAGTAGTGATTATGTTCCAAAACCAGTAAGCCCACTTCAATGCAGCAGCAAGAAAAGTATAACACTATTATAGCAAGGAACCATGTCATCCTGTAACCTTCCTCCCTGCTGGGGCCTTCCTTACTATCTGCTTGCCTATGTTCTTTCCCTGCTCAGTTCTCTGGTCTCTGACGCTCCCTGCTTTCTAGTCCACTCTCCACCCCGCACTCTTTCTGCAGTTCTGTCATCTCGGAGTTCTTACTTCTCCACCTTGCCCTTGATTCTGAATTCTCAGTTCTCAATGGGGTGTATATACACTTTTTTAGGTCCCAAGGGCTTCAAACCCAACAGCAAAAGGGTTTGGGCCTGCCTACAAACAAATCTCTTATCCAGCTTCCCTTAATTGGCCCCACCTGAGGCCTATTGAATGGGTGGGAAAGATCTTTAATCACTGACTGGCATAACACCATCCTAATCTTCCTTATTTAACAGACAGGAAGCTGTGGTGTAAAGAATTTAAGTGATTTGATGGATGTCATCAGATGAAACTTGAAGCCAGGCTTTCTCAATTCAGAAACAACCAGTAAGTCAACAAATATTTATGAAGTCTTACAAGAGAGATATAGTTCTAGGCTGAAGGAATACAAACCTAAAGAATGAAGCAATTTCTACTTACAAAGAAATTACATTTTCATAGGGAAGATGGATATATGGATAAGTATTTGCAGTGTAAATACAATTATAGACTTTATAATACAGATCCTAGACAACCCAATACATCCCCACTTTCTCTTTTGCTTGAGCTATTAACAAGTTGTTTTGAAAATTAAATCAACCAATAAACATTTATAACATACCTTCTATGTGCTAGGCTCTGGGATGAGTTCTGGAGATACAAAAAAGATCCTTCTTTCTTCCAAGAACTTACACATAATGTTTGTTAATGAATAAGATGGAGGCTGGTGTCACTGGATCAAATATTATGTGTTGGTGAGTAAAATGTAAGAAGACTGGAAAAGTAGGAAGAGACTATGCCATGAGAGGCTTTTAATATTAAATGACATGTTCTATTTTATCTTGCTGGAAAAGAGGTGGCAGTGTCAGAGGAGAGAAGTGGACATATTTGAGAGATGTTGCAAAGGGTAAAATCAACAAATCTTGCCAACAGTTTGGATACGTGGGTAAAGGATCATGGGGAGTCCAGGATGAAACCTAGGTTGTAAGACTGAGGGACTAGGAAGAGGGTGTTGCTGTCTATACATAAAGAGATCTGTTTTAGGCATACTGAGGTTTAAGAGGTTTACAGGATATCCAGTTCAAGATGTCTGAAAGGCAGTTGGAGATGTGAGATTGGAGGTCAGCAGATAGTTTGGAGCAGAATAGGTAGATGTCAGAATCATCAGCCTAGAGACAGTAGTTAAATACATTGGAGCTGATGAAATAACCAAATGAGGTATTATGGAGAGAAAAGAGAAAAGGGTCCATGACAGGGAGACTCCTACAGTTAGAGGGTGTGATCTGGAAGAGTAACCAAGAAAGACGATAGAGCACTGGTGGTCAAATAGGTGGACAAGAAACAGGGGGGTGTAGTGTCCTGAAAATCTAGATAGAAGAGAGCATCAAGGAGGAGAAAATGATCAACAGTGTCAAAGGCTGCAGAGTGGTCAAGAAGAATGAAGTCTGAGAAGGGTCCATTGGATTTGGCAGCTAAGAGATCATTAATAATTTTGGAGAGAGCATTTTCTGTTGAATAATAAAGTTGAAAGACAGGTTGTAAGGGATTAAGAAAAGAGTGAGAAGGGATAAAATGGAGGCACCTATTGTAGATGGTCTATTCAAAGAATTTAACTACAAAGGGCAAAAAAGATACATGGTGATAGCAAGGATGGAAGGACTGAGTGTTTTTTTTTTTCAAAATGGGAGAGACATAGATATGTTGTAGCCAGTAGAAAATGAGATAGTAGACAGGAAGAGAATGAAAATAAAAGAAAGAGTGGTGATGACATGGAAAGCAATCTGTCAGATGACACAGGATGGAATAGAAGTACTTGAACAAATAAAGGGATTAGCCTTGGTAAGCATTAAGGCCGCTTCAGTGTGTGAGACAAGGGTGAAGGAGTAAATAATGGGAGAAGGCACCTGAGTGATAGAAGATGAAGAAGAGTGAAGAAAAGAGAGCTCATAGTGAGTGGCCTTATTATTTTCTGCATAATATGAGGCAAGGTTCCCAAATGAGAGAGTGGAGAAAGGGGGAGCCATAGGAGGTTTGAAGGGGGATGAAAGGGTTTGGATGAGCTACTGTGGAGAGTGGGATAGAGAGCTGATAAGTGAACTATGGGAAGATTTCTTAGTCACAGTGAGTGCCCAGTAGAGAATTACCCCTGACAACTCTAAGTTTGGGAGAACAAACAGGGAGATTTTAATGATGCCTGGGGGCAGGTGGCTCCATATAGGAGAACTTGCTTTATTTATTTATTTTAATTTTCAATAAGTAAATAATAGTCATTTAACTGTTGTAGTTAGAGAGAGCTGAGAGAAGTTCACAGCTGAGTGATTCCTGATTGGTTGGAAAGAACTGATTTCAGTGTCCAAAAGCTTCAGTGAAATCTTCAGTGCAACCTAGAAATGGTGAAAGCTGAAGCTTTTAATAGGGGCTTGTTCCTCTCTGATGCCAGCCTTTAGTTTGAGAAAGGAGAAGATTGAGGTTTGTGCTTCCTGGAGTATACTGAAGAGCTGACTTAAACAGTGAACCTAAACTATTAACCCTGTTTCTGTGAGCTCCATTAGATTGAATACTGTTTTATCTAGGGAGATGAATAGTTGTCTGGGCTGGTCTGTGTATCTCAGAGATAGTTCGGTGATTGAATGACTTTAAAGAGAGCTAGCATTCACATTAAGTACTAATACATTCCAAATGACTTTTCTATGGGTGTTGGCTAAGTGAAAGAGCATTAAAGTCTATGTCTGGAGGCAGCTAGGTGCCACCACAGACAGAGTACTGGGCCTGTAGGTATAAAAATACTATGAAGAAAGAAAATAAGATGATTTTCACAAGCATAGTAAGTAACAACAGTCACACATTGGGCAGAAAGGAAGTTGTTTAGATGTCCCTGCATAGACCTATAATGCTGAAGCCTGCAGTCTAAGTTGTAAGTTGCCCTAAATACTTGAATTTCCTTCTCTTATGTGTTACCATGCCAGATTCTTATGTGCGCCCACTCTTCATCATGCATATTAAATGCAATGGTGGAAGAGTGTAATTTGAGATTATATGTAGAATTTTACATATTTTATTGCTTATATATATCTTAATGTGATGTTATATGTTACTATTTCATTTACATGGTTATTAGGTAAATGATTATTTTAAATCTGAAAGTGTCATTAATGTGAATGGCTGGTTGTACGGCTAGAATAAAACAATCTATGAGGGCTCAAGAGCTAGAATGGTGAAGTATTCTGGACTCAAAGCACCATGCCTCAGCGACAGTCTCACCCTGGACCTTCACTCAGTGATTAGGGCCTCAGCTATGATAGTCTTCTTCTTCCATTGATGGGCTTCTTCCAGTGCCACCATTTTGGTGGCAATCTTCAGATTCCTCTTCTTGCTTTCCAGAATTTGACAACATGCCACAGGAGGCCCACAGCACTGCCAAGTGTGGTCCATATCAGATTAAATGTTCCCATATAATTTTAATGTGTTGATATATTAATAATAAATTCATACATATACAAGCATGTTTTATTTTCTAAGTTAATATATGGCCCACAGGGTCCTTATGCATGGTTATATACGCGTCCTTATGTATGGCCCCCATTTTCTCTGAATTTTGCGCTCTGCTATACATTATAATAGGGGAAATGAAGAGGGAGAATAGTAAGAGCAACGTCTCCCACCTTGCTAACCATCCCATTCAAATTTATAATAACTGGCAAGCTCAGGAATTAGTGTCACCTCTTCTTCCAAATCTAGTCTCTTTCTCCTCCAACATTTAGATTGCTTCACGAGACATTGGCAGTGTCAACAATTGGCTCCTTAAGCCTTGGGACATAGTAGCAGTGGTTGCTATAGACATAGTCCCAACTGCTTTAGTCTAGTTCATAGAAAACTAAAATTAAAATCCAGCGGTAGAAATGAATGATCTTTCATCCACATAGCCATTGCATCCAAATTCCAGTGAATAGAGAGGAAAATATGGTAGAATTCTAACTTAGTCCCTGCAGCATATAACCCATATCACTTTTTACTCCAGAGGACAAGTAAGGCCATACTATTTCTCATTTATCTTTACGTTAGAGAGAATCAGGACATTCTTGATTTCTGATGTCTCACAAATTCTAATTTATCTACATCCTTTTGTGGAAAATTCTATAGATCTTGAATCCCTCAGAGATGAAGTAGCAGAACCGAATCCAAGTAACACAAATAAACTACCATTATCTTCATGGTGTCCTGTTAGATTATTTTTTTTTGAGGGGAGGAGGCAGGGCAATTGGGGTTAAGTGACTTGCCCAAAGTCACACAGCTAGTAAATGTGCCAAGTGTCTGAGGCCAGATTTGAACTCAGGTCTGCCTGACTCCAGGGCCGGTGCTATACTCACTGTGCCAACTAGCTGCCCCGTGTTAGATTATTTTTAAAATGAGCTCTACAAAATGAGATGACTAGATGTCATGTGAAATGTTGCTACTTGTTTCCTTTATATACACAATGAAATTAATTCCAGTAAGATGTAAGTTCTACGAAGGACTAGCACCTATTACAGGGCCTTGCATACAGTAAAGGCTTAATAAATATTTATTTAATTGTTTTGAAATTAATTCTGAAATTGACTCTTAGGGGAGTATCTCTGGCCCATTTTTACACTTATTCAATTTCTTAAGTTTGGTTTCAGTTATAGCAACAATGTAGATATGCATGGGATTCAGTTGTTCCAAGGTATCCATTCCTTCGCATTTGGACAAAAATTGCTTATTTAATGTATCAACAATTGAATTAATATCTTTGAGATAGCCTAAAAATTTTGTGCTTCTTGGCACCCTATGTACTTTTTTCCTCATGACTTTTTCACTATCACTACAGAAGAAGGAACTGGCCTCACAAATTGAAGGAAAGTCTTGGATTCACAGTATCTCATGTCCAGGAAATGAAACACCTGTGGGATAGACTTCCAGTGAGGTGCTTCTCTAGTCTCAGAAAGATTATTCCTCAGAAAGCAGAAATGTCTGTCACTGGGTTTATACCTGAACCCTATTCTAAATTGTTAGAACTTATCAAAACTTTCAAGTTGACATACTTTTCAGAAACCCAGAGTTTCATCTAAATTGAAAAGCTACTATGAGATAGACTACATTTACATTTTTAATATACTACATACCAGCTTCCTCATATACCATAAGTCCTTGAAGACTTTGCAAAAACATAGAAATGAATCCATCAAATTAAATTAATTCAGTTATGACTATACAGCAGAGTATTCTGTATCTTTTCAACCACAAGGTAGCTTCAATAATTGTTTTATATTTGATATTTTTTTCAAAAATATCATGCTAATAAAATACTAAGGAATTCAGCAGTAGGCAGTTGATTTGGTAATCAAAAGAATATGAAATGATGTGTATTTTCTCCTGATATCCTCATTCTATTGTGCTAAACCCACATGAGTTTCTCACATGAAAATATGATTCATATTATATATGAGTCTAGATCCTAAATACAATTAAATTTATTAAGTGGGCTAAAAATTACTCCCTATCTACTTTCCTTATTTCTATAAACATTATTCAGAATAGACAGTTTTCTTGTTTTACTCATGATTTTCACTGTTTTGCAGAAACAAAATTTAAATTGTGGTTGACTACACAGTCTACATTCCCATTAACATTGTTTTTAATCTTCTTTGGTTTCCTATAACTAACTGTTGACATGTGCTGCTGAAATCACTGCTGAATTTCACAAAGGACTCCTTAATATACAAGAAAATCTTTTATACTGTAGGTACAGAATGGTATTTGAAATAAACAAATTGACTGGTTACATTTGCAAATAAGTCATGGAAATTTATCTGAAATATATTTTTAAAAAGTTCGTTTGTGATAAACTTATTTTATGAGGGCGATGCTTGTATTTGACACAAATGTTTAATATATCTATGGGGGGAACACATTAATGAAACAATGTGATCTGGATTCTACTATTGCCTTGATGTATAATTTGAAGAGCAATAACATAAGGCATAACGCAGCTTTTTAAGATGAAGCCTCCCCGCAAATGATTTAATGACTAATGATAAGCACTTGTGATTGTTCACATTGCAAATATATAGTGTGAAAAAAGTTGCATACAAGTGAATTTATCCATGTGTCCTTAGCTACATGTCCATTCTGACTCATCAGAATTTTTCAATAAATTAATATTCAATAGCCTTTTGTTTTAATCACTCTAAGCACCTCTCCTAATGCCATTAAATATGTCCCTACTAAGATAAGAACTCTCTGAAAAAGCCTTCTAATTTCAATTTAAGTCATTCATATCTAATCTTAAGCTTCCTTAGACTGTCTTCATCATGTATAATAGAGACATATGATTAACCAAATATTTTGATTCTACGTAAATTTATCAGATTATATGGACACTGGCACTGATACCTTAGTTATACTTAAATCCTTCACTTTTGGGTGATAGCTACAGTTGACTTAATTCCATTTTTTTTTTAGGATTGGATGCTTATACTTCTTCACAGGGATCCTGACATCCCCAAATCGGATATCATCATCATGTATGATATGTATGTATGTTGAAGTGATAGATTTATTACATTTCCTTTGTCAAAAGTAGTAAAAGGAGGTTGTTCCAGGGCTAGGAGTACTGCTGGCTAATGTGTGTAGCATCATCCCCTGCTTGGAGTGTATTTTATTTAATCTTTCTTACATGATTTCCTTTGCATAGCAAAACAGAGCATGATTGCATTACTTTGATGCTGTTCTCATAAGCAGCTTCACCTCTTTTTGCCTTCAAGGAGATTACATTATATTGAAGGGAGAAAACATGGAAAATGTATAATACAAAGAAAATCAAGGAGCCAAAGAATACAGTCAACTGATAGGATAAGGAAACCTTGTGGAAGTGATGTGAATTGAGCCTAGAAGGAAAACAAGGATTTGGAGTGATAAATAATAGAGGGGGATTATATTCCAGGTACTGGAAATAGCTGGTGCAAAAAGACCAGAGGTAAGAGATGAAGTATTAAGTGCAGGAAAATAATTCAGTTTGACTGGAACATAGAAGTGTTTTATTGGTTTGTTTTAAGGGATAATAAGAAATAATACTGGAGAGATAGTTAGGAGTCTGAATAATAAGGCCTTAAATGCCAGTTTATGGAGTTTATATTTTGTAGTAGAAATATGAAGAATAATTGACAATGCTTGAGCCTGGAGTGGTAATGCATGCCTGTGACCCAGCAACCAGGGAGATTGAGGCAGGTGGATTGCTTGAGTTCCAGAGTTTAAGCTGTAGAGTTAAGCCAATTACATGTCCCTACTACCTGGCAACAATATGGTGAAACTCTAAGAACAGGAGTCCACTAAGTTTCCAAAGGAGGGGCGAACTGGCCATAATAGGAAATCAAGCCTATACGTGGCTGCGGTACTTCCAGTCTTAATTGGGGGAAAGAAAGGAAGGAAGAAAGAAAAGAAGAAGGAAAGACAGAAATAAAGAAAGGAAGGAAGGAAAAAGAAAGAAGGAAGAAAGGAAAGAAGAGGAAAAAAACATTTGGGTAGAGTAATCACAGAATCAAACCTCTGTCTTAGGAAGGCTACTTTGGAAGATGGATTGGAAAGGTGAGAGACTGGAAGAAGGGAGAAAAATGAGGAGGTAATTGAAAAAGTCCAGGTGAGAAGTGAGGAGATCTAGAGTTTTAGTGGTGGTTCTATGAATTGTGAGAAAGGAAGAAATGCATAAGTGTAATGGTAATTAAGGTGGGACTTTTTTTACTGTTTTTTCTTTGAAGCACTGAGGTAATAAAGTGCCTTTGATGAGTCTGACCTTTCATTCTTTGATTAAACTGGAGTCTTTGATGACCTGCTTAGGAAACAAGAAAAACTAGTTCACATGGTTTTGAATCACATGGTTTTGAATCACATGGTTGTGACACCCTTTGACCCTGAGCAGGCTATATAAACTCAGAGGTTAGCATTTTGTTTGGACATCTCACTCACTGGAAGAGTGTGGTGTGATTTGGCCAGAAGAGACTGGGTAATAGCCATCAGAGCCCAGCCCCAATCCCCCCACCCCCAATCCCACCCCTGCCCAGCTTTGAAGACCCAGATGTTGGTGCCTTTCTCTCTGGTAACTGTATTGCTATGGATAGAATGATTTGTTTATTTGATCTCTTTATATTGTCTCTGTAATTTCTATTTGTATTTTCTCTGAGGTTCAGGGTGCTGGTTTTTCCCATTGAACTAAGTGAATGGTATATGCATGTTTAATTAAAGTGAGATTGTTAACCCCTTAAAGTTGTTTTCCTTAGAAAAGCAGATCAAATAACCTGTGCTAGCAGCCAGTCTGTGTGCTCTTGTTGTTGGTCTTTCACTTCCGTAACAGCTACTAGCAACGTTGTTGTTACAATAAGATGTTGTGAAGGTAGAGTCAATAGCATTTAATAGCTGATTATTTCTAGGGTAAAGGGGAGTGGGAGGAGAATATGGGAAGAATAGTAAGAGATAATGAAGAATCAAGAATAATTGGAAGGCTACCAACCCAAGGGTCCGGTTGGAGTATAGATTGTCCTAACCCAAAATGGTGAAGCTTAAAGGAATAACAAAATAATTTGGGAAGACAATAAGTCGTCTTCGTGATGTGTTAAAACATCTCTCTGTGTCTAGAGGATATCCAAATGTAACTATCTAGTAGGAAATTGATACAGTGTGACTGGAATTCAAGAAAGTGATTAGGGATCTACACATTTGCGTATCATCTGCATGCTGATGACAATTTTTTATTTTTTTTTTTTGCCAAAAACTTTTTTTTCTGTTTTTTTAATTTATTTAATATATTTAGTTTTCAGCATTGATTTTCACAAATGTTTGAATTACAAATTTTCTCCACATTTCTATTGCCTCCCACTCCAAGATGGTGTATATTCTGGTTGCCCCGTTCCCCAGTCACCACTCCCATCTGTTACCCCACTCGCCTCCCATCCCCCTTTCCCTTCTTCTCTTGTAGGGCAACATAAATTTCTATGCCCCATTGCCTGTGTATCTTATTTCCTAGTTCATGCAAAAACATTTTGTTGTTGTTGTTTTAGAACGTCTGTTTTTAAAAACTTTGACTTCCAAATTCTCTCCCCTCTTCCCTCCCCACCCACTCTTCTTAAGAAGGCAAGCAATTCAACATAGGCCACATGTGTATCATTATGTAAAACCTTTCCACAATACTCATGTTGTGAAAGCTTAACTATGTTTTGCTCCTTTCTAACCTATCCCCCTTTATTGAATTTTCTCCCTTGACCCTGTCCCTTTTTGAAAGTGTTTGTTTTTGATTACCTCCACCCCCCGTCTACCCTAACTTCTTTCATTCCCCCTTTTTTATCTTCTTCCTCCTTCTTTCCTATGGGGTAAAACACCCGATTGAGTGTGTATGGTATTTCCTCCTCAGGTCAAATCCAATGAGAGCAAGATTTACTCATTCCCCCTGACCTGCCCCCTCTTCCCTTCCTACAGAATGACTTTTTCTTGCCACTTTTATGCGAGAAAATTTACCCCATTCTATCTTTCCCTTTCTCCCTCTCTCAATATATTCCTCTCTTACCCCTTAAAATGATTTTATTTTTTTTATATGTCATCCCTTCATATTCAGCTCACCCTGTGCCCTTTCTGTGTCTGTGTCTGTGCGTATATATATGTGTGTGTGTGTGTATATATATATATATATATATACACATATATATATACACGTAGATACACACATGTGTATATATATTTATACACACACATATATATATATATATATATATATATATATATATATATATATGCATATTCCTTTCAGCTACTATGATATTGAGGTCTCATGAATCATACACATCATCTTTCTATGTAGGAATATAAACAAAACATTTCAACTTTAGTAAGTCCCTTATGATTTCTCTTTCTTGTTTACCTTTCCATGCTTCTCTTGATTGCTGTGTTTGAAAGTCAAATTTTCTATTCAGCCCTGGTTTTTTCACTGAAAAGCTTGAAAGTCCTCTATTTTATTGAAAACCCATATTTGCCTTGGAGCATGATACTCAGTTTTGATGGGTAGGTGATTCTTGGTTTTAATCCTAGCTCCATTGACCTCCAGAATATCGTATTCCAAGCCTTCGGTGGCTTAATGTGGAAGCTGCCAGATCCTGTGTTATCCTGATTGTTTTTCCACAATATTCAAATTGTTTTCTTCCTGGCTACTTGCAGTATTTTCTCCTTGACCTGGGAGCTCTGGAATTTGGCGACAATGTCCCTAGGACATTTTCTTTTTGAGATCTATTTGAGGAGGCAATCTGTGGATTCTTTCAATTTCCATTTTACCCTCTGGCTCTAGAATATTAGGCCAATTCTCCTTGATAATTTCTTGAAAGATGATATCTAGGCTCTTTTTTGATCATGGCTTTCAGGTAGTCCAATAATTGTTAAATGATGTCTCCTGGATCTATTTTCCAGGTCACTGGTTTTTCCAATAAGATATTTCATATTGTCTTTCATTTTTTCATTCCTTTGTTCTGTTTTATAATATTTTGATTTCTCATCAAGTCACTAGCTTCCACTTGCTTTTCCAACTCCTTTTTGAGCTCTTCCATGGCCTGAGACCAGTTCATGTTTTTCTTGGAGGCTTTTGGTGTAGGCTCTTGCACTTTGTTGGCTTCTTCAGGACCTATGTTTTGGTCTTCTTTGTCACCACAGAAAGATTCCAAAGTCTGAGACTGAATCTGGTGATTTTCACTGCCTGGCCATGTTCCCAGCCAACTTACTTGACCCTTGAGTTTTAATCGGTGTATGACTGCTTGTAGGGCAAAGAGTACTTTGTTCCAAGCTTGAGGGGATGTAGCGTTGATTTCAGAGCTATTTCTATATAGCCAGCTATGCCACCCCAGCACTCCTCCTTCCTCAAGAATCACCAACCCGGACCTGATGCAAATCTTCAGCAGGCTCTTCACTCCTGCTCTGATCCGCCACTTAATCCTCCCACCACATGGGCCTTGGGCCAGAAGCAACTGTAGCTGTAGCTCTGTAGCTGCCCCACCCTCTGCTTGCCCCGGGGCTGTCCTGTGCTGTATGCCTGCTTTCCTCTGCTATTTTGTGGGTTCTGCAGTTCTAGAATTTATTCAGAGTCATTTTTTATAGGTTTTTTTCACTGATGACAATTTAACCCATGGGAACTGATGAAATCTCTAATTACACATGGAGAGAAGATGATTCAAGTAAACAGCCTTAAGGTAACAGGAAATTGATAATGATTAACCAAAGGAAATTGAAATGGGTAGGTTAGAAAGGAGAACCAAGAGAGATTACTTTATGGATGCAAGAATAGAGAATGCATCCAAGAGGAGTGGGTGGTTAACAGTATCAAAAACCTTCAGTGGAGGCAGAGTCAGGATGATAGAGTGAGATTCAGCACTTTTTCCCAACTCACCATGTCCACAAACAAGCAAAAAACTTCACTGAATTCTGATTCAGAAATTCTGAATCTCATCAGGAAAGCCAAGGAAAGAAAAACAAAACAAAATAAAACTCATAGTGAGTCATTTTTATGGCCCAGGGCAGCCTTGGAAGATAAACAGAGAGATCTGTGGACACTGGGGCCTGGGCTGGCCAGGAGTACACAATAGCAGCAGAGGCAGAAGAAGCAACTGCAGTGGTGAACACATCAGTGAAGAGCATTCTAGCGGGACGTAGAATGTAAAGGCAGTATAAATAGGTCTGTGACCTATCATTAGGAAACAGGAACACTTAAGTGCCCTCTGGCAGCTCTGTTGTCCATTATCCAGTTCCAGGTCACAGTTCCAGGCCTAAAAGGAGCAGTCATGATAACAAGCTAACAGGGCCATAATGCTCTGGGCCCAAGAACAGACAAGGAACTTAGTACCAATCACCACCCTACACATAAGCCTAAAGCAGAATAGGGGCATGAAATCAATATCAAAGGGGAGTCAAGGAGTTCAGTCACTACAAACATGCAGAACTTCTCAGTGGGTTAATAGTTACTGAATTCCACAATAGTCAAGGCAATCCAAACAATACCCTAGATCCCATCCTGTCCTATCTTCTCATCTCTACCATCACTCCCATTCTCCAATCTTTATTTTTTCTATACATACTTATTCCTTCCTAGCTGCTAACATACTACCCAAAAGTCAGCCTAAAACAATACAAATAAAACTTACTAGATTCTACCATGCCCTGTGGCTATCATTCTATATATCTCTTCCACATCTCAGGTAAATTCCTTGAAAAAAAGCCATCAATTTTCCTCTCTTCTCATTTTCTTTTAAAACTCTCTTCACTCCTTCTTCCAATACCATCACTCAGCAGATGCTGTTGTCAACAAAAGTTAACATAATACTTAGTTGTTAAATACAAAGTCTTACTCTTATTACTTATCCTTCTTGACCTCTCTGAAGCACTTGATGTTCTTGATCACCTTCTCTTCCTGTATAGTCTTTCCTCTTTGAATTTTCCTAAATGCTTTATTCTGGTTCTTCTCCTCTTTCTGATCATTGCATCTCTCTGACTTTTGCCGAATTTATATATATATATATTATATATATATATATAATATATATATATATATATATATATATATATATATATAAATACATATATAGATATACAAGATATATATATATATGAATACATATATAGATATACAAGATATATATATATATCTTGCTAAATTTTCATATATGACTCAAACAGCTACTGAATGTCCCCTAAAGCTCTATTCTATACCCCCCTTCTTTTTTCCCTATATAGACTCTCATTTGATGACCTCGTCAGCTACCATGAATTCAACTATTTCCAGGAAGCTCATTCCTAGATCTATGTATCTAGCTCAACTCTATCTCCTGAGCTCCACTTCCACATTACCAACTGCTTTTTGGACATCTTGAATTGTATGCCCCTTCGACATTTCAAAAGCAACATGTCCAAAGCAAAACTCATTTTCTTCCCCACCAGTTAGGAAAAAAATTATAAATTTTCTTAAATTAATCACTAATGTAAAAGGCATCACCCAGAATCCTCTCAGAAACCAAACTCATAATCTTCTTTTCATCCTTAACCTCTCTCTCTCATTCAACTCATATATCCAGTCATTCTACCCAATATTGTTGTTTCTGGCTTCACAGTATTTCTCATATGTCTCCTCTTCTCCATTCACACAGACATCACTGTAGTTCAGGACCTCATCACCTTTCAGTAAATTGTTTCAGTAGATTACCAGTTACTCCACTTGCCTCAAAATCTTTTCCCAGTCTAATCCATCTTCCACTTAGCTGCCAAAGTTATCCTCCTAATGGGTAGGCTTGAGCATACTCAGTAAAACTCATTGGCCTCTTTTTCAGGTAATTAAGGGTCTTTCCAATCTGGCCTATTCATACTTCCCCCAGTCTTTTTGTTCTACTTCGCTACTCTCTAGCCATCCTGGCTTACTGTTCCTAGAACATGACACTCCATTTCCCATTCTTGTATTTTTTCACTGGCTATACTCTATACCTGAAATTTTCTGCTTTCTAGCTTCTTATTCTTGTATTCCCTGGCATTATTTAAGACAGCTAAAAATAACCTCTTCCATTAGGTCTTCTCTTGGTCTCCACAGCTGGTCGCCCCCATAAAAACAAAACAAAGCAAAAAGACTACCTCTTGCCTGCTTTTTACCTTTTTTTTTTACCTGTGTATTCTGATTTATACATTTTGCCTTTCCCTATACCATGCAATTTCTTTGAGGCTAGAGGCTTCGATTTGCTTTTGCTTTGTATTGTAGAATTTAGCACAGCACTTGTCAAATACTAAGAACTTATAAATGCTTGCTGATTGTTGATTGATGAGTGCAGAGGAGATGAAGTTGGTCACTTGTGTTCTTTGGGAAAATAAATAAAAAAATAGAGCTCCTTAGCAGGCAGGGCTCTAATTTCAATTTGCATTTATTTATGTGAGCTTAGAGGTCTATGGAGGTGGCAATCTAACAAATCACTTAATCAATTTTTTTTTTCCTTCTTCCCTTTGTTGTTAATAATAGCTCCCCCTAATGTGGTTCTTTCTGAGAATGTGTTCTGAATTTTTACCCACCCCTGTGATTAGTTTAAGGAAAATAACTGACAAAAATATGCTCTTCATATGTGAGGAAAAGCCCAATTTGCAACACACATCAGCAATGTCTTCCCTGTGCCTAGACTTGACCCAATATATTGACAAGAAAATTGTGGAGACTTCTACATCAATGATTAAAAAAAAAGAATGACTGCTTACAGTCGTTCCATGCAGGTGCTCCCATATTATTATTATTAATGTCAAGCAGTGATCTTCAATTTGTTTTTCAATTATACAGAAGGCCCACAGTAAGAAAACTAGTATCTGGGGGGCAGAGCCAAGATGGCGCTGTGAAAGGAGGGAATGACTGGAGTTCTCTCACAAATTCTGTCAGATACATCTAAAAAAGTGAATCTGAGCAGATTTGAAAGAGGAGTCACTAGTAGACTGAGAGGGGCAGGAGCACCAGGCATACAGAATGACAACAGACCAAACCAACTGGGAACAGCAGTACGCCGGTCTGGGAGAGTGCTGGGCAAGCAAAATGTGGGAACAGGAGCAGACCCAGGGTAGAACTACAAACTATGGCTGAGATCGACCCCCAGGCCTCTCAGCCCAGGACAGGAGTTTGTCAGACCTATGGGAGACACCAGCACAGAGCCTGAGGTGGTAAGAGCAGCTACCCTGAAAGCTTACAGCCCACAGTCTAAAGGTTTGAAACTTGCCATCTTGAACTTCTCGGAGCCAAGATGGCCAGGTAAAACATTTCTGATCTCTCCCTTGAATAAATCTGTAGAACACTACCTCAGGAGAAACAGAAGAGTGAAAAGTGGGGCTTCAGTAGTGAGAGAAGTTGGGAGTGGGCCTTTCCTGTGGTGGCAGAAGGAGACTAGTGCAGGAAGAGAGGTGTCCCAACAGGCCTCATGTCAGGAGAACAACTACAGTTACTGAGCCCCAGGGGGTGGAGCCAAGCATCAACACCAGGAACCCAGATGTGCCTTTGCACAGCCAGACAACAGCTGACACCACCATGCTGTAGAGCCATCTCAGGGAAAAGGAGACTCCCAGCAGCCGGACCAAGCCTCCCCCATACCTCATGAAATCAGAGGTCATAGTACACAAAGCCAGTGAGCAGGCCCGTGGATCCAAACACAAGAAGCTTGGGACAGAGCCCCTTAAGCCCCAGAAACAGAGATCCACTTTAGAAGCCAGGAGGGAAAAAATACCATGAAAAAGCACACTAAAAAGCTTTCAAAGACCATTGATTCCTTTTTTGGAGATAGGAAGATCAAAATACCAATTCAGAGGAGGACACCATGGACACTATACCCACATCTGAAACCTCAAAAGGGAATGTGAACTGGTCTCTAGATCAAAAAGCATTCCAGGAAGAAGTCAAGGAGGACTTTAAAAACCAAATTCAAGAGGTAAAATAAAAATGGAGAAAATGGAAAAAACAAACTTCATTGATGAAATAAATCTTTAAAAATTAAATCAGTGTAAAGGTTAAGGAGATTCAAAATATAAATGGAGAAAATATCACATTCAAAAGAAAAATCAACCAAATGGAAAAAGGAGGTAGAGAAGCTAAAGGAAGAAAAGAGTACATTAAAAATTAGAATTGGACAAGTAAAAGCTCTAAGACATCAAGAATCAGTCAAACAAAATCTAAAGAATGCAAAAAATAGAAGAAAATTTGAAATATCTGATTGGAAAAAACAACTGACCTGGAAAGTAGATTCAGAAGAGAAAATCTAAGAATTACTGGTCTAACAGAAAGCCATGATGAAAAAAGAGCCTGGACACTATCTCACAAGAAATCGTGAAATATGACTGCTCCAAGGTCCTAGAACCAGGAGATAAAATCATCATCAAAAGAATCCACTGATAACCCCTTGAAAGAGATTGCAAACTGAAAACTCCAAGAAATACTATAGCTAAAATCCAGAATTATCAAGTCAAGGAGAAAATTCTGCAAGCAAACAGAAAGAAACAATTCAAATATCAAGGAACTACAGTCCTGATCACACAGGAATCATTCAGGTCCTACATTAAGTGACAGAGAGAAATTGGAATATGATATTCTGAAAGGCAAAGAAGCTTGGACTACAACCAAGAGAGCACTACCCAGCAAAACTGAGCATAATTTTTCAGGCAAGGAGATGGACATTCAATGACATAAGGGAAATCCAGGAGACAAGGGGGGCAGAGCCAGATGGCTGCTAGAAAGCAGGGGCTAGCGTGAGCTCCTCACCGAGTCCCTCCAAAAACCTATAAAAATGGCTCTGAACCAATTCTAGAAATGGAGAACCCACAAATTAGCAGAGGGAAGCAGGGCTCTAGCCCAGGACAGCCTGGGATAGTCTCTGGTAGGGTCTGTACTGCATGGAGCTGGGAGCAGAGCAGAGCGGTGTGGAGCAGAGCCCAGCATGGGCAGCGCAGACCAACCAGACCAGGAGCCAGGAGGAGTGTGCCCTGGTGCCCTGAATCAGTGAGCTGCAGCAGTTACGAGACTTCTCAACTCAAAGAGGACCAAACCATACAGTCAGAAGAAGTCAACAAAGTTGAAGAGCCTACAACAAAAGCCTCCAAGAAAAATATGAATTGGTCCCAGGCCATGGAAGAGCTCAAAAAGAGTTGGAAAAGCAAGTTAGAGAAGTAGAGGAAAAATTGGGAAGAGAAATGAGAAGGATGCAAGAAAACCATGAAAAACAAGTCAATGACTGGCTAAAGCAGACCCAAAAAAATACTGAAAAATGCACTGAAGAAAACAACACCTTAAAAAATAGACTAACTCAAATGGCAAAAGAGCTCCAAAAAGCCAATGAGGAGAAGAATGCCTGGAAGGGCAGAATTAGCCAAATGGAAAAGGAGGTCCAACGGACTACTGAAGAAAATACTACCTTAAAAATGAGATTGGAGCAAGTGGAAGCTAGTGACTTAAGTTATTTGGCTCTCAGTTTCTAATCTCTTAAAGTGATTTAAAATAAAATTTAAAGTCATTGTCTTAGAGAGTTGTGAGACTCAAGTGAGATAGTGTGTAAAGCACTTTGGTGCCCTTAAAAGTGCAAGCAAGTGGTGCCATAGTACATAAAGAACCAGGCGTGGAGACAGGAAGACCTAAGCTAAAATTTGACATTGGGTGCTTCCCAGCTGTGGGACCCTGGACAAGTATATGTTAAACTCTATTTGTGTCAGTTTCCTTATTTATAAATGGGATATTTTGAGGATCAGATTTCAGGAATAAATTTGTTTTGTTTTGTTTTGGTAGGATTTTGAGAACTATTTGAGTCAATAATCCCATCCACATAAAGTCTAAAGAAACCACAGTATTCCAGTCTTATTTTACATGTCCCCGGTCTCCCCACCCAAGGCAGCTAAATGGCTCAGTGTGTTTGGCCCAGATTGGGGATGACCTGAGTTTGAATACAGTCTCCAATATTTACTATCTGTCTGGTCTTGGGCAAGTCACTTAACCTCTACTTGCCTTAATCCACTGACAAATATAAAGGCAACCATTCCAGTACCTTTGCCAAAAGAACTCCATGGAGGTCCATCAGGTCATGAAGAGTCACACACAGCTGTACAAAATAATTGCCCTCATCCACCCTGAAAGGGGCATGAGAGGCGCATAGCAGTGGTTAAAATTACTGTGTTATTTTTAGCATACTTTTTGCATAATTACACTAACTTTGTCAAGGTTTAAAAAAAAGTTCAAATTGAAAGAAACAGAAGTGAGATGATTTTTAGCAAGTTCTCTCCAAATGATAGTAGATGTAGTACAGTGATTACTGAATACAGTATTTGTAAATGAAGTAAAAACTTAAAATGGCGCTTATTGAATCTCAATGCATGCATGATCTGTTGATTCCAATGTCAGCTGGTATAGTTCCATTATATGTGTGTGCATATATATATATATTATATATATATATATATATACATACATACATACATACATACATATATATATATACTACCACATTTGAACATGAAATTAATCTTTGTGTGTAAGTTGAACATACACACAGTGTGCCTGTTTATGTATAATACATGCATACACACCTACATGCATACAAACATACATTGACAGTTCTATTTCTTATTTTCATGCATTTTGTTTGGATATGTCCATCTTTGAGTCATCTGCATGGAGATGGTATCTGAACGCATGGCAATTGATAAGATGACCAATTATAATAGCATGTAGAATAGAGAAATATGCCCAGCACAGAGGTTTAAGAATCTACCTATGTTTCTGCAATGTGTAAACAAAAGTTCTCTGAGTTAACAAGCAAAAATTTAAATGTATTATTATCATTTGTAACATATATTTCTGTCAAACAAATTTTCCGCTGTAGCTAATATAAAGATATATACTGATCTTGATTGGTGATTAAAATGTATTACAAGTTGCAACATTATCAGTAACCCTACTTTTAAGAAGCTTGTTTTGAAAAAAAAAACAACCATACTTATCACATTATAATAAGCTGCCATGATTATTTCATAGTATGAATATGAATGATAAAAATGATTTATAAATACCTGTATGTTATTTTAGTATATATTTTAAGATGGATTTGTGTATATAAATATTGTAATGAATACTTAGTTTCATTGACTGGAACACAGACTAAGAAAAGTGTTTGCATAGCTTTTTGGTTGATAAGTACAGAATGCCACATTTTTTGAACTGGGACATCTTTACAACACCGTCCATTATCATCTATTTATATGAAACAGCTAGAGAGGTTGAGTTTCCCACAAAACACCTCCCTCTTCTGCTAGCAAATAATAAGACAGCCTCTCTGGTTTGGGTAGCCTGATCAGCCAGTAGGCAGTCTGGTTGGTAATAATCTCTACCACAGATTTTGAACAATTCTTCGTGGGGGCCACTCATCTCCCCACCCATTGGCATCCCCAATGACTGTTAGGGAAGTATCTATCCCCCACTTGAACCTCTCACTTTGGGGCATTAGATCATCATATAGCTATATTCCCAATTTGTTCCCTTCTTGTCCTGCTAAAAAGAAAAATTTTGGTCTAACCAACCCCACATAGCACACCCCTGTCCAATTTAAAGGGAAATGGTATAGACTGTATGGCCACAAATCCAATAATGTACTTTTAGGGCTGGTTGCTCTGTCTTGTGTATTTTGGAAGCATTCCAAAGAAAGGGATAATATTGCTTATCTTGGAACCCCAAAGGCCCTCCTTGGTAAGACCAGGTTCCATTCCTTCGATATTGGCACCTCCACAGCTGCTCTGTCCTTCTCTACTCACACTTTTCTACCCGGGGGCTACTTGTTTTGTTACTTTTACTTCAAAAAGTATCAAAATGTCCAAAACAAAAACCATTATCCCATCCCCACTGTCTATAAGGATCCAGGAGTATTCCACTAGTTTTTCTTTCTGCTTGACACCTTGCTATAGCTACCAGAGTGCCAGAAATTCCGACCTATATTACCCTTACTCATAAGCCTTATACCACAAGAGGTCATTAGGTCTGGTAAGGAAGAGACCAATTACTAAGGATCCAGGCCGGACTCAGAGGTACAGGTACCCAGGGCCAATTTTCAAATTGTTGTAGACCCCCACAGATACCAACAATTGGTTACATTAAAAGTTCTGGCAATGACTTCTTTCCCTTATGCCTCCCCCCCTTATTCTGATGGAAGGAAAAAAAATGCCACTGTCCCTGTTATCCCCACTATTTCCTAATTTTCAACTAGTGGAATAATTCCTCCATCCTTCATTGAAGCTGGCATATACCTGAATGATTAACAAAATAATGGAAACAATATTAATACAAAGGTTATTAGTCCATTCTCTTCCTGGTGTCCCTCTCCCTTCCGGTGTAGAATAATTTTCCAAGGGGTCAGAATTGTCCTTAATAGTCCATTCTTGCGATTCCCCCCACAGGTCCTTTTACCTTGGTATAATGAGTCCACCCTTTCTCAGCAGTTCATATAGTGCTCTCTGTAGTGAGAAGTACCTGGAACAGTCCCTCCCAGCTGGGCTGAAGCTTAGTTTCTTTCCAGGATTTAATCAGCACCCAGTCTCAAATAGGTTTGAACTGCAAACCAATTAGCTTACAGGTAGAAATTCACCAGGCCTTCTAAAAATTATAAGAACATTATTTGGACAGCTCTAAAATGAGATGTGTCTCCTTCTTAAAGCAAAATAACCTTTAAACATTGGGATTAATTCAAATTCCCAAAGTGCCATCACCAATTAGTCCATAAACCTCCAGATATCACAAAATTCTTTAGTCAAAAATGTGTTGTAATGGGGAGAACCTTAGTTTCTATACATTACATACCCTTTGTCCATAGGAATCTCTCTACCTGAAAACTTTACACAAGATTGAATATCTAAAAATCCTTGGTCCACTTAACATCAATTTCTTAACTAAGTACAATTCCTAATCTAACCTCTAGATTACAGGAGAAATTATTTTAATCACTAATGGTAACATTTTCATTTCTAAGGCCCAATACTCTTAGTATTGTAAGAAAATTTATAAAGCCACATTTCTAACCATTCACAATGTATCCTGAATTGACAGGAGGACCCAACAAGGCCTTTGTATAAATACTTGATTTATAGCAAAGACAATTTCAATTGAACCTCCAGACAAAACTTGGAAGTTATAATTTCTTAGGTTATAGCAATTGTCCAACTTCTTAAACCTAATGCAGCTCTAAAAATAAATGTAATAATGCCCTAAACATTATTATGTATGTAAAATTTGAACTACCCATTTCAGTCTAGGTAAATACATTTCTAAACCAAATATGACAGTTAGAATTACCAAATTTTCATCACATCCTTTAAAAGCACCCAATTCACATATATCAAACTCAGATTAAAATCACAATGCTCTTCTCAAACTTCACAATCTAAGAGAATTTTAGAAATACAGAAACAATAAATTTCAGATGACATCAATTGCATTTCCAGGTCACCACATATAGGAATTGTTGATCCTATTACTTCTGAGATATATATAAATTGAGCGAAAACCTGTTGACCCTTCCGATAGATAGGGGTCCAGTCTAAGATCAGTACCTGGAAATCCTCACCCTTAACTCCCATAACCTTTAGGATTTTTCTGCCAATTTTTACCCCAATGGGTAGTATACAAAGGGAAGTTCTCTCTGTGCCTGTCTACCAAGAATATTATGTCTCTTTATGATTCCCCAACTTTAGGTTTACTAGGGTTCTCAGCTGGGTCTAGAGAGAAAGAACCCCAGACCCCAATAGTCTTCTTCCTCAAAAAGTGAGGAGGGGAGCTACCTGTTCTTCCTTTCTTAACTCAGGACACTCTCTCTTAAAATGTCCTTTTTATTACAATAGTAACAGGCTGTCCTACCTGCCCGTTTACCCACATCTCTTCTATATCCTGAAGCCCTGTGCCTTTGAGATTCTTCCTTAAGGATTGTTATGATCGCCTCTTCCTTCTTGCTTCCTCATAATTTCCCTCATAGTATTGGCCACGACCCGAGCTTTCTGTTTCTGTCTTTCATCCTCCCACCTTACATATACTTTCTGAGCCTCTCTCAATATTCGCCTATTGATCTCTCACTCCATCTCTCTCAATTTCTTATTTATCTCTGGCCATACCCTAGTGACAAAGTTTACTTTTAGCATCCCTTGGGCCACAGTGATGAGGGCACAGTCTCTGGGAACCCCCTTCAATCTGGAATACAGTCTCTAGGAGCCCCCTTGAACTGTCCTTGAATTCTTCCAACTAGATCTGGCCTTCCCCTAAGGCCACAAGCCTTACATTATCATTAGGCCCAAATCTCTACCTAGCCTTGCTCTTTATTGTCCAGCTACTTCCCACCCTTGATACTATCAATATCCATGCCTTCAGCTACTTCCAACCCTTAATTCCATTCTCTTGGTGCTGGAGTCTGACCTCATCTGGTCCTCCTTAGACTGCCTCCCCAAGACCCTTCCTAAAGCCCTCCTCTAGTCACCCCGACCACCTCTCAATGCCTCCTACAATCTTTGTGTATATAATCTCATCTTGCCTCCTTGAAGGGGCTCAGATTCAATCAGCTCAGCCCAGACTAACTCTGGCCCACCTGACAGGCATCACAAAGGGGTAGGACCACCCAAGACAACCCGTCATGGTGAACCTCCAACAAACCCCATCCCCTCCCTTGGCCGAGAAGGCCCAAGCCGAATTCCTTTGGCAGGACCCAGGTGTGGGCACCTTGGGGTCTTGAGCACCCCCAGAAACCAATGGTTCACTAACAACCTTCATTTTGATTTAACCTCTTTAACAGGATCCTGAATATCTCCTAGTTCTTTCTAGGAGCTGAGGAGATTCATTTTTTTTGATCTATTTCAAAAGCCTTATTTATATTCTGTGATTTTGGCACAGCTTCCCTTATCCCTTCTATTACCAATTGTCTAAGATCCTGCATATTCCTATGATGTTCTTTAATATTGTTATCCCAGCTTGGATCTTCATTTGGGAATTTCCTATCTGCAGCTACCACTCCTGGTCCTGGAGGGTGTCCCCTTTCTCATCCCTCCATGGCTGCCTTTCTAATCATACCCTTTTCTTCTCCCATAAACAGGAGGTTGAGTATGGACATTAATTCTGCCTAGTATTAGGAATATTTGCCTGGTCAAACTTATAAAAAAAAACACTTTATTTCATATCATCATTTGCTTTAAGAACCATCCAGTTTTGAACTTGGTACCCTGCTTTCTCCAAGCTTCTTATGCATACTGGCAATTAACAAAATGCCTAAGGATTCTAAGGATTTTTGAGGGGGAAGGGGTGGGGCACTTCTCTTAAAAAAAAAAAAAAAACTTTTTGGACCACATGGGCTTGCATATTCCCCCACTCATTCTTTATACCAAGCTAAAATATTTCTCAGTTTCCCCTTCAGCCTGCTGCTTCTGATAAAAGGGAAAATCCCTTTCAGTTTTCTAAGGGCTCCTCCCTAGGTGGGGCCAGGCAGCCCCTTGAGGGCAAGGGAGCCTACCTTTCTAAGCACTAACTAATCCTAATTGACACACCCAGTCTTCTAAGATGGAGTGGGGGGGAGGGGGGTGGCCAAGAGGAGCACGTGGACTGAATACCAGGTGGTCTCAAGCCGCCATTCTACAACCCCCCCTTTTATCTCTACCTTCTATCTCTCTTATTTTCCCAATCTTTACTGAAACTTTACTCTCCATATTTCCAATTTCAATCTTTCTTTCCTTAATCTTGACCCAAATTTCAAATAAATAAATTACATACTCACCCAGCTTTCATTTTTCCCAGCTGCTTTCTTTTTACCTTAAAACTTAAAAATGACCAACAATTTTTAATCACATTCTAAGCAGACCACTGAGCCTCTTTAAAGTGATCATCCAATTTTTCATACAGACCCCTTTACTTCTCCTCTACAGTTTAAACACTTTCCTGATGTTAGATAGGCTAACTCAATACAAAATCACAGAGTTTTCCTCTAGAATCTAACCAACCCTTAATTCAGAGCCCCCAGCCCTGCTGACTGGCAGTTTCAGCTCTGATTCCTTATCTACCTATTTTAATACCAAAGGTCTCCTAGAGTTAAACATTTTTACCTGAACATAGAACAAAAAGGCACAGACAAAACATTAGACAGACATTTCACTTAAACAATTTAGAATTTGAATTCAGACTCACTTCCAATATTAAACCAAATCACTTTCCTTGGGTCGACCCACGAGTGCTTTTCTTCCAAGCACTAGGAGCAATCCATTCTCCCCTTAGGTGTACTTTCCCTGGGTCGACTTATTGTCTTCCCAGCTAGCCAACATTCTTCCTAACGGGAGGAGGAATGTTAGGAGGATCCTTTCCATCCTCCCCAGGTACCTTTTCTTAGAGCTCTTATTTCCCGTTCTAGGCAAACCTTACTTCTCAACCTAGAACCCCCAGACTTGACAAGGCAGTACTACTACCCATTTGTTCCTACCTTGCTCAGGTGACCTGACTTGTGCAGTCTCCCTCTGCATTCCTCTGCACACTCTTCTTATTCAAACAAGGTCTTGGGTCCTTCAGCCTCCAGGCGGTTTTCAGCTTAAGACAGTGGGAAGACTAACAGTGAGCGGGAGTGCTCTTCCCTCTGCCCTATCTTACTCACCCTTCCTGGGGTCTTCAGAATCCCACGACAAGCCCCCAAATTGTGAGAAACGTGGTTTTGGGGATCACTGGACTTCCTAGGCAGGGCCAAAGTCCTGAAGAAGAACCCTATGATAATCCCTAGGGAAGGCTGTACAGACCACAGGACTCCCAGAGGAAGACCAAGTGGTAGCCATCCCTTAATCTGTGGATCACAGGGCCTCCTAGGGGTCAGACCCTAAGGAAGACCCAAGTGATGGCCCCTTAGGATGGCAGTAAGATCACAAGGCTCCCAAGACAGGGCCGGAAGTCCCATGTGATGTCCCCTTAAGAAGGCCGTGCAGACCACAGGGTTCCCCAAGGGAATCCAGAGTGGTAGCCCTCTTAACACCGCAGTGGGGATCACAGGACACCCCGAACACTGCACCCGCTCTCCCAGGGAGCATAATAAAATGCCTTCCTCTGCCCACTCTGGTCCTGAGTTCTTTGGGTGTGAATGGGCAAATCACATGGATTTTCCTAAGGTCAAGTGAAGGGAAGCAACAGGCAGCGGAAGCTCGCCAGGCTTACTCCAGGATGCCACATTTTTTAAGAAGAAAACATCAGTCTATATAGTTTGGAAAACTATTGTATAAGCAATAGAGCTCTACAGAGCAGTAACTTGGGGGTTCACAAGGTTTAGTAGTTCATACAAATGCTGATTTATGAATATAGTTGATTCGGTTAGGGTTTGCATAACATTTGCATTTCTAATCCTATATACCTGTCAATTGGTTTCAGCCATGAAATAAATCTAGTACTGAGCTTGGCACATAGCCCGGGGGAAAACAAGTCAAACAACCTCTACTCTGGTCATTGAGTCAAGGCCTATTTTCAAATTCTGTCTCTAAAATATATTAGCTATATGACTATGAGCTATAGTTGATCTTTATTAGAGGATGAATTTCCATAAGTTATTCACATGCTATAAATTGCAGGTCTGGATAATAGTAATAATAGCAAAAATAATAGCAATAACAATTTAAAAAATTTCTGTGCCATTTTTAAAAGGGAACAGGATATTACATATAAAGTATTAAATTTTTAATCAAGAAGATTTTAATTCGAATGACACTTCTGAAACTAGCTATGAAGTCACTACATGTGGGCAAGTTATTGCACAGAGACAACTGACTGGCACATTTGTTAGAGTACTAGGGCTGAAATCATGAAGACTTGAATTCAAATTCATCTTTGAATGTGTACTAGCTGTGTGACCCTGGGCAAGTCACTTAATCTCTGTTTGCCTAAGCTTCTTCAGCTATAATATGAAGATGATAACATCACCTATGATGCAGAGCTATTGTGAGATCAAAAAGTTAATATTTGTAATGTGTTTAGCATAGTACTTGGCACAAAGGAGGTACTAAATAAATGTTTATTCTTTAGTTTAACTTTTCTGAGCCACAAGATTCAGATTATAATTATAAGCAGGTTATATTCTACCTCAATAGAGAAAGTTTTCACACCAACACATTCTTAAGTTCCTGTTATGGACCTTGATCTTAAG